>NC_056628.2:94499284-95955534 GCF_002870075.4 Lactuca sativa
ACATCCCTCTTCCGAATTGTAAATTATTGTGTTGGGTCCTAACCTTAATGTTTAATTTGGGTTTTATATTAAGGACCTTAAATCAACTAACTTGAATTTTCTCCCTTTGTAGATGTCTGGTTCTGACAACGATGGTCTTCTTCATCCTTTTGGAACATGCTTTCCTTCTAAAGATGATGTTCCAAGTGTCGACCAAGGTGAAAGATCATTCCCTTCTTCGAGCATTGGTGGAACTGGAAATCATACTTCTCTACCTCTACCTCCTCTAGTGATTCTCCCCGACCCACGGTTTCATCAACTTGAAAAGTTCAAGGTTACTTAAGCCCTATTGGCATGAAAGCACGAAGATGGAAACTCAGTATGTGCACATGTTCTAAACATGAAGTCGCACCTTGACAGATTGGGAATGTTGGGTGTCATTTTCTGAAAGGAACTGGCAGTTGAGTTGGTTCTTCAGTCACTTCCCGAGTCATATGGTCAGTTTGTTAAAGACTACTATATGACAGATCACAAAGTGACCCTTATTGATTTGACATGTTTTCTAATTGCTGCTAAAGCAGCAATGCTACTAGTCAAGAAAATTTGATTGGAAGATCTACATCCCAAATCTCCATGGACATTGGTGATGTAAAAGGTGATAGTCCAAAATGGTTTCTCTTCCTAAAGGAGAGAAATCGGCCATGGTCGAAAAGTTTGATCATAAGAGAAAGGAAAATTCCGAGATAGTCCCATGTGTCATTCCCAAAGAGTCTATATGTTTCTATTGCCAAGAGAATGGGCATTGGATGCTAAGTTGACGTATCTACTTGAAAGATCGCAAGGATAGTAATGTCAAATTGTATGACTCTACTTCAATTATATCCACTATCTAACTCTATGAAGTTCCTATTTATAGATTCTCAATACATGATGTGATAAAATTGCATTTCGATGTGTTGTAGGATCAAAGAGAAAGAAGGAAGCTTAAAGGAAGATCAATTTGAATCTGATTGTGAAGAGATGGATTTCGATCGCATGGTTCGAGGATCATTTTTTTGAGCTGCTACTTAGGAGTTATGATAGTAGAACAAATAAGAAGAATCAATTAGGCAGAAAGATAAAAGTTTATCCAATCTGAAAGGAAAGGAGAGTACTTTAGTATCTTTTTTGATGATCATCCTAATGATTATGGAACCATGTCACAGTTGATCCTCTAAGGACACCTTAGTGCATTTACATGAATAAGAAGAGGAATCGGAAATTGTTGAAATGGTTAAACCAAGAACATGAGTCATACTTGGTTCCAAAATCGATTCTTAGAGTCATACTCTAGTTACTCCAAGTTATACCTTGAGTAACATGTTCTAAGTAGGTTTATTACACCTCATGAAATATGGAGTAGAAATGGTTATTACTCTTGCACATTTGAAATTGGTAGTAGTGATGCTTTAGCTAAAACAAAGATCAACTAAGACGGATTACATGAAGTGTTATCTTGATAAGACTCCGAACTAACTCTTGAATATTTGTTTATCAAGGGATGTTGCTTGACAAAGAATCTTATATGTCAAGAGGTCAGTGGGAGTCTTAATGGTCTTGAATAGTTTTAAGAGCTAATCAAGAATAAACATTTTAGTAATCAATAACACACGACCTGAGGTTAACAACCTATCGTATTGACATATTCTCATTTCTATGTCTGTTCTAGTTAAGTTGACTATACGTGTGAGTTATATGAGTTCTCATTTGATTGAATAAGGCAAAGCACCTTGATTAGTGAAAGTACGTTGATCAGTGTAGGTGAGTTGCTCAATAACCTGGAAGCACTGGTAGGCCATTATGGCGCCAAATGGCAAGAAATTAAGAGTAAACAGGTTTAGTCCATATGAGTTTGAATTTGTAATAAATCTTGTCTTATGATAGTGGTTCGAAATAACAAGTTCACATGGATAGGAACACATACACCATAAAATCTAAGTGGCAATAGGTTTCTCTCTGCTTCATGAAAATGATTGTGAGGAAACACTTTCAGTAATAGATTTTACAGGATTAAAGTAAGCAGTTGTGGTAACTGCGTTCTCAAATTCGAGTATGATTATGGCATCCCTTTTTATAGTTCGAATTGTGAGAAATGGCAAATAGTTTGAACATTCAGGACTTATTGCTATAAGTTTGGAAAAGGTTTAGACATACAGATGAGTTATCTAATGAATGATGTATAAGCTTGAGAAGTCTAGATAGAGACTTATCGAAGCATCACATAAATCCGAACTTTGGTATGAAAGTCAATAGTTATTGATTTCTAGTAGTCCAGCTGATTTCTAAGTAAATGTCAAAGCTAGTGGGAGCATAATTGTTAAGATGGTATGAACATAATTGTTACGCTAGTGGGAGCATGATTATTATGTTAAGTGTTGCAAGATTAGCAATGTTGGTTATAGGAAACAAAGTTGTAAATTTGCAAAGTTGCAGAATTTGGAAATTGTTTCGCTATAGTAAGACTTAAGGGAGAGAGCACTAATACTTCATTTTGAATCTAATAGGTTAGATTGAAATTTTAATGGAACTTAGTTATGAGAATATATGAACGTTATGTTGAAATGTTTCAACATAGGAAACTCTATATATGGGAATATTTTAGCAAGAGACTGGTCAAGTATCATGTCTTTATGTAAGACATTATGAATCATATCCCATATGCTTCGGGTATTTGATCGATTATATATGCTATAATATTTGGTTGCTCTGTTTTTTTCCAAATGCCTAGCGCATTAAGAGGGAAAAGGGACCAGAACTGAATATGACTAAAGTTGTTAAACAGCTATCAAGGACAATCTAAGGTTTACCAAAGATTGGTTTCTTGGGACAGTTGGAGGTATAGTAATGGATGGACCATATTGATATAATTTTGAATAGATAGGATTCTATTAAGAATGGATTGTCATATGGCAATTATGGAAATGATTCCATAATGGAAGTTGGATATTGAGATCTATGTGTGGTTTAGAAACTTTAATGCAAGAAGGATGTTCAAGGAATCCTCCTTGAATGTGAGATGTCATTTCCAGGGAATTGTCTTGTAACAATCCCCAATGGAATGCTTTGTAATATCATCGACCAAGTCTCTATGACTTTGGTTCCTTGACATTACTAAATGATCATTGCATGTAAGTTTATACTCTAAAGGATTCTTAAAGTGGCAAGAATTTGGTATTCTTACACTTGTGATAAGGATTTGGAATTGTGAAATGAGAATTATTGGAAATGTGTTCAATTGATCTATTCACAAGGAAATAACCATAGATAAACATAGTGTGCATGCTTTGAGCATGGGGTGACTATTGTTTTAATTCAAGTATTAAGTTGATTAGTCAAAACAGTAAACAATGAATAAGGTCTAATTAATATGGTGACTAAATAATAAGTGTTTTATTTATATTCAAAAATTTTGAGACCATATTGGATTAGATTATTCTTGTGTTTTCACTTTGCATGTTTTACTTCTCGAATAACTAGGTTGTTCAAATATCCATAGTCGATCATACTTTGGAAGTAAGTAATGAGTTAAGACTGTCATGAATCTGACTGTAGATTGTCTAAGAGCTTAGACATAGAAAATGTTTGCTACAGTGTTAATGAGTACTCCTGAAATAAGATGTGAGTATTGGATTAAACCCACACTCATTTGAATCACTTCATGGATTTTATCATGAGTGTTTATGAGACAATAATATGTTATATTCTTGAAACGGAGACATATAGTTGTTGATTACAAGTCGGTTGCGCATTGATAATACGTAAATGCATCAGTAACTTGATGTTATAAAACATATTATTGTGTGTAATTTGATGAGTAAATTGTACAAGAATATGAGTCGAAGTTTATCTGTTCCTTTTACCCTAAATGGGATAAAAGCAATAATCCATGTCTCATGTCCATACGATATCTTGTAGAACGGAGGAATATTTGATCACTTATCTAAAGGACGCATTTCTGATAAGATCAGAGTTCGACAATAGTTTTTGAAAGCTACGATTGCTAATCAGATTCTAAAGTCATACTTGCAATAATAGTTATTATACGTATCCAAGTGGGAGACTGTTGGATTAGGAGCCTAAGCCCATAACTATATTTGGTGTGTACTTGATTTGATTATGAGCATGGTCCTTTTGGGTTGCCTTCACTCATGTAACATGATAGGATGACTAGAGAGGAGAGAGAGAGAGAGAGAGAGAGAGAGAGAGAGTAGGATTATTATATGAATAATTAATTGGTACTCAGAATGATTTTATTAATATATTATTGTTGGATTAGTATATAAGTCCATAACTATTTTGGTATGTACTTGACCCGATGGTGCATGGTCATTTTGGGTTGCCTTCACCAAAGCAACTTGATAGGATGAATTATGGAGAGAAAGGATTAAATATGATTTATTAATATATTATGAGAATAATATATTAAAGGAGAAATCATATTGTTTGATTAATATTAGTCAAGAATTAATTGGTAATTAGTTTTGTGACTAAAAGAGATTAATTAAACTAAAGGGACTGGAATTGTAATTATAAGATAATTGCAATTTGGGCTATGGATTGTCTTAAATTAAGGAGTGGACGAATTCTATGGGGAAACCCATGGGGAAATCGTCCAAGGCCTTAATTAAAGGAGTCCATGGGTTGCTTAGGGCTTAAGCATCCAAATTATGGTTTCCTTATTAGATAACCCTAATAGCCTCCTATATATATAGATCCCTTATGACCTAAAAACGTGGCTAAGACTTCTCTAGGGTTTGTAGACGTTTTTGGGCAGCCTCCTTTACCTCTCCTCTTCATCCTATTGCTCTTGGTGTTTGTGAACCATTAGAGGAGTGACATTTGTGACTCTAAGCTTTCTAAAGTCAATACAAGAAGGAATTGTGATTGTTATTGCTACATAACAATCAAGGTAATATCTTAAACCCATTCTCATGTTAATATGATTACTTGTATGCTGGAATTAGGGTTTATAGTCTTGGATAACTTGCATGTACAATAGAGAAACCTAGATCCAAGCATTAGGGTTTGTATGAGCACATAGGATGTTCTTTTGATCAAAACTCATTAGTGGTATCAGAGCCTAGATTGGTTTCTATTGTATTGATGCTTTGTATGTTGAAAAAAAATCGATTTTTGTGTTTCTGGGGGCTGAACTCGCCGAGTTTTTTAGATGAACTCGCCGAGTTCATGATAACTCGACGAGTCCATTCCTGACTCGGCGAGTCGGCTGGTCAGAAGGAGGGAAAACCGGGATTTCTTGCTGTTTTTGCTTAAGGATAGTTGCCTTATCATATTAGATCAATATAAATCTGATTTTATGATATATTTGACTATATTCTTGATCTAATTGAAGACATTTATCAATTAATAAAATATTTGTTTCCTTATGTGACAATTGATTAATTATTTTGATTAAATTGATAAATTGTTTTGCAAGAAATCATTAAATAAATAAAATATGGATAATTATGTGATTAAATGTTAATTTAGATTATTTGTTATTTGATACTTGTGCTTTGAAAAGTTTCATATTTTCCCCATTAGGTTTTATAGTTTAAATTTGAACCCAAAAGTTTTGTTGTTTTGAAATTTAAATAGTTAAAACCCTAATGTTTTTAAAAATGTTTTGAAAACTTGCCCTCAAGTTTTGGAATTTAAAAGTTGATTAAAAGTTTAATTAGGAAAGTTCAATTCTAAAACCCTAGTATTGTTTTGAAAAAGTTCAAATCACACCGTTATGGTTTTATTAATTAATTAAGGTGTATAATTAAAAGAGGTTTAATAAATCCATAAAAGTTTTGGTTTAAAATTTAATTGAATTAAAGGTATAATTATTAAATTTGACCACCTAATATTTTAAAAGTGTAAAATACACCTTATACTATATATAACATTATATATATGTATGAGTAAAAGTCAGTCTTACCGTTAGTAGGCCTCATTCACGAAGCTGGTCTATAAGGGGTGTTTAAGGAAATTGCCTATAAAATGGCGATTGAATGGGTATCCACTCTTACCCACCGCACTCTTGACTAGTGGAGGGTCGTTAGCCGAACGGGTAGGATAGGACAAAACATTCCATTATAAGTATAATGAAGTACAAAAGTAACTAAATGTTTTACAAATTCCCAATCCTAGTTACTTAGGCAAAAGTGAATTGATGCAATTCCATGAAATTACACTTTTTGCCCTTGCGAAGACGTTAGTGGAGCGTGTGTGGTTAACCGGCACACTAAATGGTTCTAAGCAAAGGTAGCAAAGGGTGACTCAATGTTTGTCATAGTTCGGTGGAGCGTGTGTGGTTTACCGGCACATCGAATAGGTGACCGTAACATGTGAGGGAACCATGTCAATTTTCATGGTTATTCACACCCGCTTTGTGATCCTCGGCATCCCAGTCACAAACAAGAGGGGCATATCGAGATTTAAGCATGCCATTGAAATTTTCAATGAATCTCAAAGGATCTAGGAGTTTTCATAGATTTAAAAACTTAAATTTCTTTTTCGTTTTTCGTGGTGGAAATTAGTGAATCGTCATTCACTTGCCTTCAAATATTCTGCAATTAGGGTTACGACATCCCTCTCCCGAGTTGTAGAATATTGTGTTGGGTCCTAGCCTTAATATCTCATTTGGGTGATTTAGTAAGGACTCAATCAATCAACTAAATTGAATTCGTTTTCTCCCGTTTTGTAGATGTCAAAGTTCGACAACTATGGTCTTCCTAAATCCCGTGGAACAAGATTTCCACATGAAGATGATATTCCACGATTCGATCGAGGAACAAGATATCTTGCTTCACTTCCTCTACCTCCTCCAATTATTCTCACTAACCCACAAGTTCGAAGGCTTGAAAAGTTCAAGCTCACTCAATCCCTTTTGGCGAGTAAACACAAAGAAGGAAAATCAGTGTGTGCACACGTCCTAGGGATGAAGTCACACATTGATAGGTTAAGAATGTTGGGATCCGTTGTCTGTGAGGAGATGGATGTTGATTGGGTTCTTCAGTCACTTCCTAAATCATATCATGAGTTCGTAAGAGAGTACTATATGATGAACTGCGACGTGACCCTTATAGATCTCACCTATATGCTTGTTGCTGCTGAATCAGCAATGGTTTGGCGCAATAGAAAAGCAAAGTTGATTGGTGAATCTGCCTTGAAGAACTCTATGGATATAGACAATGGCAACGAAAGACATGCTATGATCGAAAAGTTTGATCATAAGAGAAAGGCAATGTCTGAACTAGCTCCGTGTCCTGTTCCAAAAGAGTCAATTTGCTTTTATTTCCAAGAGAATGGGCATTGGAGACGAAGCTGCCCTATTTACCTAAGAGATCTAAGAGATGGGAGAGTCAAAACGTATGGCTTTGCTTTAGGTAAAATCCATTGACTAACTCTTTTAAGCTCCTATTCTAGATTCTTAATACATAATGTGATAAGATTACAATTGATGTTTTGTAGGATCGAAGAAAAGAGAGGAAGCTTAAGGGAAGAAGTGAGCAGAATCTAACCGTGAAGAAATGGATTTCGATCGCATTACTTGAAGATTAGATTCTTGAGCTACCACTTAGAGTTAGAATAAGATTGCTAAGAAATATGTATTAGCATAGTTTTTCAAAGAATTGCATTATAAGGACAAATATTTCCGCAATAAAATAAATTTTGATTTTTATATTATTTATTTATCCTTGCAATGGCGTATATGAAAAATTGATGTTAGAATGCTTATATTATTAGCAATAATGGATTTGATTCTTAATTATGGAAATGTCCGAATATAGAAAGTTTCTCATCGCCCTAATTTCAATTGGACAGAAACTTGGAATCATGCAACTTGGTTGCACGATGAATGAGAAATTTCATATTTGGAAATTAGACTAATTCATTGACAAAGTGTCAAGTGAAGGACTAGGATATCGAGTACACAAAGTTGTGTGTTGATCAAAGTCCACCATAAGAGTAAAAAAAGATATTCGTCATGATTTACTAAAGGTTTAGTAAATATGATTATGCTTATAAGATTAAGTGTAATTCTGAATTAATTGAAAATGTTTAAATCAATAGCAGAACGAATAAGAAGAATCAAGTAGGCAGAAAGATAAAAGTTTCTCCATTCTAAGAAGAAGGGAGAGTACCTTTTATGCTTTATGATAAGTGTTAATGATTAAGAACCATATCTCAATTAATCCTCTAAGTGAGTCTTAGTACAATTGCATGTCTAAGAAGAGGAATCAAGAATTGAAGAAGTGGTTAAATCAATAAGTCAATCATACTTCGTTCTCAAAGTTAAGATTGTGACATTGAGTGATAAGTGTTAAGAAGGTTTATAACAATCATCAAATGTGGAAAGTTGTGATGTCTTGGATAAGACAAAGACCAACTAAGACCAATTTATGAAGTGTTTTGATAAAAACTACACTAACTCTTGAATATTTGTTTGTCAAGAAATGTTTATTGACAAGAGAATCTTATATGTCAAGGAGTCAGTGGGAGTCTTATTGGTCTTGAAAGGTTTCAAGAACAAATCAAATAAACCTTATCGATCATCACTAGCACACGAGTTGAGGTTTACAAGCTATCATGTTGACATTATTTTATTTCTGTGCCAATCCAATCGAGTTAATTATGCATGTGAGTCCTATGAGTTCTCATTTGAATGCATAAAAGGCAAGGACCTTGATCAATGGAAAGTACATTGATAAGAAAAGGTGAGCTTCTTAACTACTTGGAAGACATGGTGGGCAGCTGTGCTACCATAAGGCAAGAAATCGAGATTAAGAAAGTTCGATCCATATGAGTTTGAATTTGTCGTAAACTTTGGTTTTAACAAATTCACATGGATAGGAACACATACACCGTTTAAATCTAAGTGTCATAAGATTTCCTCCTTCATGAAAATGATTGTGAGGAAATGCTTTCACTAAGAAAGATTTTAAGAAGATAGTGATTGTAAAATTGCATTCTCGAATTCGATTATGGTTACGGTATCCTTTTCCATGATTTGAATTGAGAGGTTTGGCAATTAGTCTTAATTGTTTAGACACACATATGAACTATCTAAGGCAAAGGTGTATAAATTCAAGAAGCCTTGATAAAAGATTATCAAAGCACTAAGTATTAGAAACATGAACTTAAGAAATTCAATAAGCATTGTTTTTCTGAAAGTTAAGCTGTTTCTGAATACATGTCAAAGCTAGTGGGAGCATAAGTGTTATGTTTATAATAATCATCATGATAGTGGGAGCATAAATGCTATGATTGTATGATTATTAAGGCACGTATTGCAAGTTGGCAATATTAATTATAGAAAACAAGAGTTATACCTTGCAAAGTCGTAAGGGTTGTAAAGTTGTTTTGCTATAATTAAGGGAGAGAATATTATGCTTCATTTTAAATCTAAAGGCTTAGGTTGTGGAATGTTAATAACTTAGTCAAAGAAACATAGTGTGTTGTTAAAATTTCGATTATGATTACGGCATTCCTCTTCACAATTCGAATTTTGAGAACATAGCAAATAAAACATTATGACAAAAGATTGATAAAGTACCAAATCTTTATGTAAGACATTATGCATCGTGTCCCATACGCTTCAGGTATAGGATCGATTGCAAATGCTTTAATATTTGACCATTCTAAAATTTTCCAAATGTCTAGCGCATTTAGACGGAAAAAGGACTAGAATCGGTTTTGACTAAAATAATTAAACAACTATCAAAGGACAATCCAAAGTTTGAAGAGGATTGGTTGCTTGTGAGTAGTTGGAAGCATGGTATTAGATGGACCATATCGACATTATTATGAATAGAAAAGATTCTATTAAGAATGAGTTGTCATATGGAAAACATGGAAATGTTTCCATATTGGATGGACCATATCGACATCATTACGAATAGATAAGATTCTATTAAGAATGAATTGTCATATGGAAATATGGAAACGTGTCCATATTGGGAATTGAATATTGAAAATCTATGTCTAGATTAGAAACTTTTATGCAAAAGGATGTTCAAAGGAATGTACTTTGAGTGAGAGACATCATATCTAAGGAATTGTATTGTAACAATCTCCGATAGAGGACTTTGTAATATCGTTGGCAATACTCTTTGTGACTTTTTGTGCTATGACATTACTAAAAGGATCATTGCATAAAATGTTAGAATCTAACATATTCTATAAGTGGCAAGAATTTGATATTCTTTCACTTATGAAAAAGGATTAGGAGTTGTGAAATGAGAATGATTGGAAATGTGTCCAAGTTGATCTATTTCACAAAGTAAGAACCATAGGTAAGCATTGTGTGCATGCTAAGAGCATGGGACAAGTGTAATAATTCAAGTAAGAAGTTGATTACCCGAAACAACAAATAATGAGTAATCGATATGGTGATAAATAAAAGGTGTTTTATTTATACTCAAAGGTTTGAGGCTATATGGGATTAGTATTATTCGTGTGTTTCACATTTGCATGTTTTGACTTCCTGAATAATTTAATTGATAATATGTAAACGCACCAGTAACTTGGTGTTATAAAACATATTGTTGTGTGTGATTCGGTGAGTAAGTGCAAGCGAGCATTGAATCAAAGTTTATCCATTCCTTTTATCCAAAGTAGGATTAAAGCGATATCTTTGGGCCCCTCGATGATTTAGTGATGACAAACGAAAATGATCGGCTGGGCTAGGGCTAATTTGATTTGTTCAATTAGTCAGTCGTCATAAATCGGGAATCGAGATATAGTACAAAGAGAATGATTAGAAATCATGTCTCATACGATATCTAGAATGGAGGAATATATGATCCCTTATCTAAGGACACGTGTATCTGATAGGATTAGAGTTGACAGCGGCTTTGGAAAGCTACGATTGCAGATCAGGATCTGAAGTCATACGCATAATAGATATTAGACTTATCCAATTGAGAGACTGTTGGATTAGTGTCTAAGTCCATAACTATTTTGGTATGTACTTGACCCGATGGTGCGTGGTCCTTTTGGGTTGCCTTCACCAAAGCAACTTGATAGGATGAATTATGGAGAGAAAGGATTAAATATGATTTATTAATATACTATGAGAATAATATATTAAAGGAGAAATCATATTGTTTGATTAATATTAGTCAAGAATTAATTGGTAATTAGTTTTGTGACTAAAAGAGATTAATTAAACTAAAGGGACTGGAATTGTAATTATAAGATAATTGCAATTTGGGCTATGGATTGTCTTAAATTAAGGAGTGGACGAATTCTATGGGGAAATCTTCCAAGGCCTTAATTAAAGGAGTCCATGGGTTGCTTAGGGCTTAAGCATCCAAATTAGGGTTTCCTTATTAGATAACCCTAATAGCCTCCTATATATATAGATCCCTTATGACCTAAAAACGTGGCTAAGACTTCTCTAGGGTTTGTAGACATTTTTGGGCAGCCTCCTTTACCTCTCCTCTTCATCCTCTTGCTCTTGGTGTTTGTGAACCATTAGAGGAGTGACATTTGTGACTCTAAGCTTTCTAAAGTCAATACAAGAAGGAATTGTGATTGTTATTGCTACATAACAATCAAGGTAATATCTTAAACCCATTCTCATGTTAATATGATTACTGGTATGCTAGAATTAGGGTTTATAGTCTTGGATAACTTGCATGTACAATAGAGAAACCTAGATCCAAGCATTAGGGTTTGTATGAGCACATATGATGTTCTTATGATCAAAACCCATCAATTATAAGATTAATATCTTATTTGTAAATCATATTATTTGTAACGCCCGTAGATTGGGGCTAGTCAATTTAGAGACGATAAGCGTCAAAAATGACTTTTTGATAGAAGATTATTTCAAATGAATAATCTTAACTAAATTGTTGTATATGTTACAAGGATTCTGTACATATAAAGAACGTTGAAATCCGAGTTATAACGAAGAAGTTATGACCTACCGAAGTTTCGCGACAGAACTGACACGCCGCTGAATGACGTAAAAAGTGAATTTACGTTAGAGTGATATTTAGCCTTAGTGATCTACACGAAAGTCATAGACTTCGTTAAACCGAGAGCGTGCATAAAAAGAATGCCCAAATCTTACTTCGTATGAGGAAGTTATGATTTTTCTAAGTTTCAGCTTAGCAGTGTGCAGCCCGAAGTTCGATTATGAGATCGAGTGAATTCTAGCCGAAGCAATCTAAACGAGAATCGAAGATATCATTATTAGTAGTGCAATGGTGAAAAGACAGACGAAAACGGACGTCATAGGAAGAAGTTATGAATTTTTAACGGACGTTTCATGTCCCGGCCTGTTAAAAATATAATAATAAAAATAAAGTTAAAATTAGCCGACAGAGTCTAAATAGAAGTTGTAGATCTTAGTCTCACCTACGCGTGGATATAAAGAACGTCAAAAACGGAGCTCGTATGCGAAAGTTACGCAAGTTTGAAGTTTGCTTAATCGAGTACGCCCATCGTAATTTTGGAGTACGCCCAGCGTACTCGGAACCGCCGTAGCTACACATGCAATGACGTCACTTGAGTACATACGCATGCAATGACGTCGCGTATGCCCATCGTAATCCCAGATTCAGCACCCTATAAATAGAATGCGAGGCTGCCTTATTCCTTTGCTCATTTTCTCTTCTCTCTCTCTCCGTTTTACCTCGATTTTCATGCAAGAAATATCCCGAAGCCTCGGTATCATTCCCAAGACCCGAAGCAAGTCCCGAAGCCCCGAAGATCCTGATAAGTAAAGTTTCTGAGCCGAAGCTCTGCCCGCGAGAAGCCAATTTTTGTGAAGATCTTCCAGATCTACCGAAGAATACTACTTCTACAAGTTGTAACGTTGTCCGATCATCTTCTGATCAAGTGAGTGTGTAGTCACTTTCTTCTAACACATAAATATTAAGTATTTGCTATGAAATACGTGCTATGTGTATAATATATTGTTATTTATTTGAGATGATTGTGGAATGGATGAATTATATAAGTTTTAATGAGTTAAACAATATATGTATTTTGTATCTAAAATATGTTGGGTAGAACATGAGTAGATGAGGTTGTTGGTAGGTGATAAAATATGGGTTGGACCATAAGATAAAATGATAAAGAGATAAGCTTGTTTTAGATCCGAGAGTATGGATCAGAGCAGGAGGTTAGTTTTAGATCCGAGAGTATGGATCAGATTAAGAGGTTAGTTTTACATCCCAGAATATGGATTAGGTAATGAGGCAAATTTAAGATCCGGGAGTACGGATTATCTATTTTTCAACAACGTGTTCATTCGATAAGGTATCATGTGTATAGTCCCTTTTAGGAACGTGATTTAATACGAGTATTGATTAAAGTATAAAATATACATATGTATGTGAAGTATTTGTTATTATCCAAAATACGCGTTAGATATATTTGATGATATACAATGTGCGAATCAGATATGGTTCAATATGTATTAAGATGTGTATATATGATATTATTACTTAAAACCTTGTGTTAAGTATACACTAGTTGGCATTGCCTAAACGGAGATAGTATCGAAAATTGATTGTAGGCATTGTAGGCATTGTAGGCTTGCCTAGTGATGGGTTAAGAATAGGGATGTTTAGTTCTATTAAATTGGACTTTGGGTAGTCTCTTATTAAGAGTACGTGTGTTGTGAGATTGATGATCGGTGGAGTACGTCCTATGTACAGAAGTACATTTTATGTACGAAGTCCTTTTCAAAGCTCTGTGTATTGGGTGCTGCTTGTGCCAGGCTACTATTATGTTCTCGGGTATGAGTCTTTCGCATACCAGATTACTATAATGTGCTAGAAGTACTACCATGCACAAAGTCTTTTTGACAATTTTGTGTGTCGGTTACGGGAGCGTACGGGAGTACTCTAGTAGTATTTTCCCATACTTTTATTTTGAGAGAGCATTGGAGTCAGCGTTTCTTTTATGAAGTGATCGATCGAGCTTCATATGTCAACGTTTTCTTTCACGAAGTAATTAAGGGAACTTCGTAGACTGCCTAATAAAGTGTGTCGGTAATAGACCACTGCTAGGTATGTCTGGTGTTATATTGTTGGATAGGGTGCGTCTGGGGGTGAAATACCTCATGTGTTCAGGCCACTGTTAGGCAAAGTTCGATGCTGGGATAGGTAGAGTCTGGGGGTATAATACCTCATGATAGTCGGACCACGCCTAGGCATTGTTATCTAGATAACTACACCTAACTTAACTGTCTTGTGGTTCTTTCTTTTACGAACGAAGGTTCGTGGTGAAACTTATTCCATTCCCCTCATTTGATGTCTTTATTGATCCTCGTTTGTTGCCAGGGAATTTCTGAAGCAGCTTCGTCAGTTTGTGGTTCATATCGATTCCTTAGGCTAGATCTCGTAAGATCATTGTATAGGGTCGGTATGTGGGGATCGACGGGATTGGATATATTGTTTTAGAAATATAATTTATATGTGTTTATAATATTAGTGGTTTTGCAGGATCGAGATATACTTTATTATCACGTTGTTTGAATTAAGATCTTTCATACTCTATGTTCCTTAGGCGATTGGGTTCACCGGGGATATTCGAACTAAGTGTTCATTAAATATTTGAACTTAGTGTTCATCAGGGATATTTGAACTAAGTTTTCATTAAGTGTTTGTAAACTAGGTGTTTATTGGGTAATATTTGAACTAAGTGTTCATTAAGTGTTTGTGAACTAGGTGTTCATTGGGTAATATTGGAGCTAAGTGTTCATTAGGTGTTCTTGAACTAGGTGTTCATTAATTATTGTGAATTGTGTGCTCACCAGAGGTAATCTAAGAACCTTGGCAGCACTAGACTTTGTGCCAGTTCCTTAGGGCAATCCTTAGGAATGAATGGGAGAAGGGTAATCGGTTCTTAGGATAAATCTTTAAGAAATAAATGGAGATAATGGGGGTGGGTATTTGAATTGATTGTTTGATAATTGAATATAATAATTATATTATTGTGGGTTGAAAACCCTATATGCTCATCAGGCTCCCAATCCTGACCCACTCAGTTTTCTTTGTATCACAGGTATTGATACGAAGATATATTTCATGGAGAGATTAAAGGAGATGTAAAATCTTTAGTGTAAATATGTAAGTTCTGTTTATGCTTATGTGTCTGTATCGGAACATGACACCCTGAGATATATATAATGAAAATACATTTCTTTAAAGAAATGCTTTGATAAATATTTATCATATTTTGGGAACAAATTCCGCAACTGTTTTCTTTAAAAGATTACTCTGATTTTAAAAACAAAGCATAAACAAATCGATCTTTTCTGGCCGTGAAATTGGGGATGTCACATTATTAATTAGTAATTAATCAGAAATTAATTTGATGCTAATTTTGGGATTAAAAGTAACTGATTAATAATGGAGAGGTTATTTTGCAAATCGTTGATAGTTGTGAAATTGGGCTTAGGACTCCTTGTAAGTGGAGTGGACGAAATTTATGGGTTACCCCATAAGATTTCATCTAAGGGCTTATCAAGGAGGTCCATGGGTTACTTTGGGCTTAAGTTAGGAACTAGGGTTTCCTTATTGAAGTCCGGCTTCAAGACCAAGCAACCTAGCCATATATAAACCTCCTGAACCCTAAGGATTTCGGCCCTTATATGATTCTAAGAGAACCTGGCTGATTTCATTACCTCTCCAAGTCATCCTTGTTGTGTTGAGTGTTTGGGACTCCATTAGAGGTGCAACACTTGGGGCACTAAACTTTCAAGAGTCAAGGATTGTTCTTGTTATTACAATATAACAAGTTAGGTAATCTTCCAACCCTATTGTATAAATGAATTTCGAAATTATGTATGCTAGACCTAAGGTTTTGCTTTGGATAATTGATTTGCATGTATAACTTTAGAAAAAACTAGATCCAAAGCAATTAGGGTTGCATGTTCACCATAAGAATGTTGTAATGCTCAAAACCTATCAAGACTGTAGGCCCTGCGAGGCGGTCCAGTCAGGCCAAAGGCTCGACGAGCAATCCGGATACACTGTAGGCCGTACGAGGCGGTCCAGTCATGCTGAAGGCTCAATAGCGGTCGAAATTGGTTGTAGGCTCTGGGAGGCGTTCTAGTCTTGTAGAAGGCTCGGGAGCGGTCGAGATAGGTTGTAGGCCCTACGAGGCGGTCTATTCAGGCTAAAGGCTCGATTATGCATGATATTGTTTGATATGTTGTATGTGGTGGTACTTTGGGGGAACTCACTAAGCATTGGCTTACGGTTTTTAGTTGTTCCAGGTACTTTTGATGATCGAGGGAAGGAAAAGACATGACCGTACACATCCTCTGTTTATAGCTTTATGATTTTGGGATACCATGATATGGGTTAAATATTTGGAAACATTGATTTTGTAAATAATTTGACTATGTGTTGTTTTTAAAAGTTTAAATGTGTTGTGATTTTTTGGATGTTACACAACACTTAACCAAAATTGCCAAGAAATATAATACCTCACAAAATGGATGTTACAAATCTCCCCCACTTGAATTAGACTTCGTCCTTGAAGTTTGCTGCCACAAATAAGTCTAGGTAGTGCTCCCTCATATCGTCCTCAGGCTCCCACGTCCACTCAAAACCCTTTCGGTGCAGCCACTGCAACTTCACCAATCCTACAACCTTGTTTCTCAAGGTTTTCATCTTCCGGTCAAGGATCGCCACCGGTCTCTCAATGTAATTTAGGTGGTCATCCACCTGAATGTCCTCCAAAGGAACCACTACGGAAACATCAACCAAACACTTTCGCAAATGAGAGATGTGAAAAGTGTTGTGAATCTGACTGAGCTCCTCATTCAGATCCAAATGATATGCTACCCTGCCCACCTAGGCTAAAACCCTGAAATGATCAATATACCTAGGGCCCAGCTTACCCCGCTTCCTAAATCGGATGACACATTTCCAAAGTCACACCTTCAAGAGTACCATATCTCCAACCTAAAATTGCAAGTCTAACCGCTGTCTATCTCCGTAGCTCTTTTGTTGACTCTATATTGTCTGAATGTTTCTGCCTGTTGAATCAAATCCATCGTCTTGAGTCCCACCTCGATACTCCCCATGACCTGCTGACTGACCCCCCCCCCCCCCAACATATTGGGGTCCTACATTTCATCCCGTAGAGCATCTCAAAAGAGGGCTGATCAATGATGACGTGATAACCGTTGTTATATGAAAATTCCACCAAAGTAAGATACGTATCCCAACTATCGCCAAAATCCAGAACACATGCCCACAACATGTCCTCCAAAATCTGGATAGTCCGCTCACTCTGACCATCAGTTTGATGGTGGAAAGTCGTGTTAAAATCCAACGAGTACCCAACTCCTCGTGGAACCTCTTCCAGAACTTTGAAGTAAACCTAACATCCCTTTCAGAGACCATAGAGACCAGTACCCCATGACGTGCCACCACCTCCCGAATATAGATATTGTCCAACTTCTACGCCGAAATGATCTCCTGGATCGGAATATAATGTGTGCTCTTGGTCAATCTATCCATGATGAACCATATCAAATCCACTCCACGCGTCGTACAAGGCAGTTTGGTGATAAAATACATCGTAATCTCCTCTCATTTCCATACGGTAACTTCCAACGGCTCCATTTTTCCGTGGGGTCCCTGATGTTTGGCCTTGACTTTTCTACAAGTCAAGCACCTCTCCATATACCAGGCCACGTGTCGCTTCATACATGGCCACCAATAATCAGGATAGATATCTCTATCCATTTTTTCGCTCAGGGATGAATATAGAATCTAGAATTGTGCGCCTCCTCCATCAAAACCTGATGTGCACCACCCCAATATGGAACCCACACCCTCCAATGAAGGGTGAATAACCCTAGGCTATTATAATCGAAGGAAGCCACCTGACCCACTATGCGCTCACTCTTCCGGTGCTCCTCCTTAATAGCCTCAACCTGAGCCACTTGGATTTTCTCTAAGAGTGTGGTAATCATTGTCATCCTCAAACACACATCCCTGATTGGAGCAACAACTGCCTTGCAGCTGAGAGCATCAACCACCATATTGGCCTTCCCCGGGTGATAAAGGATCTCATAATCATAATTCTTTACTATATCCAACCATCTACGCTGTCTCATGTTCAGATTCGGTTGATCTATTAGATACCTCAGGATCTTGTGGTCCGTATAGATAGTATAACGGAACCCATAAAGGTAATGTCGCCAAATATTAAGGGAAAACACCACAACCCCTAACTCCAAATCATGTGTAAGATTATTCGCCTCATGACAGCCTGCGGAAAACCTCATCTTCGACCCATCGAGGCAGAAGGTAGTCATCTGGGCACACTCAATATTTGCTATCCATCGCCTGGTTGCAATGGGGTCCTTCGCCCCAAAGAAATATGGCACCCCATAACCCCTAAAATCCTTGAAGGAGAGAGTGCGGGCTCTAGGATGAGTAGCAGCCAGATCGGCCCTAAACATCTGAAGGTGATCCTCCATCAATTCAATGATACCCTCTTTTTGACCCAAATACCACTGGGGTCGCATCAAGGATGCCTCTAGTAACCTCAGACACAATGAACTCGTGTAATACCTCATCAATTGGTTTGGTGCCCGAGCCCGAACTAGATCCAGATCATGAACCTCCTGCCCCACCGCGTGTCATCACCATGCTGAAACATAACACATAAACAATCAGTATACACATGAAGAGGTTCACACTTTCGAAGTCTCTTGAATTCAACATGGCCTTCCTTGTCTTGGGTATATATCATGTGCTTTCAGTAGTACGGGCCCAATACCACTCTCCACACATATTCATGCCCTCCCCAAGGACTGTCATGATTCCTCAAAGTCATTTTCTTTCTATCTATTACCCCTCTCATACTATAGAGTATAGAGCACTTGTGTGCCAATATATATTCCAAGAACTTCCTTTGGTTCCTTTGCTCACCACTCTATGCTATCAGCTGTAGAAGGAACTCCCACTAATACCATCTAGCTACCAAATGAATACAATTACATACTACCGGTACTATATAATTCTTTGAATGAAAGCTCCCACACTACAATGGTTGGACCAAACAAGAGTTGTGCAATAAAGTTAAACCTAACCTTCTAAAATTATCTAATATCAACAATATGCAACCAAACGCATTCGTCCACTAGTCAATTGGTACTAATGAAAATTCCTAAAAGCAAAAAGCACGCAACATTCAAGCATAAAACAACTCGAATCAGAACATAACCTAAACATGTCATCCTATCAGATAACTGATCTCATACTAGCATGCAAATCTATAAGCTCATACAATAGGCACATAAAGGCATCTCTTCTGACATTTTATCATGCAATCCTGAGCAAATCCTTAGTCTTAATCTATCATGTGATTCTCATATCATAGTATAAAACATTTGACATATATGAGCATTTTAGGGAAACTTACTTGAGCTCGGCTGATTGCATGCATCACACCCTTTCTTTTATTATAAATAAATTACTTTTTTATGAAAATCTACCAAATCCTCAGTTTGAGTTCAGACACACCCGGGAGTATGCCCGAATCCCTCAAACCAAGGCTCTGCTACCAACTTATAACATCCGAAAATTCCAGATAAAGATTTCATTTTTTAATTCATTTCAAACATCCAGTAATCATGTTGAAACAACCAAAAGAGTATCATAATGAAATAATATCAGAGTACAAATCCCAAAATCACATAATGCGGAAAATATGGGCAGATGCGATACGATCAAGCCGATCCCTTCCCTTTTGAGTTGGAAGTACCTAAAACACAAACTGAAAACCGTAAGCACAAAGCTTAGTGAGCTCCCCCAAAATACCACATACCATACATACATAACAGTCAAAACGTAGTTGGGTCTATTTCACCCCCATTCGGTATCTTTCAACCGGTATTGGGTCCATTTCACCCCCTTCGATATCTTTCAACCGGTATTGGGTCTATTTCACCCCTTCGGTATCTTTCAACCGGTATAAGGTCTATTTCACCCCCCTTCGGTATCTTTCAACTGGTACTGGGTCTATTTCAACCCTACAACTAAGCATACAATCATATCAATGAAAGTCATGAAGACAACATGCATAAACATACATAACATGGAATTATCACGAAGACAACTATCATCCTACTAACATAATCTTGTGGGCCGATATTTGTGCCTTCGACCCACGAGTACAGTAAAGGGAAACTCACATTGATCAAAAGATACCAAATCCCATACATGATTCTACTGCCCAACGGTTCCTCACGCTTAACATAATCAATACCATCCTTAGTTACTATCTAAGGTTAAGCTCATGGTCATAAGGCCTAATAATGTCCTAAGCCCAAACTAAAGAACCTTAAGGCCCAACATAGGCCCAAAAGCTCCAAGATAGCCTAAGGCCCATAAATGATCCAATACCATAAAATGGTCTAAGTCCTAAACTCAACAACCAAGAGCCCAACTAAACCCGAGCCCAAAAATCCAAAAGCCCACAGACTGTCATACGCATGACGTACCTGGATCGTATGCCCAACGTACTTGGCTGATCCAAAATCGAGGTGCTAGCCCAGTACATGTTGCGTACTCAAAACTACGCCCGACGTATTGGTTAGACATCCAAACCCACTCCAAATGACTTAACTCATTAAACTCATAACGTACAAAATTCAAGTCAACATTAGAACAAGGTCTTAAAGCATAAAGTCGAAGACTTTAAGCTTTTGTATGGCTTAAAAGGTCAAATCTTAGATTTTAACATACTATCTTCATGAAACAACCCTAAACCCTTGCATGGTTGAGTTTAATCCATCAAGCATTTTTATGCATAAGGGACATCAGAAACACAAAGATCCATCATCATAACCTTCTGGAGTAGCTTATACTCTCAAGAAATACCTTAAAGGACCAAAACAAGCCAAAAACCCTAACTATCTAGAACTAAGAGATGAATCATCAAGGTCAGTACTTGATACCTTTTGAAGAATGATCAATGTGGCGAAGTTCTGGATCCACAAGCTTTAACACCACAATAGTAACTTCCAAGAGATCCTTCCTTCTTCAAGATCACCAAAAACACCACCCAATGTCACATTTAAGCTCAAAACACTCAAATGGAAGCTATGGTTTCATGGGAGGGCTAATGAGGGAAGGAGGCTGATGAGGGGGCAGCCTCAAGCCTCATAATGGGGATTATATAGGGGTTAAACCCTAAAAATTAGGGTTTGTTGAATCACAACGTACGCCTGGCGTACATATTGTACACCCAACGTACGAAGATGCTCCCCATGCGTCCAAGTTAAGTGAGTACGTTGTGTGTACTCATATTATGCCCAGCGTAATAAGCCCCTTCCGTCTTTAACAATCAACACTCAACCAAAAATGCCAAGAAATATAATACCTCACAAAATGTGTTGAGAGAAAAACATTGAGACACACTTGAACAAATTGTTAGAACAAGTATATAGCGGAATAGTTAATCTCGAAGGATCTGTTAGCTCAACATTAATATTAAGAGTTAGTAGTTAGTGAGTTAGATGCGGAAAAGTAAAGAAATGTAAATGACAACAATTATTATATCAAGTATACACAAAAGCAGATTCATAACAATGAATGCATTCAAACCAAGTTAGGAAGTGAGATCTAGCTTAGTGATTAAGTCACAAGTGACTTGCTCCGAAGAGAGATGATAATTGATTATGAGAGTAAGAAGATTTGACAAGTAAGATAGAATGAGAACTTTGAAGATGTGTATTAGAATTTGATAAGAGATTCACACCGGTACTGATTACATGAGAAATGATCTCTATTTATAGAGACAAGTTTACAACTCTAAGAGTAGCCATGCAAGGCATACTAGACATTAGAGTGTTTTACAAAAAAAACAAAATAAACTAAGTAAAGCTAAAGACCATGGTGCTGAAGACTTCGGATGACAAGTTGATGATGAGATTGCTTGACTACGGTGGCTTGGAGACTGCGGTAGCTGAAGTTTAAGGGGGTCACTTTTTTATTCAACAATTTCCCCCTAAGCGACCTCTTTAACTTTGATCAGCTATCCAGTTTAAGGAACTTGATCAGGATCCACCAAAACTTCCTGACGTTCTCTAACCAGTTGATTCTTCTCAGTATTTCAAACTTGACCTCTGCGGTTGTATGCTTGGATTTTTCAACTGCGTTGCGGCAGATCTCCAGTTGTTTTCTGGTGAGATGGTGCATGGCAGTCATACGAATTAAATATTTGACGTTGTCAGTCTTCCTCTTGAAAATGACTCCCAGCTCAGGATAGTTGGTTGCACCTAAGGATCTTTCTTCATAGCCTTCGGTAGGCATGGGTGCGGGTTCAAGCGGTGGTAAGTCAGCAATCTTGGAGATGATGGGATGAATGTCTACATCTATTTTTGCGAAGTCACCGACTGTTTCCTTAAGAAAGGTACTGGCCCTTTCAAGAGCGATCTTCATCTTCGGATGCTTCTCAGACTTGTGCTGAAAAACCTTGGCGATGAGAAACACTTCTTCAGGGTTCATACACGGAAAATCAGCCTGGGTGCGGATGTAGTCATGCTCCTTCTTGTTCAGGGTGTACTGGATGAACTCATCCTTCATGAACTTCCGGATCTTGTAATTCTTCATTGCGGATGGTCTATCGTTAGACCATATGTGTTCAACTGGAGAGGCATGCTTAGCATAGAATTGGCTAAGTCTCTCGAACTCCATAGGAAGTCTTTTGTCGCCAGGAAGGATGCAGTCGAACTGCTCAAATACAGTGAAGTATCTGGCATTCGGTGAGATTGGGACATCCCAGTAGCTGTCTGAGGGGGGTTCCGCATAGGTGAGATGAGGGACATAGTCATCATCAAGAAGTTTTCTATGTGGATTGATCCAAGAATTTATCAAGGATTCATCCATAACTGTGTCGAATCCGTAGAGTCTCCATAATTCTTCGGCTAGCTTAGATGCCTTCCAGTCTCTTTTTCTTTGAGCAGTGGCAGGAGAATCGTTTGAGCTTGGAGACGACATATACTCCTCCAGATTCTTGAAGTGTGGGGGAGTTTCAGGTTCTTCAGCTTGTGAACCTGCATCAGTGGGAGAAGGGGGAGCTTGATGGACATGCTGATCAGCACTGGTTTGCTGAGCTTGTTTCACTTTGTTTGCCATTGCGGACATCCATTCTTGAACCTTCAGGATGGTGGCTACGGTATTGGCATTGTTGATGGCATCTGCCCAATACTTTGCCACGGCTTAAATCTCTTGTTCCTTAAGCTGTTGTTGCTTGATTTGCTGATCCTTGCGAGCTTGAAATTCCCTACGAAAAGCGACATATTTCTTGGCTTCATCCTCGTTAGAGGGTTGATATCGGCTCCAAGAATCATTAGAGTCTTCTCCGTCAATTCATGTAAATCGCACCAAGGTGTCCCTTGGGTTCATGGATCCTTTCACATTTGGGCTCACCGTGCCTAAACCACCTGATTGTAATGTAAGAAGAGTAGGATTTCATGAGCTTCCTTGGTCTCCTTGACCCATGGTCAAGTTTGGCCTCGGCTCAGTTCTGGCAAAGGCGGAAGAAGTGCCATGCGGATGGGATTGTGTTTGGAGTGTATGGGTGACATTCAACAGGATGGAGTTCAACTCCTCGGATGAAAAAATATGCAGTCGGGAAGCCCTGGAGACTTTAGGGCGAGAACCAGTATTATCCCTTTGGGAATGTACTAATGGGGAGTCTCCTCTTTGTTGTGATTCAGATTCACTTTCTGAGTCTGAAAGGAAAAAGATGGTGTTGTCAAATGGATGTGCAGGCATCCCAAGGACTACCGGAGCCTGTTGAGAGGCTGAGGTATCAGTCCGGTCATGCATTTGGGTAGTGGGATCAGCTTTCCGTTTCTTGAGGATAGAGATGGGTTGGTTATCCTCTTCAGAGTCACTACCAGAGTCATGGTGACTCGGTTCAGCAGTTATGATAACTGGTGGTGATTTTCTCTTCTTTGATGGTTTGGATGGTTTTGGGGGCATCCTTTTTGGGGGTGATAGATTTCTTTGTGGTGCGGGGACCATGGAGCGAAGAAACCTTATGTTTGCGTCTCTAAGAGACGTTAGAAAGAGTGGTAGAAGAAAGGATTGTGGTACCTTAAGGGTTTAAGGTTGCGGATGGAAGAGGCGGGGTAGGAAGGTATGGGTCAATACCTTCTGTAGCCTCAACGTGGTCTGAGACATCAACAGTCTCAAGACCAAGTGAAGTAAGAATATGGGTAGAGAGTCGGTGGATGGGACCAAAAATAGTTTGATCAGAGGAAGGGTTGTACCTTTTTAAGTCTTTGGTGACGAAGAAATTGATGTCTTCATCCATGTCAATCTTGGCATCCGCATGCAAGTCAGATATGAATAGAAACTAGAATCGAGCAAAAGTAAGCTCGGATGGGTTTTGCCTCGGGCTCTCCATGGGAATGTATTGGAGAAAATCGTCCTAGAGAATCTGACCATAGTTCACATCGCGACCGGTGAATATGCTCCAAACCAATTCTAAAAGCTTTAATTGTTGGATATAGTGTCTAAGTTCATAACTATATTTGGTATGTACTTGACCCGACCCGGCATGGTCCATTTGGGTTGCACTTCACCCGAACAATTTATGGATAATATTTGAGAATAGTACAAGTTATGATTTATTAATATATTATAAGTTCTAATATATTAATATAAGATCATATTATTTAATTAGTAGTGATCTATAATTAATCTAGGATTAATTTAGAGATCAAAGATATTACTAATTAAATATGGGCTTCTATATTTATATAGTGTGGGCTAGTGCTTATTTGGAATGGGCTAGGCTTGCATGGGAAAAGTCCATGGATACTCCATGGAGCTTTAACCCATGGATCTCATGGAAATGAAGAGACATGGGTATTAGGGTTTACATGGAAGTAACCCTAATCCATCACACTATATAAAGGAGGCTTTGGTTCTTGAAATCACACTAGTTGACACTTGTTGAGGTGAGGGCCGATTTCAAGATAGTAGTGACTATTCTCTCAAAGTTCCAAGTTTGTGGTGATTTGTGATTTCCACTTGAGGCATCCACACTATTGGTGCTAGGCTCTAAAACTCCAAGCAATCAACTACAACTTCAAGGTAAGTATTTCTACTAGCTTTATTTGATTCATGTTCCCCATGCCATGCTAGTTAGGATATGAACCTTGGAAAAATAATTATGTGCATGTATCTTAGACAAATATAGATCCTAGGTTTATTAGGGTTGCATGTACACTTAGGAAGTGTTAGAATGCTCAAAACCCAACAGTGGTATCAGAGCCTAGGCTTGTTTGTTTGATACTTCTTGCAATATTATGGAAAAAGTCGAAAAACTTGCTGTCTGATTGCTGGACTCGGCGAGTCCATGGGGGGACTCGTCGAGTTCACTTGTATCTTCAACCTACTCGTCGAGTAGGTTCATGCACTCGGCGAGTAGGGTCGACAGAGTCCAGATTTTCGACTTTAGTTGCTGGAAATGGATTAGAAACATTACCCTAAACTGTTTTGGTACTTGAAAACTTGTTTTAGTTGGCGTAATGTCTTGCTAATTCATTTACAACAACTAGTTATCAAAATTACAAAGTTTTAAATGTGATTTTGATTCATGAAAGCGTTCATATTCATGTTCTTGTTCTTATGATGTTTAGATGATCATAGGAATTATTTGTAACCTATGTGGTAGTTTAAATCTTGATCATAATGTGTTTTAATGGTATCCATAACTTGTCCTCAAGTTATGGAAAACCAAAAGTCACTTGAGTTAAAAACCATTAAAAGAACACAAGAGTTAGAAAAATGAAGAGTCTTCATTTTATTACTCTAATAAACTCATAAGTTACAAGAAATGAAAAGTTTTGAAAGTTTACAAAACTTGCCCTCAAGTTTTGGAACAAGTAAAGTCAAGTTAAACTTTAGTTCCAACCCTTAGAATTTTAAAAAGTTAAAATTCAACCCTTATACTTATATATATATATATATATATATATATATATATATATATATATATGTATGTATAAGAACAAATTCGTTTTACCGCTAGTACGCCTCATTCACGAAGCCGGTCTATAAGGTGGGTATAAGGTTGTTGCCTATAAAATGGCAACTTAATGGGTGTCCACTCTCACCCACCGCTTGCTTGACCGGTGGAGGGTCGTTAGCCGAACGGGTAAGACAAGGACTTACAAATTCTCATTAAAAGTATGATGAATATTATAAAGTAACTAAATGTTTTATTAAATTCCCAATCTTAGTTACTTTAGGAAAAATGTGAATAAGGTGCTAATCCATGAAATTACACTTTACACTTTGTTTAAGTCGTTGGTGGAGCGTGTGTGGTTAACCGACACACTAACTTGGACTTAACAAGGTAGGTAAAGGGTGACTTAAGGTTTATTATAGTATCGATGGAGCGTGTGTTGTTTACCGGCACATCGATTGAGTGATAAACTTTAAGGGTACCAAGTGATTTGCATGGTTACTTCACACCTCGTTTTGTGATCCTCGGCATCCCAGTCACAAAACTTGGAGGGCACACTCGAGATTGAAACATGCCTTTGAAAAGTTCATTGAATCTCAAAGAATCTAGGAATTTCTAAGAACCAATCAAAAAAAACCTAATATCTAATATTTCGGTTTTCGTGGTGGAAATTGGTGAATCGTCATTCACCTACCTTTCAAATATGTTATAGCTTGGATTACGGCATACCTCTTCCAAGTTATAATATATTGTGATTGGATCCTAGCCTTAATATTACATTTGGGTGTTTTATTAAGGACTCTCCTAATATCTAAACTAATCTTGTCCATTTCTTTCAGATATCTTCAAACAATGTTGCTTCTGGCTCTAACCCTAATAGCTCCTTTACCCTTACGAACTTGTGTGGGAAAGTCACCTTCGATGGATCCAACTTCAATGAGTGGATCAGAAACATCAGGATGATTACCCGCTACGAGTACAAAGAATATGTCCTTGACAAGGAGCTTAAGGAGATTGATGAGACCACTGCAACTCCTCAGGAGATCGCTGACTTTCGGGCACATGAAAGGGATGCTACGAAAGTGGCTTGCATCATGATGGCCACGATGACAGCGGAACTCCAAAAGTCTTATGAGGATTTCTACCCTTATGGAATGCACCAAGATTTGATGGAAAGATACCATCAAAGTGCAAGACAAGAGAGGTATGAAATCATCTGCTCCATGATAACAGCCATGATGAAGGACGGGGAATCCGTCACGAGCCACATGCAGAAAATGCAAAGGTATGTGGATCGTTTGCTGAAGCTTAATGTGAACTTCCCTAAGGATCTTGCAATAGATATCATTTTGCACTCCTTACCATCATGCTATGATCAATTCCGCATGACATATCACATGAATAAGGAAGAGGTCACACTCAGCAAACTTCAGGAACTTCTCAAGACCGCAGAAACAGGTCTTAAGGGGAAGTCGGTTGTTAACACTCCTACTCCAAACTCTACTCCGGTTTTGGCAATCGGGAAAAGTCGAGGGAAGAAAAGAAAGAGATCTTCGAAGGGTACCAAGGGTCGGACCCTTGATGGCTCTTCTTCAAGTGGAACCAAGAAAGGTTTCATCACTCCTTATTCTGACCCAAAAGAGGCTAAATGCTTCTATTGCCATGAAAAAGCTCATTGGAAGCGGAACTGCCCAAAGTACCAGCAGGATGTAAAGGATGGGAAAGTTAAACCCAACCATGCAGGTATTTATACTATCTTATCTAATAACTCACCCCATTCTAAATCTTGGGTCCTTGATACCGGTTGTGGTATTCATATTTGTTGTGACTTGCAGGGACTAAGAAGAAGTGAGAATGTGGAGAAAGGAAGAATAAACTTGATCATGGGGAATAGGAAAGCTTCACCTGTCACCAAGATTGGAGTTTATACTTTATCGCTAAGTAGTGGGTTTAATTTAGATTTGAATAAATGTTGTTATTCGCCAGGAATGTCAAGAAATATTATTTCCTTCCATGCTTTGTACAAACAAGGGTTTACCTTTTCGTTTAATAATGAAGTTGGTTCTATTGATGCTTTCTTTAATAATGTTCTTTATTTCAAAGCATTACCTTGTGATGGTGTGTATGAAGCTGTATCTGTTGTAGATAAATTAGGAAATAATGTTTTGTGTATTGATTCTATTAATAATAATAACTTGGATAAAGCATCATTATGGCATTGTCGCCTTGGACATATAAGCAAGAAACGCATAGGCCAACTCCAAAAGGATGGAGTCTTGGAGTCATTTGACCTAAAGTCATATGATAGTTGCGAATCATGCTTAATTGGAAAAATGACAAAGTCACCCTTCACAAGCTCGTGTGAGAGGGGTGAAGGTTTGTTGGATCTTGTACACACGGATGTGTGTGGACCATTCAAACATGCCACAAGGGATGTTAATCGTTATTATTTGACTTTTACTGATGATTATAGTAGATATGGATATGTCTACCTAATCAAGCATAAGTCAGAGACTTTCGAGATGTTTAAGGAATTTAAACAGGAAGTCGAGAATCAATTGGGCAGGAACATTAAGATGCTTCGATCCGATCGTGGTGGTGAGTATCTTAGTTCAGAGTTCCTTGACTATCTTAGGGAATGTGGGATTGTCTCACAATTGACACCTCCCAGGACACCACAATTGAATGGTGTAGCTGAGAGGCGTAATCGAACCTTGTTAGATATGGTTCGTTCCATGATGAGTCGAGCTACGCTACCAATCTCATTCTAGGGGTATGCCTTAGAGACTGGCGCCCATATTCTTAATCTGGTCCCTACAAAGAAAGTTGCCAAAACTCCTCACGAGATGTGGACTGGTAAAGTACCTAAACTAGACCACATCAAGATTTGGGGTTGCGAGGCTTTCGTGAGACGCGAGACTCATGATAAGCTCGAACCCCGAAGCGAGAGGTGTATTTTCATCGGCTACCCACAGCAATCCTTTGGTTACCTCTTCTACAGACCTAGTGATAATGTGGTCTTTGTAGCAAGAAGAGGAGTTTTTCGAGAAAGAGAGTTTATAAGCCAAGGAAACAGTGGGAGGCAAATTGATCTTGAAGAAATTCAAGAGTCAAGTGGTGAAGGAACTTCAAACCCTAGCCCTCAACTTGAGGAGGAAACTCCTGTTGAGCCAGTTGATGTGCCTGTACCTCTGAGGCGTTCCATGAGAGTTAGGAATGCACCTGAGCATTATTATGGTTTCCATATTACTGCAGAAGGTGAGACACTTATTAGTGATGAGACACTAGTAGGTCTGGATGAACCTAACAGCTACACGGAAGCCATGGCAGGCCCTGAGGCTGCTAAATGGAAAGAGGCTATGGATAGCGAGATACAATCCATGTATGACAATCAAGTTTGGAACTTGGTTGAGAATGTACCTGTTCGTAAGACTGTAGGGTGCAAATGGATCTTCAAGAAGAAGACCGACATGGATGGTAATATACACACTTATAAGGCACGACTGGTTGCAAAAGGTTATTCTCAAACTCCGGGAGTTGATTATGATGAAACCTTTTCACCAGTGGCCAAGATAAAGTCTATTAGGGTTCTGTTAGCCATTGCTGCATTTCATGACTATGAAATATGGCAAATGGATGTCAAAACCGCTTTCCTTAATGGAAAGTTGGCTGAGGATGTTTACATGGTTCAGCCAGAGGGTTTTGTCAGTACCGAGTACCCCAATAGAGTGTGTAAACTCGAGAAATCCATTTATGGATTGAAACAGGCACCTCGCAGGTGGAATCTTTGCTTTGATGAGAAAGTCAAGGAATTTGGCTTTTCAAGGAGTGAAGATGAATCTTGCATCTATATCAAGGCTAGTGGGAGCATAGTCAGTTTTTTGGTACTGTATGTGGATGACATACTACTCATAGGAAATGACATCCCAACCCTACAGGAAGTAAAGTCCTGGCTTGGGAAGTGTTTCGCTATGAAGGACCTTGGTGAAGCTGCCTATATCCTAGGGATAAAGATTTTGAGAAACAGGAGTAAAAGGCTAATTGGACTTAGTCAGAGTACCTACTTGGACAAAGTGTTGAAAAGATTCAACATGCATAACTCCAAGAAAGGTGAGTTACCCATTCAGAGTAACGCCAGATTGAGTAAGACACAAAGCCCTAGTACTGAGGTTGAGACAGCAAAAATGAGTCGACTTCCTTATGCTTCAGCTGTAGGATCGATCATGTATGCTATGACGTGTACTCGACCTGATGTAGCCTTTGCTTTGAGCAAGGTTAGCAGGTATCAGGGGAACCCTGGCAAGGAACACTGGACTGCGGTAAAGAATATCCTCAAGTACCTGCGAAGGACTAAGGACTGGGTCCTTACCTTCGGCGGGAGTGATGACTTGAGAGCTGTAGGGTATAGTGATGCTAGCTTCCAGACTGATAGGGATAATTTCCGCTCACAGTCGGGCTGGGTCTTTACCTTAAACGGAGGAGCAATCACTTGGAAGAGTTCCAAGCAGGAGACAGTGGCTGATTCTACTTGTGAATCAGAGTATATAGCGGCAAGCGAGGCAGCAAAGGAGGCTATATGGCTAAAGAACTTCATCGGAGACCTTGGAGTTGTACCAGCTATAAAAGAGCCAATGGAGTTTTTCTGTGACAGCAATAGTGCGGTTACCTTAGCCAAGGAACCAAGAGATCATGGGAGATCCAGACGCATTGACAGAAAATATCACTTCATCAGACATCGAATAGAAGAAGGGATCCTCGTGGCGAAGAGGGTATCATCAGATGAGAACCCAGCAGATCCCCTCACGAAGGGACTGGGTAGGGTTAAGCATCTCCAGTATGCTCGGAGCATAGGGCTGAAGGATGATATAAGTTTTAGTAGTTAGATAAATTATGAAATTTGTAAAGTGTAATTGACATTTGATGATGAATAAAAGGTGTTTTATTTATGAGTAAAGTGTTGCTATCTCTTGTCAATCGTTTACTATATTTATTTTGCATGTTTTGACTTCCAGAATAATTATGTTTGGTATATCATATTATTCAAACCTCCACAGTCGGTCATATGTCGGAAGTAGGTATGAATCAAGATTGTCATGATTGGTTGCAGAGGTCTAAGGTGTTGGACATGGCTACAACAATCATGAGTGCTCATAAGTTCTGAGCATTGGACTCAACCCACGCTCACTGGAATCACTTCATGGAATTTTATCTCGAGTGATCGAGAGACGGTAATATCATATAAGTCTTCAAACCTAGAGATATGATTTGTTACTTACGAGTTGGTTATGCATTGATTGTATGAAAACGCATTGGTAACTCGATGTTATAAAACGTGCTTTTGTGTGTAATTCAATGAGTGGTAGAACAAACATATGAGTCGAAGTTTATCTGTTCCTTCTTGGATTAGAAGCTGATATCTGGGCCCCTCGATGATTTTGTTTTGACCTATGTACCGGGCCCGGTCAGAACTAAATTGATGTGTTCAGTTGAGTTCTATGTCAAACAAATCAGAAATCGGGAAACAAATGTTGGACAATAAGCAAGACAATGTTCCATGTATGTGTCCGGCTGATATCTAGAACAGAGGATTATATGATCACTTATCTAAATGGCGCGTTCTAGTTCAACAGAGTTTAAAGAGCTACGATTATTGATCGGTTCCTGAAGTTATACTTGCAACTATAGTTACTAGACTTATCCAAGTGGGAGACTGTTGAATATAGTGTCTAAGTTCATAACTATATTTGGTATGTACTTGACCCGACCCGGCATGGTCCATTTGGGTTGCACTTCACCCGAACAATTTATGGATAATATTTGAGAATAGTACAAGTTATGATTTATTAATATATTATAAGTTCTAATATATTAATATAAGATCATATTATTTAATTAGTAGTGATCTATAATTAATCTAGGATTAATTTAGAGATCAAAGATATTACTAATTAAATATGGGCTTCTATATTTATATAGTGTGGGCTAGTGCTTATTTGGAATGGGCTAGGCTTGCATGGGAAAAGTCCATGGATACTCCATGGAGCTTTAACCCATGGATCTCATGGAAATGAAGAGACATGGGTATTAGGGTTTACATGGAAGTAACCCTAATCCATCACACTATATAAAGGAGGCTTTGGTTCTTGAAATCACACTAGTTGACACTTGTTGAGGTGAGGGCCGATTTCAAGATAGTAGTGACTATTCTCTCAAAGTTCCAAGTTTGTGGTGATTTGTGATTTCCACTTGAGGCATCCACACTATTGGTGCTAGGCTCTAAAACTCCAAGCAATCAACTACAACTTCAAGGTAAGTATTTCTACTAGCTTTATTTGATTCATGTTCCCCATGCCATGCTAGTTAGGATATGAACCTTGGAAAAATAATTATGTGCATGTATCTTAGACAAATATAGATCCAAGGTTTATTAGGGTTGCATGTACACTTAGGAAGTGTTAGAATGCTCAAAACCCAACAGTGGTATCAGAGCCTAGGCTTGTTTGTTTGATACTTCTTGCAATATTATGGAAAAAGTCGAAAAACTTGCTGTCTGATTGCTGGACTCGGCGAGTCCATGGGGGGACTCGTCGAGTTCACTTGTATCTTCAACCTACTCGTCGAGTAGGTTCATGCACTCGGCGAGTAGGGTCGACAGAGTCCAGATTTTCGACTTTAGTTGCTGGAAATGGATTAGAAACATTACCCTAAACTGTTTTGGTACTTGAAAACTTGTTTTAGTTGGCGTAATGTCTTGCTAATTCATTTACAACAACTAGTTATCAAAATTACAAAGTTTTAAATGTGATTTTGATTCATGAAAGTGTTCATATTCATGTTCTTGTTCTTATGATGTTTAGATGATCATAGGAATTATTTGTAACCTATGTGGTAGTTTAATTCTTGATCATAATGTGTTTTAATGGTATCCATAACTTGTCCTCAAGTTATGGAAAACCAAAAGTCACTTGAGTTAAAAACCATTAAAAGAACACAAGAGTTAGAAAAATGAAGAGTCTTCGTTTTATTACTCTAATAAACTCATAAGTTACAAGAAATGAAAAGTTTTGAAAGTTTACAAAACTTGCCCTCAAGTTTTGGAACAAGTAAAGTCAAGTTAAACTTTAGTTCCAACCCTTAGAATTTTAAAAAGTTAAAATTCAACCCTTATACTTATATATATATATATATATATATATATATATATATATATATATATATATATATATATATATATATATATATATATATATATATATATATATGTATAAGAACAAAGTCGTTTTACCGCTAGTACGCCTCATTCACGAAGCCGGTCTATAAGGTGGGTATAAGGTTGTTGCCTATAAAATGGCAACTTAATGGGTGTCCACTCTCACCCACCGCTTGCTTGACCGGTGGAGGGTCGTTAGCCGAACGGGTAACACAAGGACTTACAAATTCTCATTAAAAGTATGATGAATATTATAAAGTAACTAAATGTTTTATTAAATTCCCAATCTTAGTTACTTTAGGAAAAATGTGAATAAGGTGCTAATCCATGAAATTACACTTTACACTTTGTTTAAGTCGTTGGTGGAGCGTGTGTGGTTAACCGACACACTAACTTGGACTTAACAAGGTAGGTAAAGGGTGACTTAAGGTTTATTATAGTATCGATGGAGCGTGTGTTGTTTACCGGCACATCGATTGAGTGATAAACTTTAAGGGTACCAAGTGATTTGCATGGTTACTTCACACCTCGTTTTGTGATCCTCGGCATCCCAGTCACAAAACTTGGAGGGCACACTCGAGATTGAAACATGCCTTTGAAAAGTTCATTGAATCTCAAAGAATCTAGGAATTTCTAAGAACCAATCAAAAAAAACCTAATATCTAATATTTCGGTTTTCGTGGTGGAAATTGATGAATCGTCATTCACCTACCTTTCAAATATGTTATAGCTTGGATTACGGCATACCTCTTCCAAGTTATAATATATTGTGATTGGATCCTAGCCTTAATATTACATTTGGGTGTTTTATTAAGGACTCTCCTAATATCTAAACTAATCTTGTCCATTTCTTTCAGATGTCTTCAAACAATGTTGCTTCTGGATCTAACCCTAATAGCTCCTTTACCCTTACGAACTTGTGTGGGAAAGTCACCTTCGATGGATCCAACTTCAATGAGTGGATCAGAAACATCAGGATGATTACCCGCTACGAGTACAAAGAATATGTCCTTGACAAGGAGCTTAAGGAGATTGATGAGACCACTGCAACTCCTCAGGAGATCGCTGACTTTCGGGCACATGAAAGGGATGCTACGAAAGTGGCTTGCATCATGATGGCCACGATGACTGCGGAACTCCAAAAGTCTTATGAGGATTTCTACCCTTATGGAATGCACCAAGATTTGATGGAAAGATACCATCAAAGTGCAAGACAAGAGAGGTATGAAATCATCTGCTCCATGATAACAGCCATGATGAAGGACGGGGAATCCGTCACGAGCCACATGCAGAAAATGCAAAGGTATGTGGATCGTTTGCTGAAGCTTAATGTGAACTTCCCTGAGGATCTTGCAATAGATATCATTTTGCACTCCTTACCATCATGTTATGATCAATTCCGCATGACATATCACATGAATAAGGAAGAGGTCACACTCAGCAAACTTCAGGGACTTCTCAAGACCGCAGAAACAGGTCTTAAGGGGAAGTCGGTTGTTAACACTCCTACTCCAAACTCTACTCCGGTTTTGGCAATCGGGAAAAGTCGAGGGAAGAAAAGAAAGAGATCTTCGAAGGGTACCAAGGGTTGGACCCTTGATGGCTCTTCTTCAAGTGGAACCAAGAAAGGTTTCATCACTCCTTCTTCTGACTCAAAAGAGGCTAAATGCTTCTATTGCCATGAAAAAGCTCATTGGAAGCGGGACTGCCCAAAGTACCAGCAGGATGTAAAGGATGGGAAAGTTAAACCCAACCATGCAGGTATTTACACTATCTTATCTAATAACTCACCCCATTCTAAATCTTGGGTCCTTGATACCGGTTGTGGTATTCATATTTGTTGTGACTTGCAGGGACTAAGAAGAAGTGAGAATGTGGAGAAAGGAAGAATAAACTTGATCATGGGGAATAGGAAAGCTTCACCTGTCACCAAGATTGGAGTTTATACTTTATCGCTAAGTAGTGGGTTTAATTTAGATTTGAATAAATGTTGTTATTCGCCAGGAATGTCAAGAAATATTATTTCCTTCCATGCTTTGTACAAACAAGGGTTTACCTTTTCGTTTAATAATGAAGTTGGTTCTATTGATGCTTTCTTTAATAATGTTCTTTATTTCAAAGCATTACCTTGTGATGGTGTGTATGAAGCTGTATCTGTTGTAGATAAATTAGGAAATAATGTTTTGTGTATTGATTCTATTAATAATAATAACTTGGATAAAGCATCATTATGGCATTGTCGCCTTGGACATATAAGCAAGAAACGCATAGGCCAACTCCCAAAGGATGGAGTCTTGGAGTCATTTGACCTAAAGTCATATGATAGTTGCGAATCATGCTTAATTGGAAAAATGACAAAGTCACCCTTCACAAGCTCGTGTGAGAGGGGTGAAGGTTTGTTGGATCTTGTACACACGGATGTGTGTGGACCATTCAAACATGCCACAAGGGATGTTAATCGTTATTATTTGACTTTTACTGATGATTATAGTAGATATGGATATGTCTACCTAATCAAGCATAAGTCAGAGACTTTCGAGATGTTTAAGGAATTTAAACAGGAAGTCGAGAATCAATTGGGCAGGAACATTAAGATGCTTCGATCCGATCGTGGTGGTGAGTATCTTAGTTCAGAGTTCCTTGACTATCTTAGGGAATGTGGGATTGTCTCACAATTGACACCTCCCAGGACACCACAGTTGAATGGTGTAGCTGAGAGGCGTAATCGAACCTTGTTAGATATGGTTCGTTCCATGATGAGTTGAGCTACGCTACCAATCTCATTTTGGGGGTATGCCTTAGAGACTGGCGCCCATATTCTTAATCTGGTCCCTACAAAGAAAGTTGCCAAAACTCCTCACGAGATGTGGACTGGTAAAGTACCTAAACTAGACCACATCAAGATTTGGGGTTTCGAGGCTTTCGTGAGACGCGAGACTCATGATAAGCTCGAACCCCGAAGCGAGAGGTGTATTTTCATCGGCTACCCAGAACAATCCTTTGGTTACCTCTTCTACAGACCTAGTGATAATGTGGTCTTTGTAGCAAGAAGAGGAGTTTTTTGAGAAAGAGAGTTTATAAGCCAAGGAAACAGTGGGAGGCAAATTGATCTTGAAGAAATTCAAGAGTCAAGTGGTGAAGGAACTTCAAACCCTAGCCCTCAACTTGAGGAGGAAACTCCTGTTGAGCCAGTTGATGTGCCTGTACCTCTGAGGCGTTCCATGAGAGTTAGGAATGCACCTGAGCATTATTATGGTTTCCATATTACTGCAGAAGGTGAGACACTTATTAGTGATGAGACACTAGTAGGTCTGGATGAACCTAACAGCTACACGGAAGCCATGGCAGGCCCTGAGGCTGCTAAATGGAAAGAGGCTATGGATAGCGAGATACAATCCATGTATGACAATCAAGTTTGGAACTTGGTTGAGAATGTACCTGTTCGTAAGACTGTAGGGTGCAAATGGATCTTCAAGAAGAAGACCGACATGGATGGTAATATACACACTTATAAGGCACGACTGGTTGCAAAAGGTTATTCTCAAACTCCGGGAGTTGATTATGATGAAACCTTTTCACCAGTGGCCAAGATAAAGTCTATTAGGGTTCTGTTAGCCATTGCTGCATTTCATGACTATGAAATATGGCAAATGGATGTCAAAACCGCTTTCCTTAATGGAAAGTTGGCTGAGGATGTTTACATGGTTCAGCCAGAGGGTTTTGTCAGTACCGAGTACCCCAATAGAGTGTGTAAACTCGAGAAATCCATTTATGGATTGAAACAGGCACCTCGCAGGTGGAATCTTTGCTTTGATGAGAAAGTCAAGGAATTTGGCTTTTCAAGGAGTGAAGATGAATCTTGCATCTATATCAAGGCTAGTGGGAGCATAGTCAGTTTTTTGGTACTGTATGTGGATGACATACTACTCATAGGAAATGACATCCCAACCCTACAGGAAGTAAAGTCCTGGCTTGGGAAGTGTTTCGCTATGAAGGACCTTGGTGAAGCTGCCTATATCCTAGGGATAAAGATTTTGAGAAACAGGAGTAAAAGGCTAATTGGACTTAGTCAGAGTACCTACTTGGACAAAGTGTTGAAAAGATTCAACATGCATAACTCCAAGAAAGGTGAGTTACCCATTCAGAGTAACGCCAGATTGAGTAAGACACAAAGCCCTAGTACTGAGGCTGAGACAGCAGAAATGAGTCGACTTCCTTATGCTTCAGCTGTAGGATCGATCATGTATGCTATGACGTGTACTCGACCTGATGTAGCCTTTGCTTTGAGCAAGGTTAGCAGGTATCAGGGGAACCCTGGCAAGGAACACTGGACTGCGGTAAAGAATATCCTCAAGTACCTGCGAAGGACTAAGGACTGGGTCCTTACCTTCGGTGGGAGTGATGACTTGAGAGCTGTAGGGTATAGTGATGCTAGCTTCCAGACTGATAGAGATAATTTCCGCTCACAGTCGGGCTGGGTCTTTACCTTAAACGGAGGAGCAATCACTTGGAAGAGTTCCAAGCAGGAGACAGTGGTTGATTCTACTTGTGAATCAGAGTATATAGCGGCAAGCGAGGCAGCAAAGGAGGCTATATGGCTAAAGAACTTCATCGGAGACCTTGGAGTTGTACCAGCTATAAAAGAGCCAATGGAGTTTTTCTGTGACAGCAATAGTGCGGTTACCTTAGCCAAGGAACCAAGAGATCATGGGAGATCCAGACGCATTGACAGAAAATATCACTTCATCAGACATCGAATAGAAGAAGGGATCCTCGTGGCGAAGAGGGTATCATCAGATGAGAACCCAGCAGATCCCCTCACGAAGGGACTGGGTAGGGTTAAGCATCTCCAGTATGCTCGGAGCATAGGGCTGAAGGATGATATAAGTTTTAGTAGTTAGATAAATTATGAAATTTGTAAAGTGTAATTGACATTTGATGATGAATAAAAGGTGTTTTATTTATGAGTAAAGTGTTGCTATCTCTTGTCAATCGTTTACTATATTTCTTTTGCATGTTTTGACTTCCAGAATAATTATGTTTGGTATATCATATTATTCAAACCTCCACAGTCGGTCATATGTCGGAAGTAGGTATGAATCAAGATTGTCATGATTGGTTGCAGAGGTCTAAGGTGTTGGACATGGCTACAACAATCATGAGTGCTCATAAGTTCTGAGCATTGGACTCAACCCACGCTCACTGGAATCACTTCATGGAATTTTATCTCGAGTGATCGAGAGACGGTAATATCATATAAGTCTTCAAACCTAGAGATATGATTTGTTACTTACGAGTTGGTTATGCATTGATTGTATGAAAACACATTGGTAACTCGATGTTATAAAACGTGCTTTTGTGTGTAATTCAATGAGTGGTAGAACAAACATATGAGTCGAAGTTTATCTGTTCCTTCTTGGATTAGAAGCTGATATCTGGGCCCCTCGATGATTTTGTTTTGACCTATGTACCGGGCCCGGTCAGAACTAAATTGATGTGTTCAGTTGAGTTCTATGTCAAACAAATCAGAAATCGGGAAACAAATGTTGGACAATAAGCAAGACAATGTTCCATGTATGTGTCCGGCTGATATCTAGAACAGAGGATTATATGATCACTTATCTAAATGGCGCGTTCTAGTTCAACAGAGTTTAAAGAGCTACGATTGCTGATCGGTTCCTGAAGTTATACTTACAACTATAGTTACTAGACTTATCCAAGTGGGAGACTGTTGGATATAGTGTCTAAGTTCATAACTATATTTGGTATGTACTTGACCCGACCCGGCATGGTCCATTTGGGTTGCACTTCACCCGAACAATTTATGGATAATATTTGAGAATAGTACAAGTTATGATTTATTAATATATTATAAGTTCTAATATATTAATATAAGATCATATTATTTAATTAGTAGTGATCTATAATTAATCTAGGATTAATTTAGAGATCAAAGATATTACTAATTAAATATGGGCTTCTATATTTATATAGTGTGGGCTAGTGCTTATTTGGAATGGGCTAGGCTTGCATGGGAAAAGTCCATGGATACTCCATGGAGCTTTAACCCATGGATCTCATGGAAATGAAGAGACATGGGTATTAGGGTTTACATGGAAGTAACCCTAATACATCACACTATATAAAGGAGGCTTTGGTTCTTGAAATCACACTAGTTGACACTTGTTGAGGTGAGGGCCGATTTCAAGATAGTAGTGACTATTCTCTCAAAGTTCCAAGTTTGTGGTGATTTGTGATTTCCACTTGGGGCATCCACACTATTTGTGCTAGGCTCTAAAACTCCAAGCAATCAACTACAACTTCAAGGTAAGTATTTCTACTAGCTTTATTTGATTCATGTTCCCCATGCCATGCTAGTTAGGATATGAACCTTGGAAAAATAATTATTTGCATGTATCTTAGACAAACATAGATCCAAGGTTTATTAGGGTTGCATGTACACTTAGGAAATGTTAGAATGCTCAAAACCCAACATTAATCCCATGTTGTCCGTGCCTCCGGTTCTGCCGGACAGACTGCGGATGATGAAGTGACAGACAAACTGCCAGACCGCAGGTAATTGGTTCTTCTTGAACTCACCAATGCCTTTTATCTTCTTCTGATAGCCCATTTGGTACAGTGCAGAGGTGACATCCGCCATTGATGGAGTGAAAAACTTAACAAATGGATGAATCAGAAGATTGATGGTTGAAAGGAACTTTTCTTTGGTCAGGATGACCAAAGAATCGTTAACAAGGTTTAGATGGACTTCTTGAGGGTTATCGACTGGGCGATATGCAGAAAAGGCACACTTGTAGAGAGTGGAGAGTGGAACAATGTCTATAAATGCATCAAAAGGTCCAAACAGGGGATGATTCTTCAAGAACTTGATCATCAGTTTGGTTGGTGCATTGTAAGTGGGTTGATCGTCGAACACTGCTCTGAAATTGCTCGAGGCAATCGTGGGAGAGTCTGAACCAGTTAGGTTCACTGATCCAGAAGCTTTGGATTGTTTCTTGGAAGCGTCGGATTTCACCATTGTTGAGTTGGTAAGAGCTTGAAGAATGCAGAAAAGGATTGAGGGTTTTGAGAGCGTAAAGGTTTCTTTGTGGAGAGAAAAAAGAGTTTTATAGTGATTTGTAGGAGCGGGAAACGTTAAGGTTTTTGACCTAGGTGAAATTGGGTAAAAAAAATTGGTTTATCTTTGAAAAAGGCATCTTTAATCTTACCCACATATTGACAAAAAAGGATAAAGATTAAAATTAGGATTAACCAAAAAGAACTCTACATTTAATGAAATGTTAGATGTAAAATCACGTCTTGAGAACGTGTGGAAGGGTGAGAAAAATCCGTTGGATAAAGTAGAAGTTGTAACGGATGGGATGGTTTGGATAATAGGAAAAGACATTTTAGAGGATTTGATTTGGAAAATCTTTTATTTTGTCATCATACCTAAAATACGTCTGACACAAGGTTTTGGGAGAGAAGAATGTGACATTTTCTCAAAGGAATGTTTTTATTTAATGAAGGATCATTAAATAGCACACTATGTTTTTTTGTTTTTCAAAAAGAATGAACCGTCTGTAAATCAATTAATGTGATTGCGGATGAACACATCATTGCGGATGGCTGTAGTGAGAGAAACTGAGAAGAGCACTTGTACAAAAGTTAGTAATAACAAACAAGAAGGACCCATGAAAGATAAATATAATATATGGTTGCGGTACATTGATTGCGGTACACAGAATGTTCCAAAACCATCTATTATCAATAACTTTCAGTTAGAACTGCAATGGAGACCAGGAAGGTCTGCGGTGCCTGTCAATTCAAGAAGAATTTAGGGTCCGAATTCATCATTCCCAACATTTGTAAGAACACATTGAATTTTGTAGAGTGAAATGTTTTTGTAAATACATCAGCAATCTCTTCATGAGTAGGGACAAAGATGAGTTCTATATTACCTTTCAGAATGTGGTATTTGATGAAGTGATACCGTAGTTCAATATGTTTAGTCTTGGAGTGATGAATAGGATTATGGGAAATCGCTATGGGACTTTCAGAGTCACAATAGATTGGTATCCGCAGCATTCGGTATCCATAGTCTAATAGTTGTGTCTTCATCCAAAGGACTTGGGAACAACAACTGGCTGCGGCCACGTATTCTACTTCTGTGGTAGATAATGAAACACATCTTTGTTTTCTTGAGGACCAGCTGACAAGTCTTCCTCCTAAAAATTGACATCCACTAGATGTACTTTTTCGATCAAGTTTGCATCCGGCATGATCCACATCAGTAAACGCTTGAAGACTGAAGTCATTGCCTGCGAGGTACCATAGACCAAGAGATTTGCTTCCTTTTATGTACTGGAGATTTTGTTTGGCTGCGGTCATGTGTGACACTTTTGGGTCAGCTTGATACCTTGCACACACACCAGTTGCAAAGAAAATGTTCGGTCGGCTTGCGGTGAGATACATTAGAGACCCAATGATACCTCTATAAGTCTTGTGATTCACAGATTCGCTAGAAGGATCAGCAGAGATCTTATATCTAAAGGCCATAGGAACCTTAGCCGAGGAGCAGTTGCCCATAGAGTATTTCTTCAAAAGTTCAGTGTTGTATTTCTCTTGATGAATGAATATCCCTTGCTGAATTTGTTTGACTTGAAGACCTAGAAAGAAGTTAATCTCTCTATTCATGCTCATTTGAAATTTGTTTGTCATGAGCTTAGCAAATTCATCCACCATTCCTTGATCCGACGATCCGAAGATGATATCATCCACATATATTTGTACAAGCATATGGTGAGAACCGTTTGCTTTTCTAAATAGCGTGGGATCAATCACTCCTCTTTTGTAGCCTGAAGAGACTAGGAATTCCGAAAGAGTCTCATACCAAGCTCTAGGAGCTTGCTTCAGACCGTAGACTGTCTTTTGAAGCTTGTAGCAGTGATCAGGGAACTCGATACTAGGGTTGTTCACTATTCGGATAAAACCGAATTATCCAATTGGACGATTTGGATTGGACTATTTGGTTAGGATATTCGGATTTTTGGATTGGTTTTCAACAAAACCGAATTAGTATTTTGGATTTCGGATTGGTTTTGGTTTATAAAATAAGAACCGAATAGTCCAAAAAAACCGAATAAACATTTCTTATTTATCTATTTATAATATATATATATATATATATATATATATATATATATATATATAATTATTTATTAATTTTGTAATTTATTTTTTCAAATAGGTTCAAAACGTTTCACCCGATAAAAAAACATTAATATTCATTTTCTCTCGAAAGTTTTGTATCTATAAAATATTTAACTATAATATATCTTCTTATTAGTTGTTCATAAATTTCAAATCACAACTAAATGATTTGTTTTTGCTTCTTGTGTAAAGTTGGGTAATATTATAATTATATGTCATTTTAAAATGTTTCGGTTTTTGAAAACTGAATTATAAAAACCGATCCAACCGAATTGTAATTGGATCGGATCGGATTGGATTTGAATTTAGTTTGCACAATTCAGATCCATGTTTTGAAAACCAAAATCAATTTGGATTTACTTGATTGGATCGGATCAAACCGATCCATCCAAACTAACACCCCTACTCGACACTTTCAAAGCCGGGAGGTTGTTGAAGATAAACCTCTTCTTTCAATTCCCCATTGAGAAAAGTGCTCTTAACGTCCATTTGGTGTACTTTGATGTTTTGTGGGAAGCGTATGCTAAGAAGATTCGAATTGCTTCCATTCTAGCCACCGGAGCATATGTTCATTGTAGTCAACGCCTTCCAGTTGACTATAGCCTTTAGCAACCAGTCTTGCCTTATTTCTGATAACCGTACCATATTCATCTAGCTTGCTCTTGAACACCCATCTTGTACCAAAAATAGTATGGCCTCGTGGAATGGGAACAAGTTGCCACACTTTGTTTCTTTCAAATTCTTCCAGTTCTTCTTGCATTGCAGAAATCCAATCTGGTTCCAATAATGCTTCATTGATAGATCAAGGCTCGACTGCGGACATGAATGTTGCATAGTGACAATGATCAGATAAATCTTTGGCAGATCGAGTTTGGATACCTGCGGATGGGTTCCCAATAATTTGACCTGGTGGGTGATCCTTCGTCCATACATGTAGACGAGGCAACAGATAATCAGCAGTTGCGGTAGAAGGAATGTTTTCAATATCATAGGTTGCTTCGAATGGGGAAGGAAGTTCCCCCTGGATTTGTGAACAGCCTGTGAAATCATCTTGACTTGTTGGAGCGAGAATGACATTTTCTTGAGTAGTTTGGAGAGGTTCCCCCTGGATTGCTGAAGGGAGTTCTTCTGGAAACTACGAAGGTTCCCCCTGGACTGCTGATGAGAGTGTTTTTCTGAGAATGGGAGCTTGAGCATCATCAAGTACTGGAACCTCGATGGTTGTAGTATGAACCGGAGTAGAGCTTTCCCCCTCAACCGGAGAGGTGAAAGTATTGAGAGATGCTACTTCGGATAGAGATGGACCAGAAACATCAGCGTGTTGTTGTTGAGAAGTTGGTGATACAAGTACTTCGGATAGTTTTGCCGTTTCAACAGGGTCGAAAAGATCATCATAATTTACTTCAACCAGGTTTAGAGGACCTGAAGAAGCAGGAATGTCGCTTTCCATGATTGTAGTGGTTTCAGTAGATGGAGGGGTGTTGCGGATGTAAGAGTCATCGAACTTCACATCAAAACTTTCAACGATTAGCCTTGTACGTCTGATGAGAACCCGATACGCAACCTTATTTGTGGAGTAACCTAGAAAAATGCATTCATCTGACTTCAGTGCAAATTTGTTGAGTTGATCTCTATTGTTGATCACAAAACATCTACACCCAAAGATGTGAAAGAAACGAACATTTGGCTTTCGGCTGTTGAGACCCTCATATGGTGTCTTGTTGAGGCGTTTGCACACAATGCTTCGGTTCTGAACGAAGCTTGCGGTTTCTACAGCTTCAGCCCAAAAGTAAAGAAGAGGAAGATGTGCGATGTTGAGCATGGATCTGGCTGCTTCAACAAGGGTGCGGTTCCTTCGCTCTACTACACCATTTTGTTGAGGTGCATACGGAGCTGAAAAGTTATGAGAGATACCTTTTGACACCAAGAAGTTGTTGAGAGGATGATTAGTGAATTCAGTGTCATTGTCACTGCGGATGTGTCTTACAGGAAGCTTGATCTGGAGTTCTATTTCTTTGATGAAATTTATTAGAATTTGCGGTGTTTCGGATTTGAGTCTGAGAAAGAATACCCAAGTGAAGCGAGTAAAGTCATCAACTATAACCAATATATATATTTTTATGATGGAGACTGGCTACGGTTGATGGACCGCATAGATCAACGTGGAGAAGTTAGAGTGGTTCGGATATAGAGGAGTCAATCACCATAGGGTGGCTTGCTTTTGACTGCTTACCACATTCACAAGCTGGACATAGAGTGTCATTGCTGAACTTGAGAATGGTTAGACCTCTGACCAATTCTTCAGTAACCAAGGTGTTGATGTATTTGAAGTTAAGATGAGCGAGCTTGTGGTGCCATAACCAGCTAACTTCGGATACGGCTTTTGAGAGAAAGCACAGTTGCGGTTTACCCAATGATGAGAGAGACATCCAGAGGATACATGGTGCCTTCAAATCGTGACTTGATTAAGAAAATGCTTCTATCACTCGTCATGATGTAATAGAATTGATCATCAAATTCCACTCGATACCTGCTGGCCAACACTGATGAGATTGTGTTTAAGGCTTTCTACAAAAGCAACCTTCTGTATTGAGAAGTTCCCCGTAGTGAGTACATCGTAACCTCGGATAATGCCATTCGTATTGTTGCCGAATGTAACATTTCCACCATTGCATATAGGCCTAAAATCCCGAAGGTATTCTAACCTTCCGGTCATGTGCAAGGAGCAGGCACTGTCGATCAACCATTCTTCTTCTTGATCCTCCTTACACAAAGCCTATAGAAATTAAGTGGTTAATTTGGGCACCCAAGCGAGTTTGGGGCCCGGAGTCACATACGATGTATTAATTGATGCATGATGCGAGGTGGCAGGGATGGGTTTTAAGTCAACTTTCAAGCCTAGTCCTGGGTGTTTGAGTTTTTTGGAGTTTTGTGAGATTGTGGATAGTTACGAGTCTTTTGAGAACGATGAGATTTGTCATGAGAGAAGATCTTTTGACACTGACATTGACACGTGAACTTTTTTTCATTTCCCCTGACATTTGACTTAGTCTGAGGTTTTGAAGAGAAAGTATGCTTTTGTCCAGTCCGAGGATTGTGAGATTTGACCTTTTTGTTTGTGTGTTTTGAAAATGTGTTTTTTGCAAGTCTTGTAGGTGTGCAGACACGTGCAGGCCTTTTGTGATGTGATTTCTTAAACTCTTGAGGTGACCTTTTGAGAGCCGGAGTTGGCAAATTTCCTTTCCATTTTTGAGTTTTTGAAAGTGACAATGGAAGGGTTGGAGTAGGTAGAATACCTTTCCATTTTGGATTGTCTAAAGAATAGACCTGAAAACCATTTGATCGAAAAGACTTATCCTTAGAGTTAGATGATTTTTGAATAGTGTCAGAAATAATGAAGTCCTTCCTTTTTGTTTTCTTGGAAACAGTTTACTTGAAATGATAATTTGAGAAAACAAGTTTTTCTGGATTCTTTGACTTTGGACATTTCATAAATTTCTTTTGTTTTGAATGAATTTCCCGTTGCTTCCCACGGGAGCGAAATTCTTCTTTAAAAGCTCTTTTTGCTTCGGTCTTAGGAGAACCGCAGTCAGTGACATTTAATTGTGGTTTCCTTAAATCTTTTGAAGATTTTGAAAAACAGGGACTTGATTCATCCGAACTGGAGAAGTCAGGACTTTGAGAACATTGACCAAATTTAAAATTTTCGATTGGTAATTTTTGATTAATTGGTTCAATAGTCACAGAACTTTTAACTATGGTCTGTGGTGTAGTGCTTTGGACTACCATAGAGTAAGTCTTGGTGGACACTTCAGTGGGACATTTGATACTGGGTAATGGGACGGATTGCAGTTCATGACTGCGGTTAGGAACACTACGGTCAGACTGCAGAGATGGGAAGTCTAATGAGACTTCAGGACTTTCGACAATAATTTCCTCATCGGCTACAGATGATGTCTAAGAATCAGAATGAACTATGTTATCAACATGATTAGAAAATTCAGGGAGAATTTCCTCGATAACACAGTTATTACTCAGATCATGGAGTTTACCAAAATGAGCTTGGATATCCTCAGGAAATGTTTTATCATTGACTGGGAATAAGAAGTTGTGGTCTGGAGGGACATAGGGACGTTCCGGTGTGAACCGAGGTGAGGAGTCCGTTACGGTTGGGTACCCATTGGACCAACCCCAATTAAAAGTGTTATCAACATTCCCATTATTAACAAGATTCTCAATGGCCTCAGTTTCATTAAAAAGCTTTTCAATTAACAGATTTAAGTGTACAATTTCACTCTGTGCTAAATCTCTCTGATTTAAAGCTATTTCTAGTTGTGTTTCACTTAACATCCTAGCATCTTTTTCTAGCATCAAGTCCTTCTCTAACATTGCAATTTTAAGTCTCTTATTGTCCAAATGTCCTCTAACATGGAACATCTCCTGCGAAGCGATGTTCTTCTCATCTAAGGCTTTATTGTAATCTGTAAGGACGGTAGCACATGTGTCATTGAGTGTGTCTATGAAAGGTTGACAATCATGCATGTTGTAATTTAAAGTTTGAATCATAAGTTTTACTTGTTCCACAATGCTGAGAGTTCCATCTTTTGCCATATAGCAATGGTTCTTCTTTAGATTGGTTGAGCCGTCTTCATCAGCAGTTGCTACCATACAGATCTTGTCTTTCCTTTACTGTGATCGTCTTCGTCTTCATCTCCTGATGACCACACTTGATGATTCCTTTTCATTTGAGCAACTTAGGCTTTTCCCTTTTCTTTGTCTTCCAATTCTTGAGTCATTCTGAGATAGAAGGCTTTGTCTTTCACTACGTTTACCTTGCATTCCTTGGCAAAATGGTTTTCTTTGTTGCACTTGTGACATATAACAATGTCACTTTTGTCTTCTAAAGAGGTACCGGAGTCCGTTGATTGAGACTGCAGTGGTACGTCTTTAGACTGTGTTTGTTGAGGCTACGGTGGAGGGAAAGGATTCTTGGTGGAATGAAAGTGATTGTTTTGAAAGTTGCGGTTGAAAGGTGGTCGATTGTATTGTTGGTTTTTACGAAATGAAGGTGGTAAGCGATTGAATTTTTTACTGATAAGGGCGATGGCATTCTGAAACTCTTCTTCATCGTCATATTCTGAGTCAGCTTCATATGACTGCGATGGTGAGTCATACGAAGTGGGATAGGTTTGAGTGTGAGGTGATTGTGCTACCAGTGCAAGTGGACCTCCGAAGTCTGAGCAGTCCTTGAGTACGGTGGACTCTTGAGCTTGCAACTCTCCATAGAGCTTATAGAGGGATAACGAGTGAATCTTCCTGTCACCTTGTACAATCATTTTGGCTATTTTCCAGTGTCTTCCCAAGCCATTAAGGAACTGTAGGTTTGTTTCATGATTGTTGCGGACGGTGCCCGCATTGGACAGTTTTGTGACAATCAAGTTGAATCTCTTAAAAGAGTCTTCCAAACTTTCACCGGAGTGAGATTTAAAGTTTTTGAATTCATTGAGTGTTGTAGTGAGCTTCTTGTCTTGAGCCTGCTCTGAGCCTTTGTTCAAGTTTTTGAGAACATCCCAAATCTCCTTTGTTGATTTGCAGTTTATGATGATGTCGAAGTTGTCAGGAGCAACTCCACAAGAGATTTCATAAAAGGCAATAGCATCATTTTCCATCTTGTCTAGATCATCTTTGGTGGGACGGTTCAAAGTTGGTTGACCTCCTCCTAGCCTTGTTGTGGCTCCATTAGTTTGGACTGGTGTAAGGACTGGAACATGTGGTCCTTCTTCTATGGAACGCCAAACATCTCTACCAAGTCGTTTGTGATATCTTTCCATCATTTGAGACCAATGATGATACTCATTTGCAACCAGTATTGGGCTCGATTAGAACCACCAACACTGTTGGAGACATTCAGTGATAACGATTGTGCCATTTTGAAACAATTTTTGAGTTTTAGAAATGAGCTTCAATGGTATAGAAAGCTCTTCGAAAAATCAGAGTTCCGATTTTCAAAAAGCAACCACTATGGCTCTGATACCAATTGTTGAGAGAAAAACTTTGAGACACACTTGAACAAATTGTTAGAACAAGTATATAGTGGAATAGTTAATCTCGAAGGATTTGTTAGCTCAACAATAATATTAAGAGTTAGTAGTTAGTGAGTTAGATGCGGAAAAGTAAAGAAATGTAAATGAAAATAATTGTTATATCAAGTATACACAAAAGCATATTCATAACAAGGAATGCATTCAAACCAAGTTAGTAAGTGAGATCTAGCTTAGTGATTAAGTCACAAGTGACTTGCTCCGAAGAAAGATGATAATTGATTATGAGAGTAAGAAGATTTGACAAGTAAGATAGAATGAGAACTTTGAAGATGTGTATTAGAATTTGATAAGAGATTCACATCGGTACTGATTACATGAGAAATGATCTCTATTTATAGAGACAAGTTTACACCTCTAAGAGTAGTTATGCAAGGCATACTGGACATTAGCGTGTTTTACAGAAAAGACAAAATAAACTAAGTAAAGATAAAGACTGCGGTGCTTAAGACTTCGGATGACAAGTTGATGATGAGATTGCTTGACTGCGGTGGCTTGGAGACTGCGGTAGCTGAAGTTCAAGAGGTTCACTTTTTTGATTCAACAAAATGGATGTGGATGTTACAAAAGAAGTCATTTCGAGTGAACTCCACACAACCATTCTTAATCACCAACTTGTACCAGTTCTTGTCAAACTTGTCCGCTGACATGAGTCCCTTCGAGATTCTATGAACATGTATCATATCTCAAAGAGTACCTCTATAACCATTTCGAATCTTCAACACCATTCTACCAATATCATAGACTACCACTCTATGACCATCAACACATACCACCATAGTTCCTTCATATAAGAGACCATAAGTATGAAAGCTCGATTCATTTCCACATACATGAACTGTAACTCCATAATCCATAAACCAACCTCAAGCTGCCACTACTAATGTAAGTGAAGAAATCATGTTGACTCCTCCAAGACCTATACTTTTTACCAAGTTGGTAAGATCCTTAACAATTATATACACATCTGTTTATAGCACCAGATTTCTATATGGGGAACTCTTATGCATAGTGATGGGTATCTTCGCGTATGTGACACTTTCTTGTTCTCTTTTGTTGGTTGTAGATTTGCTGATAATTAGGCTTCTTGAACTCCCTCTTCTTAGGTGTTAAGTCTTTCTTGTTTTTGAACTTGTTCTTCTCTTATTAACTAGAACCCCTACCATATATATGGTGCATACTCGATCAGAATTTAGCATGCTTGTCTCTGTTGTAAGTTTTCTCATCGATTTGGAGGTGCTTTAACATATCATCGAAGGTGTAATCCTTAGATTTGTTCATCATCCTCTTTGAGAAGTCTTTCAGGAAGGAGACAACTTTGCGATGATTGTGCCTACTTGGAATAGTTCTGGTAAAGAGATGGAAAGTGTGGTTGGTTTATTGAATAACACCTGGAGCTCATGCACTTGCTCCAAGATGGGTCTTTCATTGACCATTTGGAAGTCCAGGTACTTGGCGACAAGGTACTTGTTAATATCTTCCTTATGTGCCTTGTACTTGAGTTCCAAAACTTTCCACAACTCTCGCACATTTTTGACCAATGCATGCATACAGGTCATAGAGGCAATCATAAAGGGAGTTCTTAATGTGGCCCAGACAAAGATATTTCGTCTGCTTATCCATGAAGTTAATATTAGTTAACACGTTGACCTCGTCAGTCTAATCGATCCGACTCGAACTTGCCAAAATAAAAGTTCATCGGCTCCCAACGACTGATGTGGCATGCAAAGTGTGCCTAAGTTGTGTCATTTCGTGAACTCGTGTCCACGGCCTGGCTAGGCATGTGTGTGGGCTTGGCCCATCTCTTTTCCTACATTAAAGCATTTGAAAGCCTAACAAGAGAAAATGCTTATAAACACACTTTTAGTTCCTCCTCCCACCATGAGAGAAAATGAAAAATTGCCAACTTGTTATAATTCCATTAAATTTCCAACAATCCTCCACTAAATTGGAAAATTTACTTTCCAACGTCCTTGCATAATTGGATGGTTGAATTGCACTGATATCATATTGTATTTCTTTTATGATGCCTGAAAAGTTACTATTAACAAATGGAAAATGGAATTGGATCCTTTGAAGGGGAGTGACCTCGAATTTGTGCATAACTATCATTAAGCCCCATTAGAAAACTCGTAGTGTGTTTAATCTCCTAGCTTCTTAACAAATACATTTACCAGAAGTGCAATAAGTATTGTAATTTGATAGTTTTTCCTAAAGCATCTTTAATTTTTTATAGTAGTTACTAGCAAAATCTCTCCACTAAGCATAATTTCCCTCCTGTTAAAATCGAGCTTGTTTTTAGCAAACAATGAAATTTTCATGGAACAACTATACAAAGCATAATTCTCTCCTGTTGAAATTTGACACACGAGAATAGTTCCAGGATTATCATAATGTTGAAGACAATATGGATCATCAGATGTATTTTGATCCTTGGAAGCATTCAAGGTGCTTGAAGAACTGGAATTAGACATGATAAAAAGAAATTCAATTGACGATCCGGAAAAAAAATATATTCAAAAGAAAAGATCAACAATAGAAAATTGGAAGCCAAAAACATTGCTATGATACCATATTACATAGGAAGAAATGAAAGGAAGAAAGAAATAGAGATGAAAGTATTATTCTCATTAGTGAATCAATACCATCTACAAAACATATATACATACATAAACTACACAGCTGATGCTAACCTGCACCTAACAAACCAAATTAACTTCTAACAGTTAAACGACGTAGCTTGACTAATCAAATGTAACTAACATAACTACCACAAATATATACATATATGGATATACCCCCATACCAAGTGTAGTAATGTTGAAGTCTCGTTGTCTTCTCCAATCTCCAATATTTTGCCTTTGTTTTTTTTTTTCAAGAGTCTTCATTAAAAAAAATTATCAAGTTAAGGGGATTATTTATAACTACACCCTATCAGAAGGGACAACATCGAATCCTTAATAATAAAAAAATACCATACCCTTTCGTATCAGTACTCTGTCATCATATTGCTTTAATAAAAAAATAAAAAATAATAAAAAACTGAATTATCTTCATCGTATTGATCCATCAGAAATGGATGAAACCTTCCAGATATTGTAAATGGCAAATCTTTATTTGTCTGAATGTAAATCCACTTCTAGTGTCTCCCATCAACTAATTCTCACTCCAAATAATCAAACCTGTAATTATAATTTATAAAAACAAGCATGATAATTAGCCATCACCCTAACATATTAAGAAATTACACTTTTGTTCATGTGGTATGTCAAAAGTTATTGATTTCATCCATAAGTTTGATCTGTTCCACACCAGATGACACCCCTAAAGCATCATTTTGTTACCATTTAATTTAACGGTTAATGACCATTTTGCCCTTGAGAGCAGCAGCCATGGAAAAGAAGACAAGGGGAAACGGTCCATGACAAACATGCAGCAACAACTGGACGAAAAGCATAACTTTTGACAAACCACAGGGGGGGAGTTGTAAATTCTTTCTTTCCATTATTATTATTATTATCTGCAAGAGTATTATAATAAGAGTAAGCTACAATCTCAAATAAATATAGCTCTCTCTAATCAGCCAATACGGAAAAAGGTGGGCTAAATGCAAGAATGAGCAAAATCTACTTTCAGTTATTTGTATAAAATCATATTACATCACTAAACCTTCAATTTTCTTATTAAGGCATTGTACTTTGAAAACTCTATCTAACTAATTATAGATTTTTAATTTCAATTTTTTTGTATGAGGACGTTAATTATATACTTTTGACAATTGTGCTTTGTATTTGGATGATGTTGCTATCATTAGGTAGACTTTTCAACAAAAGTACATAGCTATTTCTTGTGTTTTACCCTAATAAAATACCACAATCACAGTCCACATATATAGCTTTTTGGGTATAATTCCCCTCATTTTACACTACTTGAAAACCTATGGTATTTTTCATTATATAGGAACATATTTCTACTATCACTCATAAATATCATTTATGATTTGTCAAAGCCTAACATCTACTCTACCTACTAATAAATGAAACCTAAAAATGCCAAGTGTCCATTTTCTAGCATTCCTCTTTGACACATGGCAATTTTCTATGATTTCTACCATATTCTTTTTTTGGTAACAAATCAACTTCAATTAAAATTTTGAAAATACAAAATCTTATTCATATTAACATTTTCAAAATTTATATTAAAATATTATGTTTATTTTATGTAACAAATTTATTTAGAAATGAGAATTATTTACAATCAACAATACGCTAAATTTTTTTTACATTAACTATATTTTTATCTATTTATCTATATAATAATTTTAAACATGCTACCAAGGTATCCACGGGTTATAACCTAGTTTTTATATAAAAGGCCATCATTTTTTTTTTAATTTACCTTAAAAAAAAGAATATCAAAAATTTCATATATTAAAGATGCCCAATTCGATACTTAACCCAAGTATGAGTGCTTAAAAATTTTGTTTGCTTTAACTCAACCAACAAGTAGGCTATATTATTATTATATAGTATATACCAAGTAAATACATTTTAATTGTCAAGGAAAATACCATAAAAACATATTAGTTAATATACTTAATCACTTAAATTATGCATGCTATTATTTTTCCGTTTTTTATATAAAGAAAAACCAAACTGAATCTGAAAATCAGTCTTTTTAAAAGTAAAATCAGTCTTTTTTAAAAGTAACACCCCTCCTAAATCCCAGTCCAGTTTTTGGCAATATAATTTTGTTTTCGTTAATAATAAGAATTATGTTTGCCTATCTGCTCTATCAGCTTGACTTCCAGCAAACCTTTCCCTCAACAACTCCACCTCTTCATCTCTCTGCACAAGAATCACACATATGCAAAAACAATAAGCTTCCTCATCTATATTTTTCAATAATTATAAATATACATATTTATATTTATATACCAGTTCTCTAAATAATGGCACAGGGGTCCCAATTCTGTGGCCAGAAGGTATCATCTCCCATGGTCTTTTGGCCTTCTCTACATCTCCTTTCTCATCACACAGGGAAAGTTGGTGGGGCAAAGAAAGCTGCTTCAGTACCTGTAGCAGACAAATTGGAAGGATATTTGTAAGGGTAAGAATGTAATTTTCCATTCCAGAAAAAAAAAAGTTTAAAATGATTTACCTGGATGGAAAATGATGGCATAAAAGGCTCTAACAGGCAAGCAAGAAGATAAACTACTCCCACTGAAGTTTTCATGACTATGGAACATGAAGGTAGGTCTTCTCTGTAAAGCCTCCAGAATTTACTTTCCTACATCAAGTTAATAAATAAACCCATTCTCATGCATGCTTAACCAACGTCTGAGCTACAATTTATTTGGTAAGATGGAATGGAATCACAACAATGTAACGGAATGGATTGTTACATTCCATTACCATGTTTGGTTGTCCCTTTTTTTTGGTAGACTTACTTGTAGATACGCGTTGCCCTCACCAGATATACTCATTGCAATTTTCAATCCTTGCTTTAGCTTAACCTATATGTCAATTTGTAAAATACATACATATTCCAATGAGGACTCATTTCAGAATATCTAGAATGTTCTTGTGTCAAGAATTACCTTCTCCATGGCCTCAACATATTGTTCAACATAAGTACCAATTTTGTCTCCTAGTGTCTTTGATAAGAGATGTTTCTCAGCACCTGGAGCATCAGGAATTATGGAATTGTATCCTGAACCTCTACCAGCTCTTGAATCTGTCAATGGAATTGTAGCAGGATACTTTTCAGATTGAATTAAAAAAAAGAACACCAATAATCTTCAACATGATATGAAAATATTCCTCATGTACATTAACAACTTCATACCAGTTTCAAGTAAAAGAGATAAGATAGTAGTGCAAGAAAAGAAAGGGTAGTCTGGTATTACACAACTCTAGAACCTAGCAATTAGGGTTTAGAGTTTAGGGTTTAGGGCATGAATTGACAAAAAGAAAGTAGAAAATAATAAACTGCATCCTTAAATTCTTAATCCCATTAATTTAGGTTAAACTGGGGTTAATTACTAACCTGGATCTTTAGCAATGAAGCTCAAGACACGGTTAATGAAATTGCCTAAATTATTCAGCAACTCGGTGTTGAGTTTTGCTTGAAGATCTGTCCATGTGAATAATGTGTCTGATACCTACACAAGTAACCCAATAATGAATGAAAGAGAACAAAAGAAGGAAAAAAATAAAAGTGAGAGATCACATTTTGAATGATACACTAAATAAAAGTTATACCTCTGGTCTATTAGTTAGCAGATAGTATCGCCACACTTCTACTGGAATATTTGTATCCTGTGCATCATTACCAAAGACTCCTACACCCTTGCTCTTTGAAAACTTACCTACACATGACACCCCAAAACTTAAAAAGAAAAAAGAAAAAACAAGAAATGGGATTTAAAATGTTTCATTATGAAAAGCATAGCTTGTGGGGTTGAATAGAAGCATAGAACAAACCTCCTTCATAGTTTAGATACTCTGTAACACTGATAGTCTTCATCAAAGTCCAGTTCTCAGAAGTTCCAAGAAGTGTAGAAGGGAACATTACCTGAAAGAATTGTTTTCAAACTTAATGACGAAAAAATATCTACGATATACATCATCATAAGATCTAAAAGCTTGAAGAAAAAGCACTTACAGTATGAAAGGGTACATTATCTTTTCCCATAAACTGATACAACTCCACATTTTCAGGATTCTTCCACCACTTCTCCCACTCAGGTGTGTAACATGAAGTGATTGAGACATACCCAATTGGTGCATCAAACCAAACATAGAAAACCTAAACATTACACACAGTAGAACAATTTGTAAAACTATACACTTCTATGTGAGACATAAGATGGAGTTTTCATTTTGACTTTATAATAGAGAGAGAGAGAGAGAGAGAGAGAGAGAGAGAGAGAGAGAGAGAAACAACTCATTTCACTCACTTTGTCATTGAATCTCTCATGAGGAACAGGAACCCCCCACTTCAAATCCCTAGTAATACATCGTTGCTTTAATCCTGTTTTAAGCCATGCATTTGTTGCTTGAATAGCATTCTGACTCCATGATCCAGACACTGACATTTTTTTGATGTACTCTTCAAGTTTACCCTCCAACAATGGAAGCTCAAGAAACAAGTGATTTGTGTCACGGATACAAGGACTGGATACACAGACCTATTTGCAGACCAAATTTGGAGTCATAAAAAGCAAAATATGTACAGAAGGATGAGGATACATACATTTTGTTTTGATTTATTCACTACATGAAACTTAGCACTTGTTTTCTTGTTCATATAAGGGAGCAATTTACCTTGCATCTTGGATTAATGAGTTCTGTTGGATTCAACAGTTTACTGCAACTTTCACATTGATCTCCTCGGGCAGAGTCATAATTGCATGTTTTGTTAGGGCAGGTACCTTCAACAAGTCGGTCAGCTAAAAATTTCTGACATATATCGCAGTAAAGCTGCAGTGTAAAATATATACATAACTTAGTATATATAATATATCTCCACATTATAGAACAAAAAATATTGCAGAAAGATTGCCAGGGTTTCTATCAGTTTGGAACAAGTTGAATACAAACAAAAATGTATGTGTATACCTGCTGCATTGTGTTCTCAGAAAGGCATTTGTTCTCCATTAACTTTTTAAAGATTGCTTGACAAACTTCGGTTTGTTGTGGGGTTGAAGTTCGTCCAAATTCATCAAAACTTATGTTAAACCAATTATAGACATCCCTGTGAATCGCATGATATCTAGAAAGGAAAATAAAACGACAAGAAGAAGAATCGATGTTTTTATAGTAGAACTAGAATTTTAGAATCCAAAATCAACTGTTCGTCACAAAACCTTGTAACGTTACATTCAAACTGAGATCGTTTCGTGAAAATTGATTACAAAATTCAGATAACACGAAACATAGAAACGTAATTACCTATCGCATATTTCTTTGGGGGTGCAATTTTCTTGCAAAGCTTTGGTCTCAGTTGCTGTTCCATATTCATCAGTTCCGCAAATGTATATAGCGTTATACCCCCTCAGTCGACAATATCGAGCAAACACATCGGCACTCAACACACCTAGGTATTAACAAGAAATGCAATTGACAATTAAGTATTAACCGATCATAATTTTACAGTTAAACAGCCGACACCTGCAACTGTACTTACAGCCGATGATATTCCCAAGGTGAGGAACGTTGTTGACGTAAGGAAGAGCACTGGTAATTAGTATGTTTCGTTTGCCGGGAATCGGAAGCTTCGGTACCTCGCCGTCGCCGGCCAATATATCCCCCATCTTATAGAGAAATAAAGAAATCGATTAGAGATTCAAAGCGGGAAGAATGGCCAACAGTTTCATTATTTTATTGAGGACTTAAATAGAAATCTAAACTTTAGGAGCAAGCAAGTTTAAAAAGGAAGATAATCATATAGACAAATCGGTCCTTATGGTTTCGTAAGAACTGCAGGTCTAAAAAAATATGCAACTTCCATGAAATGTTTAAAATTAAAAAAATTGTACTCTTGTCCAAAAATTAAGAAATTTTTATAGTCTTGGTCAAAAATCCAAAAAAATGATTTTGCCCTTTTAAGTTTTTTTTTTATTTTTTTTTATATTTTTTTAATACTTTATTATTTAAAAAAATTACACCCCAACCCCTCTCTCTCATACGCATACACAAATATTTAACTAGGGATGAACATTTGGACCGGATCGGGCAGGTTTTGGAACATATTGCGGACCGTGGACTGGACCGGATGAGACTTACCAGGTCCAGGTCCATGTCCGGATTTTCCAGTTCTTGGACATATTTGGACCGATACAACTTTACATGTATATGGTACAACTTGTTAAAACACATTTTCTGGATTTGATACAGCTCGTTAAAACGAATATGTTGTTGGGTTTGATACTTTACAACTCGTTAAAATGAATACTTTTTTGAATTTGACACGGTACAACTCGTAAAAATGAATATGTTTCCGTTTCTTGTGTCATCCGGACCGTCAAATTTTGATTGATTATACTTTATACTACTTGTTTTAAGAATTGTAACTCACTGAATATAACACCAAAAACAACAAAATTATAGTCTAAACTCATTTACAAACTCAATGACGGAGCTAGTGGGGTGGTTTGCCAGTGTGGCCTCCCCCAACATTTTCAAAATACTACCCCACATTATATAATTAGCATAAAAGAAATAAAGCCCAATAACCATATCTCATATGGAGTTAAAGTCTAGAGTTCCTATCATCCAAGTTAATTGTGTCCATAATTCCAAGCATTTTTTATTTTACCCACTTACCCCAAGTTCCAATTAAACATATTTTGGCAGCAAAGTAATTTTTAATTGTATTATATATGTATTTATTTATTTTTATTTTTTGTGTGTGTGTGATTTACAATAACTAATATTATTAAGATTGTTAATTTGTTTTTGAATAATCACACGACAAATCATAAGTAAAAAAAAGTAATTGATCTTCTTACAAATGAAAAGAAGATGTTTATAACCAATAATTGTATCCCGTTTGTGGTATTATCAAGGAATATGTGAATAATACAAGTCAACAACCTCAAAAAAATAGTATTATGGAAGAGTTAATCAATATTGAACCTCATTGAAAAAAATTGAAATGTCGGATTTAAGAGAGATAAAAATAAAATTCTTTGATTCGTGATTTTGGAGAATGCATTTAATCTTAAGAGTAGTGTTTAATATTTTATTCAATGTAAGTCCCCTTGTAGCACCTGGTTCGTGGTATGTATTTTATTCTAGTATCTTGCATTTTGGCCTTGGACTCAGCGAGTTGATGTCCAACTCGTCGAGTCGGAACGTATTGGACACAGAAGTTTAATGACTTACTCGACGAGTCCGCGTCCGGACTTGGCGAGTAGGCGTTGTCCGGACAAAACCCTAGATGAGGGTTTGCATCCTCTTTAAACCACTTGCTCAGCCTCCCTTTCATCCCTCAAATGCTTCCATAACTCCCCTTAAGCAAACCCTAGCCGTTTTTGAGAAGAACTAAGGCATTTTTGGTGGATCTTGCTAGTTGTGACCATAAGGAGGAAGGGAAAGGCTTGAGGAAACAAGTAAAGACCAAGGGAACCCGAGTTTGTGCATCTTCCACAGTTCATTGGAGGTATAAAGTTGTAACCTTTCTCTTTCATTTGTTAGATCCCTTTTGGGGGAGATTTAGGGCTTTTATAAGCCATTTTTGGTGACCAACCATGATTGCAAACATGGTTGGGGGTTGAGACTTCAGAATCAAGCCATTAAGGGAGTCACAAGGTAGTTAGGGGTTGTTTTTGCACCCATCTAAGGTCCCATGCATCATAAGAGCTTATTTTTTTGACCTTTTGAGCTCAAAGTCCCATGCATGCACGTAAAGTTTGTAACTTTACGTGCTAGAACGATTGAAGGAGCTTAGATCTACCTTTTGGTCAAGAGTTGTACGCTAGAAATCGAGAAATGAGACTTGGACATGCCCGACTCGACGAGTCGTTCTTGGGACTCAACGAGTCCGAGGCAAAACTCCCATTTTCTGTTAAGGTTTGAAGGAACCCATTTGAGCTCTAGAAGGGTTTTTAGAGGGTCCAAGGGAGTGACCCAACGTATTGGACTTAGTCTTAGATCTGGAGTTCATGGGACTCGACGAGTGCAAGAACGGACTCGGCGAGTCCAAGGCAATCTCCTTATAGTTGAAGATTAACTCGACGAGTTGTTCATGCAACTCGACGAGTCGAGGACAGGACTTGTTTATCAGATGAAGGTGAACTCGATGAGTTGTTCATACGACTCGGCGAGTCGGATGAAGATTCATTCGATGTTCATAAAGAAGGGGGAACTCGTCGAGTCGTTGCTAAACTCGACGAGTAGAGTCGTGGATAAGGACGGGTAAAGAGTTAGGGACTCGACGAGTTGGCGGCCCAACTCGACGAGTCGGATCAACTGGAAGTTGACTTTGACTTGGACTTGGTTAGGGGTAAAATAGTCATTTTACCCTAAGAGTAGATATCAGATTCTAACTGAGTGTTTTGTGGGATTATAGTCGGAGGGTTACCAGAGCAGCAGTCAGTCAGTTGCTGAGCAGTTTTTCAGCAGTCAGCCTTACGAGGTGAGTTACCTCCCAGTAGCGGTGGGTCTACGGCCACAATGTCGGCCCACAAGTAGGAGTTGTATATTAGAAGATTGTCTTTGTGATATTCATCTAGGTTTGCTACTACCTGATATGTTATGTGCTAATATGATATGATGTTATATGCCAGTAGCAGTAGGGGAGATAGTCCCCAAGATTTCCGGTCGATAGGGCCAAAGAGAGGTAATCATGTCCAGTCATACGAGATAGAATATGATTATGTGATACATGTTATGTGGTAGTAGTAGAGGGGTGAAATAGTCCCCGATATCCGGTCGACAGGACCGAAGGGGAGGCCAGCACCCAGATATGCTAGGCAGTATCCGGTCGACAGGACCGAAGGGGAGGCCAGCACCCAGATATACTAGGTAGTATCCGGTCGACAGGACCGAAGGGGAGGCCAACACCCAGATATGCTAGGCATTATCCGGTCGACAGGGCCGAAGGGGTAGGTCGGGCACCCATATATGCTTGACAGTATATACATGATATGTGATTTTATGGTATGTGGTACGATGGGGGAGCTCATTAAGTTTTGTGCTTACAGTTTTCAGTTTTGTTTTAGGTACCTCTTCAACGAAGGGGGAGGAGCCGGCGTGGTAGTTGCACATCATAAACACACCCCAAATTCCGCACTATGAGTTTCCTTGGGATTGTACTCTGACATTATCACTATTTTATGATTTGGATTTTCAGACATTATACATAGTTTTATGGGATGTTATGATTTGTCAATGTTTTTCCTACGAATGTTTTAATTAAAGTAATTTTTAAAAACGAAATTTTTGGACGTGCAAATTGAGCTGTTACACCCCCTTATTCTAAAATTTTGGCTCCGCCCCTGTACAAAATCTAAGGTACACTTTGGAAAAAACCGCATGTTAATTCGACTTAAAACAAATAAGTTATGCTTGTTTAAGAATTTCACAGAACACAAAAATTTAAATTTCTTGCTGAAAATCTGACATGTTTAAGCTTTGATATCTCATTTTTGAAGTATTGTAACTCATCGAATATAATATCAAAAACAACAAAATTATAGTCTAAAATCATCTACAAATTCTAAATTATAGGTTGGAAAAAGCACATGTCAATCCGACTAAAAACGAATGAGATATTCTTGTTTAAAGAATTTTACAAAATACAAAAGTTTAAATTTTTTGTTGAAAAGTTGAAATATTTCAGCTTTGATATCTCATATTTGAAGGATTGTAACTCATCGAATATAACACAAAAAACAACAAAATTATAGTCTAAAATCATCTCCAAACTCTAAATTACACGTTGGAAAAAACCGCATGTCAATCCGGCTTAAAACGAATGAGATATGTTTGTTTAAAGAATTTCACATTATACAAAAGTTTAAATTTCTTGTTGAAAAACCGCATGTCAATCCGGCTTAAAATGATTGTAAATCATCAAATATAACATCAAAACAACAAAAATATATCATCTACAAACACTAAATTACACGTTAGAGAGAATTGCATGTCAATCCGACTTAAAACGAATGAGATATGTTTGTTAAAGAATTTCACAGAATACAAAACTTTAAATTTCTTGTTGAAAAGCTGAAATATTTCAGCTTTGACTTCTCATCTTTGAAGGATTGTAACTCATCGAATGTAACACCAAAAACAATAAAATTATAGTCTAAAACAATCTACAAACTCTAAACTACACGTTGGAAGAAACTACATGTCAATCCGACTTAAAACGAATGAGATATGTTTGTTTAAAAATTTTCATAGAATACATTTTTTTTAAATAAGTTGGTCTAAAACCAATTTTACCTATCGGACCGATTTTGCTCAAATCCTAGAACTGAAAACCTGCCCGGAGGTCCAAAAAAGCGATCTGGTCTGGTCCGGTCCACATGTCCAAATACTCAACCCTATATGTAACATCTCTGCACACACCACATCTTTGGCATCCCAACCCATCGTTTGGATCCCCTTTGCTCAGCCACAAGATGATCGAACCATTTTCAACCGTTATAGTTAGAGTTTCAGTGATTCTCGAAAGGCCAAAGCAAAGCACGAAGCCAATAAGAGTCCATCGCTCCCTCCTTTCTCTCACCCGAAAAACCATTTGAGACTTTTAATCTCTAGATCAGTGACAACGATGAAGAATTGAAGTGATTGAGTTGTGGAAAAAAAAGGATTTCGACGAACCAAAATTTTAGTGAATACATGATATTATTGAGTGAATTCGAACAAAAGAATTAGGGGTTTGCTCATGAAATTAAGGAAGAAAGGAGAGAAATAAAGGTAGAATGGTACAAATCAAAGTGAACCCAATGAGTTTTTGGGTGGTTCATGGTGGCAGAAGGAGCAAGCAGGGGATTGCATCAACTAGATTTTTTTATGGTGGAGTAGACGACGGCTAGGCGGCGATGATTTTTCACAGTGGCGATGTGAAGCAAGCTTCACGGTATGAGTCTCACAGACGAAGCGAAGATCATATGGTGATGGGTGAGGTATCGATGATGATGGGTGGGAATTAGCAACGCCGACATTAGGGTGAGCTACCAGAAAAGATGAAGGCGAGGGTGGTGGATAGGGATGTGCATTTGGACCGAATACCTGAACTGAAACTGAAACTCAGACCGGAACGACCAGAATTATGACCGAATAAGTTATTTGGGTCGATTCTCAGGTATCTATTTTTTCCCAAATTCGAGTTTCGGGTTATTCGGTATGGGTTACCCGAATAAAGGTTTAATTGGGCCAAAAATACTGACACAGAAAGTGAATAGTCACTGAGCCAAATAACCCAAATAAACTGAAATGACCCGAATAACCTAAATAAAACGAAATGGGCCGAATAACCCAAACAAGGAAATACTATATCTAATTCAGGAAAAAAATATTAATTAAAAAAACTGAACTAAATATAGAATTTCTTTATTAGGGTTATTTGTGCCATTTCGGTTTATTTGAGTTATTCGGTTCAAAAACATAGTGTAAATGTTTATTTGGGTTATTTGGTCCTTTTGGGTTAATAATCGAATTGAAACCTGTATTTACCCGATCCGAACCGATCCCGTATTAGTATAATCGGTCTGGGTTTCGGTTCTTACTTTTCATCTAATTCAAGTTTCGTCCTATTTGGGTTCGGGTCGGTTCCGGCCTGAAGCACATCCCTAGTGGTGGAGATGGAAGAGTGTGGTGGTTGTAACATCCCAAAAATCACAACGAATTTAAACTTTTAAAAATAACCCATAGTCATAAAAATGTTTACAAATTCATTGTTTCTAAATTGTTTGTCCATATCAGAGTATCCCAAAATCATAAGTCATTAACAGAGGATGTGTATGGTCACGCCTTCGCCTTCCCACGATCATCCGAAGTACCTGAAACAACAGCTAAAAACCATAAGTCAAAGCTTAGCGAGTTCCCCCAAAGTACCAACACACGAACATATAACATATACAACATGTCGGGTCTAATCAACCATCGACTTGGAATACCCTAGGCCCAATCAACCTCTGAGTCCAATCATCCCCAGGTTGGAATGCCAATATACAATGGGTGCACTCGGTCATCGGAGTGGAATATCCTCAAGGCCTCAGTACGAATATGGTATGCCAACCGACCCTCATATCATATATGGAATGCTCCTGATCCCTCAGTATGAGTCTGGCATGCCAAACGGCCCTCAACTCATATCTGGAATGCTCTCGTCCTTAGTTTGTTGGCTACAACACAAATCAATACAACCTCAACCCAACATAATATGTCGACATATAACATATAATAAACAGAAGCAACATACAAATAATCATGCATACATAATAACAGGTAGTCATACAAATCTACCAGTCTAAGCATATTGGCAACTAGCATATAATCATGCAAATCTATCTCATACTTGATGGGTTTTATACAAACAATCCTATGTGTGCATGCAACCCTAGATAGTATCTATGTTTTCACTATTATTTATACAACATTATCAACACAAAAGAAACCTAACATGCTCCTAGGTAATTTCAGAAATCATGAAGGAAAATGAATTACATACCTCTTGTTGTTATGTTGTAATAACAAGTTGTATCTTGAATCTTCTTGTCTTTGAAAGCAAGTACCACAAGTGTAGTACCTCTAATGGCTCACAAACACCAAGAGCAATTGAAAAAGCAAGAGAGAGAGAAAGAGAGGGGGGGGGGGGGAGAGGAAAAAACAGTTCTAGGAACTTCTAGGATCAAGTGGCCGATTTTCTTATGCCAAGGGGTCTTTATATAGGTGTAGGAACTGGGGTTTCAGTCCTTATCCTTATCTGATTACTTTCCCACCAAGCAGTCCAAAGGATAACCCTAGAAACCTTATCATGGACGAATTCTAAGGATTTATCCCCTTGAATTCGTCCACCCTATCATATAGGGCATCCTTTGCCCTACTTTGCAAGTATCACACAATTACAGTTCAGTATCCCTAGTTCAGTTAACTTCTTTTGATCACAAAATTAATTATTAATTAATTTTTGACCAATGTTAACTAAACAAATATGATTTCTCTATTAATATATTATTCTTATAATATATATTAATAAACCATAATAATCTCTTTCTCTATTATTTCTCCAATCAAGTTGCTTTTGGCGATGGCAACCCAAAAGGACCATGCACAACTGGGTCAAGTACTTACCAAATATGGTTACGGGCTTATACACTAATCCAACAGTCTCCCACTTGGATAAGTCTAGTAACCATAAATGCAAGTACAATCCGATTAGCAATTGTAGCTCTAAAAGACATTGTCGAACTCTGATCTTATCAGTAACCTGTCCTTTAGATAAGGGATCGTATAATCCTCTGTTCTAGATATCGTGTGGAGAATCACATGGAACATAGTCATACTTATTGCCCAACAATTTGTTTCTCGATCTTAGATTCTTTTGACATAGAACTTAATTAAACACATCAATTCAGTCCTAACCGGGCCCGTCACATAAATCAAACCAAATCATCGAGGGGCCCTGATATCGCTTTTACCCTCTTAGGATAAAAGGAACAAATAAACTTCGACTTATATGCATTTACTATTAATTAATTAAATCATACACAACAATGTGTTTTATAACATCAAGTTACTGATGCGTTTACGCATTATCAATGCACAACCAATTAGCAAACAATAAACCATATATCTAGGTTTTAAGACCATATGATATTATCATCTTGCAATCACTCGTGATGAATTCCATGAAGTGATTCCAGCAAGTGTGGGTTTATTCCAATGCTCAAATCAAACTCATAAGCACTAATGAACGTTGTAGCAAACTTTTGCTATGTCTAATACACTTTAGACAATCTACACACCAATTCATGGCAGTCTTCGTTCATACCTACTTCCAACATATGAGCGATTGTGGACCATTTGAATAATCTTATTATTCAGGACGTCAAAACATGCAAATTGAAACAATAGGTAAACAATTAACATAAGACAATAACATTACTAATAAATAATACTCTTTTATTTAATCATCAAATGTTAATTACAGTTTATCTAATACACGTTTCTAAACTATCTAATCTAAACTAATATCGTCCTTCAGCCCGATGCTCCTAGCGTGTTGCAAGTGCTTAACCCTGCTCAGTCCCTTTGTAAGCGGATCTGCTGGGTTATCCTCTGACGATACCCTCTTTACTACGAGGAGTCCTTCTTCCACCCGATGTCGAATAAAGTGATATTTTTTGTCGATATGTCGAGATCTGTCGTGATCCCTCGGTTCCTTGGTCAAGGTAACCACTCCTTTATTATCACAGAAAATTTCCATAGGCTCATGTATGGCCGGCACAACTCCAAGGTCTCCAATGAACTTCTTCAACCATATTGCCTCTTTTGATGATTCGCTCGCTGCAATGTACTCTGATTCGCACGTTGAATCAACTATCGTCTCTTGCTTGGAACTTTTCCAAGTCACTGCTCCTGCATTAAAGGTAAAGACCTAGCTCAAATGCGAACGATAGTTGTCCCTGTCGGTCTGAAAACCAGCGTCACTGTGCCCTAGCACCTTTAAGTTATCACTCCCACCGAGGAATAGAAACCATTCCTTGGTCCTCCGAAGGTACTTAAGAATATTCTTAACTGCGGTCCAATGTGCTTTGTCAGGGTTCCCTTGATATATGCTGACCATGCTCAAAGCAAACGTCACATCAGGGCGAGTACAAGTCAAAGCATACATGATCGAGCCAAATGCAGAAGCGTAAGGTACTCGGCTCATCTCTGCTATCTCGACATCGGTACTCAGACTTTGAGTCTTACTCAACTTGGCATTACTTTGATTGGTAACTCTCCCTTCTTTGAATTCTCCATACTAAAACGTTTCAATACCTTGTCTAAGTAAGTGTTCTGACTAAGTCCTATTAGTCTCTAACTTTTGTCTCTTACAATCCGTAATCCCAAAATATAGGAGGCCTCTCCAAGGTCCTTCATAGGGAAGCACTTCCTGAGCCAGGACTTAACCTCCTGCAGTGTCGGGATGTCGTTTCATAATGAGTAGTATGTCATCGACATACAATACAAGGAAGCTTATTATACTCCCACTGGCTTTGAAATATACACATGATTCATCCTCGCTTCGTAGAAAACCAAACTCTTTGACTTTCTCATCGAAACAAAGATTCCATTTGCGATACGCTTGCTTAAGTCCATAAATGGACTTCTCAAGCTTACACACTCTATTGGGATGATTTGCATTGACAAAACCCTTTGGCTGTGCCATGTAAACATCCTTAGCCAACTTCCCATTAAGGAAAATGGTTTTGACATCCATTTGCCATATTTCATAATCATGAAATGCAGCAATGGCGAGCATCACCCTAAAAGACTTTATCTTCACAACCGGTGAGAAGGTTTCATCATAGTCAACTTCGGGAGTTTGATTGAAACCCTTTGCGACCAATCACGCCTTATATGTGTGCACATTCCCATCCATGTCGGTCTTCTTCTTGAAGACCACTTTCACCCGACCGTCTTACTACCTGGCACATGATTAACCAAGCTCTAAACTTGGTTATCGTACATGGACCGAATCTCGTTGTCCATCGCCTCTTTCCACTATGCAGACTTCGGGCCTGCCATGGCTTCCTTATAGTTGTTAGGTTCATCCAAATTTATTAGTGTACTATCACTAATATACGTATCCCCTTCCTTAGTAATTTGAAAACCATAAAACTAGGGCTGAACCCTAACTCTTTCGGAACGTCTAAGAGGTAAGGACTCGTCAATCGGTTCAACCGGAGTTTCCTCCTCGGGTTGAACGTCAGCGTTAGAGGTTCCTTCATCGCTCGACTCTTGAATCTCTTCAATATCGATTTGCCTCCCACTGTCCCCTTGGCTTATGTGTTCTCGCTCTCAGAATACCCCTCTCCTCGCAACGAAGACAACATTGTCACTCGTTCTATAGAAAAGACATCCAAAGGACTTCTGCGGATAGCCGATGAAAATACACCGTTCACTACGAGGTTCGAGCTTGTCGTGAGTCACTCGTCTTACGAAAGCCTCGCAACCCCAAACCTTAATATGTGCTAACGAGGGAGCCTTCCTTGTCCACATCTCGTGAGGTGTTTTGACAACCTTCTTCGTAAGGACTAAGTTAAGGATATGGGCGGCAGTCTCTAAGGCATACCCCCAAAATGAGATAGGTAGTGAAGCACGACTCATCATGGAATGAACCATGTCTAGCAAGGTTCGATTACGCCTCTCAGCGACACCATTCAACTGCGGTGTCCTAGGTGGCATCAATTGCGAAACGATTCCGCATTCCTTGACGTGGTCGTGAAATTCAAGACTTAGTTACTCTCCTCCTCGATCCGATCGAAGCATCTTCATCTTCCTGCCCAACTGATTCTCCACTTCTTGTTTAAATTCTTTGAACTTTTCAAAGGTTTCTGACTTGTGCTTGATTAAGTAGATATACTCATATCTGCTATAATCACCGGTAAAAGTCACGTAGAAGCGGCTCGCATCCACAAGTCTTACATAATAAGGACCAAAATGCAATAAATCTCAATTTAAGGGTAAAAAATGAAAGTACCTCAAAATACGATGTTATAATTCTCCCCTTCTTGACTTAGACTTCGTCCTCGAAGTCTATTGCAATAAATAACTCAGGGTAATGCTCCCTCATCTCAGCCTTCGGCTCCCACTTCCACTCGGAGCTTCTCCAATGCCGCCATTGAACCTTTACCAAAGGTATCTCCTTGTTGTGCAGGACCTTCATCTTTCTTTCGAAAATAGCCACCGGTCTCTTAATATAATTTAGGTGCTCATCGACCTGAATATCATGCAAAGGAATCACTGTCTTGTTGTCCAACACACTTCCACAACTAAGAGACATGTAAAGTGTTGTGGATCTGACTTAGCTCGCTAGGAAATCTAATCGATAAGCCACCCTGTCTACACTGGAAATCACACGGAACGGTCCAATATATCGAGGACCTAATTTCTCCCTCTTCCTGAAGCGTATCACACCCTTCCAGGGTGAGACCTTCAGACGCACTATATCGCCGACCTGAAACTCCAACTCTAATCGGCGCTGGTAGGCATAAATCTTATGCCGACTTTGAGCGGTCTGTCGTATCTGCCTAATCTGATAAATAAGCTCCATGGTCTGAAGAACTACTTCCTTCCTTCCCATGACCCTATGACCAACCTCTCCCCAACATACCGGGGTTCGATACCTCCAACCATAAAAGAGTTCAAAAGGTGGGGCACTAATGATGGAGTGATAATTGTTGTTGTAGGAGAAATCTGCAAGAGGTAGGTAGGACTCCTAACTCCCACCAAAATCAATGAAACATGCCCGGAACATATCCTCAAGGGTATGGATGGTTCGCTCACTCTGTCCATCGGCCTGCGGGTGATAAGCAGTGTTGTAATGTAACCTCGTGCCCAGTTCCTCGTGGAACTTCTGCCAGAACCGGGAAGTGAACCGAACATTTCGGTCTGAAACAATGTCTCCAAATCTTGAGGGCAAACACCACTACCCCCAACTCCAGATCATGCGTAGGATATCACGTCTCATGTGGCTTTAGCTACTGTGAAGCATAAGCGATCACTCATCCTCTATGCATAAGGACCGCCGCCAGACCGGTGATGGATGCATAACAAAATAGCACAAAATTTTCAACTCCCTCCGGAAGGATAAATACTGGGGCCTCACATAACCTTCGACGAAGAGTCTCAAACGTCGACTGCTGCTCAGGACCCCGTTGGAAATCCACTCCCTTCTTCTTCAGATGAGTTAGGGGTACCACAATCTTAGAGAAATCCTGAATAAATATCCGATAGTGTCCCGCCAAACCCAAGAAACTAATGATCTCTGAGGGAGATTTCGGAACCTCCCACTGCATCACAACCTCGATCTTGGCCGGATCGACCAAAATCCCATCCTGGTTAACAAGGTGCCCCAGGAACTGGACCTCTCATAACCAAAACTCACACTTCGACAACTTAACATAAAGCCGTTCCCACCTCAATACTCCCATAATGTCACACCCCCGAACCAGACGGCGGAAATGTCTGAGGGCTCGTGTGACTATAAATTGAAATATCATCACAATGAATATACATGAAACATAACACAATCGCACCAACATTACATATTACAACTAGCATTGTTCACATAAAGTACATTGTTTTACATATCAAATTAGATAACATAAATTGTTCGACAATATACATTTGCATAAAAGACATCCCAAAATACTCCTGATGGTTCTTCAGCTTATCAATTACCTGAGAATACAAGTTGTTTTGAAAACGGTCAACATATATAATGTTGGTGAGTTCATAAGCGTGATCGATTGAAAAACTTTGTATTGGGTGCGTAACCCAGAAAATCCGATATATTCTGTAAATTTTTTTGAAAGGATGTAATGATTCAGTATAAATGTATGTGTGATTTTCATTGTAAAATTATGTATAAAAGAAAGATCCAAATTCCTTGTATTATATATGTTATGAGAAAAAGATAATAATTAATAGTGTTACCCCAGAAAATCCGATATTTTCTGATTTATAAAAGTGTTGTAATTTTTACATTATCGTATAAATTGTTTTGTATCAACACAAATCGAAAGGTTTGATCTCCGAAATGTTAAGATAGTACTGGATCCCTATGTGAGCCGTTATAACCATGCATGATAATGACTAATTTGCATGTCTTGGCATTTTTCCAAATTCCGATGTTTGATCAAGGTTTTGTCACCCTAGACTGGCCTAGTCTAGCTGTAGAGAACAACTAAGGCGTGGGGGGACACCCCTTATAGATCTATACACCAACTCTCGCACTCTGATTATAACTACATGCTATGGCCATACACTTAGTGATGTCATCCGACAAGTCCCACTAGATCCAAAATATTTCCACATGAATATGTATAACGTTGTATGTATTTGGTTTACAAACACTAGTTGATATATGGATGTGAAATGATAAAGCCCAACAAAACATGCAAAAGGACACTGGTGGCCCACTAGACGTGTAAATTGTTTTAAGGCTTGTTAGGTATGCAGAAGGACACTTAAGGCCCATTAAGCATATAATGAATAGTTCAGGCCTAATTATCATGTAAATGGGCCACTAAGGCCCAATAAACATGTAAAGGATAATTTAGGCCCATTAAGCATGTAATTGGGTCATTAAGGCCCAATAAACATGAAATGAATATATTTGGCCCATTATTCATTCAAATGGATCACGAAGGCCCAATAAGCATGGATAGTAAGTATTAGGCCCAATATTCGTACCCTTATTGTATTTCGTTTGTTTATTATGGTATGGGTCATTTAGTCGGAAAGATTTATTCATAATGTTATGAAAATCTAATGTATTGTTATAATGTTATTTCTAGCTTGATACGTCAAAATTTTGTAATTTGAACTTGTGTTTAATAAAATTACATTTTAGGTCCCTTAAGAACTAAATTAACATTTAGAGGCTTGTTTTTACATAAAATGTCATCTTTGGCCCATTTTAATTAAAAATAACATTTTTGTCCATCAATTTATAAAAATTTTCATTTTCGCCCCAAATGTTTAGTAATTTACGGATTTGACCTAAAAATACATATTTTGACATTTTTGACCCATTTTAGCAAAAAATTACATTTTCAGGCCCTTATTTGCATAAAATGACATTTTCAGCCCAATTTTTATAAAATTTACAATTTTGGTCCAAATCTCGGGATAAGTGTCATTTTCAGCCCCTAATTTCATTTATTCTCATTTTTGGCTCAAGTTTTTGCTTAAATAACATTTTAATCCCCAAAGATTGATATTTGCAATTTTGGGCCCAATAAGTCATGAGGCCCACATTAAGGCCCAAAATGCCAAATTTTACACTTTTGACCTTTAGGAAATTATTGTTGTTATAAAAGCTCATTTTTAAGTTAAAAAATTCACTTTTAGCCCTTATAAAAACCGTGGGTGTCACTCTTGACCCCAAACTTTTGTTTATTTGCCAAAAATGATTCTTACACAAGATTTTATTTTGTTTTTCACAAATTAGGCATTTATAACACTTTTAACTTTATAGTATGATGTCTATGGTGTTTTTTTGTTTAAGAATCTCACTTGTTTTTGTTAGAGTTTTATAGATCCATCGAGTTTAACACACAAACTCAACAAAAGTAAAGAAAAATCACACATAGCATGCATAAATGTATAGATCTACACATAAATACTTGTAGTCTCCCCCAAAAACATGTAAAAACCAAAAACAAGTGGGTATGAACTCACCTTTCCTTTGATGTTGTGGTTTTGAAGAAGAAATAGAAGAAGTTGATGTGATTTTTGGCTCTAGCAAGCTCTTTGAGTGGTTTTTGAACTTAGGAGGTTCTAGGAAGCAAAATCACGAGAATAGGTATTTATAATGAGTGAGTTAGCTAAACATGGATTAAATCAACTCAAGTTTTCAAGATCTTACCACAAGAGTGAAGCTTGAAGTGATTTTGGATGAAAAGTCTCCTTGGAAAGCTCTAACTTTCGAAAAATTTTGATGGAAGGGGAGGGATGTTCTTGAGAGTGTTTGAAAGATTTTTTTTGAGAGAATGAAGGTGGTGTGAGGTGTTTCGGCCGAGAAGAAGAAGAGAGAAGAGAGAGAGAGAGAGAGAGAGAGCGAGAGAAAAGTGAGGTGATGTGCATGGAGATCCACCATGCAATAAGGAGGTGGCTAACTCTCGTTAATCCAATTAATTTCCTTTTATTTTACTTTTCTTTTACTCATTCGGTCGAGAATGGGCCTAGTGGGATGAAGAAAATCATGTTGGGCCCAAACTCTTGGCTTGATCGAATTTTTATAGGCCCAATATTATTTTTCTACCCATTGGGCTCATTAGGGTAATTCACGACCCAAATGACATATAAGAATGGGTTTTATGGTCCATTAGGGTTAATTGGATCAATTATGGACCAATAAGGCCCATTAGGGTTAAAACTAATCATTCTAGGCCCAAATGGTCCAAAACGTTATAGATTTATGAATTGGGTCCATTAAGAATCCAAATAGAGTTTATAAGCCCAATATAGTTGAATTGAATGCTTATTGGTCCACTAGGCCCAGTAAGGAAATCCTAGTCCATAATGATCTAGAACCGGGATTCTTAAGGGTTTTCAACCCTTAATTGAACATAAGAGATGTATTTAAATGGGCATTGATTGATATTCACTTAGAGTACATGCTTTACAATAGTTGAATGATTACATGAGAATAGAATTATCCTAGCAAAAATGCTAGTTGTGACATCATCCCCCCTTAGAAGGAATTTCGTCCCGAAATTCTTTTGAAAACTAGGATTATGAAGGAGTGAATAAGTGAGGGTACTTTTGCTTCATTTGGTCTTTGCGTTCCCATGTGAATTCCGGTCCACGCTTGGCGTTCCATCAAACCTTCATAATCGGAATGCGGTTTTGTTTTGTAAGCTTTACTTCCCTATCCAATACCTCGACTGGTTCTTCGACGAACAGGAGATTCTCGTTGATCTCCATTTCTTCTAGAGGAATGACAAGAGTTTCATTTGATAGAAACTTTTTCAGTTTTGAGATGTGGAACACGGGGTGTACGTTGCTGAGCTTAGCAGGTAGCTGCAGCTTGTAAGCCAATGGGCCAATTCAAGCAAGAATCTCAAATAGTCCAATGTATCATGGGTTCAGTTTTCCCCGTTTCCCAAAGCGGATCATTCCTTTCTAGGGAGAGACTTTCAATAACACTCGATCTCCGACTTGAACTCTAATGGTTTTCGCCACTTGTCAGCATAGTTCTTGTGTCGGTCTCACGAAGCTTGAAGTCGAGCTTTAATTTGGGTTATCTTTTCAGTCGTTTCATGGATAATTTCTGGTCCTGTGAGAGCACTGGATAGCGATTGACCTTTTGCTAGTCGGGTGTAACCCACCTCGGCCCAGTATAGAGGCGATATGCATTTATGACCATAGAGAGCCTTGAAGGGGGGAGCAACCTTGATGCTCGAGTGATAACTGCTGTTATAAGAGAATTCGATCAGAGGCAAGTGGGCATCCCATGACTTGCCGAAGTCAATCACGCAAGCTCGAAGCATATCCTAGAGTGTTTGGATGGTGCGCTCACTCTGACCATCCGTCTGTGGTGGTAGGTAGTGCTCATATCCAATTGTGTTCCCATTGCCTTTTGAAGAGATTGCGAAAATCATGAAGTGAACCTACTATCTCGATTCGAGATAATAGAAACTGGCACTCTATGAAGTCTCACGATCTCCTTGATGTAGATTCGGGTAAGCTTTTCCATCTTGTAGGATTCTTTTATTGGTAGGAAATGGGCGGATTTTTTTAACCTATCAACGATTACCCAGATAGCATCCAATCCGTCTGTTGTCTTTGGTAATTTGGTCACAAAGTCCATAGTAATCCTTTCCCATTTCCATTCGAGTATTGTTGGTTGCTGCAATAATCCCGAGGGCTTTTGGTATTCCACTTTCACTTTGGTGCAAGTAAGGCACTTGCCCACGTAAGTGGCTATCTCCGCCTTCATATTTGGCCACCAATAACGTTGTTTGATATCCAGATACATCTTATCTGACCCCGGATGAATAGAATATCGCATCTTGTGGGCTTCATGCATGACTACCTCTCTGAATCCCCCAATCTTAGGAACCCAGATTCGGTTCATGAAGTAGTGAGTTCCGTCCTCTTTAACTTCAAATCCCTTATCCATTACCCATAATGATTCACTAGCGACATTCTCCGGTTCCAATGCGTCCAATTAGGCTTCCTTGATCTGTGAGGTTAGGTGAGATTGAATGATGATGGATAGAGTCTTCACACGACAGCTCGAATACTCCTTTCGGCTCAGGGCATCGACTACCATGTTAGCCTTGCCTGGATAGTACTTGATCTCACACTCGTAATCGTTTAGCAGCTCAACCCATCTTTGTTGCCTCATGTTTAGTTCCTTTTGATTTAAAATGTGCTGGAGGCTTATATGATCGGTGAATTTGGTGCACTTGGTACCATAAAGGTAGTGCCTCCAAATCTTCAAGGCGAAGACCACCGCTCCTAGCTCGAGATCATGGGTGGTGTAATTCACCTCATGAGTTTATAGTTTCCTGGACGGATATGCAATTACCTTCCCACGTTGCATCAGGACACAACCTAAACCTTGATTTGAAGCATCACAGTAGGCTACAAAGTCTTCGGTTCCCTCCGATAAGGATAGCACTGGTGCACTACAGAGGGCTTGCTTCAAGGTTTGGAAGGAAATCTCTTGCTTCTCGGTCCAGTCGAAGGGTACGCCTTTTTGTGTCAATGTGGTGAGGGGTTTGGCTAGCTTGGAGAAGTTCTGAATGAACCTTTGGTAGTAGCCTGCAAGACCCAAGAATTGGCGAATTTCTGTTGGTATTGTCGGAATTGCCCAGCCTTTAATGGCCTTAACCTTGGAGGGATCTACATGGATTCCTTCCTTGTTGACAACATGACCCAAGAAATTTATATTGCGGAGCCAGAACTCACACTTGGAGAGTTTCTCATACAACTTTTCAGTCCATAGGATCTCTAAGATTTGTCGGAGGTGTTGGTTATGCTCTTCCTTGCTTCGAGAGTATACGAGAATATCATCGATGAAAATGATCACGAAATTGTCAAGGAATGGGCGGCAGACTCGATTCATGAGGTCCATAAATGCAGCGGGGGCATTTGTTAAACCTTAGGGTATCACAAAAAATTTGTAATGACCGTAGCGAGTTCAAAAAGTAGTCTTAGGAATGTCCTCATCTCGGACATTGAGTTGATGATAGCCAGATATCATATCTATTTTTAAAAAGTAACTAGCCCTTGAAGTTGGTCAAATAGATCATCGATTCGGGGAAGTGGATACCAGTATTTGATGGTGAGCTTATTCAGTTCCCTATAGTCAATGCACATCCTGAAGGATTCGTCTTTCCTTTTAACAAAAAGAACCGGAGCTCCCCATGGAGAGAAGCTTGGTATTATGAATCCTTTATCCAGGATTTCACTCGGTTGGCTTGATAATTCATACATTTTAGCAGAAGCCAATCTATAGGGTGATTTGGCGATCGAAGTGGCTCCAGGCACTAGGTCGATTCGGAATTCGACTTCTCTTTCTGGGGGTATTCTCGGAAGTTCTTCAGGAAACACATCCGAGAAGTCACATGCCACTGGAATGTTTTGAATGTTCACTTGCTCTTTGGTTTTATCCACCACATGAGCAAGGAATGCATAGTTATTCTTATGAAGACACTTTTGTGCCTTGATACACGCGATAAGGCGAAGGCTTGCACCGGGTTTATCTCCATAGATTATTAGGGTTTCGTGATTGGGAAGACGAAGGCGAACGACCTTTTTGTGACACATAATATCAGCATGATGGGGGCTTAACCAATCCATGCCAATTATCACATCAAAACTCCTAATATTTACATGCATCTAATCTATTTGGAAAGAGTGGTTGTTTAGTGTTAATGTGCATCCTATATAGATGTCTTTGGTTGTTTCAGTTTTCCCATTAGCCGTTTCCACCATGAAGGCTTCGTTAAGCTTCTGGGGTTGTTGATTTAGCAAGTATTTGAATTTATTACCAACAAAACTTCGCTCCGCCCCACTATCAAATAAGATACATGCATACGAGTTTTTAAGTAGGAACTTATTGGTGACAACGGCTTGGTCCTGCACTGCTTTACGCTGACCCATTGTCAGCATCTCCCTGCTGCTCCTTCCCCTTGATTGTTTGCGTTGGGGCAATTACGCCTAAAATTCCCAGTTCTCTTGCATCCGTAACAGGTATAATTGGCCCCATCATTGGTGTTGTTGTTATTGTTGTTGTTGTTGGCCATCTGGTTTTGTTGAAGCTAAGCCCTACATTACTTTGTTGTATGGCCTTTCCGGTCGCACCTTGTGCAAATCATCTCTCTGCATTCCCCATGATGGTGGAAGTTACATTTGTTACACTTTGGGAGATATCTTGAGTACTGCTTTGGAGGATTTGGCGTGGATGAGGCTGAAGCATGTGGTGTGGTGGTAGCTTGAGTTGCAGTATGGACAATCACAGTTTCTTGCTTCTTTGATGACTCGGAGTTCTGTTTCCTTTTCACTTGTTATTTTTCCCTTTCTTGCTCTCACCTTCTTTCTTAACTTCCGCTTCTACTGTTTTGGCACCCTTTTTGTTGCCATGGTCATACAGTTTCTTGGCCATCCTTTTTGCACTATTAAACGTCTCCGGGTTTTCCGTAATGACATTCCCTTGGATAGGTGCAGTCAATCCCCAGATAAACCTCTCAATCTTTTTCCCTTCTGAGGTGATCATTCCGGGACACAGAAGAGATAGCTCACTAAACCTGGATATGCATGTGTCGATATTGGAGTTTTGAACCGTGAGGTTCCACAACTCTTGTTCCATCTTCTGAATTTCACCTCTTGGACAGTATTCTACCAACATCATTTCTGTAAGCTCTTCCTAGGGCTGTTCACTATTTGGATAAAACCGAATTGTCCAATTGAACAATTTGGATTGGACTATTTGGTTCGGATATTCGGATTTTTGGATTGGTTTTCAACAAAACCGAATTATTATTTTGGATTTCGGATTGGTTTTGGTTTATAAAATAAGAACCGAATAGTCCAAAAAAACCGAATAATAATTTGTTATTTATTTATTTTCAATATATCTATAATTATTTATTAATTTTATAATTTTTTTAAATATGTTCAAAAAGTTTTACCTAATAAAAGACATTAATATGTACTTTCTCTCAAAAGTTTTTTATCTATTAAATAATAAACTATAATATGCCTTCTTAGTGGTTGTTTATAAATTTTAAATCACAAGTAAATAATTTGTTTATGTTTCTTCTGTAAAATTAGATCATATTATAATTCTATGTCCTTTTAAAATGTTATGTTTTTTTTGAAAACTGAATTATAAAAACCGATCCAACCAAATTATAATTGGATCGGATCGGATCGGATTTGAATTTAGTTTGGACTGTTTGGATCCATATTTTGAAAACCGAAATCAATTTGGATTTACTTAATTAGATCGGATCGAACCGATCCATCCAAAAGAACACCCCTAGCTCTTCCCAGGGCATCGCGTTCGCCAATGGGAGTGTCATGGCCTCTACGTGGCCATTCCACCAGGAGAGAGCTTGATCAATGATTGTGCAGACTGCGAACTTGACCTTGCACCCATCTAGACACCCGTAGATTTCAAAAACTGATTCCATCTTCTCAATCCATCACTTCAGCGCGATTACACCTCTTGTTCCATTGAAGGTTCAAGGTTTGGCGTTGGTGAAATCATTGTAGGTGCAGGTTCGGGTGGTTCGGTGGTTTGTTCGTTGATTTGTGCTTCCAGTTCCCTGTCCATTACCTTCTCCATTGTTTCCATTGTGAATCTGCGCAAGAGCTGCAGTTACCGCAGCGAATACTGCTGCCTGGAATGTAACTGAGTTTATCTCAGATACTCAGATAGGGTCGATGTTGCCTTGTTTCCACAGTTGGGTCTTTAAGGCATCTTTCTGTCAAAGAACGGAAAGATGTTGAGTACGTATCACATTCCTAGTTTAGAATCCCATAGACTCGGCAAATTGAGTGTGTATCTAGGTGACTCTATGTATTTACATAAAACAAGAAAATAAAACACATAGCAGTTAACAACATCATGATAAAAACATAAAGCATTTTCCTTAATACCAATTGTTTTGATACACGAAAATTTGCCAGAAGGCATACAGTACTTGGGGAAATATAAAATCCGGCAGCATGACGACCCTGTGAGCAGTGTGATCACTTAAACATAAGGTCGATGGTACATAAAGTACAACATAGGGAAGGAAATCGTAACAAGAGCACATGAAAAGGTGCTAGCCATGACAGGGTGGATCTGGTGGCACTGATGATGAGGTGGAGGCGCCTTGAAGTCTTTCCAGATGGCGCTCGGCGTCCCGAAGTCATGATTCCAACACTGCATGACGCATCTGGTAGTCCCTGACTACCTCGTGCGTCATCCTCTCCGTACGCTCCATCGCGGATCTCATGGCCACCATTTGGCCAGCGATCGCTTGCGCTTGCTTGCCGATATCGCGATTCCTCCTTACTACCACTGGCAAGGCTCTATCGGCGGGTCCACCGTGACTTAGGTCGTAGAAATTCCGATCCATACCAAATAGGGGCAGCACTCCCTGCTGGCGGCTCCATCTCCAGATTTTGTGTGCCCACGGGGGCGTAGGCCCATTGGGGCCCATTCGATATGGGGGAACCCTGGCCATATACGGAGGTTTGATGACTTCAGACCCTGTGTCCGAGTCATTTGAGTCGTCTCCCTCTACTTCCTCTTCCTCCGATTCGACCAATGGTTTCGCCGGTCCTCCGATGGGCTCCTCTTCATGCTCTTCATCTGGTTCTTCCTCTTCTTCAGGGTCTTCTTCAGGTTCCTCCTATGGTTCCTCTTCTGGTTCTTCTAGCCACCGATTATTTCCCTGATTGGGAAAATAAGGATCCCCGGAGTGGTGAAAACCAGCCATAGTGTCTGTACGAAGGCATATAAGTAAATCATTTTTTTGATTATTCCTATAGTGTTTTAATTATTTATGTTTGAATTTCTGAGAAGTTTTGGATATGTAGAGAGTTTCTAGGTTAACTTCCCGCCATAATTACCCCTAAACACATGTCGGTCATATTTTAAATAAATATAGTTGATCAGGCTATATTTAGCCCTAAAATGACTACATAACTGCCCGAGTTTAATCATAGTGTTCCATTTCCCTTAGAGGCTTTTAATGTTAAAGTTTTAATGCATGCACATTATTCAGAGTGTTTTAGTCCCATTGTATTTATAGTTGCATATCATGTATGGTTAGATATGCTAGTTCACTATAAACAATGCTCTGATATCAATCTGTCACACCCCCGAACCAGACGGCGGAAACGTCTGAGGGCTCGTGTGACTATAAATTGAAATATCATCACAATGAATATACATGAAACATAACACAATCGTCACCAACATTACATATTACAATTGGTATTATTCACATAAAGTACATTGTTTTACATATCAAATTCGATAACATAAATTATTCGACAATAGACATTTGCATAAAACACATCCCAAAATACTCCTGATGGTTCTTCAGCCTATCAATAACCAAAGAATACAAGTTGTTTTGAAAACGGTCAACATATATAATGTTGGTGAGTTCATAAGCGTGTTTGATTGAAAAACTTTGTATTGGGCGCGTAACCCAGAAAATCTGATATTTTCTGTAAAATTTTCTGAAAGGATGTAATTATTCAGTATAAATGTATGTGTGATTTTCATTGTAAAATTATGTGTAAAAGAAAGATCCCAAGTCCTTGAATTATATCTGTTATGAGAAAAAGATAATGATTAATAGTGTTACCCCAGAAAATCCGATATTTTCTGATTTATAAAAGTGTTGTATTTCATACATTAACGTATAAATTGTTTTGTATCAACACAAATCAAAAGATTTGATCTCCGAAATGTTAAGATAGTACTGGATCCCTATGTGAGCCATTATAACCATGCATAACAATGACTAATTTGCATGTATTGGCATTTTTCCAACTGCCGATGTTTGATGAAGGTTTTGTCACCCTAGACTGGCCTAGTCTCGTTGTAGAGAACAACTAGGGCCGTTCACTATTTGGATAAAACTGAATTGTCCAATTGAACAATTTGGATTGGACTATTTGGTTCGGATATTCGGATTTTTGGATTGGTTTTCAACAAAACCGAATTATTATTTTGGATTTCGGATTGGTTTTGGTTTATAAAATAAGAACCGAATAGTCCAAAAAAACCGAATAATAATTTGTTATTTATTTATTTTCAATATATCTATAATTATTTATTAATTTTATAATTTTTTTAAATAAGTTCAAAAAGTTTTACCTAATAAAAGACATTAATATGTACTTTCTCTCAAAAGTTTTTTTATCTATTAAATAATAAACTATAATATGTCTTCTTAGTGGTTGTTTATAAATTTTAAATCACAAGTAAATAATTTGTTTATGTTTCTTCTGTAAAATTAGATCATATTATAATTCTATGTCCTTTTAAAATGTTATGTTTTTTTTTTGAAAACTGAATTATAAAAGCCGATCCAACCAATTATAATTGGATCGGATCGGATCGGATTTGAATTTAGTTTGGACTGTTTGGATCCATATTTTGAAAACCGAAATCAATTTGGATTTACTTAATTAGATCGGATCAAACCGATCCATCCAAAAGAACACCCCTAAGAACAACTAAGGCATGAGGGGTCACCCCGTATAGATCTATACACCAACTCTCGCTCTCCCTCCAAGAGACTCTGATTATAACTACATGCTACGACCATACACTTAGTGATGTCAAATGACAAGTCCCACTAGATCCCAAATATTTCCACATGAATATGTATAACGTTGTATGTATTTAGTTTACAAACATTAGCTGATATATGGATGTGAAATGATAAAGCCCAACAAAACATGCAAAAGAACACTAGTGGCCCACTAGATGTGTAAATTGTTTTAAGGCTTGTTAGGTATGCAGAAGGACACTAAGGCCCATTAAGCATATAATGAATAGTTCAGGCCTAATTATCATGTAAATGGGCCACTAAGGCCCAATAAACTGATGGGTTTTATACATACAATTCTATGTGTGCATGCAACCCTAGATTTGGATCTATGTTTTCACTATTAGATACACAACATTATGAACACATGAATAAAACCCAAATGTTGCCTATTATTTTCGAATTTCACATAGAAGGTTAGATCACATACCTCTTGTTGTTATATATATTGTAATAACAACTTAAACCTTCAAACCCTAAGTCTTGAAAGCAAGTACCACAAGTGTAGTACCTCTAATGGCTCACAAACACCACAAGCAATTGGAGAGGCTATAGAGAGAGAGAGAAGGGAGGAGGTAGAAATCGGCCTTGGTTCTCTTAGAAGCAAGTGGACGAATTCTCAAGGCCATAGGGGTCTTTATATAGGGTAGAGACTAGGGTTTCAGTCTTTGTCCTTATCCAGTTGCTTGCCCATTAAGCAATCATAAGATAAGCCTTGATAACCCTTATCTCTTGGACCTTTGGACGATTTCAACGATATCCTATCCTCTGAATTCGTCCATCCTATAATTAGGATAACCATTGCCCTATTTTGCAACTATCACATAATTACAATCCAGACCCTCTAGTTTAATTAATTACACTTGATCACAAAATTAATTCTTAATTAATTATTGACCAATATTAATTAAACAAATATGATTTCTCCTTTAATATATTATTCTTATAATATATCAATAAATCATAATAACCTCTCTCTCTATTTATTTCTCCAGTCAAGTTGCTTTGGTGAAGGCAACTTAAAAGGACCATGCACAACCGGGTCTAGTACTTCCCAAATATGGTTACGGACTTAGACACTAATCCAACAGTCTCCCACTTGGATAAGTCTAGTAACCACAAATGCAACGTACAACTCGATTAGCAATCGTAGCTCTCAAAGACGTTGTCGAACTCTGATCTTATCAGTAACCTGTCCTGTAGATAAGGGATCGTATAGTCCTCTGTTTTGATATCGTGCAGACAATCTCATGAAACATTGTCATACTTATTGTCTAGAAATTAGTTTCTTGATCTCAGATTTATTTGACATAGAACTTCATTGAACACATCAATTCAGTCCTGACCAGGCCGGACACATAAGTCAAATCAAATCATCCAGCGGCCGTGGTACCGCTTTTACCCTCTTAGGATAGAAGTAACAGATAAACTTCGACTTATATGCATTTATTATTTACTAATCAATCACACACAACAATGCGTTTTATGACATCAATTTCCTAATGCGGTTTCGCATTATCAATGTACAGCCAATTAGTAAACAATAAACCATATATCTTGGTTTTAAGACCATATGATATTATCGTCTTGCGATCACTCCATAAAGTGATTCTAGCAAGCGTGGGTTTATTCCAATGCTCAAAACTTGTTCATAAGCACTCAGGAACGTTGTAGCAAACTTTTGCTATGTCTAATACCATTTAGACAATCTACACACGAATTCATGACAATCTTCATTCATACCTACTTCCAACATATGAACGATTGTGGACTGTTTGAATAATTCGATTATTCTTAATAAACTCAATTATTCTAAAAGTCAAAACATGCAAAGTGAAACAATAGTTAAACAATTAACATAAGACAAAACATTTAAATAATACTCCTTTATTTAATCATCAAATGTCAATTACATTTATCTATTACAAGTTTCCAAACTATCTAATCCAAACTAATATCATCCTTCAGCTCAATGCTCCTAGCGTGCTGCAAGTGCTTAACCCTACTCAGTTCCTTCGTAAGCGGATCTGCTGCGTTATCTTCTGATGATATCCTCTTAACTACGAGGTGTCCTTCTTTTACTCTATGTCTAATGAAATGATACTTTCTGTCGATATGCCGAGATCTAACATGATCCCTCGGTTCCTTGGTCAAGGCAACCGCTCCTTCATTATCACAGAAAATTTCCATAGGCTCCTTTATGGTAGGCACAACTCCAAGGTCACCAATGAAGTTCTTCAACCATATCGCCTCCTTTGATGCTTCGCTCGCTGCAATGTACTCTAATTCGCGCGTTGAATCAGCTACAATTTCCTGCTTGGAACTTTTCTAAGTCACTGCTCCTCCATTTAGGGTAAAGACCCAGCCCGACTGCGAACGGTAGTTGTCTCTGTCGGTCTGGAAGCTGGCGTCACTATACCCTCGCACCTTTAAGTCATCACTCCCTCTGAGGACTAAGAACCATTCCTTGGTCCTCTGAAGGTACTTAAGTATATTCTTGACCGCAATCCAATGAGCTTTGCCTGGGTTCCTTTGATATCTACTGACCATGCTCAAAGTAAAGGCCACATCAGGGCGAGTACAAGTCATAACATACATGATCGAGCCAACTGCGGAAGCGTAAGGTACTCGGGTCATCTCGACTATCTCGGCTTCGGTACTCGGACTTTGAGTCTTACTCAACTTGGCATTACTCTGTATCGGTAGTTCTCCCTTCTTCGAGTTTTCCATACTAAAACGTTTTAGTACCTTATCCAAGTAAGTATTCTGCCTAAGTCGTATTAGTCTCTTACTTCGTTCTCTCACTATCCTTATTCCCAAAATATAGGAAGCCTCTACGAGGTCCTTCATAGCGAAGCACTTCCCGAGCCAGGACTTAACCTTCTTCAGAGTCGGGATGTCATTTCCTATGAGTAGTATGTCATCGACATACAAAACGAGGAAGCTAACTATACTCCCACTGGCTTTGACATATACACATGATTCATCTTTGCTTCGTACAAATCCACACTCTTTGACTTTCTCATCAAAGCAAAGATTCCATCTGCGAGATGCTTGTTTAAGTCCATAAATGGACTTCTCAAGCTTGCACACTCTATTCGGATGCTACAGATTGAAAAAACCCTCTGGCTGAGCCATGTAAACATCCTCGGCCAGCTTCCCATTAAGGAAATCGGTCTTGACATCCATCTTCCATATCTCATAATCATGAAATGCATCAATGGCTAGCATCACCCTAATAGATTTTATCTTAGCAACTGGTGAGAAGGTCTCATCATAGTCAACTCCGGGAGTTTGAGTAAATCCCTTTGCCACCAGTCGTGCCTTATACGTGTGCACATTACCATCCACGTCGGTCTTCTTCTTGAAGATCCATTTGCACCCAACCGTCTTACGTCCGGGCACATTGTCAACCAAATTCCAAACTTGGTTGTCATACATGGACTGAATCTCGTTGTCCATCGCCTCTTTCCATTTTGTAGACTCTGGGCCTGTCATGGCTTCCTTATAGCTATTAGGTTCATCTAGATTTATTAGTGTACCATCACTAAGATACGTGTCCCCTCCGGTAGTAATATGAAAACCATAAAACTGGGGTTGAACTCTAACTCTTTCAGAACGTCTAAGAGGTAAGGACTCGTCAATTGGTTGAACCGGAGTTTCCTCCTCGGGTTGAGCGCCAGTGGTAGAGGATCCTTCATCGCTCGATTCTCGAATCTCTTCAAGATCGATTTGCCTCCCACTGTCTCCTTGGCTTATGAGTTCTCGCTCTTGAAAAACCCCTTTCCTCGCAACGAAGACAACATTGTAACTCGGTCTATAGAAGAGATATCCAAAGGATCTCTGTGGGTAGCCAATGAAAATACATCGCTCACTACGAGGTTCGAGCTTGTCGTGTCTCTCGTCTTACGAAAACCTCACAACCCCAAACCTTGATATGTGCCAACGAGGGAGCCTTCCCTGTCCACATCTCGTGAGGTGTTTTGGCAACCTTCTTTGTAGGGACTCGGTTAAGGATATGGGCGGCAGTCTCTAAGGCATACCCCCAGAATGAGATAGGTAGTGAAGCACGACTCATCATAGAACATACCATGTCTAACAAGGTTCGATTACGCCTTTCTGCCACACAATTCAACTGCGGTGTCCTAGGTGGTGTCAATTGTGAAACTATTCTGCATTCCTTGATATAGTCGTGGAATTCAATACTTAGGTGCTCTCCTCCTCGATCGGATCGAAGCATCTTGATTTTCCTACCCAATTGATTCTCCACTTCATGCTTGAACTCTTTGAACTTTTTAAACGTTTTTGACTTGTGCTTGATTAAGTAAATATACCCATATGTACTATAATCATCGGTGAAAGTTACGTAAAAGCGGTTCCCATCCTTTTTGGTGGATCTAAAGGGCCCACACACATCGGTGTGTATGAGATCCAATAAACTCTCACCCCTCTCACAAGTGCCAGTGAAGGGTGACTTGGTCATCTTTCCAAGTAAACAAGATTCGCACGTGTCATCTTCCCTAAGGTCGAATGACTCCAACACTCCATCCTTTTGGAGTTGGGCTATGCGCTTCTTGTTGACATGTCCAAGACGACAATGCCTCAAAGATGCTTTATCCTTACTATTGGAAGAATCCATACACAACACATCATTTCCTAGGTTATCTACAACCATAACAGTTTCATAAATTCCATTACAAGGCATTGCTTCAAAATATAAAACACCATTTAGATAAGCATAAATTGAACCATTCTCATTATTAAACGAATATCTAAATCCTTGTCTAAATAAACCATGAAAAGAAATGATGTTTCTTGCCATATCTGGCAAGTAACAATAAATATTTAAATCTAAATTCAATCCATTACTAAGCACTAAAGAATACACTCCAATCTTGGTAACAACCAATGTTCTTCTATTCCCCATGATTAGATTTATTCTTCCAAGCTCTACATCCCTATTTCTTCCTAGCCCCTGCAAATCAGAACAAATGTGGTAACCACATCCTATATCAAGAACCCAAGAAATAGCATGAGATGAATCATTAGATTTAATTGTTTATATATACCTGCATAAGCTGGCTTGATCTTTCCATCCTTGATGGCTTGCAAATATTCCGGGCAACTTCTCTTCCAATGCCCTATTTTGTGGCAATGATGGAACTCTGCCTCCTTTGGGTTAGGGTTGGGCTTAGCAGGATCAACCTTGGTCCCACTAGAAGAGGAACCATCTCGGGACTTTCCCTTGCGGTGGCTCTTTGACGGAGCCTTCCTCTTGTTGCCCCTTCCCTGCCCTATAGCCAAAATAGGAGCAGCGGATGGATTAGGAGTTGGTGCAACAGACTTTTCCTTTAGGTTGCTCTCAGTAGTCCTTAGGAGCCCTTGGGGTTTGCTTAGGGTGACGTCTTCCTTGTTCATGTGGTAGGTCATCCTAAATTGGTTGTAGCATGAGGGCAAGGAGTGAAGAACAATGTCTATGGCCAAATCTTCCGCAAAGTTAACATTTAACTTGCAAAGACGATCAACATATCTTTGCATCTTTTGCAAGTGCACGGTAAGAGATTCTCCACTTCCCATCTTAGCGGTGATCATATTCGTGATGATCTCATAGTGCTCTTGCCTCGCGCTTTGGTGGTACCTCTCCATTAAGTCTTGATGCATTTCATACGGATACATTTCCTCATAGGACTTTTGGAATTCTTGGTTCATTGTGGCTATCATAATGCAATGGAATTTCGTTGCATCACGTTAGTGAGTCTCAAAGACAGCCATTTCCTCGGGAGTAGCAACTTCTGGATTGATCTTCTCGAGCTTCTCGTCGAGGACATACTCTTTGTCCTCGTAGCGCGCAATCGTGCAAATGTATCTTATCCATTTGCTAAAGTTCGATCCATCAAAAGTCACTTTTTGACAAAGACTCATTAGCGTGAATGAGTTAGCAGCAACGTTGTTCGCGTTAGCCTTCTACAAATAGAAAGGACAAAGTTTGATTAGAATTGAATCCCTAATTAAACACCCAAAATGAAAAATTAGGGCTAGGACCCAACAACATTATTTACATATTAGAAAAGGGATGCCGTAATCCAACACGCAAATAATTTGGAGGTAAGTGAATGACGATTCACTAATTCTTCACCATGAAAAACATAAGCTTAAGTTTTAAATGTTTTTGAGAATTCCTAGATTTTTCTTGGAGATTCATTGAACTTTTGAATGCCATGTTTAAATCTCGATATGCCCCTCTCGTTTGTGACTGTGATGCCGAGGATCACAAAGTGGGTGTGAATAACCATGCAAATCTACATGGTGCCTTCATTGTTACAATCATCTATTCGATGTGCCGGTAAACCACACACGCTCCATCGAACTCTGATAAACAATGAATCACCCTTCGCCACCTTTGCTTAGAACCAATTAGTGTGTCGGTAAACCACACACGCTCCACTAACTTCTTAGCAAGGGTGCAAAGTATAATTTCATCGGATTGCATCAATTTTACTTTTGCCTAAAGTAACTAGGATTGGGAATTTGTAAAAACGTTTAGTTACTTTATATAGATTCATTATGCTTATTAATGAAGAGAGCATTGCCGTATCCTACCCGTTCGGCTAACGACCCTCCACCAGTCAAGCAAGCAGTGGGTGTGAGTGTACACCCATTAAGCGCCATTTTATAGGCAGTAACCTTATACCCACCTTATAGACCAGCTTCGTGAATGAGGCCTACTAACGGTAAGACTAACATTTTAATTATACATATATATTCATTAAGCTTGTAATAATATAATAGTATAGGGTGTATTTTAAACATTTCAAAATACTAGGGTTTTAATTTTCAATTTAAAATTTTCGAAATTTAATACCATTTAAATTAAAATTTTAAATATTAAAACTCTTGATTTAATAATTATCTCAAATTAAACTATTAATTTAAATTATTAAATCATAAGGGATAATTAAATCTTAAAGGATAATTATCATTTAAACAATTAACTTATCCTAATCCCTTTTATCCCTCTAAATTTCGAAAATAATGGGAGGGGATAATTCAAAATCTTTAACTACCATATTTAACCATTAAAAGATAATTACAATATATGGGATTATCCAAATCCCTAAAATTTAGGATCTTATCTTGGGGAAGGAGGCTTATTCGAAAATCCTAGGGTTTGCAAACCCAAGATTTCGAAATCTTGCACTAAAGGAAAGGATTTAAAAACCCTTTCTTAAATTTCGCAAATTAGGGTTAGGAAACCCTAATCTTGAAATTTCTTGCCTCCTAGGGTTTATTGGCTATAAACCCTAATTGTCAAGTTCATACAATTGTATAATACTAATTGAAAACAAATTAACCAAAGGCTCTGATACCACTGATGGGTTTTATACATACAATCCTATGTGTGCATGCAACCCTAGATTTGGATCTATGTTTTCACTATTAGATACACAACATTATGAACACATGAATAAAACCCAAATGTTGCCTATTATTTTCGAATTTCACATAGAAGGTTAGATCACATACCTCTTGTTGTTATATATATATATATATATATATATATATATATATATATATATATATATATATATATATTGTAATAACAACTTAAACCTTCAAACCCTAAGTCTTGAAAGCAAGTACCACAAGTGTAGTACCTCTAATGGCTCACAAACACCACAAGCAATTGGAGAGGCTATAGAGAGAGAGAGAAGGGAGGAGGTAGAAATCGGCCTTGGGTTCTCTTAGAAGCAAGTGGACGAATTCTCAAGGCCTTAGGGGTCTTTATATAGGGTAGAGACTAGGGTTTCAGTCTTTGTCCTTATCTAGTTGCTTGCCCATTAAGAAATCATAAGATAAGCCTTGATAACCCTTATCTCTTGGACCTTTGGATGATTTCAAGGATATCCTATCCTCTGAATTCGTCCATCCTATAATTAGGATAACCATTGCCCTATTTTGCAACTATCACATAATTACAATCCAGACCCTCTAGTTTAATTAATTACACTTGATCACAAAATTAATTCTTAATTAATTATTGACCAATATTAATTAAACAAATATGATTTCTCCTTTAATATATTATTCTTATAATATATCAATAAATCATAATAACCTCTCTCTTTATTTATTTCTCCAGTCAAGTTGCTTTGGTGAAGGCAACTCAAAAGGACCATGCACAACCGGGTCTAGTACTTACCAAATATGGTTACGGACTTAGACACTAATCCAACAGTCTCCCACTTGGATAAGTCTAGTAACCACAAATGCAACATACAACTCGATTAGCAATCGTAGCTCTCAAAGACGTTGTCGAACTCTGATCTTATCAGTAACCTGTCCTGTTGATAAGGGATCGTATAGTCCTCTGTTTTGATATCGTGCAGACAATCTCATGAAACATTGTCATACTTATTGTCTAGAAATTAGTTTCTTGATCTCAGATTTATTTGACACAGAACTTAATTGAACACATCAATTCAGTCCTGACCAGGCCCGACACATAAGTCAAATCAAATCATCCAGCGGCCGTGGTATCGCTTTTACCCTCTTAGGATAGAAGTAACAGATAAACTTCGACTTATATGCATTTATTATTTACTAATCAATCACACACAACAATGAGTTTTATGACATCAATTTACTGATGTGGTTTCGCATTATCAATGTACAACCAATTAGTAAACAATAAACCATATATCTTGGTTTTAAGACCATATGATATTATCGTCTTGCGATCACTCCATAAAGTGATTCTAGCAAGCGTGGGTTTATTCCAATGCTCAAAAATTGTTCATAAGCACTCATGAACGTTGTAGCAAACTTTTGCTATGTCTAATACCATTTAGACAATCTACACACGAATTCATGACAATCTTCATTCATACCTACTTCCAACATATGAACGATTGTGGACTGTTTGAATAATTCGATTATTCTTAATAAACTCGATTATTCTAAAAGTCAAAACATGCAAAGTGAAACAATAGTTAAACAATTAACATAAGACAAAACATTTAAATAATACTCCTTTATTTAATCATCAAATGTCAATTACATTTATCTATTACAAGTTTCCGAACTATCTAATCCAAACTAATATCATCCTTCAGCTCAATGCTCCTAGCGTGCTGCAAGTGCTTAACCCTACTCAGTTCCTTCGTAAGCGGATCTGCTGGGTTATCTCCTGATGATATCCTCTTAACTACGAGGTGTCCTTCTTTTACTCGATGTCTAATGAAATGATACTTTCTGTCGATATGCCGAGATCTAACATGATCCCTCGGTTCCTTGGTCAAGGCAACCGCTCCTTCATTATCACAGAAAATTTCCATAGGCTCCTTTATGGTAGGCACAACTCCAAGGTCACCAATGAAGTTCTTCAACCATATCGCCTCCTTTGATGCTTTCGCTCGCTGCAATGTACTCTAATTCGCGCGTTGAATCAGCTACAGTTTCCTGCTTGGAACTTTTCTAAGTCACTGCTCCTCCATTTAGGGTAAAGACCCAGCCCGACTGCGAACGGTAGTTGTCTCTGTCGGTCTGGAAGCTGGCGTCACTATACCCTCGCACCATTAAGTCATCACTCCCTCCGAGGACTAAGAACCATTCCTTGGTCCTCTAAAGGTACTTAAGTATATTCTTGACCGCAATCCAATGAGCTTTGCCCGGGTTCCTTTGATATCTACTGACCATGCTCAAAGTAAAGGCCACATCAGGGCGAGTACAAGTCATAACATACATGATCGAGCCAACTGCGGAAGCGTAAGGTACTCGGCTCATCTCTGCTATCTCGGCTTCGGTACTCGGACTTTGAGTCTTACTCAACTTGGCATTACTCTGTATCGGTAGTTCTCCCTTCTTCGAATTTTCCATACTAAAACGTTTTAGTACCTTATCCAAGTAAGTATTCTGACTAAGTCGTATTAGTCTCTTACTTCGTGAGAGAGTGAGGTGTGAGGTGTTTCGGCTGAGAAGAAGAAGAGAGAAGAGAGAGAGAGAGAGAGAGAGAGAGAGAGAGAGAGAGTGAGGTGATGTGCATGGAGATCCACCATGCAATAAGGAGGTGGCTAACTTTCATTAATCCTCCTAATTTCCTTTTATTTTACTTTTCTTTTAGTCATTGGGCCGAGAATGGGCCTAGTGGGATGAAGAAAATGGTGTTGGGCCCAAACTCTTGGCTTGATCGAATTTTTATAGGCCCAATATTATTTTTCGGCCCATTAGGCTTATTAGGGTAATTCACGGCCCAAATGACATATAAGAATGGGTTTTATGGTCCATTAGGTTTAATTGGATCAATTATGGCCCAGTAAGGCCTATTAGGGTTAGAATGAATCATTCTAGGCCCAAATGGTCCAAAACATTATAGATTTATGAGTTGGGTGCATTTTTAATGCAAATAAGGTTCCTAAGCCCAATATAGTTGAATTGAATGCTTATTGGTCCATTAGGCCCAATAAGGAAATCCTATTCCATAATGAACTTGAACTGGGATTCTTAAGGGTTTTCAACCCTTAATTGAACATAATAGATGTATTTAAATGGGCATTGATTGATATTCACTTAGAGTACATGCTTTACAATAGTTGAATGATTACATGAGAATAGAATTTTCCTAGCAAAAATGCTAGTTGTGACACATAAGTTCTTGAAGGTTCTCCTCATGTTGCTCTCTGGTCGTGGAATACACCAAGATAGCATCAATAAACACAATGACAGATCGGTCGAGCATCGACCTGCACACTTGATTCATTAAATCCATAAACATAGCAGGCGCATTGGTGTGACCAAATGGCATCACCACGAACTCGTAATGCCCTTAACGATTATGGAACACGGTCTTTTCCATGTCTTACTTGTTGGATATAGTGTCTAAGTCCATAACTATATTTGGTATGTACTTGACCCGACCCGGCATGGTCCATTTGGGTTGCACTTCACCCGAACAGTTTATGGATAATCTTTTGAGAATAGTACAAGTTATGATTTATTAATATATTATAAGTTCTAATATATTAATATAAGATCATATTATTTAATTAGTATTGATCTATAATTAATGTAGGATTAATTTAGAGATCAAAGATGTTACTAATTAAATATGGGCTTCTATATTTATATAGTGTGGGCTAATACTTATTTGGAATGGGTAGGCTTGCATGGAAAGCCCATGGATACTCCATGGAGCTTTAACCCATGGATCTCATGGAAATGAAGAGACATGGGTATTAGGGTTTACATGGATGTAACCCTAATCCACCACACTATATAAAGGAGGCTTTGGTTCTTGAAATAAACTAGTGGACACTAGTTGAGTGAGAAAAGCAAGAGGGCCAATTTCAAGATAGTAGTGACTATTCTCTCAAAGTTCCAAGTTTGTGGTGATTTGTGATTTCCATTTGAGGCATCCACACTATTGGTGCTAGGCTCTAAAACTCCAAGGAATCAACTACAACTACAAGGTAAGTATTTCTACTAGCTTTATTTGATTCAAGTTCCCCATGCCATGCTAGTTAGGATATGAACCTTGGAAAAATAATTATTTTCATGTATCTTAGACAAACATAGATCCAAGGTTTATTAGGGTTGCATGTACACTTAGGAAGTGTTAGAATGCTCAAAACCCATCAGTGGTATTAGAGCCTAGGCTTGTTTGTTTAATAGTTGATGCAAAATATTGGAAAAAGTCAAAAAACTTGTTGTCTGCCTGATGAACTCGCCGAATCCATGGGGGGACTCGCCGAGTTCATGTGTATCTTCAACCTACTCACCAAGTAGGTTCATGCACTCGGCGAGTAGGAGCCACAGAGTGCAGATTTTCAACTTTACTTGCTGGAAATGGACTAGAAACATTACCCTAAACTGTTTTGGTACTTGAAAACTTGTTTTAGATGGTGTAATGTCTTTGCTAATCCATTTACAACAACTTGTTATCAAAATTACAAAGTTTTATGTGTAATTTTTGATTCATGAAAGTGTTCATATTCATGTTCTTGATCTTATGATGTTTAGATGATCATAGGAATTATTTGTAACCTATGTGGTAGATTAATTCATGATCATTATGTGTTTTAATAGAGTCCATAACTTGTCCTCAAGTTATGGAAAACCAAAAGTCACTTTGTTTTTAAAACCATTAAAATAACACATGGGTTATAAAAATGAAGAGTCTTCATTTTTAATACTCTAATTAACTCATAAGTTACAAGAAATGAAAAGTTTTGAAAGTTTACAAAACTTGCCCTCAAGTTTTGGAACAAGTAAAGTCTTGATTAAAACTTTATTTCCAACCCTTAGAATTTTAAAGGTTAAAATTCAACCCTTATACTTATAATATTATAAGTTAATAATATATATGTATAAGATTAAAGTCGTCTTACCGCTAGTACGCCTCATTCACGAAGCCAGTCTATAAGGTGGGTATAAGGTTGTTGCCTATAAAATGGCAACTTAATGGGTGTCCACTCTCACCCACCGCTTGCTTGACTGGTGGAGGGTCGTTAGTCGAACGGGTAAGACAAGGACTTATAAATTCTCATTAAAAGTATGATGAATATTATAAAGTAACTAAATGTTTTATTAAATTCCCAATCTTAGTTACTTTAGGAAAAATGTGAATAAGGTGCTAATCAGTGAAATTACACTTTACACTTTGTCTAAGTCGTTAGTGGAGCGTGTGTGGTTAACCGACACATTAACTTGGACTTAACAAGGTAGGTAAAGGGTGACTTAATATTTATCATAGTATCGATGGAGCGTGTGTGGTTAACCGGCACATCGATTGAGGGGTAATTTATTAAGGGTACCAAGCAATTTGCATGGTTACTTCACACCTCGTTTTGTGATCCTCGGCATCCCAGTCACAAAACTTGGAGGGCGCACTCGAGATTGAAACATGCCTTTGAAAAGTTCATTGAATCTCAAAAGAATCTAGGAGTTTCTAAAAACCAAATTAAATATTTTTATATTTCGACTTTGGTGGAAATTGGTGAATCGTCATTCACCTACCTTTCAAATATGTTATTACTTAGATTACGGCATACCTCTTCTAAGTATAATATATTGTGATTGGGTCCTAGCCTTAATATTACATTTGGGTGTTTTATTAAGGTCTATCTCTATATCTAAACTAATTCTTTCTTTCTTCTCTTACAAGATGTCTGCAAACAACGCTGCTTCTAGCTCTAATCCTAGTGGCTCCTTTTCTCTTATGAACTTGTGTGGGAAAGTCACTTTTGATGGATCCAACTTTAATGAATGGATCAGAAACATCAGAATGATTACTCGCTACGAGGACAAGGAATATGTACTCGATAAGGAGCTTAAGGAGATTGATGAGACAGTTGCTACTCCTCAAGAGATCGCTGAGTTTAGGGCACATGAAAGGGATGCCACCAAAGTGGCATGCATCATGATGGCCACTATGACCGCAGATCTCCAAAAATCCTATGAAGATTTCTACCCCTATGAGATGCACCAAGACTTGATGGAAAGATACCATCAAAGTGCTCGTCAAGAGAGGTATGAAATCATCTCCTCCATGATAACAACTCGCATGAAGGATGGTGAACCCATCACGGGCCACATGCAGAAAATGCAAAGATTTGTGGACCGTTTGCTGAAGCTTAATGTGAACTTCCCCGAGGAGCTAACAATAGATATTATTTTGCACTCCTTACCTTCATGTTATGATCAATTCCGCATGACATACCACATGAACAAGGAAGAGGTCACTCTCAGCAAACTTCAAGGACTCTTAAAGACCGCAGAAAGTGGTCCTAAGGGTAAGGCGGTTGTTACTACTCCTACTCCTACCAACTCCGCCCCTGTCTTGGCAATCGGGAAAGGACGAGGGAAGAAGAGAAAGAGTTCTTCGAAGGGTACCAAGGTTAGGACCCTTGATGGCTCTTCTTCAAGTGGAACCAAGAAAGGTTTCATCACTCCTTCTTTTGACCCAAAAAAGGCTGAATGCTTCTACTGCCATGAAAAAGGCACATTGGAAGCGGGACTGCTCAAAGTACCAACAAGATGTGAAGGATGGGAAAGTTAAACCCAACCATGCAGGTATTTACACTATCTTATCTAATAACTCACCCCATTCTAATTCTTGGGTCCTTGATACCGGTTGTGGTATTCATATCTGTTCTGATTTACAGGGACTAAGAAGAAGTGAGGATGTGGAGCAAGGAAGAATAAAATTGATCATGGGAAACAGGAAAGCTTCACATGTCACCAAGATTGGAGTTTATACTTTATCGCTAAGTAGTGGGTTTAGTTTAGATTTGAATAAGTGTTGTTACTCGCCAGAAATGGCAAGAAATATTATTTCCTTTCATGCATTGTATAAACACGGTTTCACCTTTTCATTTGATAATGAAGTTGGTTCGATTAATGCTTTCTTTAATAATGTTATTTATTTTAAAGCAGTACCTTGTGATGGCGTGTATGAAACAGTATATGTGGTTTATAAGTTAGGAAATAATGTATTGTGTATTGATTCTGTTAATAATAATAACTTGGATAAAGCATCATTATGGCATTGTCGTCTTGGACATATAAGCAAGAAACGCATAGGCCAACTCCAAAAGGATGGAGTCTTGGAGTCGTTTGACTTAAAGTCAGATGATAGTTGCGAATCATGCTTACTTGGAAAAATGACAAAGACACCCTTCATAGGCTCTTGTGAGAAGGGTGAAGGTTTGTTGGACCTTGTACACACGGATGTGTGTGGACCATTCAAACATGCCACAAGGGATGCTAATCGTTATTATTTGACTTTTACTGATGACTACAGTAGATATGGATGTGTCTACTTAATCAAGCATAAGTCAGAGACTTTCGAAAGGTTTAAGGAATTTAAACAGGAAGTCGAGAATCAATTGGGCAGGAACATTAAGATGCTTCGATCCGATCGAGGTGGTGAGTATCTTAGTTCAAATTTCATCGACTATCTTAGGGAATGTGGGATTGTCTCACGATTGACATCTCCCAGGACACCACAGTTGAATGGTGTAGCTGAGAGGCATAATTGAACCTTGTTGGATATGGTTCGTTCCATGATGAGTTGAGCTTCGCTACCAATCTCATTTTGGGGGTATGCCTTAGAGACTGCCGCCCATATTCTTAATCTAGTCCCTACAAAGAAAGTTGCCAATACTCTTCACGAGATGTGGACTGGTAAAGTACCCAACCTAGACCACATCAAGATTTGGGGTTGCGAGGCTTTTGTGAGGCGCGGGACTCATGATAAGCTAGAACCCCGAAGCGAGAGGTGTATTTTCATCGGCTACCCACAAAGATCCTTTGGTTACCTCTTCTACAGACCTAGTGATAATGTGGTCTTTGTAGCAAGAAGAGGAGTCTTTCGAGAGAGAGTTTATAAGCCAAGGAGACAGTGGGAGGAAAATTGATCTTGAAGAAATTCAAGAGTCAAGCAGTGAAGGAACTTCAAACCCTAGCCCTCAACTTGAGGAGGAAACTCCTGTTGAGCCAATTGACAAGTCTGTACCTCTGAGGCGTTCCACGAGAGTTAGGAATGCACCTCAACATTACTATGGTTTCCGTATTATTGCGGAAGGTGAGACACTTATTAGTGATGAGACACTAGTAGGTCTGGATGAACCTAACAGCTACACGGAAGCCATGGCAGGCCCTGAGTCTGCTAAATGGAAAGAGGCTATGGATAGCGAGATACAATCCATGTATGACAATCAAGTTTGGAACTTGGTTGAGAATGTACCAGGTCGTAAGATTGTAGGGTGCAAATGGATCTTTAAGAAGAAGACCGACATGGATGGTAATGTACACACTTATAAGGCACGACTGGTTGCAAAGGGTTATTCTCAAACTCCGGGAGTTGATTATGATGAAACCTTTTCACCAGTTGCCAAGATAAAGTCTGCTAGGGTTATGTTAGCCACAGCTGCATTTCATGACTATGAAATTTGGCAAATGGATGTCAAAACCGCTTTCCTTAATGGAAAGTTGGCTGAAGATGTTTACATGGTTCAGCCAGAGGGTTTTGTCAGTATAGAGTACCCCAATAGAGTGTGTAAACTCGAGAAATCCATTTATGGATTGAAACAGGCACCTCGCAGATGGAATCTTTGCTTTGATGAGAAAGTCAAGGAATTTGGCTTTTCAAGGAGTGAAGATGAATCTTGTGTGTATGTCAAGGCTAGTGGGAGTATATTCAGCTTTTTGGTGTTGTATGTGGATGACATACTACTCATAGGAAATGACATCCCAACTCTGCAGGAAGTAAAGTCCTGGCTTGGGAAGTGTTTCGCTATGAAGGACCTTGGTGAAGCTGCCTATATCCTAGGGATAAGGATTTTGAGAAACAGGAGTAAAAGACTAATTGGACTTAGTCAAAGCACCTATGTGGACAAAGTGTTGAAAAGATTCAACATGCATAACTCCAAGAAAGGTGAGTTACCCATTCAGAGTAATGCCAGATTGAGTAAGACACAAAGCCCTAGTACTGAGGCTGAGATAGCAGAAATGAGTCGACTACCTTTTGCTTCAGCTGTAGGATCGATCATGTATGCTATGACGTGTACTCGACCTGATGTAGCATTTGCTTTGAGCATGGTTAGCAGGTATCAGGGGAACCCTAGCAAGGAACACTGGACTGCGGTAAAGAATATCCTCAAGTACCTGCGAAGGACTAAGGACTGGGTCCTTACCTTCGGTGGGAGTGATGACTTGAGAGTTGTAGGGTATAGTGATGCTAGCTTCCAGACTGATAGGGATAATTTCCGCTCTTCGGGCTGGGTCTTTACCTTAAACGGAGGAGCAATCACTTGGAAGAGTTCCAAGCAGGAGACAGTGGCTGATTCCACCTGTGAATCAGAGTATATAGCAGCAAGCGAGGTAGCAAAGGAGGCTATATGGCTAAAGAACTTCATCGGAGATCTTGGAGTTGTACTAGCTATAAAAGAGCCAATGGAGATTTTCTGTGACAACAATAGTGCGGTTGCCTTAGCCAAGGAACCAAGAGATCATGGGAGATCCAGACACATTGACAGAAAATATCACTTCATCAGACATCGAATAGAAGAAGGAATCCTCGTAGCAAAGAGGGTATCATCGGATGAGAACCCAGCAGATCCCCTCACGAAGGGACTGAGTAGGGTTAAGCGTCTCCAGCATGCTCGGAGCATAGGACTGAAGGATGATATAAGTTTTAGTAGTTAGATAAATTATGAAATTTGTAAAGTGTAATTGACATTAGATGATGAATAAAAGGTGTTTTATTTATGAGTAAAGTGTTGCTATCTCTTGTCGATCGTTTACTATATTTCGTTTGCATGTTTTGACTTCCAGAATAAGTATGATTAGTATATCATATTATTCAAACCTCCACAGTCGGTCATATGTCGGAAGTATGTATGAATCAAGACTGTCATGATTGGTTGCAGAGGTCTAAGGTGTTGGACATGGCTACAACAATCATGAGTGCTCATAAGTTCTGAGCATTGGACCCAACCCACGCTCACTGGAATCACTTCATGGAATTTTATCTCGAGTGATCGTGAGACGGTAATATCATATAAGTCTTCAAACCTAGAGATATGATTTGTTACTTACGAGTTGGTTATGCATTGATTGTACGAAAACGCATTGGTAACTCGATGTTATAAGACGTGCCTTTGTGTATAATTCAGTGAGTGGTAGAACAAACATATGAGTCGAAGTTTATCTGTTCCTTCTAGGATTAGAAGCGATATCTGGGCCTCTCGATGATTTTGTTTTGACCTATGTATCGGGGCCGGTCAAAACTAAATTGATGTGTTCAGTTAAGTTCTATGTCAAACAAATCGGAAATCAGGAAACAAATGTTGGACAATAAGTAAGACCATGTTCCATGTATTTGTCCGGCTGATATCTAAAACAGAGGATTATATGATCACTTATCTAAAATGGTGCGTTATAGTTCAACAGAGTTTAAAGAGCTACGATTGCTGATCGGTTCCTGAAGTCATACTTGCAACTATAGTTATTAGACTTATCCAAGTGGGAGATTGTTGGATATAGTGTCTAAGTCCATAACTATATTTGGTATGTACTTGACCCGACCCGGCATGGTCCATTTGGGTTGCACTTCACCCAAACAGTTTATGGATAATCTTTTGAGAATAGTACAAGGTATGATTTATTAATATATTATAAGTTCTAATATATTAATATAAGATCATATTATTTAATTAGTATTGATCTATAATTAATCTAGGATTAATTTAGAGATCAAAGATATTACTAATTAAATATGGGCTTCTATATTTATATAGTGTGGGCTAATACTTATTTGGAATGGGTTAGGCTTGCATGGAAAGTCCATGGATACTCCATGGAGCTTTAACCCATGGATCTCATGGAAATGAAGAGACATGGGTATTAGGGTTTATATGGATGTAACCCTAATCCACCACACTATATAAAGGAGGCTTTGGTTCTTGAAATAAACTAGTGGACACTAGTTGAGTGAGAAAAGCAAGAGGGCCAATTTCAAGATAGTAGTGACTATTCTCTCAGAGTTCCAAGTTTGTGGTGATTTGTGATTTCCATTTGAGGCATCCACACTATTGGTGTTAGGCTCTAAAACTCCAAGGAATCAACTACAACTACAAGGTAAGTATTTCTGCAGCTGAGAGGAGAACTCCTACATCTCAGGTGGTGCCAAGAGGTACGATGCCTTGGCGATCAAAGCCGCACCTGACACTAGATGAATCCTGAACTCAACCTGCCTCTCGGGAGGAACACCAGGTAACTCCTTTGGGAAAACATCGGTAAACTCCCTAACAACTGGTACCTCTGAAATAGAGGTCTGCTTCCCAACCCGAGTATCAACCACATAAGCCAGATAACCCGCACACCCATGCTAAATATACTATCGAGCCATGGTTGTCGAACAAAACCCTGAACCAACCTTGGTGCCCTCTCCATAGATAACCAATTCCCCCCCCCCCCCCCCACTTGGGGTTTGAACTACGACACACTGGCCCGTGCACGCGATCAGGACACCAAACCTACTCAGGTAGTCTATACCCACTATCACACATACATGACCCATGAGGATAGGGATCAGATCAATCATATAAGGCACCCCGAAGATCTCCAATACACAACCCTGATACACTGTGGATGCAGAAACCCTATGTTCATTGGCGAGAGAAACCCGCAACGGACACTCGAACTCCCCAATAGGCATATCAAACTCCCTACTAAATGATCAATACACAAATGACTGACTCGCGCTCGAGTCAAATAACACAAGAGCAGGTAAAGAGTTCACTAAGAACGTACCTATTACGAGCATAAACATGAGTATACCATAAAATATAATCAAGAAAATAATAAATAAAAACATATTGGTCACAATGTGTGGAGCTGCCCTGGCCTCATCGGCAATAAGCTGAAAAGCGCGACCGTGAGCCCTCAAGGGCTCCGTCTAGCCCTGGCTCCCATCTGTGATCCTCATAGTATCCGGCGTTGGAGCTTGCGCCAACCTAGTAGCAAGCAAGGGACAATTGTCCTTCATATGGCCAACCTGGTCGCAGTGATAGCAAATCCTGGTGCTGGGTACTGGAGCCTGTTGACGACAATCCCTAGGAATGTGGCCCTGCCTGCCACAATTGTGGCATCCAGATTAAGACCGGAAAGCACCATCATGAACCTTTTTGCACTTTCCACAAGTATGGCCTATCCGACTCCTAGATCTCACATCAGCGACCTTGAACCACTTCGGCGTTGGCTGAGACTGCGTTGGGGACTACCTCTGCTCCATCTTCTAGAGCTCCATCTCGATCTCCTGCCGCCTAGCGGTGTAACACCCTATTTATTTAATACATAAATAAATAAATTAATGAATAATATCCCTAAAATCAATAATTATATAGCAAGGTGTTGGTCTCGAGGAGCTAATTGTTGCAATTTTAGAGATTGGGGTTAAAAGTGTAAAATTTGGATTCAGGTTGTAAATATTTATGAAGATAAGGGCTCCGTGGTAATTATTGGAACTTAAGTTGAAAAGAATGAGAGGAGGAGGGACTAAAAATGTTAACATGGCTAAATTTTAATCATTGGACTTAAATTGAAAAGAATTTAGGATGATGAGGGCTAAAGAGTAAATTCTGGACCTAATTTGAAAAGGATTTGTAGAGGGAGGGGCTGTTTGGTAAATTCGGACTTAATTTGTAAAGTATTTCAGGAGGCATGGTTTAAATGGTAAATTATGGGCTCCCTTTGAAAGAAAATGGGAAGGGAGGGACTAAAGGCGTCATTATGGGAAAAATATTTATGTGGCGGGGTGTATAACCCTCAACCCTTCGTAACCCTAACCCTAAATGAGTTAGCAGCCGCCACCCACCATTATGCCTCCCTCTTCGTCTCCGGTGCCGTCGCCACCATTCATTTCGTCCGACCACCTAGCACCATCGAACAGCCTCCAGGAACTGCTACTTCATCAATCGCCATTAGCAACCAACGTTGCCGAACCCCTTGCCGCCTTGTTGTTGTCACTGCGGTCATTTCCAACGAGAAGACAAAACCACCGCCGTCCGCCGTTGCTGTCATTGTGGCTCGTTGTCGCTGTCGTCGTCGCCGCCTTGCGGCAGGTTCACTTTTTCAAGGTTTTTCCGATGACTATCTGCCATCGTTGGGGCTTCGGTTACGTGTGGCAGCCTTAGTTTGGATGTGGGTCTCGCACCACCTTCTCTTTTCTCCATTTCTTTCTGATGGTTACATCACTGCTGCCAACCCGAAGGTCGCTATATCTCGCCGACGCCCTCTGTCAGCTGCCTGCCACCGTGAAATGGTGGTTGAGTTCGTGGACTCGTGAAGGTGTGTCCATGTTATGGTGTTGTGTGCGTGTATTGTGATGGTTAGGGCTACAATAGCTTTTCTTGGCCGGGGATCCGAAGAAGGACCCCACCGCCACCACAGTGAGGTGGTGGCTGCCACCATATACCACCGTGGGTGTGTGTATCTTAGTGAGTGAGTGTGTTTATTTGAAACATAGCATTGAAAAATGTAATTAGAATTTTGAATAATGAAAAGAAACTCTAACCACCACCAGCCGCCATGTTGGGTGGCGGTGTAGTCGTTTGCATTCGGATGTCATTTGGGATGCTTGGAATCGATTGGACTAGAACCCTAACCACCACCATGAGGTGGCCGCCGCCGCCGTAAGCCACCGTTGACCACCACTACCCGAGTTGGTAAACTCTGCTTGGTAAACGGGTCGATTATTCAGGGCGGTCCGTGATTGTCGTGGGCCCTTCACTTTCATTACATCGATGTGGATTGCCTCGCGAAATAGCAATAGAACTTTTCCAGGCATTTGTAATTCATGACCTAATTAGAAAACATCTTGCTTCGAACATAGGAGTTGCTAAGAGTCAAATTCGAAAAAAAAAACCGATTGTATGGGAAATACTTCAGGAAATTCTGGATGACCATCCTGTATTGCTGAATAGAGCGCCTACTCTGCATAGATTAGGCATACAGGCATTCCTCCCCATTTTAGTGGAAGGGCGCGCTATTTGTTTACATCCATTAGTTTGTAAGGGCTTAAATGCAGACTTTGACGGGGATCAAATGGTTGTTCATGTGCCTTTATCTTTGGAGGCTCAAGCAGAGGCGCGTTTACTTATGTTTTCTCATATGAATCTTTTGTCTCCAACTATTGGGGATCCAATTTCGGCACCAACTCAAGATATGCTTAGTGGACTCTATGTCTTAAGGAGTGGAAATCGTCAGGGTATTTGTGTAAATAGGTATAATCCATGTAATCGTAGAAACTATCAAAATGAAGATAATAACATAGGTATAACCTTTCGCTCAATACTAGAATCGAGAATTGAAACATAGCATCTGAGGTTGCATTAATCGAGGATACACGACAGAAGGAATTGTTCTATTTCCAAACTTTACCTTCAACAAGCGTAGACTTTTGTCTTTTTTTCCCCATCACGAATCATGTGTATTTCTCGTAAGACTGAGATTAATAAAAAAAAGTCAAATCGCACCATCTCTGTAATAGGTAAATGCCTCTTTTTCTCCTGAAGTTGTCGGAATTATTCGTAATAAGATATTGGCTACAATTGAAAAGGTTTTATCAATAAAATTTCCATTTATCCGCGATCTAGACATACGTAGCAATCCATTCTATCATTGTTCTCATTACTTCTCGCGGGAAAATTGGGTGATGCCCGACTTGCAAATCCCTAATGGGTCTAGTAAAACCCTAATTGACCCAAGGAAACCCTAATGGGCTTAAGGACTTAGTTTTGGGCCTATTGGGATATGATTGGGTTGGAAACCCTAATTAGGGTTTAGAAAACCCTAATTTTGGATATATGGGCCTTGGACTTATCGGGACCTACATTTGGGCCATTGGAATGGAATTATGAATTACACCCAATCACACCATATGACTTATCTAGTAGAGTGAGGGACTTAATGGATTATGTCCTTAATGGATTAAATGAGAAACACTTAACCCTAATTGTCATTTTATATGAAAACCCTAATTTCACTTGGGCCTTGAGTTGGGCCTTTTTATTGGACCTTGATGATTGGGTTATTAGTGGGCCATCCAAGAATACTCATATGGACTAGAATATTTAGATGGGCTTTAGGGTAAGGCCCATATGTGAGGTTTGGGCCCAATTTGGAAAATTGGGCCATAGACGGGCCATAATTGGGCCTTTATGATTATAAGGTATTCGGCCATTAGAAATGCCAAATGTTTGGACTAGAATAAGTAGTTGGGCCTTAGAATAAGACCATGTAAAGGTTTGGGCCCAATTTAGAAAATTTGGCCATATGTTGGGCTTTGACTCATAGTTGACTTCTGGGCCTTTAGATTGGGCCTTGGGCTTGAGTAAAGCTAAGTTAGGGGTAAAGTAGTATTTACCCTAAGTATGTACGTATGGTTATGTGTTGTAACCCAATTATTAATTGGGTGTTATTTTAATGTTGATAGATCGGGAATATGTCATCCAACAGCTAGAGTCTTCGTCTGCGGGACTTCATCAGTGTGAGGTGAGTTACCTTCGAGTAGAAGTGGGTCTACAGCCACAATGTCGACTCGCTAGTAGGAGTTGTTTTATAATGATTGTCTTTGTGATAATTATCTAGGTTTTCTACTACCTGATATGTTTTATGTGCTAGCATGATATGATGTTATGTGATAGTGGTAGTAGGGGGAATAGTCCCCGATTACCGGTTGATAGGGCCGAAGGGGTAATTTAGTACACAGTTATGCTAGACAGATTACGATATATGTGATGATATTATGTGGTAGTAGTAGGGGGTGAAACAGTCCCCGCTTACCGGTCGATAGAACCGAAGGGGTAGGTTGGGCACCCAGATATGCCTGACCGGGGTAGGTTGAGCACCCCGGTATGCTCAACAGGGTAGATCAGGCACCCAGATATGCCTGACATGGGGTAGGTCGGGCACCCCGGTATGCCTGAAAGTATGTGATTTGTATGGTATGTGGTATGATGGGGGAACTCACTAAGCTTCGTGCTTACGGTTTTCAGTTTTGGTTTCAGGTACTTTGTTTTCAAAGGAATAGAGTCGGCTCGATCGCAGCGCATCACACTATGTTTTCCGCACATGAGATCTTTGGGATTCTACTATGATATGGTTTTATGATAATATGTTTTGAGTTTTGACACTTTGGTTTTGACATGAGGTATTACTATGGATGTTTTTATACTGTTGGTTTTATAATAACTTAATTAAAAATGAAAATTTTGGCCTTGAATTTTGGGTTGTTACAAGCGGCCTCCTACAAATCTACCAATGAACCATAGCGGCGAGTGGACACAAACTGTTGGATGTCCGTCTTGAGCATGCTTAAGTACTGGGTCATTCGAGCTTGCTCAGAAGCAGCAAACTCAGGGAAAAACATAACTCTCTCCGTAAACATCTTGGTGATCTCTGTCACTGACTCGGTCCCCTGGTTCAAATCCAAATACTCATGAGCCAACCTCTCCTGCTCTACCAATGGAACATATCTTGAGCGGAACATATCAGAGAACTGCTCCCATGAAACTGCAACTCACCGCTTTGGGGTGTAAGAACTAGTAAACAACCTCCATCAATCCTTCGCTCTGGACCGAAAAAGGTTCAGAGCGCACCTGACCTTCTGGTCAGATGGGAAAGAGCATGTAAAGAAACATACCTCAATGTTAGACAACCATCTCATGGCTATGATTAGATCCTGAACTTCGTCAAATACGGAAGGCTTCGTATTGTCAAAGTCCCGATACTGGAAAGCGCTCTCAGCTCCAATCTCTATAGCAGCAACGATTGTGGTGGCTGCAGCAGCAGTAGCCTCAGAAAGTGTAGCATATCGATCGTCAAAAAATCCCATCATCACGGTCTTAATAGACCCAAACAACTTTGGTATATGCTCCCAGACAATAGAAACAACCTCCTCTCGAATGATCTCCCTAACTCGATCCTCACATAACCCCGACCCATCCTGACCACCTGTCTCGACTCCTGATCTGGATCCCGACTCAAATCGCCTCGTAACCACCATACTAAAAATAAACCAGGGAGATATTAGATAAACGCATATCATACCGTGGGGAATAACTCCCAACAAAATCCTAGGGGTTGTGACTTCCCTACTATGCGTACGGGTCCTGTGCTTCCGGAAGTACGGGCCCATACTATCTTCCACACCTACCCGTATTTGTCTCAAAAGATCATCACAACAAACCTAACAATACTCACTAGAATATGCATACAAACTATTCTCACTTCCTAGAAGAAGGCTAGACATTACGCAACTGGCTGGCTGACCCCACATAACTCATCCATGAAACTTCCACCAACCCTGCAACACTCATGGATGCTAATCATACATAACACTGGATCCTATAGACATTCGAATACTTGATTCTACCCTAAGCCCACAACTAAATAAGGAACAGGAAATAAGGCTAAATCAAACATTCTCAGGCTATAAAATCTTAGTTATGTACAATTTTGATGCATACACTATGAAACTATAGTAATGATGTCAATTTCACATAAGGAAACCCTAGGAAATCAGGCATCATATAATCTGACAATTCTATCATGCAATTCCTGAAGATCCCTAGCCTACCACTAGCATGATGTTCTAACATATCACTATATTAAATAGCGGTGTGGTAATTTGGGGTCTACTTACTGGCTCCAGTTGATCGTACACATAGCATCCTCTCTTGATTATTTTGGAAACAAATTTGAAAATCATTTTTAAAACCTTTTCATTTCCTTAGTTTGAGACTAGATTCACAGGGGGTGTTCCTCCAATTCACTCAAAGCAAGAATCTGATACCAACTTGTAACATCCTAAAAATCAAAACAAATGTAAACTTATAAAAACAACCCATAGTCATAAAATGTTTACAAAATCATTGTTTCCAAATTGTTTATCCATATCAGAGTATCCCAAAATCATAAGTCATAAAGAGAGGATGTGTATGGTCACACCTTCTCCATCCCACAATCATCCAAAGTACCTGAAACAACAACTAAAAATCGTAAGCCAAAGCTTAGTGAGTTCCCCCAAAGTACCGACACACAAACAGATAACATATACAACAACATGTCGAGTCCAATCAACCAACGGGTTGGAATACCCAGACCCAATCAACCTTTGGGACCATTCATCCTCGTGATGGAATACCCCAGGTTGAAATGCCAATATACAACGGGGCCACTCAGTCATCGGACTGGAATACCCTCTGGCTCTCAGTACAAGTCTGGCATGCCAACCGACCCTCATCTCGTATCTGGAATGCTCCTGAGCCCTCAACATGAGTCTGACATGCCAAACAGACCTGAACGCATATCTGGAATGCGCTCGGGTTTTTTTTTGTCTACAACACAAATCAGTACAACCTCAACCCAACACAATATGTAGATATATAATAGATAACAAACATAAGCAACATACAAATAATCATGTAGACAGAATCGCAGGTAGTCCTACAGATCTACCAGTCTAAGTATATTGGCAACTAGCATATAATCATGCAAATCTATCTCATACTCAACATATCAATGTATAGCAGGATATCAATCCAATGGGCCGAAATTGGTGCCTTCGACCCGTAAGTTCAGTGAGGAAAACTCACCTCATAGTCTGAACAATAGCTGATAAGGTCCCTACTCCAATCTCAGCTCTAACCGACACTTATTCATCTAAATGACCAATTCTCAAATACAATTTAAAATACGCAAGTCAACACAGAGTGCGTACCCAGGGCGTACTCCAAATGTACGTGGGGTGTACTCGAGAATTGACCACCATCGGGGTGGTTACCAATGTATGCGCTGCACTCAGATTATGCAGGGCGTACGCCCAGTCTTCCTAAACTCTCATTAAGAGCTTAATGTATTAAGCTCTTACATCGACTTTCAGATCCAAGGCTAAATCATCCTCAAGATTCATAAAGTTTCCAGCTTTATGACTATGTTTCATAACTAGTATGTTTAGCTAGGAAATTTTGTCCTCTGTAAACATCAGCTACTATAAGACTTGCGCTAACACATTTAAGTTTACATTAAGGTTCCTAATGAACCATGTATTGTTATAATGCAAAGCATTTACATCTCCCAAATCTCTCTATGTTTCTCTCAATCTCTCCCAAATCTCTCTAAGTACCTCCCTTAGACGAAAACCAACTCAAAACACAAGGGGAAAACTTGAAGGAGCAAACCTAGTTTGGATTCCCTCCCCACTTTGGAACCTTCAGAAATGGCTCCGGAACTCAGCATGCCCTTGCAATGGACAATCTCGCTCCAGAATAATCTCTCATTCGGACAATCTCGTTTGGAGCCTTAGTGTTTGCTTCGTAACCTTGCATACTTCGGAAGGTAAAGCCTCGTAGCCTCGGATGGAATTGGTTCTGGATCGGAGCTGACTCTGGAAGTGAGGCTTGACTCCGGAAATTAAGGCTTGACTTCAGAACTTGAGAATTGCCTTCAGAACCCACCTAATGGCTCTAGAACTCACTATTTGGCTCCAGATTTTTGGTCTATTTCAGAATTTCTCTTAATTTTAGAAAATTTTGATGTCGGGAATCCCACCAAACTCATAATTTTCATAACTTAGACCCCTTAAACCCCTATTTTATACCAAATTTAATTGTTTTAAACATAATTACATAAAATAAAATCCAAAATCTATAAAGGAATCCTAAGGTAGGGAAGAGTTTTTGACTTTATGATGGGATGTAATTCCCATTTCCCATGCAATTCACCAAATAACTTACGCAAGAACCACCAAATAACAATGTTTGAACCAATAGATTTCCATGCACCTATCCCTTCTCCCTTTTTCCTTATCCTACATTATAAGAAACGTGAAATACTCTCTTTTCTCCATATTCCACTTCCCATATCTTCAATCTGTGAACTCCAAAGTGTGCTCCCAAACTTCTTCAAGCTTCAAGATCCATTCCTTCAAAGAAATTCCGAGATTTTTGGTAAGCATCGCCTCTTCTTTGATTAAGTGATTCTCCACATTATTCCTAAAACTCCATTATATTTATATATTCTTAGGATATTCTAAAGTTCAAAGAGTTGTCAAACCTTTCAAGTGTTGGAACTTGGAAACTCCTTAACACCTCTTCAAATCACACATCAAGGTAAACCAAGGTGTGCTTCACACCCCTACTTTTTCGAGATTTTTATTGTTTTGGGGGAGAATGCAAGTCAAAACCTTGTTTTAAATCTTGATTTAATTGCTTCCTATGCATGTATACTAAGTATATGTATACAAATTTAAGAAGGCTCCTAGAACTCGAAAACTTGAGCAAGTCTCAAGAGTTTAAAGCTTATTTCACATCTTATGTATAAGAAATAAGAACTAGAAGGTTACAAAAATACAAGTTACGAATTTTTAGGACAAGAATCCCAAGTATTTACGTCAAAATTGACTAAACAAGTATTTTGGAGAAAATGGACCACTTTCAACAAAACACATAGCTTTGAGCCACCTTTTGACAAATATGAGTCTTATTTGATAAATTATAAACTGAAGGACCATTTTGCCAACATCAAGAATATTGGGTCAATCTGACAAGCCTGATTTACAAAGAAATATTTTCTATAAACAAAAACAAAATATCTAGCCAACAAGTACACCATTGTTATTTATGTAATAAATAATGGATTACAACGATTTGCTCAAAAATCTGTTGCTATTCTAGTCAGACGAATCTTCATAGTACATATATATATATATATATATATATATATATATATATATATATATATATATAATAGTATACGTTTAAAGTAATGTAAGAGTTTTAACTACAGTCTCCTGGAGGGGGAGCGGGAATTTGTGTATAGATCTATACGAGGTTGACACCCCGCACCTTCACTGTTTGCTACAGCTAGACCGGCCAGTCTAGGGTGACAAATGTCTTAAACAAAACCAACACCTGAAGAACGTCAGAATAGGGACTCCATCATATTAATATGGTTATAATGACTCACTAAGAATATAACAGTATGTTTTAGAAAATTACTCAAGTTACACCTGTCGATTTTAGACAACTATTGTTTGGAATACTACAAACAAAGCTTTTGTCACACACTCTTAGGTTTTAAGACCACCATCTTGTACATCAGAAAATATAGGATTTTATGGGGGAAAAACAATTTTATTCGATTTTCGAAAAAAGATGAACTAAAACACACATGCAATTATACTTGATTAGAAACAAGACTTACAACCATTTGATAAGAAAATATGGGATTTTCTGGTTTTCCAACTACCACATATTTTTATACAAAATTCTTATGAAATCACCAACATACTTTATGTTGATGCTTTTCAAACGACTTGTACTCTCAGGAAATCAATAAGCAGGTCGGTGACATGGGGATTCACGATTATTTTGTCGTAATTTGGAATTTATTCAATGTTGTCTCTTTTGTGTATTTTCAAGAACATGAACAATATGTAAACACAATGTAAGTTTGTATTATTAATGTATGAGGTTTGGATTGCTATGTTTCATGTATATCCAGTTATTATGATACTGCACAATGAAGTCACCCACCTCTGGACATTTCCGCCGCTCTGGTCCGGGGGTGTGACAAATTAGTATCCGAGCAATGTTTATAGTGAACTAGTATATCTAGCCATACAAGATATACAACTATAAATACAATGGGACTAAAACACTCTGACTAAAATTATATATACTTGCTAGGACCGTATCATAACAAGAACAAACGAGATAACTTAAAGGTTGAACACTACAGTCAAACCTGGGCAGTTATGTAATCATATATGGGATAAATATATCTTGGTCAACTATATTTATTTGAGATATGACCAACATGTGTTTGGGAGTGGTAGTGGTGTTGCAACAAGTCTAAAACTTCCCAACTCGCTATCCAAAAGTTTTAAGGACCAAACCTAAAATAATTAAAATACTATATGAGTATTTTGACATTCTATCTATTTTATCGTACTCATATATTCTTGCACAGACGACATGGCAGGCTTTCACCACCCCGGAGACCCTTACTTTCCCAATCAGGGGAATGGGGGTTGGATTGAGGAAGACCCAGAAGAAGACCCCGAGGAACCTATGGAGGATACCGAAGAACCGGTAGAGTTTGAAGAAGACATCGATGAAGAGATCGAGGAAGATGACGAGGAGGAGGTTGAGGAGGACGAGGAATCAGACGCAGAGTCTGAAGTTATCAACCCTCCCTACATAGCAAGAGTACCACCGCATAGTATGGGCTACAATGACCCAGCACCTCCTTGGGTTAACGATATTGAGAGATGGGGCTGACGCCAGAGTCAGAAACCACCATTTAGGATGAACCGAGGTTACTACAACCTCCAGCATGGAGGACCAGCAGATCGCGCACTCCCTGTCGTGGTCAGACGTGTTAGGGACATCGGCGACCAGGCCCAAATTACCGCCGATCGAGTAATGCAGATGCGGGCGGCTATGCAGGTTATAGATGCTCGCACGCGAGACCTAGAACGAGACTTTTATCCAATGGAACGACTCATAGAAGATCTTGCCACTGTACTAGCAGAGGTCAGAGAATACCAGGAGAGACACACCGCTCTGGAGGAGCGTGTACGGATCACCGAACACAAATTAGCTGAACTCCAGGGCGCGTCTACCTCATCGTCAGCACCACCAGACCCTACTCGTCACGATTAGTACCTGTTTATTTGCTACCATATCGATTTTCCTTTGTGCACTTCCCTATGTATTATCGACGACATGATTAAGTGAATACACTACTCATGGAGTCGTTACTCTGTTAAATTTTATTTCACTTCAAGTATTGTAAGCCTTATGAAGGCATTTTTTCATGTACTCAGAAAATTACTATCAATGAAAAACGGATATATATATTTTCTTATGATGCGTTACCTATTATGTGCTCTATCACTATTTTTTACATGTTGATTTTATGCCCACACTTATTCATATACCACCAAATCACCGATACTATTCTATGATCAAGAAATCATGAACCGAAATACATTGGATACTCATTGTCCTTCTGATCCATGACAAAAAGATGCCGAGGAGACCAATCCGAAAGAACAACAGCACAGCACCACCACTGCCACTCCCGCCGGAGATGAACTCTGCAACCTTTCAAGCGGCAGTTTCGGCTACAGTAACATCAGCACTAGCCCACATTCAAAACGGAAATAATGGTAGTGGAAATGGCCAACAGACGGGAAGCTCCCATCAAGGGATGAATCAAGGGAAAGTAAGGGCCTGTACCTACAAGGACTTTTCCAATGCGAGACCCCGCACTTTCAACGGGAGTGGAGGAGTCATACCTTTGAAACGATGGATCGAGAAGGTAGAGTCGGTGTTCAAGATATGCGAATGTCCGGATGGGAGTAAAGTCAAGTTCGCGGCCTGCACCTTCATTGATCAAGCATTGTCATGGTGGAACAGCCACATCGAGGCCATGCCACTCCCCGTTGCAAACGCCGTGCCCTGGGAAGAATTCAAGGAAATGTTAATCACCGAGTATTGTCCCCGAGGGGAGGTACAAAACGCTCGAGCAAGAACTGTGGAACCTTACGGTGCAGAACTCGGACATTGACATGTACATCTCGAAATTTGACGAACTATCCCTTTTGTGTCCTGGTATTATTACATCCGAGGGAAAGAAGGTCGAGCGATTCATCTGGGGGTTGACACTCCCATTCAAGGTAACGTGATTGCCTCAAAACCCAAGACCTATGATAATGCAAAGCGCCTGGCCAAGAAACTTTATGATCACAGTGACAATAAAAGTACCAAGACAACCGAAGGGGATAGCAAACAAGAAGGATGGAACAAGAAGAACTGGGAGAACAAGCGAAAAGGACGACAGAATTCAGGGCTATCCAAGAAACCACAGACAGTACCAGTCTATTCAGCTACCGCTCTAGCCCCAACCTCCCCAGCCTCAAACGCAACTGTGCCAACAAAGCCATACATGAGATCAAATCCCAAGTGCAACAAGTATAACTATCACCACTACGGGGCATGCAAGGATTTCCAATGAACCAACTGCAATCGAAAAAGACACACTGTCCAGTATTGCAAGATGCCCCCACAACAAAACAAGAAGCCCAATGACAACAACGTCGGAGCTAGTCGTGCATGTTACGGATGCGGGGAAACCAACCATTTTAAACGTAACTATCCCAAGAAAAACAATCATAACGAGGGATGGGTCTTAACCATGGGACAAGGGGAGGCGGTGCAAAATCCAACAGTAGTGACTGGTACGTTTCCCCTCAACAACTATTATGCGTGCATTTTATTTGATAGTGGTGCTGAATGAAGCTTCATAAATCACGGATTCAAACACCTACTCAATCAAAATCCTCACAAATTGAACGAAACTTATACGGTCGAAATGGACAACGGTAAAATGGAATCAACCAACGATATCTACGTTGGGTGCACACTAACGTTAAATAATCACTCCTTCCCAATCAGTTTGATGCTTGTTAATATTAGGAGCTTTGATGTAATTGTTGGCATAGATTGATTAAGCCCCCTACCATGCTGAAATTATGTGTCACGAGAAGGTCGTTCTTCTTCACCTACCCAACGACGAAACCCTAATAGTTTATGGCGATAAACCCGACTCAAACCTCCGACTCATTTCTTGCATCCAATCACAAAAGTACTTGCATAAAAAGAATCACGCCTTTCTTGCTCATGTCGTGGATAAAACAAAGGAGGAGAAAAACATTAATGATATTCCTGAAGTACATGACTTCCCTGACGTATTTCCCGAAGAATTGCCAGGAATCCCACCCGAATGCCAGGCCGAGTTCCGAATCGATCTTGTATCTGGAACCACTCCAATCGCCAAATCACCTTACAAATTAGCTCCTGCCAAGATGTAAGAGTTATTGAGTCAACTAAGCGAGCTTCTCGACAAAGGATTCATCAGGCTGAGCTTTTCACCTTGGGGAGCTCCGGTTCTATTTCTCAAAAAGAAAGATGGATCTTTTAGAATATGCATAGATTATCGGGAATTAAACAAGCTCAGCGTCAAGAATCAATACCCACTTCCCCAAATCAATGATCTATTCGATCAAATCCAAGGAGCCAGTTACTTTTCCAAGATAGATCTAAGGTCCGGATACCATCAACTAAGATTCTGAGAGGAGGATGACCCAAAGACTGCTTTACGAACCCGTTATGGGCATTTCAAATTCGTAGTCATGCCTTTTGGTCTCACGAATGCGCCAACAACCTTTATGGACCTGATGAAACAAGTCTATCGGCCGTTTCCCGACGATTTCACAATTGTTTTCATCGATGATATACTCGTTTACTCTAAGAGTAAGGAGGAGCACAACCAACACTTATAACAGATTTTAGGAACACTGAGAGCAGAGAAGCTTTACACAAAGTTCTCAAAATGCGAATTATGGATTCATAAAGTGGAATTTTTGGGTCATGTAGTCAGTAAAGAGGGAATACATGTGGACCCTACCAAGATCAAGGCTATTGAGGGATGGACAACCCCAAGAACCCCAATAGAAATCCGACAATTTTTAGGCCTCGCTGGTTATTACCGAAGGTTCATCCAAAATTTTTCCAAGATCGCCAAGCCTCTCACCACTCTCACCTAGAAGGGTGTAGCTTTCCATTGGAATGAAAAACAAGAAGTTGCATTCCAAACCCTGAAACACGCCCTTTGCAGTGCTCCAGTGTTGTCCTTACCAGAAGGAATGGAAGACTTCGTAGTATATTACAAAGCTTCTAATCAAGGGTTAGGTTGTGTGCTTATGAGAAGAGGAAAGGTGATAGCATACGCATCAAGACAACTAAAGACCCATGAAGTAAACTACACCACCCATGATCTCAAGCTGGGAGCTGTGGTCTTCGCCTTACAGATTTGGAGGCACTACCTGTATGGTACAAGGTGCACCATTTTCACAGACCACAAGAGCCTCCAGCACATTCTGAATCAAAAGGAATTAAACATGAGACAGCGGAGATGAGTTGAACTGCTAAACGACTATGAGTGCGAAATCAAGTACCATCCAGGCAAAGCGAATGTGGTAGCTGATGCCTTAAGTCGAAAGGAATACCCGGGTCGCCGACTAAAGACATTAACAATAACCGTCCATTCCCATCTATCCTCACAAATCAAGGAGGCTCAGCATGAAGCCTTGAAGCCAGAAAACGTTGCCAATGAGGCATTGTGCGGAATGGAAAAGAATCTGACGATAAAATAAGATGGAGCCTAGTTTGCTGAGCTTTGGCTCTTTCAAAAAAAAAGATGGAGCCTATTATCTTATGGACCGAATCTGGACACCAAGGTTCGGCGGATTCCGGGACATGATAATAAATGAGGCTCACAAAACAAGGTACTCTATTCATCCGGGTTCCAACAAGATGTACCTGGATATCAAACAACATTATTGTTGGCCGAATATGAAAGCGGAGATTGTCACTTACATAGGTAAGTGTCTCACTTGCACCAAGGTTAAAATGGAGTATTAGAAGCCCTCGGGTCTACTTCAACAACCCGAAATCCCCGAGTGGAAATGGGAAAGGATCACAATGGATTTTATAACCAAATTACCCAAGACGGCAGACGGTCTGGATGCTATCTGGGTGATCATTGACCGATTAACAAAATCCGCCCATTTCCTACCAATAAAGGAAACGTACAAAATAGAAAGGCTAACCCGAATATACCTGAAGCAGGTGGTGAGACTGCATGGAGTCCCCATATCTATTATCTCGGATTGGGATAGTAGATTCACGTCTCGTTTTTGGCAGTCGCTCCAGAAAGCGTTGGGAACCCGATTAGATATGAGCACTGCCTACAACCCTCAGACTGATGGACAAAGCGAGCGAACCATTCAGACTATAGAAAACATGCTTTGAGCATGTGTAATAGATTTTGGCAAAGCCTAGGACACCCACCTTCCCCTGGTGGAATTCTTATATAACAACAACTATCACACAAGCATAGGAGTCACCCCCTTTGAGGCCTTGTATGGCCGGAAGTGCAGATCACCCCTCTGTTGGGTTGAAGTGGGTGACACACAGCTTATCAAAGGGAAATCATCAAGCAACACCCTTACAGGACCAGAAATCGTTCGAGAAATGACAGAAAAGATAATCCAAATCAAAGCCCGACTCCAAGCCTCACGTGACCGACAAAAGAGTTAAACTGACAAACAACGAAAACCCCTGGAGTTCCAAGTTGGAGATCGAGTACTATTAAAGGTCTCTCCCTAGAAAGGGAAGATCCGTTTTGGGAAACGAGGAAAATTAAACCCGCGATACATTGGAACGTTCGAGATTCTCGCCTAAATTGGTCTGGTGGCCTATAAGTTGCAGCTACCATCGAAGCTCAACAACGTACACCCCGTGTTCCACGTATCAAATTTGAAAAAGTGTTTATCAGATGAAACCCTTACTATTCCTCTAGAAGATATTGAGATAAACGAGAATCTCCTATTCATCGAAGAACCAGTCGTGATAATGGATAGGGAAGTAAAGCGCACAAAACAGATTCGCATTCCGATTGTGAACGTTTGATGGAACGCTAAGCGTGGACCGGAATTCACTTGGGAACGCGAAGACCAGATGAAGCAGAAGTACCCTCACCTATTCTTGCGTTCATGACCCTACTTTCAAAAGAATTTCGGGATGAAGTTCCCTCTAACGGGAGGATGATGTCACAACTAGTATGTTTAGCTAGGAGGTTTTGTCCTCATGTAAACATCATTTATTGTAAGACTTGTGCTAACACATTTAAGTTTACATTAAGATTCCTAAGGAACCATGTATTGTTATAATGCAAAGCATTTACATCTCCCAAATCTCTATATGTATCTCTCAATCTCTCCCAAATCACTCTAAGTACCTCCCTTAGTTGAAAACCAACTCAAAACAAAAGGGGAAAACTTGAAGGAGCAAGCCCAATTCGGAACCCCTCCCCACTTCGGAACCTTCGGAAATGGCTCCGAAACTAATGTGCTTCGGAACTCAGCATGCCCTTGCACCGGAAAATCTCGCTCCGGAATAATCTCTCATCCGGACAATCTCTTCTGGAGCCTTAGTGTTTGCTTCGTAACCTCGCATACTTCGGAAGCTTCCGCCTCCCAGCTTCGGATGGAATTGGTTCCGGATCGGAGCTGACTCCAGAAGTGAGGCTTGACTCCCGAAATTAAGGCTTGACTTCAGAACTTGAGAATTGCCTTCGGAACCCACCTAGTGGCTCCGGAACTCACTATTTGGCTCCGGATTTTTGGTCCATTTCAGAATTTCTCTTAATTTTAGAAAATTTTGACGCCGGGAATCCCACCAAACTCATAATTTTCATAACTTAGACCTCTTAAACCTCTATTTTATACCAAATTTAATTATTTTAAACATAAGTACATAAAATAAAATCCAAAATCTATAAAGGAATCCTAAGGTAGGGAAGAGGGTTTGACTTTATGATGGGATGTAATTCCCATTTCCCATGCAATTCACCAAATAACTTACGCAAGAACCACCAAATAACAATGTTTGAACCAATAGATTTCCATGCACCTACCCCTTCTCCCTTTTTCCTTATACTACATTATAGGAAACGTGAACTAGTCTCTTTTGTCCATATTCCACTTCCCATATCTTCAATCAGTGAACTCCAAAGTGTGCTCCCAAACTTCTTCAAGCTTCAAGATCCATTCCTTCAAAGAAATTCCAAGATTTTTGGTAAGCATCGCCTCTTCTTTGATTAAGTGATTCTCCAAATTATTCCTAAAACTCCATTATATTTTTAGGATACTATAAAGTTCAAAGAGTTGTCAAACCTTTCAAGTGTTGGAACTTGGAAACTCCTTAACACCTCTTCAAATCACACATCAAGCTAAACCAAGGTGTGCTTCATAACCCTACTTTTTCGAGATTTTTATTGTTTTGGGGGAGAATGCAAGCCAAAACCTCGTTTTAAACCTTGATTTAATTGCTTCCTATGCATGTATACTAAGTATATGTATAAAAATTTATGAAGGCTCCTAGAACTCGAAAACTTGAGCAAGTCTCAAGCGTTTGAAGCTTATTTCACATCTTATGTATAAGAAATAATAGCTAGAAGGTTACATAAATACAAGTTACGAATTTTTAGGACAAGAATCCTAAGTATTTACGTCAAAATTGCTTAAACAAGTATTTTGAAGAAAATGGACCACTTTCAACAAAACAGATAGCTTTGAGCCACCTTTTGACAAATATGAGTCTTATTTGATAAATTATAAAATGAAGGACCATTTTGCCAACATCAAGAATATTGGGTCAATTTGACAAGCCTGATTTACAAAGAAATATTTTCTATAAACGAAAATGAAATATCTAGCCAACAAGTACACCATTGTTATTTATGTAATAAATAATGGATTACAACGATTTGCTCAAAAATTTGTTAGTATTCTGGTCAGACGAATCTTCACAGTACACACATAAACACACACACACACACACAAACACACACACATATATATATATATATATATATATATATATATATATATATATATATATATATGTATATATATACACACACACACACATAAATAATAGTGTACGCTTAAAGTCCTGTAAGATTTATAACCAGAGTCTCCTAGAGGGCGAACGAGAATTTGTGTATAGATCTATATGGGGTTGACACCCCGCACCTTCGTTGTTCACTACAGCTAGACCGGCTAGTCTAGGGTGACAAATGTCTTAAAGAAAACCGACACCTGAAGAACGTCAGATCAGGCACTTCGACATATTAGTATGGTTTTAATGACTCACCAAGAATATAACAGTATGTTTTTGAAAATTACTCAAGTTACACCTTTTGATTTTAGACAACTATTGTTTGGAATACTACAAACGAAGCTTTTGTCACACAGTCTTAGGTTTTAAGACCACCATCTTGTACATCAGAAAATATAGGATTTTCTGGGGGGGAAACAATTTTATTCGATTTTCGAAAAACAATGAACTAAAACACACATGCAATTAGGGATGTGCTTCCGGTCGGAATTGACCTGAACCCGAATAACCCGAAACCTGAATTGGATGAAAAGTGGGAACCGAAACCCGGACCGAATATACATTACGGGACCGGTTCGGTTCGGGTAGTACGGGTTTCGGTTTGGTTATTAATCCTAATGGACCGAAATAACTCAAATAAACATTTACATTATGCTTTTGAACCGAATAATCCAAATAAACCGAAATGACCTGAATAACCCAAATAAACCGAAATTGCCCGAATGACCCAAATAAGGAAATTCTATATCTAGTTCAAGGATAAAAATATTAAATTAATATTTTTTTCTTGAACCAAATATAGAATTTCCTTATTTGGGTTATTCGGGCCATTTCGGATTATTTGGGTTATTCAGATCATTTCGGTTTATTTGGGTTATTCGATTTAAGTGACTATTCATTTTCCGGTTCGGTCTTTTTGGCCCGATTAGACCTTTATTCGGGTAATCCGGACCGAATAACCCGAAACCCGAATTCGGCAAAAATAGATACCTGAGTTTGGTTGAGTCTAGAGAAGGAATCAAAAAAGTTGGACGAGATTATAGACCTTAAAATCATAGGACTCGACGAGTGTATGAACAAACTCGGTGAGTCCAAGGCAATCTCCCAAACCATGAAGATGGACTCGTCGAGTTGTTCATACAACTCGGCGAGTCATAGACTGAACACATGCTTATGAGGGAGATGAACTCGACGAGTTCAAAGGGAAATCGACGAGTCGGTTGAAGATGGTCCTGATATTATGGTTGAAGGAGGACCCGTCGAGTTGTTGCTAGACTCAACGAGTGGAGTCGGGAGTTGGATCATTATGGAGGAATAGGGACTCGACAAGTTGGTAGACCAACTCGGCAATTCAAGTCAACTGGAGGTTGACTTTAACCAAAGTTGACTTTGACCAGGATTTGGGTTGACCCTTATGGGGGTTATGAGTATGGATTGATGACTTAATAGAGTTGTCGTGTAGGGATCGAGGAGTCGAGGGAAGTCGATTTCCACGTCGGGGACAGTTCTGACACTACGCGACATTGAGGTGAGTTACCTTCCAGTAGAGGTGGGTCTAAGGCACCAAGGCTGATCCACTAGTAGTTGATTATAGTTGAGATGACTGTCTTTATGATAATTATCTGGTTGCTATTACTTGATATGTTCTATGTGCCAGTATGCTATGTTCTATGTGATAGTGGTAGTAGGAGGGGAATAGTCCCCCGATCGGTCGTTAGGACCGAAGGGTAGGTCGGACACCCTAGATATGTTTGATAGCACGTTTATGATATGTTATGTTGTGATAGTAGTAGGGGTGAAATAATCCCCGTGACCGGGTGACATAGACCGGAGGGTAGGCAGGCACCCTAGAATTGCCTGACATGGGTATTCAGCACCCCAGAATGGCTTGACACGGGTAGTCAGCACCCCAGAAAGGCTTGACATGGGTAGGTCGGGTACACCAAAATTGCCTGACAGCATGTATGATTGTATGGTATGTGGTATGATGTGGGAACTCACTAAGCTTTGTGCTTACAGTTTCGGTTTTGGTTTCAGGTACCTCTCCATCCAAGGGGAAGGAGCCGGCGACGTAGCATCACATCACACACACATGACTTCCGCAATGAATTTCTAGGATTGTACTCTGATTTATACTACCGTTCGATGTTTTGATTTTGGAAACATGTTCATGATGGTTTAAGGATTGATATGATATCGACAATGTTTTAAGTAAACGAATTTATAAATTATTTAATCACAAACGAAATTTTTGGACTCGAAATTTGGGATGTTACAAGTTGGTATCAGAGACTTGGTTTGAGGGATTCAGACACACCTTCGAGGGTGTCTGGACTCAAATTGAGGGCTTGAAGGATTTTTACAAGAAAATAGTTTTCTAAAATCTAAGTTAAAGAATTTTGAGAAAGAACGAGGTGTGTGATGCGTGCGACCGGCCGAGCTCGAGTAAGTTTTCCCCAAGATACCCATACTTGTTATGTTATGTTATATGATATGATTATGAGAACTGCATGCTAGATTAAGGCTAAGGATCTAGGAGGATGCCTTGTATGCCTGTTATATGATTCTGAGAACTACATGCTAGAATAGAACTAAGGATCTAGGATAGATGCCTTATATGCCTGATGTAGTAGAATAGCTTGACTGGGTTATGTTTAATTTGGTTACTCAATGCACGAATGCTACTTGATTTGTGCTTATAGGGGTTCTAGATAGCCTTAGCTAACTAGTAAGTGGATAGGTAATAGTATTCGCAAACTAGTTAGGGAAGGAGGGCAAGTACTCCTTGTGCAGCTGATGGCGGAGAGTAGGTCGGAGAGGGCCTTAGGTCAAGCCTAGGAAGAGATTAGCTTGGAGAGCAGAATTGGTAGAAGGAATTAGGAAAAGTCAAGGCAGTCCTTGAGGAAAGTACAAATAGATGTGCAAGGTAGTATGGGCCCGTACTACTGGAATTAGAGGCTCCGTACTCGAGTCTAGGGAGGCTGAGATGGAACCAAGGACCTGGAGAGCGTATGAGACCTCTCGAGAGTATCTACGACCCTGACGTTCACATTTTTTATTTGAGAAGGGTGGTTACGTGTCATGGAGTGGGAGGTTCAGGGTCTGGATCCGAATCTGGATCAGGCTCGGGTGCAAGATCCGAGTAGGTTGATAACGGTCTATGCAAGTTCATCGCGTCTGAGATCACGAGTGGTATCCTTGAGGCGACCCTGGTTATTTTTGGGTCGATCAAGGAGGGGATTTTTGAGCTGATGGAGGATCGCCTCCAAGCATTCAGGAGTGACTTGGCATCCAAACAGTCGGGTACGCGCACACTTCCCTTCAAGGACTTCCGAGGGAGTGGTGCGCTGAACTTTCATAGGGCGAAGGATCCCACTGCAGCCAGGAGATGGATCACAGACATCGAGTCTGCGCATTTGACGAGCTTCTGCTCGGAGGGGTCAAAGGTCTGCTTTATCGCGGGTTGTTTGAGGGACAGAGTTAGGGATTGGTGGGAGTCAGTTGGTGACTCGCTGGGAGCCCCATCCATTGAGGCTATGACTTGGTCAGACTTTGTGACCAGGTTCAAGGATGAGTTTGCGCCAGCTGTGGAGCTTTTGCAGCTGGACATGGAGTTTCTGGATATAAGACAGACTACGGAGTCAGTGGCGGAGATCACCACTAAGTTCTGGGAGAGGGCCTTGTTGGTACCTCAGTATGCAGGGGATGAGGAGATGCGGAAGACCTGCTATCATGATATGTTGAGGGCTGACATTTGGGAGTATGTCAGCTATTCATCCTGTCCGACCCTGGAGTTCATGATTGCCAAGGAGAGGGAGGGAGAGATTGATTTAGATCCCCTCAGGAAGAGGAAGGCAGAGACTGAGCAGAGTATTGGGGTTTCAGGGAAGAAACCCAAGGGATCCGACCCTAGGTCGAAGGGCCAGCCAGGGCAGATGTGCTGTAGGTAATGCGGCGGGCCACATGAGGGAGCTTGTAGGGCGGGATCATCAGGCTGCTACAAGTGCGGCAAGACAGGACATTTTGGCAGGGATTGTACTGCTCCTGCCCCCGCAGTTCAGACTTCGGATCTGGTTTACTTTCATTGCAATCAGAGGGGCCATAAAAAGGCCAACTGCCCTAGATTGACAGCAGCAGAAGCAGCGCCAGTGGTGGCGCCGACTCCAGCGTCTGCACGAGTCACGGATGGCAGGAAGGTCAAGGCAGAGGCTCCAGTGGTGCGGACCCAAGCATTTCAGTTGACAGCCGAGGAGGCACGCACCGCACCAGATGTGGTGACGGGACTATTCCATGTGAACAATATTCCAGTTCAGGTGTTGTTTGATTCGGGTGCTACCCGACCGTTTGTCTCTCTTACGCTCAGCAAGAGGTTTCCTGAGTCCTCGGGCACGTTGGATTGTCCTCTAGAGGTCGAGATTGTTGACGACCGGTCAATACGAGCATCTGAGGTTTTTAGATATTGTGTTTTAAGATTTTTCGAGGAGCGCTACCTGGTAGACTTGGTTCCTATACCATTGCAGGGGAACAAGGTTATTATAGGCATTGATTGGCTAAGCCCCAATGGGGAGGTGATCAACTGCACACAACATTTGGTGCGGATTAGGACCCCAAGTGGGGGAGAGCTGGTGATTCAGGGTGAGAGGCCACAACGAGGACCAGCCTTATGTTCAGCAGCGAGGGCTAGGCGCTACCTCCAGCAGGGTTGTGTTGGATATGTTGCCTACGCTATGGATACCAGGGAGGCGGGTAAGGCGACGGTGGGTGATGTGTCGGTGGTCTGGGATTTCGCGGATGTATTCCCAGAGGAGCTACATGTGATACCTCCGGTGAGGTAGGTAGAGTTCAGGATCGACCTAGTCTCCGGTGCGATTCTGATAGCCAAGGCAGTGTATTGGTTGGCTCCTCCTAAGATGCATGAGTTGTCTACACAGGTGCAGGAGCTGTTAGACAAGGGATTCATTAGGCTGAGCAGTTCGCCCTTGGGAGCCCCGATTTTATTTGTGAAAAAGAAGGACAGGTCGCATCGGATGTGTATAGATTACCGCGAGCTGAATAAGGTAACGGTGAAGAACCGTTACCCACTCCTGAGGATTGATGACCTCTTTAACCAGCTCCAGGGAGCATATTGGTTCTCCAAGATTGATTTGTGTTCGGGTTATCATCAGATGAGGGTCAGAGAGGAGGATGTGTAAACGACTGCTTTTCAGACACGATATGGTCACTATGAGTTCGTGGTGATGCCTTTTGGGCTCACCAATGCTCCTGCCGCGTTCATGGATCTCATGAACCGCGTGTGTAGATCGATGTTGGATAGGTCTGTGATTGTTTTTATTGGCGATATCTTGGTTTATTCCAAGACGCAGGAGAATCATGAGGAGCACTTACGGGACGTTTTGGATACTTTGAGGAGGGAGAGCTTGTATGCTATGTTCTCCAAGTGCGAGTTCTGGTTACGCGAGGTGAAGTTTCTTGGGCACCTTGTCAACCAGAATGGGATTTCGGTTGACCCAGCCAAGGTAGAGGCCGTGATGAGGTGGGAGGTTCCGAGGTCTCCATCTGAGATTCGAAGTTTTCTAAGACTGGCGGGCTATTATCGGACATTCATTCAGGACTTCTCCAAGATAGCCGTGCCCCTGATCCGGTTGACGAGGAGAGTTGTGGTCTTTTGCTGGGGGCCTGAGCAACAACTATATAAAGACCCCTAGTTTAGCAAAATCGACACTACTTGTAAAAGATAGAGGGCTTGCTGATTTTGAGGTTAAGTGAACTTCTCTCAAGTTTATTCCAAGAGTTGTAGTGTTGTGTGAGACATTTGAGGCATCACACTTGAGGTGCTAGGCTCACAAGGTTCTCAAGGAATCCAAACTACAAAAAGGTATGTTCTTCTAGCATTTATGTTTAAAAGTTCCCCATTGTATGCTAGATAGGTTAAGAACCTTGGAAAATCAATTTTGCATGTATCATAGTAAAACATAGATCCAAGGTTTCTAGGGTTGCATGTACACCTTAGGAGTGTTAGAATGCTCAAAACCCTTCAGTGGTATCAGAGCCTAGGTTTGTTTTCTTGATACTTGATGCTACATGTTTTTTCAAAAGTTGAAATTCTGCATTTTTTGCATCTGACTGCTCATCACGACGTGGCAGTCTTTACCACGACGTGGTGATGCTCCTGTATGTAGAATTTTGAGGTTTTGCTTGGTATTGGATGAGGATCATTACCCTAAACTGTTTTTTGAACCTTAAAACCTGTTTTTAATGTGGTAATGATTATGCTAATCCAATTTCAAAGGTTATTATCAAAATTTCAAGCTTTGTATGGTTTATTTATGATTCTTGAAATTGTTGATATGAAAGTTCGTACACTTATGAGTTTAGAAGATCATAGGAATTATTTCTAACTTGCTTGTTAGTTTTATTCTAGATCATTATGTGTTTTAATGGAATCCATAATTTGTCCTCAAGTTATGGATTACCAAAAGTCATCCTTTTAAAGTCCATTAAAGAAACACATAGGTTACATAAAATGAAAAGTCTCTCATTTTAATAAACCATTTAACTCATAAGTTATGAAAAATGAAAAGTTTTGAAAGTTACAAAACTTGCCCTCAAGTTTTGGAACATGTAAAGCCACTTTAAAAACTTTAGTTCCAACCCCTAGAATGTTAAAAGTTAATATTCAATCCTTATACTTTATAATATTATAAGTTTAATAATAATTATATATGTATCAGAAAAAGTCGTTTATCGTTAGTAGGCCTCATTCACGAAGCCGGACTATAAGGGGAGGGGGGGTATAAGGTTGCTGTCTATAAAATGGCAGCTTAATGGGTGTCCACTCTCACCCACCGCTTCCTTGATCGGCGGAGGGTTGTTAGCCGAACGGGTAAGACAAGGACTTTAAATCTTCATTAAAAGTATTAATGATAGATATAAAGTAACTAAATGTTTTATAAATTCTCAATCTTAGTTACTTTAGGAAAATGTGAATACGGTGCTAACCCATGAAATTACACTTTACACTTTTCTTAATTCGGTTAGTGGAGCGCGTGTGGTTAACCGGCACACTAGCTGGACTTAACAAGGTAGGCAAATGGTAACTTAATATTGATCATAGTATCGATGGAGTGCGTGTGGTTAATCGACACATCGATTGAGGGTTAAAACAGTAAGGGTACCAAGTAATTTGCATGGTTACTTCACACCTTGTTTTGTGATCATCGGCATCCCAGTCACAAAACCTAAAGGGCACACTCGAGATTAAAACATGCCTTTGAAAAGTTCAATGAAACTCAAAGAATCTAGGATTTTCAAAACCAATTAAAACCTAATAATTTGTTTCGTTTTTCATGGTGGAAATTGGTGAATCGTCATTCACCTACCTTCAAATATTTTATAGATTGGATTAAGGCATCCCTTTTCTAAGTTATAAAATATTGTGTTGGGTCCTAGCCTTAATATTTCATATTGGGTGTTATAATAAGGACTTAAATCAACTAACTTGAATATCTCCCATTGTAGATGTCTGGTTTAGACAACTATGATCTTCCCAAATCTCATGGAAATCATACTTCTCTACCTCCACCTCCTCCATTTATTCTCACTAACCCACAAGTTCGAAGACTTGAAAAATTCAAGGTCACTCAAGCCCTACTGGCAATGAAACATAAAGATGGAAGACATGTGTGCACTCATGTCTTAGCAATGAAGTCACACATTGATAGGTTGAGAATGTTGGGTGTAGTTATCCCAAGGAAGTTGGCTATTGACTGGGTTCTTCAGTCACTTCCTGAGTCATATAGTGAGTTCATTAAGAACTACTATGTGACAAATCACGATATGACCCTAATAGATCTATCTTATTTTCTTGTTGTTGCTGAGTCAGAAATGATGTGGCACAATGGTCAAGTAAACATGGGTGGAAGTTCCATTTCTTAACCTTCCATGGACATTGACAATGGTAACATTGGAAGTCCAGAAAAGCTTTCTCTTCCCAATGGAAAGGGATCGACCTTGGTCAACTCGGTTGACCAAAAGGTAAAGGGAAAAGCTAAGTATGTGATAGTCCCGTGTATCATTCCAAAAGATTCTATATGTTTTCATTGTCAAGAGAAGGGGAATTGGTTGTGAAACTACCCTAACTACCTGAAAGATCTAAGAAAAAACGAAAAATCAAAAAGGTTTGACTCTGCTTCAGGTAAGTCCACTATCTAACTCTGTTAAGTTCCTTATTGATGATTCTTAATACAAAATGTGACTCGGTTACATTTTGGTGTTTGGCAGGATCAAAAAAAGGTAAAGAAACTTAAAGAAAGAGTATGTTGTATCTGATCGTGAAAATGGATTTCAATCGCATGGTTGGAAGATCGGATTCTAGAGCCACTACTTAAGATTTATGATAGATTGCTATAAAATATGTAATAGCATAGTTTTCATTTAAAGTTGCATTGTAAGGAAAAAGATTTTTCTGCATTTATAAATAAATAAAATTTTGTTTTATTTTATTATATCTCCTTGCAATGGCATTTATGAAAAATTGATGTTTGTATGTTTCTAGCAATAATGGAAATGTGAATTTGATTCTTATATTTGTGGTAGTGTCTAAATTTACCAAATACGGAAAGATTCTCATCACCCAAGGTTTCAATTTGACCGAAATTAGGAATCATGCAGGTTGTATAGTATGATGAATGAGGATTTTTGTATTTGAAAAATTAAGACTAATTCCTTGTTCACATGTATATATGAGTCAAGTGAAGGACAAAGGGATCGCGTACACATTCTTGTGCACTGGTCAAGTCCACCACAAAGATTGATAAGACTATTCGTCATGATTTACTAGAGTTTAGTAAATATGGTTATACTTAAAAGTTTAAGTATAATTCTGAAACATTGGAAAAGTTTCGATGTATGGCAGAACGAATGAGAAGAATCAAATTAGGCAGAAAGATACAAGTTTCTCAAATCTGAAAAGATGGGAGAGTACTTTAGTATCATGTTTTGTGATCATCTTAATGATTAAGAAAGCATATCACAATTGGTCCTCTAAGGAAATCTTAGTGCATTCCTATGGCTAAGAAGAGGAATCTTGTATTGTTGAAATGGTTAATCAAGAAGATGAGCCATACTTCGTTCCAAAACAAGTCTTAGAGTCATACTCCAAGATTGTAATTTATGTGACACATCTTAAAGAAGGTTTATTAACACTTGTCAAATGTAAGAGTAAAATTTATCCTACTCTTGTACATTTGAAATTGGTAAGTTGTGATGTTTTGGATAAAACAGGACCAACGTAGGCCAATTGTGTGAAGTGTTTGTCTTGATAAGAATCCGCAAAATCTCTTGAATATTTGTTTGTCAAGGAATAGGTATTGGCAAGAGAGTCTTATATGTCAAGAGGACAGTGGGAGTCTTAAAGATCTTGAAAAAAGCTTCAAGATCTATTCAAGAATAAAAACCTGTAGTTTATCACTAGCACACGACATTAGGTTTATAACCTATCATGTTGACATATTCCTATTTCTATGCTCATTCCAGTTAAAGTTGGCTTTTCATATGAGTTTTGAGAGTTCTCAATTGGTTGCATAACAACTTGGAAGCAATGGCAGGCCCTTGTGCTGCTAGGTGGCAAGAAGTTAAGACTGCACAAGTTCAATCCATATGAGTTTGGATTTATCACTAACCTTGTCTTGAGATTATGGTTTTGATAAATTCACATGGATAGGAACACATACACCATAAAATCTAAGTGTCTTAAGGTTTCTCTACGATTCATGAAAATGATGGTGAGGAAACACTTTCACTAAGTAGGTTTTAAGTAGATAGCAATTGTGATATTTGCATTCTCAAAGTCGTTAGTGGAGTGTGTGTCGTTAACCGGCACACTAACATGGACTTGTAAGAAATGGCAAAGGTCTAAACAATTGAGAGTATGATTACGGAATCCCTTTTCATAGTTCTGAAATTGTTTAGACACACATGTGTGCTATCTAAGTAAAGGTGTATGATTTTGATAAAGTTATATCAAAGCATCTCGTATCAGAAATATGAACTTTGCTAAGAAGGTCAATAAAGTATTGATTTCTAGAAGTCCAGTTGATTTCTGACTACATGTCAAAGCTTGTGGGAGCATAAGTGTTATGCTAATAATCATCATGCAAGTGGGAGCATGATAATTATAATAATTGTTGCAAGTTAGCAATGTTAATTAGAGAAAACAAAAGGTTTCAATTGGGAAAAAGTTGTTTTCTATAATTAAGGGAGAGGAAATTATACTTCATTTCAATTCTAAAAGCTTAGATTGAGGTTTTAATCATCTTTAGTAAAGGATATATATATATATATATATATATATATATATATATATATATATATATATATATATATGAACTTTATGTTGGAATGGCTCAACATAAGGAAATTCTATATATGGGTCCATTATTTGCGTTCTAAAATTTGATTATGATTACGACATCCATTTTCATAATCTGAATTATGAGAACTTAGAAAATATAAATAGAAATATTATAGAAAAAGACTGGTCTAGTATCATGTCTTTATGAATCGTGTCCCATATGCTTCGGATATAGGATCGATTGCATGTGCTATAATATTCATCTGTTCCAAATTTTTCCAAATGCCCAGAGCATTAAGAGGGACAAAGTACTAGAACTAGATATGGCTAATTTGATTAAGTAATTGTCGACGACAATCTAAGGTTTACCAAAGATTGGTTGCTCAATGACAGTTGAAAGTATAGTGTTAATTTTGGAAGGACCATATTGACATATTCTGAAAAGAGTCAACTCTTGTTCAGGAGTAATAGTCAAAAGGGGAATACATAAATGTTCCCATAGGTGTAAGTTATTCATTAAATATGTGTAAGATTAGGAAATTTAATGCAAGAAGAATGTTCAAAGCAATGAACCTTGAATACGAGACTTTGTTTCCATGGAGTTGATCTCCATTGGAATACTCTGTAATGCCTGTTGAGAAGTCTTTAGGAATTTGTGCATAATCATTACAAGAGGACCAATGCATATAAGTTTAGAATCTAACATATTTAGGTAAATGTCAGGAATTTGGAATTCTTGCATTTGCGGTAAGGATTTGGGATTGTGAAATGAGTATCATTGGAATTATGCTCAATCGATCTATTTCACAGAGTAAAGATCATAGACAAACTTAGTGTGCATACTTGGTGTATGGCATAACTAATGTTTGGAAAAACATAGTGTGCATACTTGGTGTATGGCATGACTAGTGTTTAGAAAAAACCATAGTGTACATGCTTGGAGCATGGGACAACTATTGTTTTAATTCAAGTATAAAGTTGATAGTTTGAAACAGTATGCAATGAATAATGTGTAACCAATATGATGATAAATAAAAGATGTTCTATTTATATTCATAAGTTCTGAAACCATATTTGATTCAATTATTCTTGTGTTTCACTTTGCATGTTTTGACTTCCAGAATAAGTAGGTCATTCTTTCCGAATGACTAAGTTATTCAAACCATCCATAGTCAGTCATATGTTGGAAGTATATATGAATCAAGACTGTCATGAATCTGGATTGTAGATGTCCAAGGTACGGGACATAACACGAGTTGTTGTAACATTCATGAGTGCTCATAAGTTTTAAGTATTGGATTCAACCCACGCTCACTGGTATCACTTCATGAAATTTATCTCGAGTGATCATGAGACGGTAATATCATATAAGTCTTCAAAACTAGAGATATGACTTGTTACCTATGAGTTGGTTATACATTGATTGTACGAAAATGCATTGGTAACTCGATGTTATAAAACGTGCCTTTGTGTATGATTCAACAAGTAGTAAAACAAGCATATGAGTCGAAGTTTATCTGTTCCTTATTGGATTAGAAGTGATATCTGGCCCCCTCGGTGATTTTATGTTGACCCATGTACCGGGCCCGGTCAGAACTAAGTTGATCTGTTCAATTAAGTTTTATGTCAAACAAATCGGAAATCGGGAAACAAACTGCTAGAAAATAAGTAAGACATTGTTCCATTTATTTGTCCGACTGATATCTAGAACAAAGGATTATATGATCACTTATCTTAAATGGCATATCATCATCATCTCAGTTCCACGAGACCTTGAAAGAGCTATGATTGCTGATCAGTTCCTGAGGTTATTCTTTCAGATATAGTTATTAGACTTATCCAAGTGGGAGACTGTTGGATTAGGTGTCTAAGTTCATAACTATTTCTGGGTTGTACTTGACCCGGTTGGCATGGTCCATTTGGGTTGCATGGCATTGCAACACTTGGATAGACTAAATGAGAGAAAGGGCACTTAAGGATTATTAATATATTATAAGTTCTAATATATTAATAATATTATTTAATTAGTATTGATCAAAGAATTAATTTGGAATTAATTAAGTGATCAAAAAGAGACTAATTAAATATATGGGGTTGATTGTGTAAATAATCTATTCTTATATAGTGGGATAATGATCCATGGTTTGTATGCATTGGGCTAAATCCCATAAGGTGCTCCATGGATAATCCATGGAGGTTGCAAACCCATGGATCATGGAATATGAAAAGCCATGACAATTAGGGTTTACATGGTGTAACCCTACTTGTGCCACAACTATATAAAGACCCCTAGTCTAGCAAAATCGGCACTACTTGTAAAAGATAGAGGGCTAGCCGATTTTAAGGTTAAGTGAACTTCTCTCAAGTCTATTCCAAGAGTTGTAGTGTTGTGTGAGACATTTGAGGCATTACACTTGAGGTGCTAGGCTCACAAGGTTCTCAAGGAATCCAAACTACAAAAAGGTATGTTCTTCTTCTAGCATTTATGTTTAAAAGTTCCCCATGGTATGCTAGATAGGTTAAGAACCTTGGAAAATCAATTTTGCGTGTATCATAGTAAAACATAGATCCAAGGTTTCTAGGGTTGGATGTACACCTTAGGAGTGTTAGAATCCTCAAAACCCTTCAAAGGGACGTAGCTTGGTTTGTTGAGAGATGCCTGGCCTGTAGGAAGGTCAAGGCCGAGCACCAGAGGCCACACGACAAGGTGCAGCTGCTAGGCATTCCCATGTGGAAATGGGAAGATATTACTATGGATTTCATCACGAAGCTTCCTAGGACCGCATAGGGAGTGGATTCGATTTGGGTCATCGTGGATCGGTTGACCAAGAGTGCCCACTTCATACCGATCTAGGAGGGCATCTCGACTGAGAAGTTGGCCGATATCTACATCCGAGAGGTAGTAGCTCGACATGGAGTGCCAGTTTCGGTGATTTCAGACAGAGACGTACGATTATCTTCCAGATTTTGGAAGAAATTCCATGATGATTTGGGCACTCGTCTACACTTCAGCACTACTTTCCACCAGTAGATGGATGGTCAGAGCGAGCGGACCATCCAGACATTGGAGGATACGTTGCGGGCGTGCGTGTTGGACTTCAGTGGTAACTGGGATACCTATCTTTCATTAGCTGAGTTTTCCTATAAAAACAACTATCATGCGAGTATTGATCGTCCTCCCTTTGAGATGTTGTATGGGAGGAAGTGCATGACCCCGATATGTTGGGGTGAAGTCGGACAGAAGGTCATGGGGAGCACCGAAGTGGCGCTCAAGACGACAAAGAGGATTCAGCAGGTCAGGAGCAGGCTTCAGACTGCTTAGAGTTGGCAAAAAAGTTATGCCGACAAGTGTCATTCGGACCTGGAGTTCCAGGTCGGGGATATGGTACTCCTGAAAGTGGTTCCTTGGAAGGGCTTCATTCGATTCAGGAAGCGGGGCACGCTGGGCCCCAATTATATTGGACCTTTCAGGATTGTAGCCTGGGTGGGCAAGGTGGCATATAGGCTAGACCTGTTAGCCGAACTCAGTCTGATTCATAGCAATTTTCACGTCTCCTAGTTGTGGAAGTGTCTGGTGGACGATTCAGCAATGGTGCCTTTGGAGGATATTCAAGTGGACGATAAACTGAACTACATCGAGCAGCCAGTAGCTATCCTCGACAGGAATTCGAAGGATCTGAGGAACAAGATGGTGGAACTAGTGAAGGTGCAATGGCAGCACCGCAAGGGCTCATAATGGACCTGAGAGCCGAAGGACGAGATGAAGGAGCATTACCCAGAACTTTTCAAGACCCAACAACAGACTTTGAGTATGAAGTCTAAAATAAGTGGGGGAGATTTGTAACACCTGATTCCTGGTATGCATTTAATTCAAGTAATTCTTATATTTTTCCCTGGGACTCGATGAGTTGGGGGCCCAACTCGTCGAGTAGACTCGTGATCCGTGGGAAGTTTAAGTGATCTACTCGACGAGTCGGGAGACTGACTCGACGAGTAGACACTATTTGAGTGGAACCCTACATTTGAGGTTTTGCACCCTATTTAAACAAGTTATATCTACCTATCTCAACCCCCATCGTCCCTAACACTTCCAGAAGACCTTAAACTGAAACCCTAGCCTTCTTTGAGTGCTCTTAAGCCATTTTTGTGCATTTTTGGAGGTTGTGAAGCTTGAGAAGAAGAAAGGAGCTTGGGAGTTCAATTTGAAGCTAGAAGATTCAGATATTGTGTTCCATTTCTAGCCCATTTAAGGTAAAAAGCTTCCATCTTGGCTTTCCATGTGTTTAATCAACTTTAGGGCTTGGATTTTGGTATCTTTAGGGCATTTGTAAGCCATTTTCGGGTTTTTGGGTGTAGTGTGGAGTTATGGCTTCAGATCTTGGACTTTGGAAGGTTCTCATGGCATAAAGGTGCCAACTCTATGGCCATGAGAGTCCCGTGCATCTTATGGGTCTCATTTTTGGTCCTTTTGAGCTTAAAGGCCCATGCATGGACGTAAAGTTCGTGACTTTACATGTTATACCAACCCTAAGAGTTCAGATCTACCCTTTGGATGAGATGAGCTTAGCAGAAATCGAGTGTATGGACATGGACCTTAGTGGACTCGATGAGTTGTTCTTGGCACTCGGCGAGTCGGGTAGTGGTTCCCCGACCTTTGCTGTTTTGGGGGTCTGGTTTAGTCTAGAGAAGGACTCAACAAAGTTAGACCAGATTATAGACCTAGAAATCATAGGACTCGATGAGTGTATGAATAAACTCGGTGAGTCCAAGGCAATCTCCCAAACCATGAAGATGGACTCGACGAGTTGTTCATACATGTAACGCCCGTAGATCTGGGCTAGTCAATTTAGAGACGATAAGCATCAAAAATGAATTTTTGATGGAAGATTATTTAGAAGGATTAATCTTAACTAAGTTATAGTATATGTTACAAGGATTTCGTACATATAAATAACGTCGAAATCCGAGTTATAACGAAGAAGTTATGAGCTATCGAAGTTTCGCGAAAGAACCGACATGACACAGCGCGACGTAAATAGTGAATTTACGTTAGATCGATATTTAGCCAAAACAATCTAAATGGTAGTTGAAGATCTCATCTATAATAGTGCAACAAAGGAAAGACAGATGAAAACGGACGTCAGACGAAGGAGTTATGAGTTTATAACGGAGTTTTCCTGTCCCGGCCTACTAAAAATAATATAAAAATAACATAATAAAAATAAATTCAAAATTATCCGACTGAGTCTAAATGAAAGTTGTAGATCTTGTTTTTACCTACGCGTCGATATAAAGAACGTCGAAAACGGAGTTCGTATGCGAAAGTTATGAATTTCTGAAGTTCAGGGCGTGAAATCCCAAAACTGTCAGATACCACGACGTGGCAAGCAGTGCCATGACGTGGCCAGTCTTCTGACACCTCCGGGAGTCCCCCAGATGCAACTTTCGATGACGCATGCAGTGACGACCAAGACCACGACGTGGAAAAAGGTGCCACGACGTGGCAAGGGCCAATTTTGCCCTATAAATAGATTTGAAGGGCCAGCCGACTATGGTTGCTCCATCCCTTCTCTCCCACTCCCGATACACCCTCTAAGCCCTATTTTAACCCCCCTAAGCCCCGGTATCAACCCCGAGACCCGAAGCAAGTTCCGAAACCCGAAGATCCCGAGAAGAAAAGAGTTTTCGAGCCGAAGCTCTATCCGCGAGAAACTTGGTGTGTGAAGTGATCCCGGTTTCACCGAAGAATATCAACTCTTAGAGCCGTAGTGTTGTCCGATCATCTTCTGATCAAGTGAGTGTATAGTGTGACAACCCGAAATTTCCATTTGTACGAACATTATCTATCCAATAGAAGCTAGTCCAGTTTCAGTGATTTCATACTTTTCCGAAACAGTTTGTGTACATTAGGGTTTATGTTTAAGGTGATATCAGGAGAGTGGATGCTCCTGGTTTTGTGAAATTTGGGCATTCCAAGTTTCATACTGTTGCAGTCCTATATCAGGAATAAAAAATATTTTCTGCCAAAATATTCCAGGACTATAAATAGTTTTCTGAATTAAATTAATTCATTATTCACAATTCCAAATAGAGAGAAGCCATATTCTCTCTGCCGGATCTTCGGGTTTTCATCCCAGATTGTGAGTCTACTTTACTAAATATGTTTCAATACTTGTTAGATGCTTTATAACATCAATTACATGTTTAGATTGCAAGATCCGGGAGTTTACCGCCCAAGAACGTTCTTGGGGAGTAAACTCCAAAATGGAACTTTAAGGCTTCCTAGACCCATCCCCATGTTAGGCAACTTATTAAGGACCTTGTGTATGATCTTTATAGACTAGAAAGCATCCAAAATCATCAAGTAATAGGAGTTTACGGCCAAGAACTTCTCTTGGGCCGTAAACCCCTTTTCAAGGGCATTTAGTGCCCTAAACCACCCCTAATGCTTAAGGACTTTAACTCTCAAATGCTTGTGCCTATTTTAGACATCAAAACCCTTCAAAAACATAAGTTTATAGGAGTTTACGGCCAAGAACCCCTCTTGGGCTGTAAACCCCTTTTTCTAGGGTAAAAAGCATTCCAAACACACCTTAGGCCTTAAGACAATTACCATTGAACACCTAGGACTTGAATGGGGAGTAAAGGACATCAAGAACACCCCTTAAAGGGAGTTTACGGCCAAGGAACACCTCTTGGGCCGTAAACTCCAAGTGAAGGCACAAATGTGTGCCTCTTGTCCCCATTAGCCTTAGATAAAATCATGGAAGCCATCCTTGATGTGCAAGTGCCTCAAAACAATTAAAAGCCATCACCCCATAGGAGTTTATGGCCGTAAACTCTAGGGTAAATGGACTTTAGGCCGTAAACTCCCCTATGGAGCATTCTAGGGCCTTAAACTACTTCATGTGTTATTCCAACAAAGCTAGGAGTGTTCTAGGATCAAGATAACACTTTAAAACACCCAAAACCACCATGTGAGGAGTTCACGGCCATAAACCCATGAGTTTACGGCCGTAAACTCCAAAGGGTGGGGTTTGTTGGGTGGTGAACTCTTATGCAAGGCCATTTGATGTTTCAAACCCTTTTGCCTTGTCTCGTAGCAACTTAGATGCAACCATTAGGACCTATAACACTTATAAAAAGTGTTTACATGTTCCTAAGTGTTTTAACTTATTTATTAAGTTATTATTTGTCTAATTAGTTATATATATGCTTATTATATGATAACTAGGCTCGTGCGTGTAAACAAGTCTCCGTTTGCCACCTAGCACGGTATCCGACACTGCAATTCGTACAACTCACCGCAAGTGAGTTCATACCCCTTGAATCAACCTTTGAAATGATTTTAAATGTTTTAAATACTTTATGGGGGGGGGGGGAATACAAGTCAAATACTTATAGTTATTGCTTCAATCACATGTGATTGCATTTAATCACATGTGATTAATAACTAGGAAAACAACGATTTTTACCACTGTTCAAACTGCTTATCAAACTGCTTTACTTTGAAATGTTTTACAAACTCTTTTACTATCCAAACTTATTTTCAGACTGTGATTCAAACAAATGCTTCTTATACTTAAACCGTTTTATCAACTTATGCCTTCAAATTGTATTATAGATTGACATCAAGCCGATCTTCTCTTGAAATTATATTTATCTTTCAAATGTCTTTTCAAAACTTATTTATGCCTTTATATTATCAATTGCATGCCCATATATGTATAGATATATAAATAATGTTTAAAGGGCTTAGGAAGGCCATCCGCCCTATTTCCTTTTTCTCGATTTGGATGTGGTCTGGTGGGATTTCGGGTGACCATCTGAAGGTCGTTTCCATATTACTTATATATCATATATACATGTATTGACATAAAAGTACTTCCATGTTCATACTTATCAGTACATCATTAGTTAGTTACCATCGGAGTAACACAGGATCATACATATACAGCTATACTAGAAACAAATACATATACAGCTATACTAGAAACAAATACATATACAGCTATACTAGAAACAAATACATATACAGCTATACTAGAAACAAGTACATATACAGATATACTAGAAACAAGTACATATACAGCTATACTAGAAACAAGTACATATACAGCTATACTAGAAACAAGTACATACACAGCTATACTAGAACGAGAAACATTACATATACATGAATACGTTAACAACTGTGATCCACTGTGTCGGAGCATGCCTTAAATGTCATGGCCCGAGTTGTAGCCAGAATTCTCTTGGAGGGAGAGCGTGAGTTTGCGTATAGATCTATACTGGATTGACTATCCTACACCTTGCTGCTAGCTACAGCCGGACCTGCAGGTCTGCGGGTGCCAAACGTCATTTCTTTATTACGACCATTCATTAGGTCGTTGTTACCAGTCGATAGCATGGTGCAATTTATCACATTATACCTTAATATAAATCCGGTTTAAGGTAGTAATTAGTACAGCAGTAGTTCTTATTATACAAAACTACAGTACTACAATGATTTACCTATTACATATTTTAGTGATAACCTCACTTAAGCATTAATGTACATACTATATTTTATTGAATGATAGTTACACTTGGGAAATCACATACTTTTACAACGAACGAGTATACAAAACATCTAAGCCTTGGTAGAAGGTTACTTTAATAGAAAATATAGGTTTTTCTGAGAGATTCAAACTTTTACAAACACTTTCAAACACTTACTTACATTTTTACAAACATATACATTGAGATAGGTTCAAACGTTTTGACAACAAACATTGACACTAAAATACTTATGAACTCACCAGCTTAATGCTGATAAACTCTTTCAAAATAACTTGTATTCTCAGGTCATCAGTAGACAGGTATCGAGGCCAGCTTTTGAGAAGATGGAGTGCATTCAAGACTCATCTCATATTATTTTGTGTTACATTATTTTTGGTGTCTATAACTGTACAGAACACACTTGTATTAAAATCATATATTTAATGCAATGGATGATGTTGTTTGCTTATTTACATTTACTGTGTTGTGATACTTTACATGACGTCCTCCGCCCCGGAACGTTTCCGCCGTTCTTGGTTTTGGGGTGTGACATATAGTCACTTTCATCTTACACATAGATATGAAGTATTTTATAAAATACGTGCTATGTGTATATATATATATATTGTTGTTTATATGTGTGAGTGTGTGCTTATTTTCTTCTAACATAAAGATATGAAGTATTTGCTATGAAATACATGTTATGTGTTTATATATTGTTGTTTATTTGAGATGAGTGTGGAATGGATGTTTTATATAGGTGTTAAATGAGTTAATATGTATATGTATTTGATATATACAAATATGTTGGGTAGAACATGGGTAGATGAATTAGATGATGTGTGATGATAATTAGGTGATGAGAAATAGGTGATGATAATTAGGTGATGAGAGATAGGTGATGATAAAAAGGTGATGATAATTAGGTGATGATAGATAGGTGATGTGAGATGAGAGGAGATACCATAACCTGGACCGGTGGTGTGGCAATTTGGCGACGTAGTCATCTACCAGAGTATACATGGCGACCACAGACTATTCTAGATGACCCTGTGGAAACACCAGCAGGCTCATAACCTGTAGGTGATGAATTACGAGTTCAGACGATGTTGTAACTACGTATTCATGTGATGATAATCTAACCCTTACAATGAATTACGAGTCCAGGCAATGTTGTGACTACGTATTCATGCGATGATAGCCTAACCCTTACTGTGAATTACGAGTCCAGGCGATGTTGTGACTACGTATTCATGCGATGATAGCCTAACCCTCACTATGAGTTACGAGTCCAGGAGATGTTGTGCTGCGTATTCATGCTATAGGAACGAATATATATAAAGGAAATGCGATGTAAGAAGTGAGAGGTAAATACGATGTATGAGATGACCCTTAGGATAATTCCTTAGGAAAGGTACTTAAGAATAAACGAAGATAATGGGGATGGGTAATTGGGTTGATTGTTTGATGATTGAATATAATAATTATATTATTGAGGGTTGAAACCCCTATATGCTCATCAGGCTCCCAAGCCTGACCAACTCAGTTTTCTTTGCATTACAGGTAATGGCACAAGGGTATAAGTTGGTGGACTTGACGAGAGAATTTGGATTATAGATTAGTAGTTATAAATAACTGTTGTAAGGTCTATTTTATATTGTTTATGCTTTTGGTCTGTATCGGAACATGACATCCCGAGGTTTTATTATTTAATGAAAATACATTCTCTTTGAGAAATGTTTTGATAAATGGTTATCATATTTTGTTTTTGGGACAATTTCCGCAACTGTTTTCCTTCAAAAGGATAACTCTGATTTTAAAACAAAGCATAAAAAAATCGGTCTTTTCTGGCCGCAAAATTGGGGATGTCACAATACACCTCGGCGAGTCATTGACTGAACACATGTTTATGAGGGAGATGAACTCGACGAGTTTAAGGGGAAATCGACGAGTCGGTTGAAGATGGTCCTGATATTATGGTTGAAGGAGGACCCGTCGAGTTGTTGCTAGACTCAACGAGTGGAGTCGGGAGTTGGATCATTATGGAGGAATAGGGACTCAACAAGTTGGTAGACCAACTCGGCAATTCAAGTCAACTGGAGGTTGACTTTAACCAAAGTTGACTTTGACCAGGATTTGGGTTGACCCTTATGGGGGTCATGAGTATGGATTGATGACTTAATAGAGTTGTCGAGTAGGGATCGAGGAGTCGAGGGAAGTCGATTTCCATGCCAGGGACAGTTCAGACACTACGCGACATTGATGTGAGTTACCTTCTAGTAGAGGTGGGTCTATGGCACCAAGGCCGACCCACTAGTAGTTGATTATAGTTGAGATGAATGTCTTTGTGATAATTGTCTGGTTGCTATTACTTGATATGTTCTATGTGCTAGTATGCTATGTTCTATGTGATAGTGGTAGTAGGAGGGGAATAGTCCCCCGATCGGTTGTTAGGACCGAAGGGTAGGTCGGACACCCTAGATATGTCCGACAACACGTTTATGATATTTTATTATGTGATAGTAGTAGGGGGTGAAATAAGCCCCGTGACCGGGTGAGATAGACCGGAGGGTAGGTAGGCACCCCAAAATGACCTGACATGGGTAGTCAGCACCCTAGAATGGCTTGACATGGGTAGTCAGCACCCTAGAATGGCTTGACATGGGTAGGTCGGACACCCCAGAATTGCCTGGCAGCATGTATGTGTAACACCGTAAAAATTCAAACAATTTTTCGCATTTTAAAAACCATGTGTTTTCATTTACATCCACATTTTAAAATATTGTATCATCACTATCTCAATACAAAACCCCCCAAGATCAAAACATATGAACTCCAGTGTGTGTGTGTGTACGAGTCATGCCGACACCATCCCGCGATCATCATTGGTACATGAAACACCACACATAACATTGTAAGCATAAATGCTTAGTGAGTTCCCCAAAATACCATATAAACACACATTAGCCACTCAAGGTTGTAACTTTGTTGACCCTCTGGTCGAATATCTCTGTGGGACCCTCTTGGTATCATAACTCTGTGGACCTACTGGTCCTAACTCTATAAACTCTGAATCATACATATCACATATTGTCACACCCCAAAACCAATAACGGTGAAAACGTTCTGGGGCGGAGGACGTCATGTACAGTATCACAACAATGAAAAGTAGTAAACAAGCAACAACATCATCCATTGCATTAATAATATAATTATTATACAATTGTGTTCTGTCAAATTTTGATAAACACTAAAGTATAAATCAAAATGAAAGATGCGTCTTGACCGAGCACCATCTTCCTGAACCTTGCATCGGTACCTGTCTATGATGACCTGAGGATACAAGTAATTTTGAAAGCGAATATCAGCTTTGAAGCTGGTGAGATCATAAGTATTTTAGTGTCTTAATTTGTATGTAAATACTTGTATGTATTTGAAATGTAAGTATTTGTATGTGTATTTGTATGTATACGAATTGTAAGTATTGAAAATGTAAATGAACTGTAAGTATGAAAATGTATATGAATTGTAAGTATGAACATGTTTGTAAAACAACTGTAAACGTTTGAAAAACCCTAGAAATCCTTATGATTCCTAATAGTAACAAAAAGGAGTCTTCTACCAAGACTTAACTGTTCTCAATGTAGCCTTCTACCAAGACCTAACTCCTCTGAATGTAGTCTTCTACCGAGACCTAATTGTTCTGGATGTAGTCTTCTACCAAGACCAAGCTGTATTAGTATTACCCTTTGGAACAAGGGCAACTAACAATGTTAACTGAAGTCATCCGTAGATGTACATTTACCTCTGTTGCTAACAGCTGGGTATAGGAATAGTCAGTCCCCAAAAGTATACCTGTAATGGTATCAACCGTTGACATTCGTGGATGTGCTTTTACCTTTGTAGCTAACAGATATTTTAGGAATGGTCAGTCCCGCAACGTATCCTTGGGTACTAGGATATTAAATCCAATCTATCTCGTCGATTATGTGATTGAATCACAAGGTAAAGATAAGAATGAGGATTATATAACAGAATCTATACATATAAAATGTACTAGTAATTCTTGTAAGTGTACTCATGTAAATGTGATCATGTGACCATATCTATGTAATAGTATGGTAATGTACTGTAATGTTCTAGCTGTAGTGTACGTGCTCTCTATCTAGCAAGTATAGTAATGTACTGTAATGTTCTAGCTGTAGTGTACGTGCTCTCTATCTAGCAAGCATAGTAATGTATTGTAATGTTCTAGCAAGTATTGACTCATGAATGAACTGACTCATTGTATGGTATCGCGTTCTAGTAATAGTTTTAGTATCTTTCTAAACTACCCATATAGTAGTTTACTAGTAATCTAACTGGGACGTATGAACATGGATGTATACCCTTGCTACCCAAGGGCATTGGATGAACTGGACGGACCTTTTATGACTATATATGTACACATGATATATAACTAATATTTAAACGACCTTCGGACGAGTACCCGATATCCTATCAGACCACATCCAAATCGAGGAAAAGGAAACAAGGTGGATAGCCTTCCTAAGTCTTTTAAACATTACTTATATAACTATACATATAGAGGCATGCAATTATAATATAAAAGCATAAAATAAGTTTTGTAAAACCTTTGAACATAATTATTATCTAAGAAAAGATCGACTTGATGTCAATTTATAAAACGTTTTGAAGGCGTGGGTTTGATAAAACAACTTAGTATAAGGATTTGTTTGAATCATAATTGTAAATAAGTTTGAAATAAAACATACGGAGTAAAATGTACAATGTAATAAGGAGTTTTAAACACATAAAGTGTTTATGAAAAACATTTGAAGTAAACTGTTTGGTAAAACGGCTAATGAGTAGCCAACCATTTGTATGCTACTTATTAATCACATGTGATTAATATAATAACTAGCATTATTCTACTTGTATCCCCCCCCCCCATAAAACATTTAAAAATAGTTAAAACATTGATTAAGGGGTATGAACTCACCTGTAGTAAGTGGATCGGAAGGAAGTGTCGGATAAGTTCTTGGTGTCAAGTGAAGACTTAGACACGCACGAAGATCCTAATAACATATAAGGATATATGTATATACACACAATTAGTCTTTAAACAACTAATAAACAAAGTTAAGACACTCTAGGACATGCTAAACACTTTATACAAGTGTTATAAGTCTCAAGGGTTGCATCTAAGTGTTATAGGAAAAGCTAGTGTGTTTGGGGTCCAAGGGTAAACTCCCTTGGAGTTTACGGTTTTGATGGTCATGACACCAAGAGTTTACGGCAGTAAAATCTAGAGTTTACGGTCGTAAACTCTAGTCCTAATGACTAGGTGTTGTTTGGTGGATTAACAAGCCTCTTGGTGCAATTCTACTAAGTGGTTTGGCCTTTGGAATGGACTAGGGCATCAAAACACCTCGTTTGAGGAGTTTACGGCCTCATGGCATTTTCCCTAGGGTTCATAAACCGTAAACCCATATGGAAGAGTGTAAAGCCATGTTTTCAAGTCCCTAACACAATTAGGTAAGTGTATGTGCTAGTTTCTAAGCCTAAGGAAGGAAAATGACCAACTTAAACTCACTTTAGGGTGTTTACGGTTTTGGGAGATCCCCAAACCGTAAACCCCTATATTTGATGGTCTTTGATGTTTTTCTAGGTTTAAACTCAATGAGGAAGGGTTTAAACATGTCAAGGAAGGTTTAAACATCAACTAGGGCTTAGATTTGAGGCTTAGACACACTTTGGTGTCATTTATGGTGTTTACGGCCCAAGCATCTCCTTGGACCGTGAACACCTCAAGTCTTGTGTTCTTGATATATTTTCTTGATGTTTAAATGTAATACTAGCTTAAAATCACTCAAGGATAGAAGCACTTACTATTGGAAGGCTTGATTTGTGCTAAAAGGCCAAGAACACTTAGTGTGTGTTGTTGGTGTTTTGGAAAATCTAAACAAGATACATGAATGAATGGATGAATAGATGCACAAACACTAGATTAAGTGTTTTACTAACTTGAAATGGTTAGAACACTTACAACTTAGAAGATTTGGAATTAAATCTTGGATGATACTTGAGAGGATATTTTGGAGTTTACTCTTTTGACTTTTGGGGAGTAAACACAAATGACTAACTTTTTTGGGGAGTAAACTCATACATAGGCATGAGTTTACGGTTTTGGTGATTTCTAAACCCAAAACATAAAAGTTTGGTCGGGTGTTTCTAATACGCGAAGTGTTTGCGGTTTTCAAAAATCAAAACCCGAGACGACACTTTCTTTCACCCGTTCGTTTAAAAATAATATTAAAATAATCAAACGAACTTTATATTTCTTAAAAATAAGAAATAATGACATTGATTTATGATACGAAGGGGTTGACTTTTAGGGTTTGACCGAATGGAAATTTCGGGTTGTCACATCATCCCCCTGTTAAAGGGATTTTCGTCCCGAAATTAGAATTTAGATAAGGAAGTAGGTATGAATGATCGAGTCGAGAGGAGGGAACTTCCTAATCGATTGGTTCTATCACTCCTAAGTGAAATCGGGTCCTCGGTTGGTATCCTAACGAACCTTCACTAACGGGCGACTGCGTTGCTTCGTCCGCTTGACCTCTCAGTCGAGGGTCACTACGGTTCTAATACGAAGGCGAGGATCTCGACGAGTGGACTTACAAGAGTCCTAACGGAAAGGTACGGTTTCACGATCGAGACGCGAAGAGTAGAATGTACGTTACTAAGTTCGTGGAGTAGATCTAGTCTGCGAGATACAGGACCAATTCTGGCAAGAATCTCGGAGGTCCTATCTATCTTGGATTTAGCTTTCCATGCTTCACGAAGTGTATTCAGCCGTTCCCAGAGTGAGACTTCCTAAAGAACTTGGTCTCTCACTTGGAATCTCCAAGGTTTCCTTTTCTTGTTTAACTTCCCAGTCAAGGGCCACTCCTTGCTGGGTCTAGGTCGTACGGTTTCGTGTGATTTGCGAGGGGTTTTGGATGAACTAAGGCAGTAGGTCTGTAAGACCTAGAATTTGGCGAATGTTTGTCGGCGTCTCTGGTGTCGACAAATTCTCAACGGTTTTGACAAATTGCAAGAGTACTCAAAATTTCCCACATCACTAACAGTGTGTCATAGGAATTTAACTCTTCAATTTCAAAAGTCGTGCCTAGAGAACTTCGCGAAAGGTTCCTCTGAAGGAAATGTTTCCATGGGTTTCTTCTTACTACGAGGCTAGATAAGTAAGTCATTACATGGAGAAATGACGAACTGATCCAAGTAAGAAAGACGTACCATACTCATTTATCTCATGAAAACTATGAGCGTATTGGTCCTATCCGAAGGGTATCACTACGGACTCAAAGTGTCCGCATCGAGTTCGGAAGATAGTCTTCCGGACATCCTTCCCTAACACTCGAACTGGTGATATTTGGTTCTCAGATCCATTTCTAAAAGTAATTATTTCCTTGCGTTTGCTCAACCATTTCATCTATGCGAGGTAGAGATAACGATTTCTAATGAAAAATCTTGACGGAGTCCTCGATATCCGAGGCACATACGATGCAATCTGTCGATCTCTGGAAGAATAAGACTGGGGTTCTCCAGGGTGAGAAACCTAGTCTTTTAATTCTCTTTTTGTGTAGTTCGCTAAGTTGTCCAGGCTGTTCTTGTATCTCCGTAGGTGTTTAGGCTGTAGGGAAATCTGTTTACAGAAGTCGTACTGGGTTCTAAGTTTGTTTACATGACGATGCGATTACTCGTAGACTTATGAAGTTCTCCGTCCTAAAGTTCATATTAGAATTCATACATGGTTTCACAATCACAATCTCGTGTATACGAGTCGTGTATAATTAAGACTGAAAAGGTAGTCGAATAACTGATTCTTCTTTAAGCTCATATCGCATTGGAGAAAAAGAAGTTAAAGTGGAATCATCAATTCTAAACCTGTATAACCTTGATTATATATTACCCTTATGTATACATTCCTCAGCGATAGATCAACCGTATGAATCTTTGGGTTGAACTTGACGTACTGCACGAGTGGTACTTCGGGGATTTCTTTGGAAAAGAGAGGAACTGTGAGGTACTCTAGTCATGGGTACTTCGGTGTTCTATAATGACGGTTTCGTTAAAAAGACGTTTACTGATAAAGAGATGTACGTATGAAGCTGGTATGGTGTCGATCAAATTGAATCTAGTTGTATGATAATGTCGGAATCATACAGAAACTTAAAGACATTATATTGAACATAAGACGTGTACAGACAAAACACAACCGTGCAACCATGAACAGAGTTACAGAACTTTAGATTTACCACCAGACTATTGTTGCGAATAAGATATACTACAAAAGACAAGTATACGCAGCACGAGAATTCCTATACCGACAGGATTTCGCAAAGGGTAAGACTCCAGTTGCACTAGTTTTGGGATGGTTTATAAGTCTGTTACAATGAAGCGCCTAAATTACATTAACGTGGGTTCCGGAGTAGGTTCTCCTGCAGTTGTGATCCTGAGAATCTTCCCATCTGCTCCCGAGTTCTTCGCTATCAGGCAATCCTTCTTGAGGTGTCCAATTTCACCGTATTGGTGACATATTTGGACAACACCAACATTGGTGGTGGAAGTAAGGTGTTTAGCCAGTGTTATGTGGACACGAGTGCCTTCCTCATTACTCCACCTTGGAAATTGCTTCCTAAAGCGTCCGGCTTTATAACTACTCTCATGTGTAGGGTTAGTCCCGATGAAAGGGACTTGAGTGATGGGTCGTGCCGGTGCACCACAGTTACGAGCATGGTGCCCTATGTTTAGGCAATTGCAACGTTGCATCTCATGGCAAGCCCCATGATGATGGAAACTACACTTATCACACTTTGGGAGTTTTCCCTCGTATGGCCTGTTCGGTACGGGAATTGCAGGAGTTTCCACTTGCTGCTGTTGCATAGCCAGCCTTTGGGATTTCTTGCGTTCTTTCTGGGCTTGACGCTTTCATTTCTTATTCTCTGCTTTTCGGCTTTGCGAGCCTGTGACTGTTACCGTTTGAAGACTTCCTGGATGGATACCACAATTGGAAACTTCAATTCCATCATCAGCATTGATTGTGCTGATAGCGCTACGGTGCACAAGGACAGCGGTTACGGCAGCCACCATGGCAGCTGTAACTGTTGTTTGGAAGGTAGCGGTGTCCATAGGAAAAGCGGAGGTTTCGCTGTTCGACTAATTGCTTCTGGATGACGACATGATTCTGTAACACGAAAGATAAGGATTTTGTGAGCGATTCTGGTTTACCCTTGATGTACTTAGATTGTTCATGTAAAGAGTACGACTATGTTCTCGAAAGTTTGGCCTACATCCCTATGATGCAGTCCTAGCACGGATCGAAAGTATGTTCACGGAGGTTTGACCTACATCCCTATGATGCAGTCCTAGTACGGAATGGAAGTAAGTTTGTAGAACGGTCTCAAGCCGTTTTTCGTTCAAGCTGAGGTATCGTTGGTGGGTGAATAACAAGATCCAACCATTAAAAGAGACTTGGAAATGTCTCTGGAGCTAAATTACTATAGTCCAATGACTTGACTAAAGCAGGTTTCAGATAGACTCCAATGAAAGTATTATAAGAGTACTTGACTAAAGAATGACACAGAAGTTAGCCGGCTGTCAATATCTTTGATATTCACGACGTAAAGATTCGGGAAAATTGACCTTGTAAAGGTCTTACATCATATCCAGCGAAGATAGTCTTGACAGCATAAAGACCTAACCAAAAGTACTTACAGTACAAGATAATTTCATAGAAAATGCCACATCGGGCATAGACAGAAAAACGATTCCTTTTAATAAGGAAAATAAAGTAAAGCGTCTACTACTAGCAACGGTCATCCCTCTGGTCAACTCTTAGTTCAGCCAATTGACGTTCCATGTCAAGTAGGTGTCTTTCGTACACCCTCTGGCGTACTCAGAGCTCTATGACTTCGGCTCATGATTCAGCCAGTGCTTGCAGCAGGGTTTCATGATTTCTCTCAGATCTCTCGCGAGCATCTTCTAGACGAATGGTGCGGAGGGTATGCATTCTAGCATCGGCGACAACTTCGGTGATCTGATGTAGGGTTGTCCTGCCTTAAATCTCATTTCGGGCCACTCCACGGTCCAAGATTGGCAAGTGTGACAACCCGATATTTCAACTCTATGTAATGACCTAAAAAGTCAACTATTGTAACCACTTTTGTGATAATGAAATTAACTTCAAAAATAAAATGTCCAAAAAGTTTCTATTTAATTACCTACTATGTTTGATGTCATTAAACCGTGAACGTACGTAAAAAGAACGCCCAAATCCGACTTCGTATGTTGAAGTTATGATTTTTCCAAATTCGGCTTAGCGACAGACAGCTAAAAACCTGAATCGGAGATCGAGCGACTTTCGGCCGGAATGACCTAAACAAGAATCGAAGGTCTTGACAATGGTATTTTAGCGGTAAAAAGTCTGGCAAAAAGAGACGTCAGATAAAGAAGTTATGAATTTCTAACGAAATTTTCTTAAACGCGACCTTTTAAAAATAAATAATAAAAATAATTTCAAAATTTGCCGACAGAATCTAAACGAAAGTTGTAGAGCGTAGTCTCACCTATGCGTGGATATAAAGAACATCGAAAACGGAGTTCGTATGAAGAAGATATGAATTTTAGAAGTTTATTAAATAAATAAAATATAAATTTTATTATTTAACCTTGGTATTATCCGAAGGCGAATCATCAGATAGGGCCGAGTTACGCCCAACGTAAGCTCATACGCCCAGCGTACTCAAGGCCTAGGCCTCGTATCGTCCACGTCTCACCCTATGTGAGGCTATGCCCCATCCCATCCGGAGTCCGAAGCAGTCGAGGATGCGCTCATGCGTGACGCACGCGTACGCCCAGCGTACCCGCGTACGCCCAGCGTACCCGCGTACACCCGCCTCCTATAAAAGGGATGCGAGGGTTTCGAAGAAAAGGGCCATTCTCTCTCATTTCTCTTGCGTTGTTGCCTCGTTTTTCGTGCCCGTGCTAACCCGAAGCCCCGATCACTTTGCTCAAGTCCCGAAGGTCGTTTGTACTCCCGAGATTTCCAAGAATCTCGAGAAAATCCGCTTTCCCGAGAAGAAATTCTGCCCGGTTTTCATCTCGCCTTTCTTCGATCTTTCAAGTGAGTTCATACCCCTTAATTAACCTTTTAAATATTCTATAAATGCTTTTATATGCTTTCAAAGGGGGGAATACAAGTAAAACACACGATTTATTATCGTGTGTTATATAAAGATTTAATTATACACTTTTATTCAACAGAATCATATGTGATTTATAAACCTTATAAGGAACTTTCGTATGTAAAATATATCACGATAACATTATATCTTTTGAAATGAAAAATGTTGTTATATATGTATAAATTAAACACTCTGCTTAGATTGCATGTATATGTGTTCAACTTAGACACTAGGAAAATTTATACTTTCATAACAAGTGATTCATTTTCTAGGGATTTCTAAACAAACGAGACACAATTTTAGAAAGCTATAATAGGTATAGTTTTACGAGAACATTACTAACTTTTACATACTAGAAACATGATTTTCAAGAAGTCACTTTCATATACAAGAACAAACGAACATCTTAACACGTAAATCTGTTGTTATACTAAGTTTTGTGAGACATTAACTTCACGTACGTTCGAGTACACATTTCAAGTCCTGTATTATATACCAAAATCCCTTGGAGGGGGAACCTGGTGTTTGTGTATAGATCTATACGGGCTTGACAACCCCGCGCCCTGACTGTTAGCTACAGTCCACCATTTGGGATGACAAACGTCAGCACATTCCAACGCCTGAAGAACGTTGTGTATAGGCATTTCTAGTCAATAGCATGGTTATAAAACTCACATGGAGTATTAAAAACACATTGATTTACGGGGTTTTTCAGACGTACTGGAAATTTTATACGTACATACATTTTCTAGAAACAAACATTGGTCTTGAAAGAAGACTACATTTATGCTAGTAGAAAATATAGGATTTTCTAGGAACAAACAAACAAGAACAAAACAGTTTCATTTCATACAAACATTGTCATTTAATACTTATGAAATTCACCAGCTTAAATGCTGATCTACTCTTTCAAAACTACTTGTATGTCCCAAGGATTCAGTAATTACGGGTAACAAATAGCTTTTGAAGAAGGGACGCTGCGTCGTCAGCTTAAATTCATATTTTGGCATCATATTGTAATTGGTTTTGAACATGTACCTTTTAACAATGTAAACTTTCAATTATATATATGATGGTTGTATTGCTTTCTTTACTATGTATTCATTTGTTATGCTACCACATGAAGTCATCCGCCCCCGAACGTTTCCGCCGTTCCGGTTTGGGGGTGTGACAGATTGGTATCAGAGCAATGTTTATAGTGAACTAAGTATATCGAACTGCATAAGATATAGAAACTATAAATGCTTAAGGGACTAATACTCTCTGATAAAACATTTTTTTCGCCTAAGCCGCATTTCGTTTAACTTATAATGTTAGTTCATTTAAGTATAAATACATGCATACAACAAACTCATTTTCATGATTATAACTATATAAGAAGTATTTAGACAAGTTGGACACTACGATTAAGACTCGATATATGTAATCGGATTTGGGACAAATATAGCATGATCAACTATATTTGTCCGAGATCGGACCAATATATATCGAGCATTGCTCGTAGTAAGCAACAAGTCAAAACTTACCAAAACATCACGAGAATCATACACACGAATTTAAATACTATAGGGGTATTTATTACTTAGAATAACTTAACATACCTATTTAGTCTTACATGTTCTAAACATTATTCGATTCTTATAACCCTATTCTCGTACAGTCAAATGGCTGGATTTCACCACCCCGGCGACCCCTACTATCCCAACCAAGGCAACGGGGGATGGATCGAAGAGGATCCTGAAGAGGACGAAGAACCCATAGAATTGGATGATGACTCCGGTACCGACTCAGAGCCGGAAGTGATCAACCCACCACCCGCACAACCTCCCGTTTTTGTAAGGAACTTTCAAGGACTGACTCCTGTCTGGGGAAGTCACCTCCACCATTGGAGCCAACACAAAAACCTACGCCCTCCCTACGGCATGTGTCGAGACTTCTACGATGTCCGCGGCAGAGGTTCGGCTGATCGGGCACTCCCAGTAATGGTGGGAAAAGTAGCCAATCAGTCCTACCAATCCGGAGTTCAAGCTAGCCGGATGCGGGAAGTCAACGTGGAAGTACAGGTTCACACTTCTGACATCTGTAGGCTGGACAGAATTCAAGACAATGCCCAACTCCAAACCGAGGCATTCCAAGCACAAATGATTGCAGCCCTCGCCAAATTGAGGGAACAACAAGCCGCCTTTGATAGGCGCCTAATGGAATCGAAGCAATCAGATGTGAAGTCAAGCTCCAAGCGCAACCTACGTCGCAAGTAGTGCTTGCCAAAATTTCAAATTTTGTTATAACTTAGGACCTCGGTGAAAAGTTTTTAATTTTTCCTTAAACTTTGTAACCGGAGACCCTTATAGGGGTCAAATTTTCGTGATCATTGTATCAACTATTATATTAATATAAGTGGCACTATTATTACTACGTGGAGTATTTCATTCAATCCTTAAAAAGTTATGGAAAAACCAAATGCTTGTTTCATAATTTCAGTCTTACAAATAACTTTCATTATTCTATTTTTGAGACTCGTACTATCATCTGTTGTTGGGCTATAGCAATTTAGTTCATGAGACACATACAGTTTCTATGCTATGGAATTCTTATCTTTATCTTTTCAAACTATAGTTGAAGGATGTCTCCGCGTAGGAACCCAAGACGAAACAACGGTGGGGAAGCACCTCTACCACCGCCACCTCCACCTCCTCAATTTGATGATGTCATGTTCCAAGCAGCAGTCACCGCAGCTGTAGCAGCTGCCATGTCACAGATCAATAACTCGGATACTACTGGTTCGGGAACTGGCACACATCCATCCAACCATGGCGAGAGTCATGGGCAACCCCGGGAGTGCACCTATAAAGACTTTACTAATGCCAAACCCTGGATGTTTAATGGAACTGGTGGTGTGATGACTTTGAGGCAGTGGATCGAAAGGACAGAATCAGTCTTTGAAATCTGCTCCTGTCCCGAGCACAACAAAGTCAAGTTTGCAACCTTCACACTTACTGATAGAGCTTTAACTTGGTGTAATGGCCACGTTAAGGTACTTACCCTGATAGTGGCAAATTCCATAAGCTGGGAGAGTTTAAAAATCATGCTGATGAGAGAATACTGTCCACGAGGAGAGATTCAAAAACTCGAGCACGAACTCTAGACTCTTGGAATGATTGGTACCGACATAGCAACTTATACCAACAGATTCTGTGATCTGGAAATCCTTTGCCCATATATGATTGCTCCTGAGAGCAAGAAAATAGAGAGATACATTTGGGGACTGTCGCCCCAAATTCAGTCAAGCGTGTTAGCTTCAAAACCTGACACTTTTGAAAGTGCCAAGGAACTGGCATAATCTCTTGTTGATTACGGAAGTCATCAGAACTCAACGGTTTCTACACCAGAACCACAAAAGGGAAACAACAACAACAACATCAACAACAGGAAGAGAGTATGGAATAAAGGGAAGGGTGGGTCTTCCCAAGAATCCGCGAAGAAACAACAACTGGTTTCAGTGAATGCTGCTACTGTACCTACTACCATTCCTACAAATCCCTACCCAACAAAGCCTTATGGGGGTAACCTTCCAAAGTGCACCAAATGCACTTATCACCATCATGGACCTTGTCGGGAAATGCAGTGCTCCAACTGCAACAGAAAGGGACACACTGTTCGTTTCTGCAAGGATCCCGCAAAGCCGATCACTCAAGTTCCCAACGCAGGTGTAGGCCAAACTTGCTACGGTTGTGGCGAGGTAGGCCACTACAAGAGAAAATGCCCAAAGGCAACAAATACCAGCGGGGTGGGACGAGTTTTGGCTATAGGCCACGATGAAGCCGTAGTTGATCCGACTGTAGTTGCTGGTACGTTCCTTCTCGATAATTCATATGCATGCCTATTATTCGATAGTGGAGCAGAGAGAAGCTTCGTGAGTCAAAACTTTATTCACTTACTTAAACATAAACCTAACAAGTTAGAAAAATCATTCACTGTAGAGATGGCAAATGGAAAAACGGAAAACACTAACTGCATATACATGGACTGTACGTTAACTTTAGACGGTTATTCTTCCCCAATCAACCTCATGCCGGTCCAAATTAAAAGTTTCGACGTCATAGTCGGCATGGATTGGTTAAGTCTTCTTCGCGCCAACATCATGTGCTTTGAGAAATCAGTTCGTCTTAGTCTTCCTAACGACGAAACATTAGTGATTTACGGCGACAAATCAAGTACAAACCTTCGCATCATTTCGTGCATCCAAGCTCGAAAGTGTTTGCGAAAAGATTATCATGCATTTCTTGCACACATCGTCGATACGAGTCAGGAAGTAAAGGATATTAAGAGCATTCCAGTAGTACGCGACTTTCCCGATATCTTTCCAGAAGAACTAACGGGATTACCACCACAACGCCAAGTCGAGTTCAGAATCGACTTAGTTCCAGGGGCTACCCCAGTAGCGAAATCGCCATATCGCCTAGCACAACCAGAGATGCAAGAACTTTCTAGTCAGCTTAACGAACTCCATCAAAAAGGATTCATTAGACCAAGTTTCTCACCTTGGGGAGCACCGGTCTTGTTTGTGAAGAAAAAAGACGGATCGTTCCGCATGTGCATCGACTACAGAGAACTAAACAAACTTACTGTCAAAAATTGTTATCCTCTACCCCGCATTGACGACCTATTTCATCAACTTCAAGGAGCAAACTACTTCTCGAAGATAGATCTACGATCCGGATATCACCAATTACGAGTACTAGAGGATGATATTCCCAAGACAGCCTTCTGAACTCGTTATAGATACTACGAATTTGTAGTGATGCCGTTCGGATTAACCAACGCACCAGCAGTATTTATGGACCTAATGAATAGGGTGTGCCGTCCTTACTTAGATCAGTTCGTCATCGTCTTCATCGATGATATACTTATCTACTCCCGAAGTAAGGAAGATCATAGTCAGCACCTACGAAAAGTCTTAGAAACATTGCGATCGGAGAAGCTCTATGCGAAGTTCTCTAAATGCGAATTTTGGATTCGAAGAGTCAAATTTTTGGGCCACGTTGTTAGCGAGAAGGGGATACACGTGGACCCCTCCAAAATTAAGGCCATTGAGAACTGGTCGGCACCAAAGACACCTACAGAGATTCGTCAATTTCTAGGTCTCGCTGGCTACTATCGCAGATTCATAAAGAACTTCTCTAGCATTGCGAAACCTCTTACTACATTAACCCGAAAAGGCGTGGCCTTTGACTGGGAAGCGAAACAAGAGAAGGCGTTCCAAACACTGAAACAGGCCTTGTGCACCGCACCGATACTATCCCTTCCCGAAATGTCATAAGCCCCCGGCTATCAGTAACGAATTTCGATACCAGCCCGACAACTCGCTCTCTTTTCTGGTTTTCTGGCCTCACGGCCTCAGCCTGAGCCCCACGAATAGTGTCCAACACCGGAGTCATCACTGTCAATCTCAAACAAACATCTCGCATCGGGGCGCCCTCTGCTCTACGGCTCGGTGCATCGGCTTCAACATTAGCCTTGCCCGGGTGGTACAGGATCTCACAATCGTAATCCTTCACCACATCCAACCATCTCCTCTGGCGCATATTCAAGTTGGGCTGATCCATTAGATACTTCAGGCTCTTGTGGTCCGTGTATATGGTACATCGAACCCCATACAGATAGTGACGCCAGATCTTGAGGGCGAACACCACCGCCCCCAACTCCAAATCGTGGGTGGGATACCTCGTCTCATGAGGCTTCAGCTGCCTCGATGCATATGCTATGACATGCCCTCTCTACATCAGCACCGCTCCCAGCCCAGATATCGACGCGTCACAATACACTACGAAATCCTCCATCCCCTCCCGGAGGGCTAACACCGGAGCTTCGCATAATCTCTGGCGAAGTGTCTCGAAGGAGGCCTGCTGCTCTGGACCCCATGAAAAAGCAACACCCTTCCAGGTCAATTGGTGAGTGGCACGGCAATCTTGGAGAAATCCTTGATAAATCTCCGATAATAACCAGCCAACCCTAGGAAAATCCTGATCTCGGTAGGTGACCTCGGCACCTCCCAACTCATCATTACCTCAATCTTGGCCGAATCGACCAATATCCCTTTTTGGTTCACGAGGTGCCCTAGGAACTGGACCTCTCGCAACCAAAAATCACACTTGGAGAATTTGGCATAAAGCCTCTTCGATCTCAAGACTCCGAGGATCTCCCTCAAATGCTCCTCATGCTGCTCTCTGGATCTTGAATACACCAATATGTCGTCGATGAACACGATCACCGAGTGATCCAACATCGGTCTGCACACTCTGTTCATGAGATCCATGAAAACCGCCGGTGCGTTGGTGAGTCCGAAAGGCATCACCACGAACTCGTAATGCCCATAACGAGTCCAGAATGTTGTCTTCTGGACGTCCTCATCTCGCACCCTCACCTGATGATACCCAGACGTCAAATCGATCTTGGAGAACCAAGATGCTCCCTGCAACTGATCGAACAAATCGTCGATCCTTGGCAATGGGTAACGGTTCTTGACCGTTAGCTTGTTCAACTCCCGGTAATCAATGCACATCCGGTGTGAACCATCCTTCTTCTTGACAAAAAGGATAGGCGCCCCCCCATGGCGAACTGCTCGGCTGAATAAACCCCTTCCCCAGCAGCTCCTGGAGCTGCGAGGATAACTCCTGCATCTCTGGAGGCGCAAGTCGATAAGGCACCTTGGCGATAGGCGCAGCTCCTGGAACCAAATCGATACTGAACTCTACCTGCCTCTCCGGAGGCACACCCGACAACACCTCTGGAAACACATCCGAAAACTCACGCACTATCGGGACCTCATCAACTGACTTCGGTCTCTCTGAATCAACCCTCGCATCCATCACATATGCCACGAATCTTCTACAGCCCTGTTGTAGACTCTGTCTCGCTCTGGCGTCTGAACAAAATGCTGACCCAGCACGTGTACCCTCGCCGTACACTGTAAGAACGCCCCCAATAGGGTCTCGTATGGTCACCAGCTGTCTCTTGCAGTCGATAACCGCTCCCACTCTGCTCAACCAGTCCATGCCCACGATGACACAGACATCCCCCATCGCAATAGGAACCAAATCAATCGGAAACTCGACGCCGAAAATCTCGAGTACACATCCTTGGATTACCCTGGCGGCATTCACCGTCCTCTCGTCAGCTATGGATACCCTAAGAGGTCGACTCAACACCTCTCGACTAATACTGATGTGCTGACTAAAAGCCAAAGATACAAAAAGACCGACTCGCTCCCGAGTCAAATAACACCAAGGCAGGTACATAATTCACAAGAAAAGTACCTACGCATAACATAAAATAAACACTATATCCCAACATCAAAATAAATACAATAAAGGATACATACCATCCACAACATCGGGTGCAGCGCGGACCTCCTCCGCAGTCAGCTGAAAGGCTCTCCCTCGTGCCTTCGGTACCTCAGCCTTCACTGGCCGACTCTCAGCAGCTCTGATAGCAGCAGGGACAGATCCCTGAGGTGGTCCCTGAGCTTTCCCTCGCAACTGTGGACACTATGCCTTGTGGTGTCCGGTCTGGTTGTAGTGGAAACACACTGCAAACCCCTCGGGGCAATCCTTGGCCATATGTCCCTCCTTGCCACATTTGTAGCAAAATCCCACTCTGCACACCCCATCGTTGCTCTTTCCGCACTTACCACAAGTGCGGCCCTTCTGACCCCCAGATCTCGAATCAGCGGGCTTGGCCCGCTTAGCTACCGGCTGAGACTGCACCGGTCGCCGATCCCTCCCCTGAGACTCAGCCTCCTTACTAGCCTGAGTCTCCGGCTCTATCTCCCTCTTCTGGGAATTTTCCTGAAGCTCAGCAAATGTCCGGTACGTCGAGTTCACCATAAACTCCCGTATATCCCTCCTCAAAATGCTCAGATATCGGCTCATACGTGCCTGCTCGGAGGACACGTGCTCTAGGCAGAACATCGCCCGCTCATGGAACATCCTCGTAATCATTGTGACAGACTCAGTACCTTGCTTGAGGGTCAAAAACTCTTAGGCCAAACGCTCCCTCTCCACCTGGGGAACGTACTCATCTCGAAACATAGCAGTGAACCTCTCCCAGGTCACTGCAGCAAGCTCAGCAGGTGTATAATGCGCCGTCACAAACTTCCACCAGTCCTTCGCTCCCAAGCAAAGCTGGTTCAGCGCGAACCAGACTATCAAATGCTCAGGAGATGAGCAAGTAAAGAAACACCCCTCAATGTCTGAAATCCACCTCATCGCTGCAATCGGGTCCTGGGTCCCATCAAACTCCGGTGGTTTTGTGTTGCTGAACTCCCGGAACAGCAACGCATCACCACCCTGCGGTCTAGCCGCAGCTACAGCTGCAGTGGCTGCAGCAACAGCAACATCAGAAAGAGCAGTGTATCTCTCGTCAAATGTCTCTATCAGGGTGGTCTTGATAGACCCGAACATCTCTGGAATCTCAGCGCGGATGGCAGCAGCCACCTCATCATGAATCATCTGGCGGAGCTCCTCGTCGCTCACACCCCCTCCACTAGTCCCTGGTCTGTGGCGCATTCCCACCATGATACCTCTCTGAAATACAACAAAAAATATCAAGACTCGCTCGAGCGTGCACACACTCGATACCCCCAATCCTACTTGGTTCCTGGTACCCTAAGGATTTTTACTTGGGTTGCGCACTGGCTCGGTGCCTTCGGTAGTACAGGCCCAATACTACCGACCACACCGACTCAACATTCATCCCAAGTCCTCCTCCCAGAGTCCCACATTTCCAAGAACTCTACTCTCTTAATCATGTGCTACTCACAAGTAGATACCTCATAAACACCTCGCTGCTATCTAAACACTCTCAAACATTTCTAGCAGCAAAAGCCCCTAGACTAAGGCATCATATATCAGGCCACTCTAGTCCTAATAAGAATACCTAGTCTACTCTAGCATGCATATCATAATTCGTCATATAGCATAACATAACATATCTGATAGCATTTATTGAAAGGGTATTTTGGGAAATCAGCGTTCGGGCGTTGGCTGATCGTACACACGACTCTGCTCTATTTATCTCAAAACTCTTTTTACTCTATTCAAAGAAATTTTACTTTATTACCAAAATTCTTCTCAAATCCTCAGTTTGAGTTCAGATACGCCCGAAGATACATCTGAATCCCTCAAACCAAGGCTCTGATACCAACTTGTAACACCGTAAAAATTCAAACAATTTTTTGCATTTTAAAAACCATGTATTTTCATTTACATCTACATTTTAAAATATTGTATCATCACTATCTCAATACAAAATCCCCAAGATCAAAACATATGAACTCCAGCGTGTGTGTGTGTGTACGAGTCATGTTGGCGCCTTCCCGCGATAATCACTAGTACCTGAAACACCACACATAACAGTGTAAGCATAAATGTTTAGTGAGTTCCCCAAAATACCACATAAACACATATCAGCCACTCAAGGCTGTAACTCTATTGACCCTCTGGTCGAATATCTCTGTGGGACCCTCTTGGTCCCATAACTCTGTGGACCCACTGGTCCTAACTCTATAAACTCTGAATCATGCATATCACATATCACAATAAATCACAACACATAATATCATACAAATACCCTGGCATATAACTCTAGAATACTCTGTCACATAATTTTGTTACCGCACTAGGTAAAGTATAGTGAGAAGACTCACCTCAGATGTATCGGTATATCTCTGACTTGGTAGAAATATGATCTAGCCTCTGCCTAATCACACAAAGTAAATATTCTCATAAATATAACTCTCGAGACTAGACTCAACCCTCTCTAGGTGAAAGACCATTTTACCCCTCTATCAGCTCAAAGGCCACATTGTTGACCAAACCCTAAAAGTCAACAAAAGTCAACGGTCAAACTTTGACCCGACTCGTCGAGTGCACGAGGCCCTCCCCTTACTCGACGAGTCACACCTAGCATGAATCGCGGGTCCACCCCGACTCAACTCGCCGAGTCTCAAGAACAACTCGGCGAGTTCTGCCTTAAACTTCAGTCCCCTAACTCTCCCTGACTCACCGAGTTATTTCCCTAACTCGGCAAGTCTACTCACTAAGTGATTTACGGGAAACCCTCACCCTACTCGCCGAGTCTAATCTTCCGACTCGGCGAGTTCATGCCATGCACAAACTCCATAGACCTCCTGAGGTCAGATCTGTTCCTTTAATCCATAGATCTGACCTTCCAAAGCATGATAATCACGTAAAGTTCAAACCTTGACACTCATATAACATCTAAATGGTCTAACTTGGTGATTTAGCCCCAAAAATGACATCCTAAGCTCATGGCTCCCAAAATAACTCATAAAGCTCCAATGGTTAAGGTCTTTGGACCTCTTTGGGTCTAGATCCAAAGCATAGACTCGTGAAGGGACCAATTGCTCCACTTATCCATCCTCTAAAGGGGTTAGAAAACCCTAATTCTAAGAATCAACACCAAAACTAAAGAAGGTCTGAATAAATACCTCAATATGAACTCTATGAACTCTGAAGTCACCAAAATCGCACCTCTTTCAGCCTCCTCTTGCCTTGGTCACCTCTTTCTTGCAAATACACCAAAAAAAAGATCAAGAATGGCCTCTCCTTCCTCACAAACGCTCTAGATCTCTTAGAGTTTCTCTCTGGGGTTTGGTAGCTGCAAATGATGGCCCTAAGGGCCTTTAAATAGGTCCCAAACCCAGGAAATTAGGGTTTCATTAAACAGCGTGGACTCGCCGAGTCCACTCATGAACTCGCCGAGTTCGACTGTGAACCCGGATACTAATCCGCGACCATACTCGGCGAGTCTAAACACCAACTCGCTGAGTCCCCTCTCAATCTCCAAAAATAAAAGGAATAATTAATATACCTGGGAATCCAGGTGTTACAGTATGATTGTATGGTATGTGGTATGATGGTGGAACTCACTAAGCTTTGTGCTTGCAGTTTCAGTTTTGGTTTTAGGTCCCTCTCCATCCAAGGGGAAGGAGCCGGCAACGTAGCTGTGGATCACACACACATGATTTCAACAATGAGTTTCTGGGATTGTACTCTGATTTATACTACTGTTCGGTGTTTTGATTTTGGAAACATGTTCATGATGGTTTATGGATTGATATGATATTGACAATGTTTTCAGTAAACGAATTTATAAATTACTTAATCACAAACGAAATTTTTGGACTCGAAATTTGGGATGTTACAATGTTGTTTCTTTTGTGTATTTTCAAGAACATGAACAATATGTAAACACAATGTAAGTTTGTATTATTAATGTATGAGGTTTGGATTGCTATGTTTCATTTATATCCAATTGTTATGATACTGCACAATGAAGTCACCCGCCTCCAGATGTTTCCGCCGCTCTGGTCCGGGGGTGTGACACTTTGCATGTCCATTAATTACTTAACTCACCATCTTAATACCTTAAGACACTCTAAAGAATGCATGGAGCAAAACCAACCATTAAGACCCCTTTTATGATTCGAGACCCTTCCTAAGGTCTGAACGGACAGATTAATGGGTCAAGAACATGCGATGCTCATGAAACACCACATTTGGGACAAAAAGAGCCTAAAACCAAGCCCAAAACAAGATCTAAATGAAACTTCACCAAGTTCAGAACTTTATACCTCTAAGTGATGCCAAATGAGGGTGTGTTTTGGATCTAAAGTGTTTCACTCCTTCAAGATGGTTTCTACTTCCTTCCTTCTTCAAAGGCACAAAACACACACACAAGCTTATAAATGCTTCACAAAGTGGATTAGGGTTGCAAGGTCGTTTGAAAGGATAGGGGCTAATGGAAGAAGCCAAGGGTAGGAGTTAATGAAGAATAAATAGGGTCCAAACCCTAAAGATTAGGGTACCGCTACGCCCTGAGTACACAAAGCGTACACCCAGCATATGTGGCTCAGCCCAAAAAATCCAAAAGTGGCACAAACAGCCCCTCCCATCAACAAGTCTTACATAATAAGGACCTAAATGCAATAAATCTCAATTTAAGGGTCAAAGATGAAAGTACCTCAAAATATGATGTTATAATGGTGAAACTAGGATGGTGAGCCAAATGGATAGGAGGAAAAGAACTAGAGTTGATCAGGAATGAATTTGAAGATTTGGGTGTCTGTGTGAAACAAATGATCCTTGTGTGTGTGTGAGAGAGAAAGAGAGAGAAAGAGAGAGAGAGAGAGAGAGAGAGAGAGGTCAACTTTTTTCATTTTTCTTTTTATTTAATAAATATGAAAAATATAAAAAAGTTTAAAAGTAAAAGGAGTCCTTTCAATTTTTTTAGGATCCAAATCACGAAATTTTTTTTTATTTTGAACATTCCATGCAAGTCATAAATTTTTTTGACCTTATCCATAATTGTTGTCAAACCACAAGGATCAATTTTCAATTTCTGTCTCATCTATACTAATAAATAAAGATTCATTATGCCACATGTGGTTGTCTCATTCAATTATGTCATTTTGTCATAATTTTGAGATATTTATTTTCCACTTGTCATTTATTTCATTTTCTATTTTTCAATATATCATTAATTTAGTTTCCATAAATTAAACATACAAATATTAATTTCAAATTTTGATTTTTAAATTCCAATTTCAAATAAATTTACAGTTTAAACATTTGTATTTAATATTTTGTTATAATTAAACATACAAATATTAATTTCAAATTTTGATTTTTAGTGCACGAGTCTGACTAAACATATAATTTTAATTTATTTTGTTGCATGTTTTTTTTTTCTTTTTTATTTATTTCTCATAATTTTCATTTATTTCAAGTTTTAAATTTAATTAAACTTATCGTTTAATATTTCGTATTTAAAATTTTGTTTTAATCAATCTGTATATTATACGAGTCTCACAACTAGCATATAATATAGGGAAATCTCTCTTAAAGTCTCATTATTTTACATTAATTTATGAATAAATCTGAAACTAAATTTTATTTACGAAAAATTATGAATTACTGGTAAAAATGACGACTTGACCATTTTTTTTTCAATTTATTGGTTTTATTGTTGAACTGGACATATTAAAGTCTCATTATTTTACCGTTATTTACGAATAAGTCCCAAAATAAAAGTTGTTTACGAAAAAACATGAATTATCAGTGATTATCTTGCCATTTTTTCCCTTCTAACACATATTTTACCGGTTTCATTGCTAACATGGACGGCTAATCATTAATTGAGATGATGAGATGGATATGACGGGTTATATAATGTTACGTTTACCATAAAACTTGATATTCATCTCATCAATTTATTTAATGATTAGACGTTTAGGTCAACAATAAAACCGATAAAATGTGTTATTACCGGGAAAAAATACAGAAAAGTAGTTGATGAGATGGATATGTTAGGTTACATAAAATTAGATAGACAATTTAAAATTTATTATAAACTTCAAAAATGATGAAGCTATTGCTAGTTTATGTAATTATTATAGTCTTCGTTGCATGCATTTCATAGTCCAAAAAATACACAATGCAATAAGATATCAAGTTTTACAGAAGACATATTATTATATAACCCAATATATTTATCCCATCAGCTCATTTAGTGACTATGCGTCCAGGTCAACAATGAAATCGGTAAAATGCATCTTATACGGAGAAAATGATCAAATCATAACTTTTACGATTGGATGTGCTCGGATACGATTGGATGTGATTGATCAATACCCGTCGCAGTCAAATGGTTGTGAGCAACTTCATAGTGTGATTAGATGCGATCCGATGCGATTTGGATGCTGTGACATCCCCAAAATCACGGCCAGAAAAGACCGATTTCATTTATGCTTTTTAAAATAATTTCAGAGTAAATCCTTTTGATTTAAAAAAATTGCGGAATTTGTTCCTAAAACAAAATATGATAAAATAATATTTAACAAAGCATTTCATCAAGAGATGCATTTTCATTATATAATCAAAACTCGGGATGTCATGTTCCGATACAGACCATAAAGCATAAACGATAACATTACAAGTCATTCAACAAATATATACATATACAGACTTGTAAACAAAACAACTTGACGATTCAACCATCTTATGCCCTCGCGCCACTACCTGTAATACGAATAAACTGAGTGGGTCACGCTTGGGAGCCTGGTGAGCATATAGGGTTTTCAACCCACAATAAATAATTATATTTAATTTCACCAACCAACAATAACCCGATTACCCATTCCTGCTATCCTCACTTTATGTCCCTAAAATAACATCTATCTCAAGGGACCTAATCTAGGATTTTCATCGGGACGAACATTACTGCTAAGGGGTTTCCTCAACAATAGATATCCTAAAGACAACCATGAGGGGGATAGAGTACACCGGTGAACACATCGTTCACAACACCTACAGGTTATGAACCTGCTAGCGTTCCACTGGACTGTCTAGAAAGAGACCGTGGTCGTCATCCATACTCTGCTAGATGACTAGGTCAACATCAACAACATCGAGGCCTCTCATCTGTTTATCACACATCAACTATCTACCCATGTTCTACCCAACATATTAGTAGATAAAAATATATATTTTTATATATAGTTTAAAACCAGTATAGCAAGTTCAATCAATACATATTCCATATAACAGATGAGGCACACACACATAACACGTATTTCATAGAGAATAAATCAAATCTATGAGATAGAAGAAAGTGAATATCCATTCACACATATAACAACAAAATATACACATAACACGTATATCAAATAAAATACTTCATAGTTATGCGTTAGAAGAAAGTAACTACACACTCACTTGATCAGAAGATGATCGGACAACACTACGACTTGTAGAAGTAGTATTCTTCGGTAGATCTGGAAGATCTTCACAAAAATCGGCTTCTCGCAGGCAGAGCTTCGGCTCGGGAATCGCACTTGTCGGGATCTTCGGGGCTTCAAAACTTGCTTCGGGGCTCGGGATTGATACCGGGGCTTCGGGATACTTCTGGCACGCAAAACGATGCAAAGAGAGAGAGAGAGAGGGAAGAGAAAAAGAGCAAAACTCTCGGCTTCCCTCGCAAGCCTTTTATAGGAGGCTGAGGCCTCGCATTACGCTAGGCGTAATGCTCTACGCGGGGCGTACGCCTCCGAAATCGTCACTACTTACGTATCCGAAGAACTCGAGTGCGAGGCGCGTCATGCTTCGCTGTACGTTGGGCGTAACCCGGATAAGTCCGGTGACTCCCCTTCGGATAATATCGGATTAATAATTAAATTTATATATTAATTATTTAATAAACTTCAAAAATTCATATCTTCTTCATACGAACTCCGTTTTCGGCGTTCTTTATAACCACGCGTAGGTGAGACTACGCTCTACAACTTTCGTTTAGACTCCGTCGGCTAATTTTGAATTTATTTTTATTATTTATTTTTAGTAGGCCGAGACAGGAAAACTCCGTTATAAAATCATAACTTCTTCATCCGACGTCCGTTTTCGCCTATATTTTTATCGTTTCACTACAATTAACGAGATCTTCGATTCTCGTTTAGATTGTTTCGGCTAAAAACAGATCGGTCTCAAATCGAGTATTCGGGCTGCATACTGCTAAGTCGAAACTTTAGAAAAATCATGACTTCCTCATACGAAGTCAGATTTGGGCGTTCTCTTTATGCACGCTCTCGGTTTAACGAACTCTACGACATTCGTTTAGATCACTAGGGCTAAATATCGCTCTAATGTAAATTTTATTTTTTTTCATCATTTAGGGTTGCTGCATCTGTTGCGAAACTTCGACAGGTCATAACTTATTCGTTATAACTCGGATTTCGGCTTTCTTTATATATTCGGAAACCTCATTTCAACTACTACAACATTATCCATAGATATCGAGCTTATCTAACATTTCATTTTGATGCTTATTTTTATTCTTAATTACATCAAGACACACAATTAAGCACAAAACACATAATACTAAAATAATACACTTCTATTATTTCAAAACGGGTTACAAAGGTTAACCTAGACTATTATATAAACATTAATGACAAGCCTAGAAACACAGGCGTTACAATTCTCTCCACCTTAGAATGATTCCATCCCCGAAATCACACATCAACAAACAAATGCGGATAGCGACCCATCATGTCACTCTCCGTCTCCCAGGTGAGATTCGGCCCATTCGTGTGTTTCCATCGGACAAGCACTAACCCGACCATCTTGCGTCGCAACTTCTTTGTCTTTCGGTCAACGATTGCCTCTGGTTCTTCAATCAACCTTTTGTTCTCATCGATTTTCAACTCCGAAAGTGGAATCATGTCGGGAACTTCTCCCGTGAACTTCCTCAAATAACACACATGAAAAGTGTTATGAATTCCATTCAGTTCTTCTAGTAGTTCGAGCTTGTAAGCTTGGTTCCCAATCCTCTTGTAACACCGTAAAAATTAAAACAATTTTTCACTTTTGAAAACACATTTTTAATTAAACAATTCGTTCACAAAACGTCATAACATCAAGTTTTCAAATCACAATGTCTCCCAAGATCAAAATACATCCAACTCCCATATGTGTGTACGAATCAAGCCGGTGCCTTCCCGCGGTCATCACTGGTACCTGAAACACATAACACTGAACACTGTAAGCATAAGCTTAGTGAGTTTCCCCAAAATACCACAATAATCACATAATAGCCACTCGAGGCTGTAACTCTGTTGACCCTCTGGTCAATGTGTCTCAGTGGGGCCCTCCAGCCCCAACTCTCTGTGGGCTCTCTGGCCCTAACTCTAGGGACCCGAAAGTCCCAACTCTGTAACTCTGAATCATGCATATCACATATCACAATAAATCACAACACATAATAACATGCAATCACAATGGCATATAACTCTGTCATACTCTGTCTCTTAACTCTGTTACCACACTAGGTAAAGTATAGTGAGAAGACTCACCTCGCGTATCCCGATACCTCACAAATCCCGGAAATCACTCGCGCTCGATCCCCCGAGCTATAATCCTCCTATAACACAATATATCTCTAATTAACACTTTCACAACTAAAGTTGACTACCCCTATCAAGTCAACACCGGTCAACTCTGGTCAACGGTCAACGGTCAACTTGACCGGACTCGGCGAGTGCACTAGAGCGACTCGGCGAGTCTATACGTGTCCACTGATTCCCTGGGATCCTCTCTCGATACGTCGAGTATTTTCCCAACTCGACGAGTTCCACCTGGCATGAGTTGCGGGGCCACCACGACTCAACTCGCCGAGTCTCAAGAACAACTCGGCGAGTTCCAGCTTGACTCAGTCCACCTGTCAACCCTCTCTGACTCTCCCTGACTCACTGAGTCAACCCCATAACACGGCAAGACCACTCGCTGAGTGGTTATGGACCATCTTCATGCTACTCGTCGAGTCTGTTCTTCGGACTCAGCGAGTCTATGCCATGCATACACTCAAACTCACTCCTGAGGTCAGATCCGTTCCAACAACTCATAGATCCAGTCCTTCCAAGCACATACATCACGTAAAGTTACAATCTTGGTGCTCATGCAAAGGTCCAAAGGCCTTATTTGATTATATGGTCTCTAGAATGCTATTCTAAGCTCATGGCCTCCATTAACACTCATAAAGCTTGAGGGAAAAGGGTCTCTGGACCTCTTTGGGTCCAGATCTAAAGCACCAACACGAGGAGAGGCCAATTACTCCATGGATCATTCCACAAAGAACCCTAACTCTTAGATTTACACCAAGGACTGAGAAAGGAACGAATGGTTACCTCAAATGAAGTCTCTGAGCTCAGGAATCACTGCATTAACACCCTCTTTGGTCTCCTCTTGCCTTGATCCTCTTCTATATGCAAAAACACCCACAAATAGTCAAGGATCTTCCTCTTCTCTCTCACAAAACGCTCAAAGACTCTTTAGGGTTCTCTATGGGGTTGGTGGCCGCAAATGACGGCCAAAAGCCCCTTTAAATAGGTCTCATACCCTGGAAATTAGGGTTTCATTAAACAGCGTGGACTCGCCGAGTCCAGACGCGAACTCGTGCTCAAACCGCGATCATACTCGGCGAGTTTGAGCTCCAACTCGCCGAGTCTCCTCACAAATCACCAAATTTATAAGAATAAATAATACCTGGGAATCCGGGCTGTTACACCTCTGAAGAACTTTAAACGGTCCAATAAACCATGGACTTAATTTTCCCCTTTTACCAAATCTTATAAGTCCCTTCCACGGCTTGACTTTAAGCAAAACTGAATCTCCAACTTTAAAAGTCATCGGTCTTCGCTTGTTGTCAGCATAGCTCTTTTAACGATCCTGAGCTGCTAACATTCTTTCCCTAATTATTTTCAACTTTTCAGCAGTTTGATGGACTATCTCCGGTCCCATAAACTGTTTTTCCCCAGCCTCAAGCCAACAAGACAGCGTACGACACTTCTGTCCATACAAAGCTTGATAAGGTGCCATCTTAATGCTCGAGTGGAAACTATTATTGTAGGAAAATTCTACCAAAGGTAAATGTTCATCCCAATTACCTTAGAATTCCAGGGTACATGTTCTCAGCATATCTTCAAATGTTTGTATCGTCCGTTCGCTCTGACCATCAGTCTGTGGATGGTAAGCTGTACTCAAACACAACTTGGTACCTAATTCCTCTTGTAGACTTTTCCAAAATCACGAGGTGAAACGGCTGTCACGATCTGACACAATCGTTAACAGAACACCGTGAAGCCTCATAATTTTTTTTCATGTAAGAATTCGCAAGCTTATCCATAGACCATTTCTCCTTGCCTGCTATGAAATGCGCACTCCTAGTGAATCGATCAATGACCACCCAAATCATGTCGTGACCATTCTTTGTTCTGGGTAGTTTAGTGACAAAATCCATAGCGATGTCTTCCCATTTACCCATAGGCATAGGTAAAGGTTCTAAACTCCCATATGGTTTCTGATGTTGTGTCTTGACTCTCGCACAAGTCACACACTCAGCCACATACCTTGCAACATCAAGCTTCATCGTCGGCCACCAGTAGTAGGGTTTCAGGTCCCTATACATTTTAGTGCTACCGGGATGAATCGAGTACATGGTCTTGTGAGCTTCTTCCATCAGAAGATCTCTGACTCCTCCTGTCTTAGGTATCCAAATCCGATCTTGGAACACCTTCAGTCCATGACTATTTATACCGAATACCAACGTTTTGCCCAAACGTTCCTCCTTTCGGTCATTCTTCTCAGAAGCTTCCTCTTGAGCTTTCTTTATACTTTCCACAATGGTCGAGACAACTTCAATTCTCAACGCTCTTGGCCTTTTCCTTTTAAGATTGACTTTCCCGACTGAGAGCATCAGCAACAACATTTGCTTTACCGGGGTGGTAAAGTATTTCACAGTCGTAGTCCTTAAGTAACTCTAGCCAGCGTCGTTGCCTCATATTCAATTCTTTCTGATTAAAGAGATATTGGACACTCTTATGATCAGTGAAAAGTTTGCACTTCGTGCCATAGAGGTAAGCCTCCATATCTTCAGAGCGAAAACTACCGCTGCCAACTCCAAAGCATGATTCGGGTAGTTCTTTTCATGCTCTTTCAATTGTCGAGACACATATGCGATCACCTTATCTCTTTGGGTCAAAACACAACCTAATCCAACCCCAGACGCATCGCTATAAATAGCGAAGTCTTCAACTCCATCGGGTAGAGAAAGTATCGGTGCCTCACATAGTTTCTTCTTTAGCTTCTCGAATGCTTCTTTATGCTTATCACTCCAAGCATAAGTAGCTCCTTTATGGGTCAAAGTCGTCAATGGACTAGCGATCGAAGAAAAGCCTTGGATAAACCTTCGGTAATATCCGGCTAATCCTAAAAAGCTTCGGATCTCCGTGGGACTTTTCGGTCGTTCCCATTTCATCAGAACTTCGATCTTCACTGGATCAACCATTATCCCTTCTTGGTTGACCACGTGACCCAAGAATTGGACTTCTCGAATCCAAAAATCACACTTGGAGAATTTTGCATACAACTTCTCCTTCTTCAAAACTTCTAACACTTCTCGCAAGTGTCTGCCATGCTCCTCTTGGCTTTTCGAGTAAATCAAAATGTCATCTATGAACACTATCACAAATTTATCAAGGAATGGATTACAAACCCGGTTCATTAAATCCATGAATGCTGCTGGAGCATTGGTTAGTCCAAACGACATAACCAAGAACTCGTAGTGTTCATATCTAGTTCTGAATGCAGTCTTCTCGATATCTTGCTCTCTTACTTTTAGCTGATGATATCCTGACCTTATATCGATCTTCGAGAAATAGCTCGAACCTTGAAGTTGATCGAACAGGTTATCAATCCTTGGCAACGGGTATCTATTCTTTATCGTTGCTTTATTCAGCTCTCTGTAATCAATGCACATCCTCATGCTCCCATCTTTCTTCTTCACGAATAACACCGGAGCTCCCCAGGGTGATGAACTAGGTCTAATGAAACCTTTGTCCAATAACTCCTGAAGTTGCATCATCAGCTCCTTCATCTCCGTCGGTGCTAATCGGTAAGGTGCTTTTACTATTGGCGTCGTCCCTGGTAATAAGTCTATTCTAAACTCCACTTGTCTATCAGGCGGTAATACGGGAAGATCTTCGGGAAATACTTCCGGATAATCACATACGACAGGAATGCTCTGCATCGCCTTTTTCTCCTTCTTAGCATCTATCACAAATTCTAGATACGACGTACATCCTTTGGCCAAACACTTTCTGGCTTTCATCAATGAAATGATTCCAGAATTTACTCTATGTTTATCTCCATACACCATAAACGACTCTTTCCCAGGCGGGTTTACCTTTACAATCTTCTTCTTGCACGATATCTCGGCGTCATTGGCGCTAAGCCAATCCATTCCCAACACGATGTTGAAACCATTAAGTTCTATAGGCAATAATTCCTCGCGGAACTTATTCCCATTCAAGTCAATTAAGATGTTTTTCATACGATGGCTAACAGGTACAAACTTGCCACTAGCAACTTCGACTAATAAGGCATTATCTAGTCTATCAACATGCAAAGCTAGTTTCCTACCAAATTCATGCGAAATAAAGGAGTAATTGGCTCCAGAATCAAATAAAATTTGGGCAGACAATGTGTTTATGAGAAAGGTACCTGAAGCGACATTAGCTTCATCTTTAGCAGCTTCCAGTGTCATCTGGAATGCTCTCGCCTTCGGCTTTGGCGGAATGTTGGGTCTTGTTGCCTCCTTCTTTTTCGGGCAGTCCCTCGACATGTGTCCCTCCCCACCACACCCATAACAAACTTTCTTAGTGAGGGTGCATTCATTGGCATAGTTCTCTGGCTTTCCACATTTAAAACATGTGGCCACTACCTCACATTTTCCATGATGCTTCTTCTTACATTTTTCGCACCATTTCGCTTCGCCTCCTCCTCCTCTCGAACTAGACTTCGAGAACTTGTTTTTCTTGTTGGACTCTGAAGGTCCATCGAACTTCCTTTTCTCACCAACATCTATCCTTTCCAGACCCTTTTCCTTCTGCTGGCCCTCCACATTCTTAGCTGCTCGAATAGCTGTTTTCAGAGTGGTTGCCATCTTGACTGTCGGGCCAAAGTCGGCAGGCAGTCCATTAGCGAACCTCTCAATCTTGGAGAGTTCCGTTGGCACTAGGTACGGAAATAACTTCATTTTCTCAGTGAATGCACTTGCATAGTCATTTATGCTTATCCTCCCCTTCTTCAAGTTTTGGAACATATTGTTCAGATCAATCAGATCTATCTCTGAACAATACTGAACCCTTAATTGTTCCAAGAACTCCTCCCATGGCATTTTCAGGGCTTCTCCTCGTGGCATAGTATCTGCCAGCAACTTCCACCAACTCAAGACTCCAGTGTTCAGTTGTCTAACTACAAAGACAGTCTTCTGTTTGTTGCTACAGTCGCAACTTTCAAATACCATCTCCATTTCGGAGATCCAATCCATAATCTCAACAGGCTTCGGGCTTCCAGAAAGACTTGGCGGCTTGGCGCCCAAGAAATTCTTGTACATTCGCCCATCCTTGTTGTTTCTCCTTTCCGGGTCGTTCCTTCGTTCTCCTTGAGTCCCAACTTGACTCATAATGCGACTATTGTTTCCTTCCTCCGATTGCTCGGGAATCAATTTAGGTTCCTCGATGGGCATGATAGGTTCGTCCCTATTATCATGTAACATCTGTCGCATCACATCCCTTTGTTCAGCTAACATAGCCCGAATCATGGCTTGCACCCCAGCCATTGTTATTGGTTCTGGTGTTGCTGCTACAACAAGTGCTTGCTCAATCACTGGTGGTTGATTCCTGTTTTCATCCGCGTTTCCAACGTCACTCCTTGTTCTTACCATTTTTGATCTACACACCGAATAAGGTGAAATTAGATCCTCATCCATGATATATATTCAAATCGTCCTTATCACTCCGAAACGTTTACATGCTAGTTCTAATACCGTCGTCATACGCTTAGAATCCTACACACATAAGGTTTCCAGATCCGGTCGGCAACAGACCATAGATCCGAACAAATAATATCATATATGGCAACATATAACATTTAGCACATAAAATCATTTTAGACAGCTTCCTAAAATATACTGGTGCTCGTGTCTATAATATATCAGACACACATCTCACAATCTCCACTTAGCATTCTAAGTTTAAGTCTAGAAATCCTACAAATTCCTAGTTCGCTTAAACTAATGCTCTGATACCAACTGTGACATCCCCAAAATCACGGCCAGAAAAGACCGATTTCATTTATGCTTTTTAAAATAATTTCAGAATAAATCCTTTTGATTTAAAAAAGTTGCGGAATTTTTTCCTAAAACAAAATATGATAAAATAATATTTATCAAAGCATTTCATCAAGAGATGCATTTTCATTATATAATCAAAACTCGGGATGTCATGTTCCGATACAGACCATAAAGCATAAACGATAACATTACAAGTCATTCAACAAATATATACATATACAGACTTGTAAACAAAACAACTTGATGATTCAACCATCTTATGCCATCGCGCCACTACCTGTAATACGAATAAACTGAGTGGGTCACGCTTGGGAGCCTGGTGAGCATATAGGGTTTTCAACCCACAATAAATAATTATATTTAATTTCACCAACCAACAATAACCTGATTACCCATTCCTGCTATCCTCACTTTATGTCCCTAAAATAACATCTATCTCAAGGGACCTAATCTAGGATTTTCATCAGGACGAACATTACTGCTAAGGGGTTTCCTTAACAATAGATATCCTAAAGGCAACCATGAGGGGGATAGAGTACACCGGTGAACACATCGTTCACAACACCTACAGGTTATGAACCTGCTAGCGTTCCACTGGACTGTCTAGAAAGAGACCGTGGTCGTCATCCATACTCCGCTAGTTGACTAGGTCAACATCAACAACATCGAGGCCTCTCATCTGTTTATCACACATCAACTATCTACCCATGTTCTACCCAACATATTAGTAGATAAAAATATATATTTTTATATATAGTTTAAAACCAGTATAGCATGTTCAATCAATACATATTCCATATAACAGATGAGGCACACACACATAACACGTATTTCATAGAGAATAAATCAAATCTATAAGATAGAAGAAAGTGAATATACATTCACACATATAACAACAAAATATACACATAACACGTATATCGTATGAAATACTTCATAGTTATGCGTTAGAAGAAAGTAACTACACACTCACTTGATCAGAAGATGATCGGACAACACTACGACTTGTAGAAGTAGTATTCTTCGGTAGATCTGGAAGATCTTCACAAAAATCGGCTTCTCGCAGGCAGAGCTTCGGCTCGGGAATAGCACTTGTCGGGATCTTCGGGGCTTCGAAACTTGCTTCGGGGCTCGGGATTGATACCGGGGCTTCGGGATACTTCTGGCACGCAAAACGATGCAAAGAGAGAGAGAGAGAGGGAAGAGAAAAAGAGCAAAACTCTCGGCTGCCCTCGCAAGCCTTTTATAGGAGGCTGAGGCCTCGCATTACGCTAGGCGTAATGCTCTACGCGGGGCGTACGCCTCCGAAATCGTCACTTCTTACGTATCCGAAGAACTCGAGTGCGAGGCGCGTCATGCTTCGCTGTACGCTGGGCGTAACCCGGATAAGTCCGTTGACTCCCCTTCGGATAATATTGGATTAATAATTAAATTTATATGTTAATTATTTAATAAACTTCAAAAATTCATATCTTCTTCATACGAACTCCGTTTTCGACGTTCTTTATATCCACGCGTAGGTGAGACTACGCTCTACAACTTTCGTTTAGACTCTGTTGGCTAATTTTGAATTTATTTTTATTATTTGTTTTTAGTAGGCCGAGACAGGAAAACTCCGTTATAAAATCATAACTTCTTCATCCGACGTCCGTTTTCGCCTATCTTTTTATCGTTTCACTATAATTAAAGAGATCTTCGATTCTCGTTTAGATTGTTTCGGCTAAAAACCACTCGGTCTCAAATCGAGTATTCGGGCTACATACTGCTAAGTCGAAACTTCAGAAAAATCATAACTTCCTCATACGAAGTCAGATTTAGGCGTTCTCTTTATGCACGCTCTCGGTTTAACAAACTCTACGACATTCGTTTAGATCACTAGGGCTAAATATCGCTCTAACGTAAATTTCACTTTTTATGACATTTAGCGTTGTTGGTTCTGTCGCGAAACTTCGACAGGTCATAACTTCTTCGTTATAACTCGGATTTCGGCTTTCTTTATATATTCGGAAACCGCATTTCAACTACTACAACATTATCCATAGATATCGAGCTTATCTAACATTTCATTTTGACATTTATTTTTATTCTTAATTACATTAAGACACACAATTAAGCACAAAACACATAATACTCAAATAATACACTTCTATTATTTCAAAACGCGTTACAAAGGTTAACTTAGACTATTATATCAACATTAATGACAAGCCCAGAATCACAGGCGTTACAGATGCGAACAATCGCAAGCCATCACAATCCTTAGTAAATGGATGCGAATTGGACTCTTGGAATGCGATCCAATGGGCTGTTGTTTGGTTTTGGGTTACTTGTTGGTTCTAAAAGCTACTTAGATGCGAAAGCAACATGGATGCGAAAGCTACTTGGTTCCGACAGACTACTCGATTCCAATGGGATGTTTGGATGCGATGGGTTACATAGGTGTGAGACTGTTGGATGCGAACAACTGTTGGATGCAAACGTCTGATGGTGGATGCGAAAGTTGGGTGGAAGCAGCTCCTCACACGTGGACTTTTGCATAGTTTCTTAAGGACGAAGATTCTAGACTCTACCTTATTTTTGGGAACAATTTTATGTTATTTTATTTTCTTTTCTTTTAAGCTTTTATTAGGTAGTTTCCTTTTTATTAATTAGTTCCATTTCTTTTTGTAATAGCTTGTAAGGCTGTAAATAGCCCATTTAAGCATTGTAATCGATATAGATGATTGAAGTTGAATTTTGAACGTTTGTTATTGATTTCTTGAATTATTACTTACAATTCGGATTGTCATCATTGTTTGGGGCGCGTTTCTCATTTGTGGCTCGATTTTAAGTCAATAGGTTTTGGCTTGTCATAAAATATCATTTGACGGATTATTTTCTGATCTTGATAAGAACTCAAGTTAATAGATCGCAGGGACGGAACACAAACACTACAGCTAGAGGGGCCGGAATCAAAACTTCATAATTGAACTATATTATGACATATCAAAACTTCATAATTAAATTATATTAACAAGTTTTATTTGGTTCAAAATAATGACATATCAAAAGTGTAAACACGAAAACTAATATAAAGATTGTTACATTGTTTATCAAAGTGGAACGCGACGATCTTTTGCATTTTTAAAGTCTTCTATAATTGTCTCTAAACTAATCTTTTCGGAATCTTAAACAAAACTTGGGTGTTTTCTTTTAAAAAACTCATCAATAGTTGATTGTTTTTTCATGTTGATATCCATTACAATAAACAAATGATTTTTTTTATTTTAAAAAGATAATGTATAATACGTATGATATAAATTAGTTTCATATCAAAACAATAAATATATATCTTAGTCCAACATGCACCGATGTACAATTCTTATGAATTTATATGCAAATAAATCAACATTTACTTTAGAATAATGAATAATAACCTAATAAATATAATAAATCAACATGAATAATAAATTAATAAATAGAAAATTATGTATACTTTTACGTATATATTAATTCAATATGTATATCTAATATCTTAATTCAATATGTGAATGTCAGTATGTGAGAGGAGTAGAAAAGTGTGCATCGTACGGTCATAATCAGTTGAAAAGCACAATTTTTTACTTTATGAATTTCTACTATTTGCCTAGCTAGTGCCCTAGTGACTAGACTATGAGTCTATGAATCATATAATCGATATAAACATATATATAAAATAAAAGAAAGAAACAAATATATGTACCTGGTAAAGCGGTAAAGTGAGAACGAAAGACGGTGGAAACAAATAAGTTGCAGGCTCTTGTGACAATGGAGCCGGAGGTCAAGTTTCAACAGCCAACAACAGTCCGGCGAGGCGGCGACTAGCGAAGATGAGAGAGAGCATACGATACGAACGGCGTGAACAATCCCACGACCGGAAAAGATTACAAGACAACAGTGGTCTTAACCGGCGACGATGTTCTTCCGGTGAGTTCGAGAAATAGTATTCTAGCGGCCGGAATAAACTAGGTTTAAACGTTTCAGTTTCTTAAACTCAATTTGGGTTAAACTGTTATAATTTGGATTAGATCGTTGAGTTTTTATAGATATTAAGTTTTCTTATTTTCTAGAATTCTAAATAAACAAGGTTGGATTTGATTTTGTTTGTGATCTTCCGAAAATTTTGTTACCGGTTATTCCTATATATATACTAGGTGTGAGACCCGTATGTTATACGGATTTGATAAACCAAAAATTAAATATAAAAGTTTAAACAAAATTTTATTTAAATTTGAAATTTAAAATTTAAAATTAAAAATTAAAAATTTCAATTTAAAAGGAAACATATTAAATGAGTATTAATATTGTAATTTATTGGTTATTTTCAATTAAGGTAATCATTAATTGAAGTGTAAATATGATGTGTTAATTAAGAAAAAATAAAAACAAAATAAGAAAATGACAAATAGAAAAAACATTTAATCAAAAATACCAAAAAATGACATGTGTCCAAGTTAATGAGAGAGTGACATGTGGCAAAATTATTTTCATTTATTATGGAGGATATATATATATATATATATATATATATATATATATATATATATATATATATATATATATCATGTATATTCACGGTCCGCCACATTAGATCGTAACTTGTTTTCACCAGATATTCTATCAAAAGTATCATTTTTTGTTGTTTTCTTATCGTTCTTGTTCTTGTTTCTTATTTTCTGTCGCGTTCATAAAAAACCAAAAAAGAAAACTCTCTCGTGTTCGCATAAAAAACAAACCAATTAAAAATTAAAAAAAACACAAAACGACAAAGATAACTTAAAATAATAAACTAATTTATTTAATTAATACTTAATAACACATAACATAGAAACTACGACAAACAAATGCTAAATCATGTCAACTTTGTGTTGAATATTAAACACAACGCACGTATGAATTTAAATTTCAATTTCATCTCAATTTCATTTCGTATAATTTATTTTTAATGTATCGTATAATAAATTGTCACCCCTAACTATTTACATCCGAAAAAAACTAAAACAAATACAATTTCTGATATGTTTTATTTTTATCAAGACATGGATGCAGTATGAATATTATTATTTTTATTAAGTAAAATAAAGTTATCTTGTTTAAGATATGGTCAACAATTTTATTTTTATTCAATAAATTGACGTTTTATTTTTTATTTCTCATATTATGTGTTCAAGATAAAATTATTGTATTATTTTGTGTGCCAGCCAATAACATATTAATTGAACTATAATACTATACCTTCATTTAATTTAAACTTTTAAAGACGATTATATTTTAAACCGTCGAAACTTTATTAATTTTTGCAAATAATAATTGGAAAATAAGTATTTAATCATAAAACTCATATCACTAAAACTATCTGGTGAATACATTTAAAATAAAATTAATATAGATTATAATTAAATATTTTGAACTATTTATAATAGTAAAAAATTGTTGTTAATTTGTTCAAGAACTATTAAATATAAAATATTAATAAAATTAGAAGGGGTAAAAAAATATAACGTTGGTTTCAATTTGTTTTTATATATAGACGATTATGATTTCTCATTTTTTTTATATTGTTCATTTTGAAAGTAACTTTCATTAAAATTAAAAATTATAAGGTATTTGTGATAAATAGATGTTCAACTAGAATGGATGGGTCAACATATTATATGATGTATTTCTATTTATTATTTCTCATTGTTTTTTTGGTGTTTTTATTAAATATAAGTTTGGCCTCATCAAATCTATATAATATATACCCCAACATATTTAGATGGATTGTCGGCCATGGATTTTGATTACATCCATGATCGTGGAGCAAATTCACAACAGCTACAATAAAAATTCACAACAACTACAATAGTATTAACGACTACTTGCATAATGTCAATCATAACCCCTCTAATAACGAAATAAACTCCCTTCAAATAGGAAGAAAACTAGAAAGGAAAATAGTGGACAACACCATCCTTACAACTTGTAATGACAAATGAAAGACACATCCAAAAGGCACAAAGAGCCCACTCTCCCTACGAAAATCAACACAACCCTAACCTAGAGGCTAGAGCTCACCACGCTAGTCAAAGCAATCAAACGCTAAGCAAATAAAACGCTAAGCAAATAAAATGAGCCATATCCCACGCAAACATGGACAATACTACTACTGCGAGAGGGATCATACCTAGCAAAAACAAAGTCAAACTTAGAACCTATGATAGACATGATAAAGCTCTAGAAATGACCATGATGGATACGTGAGGTCACATTTCCAAACCCATATTATAGTATAGCCTTATTCAATAAATACAGCTCATATCACAGGAAATGATATACGTTGGGTCGTTGGCCTTGTACTAACACGTAACAGTCTGGAAACTAAAACACCATCAATGAAGAGTATTATCCCGTGTAGTACCATTTATATCTTTGTCGTATTGTCATGTAATGCTTTTGATGCTTTTAATTAGAATTGATTTACACTTATCTAACTTAATTGCCATACAAAATTGGTTATTCGGACTCATAAACCGAACACGAATGTTTCTTACACTGTTTTCCAAATGATAAACATGTAATATCCTTTATCTAGGATCACCCTTTAATTGTATTGTGAACGATCAAAAATCAATTTTGATTAACAACTCTCACAAAGAGAGAATGCACAAAATGTTGTACTTTTACGAGTAACCCTAGTGTAACTTATATACTAGGGTAAAGACTATTCTAGAATGAGATCTCTACATATCAGGGATTCGAATACAAAAGATATATACAAAAAATATAAAGAGATATATATTATACAAAATAAGATCTTATCACTTAGATAACAGATCTGATGCTTGTAGCTTAAGCAAGTAACACGTTGCAGTGAAATCCTGGATAGCGGTTGATGGCGTTGTGTAAAGCTAATTAGCGTATCACAAGGTTTAAATCAATAGATTATAAGGTTTGACCTTACAATCTCCCCAAATATGATGATGTCAAAACCTAATCCAGTTGAAAGTCGTGGAGACAAACTTTATTAGCTTCAATTAAATTTTTTGGCTTTATCCATTTGAAGTCATCACGTAGAAGTTCTTCTCATCTCTTATTCAGCTCAAAAGAAACAAGAGAGTGATAACTGTCAGCTTCTGATTTTCCTTTGCACTCTAATCTTAGATGAAATAAATGTTCAGTATGAGATTTTCCCAGATCAAGTGACTGTTGAAAAAACATGTGGTCTTGAGCATCAATATAAAACATTCCATACTATGGATCTCGTATGAAGAGATGTTGAACAGGATATATTCATACTGCCAGAGAATTATTAATGTAGACAGTTCCATAAGAAAACATAAGAACTTTGCATGCTTGTACTTCTTTCTTTTCCTTGAGGCAGTTAGAGCAGATGACCAAGGCCGGTCCTAAGATATTTGATGCTCGGGACAAAACAAAAAAAGGCCCCCTTCAAATTACAAAATTTATATAATAATTAAATCTAAGTTAATTTTTTCGAAATTTTTTTGGCGATAAACAACCTACGGATCATAAATAAAAGTAATTAGTAATTTTTTACAAAAGATTGTTATTATATAGAATTATATGTAAATAACTTCAAATGAATTTTAAATAAAATAATTAGAAAAATATCAAAATCAATACAATTACATAATATTCTAATAAAATCAAACATATAAACCATCTAGCCTACTATGTGTTATTATTTTTTTTATTGTTTATTAGATATAACTTTAATATATATTATAAAAGAAAGCAAAGAAAAAATAAGGATAAAAAAAGCAATTGAAAAAAGGATAATTGATGGTGTATTGCAGGGAAATAAACTTTGAAGTAATACTATACACATTAAAAAAAAGGATCAATAATATGGTAGAAAAGTTTGCAACTCCAGGGAATTGAACTAGGGTGCTTGGGCACACAAGAATATTTTCCTACCAAGTCGGCTGAGCCTATTTTACATTATAGATTAACAGATATAATTATTATTAAATAGCTACTGACGTGAAATTGGGGCCCCCAAATTGATATGGGCCTGGGCAGTGGCCCAGCTTGCCCCCCCTCCTAAATCGGGCTTGCAGATGACGTAGAAGATGTATCTAAAAGTGGAACCAAAATGAAATTCATGACCTTATTTATCATCAGGACCATGGCAAGCTTTAACTTATGTGCATGAATACCCTTGTGATTTTTAACGATTCCATGTATATCTAGCTACTCAGAGTATATGTATTTGACAAGCTTGGATATCAGAATCCTTTTAGGGTATTCTCCCTTAGAATTACTTATAGTTAAGTGTAAAGTAAGAATCTTCTCCCCCTTTAGGTTTTGTGCATCTAACCTTTAAAATTAGATCAGGAGAGAATCTTCTTAAGAAGATATCAGTGCAAGTAGAACGATCTATTTTGTTGAGAATTTCATCAACTCTCTTTTTTTTGTCAACTTCATCATTAAACTTTTTAAGAGTTTTCTTACACTCATACAAACTTCCTTCAGTGGTAGCAATTTCTGGAATAACTTTAGTAGAATCAAGTTGATAAATCACTTGATTGATAGTTGCTATGTTGTGTTCAGCAACAAAAGCTTTGGCTTCTTCAAAAGATAGACCTCGTTCTTTATTTACATCCATAAAACTTAATGGGTATACTTTGTTTGGGAGCAAAAGAGCTTGAAGCAGCAGAAGACTTCCTTTTTCTTGTCATGGGCTGATCATTATCAGAGTTTATGTCATTGTTGACATGTTGCTACTCCTAAGGCCGAGACTCCCCCTCATCTTGTGATCCAGTTGGGAAAATGGTAGAGATTGGAAGTGGCATGGCATGATGTTATAGCCCGAGACCTTGATCTCGTGATAGGATGAATGTTGGTGCTTAAAGGTGTTGTGAACTCCTTTGTAACCTAGCCTCCTGTTTGCAGGAGACTAAACTAAGATATTAAACTAACAATACCCTATTAATTATTTTAAAATTCTAGCATATCTTATTCCATAAAAGGATGCCCTTTAAATTGGGATAAACAAAAGACTGTAATAAGGAAAGAAAGACTCTAAAATCGACTTAAATACTAAACGATCCTAATTACCAAATTTAAAAAATAGAAGATTCTGATTACCAAATTTAAAAATGGAAACACGATAATTTTCTTATTATCGACTAACTTGAGGACTTATCTAGTATGATTCATAACATTACTCCCTTCATCTGCATTGAGTTTGCCCTAAATCTTAATATTCACACATTAGCATCGTTTTCCTCATCTTCCACCAACATGACGCAAAAGAGTTTGGCACATTTCTGCCAAATTGAGAATATTTCATCACAGTTGAAGCACAAGCCTTTTTTCTGCCTCTCTGCCAATTCTATAGCCGTTACTTTTTTCTAGGCCGGATTTGGTGTTTTAGTTTTGTAGTTCTCGGCTCCCCATTTTCTTGTCAACTCTCGATTTTGGTTTCTTGTAGGCCCGACACCCCTTGGTTGTCCTGCTTCTGCCACCCTTAGCTCAATTTGTCTAGCTAGATTCATGGCATAGTATAGAGTTGTGGGTCATGCAAATTCAACCTCATACCTTATCATGTTTATTAGCCCTGCACAAAAGTGTCAAATGTTTTGCTCCGGTATGACCCCATTGTCCTAACCAACAACAATTCAAAGCTTTCACAGTAGTCTTCCACCATCTCGACTTGTCGAAGCCAGGTTAACTCCCCTAAGGGATTCAAGCTCATAGGCAGACCAAAACGGATTTTGCATTCTTCCGAAAGCTCGAACCAATTTAAAAGATTTATCATCCTTCTCAGGTTCCAATACCACCCGCTTGCCTGACCCACTAGGTCAAAAATCGCTTGACGGACCCAAGCCTCTTGCAGTGTTCGTTATTCTTTGAATAAGTCCTCATACTTCTGCAACCATTTGAGTGGGTCACCTTTTCCCTTGTAACATCCCAAAAAATTCAACTTTTCAAAACGACCCCTTTTACTAATAAATATGTTTACAAAATTAGTGTTCTCAAAACATTATTTAAAAAGCAGTGCCTCCCAAGATCAATGACATAAAATCAGGATGTGTACGGTCACGCCTTCGCCTTGCCACGATTCTCTGAAATACCTGAAACCATAAACCAAAAACTATAAGCATAAAGCTTACTGTATTCCCCCAAAGTACTAACACACAACAGATAACATATACCACAAACAACATACTATAGGTCCAATCAACTATCGGGTTGGAATACCCCAAACCCCTCGACCATTGGGTTGGAATGCCAACATGTTATGGGTCCAATCAACCATTGAGTTGGAATACCCTAGGCCCTCAACTATCGGGTTGGAATGCCAACATACTATGGGTCCAGTCAACCATCATGTTGGAATACCCCAAGCCCCTCAACCATCGGGTTGGAATGCCATCATACTATGAGTCCAATCATCCTGGGGGTGGAATGCCCTCGGGCCCATTCAACCATCGGGTTGGAATGCCTCGGCCTGTTGGCTTACGCACAAAGAAGTGAAGCCTCAGCCACCGACCAAACATGTGCACATACAACAGATAATCATGTAACAGTCTACAGCCAGTCAAACAGATCTACAAATCACTAAGCATAACAACATCCTATCTACCAGGATACCGATCTAACATATCACTACAACATAACAACATCCTATCTACCAGGATATCGATCTAATAAATCACAACAGCACAAAAGCATGCATAACATAATATCAATCCAATGTGCCGACATTGGTGCCTTCGACCTATAATTACATTGATGAAAACTCACCTCACACTGCCGAATCACACAGACGATCCCTGGCTGCTGGCTGACACATCCCCAAACTGTCAATACCAAGACAATACCCCATCAACAACTGATCCCACGAATAATCTCTGACTACAGATCCGTTAAAATCCACGCGCTATCAAATATAACAATGACAACCCATTAACATCTAGCCCCCGACTCACACTATGAGTCAAAATTTGGGTAAAAGACCTTTTTACCCTTCCTCAAGCTTGGCCCAAGGCCAAGGCCCAAACTAGATTACTAAAGGCCCAAAATTCAAAATAAGCATCTAAGGCCCAAATATGGCCCAATTTCCCCAATTGGGCCCAATTCCTTTCGTGGGCCTTCACCCAAGAAAGTCCAACAAGTCACAATATCCCAACCATAAAATCTAGATTACCCAACATGGCCCAACATAACCAAGCCCAAAACAAAGAAGCCCATGTCTATTGATTACACAAGGCGTACTCAGCCTGTACACTCAGCGTACTGCATGCAAGGCTTGTATGCACAACGTACATACTTGTACGCCCAGTGTACTCACCAGCCATGGCCATCTTTCCAAATTAGCATCAATCCATTAGGAATTGGATCTAAACTCAGATCTAAGTTCCCCAAGGTAATCATATAAAGTTGCCAACTTTATGTGCATGCATGGCTAAATGGGACACTAGAGCTTAACGGAGCTTAATACATGCATGGAATGAAAACCCACCATAAAGTTTGCACTTCTATGCCCAAGGAACCCATAATATATCTAGAGCTACAAATACAATCTTCAAAACGACTTTAACTCCTAACCATCAACCAAAAAGGGTCAAAATGACCAAAAATGAGCTAAGAAGAAGATCCATGAAATGAAAAGGAAAGGTTTGGACTTTATACCTCCCAAGCCATAAAACGAGATGTTAATGTTGGATCTCAAAGCTTTCCTTCAAAGAACAAGTCTTCAAGCCCCTTCTTCTTCTTCTAGATCTATAAAAACTTTCCACAAAAGCCTCACAAGAGCTCAAGAGCACCAAACAAAGAGTATGTAACGAATTAGGGTTTTAGGATATAGAGGCCATCTAAGAAATGATCAAATGAGGCTAACATGAAGCTTATAAAGGGTACAACACGAAAATTAGGGTTTTTAATTTCCCTCTCGTATGCCCAGCGTACTCCTCGTACGCCTAGCGTACGAGGCTGCTGACCCGCGACTCTTATCCACTAGTACGCTAAGCATACACCAGAGGGTACACCCCCGTGTACTATCTTCTCAGCTAGTACACCAAGCGTAACTTGTTGTACGCCCCGTGTACTAGGGTTCCTTCTTAAACCTTAAAACACTCCAAAGACCATAACTTCCTCGATCTAGGTCCATTTCCGACGAACTTTATATTCACGGAAAGGTGAAGAGAAACCCTACACTTCTAATAACTCACCTTAGCCTTAAAACACCTCGAACCAAAGCCAAAAGTCAGAAAGGACTAAATTAACAAATTATGATTATGCCCTTGGGCTCCGAAACACCATCGAACACTTGGATCACTTAGACTTTAACACCCTCATCGAAAAGGGCCAAATCCTTTCTTCCCCAAGGTCCCAAGCCTTATGATAATTGATGATCGGGCCACAACCCCAAATAATGAAGCGATTCGAAACTGGGTGTTACAACCCTAATACCCCAGAAACTCCATTTTGGCGATTTCCAGGCACCCGATCGCCACGGTAACCTCCTTCATCAAATTCATCCCAGCTTGTATGCACCTGTTCTTATTCAATACGTTGGTTGGGCATTGATCCTTTGACTTTATGGAAATCCAAGCGGTGTTTGAATGATTATGGTTCTGCATTGCGCCAAGAATTAGATATGTTTCCCATTCCCCGTCCTGTTCCTAAGGGGTTTGATCCAAACGACCCCTTTCCTTGACCTAACATTATAAAGGAACCAATCATCTTGCCTTCTGGTGTGTTTTCGGTGATGATGCCCTTTCCCTTTCCTCGGCGTAGCTCGCTGCTATCCTCAATTAGCTAGTACATCTCTTATTTTTCCCCGCTTGCTTTAGACCCTTGTTTGTTAACTTTGTTTCAGGATTGTAATAAACCCTCTTCCAATGCAACATGCTTGGCTTGCAAGGCTTCGACTACCCCTTTTAGTTCAAGCGTACTTTGAGTTTGTTGGACCATTAATTCGTCTAGCTTCTTCATCAATTCTTTATGTTGAGTAGACATTGTGAGCAACTCTGATACCAAATTTATTATGTGTAATGCCCGCTTTTCCTACTAGATTAGTCATGGTCTGTAATCACTTTGCTCAACTATTAAAAGCCTTTATACGAATGAATAAGAAATGATTATTAGTATATTTATATGCTTATGTGTTTTATATGATATTATGTGTAAATTATATTAGTATTTAATAATAAAATAAATAAGATTAAAATACACATTGAAAATAAAAGATTACTTAGGACAAATAATCTTAACCTATTCGTAGTATACGTAATAAGGATTCTAGGGACATAAGGATCGTTCGAATCTGACTTAGAACGAAGAAGTTATGTTTATTCGAAGTTTCACGATTAAACCGGCACGACTCTGCATATCGTAAAAAGTAAATTTTTGATAAATTACTTCTTAACCTAAGTGTTCTAAACGAAAGTTGTAGTAGTCATTAAAACGAGAGAGTGCATATAGAGAACGTCTAAATCTGATTTCATTAGAGGAAGTTATTATTTTTCTAAGATTCAGCGTAGCAGTATACATCTCAACAATTGAATTTTAAATCGGTCAAGTTTTAGCCAAAACAATCTAAATGAGAAATGAAGATCTCATTAATAGGAATCCAACAGTATAAAGTCTTTCAAAAACGGACATCGGATGATAGAGTTATGCATTTTATACGGACTTTAACAGTCTAAGCCTATGTGAAATAAAAAAAGTCAAAATTAGCCGATAGAGTCTAAATGAAAGTTATAGATCTCGTCAATAGCTACACGTGGATATAAATAACATTAAAAATGAAGCTCGTATGAAGAAGTTATACAATTTTGAAAATATGGAAATTGACACATGCGTGGGACGTGCCACGAGGTTCTAGAAGCAGCTACGTTGCCCCACCCGTTATAGGACATGTGTCAAAATATATGTGGTGCCAAGTCACCAGGCACGATGTGCTTTTCATAAATCTTATAAATATCTCCCATTTCATATAAGTACCTCACTCGTTTCCCTTACACCCCTTCTCACGAAGTCCCCCCCCCCCCCCTTGTAGCCTCTTTTTCCTTAGTTTTCTGGAAGCCGGTGAAGCGTTGTGATCCCCCTGAGTACTCAGCCGAGTAGTGGCCTTCAAGTAGGAGATCCCGAGTCAGTATTCTGCCCACTTAGATCCCGGTTCTCATCAATAGTACTTCTTAAGTGAGCTACACTTACTTTGCTTCCATATAAATTACCTTTATAATTATAAGTCGTTACTAGGAACTTATAATTAAGATTTATCAATGATCCCAAGTCATAGCACAGATTAATCTACTTACAAGAGAGGTGCTTAGAATGGTCATGTCGGGTTGGTTGTTGGATTTCAGAAATGCTATATTGAAACGTCCCAAAAATCAGAGTAAAATTTTTATTTTTCCAAAACAACCCCAAGTCAATAATTGTTTACAAAAACATTGTTTCAAAAGTATAGTTCGTAAATCAAAGTATCCCAAAAGCCAATAACATAAAACTCGAAGGATGTGCAAGATCATGCCTTTGATTTTCCTGATCATCTGAAGTACCTGAAACCATAACAAAGAACTGTAAGCACAAATCTTAGTGAGTTCCCCCAAAGTACCACGACACAAACATATAAAATATAAAACATACATGCATATAGGGTTTGTTGGCCCTTGACCTGAACCCAATCATACCGAGTTTGTTGGTTTACAGTACAAAGCAGTAAGACCTCAACCCAACCGTCCAGGGTTTGTTGGCACATGGCCTCACCCCAGCCATCCAGATTTGTTTTCATGTGACCTCAACCTTACCATATCGGGTTTGTTGACCTCCAGTTTCAACCTAACCATACCAGGTTTGTTGGTACATGGCCTCAACCCAACCATCCAGGTTTGTTGGCACGTGGCCTCAACCTTACCATACCAGATTTTTTAACTGGTGGCACAAAGCAATACAGTCTCAACCCAACCACACTATGTTGACATATGCAACTGATAAACATATAGCCAGTAAACAGATAAGCAGGCAGATCTACAGATCACTACCACATAGCAACATCCTAAACACCAGGATACAAATCTAACATATTACTACTACATAGCAACATCCTATATACTAGGATACATAACCTAGTGGGCCAACATTGGTGCCTTTGACCCACGAGCATAGTGAGGAAAACTTACTTGAATGAAGAAACCCGAAAAACACTACAACATGCTCCCTGCTACACCGCTTTCTCCTGCGGACCCACTAACACCAGAACCATATAAAATCTTAATCACCAGTCAAAACCCTCAAGTTTGACCTAAAGTCAAACTTGGTCAAAAAGTCAACGGTCAATGGAGTCAATTAAGTCAAAGTCCAACACTGGTTGAGTACGCCCTACGTACTCAACGTACGCCCAGCGTACATGGGATGGTTTAGTACGCCCAACGTATGAAAATTACGCCCAACATACATGAGTTGGTTCCATCTTTTCCATTAAGAACTTAATCCCTTAAGGACTTTTCACCCAAACTCAGATCTAGCCTCAAAACATTGTCTTAAGTTATAAAGTTTCCACCTTTATGACTTTCCATGGATAGGGAAGGTCCAAAAGCTAAAACCTTAACTTATTAATCCATTAAGACATCACAACTCTTGAATTGAAGGGATAGAAGGACCAAGATCACATTTTTATGTTTCCTAATAGCTCCATAATGGATAAAGTTTCCAACTTTATACATTAGAATGGTCCCAACAAACAAGATCTAGTCTTCAAGTTTTAAAGGGACCAAAAGTGCATCTTTTTCAACTTAATCAATTAAGTCCAAGTCTCCAACCTTCAGATCTGAATCAATATGATGTTTAGATGGGTAAAGTTTCCAACTTTATCCATAACAAGGTCACAAAATTTCAATATCTAAACTTTGTGCACTTAAAGTGACCAAAAGCTCGTAACACCCAAAACTAGCTAGATCTAAAAATTTCATCATCAAGATTCAAACTTTATACCTCCAGAAGAAAGACCAAGGCGAACAAGGTCTGTATCTACAAGCTCCAATGCAACCAATGCTTCTTCAATGAGTTCCTTCTTCTCCAAGGTGCACCAAGAACACTCCAAAGCAGTTAAAAACACCTTCTTTTTTCTCATAAAGCTCAAACTAGGGTTAGGGTTTCAAGAGAGGGTGTTGCAGAGGTGGAGGCTAAGAATGGAATGGGTTTGGGAAAGTTAAGGAGCTTAAATAGGAATAACCACGGAAATAGGGTTTGGGCACTTATCGTGTATGCCCAACATACTCCTGGTTCGCCCAGCATACTAGGGATGCCCTAGTACGCCCAACATACTCCTCGTACGCTCATCGTACGCGGCTAACCCAAAAATCGTTTTAACTTCAAACAGTCGTAACTTCTTCGTCCAACTCCATTTTCAACTTTCTTTATATCCATGGAAAGGTGTTGAAGAGCTCTACATTATTATCTAAATACTTGGACTAAAAAATTTCTCGAACAAAAACCCATATTTCATGCAAGAACTCGGCCTATGACTTTTCCCTTTCTACCCTTCGGCCCTAAACACAAATAAAGGGTTAAATCTCTTAACTAACATTACCTCCTTCCACAAGGACTAAACTTTTCCTCCTTAAGGCCCAAAGCCTTACACAATCTTTCGGCCCACAAACCAAAATGGTAGGAAACAAGATGTTACAATTCTCCCCCACTTAAATTAGATTTTGTCCTCGAAATTTGTTTCGGTTATGATTTATAAAACAACACCAACATATTCCATAAACTCCCTCTAACCATTTCGAAATCAAGGCATCTTATAAATAAAACTCAAGAGGGCACTCAAAAACCCCCAACTGCCAACAAGTAACCCAATAACTTGAAAATGCTCAAACGCAACAATTTTCTTTCTCTCCCAAACTGCATGACCCAACTTACTGAGAAAAACCATAAAAACCGAGGACTTTCAGTACTTCTACCACAAACCATCCTCATCCTTATACTTCCCGAAACCAGGAACCCATCAGTCTATTCTCAATAACCTTACCCTAAGACTGATGATCATCCATTCGTTGAACCCAACCTAGTCCCTGACTAGGGACACCACCAAAACATGTTGAAAAGATACTCAAAACATACCGATTGCGAATTCCACCTAAAAACTTTAAATATACTACCCCATAGGTATAAGGATGTTCAATCCAAGAATTCGCACATTGCATTGAAATCCCTCATCAGCTCAGGTGTACCTCCACCTGACAAATCACTCGAGATTTCAGAACCAACTCCTCATTCTGGAAACCAAACTCCTAATAGACAGCCCACGAGAAGATGAGGTCCACCATGGCAACCATTCATTAAGCGACTTTCGGTGAACAAAATAATATACCATTCCAAAAAACTTTTCCTGAGCACATGATCCAATCCAATTAGTCACCAAGTCTCCTGACTCCCAAGAACAACACGCTATCATCCAACCATGCTAATAATATTAACGATCTGAAACCTAAGAGTCTCAACCAAATGACTACCGGGTCTAAAGGTACTCAACCATTAACCCACTGTCTTGCAAAAAACCCATTCAACATTCCTTTCGATGCTAATCAAACACAACCCATGTCATACCCTTTTGTTACACACAATATCTTGCACAACCTAGGCTGCTACCAATGCAAAATCATATGAAAACATGGTTTCACCCAACCAACGAATGAGATAGGCGGTTGTACTGTTGTTCCAAATCAAAGGATACAAACCAATTAAGAACTGTACCAATGAATTCAATCCAGGCGTTCTCATGCTATCTTACACATTCCATATGCACCTCCTCATAACCATATTTGATGAGCTACCACAATATACATCCCCCAAAGGGAAGCACATTACCATCTCTAGATATATTGCATTCCTTCTTCCTCACAACCTTACCCAAAGGGTGAAGTGTCAGTAGATCTAATAAAATAGCGATCCTCAACTGTTATCAGAACATCCTTATGAACAAGCAAAACTAGATCCCACACCTTGATTGAAACTGAACAAATTCCACTAATACGTAACTAGCTCGAAAAGACTTCCAAGGTTATCTAGAAATGATGCCAAAAATTTAGTCGGATCAATCCCACTATGAATCCTACCGACACAATATGCCAAAATTAGATTCTTTGTAGGTCAAAGTCACACGTGGAAAACTGAACAACGCTGCCCCAACATTTGGACTTACAATAACCAAGGACAGCTGCCAAACTTGAGCCTGCTATGAACCGAAATTCCACACCACAATTGAGGGTAAACATACCTACAAACCAAAGAAAATATAAAACATACGTAACTTGACAATAGGTTGGCGCATCCATTGAACTTCAACTGACACAATTCGAAAGTTTCAAAGAACCTCTGCCTTATAGATGATGAATGAAATGACCAGCGATCGAGGATGCATAGAGAATTAATCCCATGACCCGATATACTACTGAACAACCCATGTGGAACTAAATATGCCAACTCTGAAACTAATCGACTGATCATCAATTGCCTATCCTAGACTATAGATATAAAACAATACGACAGGCTGACAAATTTCTCAATGATAAGTACTCAACCTGAGCGACTTAAATGCCTCTTGATCTATTCCTTGATGCTTCCGAAAGGAGCCACTGGCTACAATGACTCCCTTGTCCAAAATCTTCTTCTCGTGAAGACGACTCTTGGATTCCTGTCCACATACATCTGATGGCAACTTTCTTTGCACTCATGTCCTGCCTAAATCTTGAACCAACGTTTCTCATACCCAAACCATAATTCCCTATGACCCATTCTTTTGAAACCAAAACTCGAAGAGGTTGTTGATCCTCTAACCAAGACATCCAACTCTCCCCCACTTGGCTTCTAACTACCATCAACTGACCTTGCAAACAACCAAAAATCCTAATAGGCTCGCCCAGATACATAGCATCCTTGATCCTTGGGATATATCCCAACGTAAGATGATCGTACCAAGCAAACACAAAAGATGTCGAATCTCAGATGAGGACCTCTGGAACTCACCAATCATGGCTGCATCTAACATCAAGAATTCCTTGCAAATGCACAAGCAAAACACCATCTTCCCATCTAAAAACAAATGGATTACTACACTCCTCTCCAGAAACCATCAACTAGCACCCAACCCTACAACGGTTAGACTCAAATGAGAGTTGCGCAATAGGGCCGAATCCATCATTCTAAAATTATTTAACCTTTGCAGCATGTAACTTAGCATATTAATTTAATGGTTAACTCACATCAATATGCGTCCCATAAAGTACAAACCAAGCAACATCTGAGTAGTGAAACCGACTAGAACTAAGACACCATAAAAAATAGGCAGATCCTTACATGCAAATTCCGGACCATTATGCCTAAGCATCAAGGATACACAAACACCTGCACTTACTCTCTCAAGAGTGGCTAAACATTCCTCATCTGACCAACTGCTCACACATATACCCATCCATTAAACTTCCAAAAACCCTATAGCACTCACATATGCTAATCATACATAACACTGGATCCTTTAGACAGTCGAATACTTGATTCTACCCTAGGACCACAACCTAACAAGGAACATGAAATAAGGCAAAACCAAGCATTCTAACGCTATAAAATCTTAGTTATGTACAATTATGATGCATACACTAAGCAACTACAGTAATGATGTCAATTCTATACAAGAAGTAATCCAAGGCTATCAGGCAATTCTAACATGCAATTCCTGAAGATCCGTAGTGATGAGTTGAAAGCTCTTTTAAGATCGATTAGATTCTTAACAAGTAAATCAGAATGTAAACAATTGTAAGAACACACAATGAATCAAATTAAGACTGCAACACTACAGAAGAGCTCGATAAAGAACTTCTATTGTAGAGGTGTGCTAGGGTTACAATGCAATCAAAGATGATAATCAGAAGCGTACTAATGACGATGCATGCATGCACCATAAATACCAAACCCTAATAATAAAAACACGGCTGGACAGGCCCAAACTGTGATAAAATTGGACCGAATACAAAATCCCAATGACGCAACTCCTAGACTCAACACCTAGCCTATCACTAGCATGTAGTTCTATCATATCATAACAAATAAGGGTGTGGTAACTTGGGGTATACTTTCTTGCTCTAGCTGATCATACACATCTCCTTCTTCCAGGGTTACTTTTGAAAACAATTTGAATTTAAGTTGAAAATAATTTAAAAATCATTTTGAAAACTTTTACAGATCCTTAGTTTGAGTCTGGATTCACATGAATGCTCATCCAATTCTCTCAAACCAGGGCTCTAATACCAACTAGAAACGTCCCAAAAATCATAGTAAAATTTTCATTTTTCCAAAACAATCCCGAGTCAATAATTATTTACAAAAACATTGTTTCAAAAGTATACTTCGTAAATCAGAGTATCCCAAAATCTAATAACATAAAATCCGAAGGATGTGCACCATAATGCCTTTGCTTTTCCTGATCATCTGAAGTACCAGGAACCATGACAAACAATTGTAAGCACGAAGCTTAGTGAGTTCCCCCAAAGTACCATTACACAAACAGATAACATATACCAGGATATATAACCTACTGGGTCGACATTGGTGCCTTCGACCCACGAGTATAGTAAGGAAAACTCACTTGAATTAAGAAACCCGAAAAACACTACAACATGCTCCCTGCTACACTGCTTGCTCCTGCAGATCCACTAACACTAGAACCATATAAAATCTTAATCACCAATCAAAAACCTCAAGTTTGAACTAATGTCAAACTTGGTCAAAAGTGCAATGGTCAACAAAGTCAACAAAAGTCAAAGTCCAAGGCTGGTTGAGTACGCCCTGCGTACTCAACTTATGCCCAGCGTACATGGGATGGTTTAGTATGCCCAGCGTATGATAATTACGCCTAAAGTACACGAGCTGGTTCCATCCTTTCCATTAAGCACTTAATCCCTTAAGGACTTTTCACCCAAACTCAGATCTAGCCTCAAAACATTATCTTAAGTCATAAAGGTTCCACCTTTATGACTTTCCATGGCTAGGGAAGGTCCAAAATGTAAAACCCTAACTTATTAATCTTTTAAGGCATCACAACTCTTGAATGGAAGGGATAGAAGGACCAAGATCACATTTTTATGTTTCCAAATAGCTCCATAATGGATAAAGTTTCCAACTTTATCCATTAGAATGGTCCCAACAAACAAAATCTAGTCTTTAAGTCTTAAAGGGACCAAAAGTGCATCTTTTTCAACTTAATCCATTAAGTCCAAGTCTCCAACCTTCAGATTTGAATCAATTTGATGTTTAGATGGATCAAGTTTCCAACTTTATCTATAACAAGGCCATAAAATTTTAAGATCTAAACTTTATGCACTTAAAGTAAACAAAAGCTCATAACACCCAAAACTAGCTAGATCTAACAATTTCATCATCAAGATTCAAACTTTATACCTCCAGAAGAAAGATCAAGGTGAACAAGGTTTGGATCTACAAGCTCCAATGCAACCAATGCTTCTTGAATGAGTTCCTTCTTCTCCAAGGTGCACCAAGAACTCTCCAAATCCCTTAAAAGCATCTTATTTTTCTCACAACGCTCAAACTTAGGTTAGGGTTTTAAAAGAGGGTGTTGGAGAGCGGAGGCTGAGAATGGAATGGGTTTAGGCAAGTTAAGGAGATTAAATAGGGCTTAAACCATAAAAATAAGGTTTGATCACTAATCAAGTACGCCCAACATACTAGGGATGCCTTAGTACACCCCACGTACTCCCCGTACGCCCAACGTACGTGGCTAACCCAAAAATCATCCTAACTTCAAACGGTCGTAACTTCTTCGTTCCAACTCCATTTTAGACGTTCTTTATATCCACGGAAAGGTGTTGAAGAGCTATATAATATTATCTAAATATCTTGGACTAAAAACGTCTTGAACAAAAACCCATATTTCATGCAAGAACCCGACCTATGAGTTTTCCTTTTCTACCCTTCGACCATAAACACAATTCAAGGGTTAAATCTCTTAACTAACATTACCTCCTTCCACAAGGACTAAAATTTTCCTCCTTAAGGCCAAAAGATTTACAGAATCGACTTTCGGACCACGGCCCAGAAATGGAAGGAAACAGGATGTTACATATATGCAGAAATCGTCATGCCTCCCGACTGTCTTGCCTAGCCGATCCTTACTTTATAAATCTTAAAGTAGACTTTGGGATTGTTGAGGAATCTAAACCTTTAGGATAATAGTTCCATGAATTATGAAATTAGACTAAGACTTAGTGTTATATACATCTATGTCTTTTAGAAAAAGTGTACGAAGAAGCACTGATCGATTCACCAATTACTAGACAGTTTGCCAGGTGAGTGCATAGTTATTATCAAGAACCAAGGTTGTAAAAATCGCTCGACAGTAGCTTGACGGTCGACTGGTGTTAAGGGATTAATCGGTCTTGGCGGGGATTAATCGGGGACCATAGATTATTAATAAAATGTTAAAATTCATCAAATATTAATATATCTTAAGAAAAACAAGTACTTCAAAATTAGAAAATAAGAAAATTTGTAATTTGAAAATTTAAAAATACGAAAATATGAACATTTTGCTATAACATTTGAAATTTTGAAAATTTGAAAATTTTGGAGTAAAAAAAAAGTTGATTTTTTGAATTTTTTTAAAACTGTTTTTAAATTTTTTTGACCTTTTATTGATTTTTTTCGAATTTTTTGACTTTTGTTGATCGATTAATCCCGCCAAACCCGATTAATCCTAAATTTCCAATTAATACTCTAATCCTCGACGGTTGGAGAACACCAAGCAATTAATTGCTGATTAATCCCGATTTTTGCAACCATGTCAAGAACATAATATTAATTTAAAAAGTATTAGTATTATTAAGTAATATCAAATGTTTACCTGTATTATTTGTGTTATGTGATATTCTTAGGTTTAAGAATAAGACTTGTAAAGGTTGATTATGTATCATGGATAGAATGTGAGATCAGAACGGACTGAAGTCCTCCTCTTTCTTGGATGACCATAAATAGTGGGTCCAGATCAGACAATTGGCCAGTATATTTGGGTCATCGACCAGAGTAGGTGATAACGCTTGACTATTCTAGGAAGTCTAGTGAATTACGTTGCTAGCATGGATTTATAAGTCATGGACATAGATAAAATAGGATACCATATTTATCAAATCTCTGAACATTGGTTACCTTATATGACTTATACTGACCAAGGAAACCCCTAGCTGTGTAGTCAAACAGATACTCAAACAATTCATCGGGTAAGGTGATTCTTCTAAATGATTGTCAAACTAGGATCTGTGAGGATCAATTAGGTTAGGTAGTTGGTCTTAGTTCAAATTCTATGTACACTTTTATTATCTGATAACATTTTTCCACATGAATGATATTATCTATTATCATTAAATTATTATGGGCTTGAAAACCCTACGTATCTCACCAGGTTTTCCCAAACCAGACCCACTCTTTTTTATGCATCACAAGCAGTGGAACCAAGGTTGCAGTAGTTTTGTTAGGATGTCGAGTGGAATAAAGAGATGCGGTTGTAATAAGTAGTTTCAGAGCCTTTATACTTTATGATGTAATGTATGTTTGGACATGGTTTTATTAAAATAATTTTTGTTATCTTAAAAATGTTTTATGTAACTGGGAATTTCCGCATCTCAATTTATAAAGCGTAAAGAAAATGTTTTAATTGGTTCTGAAAAATGGGGGATGTCACAGTTGGTATTAGAGCAATGTTTAAAGCGAACTTAAACTTAAAAACTAAGTATGATCAGTGAGGTGTGGGTTAAAATGCTTTAGGATAAACACCTTAGTTACTTTAGAGACTAGCAGTAGCATAATATAGGAAGATACCTTAACAGCTAATTATGTGCTAAATGTGTGTGTGTGTATGTATGTATGTGTGTGTGTGTATATATATATATATCGCCATATAAAACTAGTCGCCTCTACGACTATAGAACGACATGACGATCACAAGAAGTGGCAGAGTCATCAATAATGAAGGAGGTTTGGAACCTCAGAACGACGAAGCATTTGTTTTTCAAATCCTAATGAACGAAGTTAGAGCAATGATGCAAGAAATGCTCGATCAGAAGCAACGTAAGTTTAGGAACCTCTTAGCTCAAGAACTAACTAATGTTAGAGGATGAGCATCAATGATGAACGAGCAGGTAGTTTTTGTACAAGTCAACAACAAACCGATTCCTTCTCATCCAAAAATAGTCCAGGAAGGAAATGATGACATGAAAAGTCATTAAGGACCACTTCCTCATCCGAAAGGCTTGAAGATCCGAAGGAATGATGAACCAAGGAGCTAGTGCAAATATAAGGACTTCACTACTTGCAAGTATTCATTATTTAACAGAAAGGAGGATCCAGTGGGAGTAATAGACTGGATCTCAAAAATGGAGCTGGAATAGTCACATGTGGTTGCACGGGGAAGCTACAAACTACCTATGATGTAAGACAATTCAAGGGCATAACACTTCGTTGGTGGGATACGTTGGGAAAGATGTTGAGTCCAACAAGCCATAACAGTTGACATGGGATGACTTATTAATCCACTTTAAAAGGAAGTTATGTTTGGCTGAGAGCATGGTGGATTTGGAGAATCAATTATTGGCTTTGAATAAGGGAAACATGATGGTGGGAGAATACACCAATGCTTTCGTAGATAAAATGGAGCTTGCATTGTGTATGGTCCTTAACGAGTTGAACAAGATTTATAGATATGCAAAGAGATTGCCATGGGAGTACACGGTGCCAGTTAAGCATGAACCTAATTTCCAGGCGGTCGTCTGGGTTGCGAAATCTCTGGAAGGAATGATTTAGAAAAGCACTACCGACAGAGCGGAAGTCGGTGAAAAGAGGACGTTGAGGGAAGCAAAAACAACAACAAGAAGAAGAATAAGTTCTCAAAGTCAAGCAACAAGACTGGAAGAAACCAAGAAGGGAAGTGGTATAACCAGTGTAAGAAGAAGCACTTAGCGACCGTGTCGTCTTCTTCAAGTGCACAAAGCCCAAACATATTTCTACAAATTGCCCAATAAAAGGAAAAGCTTGTTTCAATTGTTAAGAGGAAGGGAATGTAACAACGCAAATTTTCAAACAAAATTTTCATTTAAAATAAAGTGAGTTATTTCAACCAAATATAATTATTCCAAATTTCATATCAAAATACAAGCATAAATCCCCAAGATCTCAAAACATCAACAGTGTGTACGCGTCATGCCGGCGCCTTCCCACGGTCCTCGCTAGTACCTGAAACACATACATGACAACTGTAAGCATAAATGCTTAGTGAGTTCCCCAGTATACTACTTACGCATATACGCCTTTCCAGGCCTTGAGATAATCGCCTTCCGGCCCATAACATATTGCCTTCCGGCCCATAACATATTGCCTTCCGGCCCATAACATATTGCCTTCCGGCCCATAAACATACACAACAATTAATACATTAATCTTAACACATATAGCACATATATCATATATCATATCCGACCTTTCAGTCACATAACATATTGCCTTCTGGCCCGTATAACATACATAGCACGCATAGCAAATACCTTACCATTTATAGCACGTATACACAAATCATATCCGACCTTCCGGTCACACAGTCAAACCCTTCCGGGTACAGTATAGTGAGAAGACTCACCTCGCGGGTAATGAAAGCTAGCGACTCCTGAAATCACTCGCACTCGATCCGCCGAGCTACAGACTCCCTATAATATCATATATCCCTTATTAATACTTTTATCTTTCAAGACAACTGACCCTAAGAAATTACATGTAGGTCAACTCTGGTCAACGGTCAACGGTCAACTTGACCGGACTCGGCGAGTGCAAAGGCGACTCGGCGAGTCTAGACGTCCTCCCCAACTTTCCCTGATGTTCCTTTTCTACTCGTCGAGTATCCCTCTTGGCTCGACGAGATCCTCGTGGAAGAATCGCGGGGCCACCCCGACTCCACTCGCCGAGTCTGAAGAACAGCTCGACGAGTTCCAGTCAATCTCCAAGCTACTCGCCGAGTCTGTTCATCGGACTCGGCGAGTCCATGCCATGCAGTCGATCAAACTGCTTCCTGAGATAAGTATTGTCCCGAAATACACAAGCATGGGACCTTCTGGACCTCTAAAGGTCCTAATACAGGGTTATAGTCGTTTGGGTAACAAGGTACTAATCCATCTAATCACCAAATGGGTTCCATAAACCCTAAATCCATGCACACATCAACATAACAGAAAAGATCCGAAATATTACCTGAATAACGCACTCTCTGTGTCCCCAAACCGCAGAACTCGAATCCCTTGCTGTTCCTTTAGCCAAAACTCTTCTCCTCCTTGCACAACAATTTCTTCAAGGCCCTAATATCCTTCAATCTTGCTCTAGATGCCCACAGCCGTTTAGGGTTCTTCTCAGTCGACTAAAGACGGACAATGACGGCCTATAAGTGCATTATATACGTTCCAAAACCAAACGGCTAGGGTTTCCGCTGAACAGCGCAGACTCGCCGAGTCCATAATGGACTCGTCGAGTCCAGTCGCGAACCCGCGACCCAGTCTGTGGTCCTACTCGGCGAGTCTGGCTCCAACTCGCCGAGTCCCCTCCTAAAACACCCCAAAAAATAATATTATAAAAAAAATACCTGAAATTCCGGGCTGTTACAACTCTCCCCCACTAGGACTAGACTTCGCCCTCGAAGTCTCACTCTGCAAATAACTCCGGATGTTGCTCCCGCATCTCACGCTCCGGCTCCCAAGTCATCTCCGATCCTTTCCGGTGTTGCCACTGAACCAACACCAGAGGTACCTCCTTGTTCCTCAGAACCTTCATCTTCCGATCCCTGATAGCTACTGGTCTCTCGGCGTAATTCAGGCTCGCATCCACCTGAATATCCTCTAGTGGAACCACTGCCGATTCATCGGCTATACACTTCCTCAACTGCGATACGTGAAAGGTATTGTGGATCTGTCCCAACTCTGCTGGCAACTCCAACCGATAAGCTACCCGGCCTACCCTTGCAATCACACGAAATGGACCTATGAACCGGGGCCCCCTCTTCCTGAACCGGATCACTCCTTTCCAAGGAGAAACCTTCAAGAGAACGAAGTCGCCAACCTGGAATTCAAGCTCGGACCGACGTCTGTCCGCATAACTCTTCTGTTGACTCTGGGCGGTCAATAATCTCTGTCTAACCTGCTGAATCTGCTCTGTCATCTGGAGTACGATCTCTGTACTGCCCATCACTCTCTGTCCCACCTCTCCCCAGCAAATGGGGGTCCGACACCTCCTACCATACAACAACTCAAAAGGTGGCATACCAATGCTCGAATGATGGCTGTTGTTGTAGGAAAACTCTGCCAAAGGTAAATGCGCATCCCAGCTACCCCCGAAGTCTAACACACACGCTCGAAGCATGTCCTCCAGTGTCTGAATCGTCCGCTCGCTCTGACCGTCTGTCTGGGGATGGTATGCGGTACTAAAATGCAGTTTAGTACCCAGCTCCTCATGGAATTTCTTCCAGAACCTGGAAGTGAAGCGTACATCGCGGTCCGAAACAATCGAGATCGGCACTCAATGCCGAGATACCACCTCTCTCACATATAACTCCGCCAACTTCTCCGCTGATGAACTCTCGTTGATGGCAAGGAAGTGTGCACTCTTCGTCAATCTATCCACAATCACCCAAATTGCATCGACTCCTCTGGCAGTTCTCGGCAATTTGGTGATGAAATCCATAGTAATCTGTTCCCACTTCCACTTAGGAATCTCCAAAGGCTGCAACTTACCATGCGGTCTCTGGTGCTCGGCCTTAACCCTACGGCAGGTCAAACACCTCTCAACGAACCAGGCGACGTCTCTCTTCATACAAGGCCACCAGTATTCCTTCCTCAAGTCCAAATACATCTTTGTAGCGGGATGGATCGAGAATTTCGATCTGTGAGCCTCCTCCATCAAAGTAGCAAGCGTATCGCCCACGAATGGTACCCAAATCCGACCCTGAAACGTCAGAAGTCCTCGTCCATCCTTAACGAACTCTGAAATTAACCCAACGACCCGCTCTTTCTTCTGCATCTCGGATCTCACAGCCTTGGCTTGTGCCCCACGAATAGCATCCAATACCGGAGTCATCACCGTCAGTCTCAGACATACATCTCGCAATGAAGTGCTCTCCGCCCTGCGGCTCAATGCATCGGCTACCACATTAGCCTTGCCCGAGTGGTATAGGATTTCGCAGTCATAATCCTTGACCACATCCAACCATCTCCTCTGACGCATATTTAGGTTGGGTTGATCCATCAAATACTTCAAACTCTTATGGTCCGTGTATATCGTACATCGAACCCCATACAGGTAGTGACGCCAAATCTTGAGAGCGAACACTACTGCCCCCAACTCTAAGTCATGCGTGGGATATCTCGCCTCGTGAGGCTTTAGCTGCCTCGATGCATAAGCTATCACATGACCTCTCTGCATCAACACTGCACCCAGTCCTGAAATCGATGCGTCGCAATATACGACAAAATCTTCCATCCCTTCCGGGAGAGCTAATACCGGGGCTTCGCACAATCTCTGGCGAAGTGTCTCGAAAGAAGTCTGTTGCTCGGGTCCCCATGAGAATGAAACACCCTTCCGGGTCAATCTGGTGAGCGGTACTGCGATCTTGGAGAAGTCCCTAATAAACCTCCGATAGTATCCCGCCAACCCAAGGAAACTCCTGATCTCGGAAGGTGACTTCGGTACCTCCCAACTCATCACTGCCTCGACCTTGGCCGGATCGACCAATATCCCCACCTGATTAACAACATGTCCAAGAAATTGGACCTCCCGCAACCAGAAGTCACATTTGGAGAATTTTGCATATAGCTTCTCCGACCTCAGTACCCCAAGGACCTCCCTCAAATGTCCCTCATGCTGCTCTCTAGATCGCGAATACACCAGGATGTCATCGATAAATACAATCACAGACCGATCCAACATCGGCCTGCATACCCTGTTCATGAGGTCCATGAACACTGTCGGGCATTGGTGAGCCCGAAAGGCATCACCACGAACTCGTAATGCCCATACCGCGTCCTAAATGCTGTCTTCTGGACGTCCTCATCCCGTACTCTTACCTGATGGTACCCTGATCTCAGATCGATCTTGGAAAACCAAGATGCCCCTTGCAACTGATCGAATAAATCATCGATCCTCGGTAACGGATAGCGGTTCTTGACCGTCACCTTGTTCAACTCCCGATAGTCAATGCACATCCGGTGTGAGCCATCCTTCTTCTTGACGAACAGAATCGGTGCTCCCCACGGCGAGCTGCTCGGCCGAATAAATCCCTTCCCCCAGCAACTCCTGGAGTTGCGAGGACAACTCCTGCATCTCTGGAGGTGCGAGATGATAAGGCACCTTCGCAATAGGCGCAGCCCCCGGAATCAGATCGATACCAAACTCTACTTGCCTCGCAGGAGGTACTCCCGGAAAGTCCTCGGGAAAAACATCTGGAAACTCGCGCACCACTGGAACCTCCTCCACTGACCTCGATCTCTCGGAAGCCTCCCGCGTATCCATCACATACGCCACAAAACCCTTACATCCCTGCTGTAGACATTGCCTCGCCCTAGCAGCCGAACAAAAGCTGATCCTGAACGGGTACCCTCGCCGTACACCGTAAGAACTCCCCCACTAGGGTCTCGTATAGTCACCAGCTGGCGCTCACAGTCGATGACAGGGCTGAATCGGCTCAACCAGTCCATGCCCACGATGACACAGACATCACCCATCGCAATAGGAACTAGGTCAATCGGAAACTCAACCCCGAAAATTTCTAGTACGCATCCCCGAAGAACCTCCGTGGCACAAACCACCCTCTCGGCTGCTATAGAAACGCTCAGAGGCCGACTTAACGGCTCATGACTAATACTGATATGCTGACTAAAAGCTAAAGATACAAAGGACCTACTCGCACCCGAATCAAATAACACTAGAGCAGGCATAGAGTTCACAAGAAAAGTACCTACACATATATTAACATAAGCATAACATCTCGACTTTAAATAAATACGTGAATTACAGCATACCTGCCACAACATCGGGCGCAGCGCGGACCTCTTCTGCAGTCAGCTGAAAGGCTCTCCCGCGAGCCCTCGGGACCTCGACCTTCGCCGGTCGAGTCTCAGTAGTTCTGGTAGTAGGTGTAGATCCCTGACGAAGCTGCGGGCACTCGGCCTTCCGATGGCCTGTCTGGTTGCAATGAAAACAAACCATAAACCCCTTAGGACAATCCCTGGCAATGTGTCCTTCCTTGCCACACTTGTAGCAACCACCAGCTCGGCACGCCCCCTCATGACTTTTGCCGCACTTCCCGCAAGTGCGGCCCTTCTGACCTCCCATCCTCGAATCAGCAGACTTGATCCGCTTGGCTGCCGGCTGAGACTGAGCCGGCCGCCGGTCCACCTGCCGAGACTTGGCCTCCTCCCTGGCCTGGGTCTCCAACTCGATCTCGCGCTTCCTGGCATTCGCCTGAAGCTCAGTGAAAGTACGATAGGTGGAGTTTGACACAAACTCCCGGATATCCCTCCTCAAAACGCCTAAATACCGGCTCATCCGTGACTGCTCTGTAGACACCAGCTCGGGGCAGAACATCGCCCTCTCGTGAAACTTCCGTGTGACCACCACAACGGAATCAGTACCCTGCTTAAGAGTCAAGAACTCCTGAATCAATCGTTCCCTCTCCACTGGGGGAACGTACTCGTCCCTGAACATGTCAGTAAACCTCTCCCATGTCACCGCTGTAATCTCCGCCAAAGTGAAGTTCGCCGTCGCGAACTTCCACCAATCCTTCGCTCCCAGACGGAGCTGGTTCAAAGCGAACCGTACCCTCAGGTGCTCCGGGCATGAGCAAGTGTAGAAGCACCCTTCAATGTCGGCGATCCACCTCATCGCAGCAATCGAATCCTGCGTCCCATCGAACTCAGGGGGTTTCGTGTTGCTGAATTCCCGGAATAGCAACGAATCGCCCCCTTGCGGCCTGGCAGCGGCCACGGCTGCGGTAGCGGCAGTGGCTGCAGTCTCAGTCAGTGCGGCGTACCGCTCTTCGAACGTCTCCATCAGAGTGGTCTTAATAGACCCAAACATCTCCGGGATCTCAGCCCGGATCGCTGCAGCTACCTCCTCCTGTATCATCTGACGAATATCCTCGTCGCTCACACCGCTCGAACTCGCCCCGTGGCGTGTGGTAACCATGATGTCTCTGAAATACAACATAAAATTATCAGAGACTCCATCAAGTACAATTGCACTTGATACGCAACCCTACTCAGTCTCCGATATCCAGGGATTCTTACTTGAGTCTCCCACCGACCCGATGTCTTCGGTAGTACGGGCCCAATACTACCGACCACACCGTATCAGTATTCGTCCCAAATCTTCCTCCCCAAACCCCGAATAGTGAGTACTCTACTTTGATATGCACTATCTACCTGTACGCTACCAAATATCTCATATCGGCAAACTCCCTAGACTAAGGCATCACAAATCAGGCCACTCTAGTCCTATCATGAATACCTAGTCTTCTAGCATGCATAACAATTCATAATTCATTGCATAACATAACATTGTAAGGTATTCTGGGGATCTTTACCGTTCGGGCGCTGGCTGATCGTACACACTGCTTCTTTCTTGTTTACCACTTTACCATTTATAAAAGTTTATGCCTTTATTATTTTTTTTTTATTTTATTTTTTTTAAACGATTTTCCTCAAATCCTCGGTTTGAGTTCAGTTACACCCGAAGGTACACCCGAATCCCTCAAACCAAGGCTCTGATACCAATTTGTAACAACGCAAATTTTCAAACAAAATTTTCATTTAAAATAAAGTGAATTATTTCAACCAAATATAATTATTCCAAATTTCATATCAAAATACAAGCATAAATCCCCAAGATCTCAAAACATCAACAGTGTGTACGCGTCATGCCGGCGCCTTCCCACGGTCCTCGCTAGTACCTGAAACACATACATGACAACTGTAAGCATAAATGCTTAGTGAGTTCCCCAGTATACTACTTACGCATATACGCCTTTCCAGGCCTTGAGATAATCTCCTTCCGGCCCATAACATATTGTCTTCCGGCCCATAACATAATGCCTTCCGGCCCATAACATATTGCCTTCCGGCCCATAACATATTGTCTTCCGGCCCATAAACATACACAACAATTAATACATTAATCTTAACACATATAGCACATATATCATATATCATATCCGACCTTTCAGTCACATAACATATTGCCTTCTGGCCCGTATAACATACATAGCACGCATAGCAAATACCTTACCATTTATAGCACGTATACACAAATCATATCCGACCTTCCGGTCACACAGTCAAACCCTTCCGGGTACAGTATAGTGAGAAGACTCACCTCGCGGGTAATGAAAGCTAGCGACTCCTGAAATCACTCGCACTCGATCCGCCGAGCTACAGACTCCCTATAATATCATATATCCTTTATTAATACTTTTATCTTTCAAGACAACTGACCCTAAGAAATTACATGTAGGTCAACTCTGGTCAACGGTCAACGGTCAACTTGACCAGACTCGGTGAGTGCAAAGGCGACTCGGCGAGTCTAGACGTCCTCCCCAACTTTCCCTAATGTTCCCTTTCTACTCGTCGAGTATCCCTCTTGGCTCGACGAGATCCTCGTGGAAGAATCGCGGGGCCACCCCGACTCCACTCGCCGAGTCTGAAGAACAGCTCGACGAGTTCCAGTCAATCTCCAAGCTACTCGCCGAGTCTGTTCATCGGACTCGGCGAGTCCATGCCATGCAGTCGATCAAACTGCTTCCTGAGATAAGTATTGTCCCGAAATACACAAGCATGGGACCTTCTGGACCTCTAAAGGTCCTAATACAGGGTTATAGTCGTTTGGGTAACAAGGTACTAATCCATCTAATCACCAAATGGGTTCCATAAACCCTAAATCCATGCACACATCAACATAACAGAAAAGATCCGAAAGATTACCTGAATAACGCACTCTCTGTGTCCCCAAACCGTAGAACTCGAATCCCTTGCTGTTCCTTTAGCCAAAACTCTTCTCCTCCTTGCACAACAATTTCTTCAAGGCCCTAATATCCTTCAATCTTGCTCTAGATGCCCACAGCCGTTTAGGGTTCTTCTCAGTCGACTAAAGACGGACAATGACGGCCTATAAGTGCATTATATACGTTCCAAAACCAAACGGCTAGGGTTTCCGCTGAACAGCGCAGACTCGCCGAGTCCATAATGGACTCGTCGAGTCCAGTCGCGAACCCGCGACCCAGTCTGTGGTCCTACTCGGCGAGTCTGGCTCCAACTCGCCGAGTCCCCTCCTAAAACACCCCAAAAAATAATATTATAAAAAAAATACCTGAAATTCCGGGCTGTTACAGGGAACATGAAGGAGGAGTGCCCAAAAGTTGGAAAACCACTCCGAAGGATCATGCCACCAAAGCCCAAGGGTCAAAGCTATTAGATGACCCTTAATGAAACAAAGGAAGAGACTGATGTTGCTTCAGGTGCATTCTTAGTTAATCAAATTCGTTCTAAGATATTATTTTATTATAGAGAAGATCATATTCGATTAGGTGTCAAAGAAATAACTAAATTGGTATATACTTGAATTAAAAGCAGAGTCCTTTTGTGTTGCCCTAAAACCTAGTAATTGACCGAATGACTTTTTAGAGAGTGAGGTTGATATATTGGTCTATTATAAGATTAATAAATAGCAAGAAATAAATTAATAATATATTATGAGGTTAATATATTAACTATAAATTGTTTTATTTAATTAATAATTAATCATAAATTAATTGGAATTAATTTTAGGATTAATTGGATTAAATAAAAGTATAGCGACTAAAGGTGACAATGTTCCAAAGTTGAGCATTGAGGAATTCTAGAACCCTCCCATAAGGAGGAAGATTGTGGAGGAGGTTACTAGGGCTTCTTGGAAGCCTTAGGAATCCTTAGGGAGCAAGAAAAGAGATAAGGGTTATCCAAGGAAACCTGTCTTATCCTAGGCTCTTTACTCACCTATATAAACCTCTCATGGGGTTCATAATTTTAGCACTCCTTCTTTAAGAGCCTTAGAGTCTCTCTCCTCCTTCCTCTAAATTCTTCGATTGCCAGGGTTGAGGTACAAACCATTAGAGACACGATATTTATGGTGCTTGCTTTCTGAAGCTTGATCAAGAAGGAATTGCTGATTATTTACTACAATAATCAAAAGGTATGTACACCCTAAAATCCTTTATGAATTTTGAAAATAGTAGAGTACTCCTAGGGTTCTTAATGCTCAATTTTTTGTTGCAAATCTATATAGAAAATTTAGATCCAATAAGTTGCATGTGATCTAGGCTTATGTTTTTCCGCCATATATTTTTTTGTAATCTATAAAACCTATCAGTGGTATCTGAGCCATTGTTTTCAATTAATCTTGCACAAAGTTGAATAGATCAAAATTAAGTTTTATAGAAATTAAACCCTAAGGAGACATTTTTCGAAAATTGATAGGTTTCTTGAAACCCTATCCTCCTCTCTTAGGTTTTCGAAATTTGTTAGGGTTCTTGAAACCTTAGCCTCAACCATTTTCGAAAATTAGGTAAATCCTTTTAGGGTTTATCTAGTTTCCTTAGTTGTTATTTTAAAAGCCTTAAAAATGAATAATAAAAACCAGTTAAACCAAAATCCATATTTTCGAAAATTAGGGGGTTTTGGATTAGGATTAAATTTGAATTATTTTATTAATTGGTTAATAGTAAATAATTATTTAATCCAAAAATGATTTAGTTAATTTAATTAACTGTTTAATTAAAAGATCAAGATAAATCATAACTAGCTAATATTAATTAATTAAAAGATAAAGATAAATCATAACTGGCTAATATTAATTAATTAAAAAGATTAATTTAACTAATTAATATTTGAACCTCATATTTTTAAAAGTTTTAAAACATACCATATATATATATATATATATATATATATATATATATATATATATATATATATATATATATATATATATATATATTGTTAAAAGTTACTTATTATATGTATAAGACAAGTCAGTCAAATCGCTAGTACGCCTCATTCACGAAACCATGGTTTTTTTTTTGAAAGAGCTTCACGAAACCATGCTATAAGAGGGTATAAGGAAGTGGCCTATAAAATGATCGTTGAATGGGTGTCCACTCTCACCCACCGCTCTCATGTGATGGAGGGTTGTTAGCCGAACAGATTTGATAGGACATAATATCATTAATAAGTATAATGATATACTAGTACTAGAACCTTCTTTAAAAATCTTACTCTAGTTACTTTAGGAAAAATGTGAAATAGTATGTTAATCATGCAAATGCATGTCATAATTTAATATGTCGTTAGTGGAGCGTGTGTGGTTAACCAACACATTAATAGGGACTTTAAAGAGAAATGATGGGCATCTCGAAAATTATCATTGTTAATGGAGCGTGTGTGGTTAAAGGACACATTATTTGGAGATGATAAATGACATTGAGGGTGCCAAGCGTGTTTTCATGGTTATTCACCTCTTGTTTTGAAAAATCTAGTATGCTCAAGAATCATATTAAATTGATACTCTTTCTAATTAACATAAGATAATAATGGGTCACACTAACAATAACTTGATACAATTGATTATTTATTAGAAATTTTATTTTAATAAATATTTAATAAACTATTGTAATTAAATTGGAAATTATTTATTTCTAGGAAATAATAATTGTCACACCCCCAAACCGGAACGGCAGAAACGTCCAGGGGTGGATGACTTCATGTTAAGTATCACAACACATGCATCATAGTAAAATAAGCAACAACATCCATTGCATTAATATTAAAGTGTTTACATCGTATTCAAATCACATATGATTGACTCCAAAAGTAAATAACAAAACAAAGACATGAAGCTACTATGCTCCATCTTCTGAATCCCTGTGCATGTACCTATCTACTAGTTTCCTGAGAATACAAGTGATTTTGAAAGAGAGCATCAACATTTAAGTTGGTGATTTCATAAGTATTATTGTTATGAAAGGTATACTCTATGTTCTTTGGAAAAGTTCACCACCTGTTCCTCCAGAAAATCCTATATTTTCTGATGTGATAAATGATAAGTAAAAATGACTCTTACAATTCCTTTTATGAGTACTTAATGAATACAAGCAATATACAATCTAGATCAAACAGACAATCGATTGTGTGAATCTTCCCTAAGTCCAGAACCAAACAAGGAACAGGAAATGAGGCGGAAGTCAAACATCTCATTGTTTGTTAGACCCACATTGTATATAACCCTGACGTATTCACTAGGTGCTTACGGAGTTAACTGTAATAGTTCTTTAAAATATGATGAAAATATTCCTTAAGAAAATCTTATATTTCCTTTTAGCAAAATGGTAACCACAATAGTTCCTTCTACAATCACTTAGTTTATACAAGCTATACATAACCTAATATCGAACGGACAGTGAAATGTGTGAATCTGCCCTAAGCCCACAACCAAACAAGGAACATGAAATAAGGCGGAAGTCACACATTCCACTTCCTATCGGATATCATTTATATATAACTTTGATGTATAATCTAAGGAATTATAAAATTAACCACTCAAGGTCCTTTATGTTATACTAGTTTGTTATCAAGTGTTGAACCTTTTGTAAAAAGGTTCTTAATTCCATTTACTCTAATGTAAAACATTGTTTTCAGAAAGTTCTATTGAAATACTGATTACTTTTGAGATAACGATGTTTACCATAGAAAATCCTATATTTTCTATAAAACCAATTTGTAGTCTTACTCGTTCCAAGACCAAAAAGCACAAGTACAAATACTATACTTACTGTAATGATATTTAGTTTTGTTGATAAGTTAGACTGGCTGAAGACTTGGTTTCTATGGAAACCTGATGCAACGATACTACCCTCCTATGATTACTTAATACATATGAGTTGTACATAACCAAGATCGAACAGACAGTTGAATGGGTAAATCTGCCCTAAGCCCACAACCAAACAAGGAACAGGAAGTAAGGCGGAAATCACACATTTCACTGTCTACCGGACTTCAATTTTGTCTGACCCTATTGTACATATTGAGTAATCACATAGTTAATATCCCTTGAGATTTTTCATGAAAAAGTATATTACTACGTAAATATATCACTTTTATCTAGTTGTGAGTTTTATGACCATATTATTAGATACGACGTGTAATGGACACCAATATCATTTATGACTTTGTCACCCCCGGCCTGTCGGTCTAATTGTAGCTAACAGTAGAGGTGAGATTTTTGGTCCCATATAGATCTATACACAAACTCACGCTCTCCCTCAAGGAGACTCTGGTTCATAAGGGTAGACTTCTGCTAGTACATATGTAGGTACCTGAAAACGTGTCTCACAAACTAGATTAACGAATTTACAAGTAATAATGCGAAAACCCTTTTTATAAATAACATATAAGTTTATAAAAAGATTATTTTATTCCATACACTATACTTATTATAGTTTATAAGCTTATTTCCATGTTTTAATAAGTTTCATGTTTTAAATACATTTCAATGGTAAGAAAAGACATAATAAGCAATATATACTTTAAAACACAACATTCTTTGTGTTTTACTTGTATTCCCCCCCCCCCCCCCCCCCTAAAACATTAAAAACTTGAAAAATATGGGGGTATGAACTCGCCTTATGTGAGTGATTTGATTGAAGACTAAAATAAGGATGTTATACTCACGAACGAAGTCCCATAACACAAACGAGTCCTAAATAGCATATTATGACATACATATGTATACAGTTAGTGCATTTAACATCTAAGGTGCAAAGGAAACAACCTATGAAGCAGGGAACACTTACAAAGAAGTGTTAGAATCGAAAAATGGAATGCTGAAAGTTGATCACAGCCAGACTTGATGGGTTCACGGCCCTAAGAAGGGTTCACGGCCCAAAATCAGGGAAGAACACTTGAAGATCTTGATGATTGGCGAGTGTTTGAAGGTCCTAAGTGATATACTAAGGAGATGCAAAAGGAAAAGGGATGAAAAGAGTGAAAATGGTGTTCTTGGTATATGATACTTGAGAGAGAAAGTTGAGTTCACGGCCAAGAAGTGAAGAAGTGAGGATAAAATTGATCATACATATATATATATATATATATATATAGGGAGGTGTTTGCGGCCGAGGAGTTCACGGTCCGAAGATGTTCACGGCTTCGAAGGGGTTTGCGGCTCCGAAGTGTTCACGGCTGCGATGTGGTTTGCGGTTCGGACAAAGTTCTTGGTTTTCATGCATTTCACTCCAAATTCATGCAACACTTCTAATTTAAAGGATTTTGAACCCATATAAAATTTAAATCTTCTTAATTAAGATAGATAAAAAAAAATAAGAAGTTTGACTTTTGTTGACCTAAAACAATGGGTTGTCACATCATCCCCCGAAATTAGCTTTCTTAGCAGGACTGCAGGGGTCATACTCCTCTGAATGGTAGAATATCCACTCGTAGACCTGGGCAATTTTTCCCTGAAGTTCATGATAGGATTTACACCTGGTCCATCTATCATTACGTCGTGTATACAAGTCATATATAATTAAGATTAGTAAGATGGTCGGACATGCGACTCTACCCCAGGTCCACAACCAAACAAGGAACAAGAGATAGGGCGGAAGCACACATTCTTAGTCCGCAAAATCTTAATTATATACTACTCTCGCGTATACACTTAATAGTGATAGGTTAACTGTATTCGTCCTTAGTCTCTGTGCTTGAAATTGACATGTTGGACGAGTGGTAGTTCTGGAAGGTTTTCTGAGTATACATCGAAAAGCTTTCAGAGGGAAAAGTACTCCTCGCATGAGTACTTTGGGGTCTAGAATATGAGAGAGACAATTATGAGGTCTGTATGAGGTTGTAGTTACGAGTGACGAGGGTTTCATTCATCATTTGGTTAAGGAGGTGGGTTTTCGTAACACATGAACTTGGTATGGTGAGGACCATGCCAATCCATGTTGAATGACAATGCTGGACTCTTTATAAAAACAAGTGTTAAGTCGATTTGAAAGAAACTTCTGTTATAATGCTGGTGTATTCCAAGTGTGCTCGACAGTGCATTCTGTGTCGACTTTCTAGTGCTTTCTCGATATTACCACTGCCACAAAACGTACCGTAATAAGCGAGTCCTAGCAGTGAAAGTGCTTTGATAACTAGTGTCGATACTTTATATTATGATCCTTCTCGGTACCTCTATTATCGCTTGGCATATACAAGTTATGTACATTTAAGATGAATAAGGCGGTCGACTAAGTGACTCTGCCCTAAATCCACAACCAGACAAGGAACATGAAATCAGGCAGAATCACTCACTCTAAGTCTACAAAATGTTAGTTATGCATAACCCTGATGTACGTACTAAGCCATCATAGCTCACCTGTACGGATCTTTAGTGCTTTTTAGAATGTTTTGACTTGTTCGGACGAGTGAGTTATTTATAATTACTTTTTAAATTTTTCCCCAAGTTTTAATATCAATAAAAATTAAATATTTAAAGTAATTTTATTTAGAAGACGTGTCGTTGTTCACTGGTGATTCCAGGGCAATCTCTCATGCAGTGTTCATCAGTATTTGTCCTTCCCCGCCCGAGTTCTTCGTTATTGGGCAGTCCCTATTGTAGCGTCCAGTTTCACCACACCCATAGCAGGCCTGGTTTACTTCTACTCCAGGGACTTGGGAGATTGGTTGTGCCGACGCCATGCAGAAACGAGCAGTGTGCCCCTTCCTGTGGCAATTCATGCACTGCATGTCCTGTCAAGCTCCAATGTGGTGGTAGTTACACTTATCACACTTCGGGAGAGTTCCATCATATCAACTGACAGGCGCTGGAGTGGCAGGTGTTGTGGCGGCGTGTACAGTAACCTTTTGTTGCTCCTGCGGGGGTTCCTGTGTTGTTCGTTCCTTCCTCTTGTTCCCCGAATTTCGTTTATAGTCCCCTCCCTTGGTTGGATCGGGAATGGGGACCACCACGCCATGGCAGACTCCATGGTCAATGAGTCGTTGGGCCAGGCGTTTGGCGCTATCGAAGGTGGTTGGGTTGGAAGCCAGTACATCCCCTTGAATCGGGGCAGATAAGCCCCAGATGTACCTCTCTATCTTTTTACTCTCCGGGGTAACCATCCCGGTGCACAATGTTGCCAGGTCGCTAAACCTATTAGTGTAGGCTACTATATATGATCCGACCATGGTAAGATTCCACAGCTCTTGCTCCATCTTTTGAACTTCTCCTCTTGGGCAATATTCCTCCATCATCATCTCTTTCAGGTTCTCCCAGCCTTGAGTTAGCCACTGATAGGGTCAGTGACTTAACATGTCCATTCCACCATGTTAGGGCTCTGTCGGAGAAGGTGCAGGCAACAAACTTCACTCTGCTCCCTCCTGGGCACAGACAAATTTTGAAAATTGTTTATGTTTTCTCGAACCATTGCATCAGAGCAATGACGCCCCCATTTCCAGTAAAGGATTTGAGTTTGCAGTTCATGAAGTCCTTGTACGAACACTCCCATGGGTGTCCATGGGTAACTCCGGGGTTATTTAGGTGGGTACCGCTACCAGATACACTGGTACCACTTGTACAGATTTGAATTATAGCAGTTGTTACTGCGGCTACTACCGCTGCTTGGAAAGCAGCAGGATCGTGTTGTAGTGGTGGGGGCGGTGGTGGATTCTCTGTTTTGCTATTGACTATGCGCCTTATAGGTCTACCGTGAGGCATCTTTTTGCTATAAAGAATTCAATATGAAACGGTGATAAGTCTATAGCAGTGGTTATAAGTCGAATGCTGATTAACTAAGTTATCCGAGTTCTGAGTGTACCATGTTCTGACTTTCATAGGGTTCTGAAACAATTCATAATGGAAGTCTATATAAAATAAACTTTATGAATTAGTAGTGACTACTCTCGAATGAATTTCTGTGAATTGCGTAACTGTCACAAGTTTTTACGAAAAATGAAATAATCCTAACACATAGAGTGAGTAGTGTATTCACTAACTCACTAGGTTATTTTTAGTTTATTGGTTATTAGTGTGAGGCATATGACGTTTGGTTTCTTCAGCTGATCCACTCTCGGAATTCTCCTCATGATTCTCTTCTGGTCCCTCTTTGACTCCACTGTTGACTGCTTATGATGGAGTGGTTACATCTATCTAAGGTTGTCGTGCGAGAATGGGAGTGTCTAAAGAATCTACGAGATTAAGTGAAACATTGTGGGGTGATCCTTATTGGGTCCTCCTATAATTGCACAGTGTATACAAGTTGTATATAATTTAAGATTAAATAGACCTTCGAATAAGTGACCCTACTCTAAAACCACAACCAAACAAGGAACATGAAGTAGAGTGTAGATCACAAATTCTAAGTCTATAGAATCTCAATTATATAAAACCTTGGAAGTATGCACTCTCAAATTATAGACCTACCAGTAAAGGTCTTTTAATTTTCACATAAGTTATTTATAGTGCCTAAAATACTCCTATAGTATTTTAATGGTATGAACGTGGTAAGTTTTAAACTTGTTATCTTATAGTATCATAAAATACTTTTATAGTATTTTAACTTTATGTTCTATTCTAGAAATCCATTGTATATAGGGTTAGATAAGTTTTAAGACTGTTCCAACACCACATCACTCCCAAACACATGTTGGTCATATATCAAATAAATATAGTTGATCAGGCTATATTGATCCCAGATATGATTACATAACTATCCAGGTTTGACCGTAGTGTCCAACCTTTAAATACATATGTCTTGTTCCTCCTGCTATACTTGTTCTAGTATATGTATATATATAGGTATGTATACTTATATTATAAAAGTATAACTCTTGGTCAGAGTATTTTTATCCCATTGTATTTATAGTTGTATATCTTTTATGGGTTGATATACTCAGTTCACTATAAACAATGCTCTGATACCAATCTGTTACACCCCCAAACCGGAATGGCGGAAACGTCTGGGGTGGATGACTTCATGTTAAGTATCACAACACATGCATCATAGTAAAATAATCAACAACATCCATTGCATTAATATTAAAGTGTTTACATTGTATTCGAATCACATATGATTGACTCCAAAAGTAAATAACAAAACAAAGACATGAAGCTACTATGCTCCATCTTCTGAATCCCTGTGTGTGTACCTGTCTACTAGTTTCTTGAGAATACAAGTGATTTTGAAATAGAGTATCAACATTTAAGTTTGTGAGTTCATAAGTATTATTGTTATAAAAGGTATACTCTATGTTCTTTGGAAAAGTTCGCCTGTTCCTCGAGAAAATCCTATATTTTCTGATGTGATAACTGATAAGTAAAAATGACTCTTACAATTCCTTCACGGAAGCTTGCTGGAGTTTATTTTTGTCTGTTTGTTATTTCTAGTTATGTTCAAGATGTGTGTTTGATCAATTGAACAATGTAACCCCAAATAAATTATAATAATTAAAAGTATCAATTGTTTTATATTTCTGTGTGATGTTCAATATATATGATTGCCTCGATCCAATACCCCTACATCGCACAACCCGACATTTCCACCTCCAGTCGTGGGTGTGATAGGATCCATGTTTATTGTATAGGTGGCCTGTAGAGACAGTATTTGGAATATTGATCAGTTCAGCTATCTTTCAGACTATGAGGTGAGTTTTTCTCATTGTACTTGTGGGTTGAAGGCACCAATGTCGACCCACTATATTATGTACCCTGGTATATAGAATGATGTTATGCTGGTGATATGATAGATTGGTAGATTTGTATGATTACATGTACTTGTTGGATATGTGTTTATGTTTTTTTGTTGTATATGTCGACATATTGTGGTTGGGTTGAGGTGGTCCTGCTTTGTGTTGAAGACCAAGATACCCGGGGTGGTCCAGATAGGTTGTAGGCCCTACGAGGCGGTTCAGTCAGTTCGAAGGCCCGGAGAGTGGTCCAGATAGGTTGTAGGGCCTACGAGGTGGTCCAGTCAGGCTGAAGGCTCATATATGCATGTTATTATCTGTTTAGTTGTGTGTGGTATCTTGGGGGAACTTGATGGGTTTTGAGCATTCTAACACTTCCTAAGTGTACATGCAACCCTAATAACCTTGGATCTATGTTTGTCTAATAATCATGCAAAGTTGTTTTCCAAGGTTATGAAGCTATCTAGCATACATGGGGTACAATTTTCTTTGTATAAAAGATAGAACTACATACCTTGTTGATGAAAGTGTTCCTTGAAACCTTGTGAGCCTAGCACCTCAAGTGTGATGCCTCAAATGCTTCACACAACACCAAATGCAAAGAATAAACTTGAGAGAATACTCTAACACATGCAAAATCGGCCAAGCCCTCTTGTTTCTTAGTGCAACTGATTTTGGGGAGAGTTACATTGCTTATATAGTGTGTGACATTAGGTAAACCCTAATGTTACATGACTCTTCATATCTTGATCCATGGGTTAACTCCATGAAGCATCCTATGGGTGGAACCCAACTTGATAATCCATGGAGCCTCTTACCCACTATATAAGATATGAAAGATTTACATAATCTACCCATATAATTAATTAGTTATCTTTTGATCACTTAATTAATTCTAAATTAATTCTTGATCAAAACTAATTAAATAATAATCTATATTAGAACTTATAATATATTAATAAACCATATGTATTATTTCTCTCATTTAGTTTATTCAATTGCATGGTGCCATGCAACCCAAATGGACCATGCCGGGTTGGGTCAAGTACTTACCAGAAATAGTTATGGACTTAGACACCTTATCCAACAGTCTCCCACTTGGATAAGTCTAATAACTATAATTGCTATACTTCAGGAACCGATCGGCAATCGTAGCTCTTTCAAGGTCTCTCGGAACTGAGAAGATGTTGATACGCCATTTAAGATAAGTGATCATATAATCCTCTGTTCTAGATATCAGCCGGACAATTACATGGAACAATGTTTTACTTATTGTCCAGCAGTTTGTTTCCCGATTCCCGATTTGTTTGACAAAGAACTTAATTGAACACATCAACTTAGTTCTGACCGGGCCCGGTACATAGGTCAAAACAAAATCATCGAGGGGCCCAGATATCAGCTTCTAATCCAAGAAGGAACAGATAAACTTCGACTCATATGTTTGTTCTACCACTCATTAAATTATACACAAAATCACGTTTTATAACATCGAGTTACCAATGCATTTTTGTACAATCAATGCATAACCAACTCGTAAGTAACAAATCATATCTCTAGGTTTGAAGACTTATATGATATTACCGTCTCACGATCACTCGAGATAAATTCCATGAAGTGATTCCAGTGAGCATGGGTTGATTCCAATACTCAGAACTTATGAGCACTCATGATTGTTGTAGCCATGTCTAACACCTTAGACCTCTGCAACCAATCATGACAGTCTTGATTCATACCTACTTCCGACATATGACCAACTGTGGAGGTTCGAATAATATGATATACCAAACATAATTATTCTGGAAGTCAAAACATGCAAAAGAAATATAGTAAACGATTGACAAAAAGATAGCAACACTTCACTCATGAATAAACACAACTTTTATTCATCATCAAATGTCAATTACATTTTACAAATTTCATAATTTATCTAGCTACTAAAACTTATATCATCCTTCAGCCCTATGCTCTGAGCATGTTGGAGATGCTTAACCCTACTCAGTCCCTTCGTGAGGGGATCTGCTGGGTTCTCATCCGATGATACCCTCTTTGCCACGAGGATTCCTTCTTCTATGCGATGTCTGATAAAATGATATTTTCTATCGATGTGTTTGGATCTCCCGTGATCCCTTGGTTCCTTGGCTAAGGCAACAGCACTTTCACTATCACAGAAAATTTCCATGGGCTCCTTTAGAGCTGGTACTACTCCAAGGTCTCCTATGAAGTTCCTCAGCCATATAGCCTCCTTTTCTGCCTCGCTCGCTGCTATATACTCTGATTCACAAGTGGAATCAGCCACTGTCTCCTGCTTGTAACTCTTCTAAGTGATTGCTCCTCCGTTTAGGGTGAAGACCCAGCCCGACTGAGAGCGGAAATTATCCATATCAGTCTGGAAGCCAGCATCACAATACCCTACAACTCTCAATTCATCACTCCCACCGAGGGTAAGGACCCAGTCCTTAGTCCTCCGTAGGTACTTGAGGATATTCTTTACCGCAATCCAGTGAGCCTTGCCAGGGTTCCCCTGATACCTGCTAACCATGCTCAAGGCAAAGGCTACATCAGGTTGAGTACAAGTCATAGCATACATGATCGAGCCTACTGCCGAAGCATAAGGCAATCGACTCATTTCTGCTATCTCAGCCTTAGTACTAGGGCTTTGTGTCTTACTCAATCGCGCATTACTCTGGATGGGTAACTCTCCTTTCTTGGAGTTCTGCATGCTGAATCTCTTCAACACCTTGTCCAAGTAGGTACTTTGACTAAGTCCAATTAGTCTTTTACTCCGGTCTCTCAAAATCCTTATCCCTAGAATATAGGCAGCTTCTCCTAGGTCCTTCATAGAGAAACATTTCCCAAGCCAGGACTTAACTTCCTGCAGAGTTGGGATGTCATTTCCTATGAGTAGTATGTCATCCACATACAATACCAAAAAGCTAATTGTACTCCCACTAGCCTTGACATACACATAAGATTCATCTTCACTCCTAGAAAAGCCAAATTCCTTGACTTTCTCATCAAAGCAAAGATTCCATCTGCGAGGTGCTTGCTTTAATCCATAAATGGATTTCTCAAGCTTACACACTCTATTAGGGTACTCGTTACTGACAAAACCTTTTGGCTGACTCATGTAAACATCTTCAGTCAACTTTCCATTAAGGAAAGCGGTTTTGACATCCATTTGCCATATTTCATAGTCATGAAATGCAGCTATGGCTAACATAACCCTAATAGACTTAATCTTGGCTACTGGAGAAAAAGTCTCATCAAAGTCCACTCCAGGAGTTTGAGAGAAGCCCTTTGCAACCAGTCGCGCCTTATAAGTGTGTACATTACCATCCATGTCGGTCTTCTTCTTGAAGATCCATTTGCACCCTACAGTATTACGACCTGGTACATTTTCAACCAAGTTCCAAACTTGATTGTCATAAATGGATTGGATCTCGCTATCCATAGCCTTTTTCCATTTAGAAGACTCAGGGCCTGCCATGGCTTCCGCGTAGCTGTTAGGTTCATCCAGACCTATTAGTGTCTCATCACTAATAAGTGTCTCACCTTCCGCAGTAATATGGAACCCATAGTAATGCTCAGGTGCATTCCTAACTCTCGTGGAATGTCTCAGAGGTACAGACTCGTCAATTGGCTCAACAGGAGTTTCCTCCTCAAGTTGAGGGCTAGGGTTTGAAGTTCCTTCACCACTTGACTCTTGAAGTTCTTCAAGGTTAATTTGCCTCCCACTGTCTCCATGGCTTATAAACTCTCTCTCTCTCTCTCTCTCTCTCTCTCGAAAGACTCCTCTTCTTGCTACAAAGACCACATTATCACTAGGTCTGTAGAAGAGGTAACCAAAGGCTCTTTGTGGGTAGCCGATGAAAGTACACCTCTCGCTTCGAGGTTCTAGCTTATCATGAGACTCGAGCCTCACAAAAGCCTCGCAACCCCAAATCTTGAAGTGGTCTAGTTTGGGTACTTTACCAGTCCACATCTCGTGAGGAGTTTTGGCAACTTTCTTTGTAGGGACTAGATTGAGGATATGGGCGGCAGTCTCTAAGGCATACCCCCAGAATGAGATTGGTAGCGAAGCACGACTCATCATGGAACGAACCATATCCAACAAGGTTCGATTATGCCTCTCAGCTACACCATTCAACCGCGGTGTCCTAGGAGGTGTCAATTGTGAGACAATCCCACATTCCCTAAGATAGTCGAGGAACTCTGAACTAAGATACTCACCACCTTGATCGGATCGAAGCATCTTAATGTTCCTGCCCAATTGATTCTCGACTTCCTGTTTAAATTCCTTAAACCTTTCGAAAGTCTCTGACTTATGCTTGATTAAGTAGACATATCCATATCTACTGTAATCATCGCTAAAAGTCAAATAATAACGATTAGCATCCCTTGTGGCATGTTTGAATGGTCCACACACATCCGTGTGTACAAGGTCCAACAAACCTTCACCCCTCTCACAAGAACCTGTGAAGGGTGACTTTGTTATTTTTCCAAGTAAGCATGATTTGCAACTCTCACCTGACTTTAGGTCAAATGACTCCAAGACTCCATCCTTTTGGAGTTGGCCTATGTGTTTCTTGCTTATATGTCCAAGACAACAATGCCATAATGATGCTTTATCCAAGTTATTATTATTAGGAGAATTAATACACAAAACATCATTTCCTAAGTTATCTACAACAGATACAGTTTCATACACGCCATCACAAGGTAATGCTTTAAAATAAAGACTATTATTAAAGAAAGCATTAATCGAACCAACTTCATTATCAAATGAAAAGGTAAAACCTTGTTTATACAATGCATGAAAGGAAATAATATTTCTTGCCATTTCGGCGAATAACAACATTTATTCAAATCTAAACTAATCCCACTACTTAGTGATAAAGTATAAACTCCAATCTTGGTTACAGGTGAAGCTTTCCTGTTTCCCATGATCAAGTTTATTCTTCCTTGCTCCACATTCTCACTTCTTCTTAGTCCTTGTAAATCAGAACAGATATGAATACCACAACCGATATCAAGGACCCATGAGTTAGAATGGGGTGAGTTGTTAGATAAGATAGTGTAAATACCTGCATGGTTGGGTTTGACTTTCCCATCCTTCACATCTTGCTGGTATTTTGGGCAGTTCCGCTTCCAATGTGCCTTTTCATGGCAATAGAAGCATTCAAGCTCTTTTGGGTCAGAAGAAGGAGTGATGAAACCTTTCTTGGTTCCACTTGAAGAAGAGCCATCAAGGGTCCTAGCCTTGGTACCCTTCGAAGAACTCTTTCTCTTCTTCCCTTGTCCTTTCCCGATTGCCAAGACAGGGGTGGAGTTGGTAGGAGTAGGAGTAGTAACAACCGCCTTACCCTTAAGATCACTTTCCGCGGTCTTTAAGAGTCCTTGAAGTTTGCTGAGAGTGACCTTTTCCTTATTCATGTGGTATGTCATGTGGAATTGATCATAACATGAAGGTAAGGAGTGCAAAATGATATCTATTTCAAGCTCCTCGGGGAAGTTCACATTAAGCTTCAGCAAACGGTCCACAAATCTTTGCATTTTCTGCATGTGGCCCGTGATGGGTTCACCATCCTTCATTCGGGTAGTTATCATGGAGGAGATGATTTCATACCTCTCTTGTCTTGCATTTTGATGGTATCTTTCCATCAAATCTTGGTGCATTTCAAAAGGGTAGAAGTCCTCGTAGGACTTTTGGAGGTCGGCTGTCATAGTTGATGGGTTTTAGCCATATGAACATCCCTATGTGCACATGCAACCCTAATGCTTGGATCTAGCTTTCTCTAATTGAACATACATTGAATCCAAGACTTCTAATGACTAATAGACTATAATAACATTATGAAATCAGAGATTAGAAGTTTACCTTGAATCACTTGCTTGATCTTCTTGTCCTTGAGGCTTTAGAGTCACAATTGTCGCTCCTCTAATGGCTTACAAACACCAAATAGCAAGAAGATGATTTAGGAGAGAGGAGAGGGGATCAAATCAGCCAGGGTTTCTTCTCAAAGCACAAGTCACGAAATCCCTTAGCCCTTGGGGTCTATTTATACTTGTAAGGCTCCTAGAGTTTCACCCTTAAACCCTAATTGGATAACTTAGGCCCTAAGCAATCCAATACCCTAATAGATAAGCCCTTGGATGAAATCTAAGCCTATCCAAAGCCCTAGAATTCGTCCCCCCTTATCCTTAAGGGATTTATAGCCCAAAGTCAAACTATCATACAATTGACAGTTTGTACCCCTTTATTTAATTAATCTCTTTAAGTCACCAAATTAATTCCCAATTAATTTATGACTTATATTAATTAAATAACAATATTATTATTCCTTATATTATACTTATAATATATTAATAATATTCCTTCTCTCATTATAAATCATCCTGTCAAGCTGCTATGGTGAAGGCAACCCAAAAGGATCATGCACAACCGGGTCAAATACTTGCCAAATATAGTTGTAGCCTTAGACACTATTCCAACAATAGTGGCCATCATGATGCATGCCACCTTGGTGGCATCCCTTTCATGTGCCCTAAAGTCAGCAATCTCTTGAGGAGTAGCAACTGTCTCATCAATCTCCTTAAGCTCCTTATCGAGGACATATTCTTTGTCCTCGTAGTGGGTAAGCATTCGGATGTTTCTGATCCATTCATTAAAGTTGGATCCATCAAAAGTGACTTTCCCACACAAGTTCATAAGGGTAAAGGAGCCATTAGGATTAGATCCAGAAGCAGCAGTGTTTGCAGACATCTGAAGAGAAGGACAAATTTAGTTTAGATATAGAGATAGTCCTTAATAAAACACCCAAATGTAGTATTAAGGCTAGGAACCAATCACAATATATTATACTTAGAAGAGGTATGTCGTAATCTAAGTAATAACATATTTGAAAGGTAGGTGAATGACGATTCACCAATTTCCACCAAAGACAAAATATTAAAATATTTTAATTTGGTTCTTAGAAACTCCTAGATTCTTTTGAGATTCAATGAACTTTTCAAAGGCATGTTTCAATCTCGAGTGTGCCCTCCATGTTTTGTGACTGGGATGCCGAGGATCACAAAACGAGGTGTGAAGTAACCATGCAAATTACTTGGTACCCTTAATGTATTACCCCTCAATCGATGTGCCGGTTAACCACACACGCTCCACCGATACTATGATAAACATTAAGTCACCCTTTACCTACCTTGTTAAGTTCAAGTTAGTGTGTCGGTTAACCACACACGCTCCACTAACGACTTAGACAAAGTGTAAAGTGTAATTTCATGGATTAACACCTTATTCACATTTTTCCTAAAGTAACTAAGATTGGTAATTTAATAAAACATTTAGTTACTTTATAATATTCATCATACTTTTAATGAGAGTTTATAAGTCCTTATCCTACCCGTTCGGCTAACGACCCTCCACCAGTCAAGCAAGCGGTGGGTGAGAGTGGACACCCATTAAGTTGCCATTTTATAGGCAACAACCTTATACCCACCTTATAGACTAGCTTCGTGAATGAGGCGTACTAGCGGTAAGACGACTTTGATCTTATACATATATATATATATTATTAACTTATAATATTATAAGTATAAGGGTTGAATTTTAACCTTTAAAATTCTAAGGGTTGGAACTAAAGTTTTAATCAAGACTTTACTTGTTCCAAAACTTGAGGGCAAGTTTTGTAAACTTTCAAAACTTTTCATTTCTTGTAACTTATGAATTAATTAGAGTATTAAAAATGAAGACTATTCATTTTTATAACCCATGTGTTCTTTTAATGGTTTTAAAAACAAAGTGACTTTTGGTTTTCCATAACTTGAGGACAAGTTATGGACTCCATTAAAACACATAATGATCATGAATTAATCTACCACATAGGTTACAAATAATTCATATGATCATCTAAACATCATAAGATCAAGAACATGAATATGAACACTTTCATGAATCAAAAATTACACTTAAAACTTGTAATTTTGATGATTTGTCATTGTAAATGGATTAACATGAACATTACACCAACTAAAACAAGTTTTAAAACACTAAAACAGTTTAGGGTAATGTTCCTAGTCCATTTCCAGCAACAAAAATCAAAATTTTGAAAACTGCAGCCTCTACTCGTCGATTGCATGAACTGACTCAACAAGTAGCTTGCATTTGGTCATGGACTCGTCGAGTCCCCCCATGGACTCGGCGAGTTCATACGAGCAGAAAGCAGAAAACTCGATTTTTCAAGCAGTTTGCACAAAAATCAAACAAGCAAGCCTAGGCTCTGATACCACTGATGGGTTTTGAGCATTCTAACACTTCCTAAGTGTACATGCAACCCTAATAACCTTGGATCTATGTTTGTCTAATAATCATGCAAAGTTGTTTTCCAAGGTTATGAAGCTATCTAGCATACATGGGGTACAATTTTCTTTGTATAAAAGATAGAACTACATACCTTGTTGATGAAAGTGTTCCTTGAAACCTTGTGAGCCTAGCACCTCAAGTGTGATGCCTCAAATGCTTCACACAACACCAAATGCAAAGAATAAACTTGAGAGAATACTCTAACACATGCAAAATCGGCCAAGCCCTCTTGTTTCTTAGTGTAACCGATTTTGGGGAGAGTTACATTGCTTATATAGTGTGTGAAATTAGGTAAACCCTAATGTTACATGACTCTTTATTTCTTGATCCATGGGTTAACTCCATGGATCATCCATGGAGCATCCTATGGGTGGAACCCAACTTGATAATCCATGGAGCCTCTTAGCGCACTATATAAGATATGGAAAATTTACATAATCTACCCATATATTTAATTAGTTATCTTTTGATCACTTAATTAATTCTAAATTAATTCTTGATCAAAACTAATTAAATAATATTATTAATATATTAGAACTTATAATATATTAATAAACCATATGTGTTATTTCCCTCATTTAGTTTATTTAATTGCATGGTGTCATGCAACCCAAATGGACCATGCCGGGTCGGGTCAAGTACTTACCAGAAATAGTTATGGACTTAGACACCTTATCCAACAGAACTCGCTAAGCTTTAGTTTATAGTTTGATTTTATGGTTTCAGGTACTTCAGATGACAGGGGCAAGGCGAAGGCTTGATCGTGCACATCATCCTGGATTTTGATATGTTTTATGATTACGGGATACTTTGATTCATAATTATGACTTTTGCAAACTTGTTTTGTAAAACTTATGGATTTTGGAGTGGTTTTAACAATGAAAAATTTTTCCTTGATTTTTGGGATGTTACAGTTAACTTTGACTTTGACCGTTGACTTTTAGACCAAGTTTGACTTTAGGTCAATCTGATGATTTTGGGCAGTATTTTAAGAATCTGTCCCTGATTATTGTATAGGTGGCCGACAGTACCAGTTCTTGGATTGTGAGAGTAGTGTTGTTATCTGCTAGACTGCAAAGTGAGTTTTGTCATTATACTTTGTACTGCAGTATGTATCCTTATGTGTAGGATGTTGATATGATGTAGTGATATGTTCGATTGGTAGATCTATTATGATTATATGTATTATTGTCTATTGTTTGTTTGTTTATTTATGTGCATATGTCGACATATCGTGGTTGGTTAGGTAGAGGCGGTCCTACTTTGTGATGTAGGCCAAGATACTCGGGTTGTCCAATGTACTATAGGCCTTACAAGGCGGTCCAGTTAGACTTTAATCCCAAGGGAATGGTCCAGTTACTGTAGGCCTTGCGAGGCGAGCTAGTAGAATGTAGGCTCGGTAGAGCGATCCAGGTATCCTGTAGGCCTTGTGAGGTGGTCCAGGGAGATTGTAGGCTCATGTGTGCATGCATTGTATGTGTATTGCTATGTGAGGTATTTTGGGGGAACTCACTAACCTTTGGCTTACAGTTGTGGATTTAAATGTTTTCAAGTACTTTAGATGATCGGGGTAAGGCGAAGGCGTAATCTTACATATCCTCCTACTGATTTATGTCTTGAGATATTATTTTGATACTATGATATCTATGGATTTGTTTTGAAAACAATGTTTGATTATCTTATGGTTTTATAAAATGTCTTTTAAAAATGAATTTTTTTGTCACAATTTCCAGGATGTTATGGAATTACTTATCCTTATGTGTTAATTCATTAAGACATATACTTAACTCCATTTCAATCACTATATCACCAATTAGTATGTTATAACTTCAATTATAAGTCACTTATACATGAATTCATTTTTCACAACAAACTGGATATACTCCACGAAGAAGTCATATATATGACTTAATTTATTAAGATATAAGTCCATTTTCACTTATATCAAAATTCATCAAAAATAGGGTACTTGGTCTTCTTCACCAATTTCAATATATAGGTAGAATTTCACCATAACAATCTTGGAAAAATGTTACACAACACTCTATTCTTCCTTAATCATCATAATTTCTAACATTTAAGATCATATAGGAATCAGGGTTCATGAACCCTTTCCAGTTTCACTAGCAAATTATGAGATTACTCAAGGAAAGAAAAAACTTACTCATAATCCAAGATGCAGAAGTTTAGTTCTTGGTCTCCCTTTTGATTCCTCTTGATAATCTTCAAGTTTGAGCTTAAAATTGATAAAAATCTCCCTATCTGGCCTCTAGAACATATGTGTGAAGTATGGGGTAAAAATATCGAGTTTAGCTCTTAAAACCCATATTATTATTTTTTATTTCTGTTGCGTGTACGCGTCGTGCACTTCACATGGACGCGTTGCGATTTTGCATCACTTTTGTCTTAACTTCGGACGGTCATAACTTCTTCATACGAAATTGGATTTTAATGATTTTTATAGCAACGTGTTCGTATCGAGTTAACTTGAAATGACCGAAAAATACAACAAATTTTAAATTTTTCAAAAACAACTCGATTCCATTAAATCATTACAAAAAGGTTTTCAATACAAAATATTTAGCGTATTCCCAGAATCACATTACTACAAAATCATGAGGAGCGGTACGATCACGCCTTCGCCTTGCCACGGTCTCCTAAAGAACCTGAAAAACATAAAACCACAACTGTAAGCCCGAAAGCTTAGTGAGATATCCCCAAAATACCAACCACTTATACCATACACGCATAACATGCCACAACATATCTGATCACAGAACAGCCATGCACTTCGGGTCTACTGTGTGACTGGTCCGCCGCACCGGCCTACAGTCCACCTGGTCCACCCTCTGAGTCTAGCCATAAACCTCGAGTCTACAGTGTGATTGGTCCGCCCGCACCGGGCCTTCAATCCACCTGGTCCATTCTCTGAGTCTACATTATGACTGGTCTGCCCGCACCGGGCCTTCAGTCGGCCTGGTCCACTCTCCGAGCCTCGGCACGTCTGGTCCGCCCTCTTAGGGCCTACAGCCTATCCAGACCGCTCGCTGAGCCTTCGGAACAACCGGTCCGCCCAGGGTATCTTGGCCTACAGCACAAAGAAGGACCCTCCTCAACCCAACTCCAGTCCAAACAACCATGTGCACATATACATACAATCATATAGCAATTCACAGTCAACAAGCAGATCAAACAGATCACATAACATATCATCATCCTAACCAGGATACCGACCTAACAGGTCACTAGCATAGCATCTCCCTATCTCTCAAGATATCGATCTCAATCAGGTCTCTAACATATACCATCCTAGCTCTCAGGATGCAAACATATCAAAGCAGTAACATAACAACAACTACCCGGATCTCAATCCGATAAGGGCCGGCCTTGGTGCCTTAGACCCTGTTGATATAGTGAGGATAACTCACCTCGAAACTGCCGGCTGAAAGGATAAGATCCCGCTGCTCCAAATTCCGACACGAACTCCTCCACTGAACACCAAAACACTCAACTCAATAAATACCCTTAATTACCAAAATACCCAGAAGACAATTACTCAACCCTTTGACAAGGTCAAAGTCAACCCTTGACTGACTCTACTCGCCGAGTCAACCCGATGACTCGCCGAGTCCCCAAGCTCAAGACTTCCCTTCAATCCGCGACCTAACTCGCCGAGTCACCCCGAGACTCGCCGAGTCCAACAACTCTGAGTCCACTCGCACACAACTCACCGAGTCATCCCTTGACTCACCGATTCTCGACTAGACCAGAAAATATTGGGACTCTTCGGCAAGACTCGCCGAGTCAAAGAACAGACTCGCCGAGTCTAAGGTTATCTTCAACCTACTCGCCGAGTTGTTCATACAACTTGTTGAGTTCCAGGCCATCTTCATCCAACTCGCCGAGTTGTTCTTCCAACTCGTCGAGTTCTAGCTCATCTTCAAGCAACTCGTCGAGTCCACCTATGTGACTCGCCGAGTACTACCGGTCTGAATCCACACAGAAGCACTCCAGGGCATGCAATTGATCCAAAACATAGATCTAGCCTCCTACAACCCATCTATCACGTAAAGTGGCAAACTTTACGTGAATCCAAAGAGATCTAGGCCTTTAACACTTTAGGGCTAGGGTTTGGGACATGATAGCTTCACTACACACTTGAACACAGGGACTTTCAGGCATTCCAACCCTTCTCCATTCCAGATCTGAGGTAGCAACCTCAGATCTAACCTCTAAACTCCAAAACACCAAAAGATAAGCTCCCCACAAACCCCATAATGATGAATCCATAAGAATAACAGCCCAAGGACGAGATATTACCTCAAAAGAATGCCCCAACTGCAATGGAACTCGAATCCAAGCAAAGCCCCTTGCTCCAAGCCTCCTACCCTTCAAGATTTCCTCAACAATTGCTTCTCCAAGCTTCCCAATGCAATATGATCACTCACACACGAAGGCTAAGGGTTTCTGGACTTGAGGATGAGTAAAGAGGCTGGGGAATGAATGTTATGTTCTTTATATAGAGCTCAACCCCGAGAATTAGAGTTTTCTCCACTCAGCGCCTACTCGCCGAGTCCACCTTACTGACTCGTCGAGTCGGCCACTTAACACGCGACCAAGTCGTGACTCTACTCGCCGAGTCCACCCATAGACTCGCCGAGTTCCCATTCCAATTTTTTTTCTTTTAGCCCTTCAACTATACTCTTTGCTATTCCAGGATGTTACATAACTACAACTTTCTTTTACATTAATTTTGCTAGAAAGCATTATATTGTTGCTTATAATCTCTTAAATGAAAGGATATACATTATTCATTATTAAAACTACACACCAACACATATTTTACATTCACCAATTCGCATACTCTGAAAAAACACATGTCTTAACCGTCTATTTAACTCATAAAGATGTTACAATTCTCCCCCACTTAAATTAGGCTTCGTCCTCGAAGCCTACGGCAACTCAACTCCAAAATACTCCCACGACGCGCCACCTGGCCCTAACCGGACCAGGTTCCTCAAGGCATAACCATCGAAACTCGAACTCATTTCCTCTTTCCTTGCGGTGTTCTGACTACCGTCTCAAACCGGGCACCGACTGTACCCTCTGATAATCACACTCAACAATCGAGAATTACCCAAGATGCATCACTGCTCCAAATCACAACCATCACTCGACCCATATGAGTTAGAAGATAACTATGCACCACCGGATTCCCGATCCGAATCCAACTCTAATCATTCTGCTGACAGAAAGACACATTTTTCAGAGCAACTCCCATGAGTTCTCTGATGGGTTTTGAGCATTCTAACACTTCCTAAGTGTACATGCAACCCTAATAACCTTGGATCTATGTTTGTCTAATTATCATGCAAAGTTGAATTCCAAGGTTATATTCCTATCTAGCATACATGGGGAACAATTTTGACTTGAATCATAGATAGAATAACTTACCTTGTTGTTGCTTGTGTTCCTTGAAACCTTGTGAGCCTAGCACCCCAAGTGTGATGCCTCAAATGCTTCACACAACACCAAATGCTCTTGGAAAGACTCTTGAGATAATACACACTTCTCAAAATCGGCCAAGCCCTCTAGTTTCTCATGTCTAGCCTTGTCTACCCAATTTTGTGGAGAATGGGACTCTTATATAGTGTTGACACATCTAGGGTTACACCATGTAAACCCTAATGTGTCATGACTCTTCATTTCCATGACCCATGGGTTTGTAACTCCCATGGAGCATCCATGGAGCATCCTATGGGTAGAACCCAACTTGATAATCCATGGAGCCTCTTAGCCCACTATACAAGATATGAATGATTTACATAATCAACCCATATATTTAATTAGTTATCCTTTGATCACTTAATTAATTCCAAATTAATTCTTTGATCAACTAATCAAATAATATTATTAATATATTAGAACTTATAATATATTAATAATCTCCAAGTGTTATTTCTCTCATTTAGTCTATCCAATTGCATGGTGCCATGCAACCCAAATGGACCATGCCGGGTCGGGTCAAGTACAAGCCCGAAATAGTTATGGACTTAGACACCTTATCCAACAGTCTCCCACTTGGATAAGTCTAATAACTATATCTCTAGTACTTCAGGAACCGACCGGCAATCGTAGCTCTTTCAAGGTCTCTCGAAACTGAGAAGATGATGGTACGCCATTTAAGATAAGTGATCATATAATCCTCTGTTCTAGATATCAGCCGGACAAATACATGGAACATTGTCTTGCTTATTGTCCAGCATTTGTTTCCCGATTTCCGATTTGTTTGACATAGAACTTAATTGAACACTTCAACTTAGTTCTGACCGGGCCCGGTACATGGGTCAAAACAAAATCATCGAGGGGCCCAGATACCAGCTTCTAATCCAAGAAGGAACAGATAAACTTCGACTCATATGTTTGTTCTACCACTTATTAAATTACACACAAAAGTACGTTTTATAACATCGAGTTACCAATGCGGTTTCGTACAGTCAATGCATAACCAACTTGTAAGTAACAAATCATATCTCTAGGTTTGAAGACTTATATGATATTACCGTCTCACGATCACTCGAGATAGAATTCCATGAAGTGATTCCAGTGAGCGTGGGTTGAGTCCAATGCTCAGAACTTATGAGCACTCATGATTGTTGTAGCCTTGTCCAAGACCTCTACAACCAAACATGACAGTCTTGATTCATATCTACTTCCAACATATGACCGACTGTGGAGGTTTGAATAATATGTTATACCAAACAAAAATTATTCTGGAAGTCAAAACATGCAAAAGAAATATAGTAAACGATTGACAAGAGATAGCAACACTTTACTCATAAATAAAACACCTTTTATTCATCATCAAATGTCAATTACACTTTACAAATTTCCGGGTTATCTAACTACTAAAACTTATATCATCCTTCAGCCCTATGCTCCGAGCATGCTGAAGATGCTTAACCCTACTCAGTCCCTTCGTGAGGGGATCTGCTGGGTTCTCATCCGATGATACCCTCTTTGCCACGAGGAGTCCTTCTTCGATCCGATGTCTAATGAAATGGTATTTTCTATCGATGTGTCTGGATCTCCCATGATCCCTTGGTTCCTTAGCTAAGGCAACAGCACTTTCACTATCACAGAAAATTTCCATTGGCTCTTTAATAGCTGGTACAACTCCAAGGTCTCCAATGAAGTTCTTCAGCCATATCGCTTCCTTTGCTGCTTCGCTAGCTGCAATATACTCTGATTCACAAGTAGAATCTGCCACTATCTCTTGCTTGGAACTCTTCCAAGAAATTGCTCCTCCGTTTAGGGTAAAGACCCAGCCCGACTGAGAGCGGAAATTATCCCTATCAGTCTGGAAGCTAGCATCACTATACCCTACAACTCTCAAGTTATCACTCCCACCGAGGGTAAGAACCCAGTCCTTAGTCCTCCGTAGGTACTTGAGGATATTCTTTACCGCAGTCCAGTGTGCCTTGCCAGGGTTCGCCTGATACCTGCTAACCATGCTCAAGGCAAAAGCTACATCGGGTCGAGTACACGTCATAGCATACATGATTGATCCTACAGCCGAAGCGTAAGGTGTTCGACTCATTTCTGCTATCTCAGCCTCAGTGCTAGGGCTTTGTGTCTTACTCAATCTGGTGTTACTCTGGATGGGTAACTCTCCTTTCTTGGAATCCTGCATGCTGAATCGCTTCAGCACTTTATCCAAGTAGGTACTCTGACTAAGTCCAATTAGTCTTTTACTCCGATCTCTCAAGATCCTTATCCCTAGAATATAGGTAGCTTCACCAAGGTCCTTCATAGCGAAACACTTCCCAAGCCATGACTTTACTTCCTGCAGGGTTGGAATGTCGTTTCCTATGAGTAGTATGTCATCCACATACAATACCAAAAAGCTAACTATACTCCCACTAGCCTTGACATACACACAAGATTCATCTTCACTCCTAGAAAAGCCAAATTCCTTGACCTTTTCATCAAAGCAAAGATTCCATCTGCGAGGTGCTTGCTTCAATCCATAAATGGATTTCTCAAGCTTACACACTCTATTAGGGTACTCGTTGCTGACAAAACCCTCTGGCTGACTCATGTAAACATCTTCAGCCAACTTTCCATTAAGGAAAGCGGTTTTGACATCCATCTGCCATATTTCATAGTCATGAAATGCAGCTATGGCTAACAGAACCCGAATAGACTTAATCTTGGCTACCGGAGAAAAGGTCTCATCATAATCCACTCCAGGAATTTGAGAGAAGCCCTTTGCAACCAGTCTAGCCTTATAAGTGTGTACTTTACCATCCATGTCGGTCTTCTTCTTGAAGACCCATTTGCACCCTACTGTCTTACGACCTGGTACGTTTTCAACCAAGTTCCAAACTTGATTGTCATACATGGATTGTATCTCGCTATCCATAGCCTCTTTCCATTTAGCAGACTCGGGGCCTGCCATGGCTTCCTCGTAGCTGTTAGGGTCATCTTGACTTACTAGTGTTTCATCACTAATAAGTGTCTCACCTTCTGCAGTAATATGGAATCCATAGTAATGCTCAGGTGCACTCCTAACTCTCGTGGAACGTCTCAGAGGTACAGATTTGTCAATTTGCTCAACAGGAGTTTCCTCCTCAAGTTGAGGGCTAGAGTTTGAAGTTCCTTCACCGCTTGATTCTTGAATTTCTTCAAGATCAATTTGCCTCCCACTGTCTCCTTGGCTTATAAACTCTCTTTCTCGAAAGACTCCTCTTCTTGCTACAAAGACCACATTGTCACTAGGTCTGTAGAAGAGGTAACCAAAGGATCGTTGTGGGTAACCGATGAAAATACACCTCTCGCTTCGAGGTTCGAGCTTATCATGAGTCTCGCGTCTCACGAAAGCCTCACAACCCCAAATCTTGATGTGGTCTAGTTTAGGTACTTTACCAGTCCACATCTCGTGAAGAGTTTTGGCAACTTTCTTTGTAGGGACTAGATTAAGAATATGGGCGGCAGTCTCTAAGGCATACCCCCAGAATGAGATTGGTAGCGAAGCTCGACTCATCATGGAACGAACCATGTCCAACAAGGTTCGATTACGCCTCTCAACCACACCATTCAACTGTGGTGTCCTGGGAGGTGTCAATTGTGAGACTATCCCACATTCCCTTAGATAGTCGAGGAACTCTGAACTAAGATACTCACCACCACGATCGGATCGAAGAATCTTAATATTCCTGCCCAATTGATTCTCGACTTCCTGTTTAAATTCCTTAAACCTCTCGAAAGTCTCTGACTTATGCTTGATCAAGTAGACATATCCATATCTACTATAATCATCAGTAAAAGTCAAATAATAACGATTAGCATCCCTTGTGGCATGTTTGAATGGTCCACACACATCCGTGTGTATAAGGTCCAACAAACCTTCACCCCTCTCACACGAACCTGTGAAGGGTGACTTTGTCATTTTTCCAAGTAAGCATGATTCGCAACTATCATCTGACTTTAGGTCAAACGACTCCAAGACTCCATCTTTTTGGAGTTGGCCTATGTGCTTCTTGCTTATATGTCCAAGACGACAATGCCATAATGATGCTTTATCCAAGTTATTATTAGTAGAATCAATACACAAAACATTATTTCCTAAGTTATCAACAACAGATACAGCTTCATACACACCATCACAAGGTAATGCTTTAAAATAAAGAACATTATTAAAAAAAGCATCAATAGAACCAACTTCATTATTAAATGAAAAGGTAAACCCTTGTTTGTACAAAGCATGAAAGGAAATAATATTTCTTGCCATTCCTGGCGAATAACAACACTTATTCAAATCTAAACTAAACCCACTACTTAGCGATAAAGTATAAACTCCAATCTTGGTAACAGGTATAGCTTTCCTATTCCCCATGATCAAGTTTATCCTTCCTTGCTCCACATCCTCACTTCTTCTTAGTCCCTGCAAGTCACAACAAATGTGAATACCACACCCGGTATCAAGGACCCAAGAATTAGAATGGGGTGAGTTATTAGAAATGATAGTGTAAATACCTGCATGGTTGGGTTTAACTTTCCCATCCTTCACATATTGCTGGTATTTTGGGCAGTTCCGCTTCCAATGAGCTTTTTCATGGCAATAGAAGCATTCAGCCTCTTTTGGGTCAGAAAAAGGAGTAATGAAACCTTTCTTGGTTCCACTTGAAGAAGAGCCATCAAGGGTCCGAGCCTTGGTACCCTTCGAAGATCTCTTTCTCTTCCTCCATCGATTCTTCCCAATTGCCAAAACCGGAGTAGAGTTTTGAGTAGGAGTGATAGCAACCGACTTCCCCTTAAGACCTGATTCTGCGGTCTTGAGAAGTCCCTGAAGTTTGCTGAGTGTGACTTCTTCCTTGTTCATGTGATATGTCATGCGGAATTGATCATAGCACGATGGTAAGGAATGCAAAATAATATCTATTGCAAGATCCTCCGGGAAGTTCACATTAAGCTTCAGCAAACGATCCACATACCTTTGCATTTTTTGCATGTGGCTCGTGACGGATTCCCCGTCCTTCATCATGGTTGTTATCATGGAGCAGATGATTTCATACCTCTCTTGTCGTGCACTTTGATGGTATCTTTCCATCAAATCTTGGTGCATGTCATAAGGGTAGAAATCCTCATAAGACTTTTGGAGTTCCGCTGTCATCGTGGCCATCATGATGCAAGCCACTTTCGTAGCATCCCTTTCATGTGCCCGAAATTCAGCGATCTCCTGAGGAGTTGCAGTGGACTCATCAATCTCCTTAAGCTCCTTGTCAAGGACATATTCTTTGTCCTCGTAGCGGGTAATCATCCTGATGTTTCTGATCCACTCATTGAAGTTGGATCCATCAAAGGTGACTTTCCCACACAAGTTCATAAGGGTAAAGGAGCCATTAGGATTAGAGCCAGAAGCATTGTTGAAAGACATCTGAAGGAAAGAGGACAAGATTAGTTTAGATAAGAGAGTCCTTAATAAAACACCCAAATGTAATATTAAGGCTAGGATCCAATCACAATATAATATAACTTAGAAGAGGTATGCCGTAATCTAAGCTATATCATATTTGAAAGGTAGGTGAATGACGATTCACCAATTTCCACCACGAAAACCGCAATATTTTAGTATTAGGTTTTTGAATGGTTCTTAGAAATTCCTAGATTCTTTGAGATTCAATGAACTTTTCAAAGGCATGTTTCAATCTCGAGTGTGCCCTCCAAGTTTTGTGACTGGGATACCGAGGATCACAAAACGAGGTGTGAAGTAACCATGCAAATCACTTGGTACCCTTAAAGTTTATCACTCAATCGATGTGCCGGTTAACCACACACGCTCCATCGATACTATAATAAACCCTAAGTCACCCTTTACCTACCTTGTTAAGTCCAAGTTAGTGTGCCGGTTAACCACACACGCTCCACCAACGACTTAATCAAAGTGTAAAGTGTAATTTCATGGAATAGCACCTTATTCACATTTTTCCTAAAGTAACTAAGATTGGGAATTTAATAAAACATTTAGTTACTTTATAATATTCATCATACTTTGAATGAGAATTAATAAGTCCTTGTCTTACCCATTCGGCTAACGACCCTCCACCGATCAAGCAAGCGGTGGGTGAGAGTGGACATCCATTAAGTCACCATTTTATAGGCAACAACCTTATACCCACCTTATAGACCGGCTTCGTGAATGAGGCGTACTAGCGGTAAGACGACTTTGTTCTTATACATATATATATATAATTATTAAATCATAATAATATAAGTATAAGGGTTGAATTTTAACTTTTAAAATTCTAGGGGTTGGAACTAAAGTTTTAACTTAACTTTACTTGTTCCAAAACTTGAGGGCAAGTTTTGTAAACTTTCAAAACTTTTCATTTCTTGTAACTTATGAGTTTAATAGAGTAATAAAATGAGGACTTTTCATTTTTCCTAACTCTTGTGTTCTTTTAATGGTTTTTAATCCAAGAGACTTTTGGTTTTCCATAACTTGAGGACAAGTTATGGACTCCATTATAACACATTATGATCATGAATTAATCTACCACATAGGTTACAAATAATTCCTATGATCATCTAAACATCATAAGAACAAGAATATGAATATGAACACTTTCAAGAATCAAAATCACATTTAATCTTTGTAATTTTGATAACTAGTTGTTGTAAATGAATTAGAAAACACATTACACCTTCTAAAATAAGTTTTCAAGTACCAAAACATTTTAGGGTAATGATTCTAATCCATTTCCAGCAACTCAAGTCGAAATTCTGCACTCTGTCGACCCTACTCGCCGAGTGCATAAATCTACTCGCCGAGTAGGTTGAAGATACACATGAACTCGACGAGTCCTCCCCATGGACTCGCCGAGTCCATCAGTCAGACAGCAAGATTTTCGACTTTCTTCAACTTTTAAGCACAAATAACAAACAAACAAGCCTAGGCTCTGATACCACTGATGGGTTTTGAGCATTCTAACACTTCCTAAGTGTACATGCAACCCTAATAACCTTGGATCTATGTTTGTCTAATTATCATGCAAAGTTGAATTCCAAGGTTATATTCCTATCTAGCATACATGGGGAACAATTTTGACTTGAATCATAGATAGAATAACTTACCTTGTTGTTGCTTGTGTTCCTTGAAACCTTGTGAGCCTAGCACCCCAAGTGTGATGCCTCAAATGCTTCACACAACACCAAATGCTCTTGGAAAGACTCTTGAGATAATACACACTTCTCAAAATCGGCCAAGCCCTCTAGTTTCTCATGTCTAGCCTTGTCTAGCCAATTTTGTGGAGAATGGGACTCTTATATAGTGTTGACACATCTAGGGTTACACCATGTAAACCCTAATGTGTCATGACTCTTCATTTCCATGATCCATGGGTTTGTAACTCCCATGGAGCATCCATGGAGCATCCTATGGGTAGAACCCAACTTGATAATCCATGGAGCCTCTTAGCCCACTATACAAGATATGAATGATTTACATAATCAACCCATATATTTAATTAGTTATCCTTTGATCACTTAATTAATTCCAAATTAATTCTTTGATCAACTAATCAAATAATATTATTAATATATTAGAACTTATAATATATTAATAATCTCCAAGTGTTATTTCTCTCATTTAGTCTATCCAATTGCATGGTGCCATGCAACCCAAATGGACCATGCCGGGTCGGGTCAAGTACAAGCCCGAAATAGTTATGGACTTAGACACCTTATCCAACATTCTCCTCTTGCAATCACATACACATGCTGAACTAGCTCTAGCACCCTCAGGTTGGGAAAACCCGATACATTGATGATATCTCCAAACATCCCCCAGGATGAACCACTACTACGCACTCAACCCTTGATCAGAATCACACTAAGAGTCCAAGACTCTCTCCCTGCATCCCTTCCGAGCCTCTTGGCTCTACACCCGCGGAATTCCCTCCGCGACCTCAGCAGACATCCCAATCCGGATGTGACTCCATTCCACTGCCGCAAACATGCTGCTCAATAACCATACTCAAATCACTCTAATCATAACTCTGCTCTGCCGTTTTCACTTCCGTGAACTTGCACTCCCTCTCGGAGTTACACTCCTCTCTCATTCCTTACCAAGGAAATCCACTTGGCTGCCTTGTCACCACAACAAGTGCCACGGTGCTCACTCAACGCTGCACCACCCCTTTATAGCATAACCGCTATCCATGCAACACACATGCTCTGAATCTGCTCGCAAGGACTCTTGAGTCCATGCACCATCTCCACTAATCAAGATCAATACCCGGGGCCAGACCTCCTGATGTTAACACATCGCAACATACTCAATCCATCTCCTCAACCGGACTAGCAATACCTGCAGAGTCTTCAGCATGACTGGACCGCCCCACCAGGCCTTCAGCCAATCTGGACCACTCTCAGAACCTTCAGCCAATCTGGACCGCTCTCAGTGCCTTCAGTTTGGTTGGACCGTTCTCCGAGCCTTCGGCCTGACTGGTACGCCTACCGGCCTTCAGTCTATCCGGACCGCTCAACTAGCATTCATCATTCCGAGCTATCTCTCCTGGAAATCCTCCCATGCATACTGTTCTAACCCTTTAAGGGTTCCGAACTCTGTCTCAATCGCACATGCTCGATCCCGGCCTGCTCCCAGGCCCTCCACAATCGAATGCCCTAGGTCTGTATCCCGCCCCACATGCCTGCCACTTACTCGTACCAGCCTATACTCTTGACTGACAGAACCACTGCTGAAACCCAAGCAGCTAAGCACCCTCAAATACTCATCGATCTCTCGGAGAATTTTCCAATTCTCCCCCACTTAAAGCACTTATTAACAACCACCGGTCGCCATCACCGACCTCCCAGAACAGCTCTGCACAAAACCAACACTTACACGCGGACTGATTTACACAGGCATAAACAACCTTAACAAGATCCCACATCAACACTGATTAACCCGCTCGAAAGAAATTCAATCTGCATCTAACCACTCCTCAGAAAGCAGATGCTACCCGGCCTTCAAACCAATGCCAGGTTTCCACTAATAACCCTCATGAATGATAACCAACGAAATTCCCAATACAATAACCCATAACCAAACCACGACCCTCAAAACGACGAATACTGCATCGAAAGCCACACAAAGATACCAGCACATAAACAATACACCACAAATAATCACAAGATAACAAGATATCAAGAAAGAAACATACCCGCAGCTGCATCCGGCACTGCTCTGACCTCCTCTGCCGCAAGCTGATAAGCACGACCCTGAGCCCTTGGGGGCTCTGCTCCACCCTGTCCTCCACCTGTAATCCTCAAAGTGGCCGGTGCTGGAGCCTGCACCGGTCCCGCAGCAAGCTGTGGACAGTTGACCCTCAAATGTCCAACCCGATGACAATGATAACAAATCCTCAAATCCTGAACCGGCGCTGACTGTCGACAATCCCTCACATAGTGCCCCTCCTTTCCGCACTTGCGGCATGCACCACCGGACCTACAAACTCCGGTGTGACCCCTCCCACACTTCCCGCAAGTGTGGCTGCTCAGATCCCCCATTCTAACATCAACGGTCTTGGACCGTTTCGGCGCCGGCTACGACTGCACCGGTGCCTGCCTCAGCTCACGCAACTGCAACTCAATCTCTAACTCACGCCGCCTAGCGGCCTCCTGCAACTCCAACAAGGTCTCGCACCTCTGGGTAGACACAGACTGTCTGATATCCCTCTTGAGCATGCTCAGATATCGAGACATCTAAGCCTGCTCCGAAGCAAACTCTGGGCAAAACATTGCCCTCTCGGTGAACATCCTGGTGATCTCAGTCACCGACTCCGAACCCTGCTTCAGCTCAAGGAACTCTTGAGCCAATCTCTCCCTCTCAACTTGCGGAACATAACGAGTACTGAATATCTCCCTGAACTGATCCCATGAAACCGCAGCCCTCTACGCATCCGAATATGACCCCGTGGTCAATCTCCACCAATCCTTCGCCTCGAGCCTCAACAGGTTCAGAGCACACCTCACCCTCTGATCAGCAGGGCATGAACACGTGAAGAAACACCCCTCCACGTTCGATAACCACCTCATAGCAACAATCGGGTCCTGAACTCCATCAAAGGTGGGAGGCTTCGTATTGTCGAAGTCCCGATACTGAAAGCCCCGACCAGCTCCTCCCCCTACCGCTGCTACAGCTGATGTAGCCGCCGCGGCAGCCGTCTCTGCGAGAGCTGCATAGCGCTCATCAAAATACTCAACCATGGCGGTCTTGATCGGCCCAAACAGCTCCGGCAACTCAGCCCGGAACAACTCAGCAATCTCATCACGCAGGATCTCACGAATCCTCGCATCCAACTCACACGTGCTCATCTGACCGATAACCTCGGGCGGTACTGACCCGCCCAGAACTCCCTCTCCTGCTCCCGATCCTGATCCGGATCCACTCTCATCGTGCCTCAGAATCTGCATACTGAAAAACACCACACAAAATCTCAGACTCTTCCCATTATCCTGGGATCCAACTCTCTCACCCCAACCCTAAAGGTCATGGTTTCCCTGATACGCGTATGGGTCCTGTGCTTTCAGTAGTACGGGCCCATACTACCTTCCACACCTACCCATATTTGTATGAAGTACTACCACAACACCCTAGTGAAAACATGCATAATAACTCTCAACCCTCACCACTAGAGGAACTCTGAAAATCTCCCACAAGGAAACCCTAGGCTACAGGCATCACAAATCAGGCAACATTATCATGAAATCCTGAAGATCCCTAGCCTAACACTAGCATGCTGTTCTATCAAAGCTCAAAAAAAACAAATAACATGCATGGTATTTTGGGGTTACTTACTGGCTCCGGCTGATCGTACCTCCGCGTCCTCCTTTACTCATTTGAAAATCATTTTAAACTCTCTTTTGAAAACTCTCCTCGATTTGAGACTGGAGTCACACGAGTGTTCCTCCAATTCACTCAAACCAAGGCTCTGATACCAACTTGAAATGACCGAAAAATACAACAAATTTTAAATTTTTCAAAAAGAAATCGATTCCATTAAATCATTACAAAAAGGTTTTCAATACAAAACATTTAGCGTATTCCCAGAATCACATTACTACAAAATCATGAGAAGCGGTACGATCACGCCTTCGCCTTGCCACGGTCTCCTGAAGAACCTGAAAAACATAAAACCATAACGGTAAGCCCGAAAGCTTAGTGAGATATCCCCAAAATACCAACCACTTATACCATACACGCATAACATGCCACAACATATCTGATCACAGAACAGCCATGCACTTCGGGTCTACTGTGTGACTGGTCCGCCACACCGGCCTACAGTCCACCTGGTCCACCCTATGAGTCTAGCCATAAACCTCGAGTCTACAGTGTGATTGGTCCGCCCGCACCGGGCCTTCAATCCACCTGGTCCACTCTCCACATACATCGAGTCTGCAGTGTGATTGGTCCGCCCGCACCGGGCCTTCAATCCACCTGGTCCATTCTCTGAGTCTACAGTATGACTGGTCCGCCCGCACCGGGCCTTCAGTCGGCCTGGTCCACTCTCCGAGCCTCGGCACGTCTGGTCCGCCCTCTTGGGGCCTACAGCCTATTCGGACCGCTCGTTGGGCCTTCGGAACAACCGGTCCGCCCTGGGTATCTTGGCCTACAGCACAAAGCAGGACCCGCCTCAACCCAACTCCAGTCCAAACAACCATGTGCACATATACATACAATCATATAGCAATTCACAGTCAACAAGCAGATCAAACAGATCACATAACATATCATCATCCTAACCAGGATACCGACCTAACAGGTCACTATCATAGCATCTCCCTATCTCTCAAGATACCGATCTCGATCAGGTCTCTAACATATACCATCCTAGCTCTCAGGATGCAAACATATCAAAGCAGTAACATAACAACAACTACCCGGATCTCAATCCGATAAGGGCCGGCCTTGGTGCATTAGACCCTGTTGATATAGTGAGGATAACTCACCTCGAAACTGCCGGCTGAAAGGATAAGATCCCGCTGCTCCAAATTCCAACACGAACTCCTCCACTGAACACCAAAACACTCAACTCAATAAATACCCTTAATTACCAAAATACCCAGAAGACAATTGGTCAACCCTTTGACAAGGTCAAAGTCAACCCCTGACTGACTCTACTCGCCGAGTCAATCCGATGACTCGCCGAGTCCCCAAGCTCAGGACTTCCCTCAATCCGCGACCTAACTCGCCGAGTCACCCCGAGACTCGCCGAGTCCAACAATTCTGAGTCCACTCGCACACAACTCACTGAGTCATCCCTTGACTCACCGATTCTCGACTCGACCAGAAAATATTGGGACTCTTCGGCAAGACTCGCCGAGTCAAAGAACAGACTCGCCGAGTCTAAGGCTATCTTCAACCTACTCACCGAGTTGTTCATACAACTCGCCGAGTTCCAGGCCATCTTCATCCAACTCGTCGAGTTCCAGCTCATCTTCAAGCAACTCGTCGAGTCCACCCATGTGACTCGCCGAGTACCACCGGTCTGAATCCATACGGAAGCACTCCAGGCCATGCAATTGATCCAAAACATAGATCTAGCCTCCTACAACCCATACATCACGTAAAGTGGCAAACTTTACGTGAATCCAAAGAGATCTAGGCCTTTAACACTTTAGGGCTAGGGTTTGGGACATGATAGCTTCACTACACACTTGAACACAGGGACTTTCAGGCATTCCAACCCTTCTCCATTCCAGATCTGAGGTAGCAACCTCAGATCTAACCTTTAAACTCCAAAACACCAAAAGATAAGCTCCCCACAAACCCCATAATGATGAATCCATAAGAATAACAGCCCAAGGACGAGATATTACCTCAAAAGAACGCCCCAACTGCAATGGAACTCGAATCCAAGCAAAGCCCCTTGCTCCAAGCCTCCTACCCTTCAAGATTTCCTCAACAATTGCTTCTCCAAGCTTCCCAATGCAATATGATCACTCACACACGAAGGCTAAGGGTTTCTGGACTTAAGGATGAGTAAAGAGGCTGGGGGAATGAATGTTATGTTCTTTATATAGGGCTCAACCCCGAGAATTAGGGTTTTCTCCACTCAGCGCCTACTCGCCGAGTCCACCTTACTGACTCGTCGAGTCGGCCACTTAACACGCGACCAAGTCGCGACGCTACTCGCCGAGTCCACCCATGGACTCGCCGAGTTCCCATTCCAATTTTTTTTTCTTTTAGCCCTTCAACTATACTCTTTGCTATTCCGGGATGTTACATAACTACAACTTTCTTTTACATTAATTTTGCTAGAAAGCATTATATTGTTGCTTATAATCTCTTAAATGAAAGGATATACATTATTCATTATTAAAACTACACACCAACACATATTTTACATTCACCATTTCGCATACTCTGACAAAACACATGCCTTAACCGTCTATTTAACTCATAAAGATATTACATCTCCACTAATAACAATATGTTGGGATAAAAACTCAATCCTACATTAGTAAAAAGAGAAACTATATGCTAGCATATAAGGCAATGGGTAATCCCTTCTATCACCAATTGGTTTTAGAAAATGAAACCTCATTGCTTTTCTATGTTGAACATGGTTGGGCTAATAACGATCCTAACATATAAGAAGCATGTGATACAGTACCTTTGGCTTTAATAGTTGTACATCAACGTATGGAGTTTGAATGTTGTTCAAATTTAAGCCACAAATTTTGCCTAACTTTGCCTGCAATGGGACGATGTTTGCAGCCAACATTATATGCCAAATAAGATGCTCTTCCATACCGTATAGCCATAAAGTTTTTTTAGAAGATGAATGGGTTGATGTCACAAAAGCCATTATATATACAACCTTGTTCTGCTTTGGCCACAACTCTATTTTTTGTTCCTCATTTGCCATTATATTTTAGAAAACGTTTCAACTTCGGTCCCTCGGCCGGTCATCAACAGGTCATAATAACGTGCCGGTTTCATATTTTTCTCAGTTTGCATTTAGCCCCAACATTTACGTATGAGTTTGCATTTAACCCTAAATTTTGTTTGTTCCCCATTTGCCATTACTTTTTAGAAAAAAATTCATTTTAACCATTGGCCAGTTACGAATAAGTATTTTAAAATGTAATAAATTACAATAAAAAAGGAAAATGAAGGCAAGAGTCGAAACTGCAACTTCTCTTTGAGGGCAGGACGTGTTAGCCAGTAAGTCAATGACTTTTTTTTTTGTATTTTTAGTGCTTGTTGTATTATATATATATATATATATATATATATATATATATATATATATATATATATATATATATATATGTGAAGGAAAAAGACCTAATGTGAGTCTCGAGTCCAAGACATTGAATAAACGATATGACATGTTAATCATTGAGCCAATAAAAATTGTCATTTTTTTGGTTTCTCAATAAATATGTCATTAGAAATATTTGGTTTCTCAACAAATATGTCATTAGAAATAACCTATTGTTCCTTAGATGAGTTAGGAATAAATTAACAATTTTGATTTACTTAAAGATTAATATGTCATATTATTTATTAGATATCACACACTCAAGACTTACACTAGATCTTTTTCATGCATTTTAAAATACATATGTACATTAAATACAACAAACACTAATAATAATAATAATAATAATAATAATAATAATAATAATAATAATAATAATAAAGTCAATGACTTAATGACTAACACGCTCCGCCCTTCAAGGATAAGTGGCAGTTTCGACTCTTGCCTTCGTTTTTTTTAAGTTATTACGTTTTAAAATATCTATTCGTGATTGGATAATAGCTAAAATGAATTTTTTTTTTTTAAAATAACGGCAAATGGAGAACAAAAAATATTAGGGCTAAATGCAACCTCACACGTAAATTGTGAGGCTAAATGCAGACCAGAAAAAAAATATCAAACTGACACGTTATCATGACCGTTAGATGACTGGCCAAAAGTCCGAAAATAAAATGTCTTTAAAATATAATGGTAAATAAGAAATGGAACGGAATTATATAAATAATACTTTTACCGCATAAATCTAACATAAATGGATGAATTTTTAATCACCCAACATCTTGGAAAACCTAGTACCTTAGAAGTTGTGAGTTTGGTTATGACCCTGACCAGAGAGGCTGGGTTAATAATTATAAATTATTAATTAACATGACTGTTATCTACATTCTCTATCCTTTTCACTGTTAAGTCAACTATAGGTCTGAGCAGCCAAACAAGAAAAGTCCCAAATCGTATAAATGTCACCGGTGGCCACCACTCCACCCTTCATTCTCTCTTTATTCTCTCTGAGTTGTGCATACTTCGGCTTTATGAGCAAAACCTGATTTGTCGACTCATAAACAGGTTGTGTTTTTAGCTGCAAGCAACTCTAATCATGGCAGTAAGTTCATTTCTTCACCTAATTTATTCTACCTCTACTCTGTTGAAGAATATATGAACTCCGTTCACAACGATCACGCAGTGATTTTACGGTGTTTGCTGTACTCTAGGTTTTATTTTTCCCCAAATCGACATGCTTCTTGTATTTAGCTCCGCTGATGATTTTTTTTTTTCTTTCTTTTTTGCTTCGTATCTATGTTTTCAGTAACTGAATGATTGCACATTTTGTGATTAACGAGGATTCGCTACATTGAAGCTAGATCATGTTCATAGTCTTCATTCTTTGATGTCACTTAGGGTTTTGAATATACATTTACTTTGTGAGAAGAGATCTTCTAGCTGTTGATGGTTCAACGAGATCTGATGTGATGATTCTCATGATTTATTACCTTTTTAAATCTCTAGATTTTTTCCAAATTTCGGATGAAGTTTCTAGGATTCAGAATTGATATATAGTTTACTTGGATTTAGATGATAACCGATGGTGCTATGTCAGATTATGGGAGTGTTTGGTTATGCAATTTAGACAGATTATTATGAGTTTAAGAGGTAATAATTAATTGTGATTTTTTAGGTAAAGGAAATATCGTTATGATTTCTCATTATTTGGATCCAAATACAATAAAATTATCCAATTCCATCATTTTCTGCCAACCAAACGCGATTCCTTCATATTCTAATTCCTTTCCTTTCAAAAACATTCTACGAACCAGACACAATTCCTTCAAACATGGATTTTAAGGAAGTCTCCCGAAACCCAATTAGATTGGTTTGGCGACTGGAATGGAATTCAAGATTCCAATTCCTGACCCTTCTAATATAGTAAACCTTGTTTTCAGGCCCATGAAGAAGCTGAAGTCAAGAACAGCGACTCCACAAAGTCAACAACACCATCAAGACCAAAATCATTTGAATCCCCAACACACCCTAAAAGGGTTGGGACCAGAAGTAACACAGCTTCACCAATGTGGGAAAGAAATGGTACTGCTGCTCCTCCTGGTGGGTCCCGCTTGAGACAAGTCACACTTGGTGATGATTCTGTAAGTCTTATAAACTAGCTTATATTTTGAGCTTATTGCAATGGGAAATCTCCATTAAAATCTCATTATTTTACCCTAATTTACGAACAAGTCCAAACTAAAATTTGTTTACAAAAAAGTATGATTTATATTTGGCCATTTTCTCCCTATAACACACATTTTACCGGTTTCATTGTTAACCAGGACGCCTAGTCATTAAAGAGTAAAATCGTCACTTTTACCAGTAATTCATGTTTTTTTGTAAACAAATTTTAGTTTGGAACTTATTCGTAAATTATGGTAGACTTTAATGGAGATTTTCTTATTGCAATATAGTGTTTGGTGAGACCACTGACAACAACTTATAAGTTAGCTTTCTAAAAAGCTACTATTTGAGATGGCTTAATAAACTCACGGGGCTTTTTCCAAATATACCTTTATGTGATCAGTTTCACAAGTGTTCCAAATATACCTTTGTATAACATTTTACATTTGTCATCTAGCTTAGCAAGATTGTTTTTACCAAACATTATTACTTTATCAGCTACCAGTTTTTTTTTTATCAAAAGCTAGTTTTCTGGAATTTGGAATATGATTGTAGTGATAAAAAAATTTATGATGATTTGGCAGCCGGATGATGGCACGGCTGTGCCTGTATTTGGTGACTGGGATGACAGTGATCCGGCTTCAGCTGAAGGTTACTCTCACATATTTAACAAAGTACGAGAAGAGAAGCATGGTGGTGGTGGTGGTGGAAAGTCACCAAGGCTAAACACGGATGATTCTTCTTATTATGGCCAAAGACCCGAGGCTAAAAAGGTAAATGCCCATTGCCCAATAGCTTTTGGAAAATAAATTATAGTTTTGATATATTTTTCCTTTTTAAATAAAACAAATAAACCCACCAATAGTTAGTTGCTTTCTTCTTTTTGTGTTATGATGTTTTATGAATTAGTCACAGGTTTCCACGCGTGACAACTATCAACTCCTTAAGAGTTAAGACTTATTAAACGCTTTGACTTTCTTTCTCAGGGGTGTGGCTGCTTTCCGTGGGGCAAAAAGTAATTTGTTGCTGCTTTTTTTAGTGAAGTCGTGAGTTGTAGTATTGTGTGTTATTTCTTGTTCGTAAATCCTCTGAGCCATAACTCCTCCTATTGTCCATTGTTTGCACATCATGTTTCATTTGTATGCTCCATTTCCATTTGTTGAATGAGAAAAACAGAAACACAAAGCAACAAAGACTGGTCAATATATTATCTATATATGTACATCTTTTTCTTAATTTATATCCAACAAACACAATACAAGATTATCATATTTTGTCATGTCATGTCATATTGTGTTGGCCTTGGAGAAACTAAAAATAAAACGATAGGATAATACCCACAAGAACAAAAGCAATGTAACATGTAAAATCAACAAACCGATACCATTAGTAGATGCTATTTTTATTCTTCTGTATATGTACAATAGCATACCCAAACACCTCATCAAAACAACCATTCACACATAAATGTAAGGGGAAAACTCATACCATACATCCTTTGACATTTCTTCTCTCTTGGTCTCATACTCTCATATATCTGATAATCCACCGTACCATTGAGTTGATGATGATGATGATGATGATGGCTTGCATTTTGCCTTAACAGCTAAGGTTTTTACAGTCCTTGGGCATGGGTCTCCAAATACAGAATTAGACACTTCTATTTTGCAACTATTTTTTCCCTCACAAACCTGTCACAATTCATTACAATAACATATTAATCAAGAAATAGCAACGGTTGCACTTTCATTTTATATGACTAATTTTAACTAGTAACTATAATTGACCTATTTTTTTTTCTATACTTACCTTGGACAAGATGGCTGAAGAATTTGTTGCATGGCAGTTGCCTGTGGAGAAAGCTTGGCAGGTACCTTGAGGGGTTCCATAGCTAGCAAACTCTATGGATTCGATTTTATAACCATCCTCACACTGCAATTGCACTACTGGTTTCATATTGCTGTAATTTGGTTGGGCCCACATGTCAACAGGTGGATAGTAATCCTCAGACATGTGACCACATACAGTTTTAACAGAAACTGTCTTCACAGAAATTTCAAACGGGTTCCCTCCTGTCTCCTCAAATAGAACAAGTAGATTGTCTGATGGCTGTAACCATGATCTTGGAACATGGTACCTGTTTCATTAAAATTGTCAAAACCACAAAACCCTACTTTTTCCATATTTTTACATGACAGATAAGGACTCATTCTTGATCTTGGGTTTGTGAAAAAAGACATGAATGCCCTAGTGAAAGAAGAATACCAAATTTGAGTGGGGTTGCCACAATTTGTGTTGCATTTTTCAGATCCATAAGCTCCACGATAATCACAAGTTTCTTGACATCCGTCTTTTGGAGCAACAAGAGTCCAGTATCTGCCTATATGGTGTCCATTGACCCAGGCTTCACCTTTACCCATGCTGCTAAAATCAAGAACCACCGGATCTTTCCCTCCAGGAGAATCAAAATATGTCTGCCATTAATCAAAAAATGGAAGAGAAATGAGTAAATGACAATTTTACCCTTTGTGTTTTGTTAAGTGATGTTTTACCTTGTACCAGGAGAGGGCTGATGGAACATCTTCATCTGTTAAATTAGTCCAACCTGAACTTTTGTTATCTTCAGTAGCATATAATTTCAGGAATTCACCTTTAAGCCCAACCTATGGTCAAAATAGTAGCTATTAAATTTGTGAAGCATAATCTTCCACGACTAAATGCACAAGTCTTAAACTTTGAATGACTGCTTTCCTCTTACTATACTATAGTGCGCTTGCTACAAAGTAAACTAATATAAAACACTCCAAGTGAAAGTTGAAAATATTCATGATATACTTTAGTACACAAAAATTCCAATTATAGCATTGTACTTTGAAAACCATGCATATACAATGCAATTTTCACAGCTACAATAAGAAATGGATGAAAGTACAATGATATAATCGGGTAGATCATTCAAAGTATAGTTCCTTTATAAGAAAAAACTTGAAAATACAACGTGGTAATAGAAAGAAATGAACGCAGGATGTCATAATACACAAACATATCAAAGTACATTGCTACTTTGCTAATCATTTTGATCAGTTAAGGTATCTAATACCAAACAATAAAAAAGTTCTTTTAATATATAATACCAAAACTTGCTCAAAAGTTATTTTAACTATGAATATGCAGTGGGAATGTTGAGAAACAACATTACATTAGATGAGAAAAGTACCTACCTGATATGTCCATGGCGAATGTGTGATATTTACATCCCCATTCTTGAATCCAGTTAGAGTAATCTGACCCTGAAACCCTGCTCCATCTTTCTCAAGAAAGGCGCCATAGTTCTGAATCATTAAATTGCATGAATCAAATCCATGGAATTACATATTAATATAAACTCTGTTATATCCAAACGTCATCAAACATATTTTATGATTTTTTTTATTATTATTATTACCTGCAAGCCTACTGTCTCTGATAATAACACCAAGTCATTGTATCCTTGCTTAAACTGAACTTTCTGAACAACTTTCACCCAATCACCCCTTGCACTACCTTTATTTTCAATAAACACATAACACATCAGGTCTATTTTTTTATAAGTTGGTAATGATCTCTAGATAATCGTATAATCATAAAGCATAAGTAGGTTACTAAAACAGTAGATACTGATTATATAATCATATAATGACAATTAATTAGTTACCTATAAGTTTGCCATTAATGAAGATGCGAACCAAATCACGCATGCTATCAATGACAAGTGATGGATTACTTGCATTTTCCTCCCAATGCAAAACATCCTCATCAGAAACATATATTCTGCATGTAATTGAAGCAAATAGGCATTTTGTTGTTAAAATGTCAAAGTACAATCAAAGTATATTGTTACTTCTTGCATCTAACCCTTTTCCTAAATGTTTTATAGGGTTAAGAAATTAACCCTGAGAATATTAAAAAGTACTTATTGTTGTGATGGTGTGTACCTTGTGATATACCATAAATAATCTGATTGATCTTTTGTCACATTTAAATGCTCCAAGACACCTTTAAAAGTGAAATTATCATCACCCCAAGCACCAATTGGCTCCTTAAATGTCATCCATGATTCTGAGATCAAAGGTACTTCCTTCTGAATCATGAAGTGATTGGGTGTAGAGGTTTTTGCAGATAATGTTGGCTCAAAATCCACCACTTTAATGGATGTTTGTGCCCCAACCTGCTCCAAATTAAAAAAAAAAAAAAAAAAAAAAGATATATCATGAAGGGGAAAATAATCACTTAATAACCAATGCTATATAGCTGTAAGGTAATCAAGATAGGTTTTCCAATAATATCAGAAAAAACAAATAAAAGGGTGCATGTATAATTACAAAAGTCAAACCTTTGCAGTGTTGAAAACAACATTCTTGCAGTCTGGTAGTATGCTCACAGACCAGGGTGGTAAAGTGTAATATTGACCAAGGAATTGAACAGTGATTGTTTTATGTTCATCAATATTTGCAAGAAATGCTGAGCAGATACTTTTATTACCTTGGTACACATGTGCCTGAACCAAAAAGTAAAAATAGTCTCAATTTATAGTCACAAGTTTGATAAAAAAAAAAATTAGTTTTATGGCGTATATTGGCATAAAACTATCTAGAATCTAGTCATTCCAATCACCAAAGTTCTACATGAGAAATTAGTTTTAATTTTAACTTCATGTTTTATTTATAGCAACTTAATTCAATTCAGATTTAACATTATTTATGTAAGATGCATTTCAATCAATATACAAGGCATCATTGGGTTCTTAATGGCAATAGATGCATGATAATGTAAAAAGCTGAGGACTTGAACTCACCTCCTGCATAGATCCTAATTTTATATACTGAGCTGACTCAGCAGCCACTAGTGCAGGCTCACAAAGCTTTATAGCAGCATGTAGGTCCTTTAGATGCCCCCATTTAGGCTGACTTAAAAGACCTAAAAAAATATTAAAATCTCAGTTTCTTTGTCAGCTGAAAACTACTTCATCAACACCATATATATTTTTTCCATACATATTTTGATCTTACCATATTCATCAAGTGGAGCATCATAATCATAACTAGTGATTATATTAGGGCCTCCAGAAGTCCTTCCAAAATTCGTCCCTCCAAAAAACTAAGCCATAAGGAAGAGAAAGAAGATATTGGTGATCACAAAGTAACTAGAAAATGGTGGAACTGAAACTTGTAAGGGATATGTATGGATTGTAATTATTATATTTTGTAGGATGAAAGTTAAGGGGTAGCTTACACTACCATATAATAATTCTGAAAGCTTCCACCTCGTTGATAAAATCGAGCAACTGCAAATGCAAGATCCTCCACAGGCCTATGAGGCAAACTACCTCCCCAATTTGTATACCTTGAAAAAAGAAGATAAAAATTAAAAAAGAATATTTTGTTCAGAAAATATAATTCAAAGTTTAAAAAAGTAAACAAGAATAATATGTTGGATTTGCTTTTGCATACCATCCATCCCAATTTTCTGTCCATAAAATTGGTTTCTTGTTGGAGTTGGGCTTAAAACCATCACAATAGTATCCATTGCAGGCATCTATCTGTGGGAAGAAGGGGAGACATTTAAAAAAATAAAAAAGATAAATAATTTAGAAAAAATAAAAAAGGGTTGGAAAGTACAATGTATTCTGGAGCATCAGTTTGCTTGCACATAACCCATGGGACACCAGCTCCAAGTCCAACAGCCATTTCTGCAGCCCATTTTACATAGTCTTTTCCTTTTTGGCCAAATGAGCCTTCAATATTTCCATACTCATTTTCAATCTGATAGAAATCCAATCAAGAATATATCCAATAACATAATTAATTACCAAAAAAAGAGAGCAAGGATTTAGTTGAACTAATGATGAAGATAAAGTCAAAGAGAACCTGCAGCATGATGATTGGGCCACCTTGCCAAGAGAAGAGAGATTCCTCTCTCATCATATCTACTATTTTTTTAACAAAACGTTGCATCTCTTCCTGCAATATGATGGTGTATGACCATTATCTGTCATAACCTTGAACACAAAGGAATAACAATGACTCATGCAAGTGTATATGCATGTCATTATTTTAAAGAACATAAACAAACAGTAAGAAAAGAGAGTTTAGATGTAGTTTCTTCTTGAGATGAATAGAGGAGAAGATGATTGTTCCTTGTTTATATCAATAACTTAAACTGACTCATTTAACTAAGTGGTGATGATTGTGAATGTCATATACTAACCAAGGGGTTAGTATACCAACCTACATTCAGGATTTATTTTAATAAATATTATTTTGAGTGATAAATAATACTGGGAAATTATTTATAAGGATTATGGATTATTGATGTGGAAATAAGAAGCAATGTACTGGTGTATATGGAAGTTGAAAGGCTAATTGAGTCACATGGCTAGTGTGGTGTGGCAAAAAGGTGAAAGGAGTTAAAGTTTATAAAAAAATTCTGATGAAAAGGGGATTTAGGATGATTTATTCTTCTCTTCATTATATAAACCTGAAGAATGCTTGTCTGAGCTCTCAAACTGAAATTCGGGGTTGAGATTCAAGGCTTGATTTCTAAAGCAAAGTCATAGAGCTTGCAAAGGGTGAAACTTTCATGAAAGCCATTTCAGTTACATCTGCTAACTCTGTTATTTGAGGTTATGTATTCGTTTTACCCATTTAATGTTAAAATCTCGCATTCATGTATTGCAGAAAGGTATTAAATGCATGGAGATGGTGTATTCTTAAAAAAGATTTAGCTCGTTTAATGCATAAAAGGGAGCATTTAAGAATGGTATTGGATTTGGACGAATGCATTAATGGTAGAAATTCTTGACCAAGATTTCAATTTAGATTTATTGAAAGAGTTAAAAGATGGGTAAACACTTGTTATATGTGATAGAATACATATACTATTATTTTGTCCAGTTGTACCTTGAATGGAGCATTGTCAGTTCGGAATACAATTCCAGGAATATCACGAAGCCACACAGGGAAGCCCCTGCAAAATCATCAGTTGCATAATTAGATGATACAAAAATCTCTTTTTGAGCTTACTGATGCTGATTGTCTGATTTGTACATTTGATCATGGCATAAACTGAAAGTAAAATGAATATAACTAAATAGGGAAAGTAGAGACCCGAAGTTCCACTCTGCACAAACATATGGACCTATTCGGAGATGAAGATAGAGCCCACTAGATCCCACCAACTTCACAAACTTCACCAGGTCATATCTTCCCTCAAAGTTATACTAAAGTGAGAAAAAGAAAGAAGTAAATAAGACACTTCATGAACTCAATTAGCAAATATAGCCAAATGTAGACCAAGAAAGAAGTCTGCAAGTGTTAACAAGATATAGTGTAGTAACAAAGCACACCTGTCCTTTAACTAGTTCATGGCCACCCCAGAATACATAAGTTTGAACGGCATTAGCACCACCTTCTTTACTCTTGGCTATCAGATCAGGCCACATCTGAATGAAATCAGGTAAAGGTAAAGAGACCGCATTATATATAGCCAAATAAATGGAAAGGACATCTTGTGAAGGTAAAATAGAGTTGAACTACATAAATGTCAGGAAAAGAGGTAGATGAAAGATGAGAATGAAAATGAAAATGAAACACAGAAACAGAAAGCACAACCCAAAATTCAATTTTTGCCAAAATAACCTAATAAAACCCTTGAAAATCCCATATCGCCTGCTTTTGCGTCTGAATCATGTTATATTGTAAACAAAATCACATGCTGTATATGTAGACTTATACAGCACACAGGATTGTTATCATAGAATTGACTGAAGTCACTGAACAAAGGAGAAGTAGTAAAATACCTCAGGTGTGGCTCGAGGATAGTGAATTCCTGCGGAAATAAGCATTCTCCGTTGTCCATCAATAATAAGTGCTCTGTGATCGTAGCTAACATTGAACGGCTTAAAATATTCGCCGGCGACCATGCCAAAGGTTACAGTCAACGCCATAGCTAGCCATTGGAGCAAAATCAGAGTTCTGTTCTGCATGTTAGTAGCTCTGCAGAGGAATTGACACAGAATCTGCTACACTGTTAGATGATCACTTTTTTAGATGCAGTTTATAAATTTTTGGAAATATGCAATTGCGTGCCCATCAGTTCGAACGTCACTAACAAAGTGATCTGAACTTGCAAGGAAAGAGAAAAAATTGGCTGACGCTGCTCTTATCGGCAATCCTTAGTGAATTTCCAGTTACGCCCCCGATCGTTTATTATAATCACTAAAATGGACAAGTTCAGATCAAGTTACCCAAAAAGTTGAAATCATCTTCCCTACTAGGGAGTGTTTAACTAAAATTATGGTTAGCTAATTTTTTAAAGGGTTAATGATAAAGGAGAGCAATAAGGTTTTAACTGGGTTTATATTAGGTCATTAATGTTTTTTGTGTACATATTACACACATGGTGGTTATAACCATTTAAAAAGAATAATAAGGTTTTAATTTTGTCCATATTAAGTCCTTAAGGTATTTTTTTTTTTGTAGATATTAAACTAAAATGATTGTTATAACCGTTTAAAGATGAGTAATAAGGTTTTAATTTTGTCTATATTAGGTCTCTATTTTTAATATTTTTATCATTACATCTAACTCTTTTACAATTTATATTAGTGTCTAGTTAGATTACTTTATCATTTCATTTTCTCATTTTAGTCATCCATTCACCACAACCACGGTTTCAATTGAAATGTTACATAACAATTTTTGGTCATTTTTACAAAAAATAATAATAATAATAATAATAATAATAATAATAATCAAAGTCTTAATGATTAAGGCTATATTTGGCGCGTCACAACTAGCTGATAAGTAGTTTATTTTTCAATCTTTTTTAAGTTGTCATGTTTGACAAGCCAAAAAGTAGCTTATAAGTTAGTGTTTTAAAAAGCTACTTAGACTGATTGTTAAAAGTTTTTTTAAATTTCCAAATATACCCCTAAATTAATTAAGAAAAAATATTTTTTAAATGCCCTTTTATGTTATTATATAAACTTCATATAGCTTATAAGTCAGTGGCGGAGCAAGAGTCAAAGTAAAAGAGTATCCCCGAAAAGTAATGTGGTATCCCCGATAAGTAATGTCTCCGCCAATGGGGTATCCCTGATACGCCATTACTTGTCGGGGATACTCATTTACTTTGACACTAGCTCTGTCACTAGCTTATAAGCTATCTAAAATTTATATAATGACATAAAAGAGCATTTAAAAATATGTTTTTTAATTAATTAAGGGGTATATTTGAAAATTTTAAAAAACTAGTTTAAGCAGTTTTTTAAAACGCTAGCTTATAAACTACTTTTTGGCTTGCCAAACACGGCAACATAGCCTTAATCATTAAGACTTTGATTATTATTAGTTTTTTTTTATTTTTTATTTTTTATTTTTGTAAAAATGACAAAAAAAATTATTATCTAACATTTCAATTGCAACCGTGATTGTGGTGAATGAACGACTAAAATGAGAAGATGAAATGATGAAGTCATCTAACTAGATGCTAATATATATTATAAAATAGTTAGATCAAATGATAAAAAATATTAAAAATATGAACCTAATATGGACAAAATTAAAACCTTATTACCACTTTTTAAACGGTTATAACAACCATTTGATATAATATGTACAAAAAAATACCTTAGGACCTAATGTGAACAAATTTAAAACATTATAATCTTTTTTAAACGGTTATAACACCCATATTGGTGTAATATGTACAAAAAAAAAAAAAAAACCTTAAGGACCTAATGTGGACAAAGTTAAAACTTTATTACCCTCCTAGGTTATTAACCATTTTTTTAAAACCGGCTTAAACCTAAATCTAAATCCAAAATCCGATAAACCAGTATTTAATTAATTTGTTTTCTTTTGTTCGGTTAATTGGTTAACCGATTATGTGACATCCCTAAGTTCACGGCCAAAAAAGACCGATTTGTTTATGTTTTATTTAAAAATCAGAGTATATTTTTAAAAGAAATATAATGCGGAATTTGTTCCAAAAAAAAATATGAAAAAGAATTTATCAAAGCATTTCTATAGAAATGTATTATATTAAAAACTTTCGGATATCATTGTTAATACATATCAAAAGCACAAACATAAACAACATAGACATTATAATATCTATTTATTCTAGTAGCCTATAATCCATTGATCTCTCATCAGATCATCACTCATGTGCTCTCTTTCCACTACCTGTATATGAGAAAACTGAGTGGGTCGGACTTTGGAGCCTGGTGAGCACATAAGGTTTTCAACCTGCAATAAATAAGTTTATTAATTTTATCAACCAACAATAACCCGATTACCCATTCCCGTTATCCTTACTTTACATCCCTAAAACACCTATCGTAAGGAATTCAGCCTAAGGATTATCATCGGGATGGACACTACTGCTAAGGGGTTTCCTCAACAATAAATGTCCGTAAGGCAACCATGAGGGGGATAGAGTACACTAGTGAACACATCGTTCACAAACACCTACAGGTTACAGGCCTGCTAGTGTTCCACTTGACTGTATAGAATAGTTCGTGGTTGTCATCTATACTCTGCTAGATACTGGATCAACAACAACATCGAGGCCTCTCATCATTTTATTTCATCACACACCAACTATTTCATGTACCCATGTTTTACCCCAACATATTTGTAGATATAAAATACATATATAGTTTAAATCATTTAAAACATGTATAATAGTGTTCGTCTAACATAGATAACAAGTATACAGAGAATATGCATACATAGCATGTAATTTATATAAAATACTTCATATCTATGCGTAGGATGAAAATAAATATGCACTCACTTTAGTAGCGGGAGTAGACAGAATCTAAAAACGGTCAACGGCTCGTGATCGTCGGGCTCGGGACGCAGAACGGCTTCAGAAAACGAGAGAGAGAGAAGGAAGATTTGGTGTAAGAAGTGAATGAGGTCGAACTTGCTATTTATAGGCTGATTTCGGCCCATTCATGTTGTGAGAGTTTATTGCTCACGTCGTGAGCCATGGTTGAATCACCTCGTAGCTTCGACATATGCGTTCTAGGCTTGAATAGTGTATGTTTGACTCCTCACGTCGTGAGAATTCATTACTCACGTCGTGATCTTTTGAGTTATCGTTTCCATAGACTTCTAGCTTCGAAATGTGGCGTTTTGAATCCTCACGTCGTGAGAATTCATTACTCACATCGTGAGCTTTTGAGTTATCGTTTTCATAGACTTCTAGCTTCGAAATGTGGCGTTTTGACTCCTCACGTCGTGAGAAAAGAGGCTCACGTCGTGAGTCCAGTCAAATTAGGGTTTTTGACACGTGTCATGCTCTTAGACAGTTGTATCTTCGGAAGGTCATAACTTTTGCATATGAACTCCGTTTTTGACGTTCTTTATATCCACGCGTAGGTGAAGACGTACTCTACAACTTTCATTTAGACCCCTAAGGATAAAAAGTAGTTTATCTTAAACTCACTTTTTACGATTCCCAGTGTCATGCCGGTTTTGACGCGAAACTTCGACATGTCATATCTTCTTCGTTATAACTCGGATTTCGGCGTTCTTTATATCTCCGGAATCCTTGTCCCGACCACTACAACTTTCTTCATAGATATTGGACCTATCTATTATTTTATTTTTGACACTTATTTTTTTATTCTTAACTTGTTATATCTTATAATTAAGTATAAGGCACATAAAATCACACAATATTCAACCAATTCCTATTTATTATTTCAAAGTAGGTTATAAGTGTTGAACCTAACTATTACACCATTAAATTAATGCTTAGCCTAGAAACACGGACGTTACAATTCTCTCTTCCTTAGGATGATTCCGTCTCAGAATCATGCATCAGCAAACAGATGTGAGTAGCGACTCATCATGTCACTCTCTGTTTCCCAGGTGAGGTTCGGCCCATTTGTATGTTTCCGGCGCACAAGCACTAAGTCAACCATCTTGCGGCGCAACTTCTTAGTCTTACGGTCAATAATTGCCTCAGGCTATTCAATTAGCCTCTTATTTTCATCCATCCTTAACTCTGAAATTGGAATTATATCGGGAATTTCTCCCGTAAACTTCCTCAAGTAACACACATGGAAAGTGTTATAAATACCATCTAGTATTATGGTAACTCTAGCTTGTAAGCTTGGTTCCCAATCCTATGAAGAACTTTGAATGGTCCTATAAACCTTGGAATCAACTTTCCTCTCTTTCCAAATCGTATAAGTCCCTTCCATGGTGAGACTTTGAGCAAAACCAAATCTCCAACTTCAAATGTCAACGGTCGTCTTTTCTTGTCAGCATAAATCTTTTGACGATCCTGAGCTGCTAACATCCTTTCCTTTATCACTTTCAGCTTTTTAGCAGTCTGATGGACCATCTTGGGGCCCGTAAACTGCTTTTCTCCAGCTTCAAGCCAACAAGATGGCGTACGACACTTCTGTCCATACAACGCATCATAAGGTGCCATCTTAATGCTCGAATGATAACTGTTGTTGTAGGAAAACTCTACCAGAGGTAAGTGCTCATCCCAGTTACCTTGGAATTCTAGGGTACATGCTTTCAGCATATCTTCCAGTGTTTGAATTGTTCTTTCGCTCTGACCATCAGTCTGTGGATGGTAAGCTGTACTTAAACACAACTCCGTACCCATTTCTTCCTGTAGACTTTTCCAAAACCTTGACGTGAAACGACTATCACAATCTGATACAATCGTTAATGGTACACCGTGAAGTCTTAGCACTTCCTTCACGTAAGCATTTGCAAGCTTATCCATAGACCATTTCTCATTGGCTGCTATGAAGTGTGCACTCTTTGTGAAATGATCCACTACTACCCAAATCATGTCGTGACCGTTCTTCGTTCTGAGCAGTTTAGTCACAAAATCCATGGTGATATTATCCCATTTACCCATGGGTATAGGTAAAGGTTCTAAACTCCCATACGGTTTCTGATGTTGTGCCTTAACCCTTGCACATGTTATACAGTTAGTCACATACTTTGCAATATCGGGCTTTATTGTCGGCCACCAATAGTAGGGTTTCAAATCCCTATACATTTTAGTGCTACCTGGATGAATCGAGTACATGGTTTTGTGAGCTTCTTCCATCAGAAGATCCCTTATTCCTCCCATCTTAGGTACCCAAATTCTATCTTGGAATACCTTCAATCCTTGTTTATTTGTACCTAATACCAACGTTTTGCCTAAACGTTCTTCCTTTCGGTCATTTTTCTCCAAAGCTTCTTCCTGAGTTTTCTTGATACTTTCCACAATCGTCGAGACAACTTCAGTTCGTAACGATCTTTGCCTTTTTCTTTCAAAGTTTACTTTTCGACTTAGAACATCGACTACAACATTTGCTTTACCAGGGTGGTAAAGTATCTCACAGTCTAAATCTTTGAGTAACTCTAGCCAACGTCGTTGTCTCATGTTCAATTCCTTCTGATTAAAGAGATACTGGAGACTCTTATGATCAGTGAAAAGTTTGCACTTCGTGCCATAGAGGTAATGCCTCAATATCTTTAGGGCAAAAACTACCGTTGCCAACTCCAGATCATGAGTGGGGTAGTTCTTTTCATGCTCCTTTAATTGTCGAGATGCATATGTTATCACCTTTTCTCTTTGAGTTAGAACACATCCTAAACCGACTCCCGACGTATCGCTATACACTGCAAAATCTTCAACTCCATCGGGTAGAGAAAGAATTGGTGCTTCACACAATTTCTTCTTTAGCTTCTCGAATGCCTCATCATGTTTCTCACTTCATGCATATGTGGCTCCTTTATGGGTGAAAGTTTTTAATGGAGCAGCTATTGAAGAAAAGCCTTGGATAAATCTTCGATAATATCCAGCTAATCCCATAAAGCTTCGAATCTCCGTAGGACTTTTTGGTCGTTCCCACTTCATTACAGCTTCTATCTTTGCTGGGTCAACCACTATTCCCTCTTGGTTAACCACGTGACCCAAAAATTGGACTTCTCGAATCCAGAAATCACATTTGGAGAACTTAGCATAAAACTTCTCCTTCTTCAGAACTTCTAATACTTCTCTCAAGTGCTTTCCATGCTCCTGCTGACTCTTTGAGTATATTAGAATGTCATCTATGAACACTATTAAAGATTTATCAAGGAATGGTTTACAAACCTTATTCATCAAATCCATAAACGCTACTGGAGCATTGGTCATTCCAAATGACATAACTAAGAACTCGTAGTGTCCATATCTTGTTTTGAATGCAGTCTTCTTAATATCCAGCTCTCTCACCTTCAGCTGATGATATCCTGACCTAAGATCGATCTTTGAGAAATAGTTCGAACCTTGCAACTGATCGAATAGGTCATCAATCCTTGGAAATGGATACTTGTTCTTCACCGTTGCCTTGTTTAGCTCTCGGTAGTCTATACACATCCTCATGCTTTCGTCCTTCTTCTTTACAAATAGCACCGGAGCTCCCCAGGGTGATGAACTAGGTCTAATACAACCTTTGCTCAATAACTCCTGAAGTTGCGTCATAAGCTCCTTCATCTCCGTTGGTGCTATTCGGTATGGTGCTTTCGCTATTGGTGTTGATCCTGGCGATAAGCCTATTCGAAACTCCACTTGTCTATCAGGGGGCAATCCAAGAAGATATTCGGGAAAGACTTCCGGATAGTCACACACCATGGGTATACTTTGTATCTCCTTCTTCTCCTTCTTAGTATCAATCACAAATGCCAAGTATGATGTGCATCCTTTGGACAAACATTTTCTGGCTTTCATCAAGGAAATGATTCCAGAATTTACTCTGTGTTTGTCCCCGTACACCATAAATGACTATTTTCTAGATGGGTTTACTCTTACCATCTTCTTCTTGCATAATATCTCATCATTGTACATACTAAGCCAATCTATTCCTAGCACGATGTTGAAACCATTCAACTCAATGGTCAGTAATTCCACGTGGAATTTATTCCCGTTCAGGTCAATGACGATATTTTTAATGCAATTACTAACAGGTTTGAACTTGCCACTGGCAACTTCTACAACTGTAGTATTATTAAGTTTATCTATAGGCAATGCTAGTCTTCTACCAAAATTATGTGATATAAATGAGTAGTTTGCTCCTGAATCAAATAATATATTGGCAGACAATCCATTTACGAGAAAGGTACCTGAAGCGACATCTGCTTCATCCCTTGCTTCTTCCAGTGTCATCTGGAAAGCTCTGGCTTTCGGTTTCGGTGGGACATTGGGCCTTGTTGCCTCCTTCTTCTTCGGGCGGTCCTTCAAGATGTGCCCTTCTTCATTACACCCATAACAAACTTTCTTGTCGAGGGTGCATTCATTGGCGTAGTGCCCACGCTTTCCACAATTAAAACAAGTGACTCCTCCGTCACATTTCCTAAGTGCTTCTTCTTGCACTTCTCACACCATTTCGCTTCACCTCCTCTTCCTCCAAACTTCTTCGAATCAGACTTTGAAATTTTGCTTTTGTTGTTGGACCCTAAAGATCCATCGAACTTCCTTTTATCACCAACTTCGACCTTGATGGCGGCTCTTCCCTTGATCATCTCCTCAACAGACTTAGTAGCCCAGATAGCTGCCTGACGTACTGGCACAACGTACTCCCATAGAAGTCCCTTTGCGTACTTGTCGACTTTTGTCAACTCATCTGGGACGATGCGCAAAGCAAACTCCATTTTGTCTGTGATGGCATTGGTGTATTCATCAATGGACATGTTGTCCTTCTTTAACGTCAGGAATTAGTTCTCCAGCTCTAGCAGATTTTGGGCTGAGCAGAAATTGCGTTTGAAGTATACTAAGAACTCTGCCCATGTCAGTTGTAGTGGCTCGTTGGGGATTATGGTCTTCCCTAGAGTGTTCCACCAGCAAACATCGCCACCTCTAAACTGACGTACTGCATATGTGGTTTGTAGTTTGCCCTTGCAATCACATGTTATGAAAGCCAACTCCATCTCCGAGATCCAATCCATAACTCCAGTTGGATCTTCTTTCCCAGTGAAAGTCGATGGCTTGCAAGTTGTGAAGTCCTTATACTTGCATCCATTCCTCTCGACTCTTTCATCTTGGTTGTTCCTCCAAACCACTGGCGGTTCAGCTTGACTGACAGTCCTACTGTAATTCCCTTCTTCTGACTGTCCGTCATTCAGCTCAGGCTGTTCAATAGGTATCGTAGGTTCATCCCTATTCTGTTGAAGTAAACGCCTTGTCTCGTCCATCTGGCGATCCAACATCATTTGGATCATAGCTTGTACCCCAGCCATCGTCATTGGCTCAGGTGCAGCTGCTACAACTGGTACTTGTTCAATCACTTGGGGTTGAGGCTGTTGATTGTCATTTACATTGGCATTTTTGACTCCACTTCGGGTTCTTACCATGATGGTCTATACACGAGATTGTGATCGTTGAACCATGTATGAATTCTAATATGAACTTCACGACGAAGACTACCAAAGACTACGAGTAATCGCATCGTCATGTGAACCGACTTAGAACCCAGTACGACTCCTGTAACCAGATCGCCCTACAGTCTAATCACCCACTGAAATACAAGAACAATCCGGACAACTTAGCGAACTACTTAGCAATAGAATTGGAAGGCCAGGCTTCTCACCTTGGAGAACTCCGGTCTTATTCTCCCAGTAACAGACGGATTGTATCTTATGTGCCTCGACTATCGAGGACTCCGTCAAGATTTCCATTAGAAATCGTTATCTCTGCCTCGCATAGAGGAATTGGTTGAGCAAACGCAAGGAACGAATTACCTTTCAGAAATGGACCGAGATCCGAATATAAGCAGTTCGAGTGATAGCGAAGGATGTCCCGAAGACTACCTTCCGAACTCGATGTGGACACTTCGAGTCCGTAGTGATACCCCTCGGATAGGACCAATACGCCCGTAGTATTCATGAACTTAATGAATAGGGTACGCCATTCTTACTGGGATCAGTTCATCATCCTCTTTGAAAATGACTTACTTATCTACTCACGTAGTAAGAAGGAAATCATGGAAACATTACCCTCAGAAAAACTCTTCGCGAAGTACTCTAAACACGAGTTTTGGAAATTAAGAGTCAAATTCCTAAGACACACTATTAGTGATGTGGAAATTCTTGAGTACTCTGTAAATTTATCGGAACCGTTGAGAATTCGTCGGCATCGAAGACGCCGACAGAAATTCGCCAAATTCTAGGTCTTGCAGACCTACTATCGTAGTCCATTCAAAACTCCTCGCAAATTTCAGAAACCCTTACGACTTTGACCCAACAGGGAGTGGTCCTTGACTGGGAAGATAAGCAAGAAACCTTGAAATTCCAAGTAAGAGACCAAATTCTTTAGGAAATCTCACTTTGGGAATGGCTTAATACGCTTTGTAAAGCATGGAAAACTAAATCCAAGATAGTCAGGACCTCCGAGATTCTTACCGGAATCGGTCCTGTATCTCGTAGACTAGACCTACTCCGTGAGCTTGGTAACGTACATTCTACACTTCATGCCTCGAACTTGTAAAAAGTATCGATCCGACAAGACTCTTAAAATCCCACTCGAAGAGATCGAGTCCCACAAGAGCCTCACCTACGTGGAAGAACTGTAGTGACCATGGACTGAGAGGTCATGCGAACGATTCATAGTCGTTTCCCCTTTTAGTGAAGGTTTGCTGAGATGCCAACCAGGGACCCGAATTCACTTGGGAGCGCGAGAATCAATCAATTAGGAAGTATCCCCATTTCTTGGCTCGATTATTCATGCCTACTTCCTTACCTAAATTCTAATTTTGGGACGAAATTCCTTCTAACGGGGGGATGATGTGACAACCCGAAATTTCTATTCTTTACAACCCTTCAATGCAATAGAAGCTAGAAAAGTTGCTGCTAAATTTCAAACATTTTGGAACAAGTTTAAGTATTTTAGGATTTACACTTCGGGTGATATCAGGAGAGAGGATGCCCTAGGATTATTGTGCAACACTGTTATTCCAAAACTCTAATAAATTAGAGTTTACTGCCCGAATAAAATATATTCTGCCAAAACCCTAAATTTGGGAGTATATATATATATATATGAGTGTTAGTCATTATTTACACTTTTTCCAAAAATCTCAAGATCCAAACCCTTTTCTCTCTCAAGTATCATCCAAAAAATTTCAAGATCTTCAACCTAGTAAGTGTTTCTAGCCTTCTTAAGTTATTAAATGACTTAATCTAGTGTTTTAACACATTTCTAACCGTGAAATCATTCCAAAAGGTTGATTCTTCATTTTCACCAAGAACACCAAGAACACACACTAGTGTTCTTGGACTTTTAGCTCCTTTCAAGCTTCCACATAGTAAGTACTTCTATCCTAGAGTCTTTTAAAGCTTGCTATACATCTAAACATCAAGGAAATCACCCAAGAACACCAAGAACTAGGTGTTCACGATTCAAGAAGTTCTTGAACCGTAAACACGAAGTTAAGGTGCCTTAGGGTGCTTTAGTCCGTCACAAGCCTTGGTAACAAGTCTAGATCCTTCCTTGATGTGTTTATCACATAAAAAGCACAAGAAAACACTCATTTTTATGTGTTTACGGTTTGGGGATCTCCCAAAACCGTAAACACCCCAAAGAGTGTATAAATGTCCCATATTTATTCCTTATGCCTAGAATCTAACCTAGACTATTACCTTGATGAGATAAGGATTTGAAAACCCCCAAATACCATAAACCTTATGGGTTTACGGTAGTAAACCCAAAGGAAAATGGTTTAGGGACCGTAAACTCCAATTAGGAGTGAAATGGTGCCCTAGTACCTTCCTTAGTCACATACATCAAGTAGAAAAACTTCTAGGGACTCTTAAGGCTTCAAACATCAAATAGTCAACAAGTAGGTGAGCTTACAACCATAAACCCAAGGGTTTACGACTATAAACTCTTTTGGCAATAACCACAAAACCGTAAACTCCCTAACGGAGTTTTCCTTGAACCCCAAACACACTAGCCTTTCCCTACAACACTTAGATGCACTCCTTGGGACCTATAACACTTATATAAGGTGTTTAACATGTTCTAGGGTGTCTTGACTTTGTTTATTAGTTGTTTAAAGACTAATTGGATACATATATGTGATATTATATGTTAAATAGGATCATAGAGTGTGTTCAAGACTTCACTTGACACCTAGCAATCCTACATCTTCAGTTCATCCGTACCACTCACTACAGGTGAGTTCATACCCCTTAATCAATATTTTAAATGTTTTTAAATGCTTTTATGGGGGGATACAAGTTGAATCATGCTAGTTATTATATCAATCACATGTGATTAATAAGCAGCATACAAATGGATTTACTACTTATTAGCTGTTTTACCAAACAGTTTACTTCAAATGGTTCTCCAAAACACTTTTACTCATTTAAAACTCTTTGTTAAAACTGTCTTTCATATTGAATGTATCTTTTCAAACCCTGTTACAGTTGTGATTCAAAACAAATGTTTTCCTTATACTTTACACTGTTCTTATCAAACAAACTGCTTTCAAAATCGTTTTACATTTTGACATCAAGTCATCTTTTCTTAGTTGCCAAACTTTTCAATAGTTTACAAAACTTCTGTTATACTTTTATATTGTCAATTGTATGCCTATGTATGTACAGTTATATAAGAAATGTTTAAAGGACTTAGGAAGGCTAGCCGCTTTATTTCCTTTTCCCCGTTGGGATGTGGTCTGGTAGGGTATCGGGTATCCGTCCGACAGTCGTTTAATTATTAGTTATATATCATGTGTACATACATAGTCATAAAAGCTCCATCGGTCAGTTCAATACCCTTGGGTAGCAAGGGTATACCTTCATGTTCATACGTACAAGTCATATTACTAGTAAGCTACCATATGGGTAGTTTAGGAAGATACTAATACTATTAATAGAATGTGGAATCATACCACGAGTCAGTTCATTCATGAGTCTATACATGCTAGATAGAGAGAGAACACACATTACAGCTAGCACACGCAGAACATTACAGTACATTACTACACTATTACATAGATACGTTTACATGATTACATTTACATGATACGCTTACATGAGTATGTTTACATTGATACGCTTACATGAGTACGTTTACATAGATACGCTTACATGAGTGCGTTTACATATACGATAATAGGATAGACATCACTAGGTGCTATAGCATGGAACGGTTTCAGGATCTAACTATACCAATGAATCACAACGCATTGTGATAGTTATATTGGGTATACATGATCATAGTAATGTGGATGTTCGCGACTTGCAATCATGCAGGGGTCGTGTATGGGTCCCAAAATCTCTTTGACAAGGGAGTGTCTAGCCTGGGATCTAGCCATCACATTATGCCTTATCCCTCAAATAAGGCAAAATAGTACAGAAGTAGTCACTTATTACAAATACTACAGTACTTACGAAATTACAATAGACTTAAGGTAGTTAGTACGGTTGTAGTTATTTGATACTACACCATAGTACTATTTCATTTTCCCATTACATTCACACGATGCACGGTAATGTAGAAACTATATTTTTGGTTAATGATAGTCAGATTTGGGAAAATACACACTCTTACAAGAGACACACACACAGATACTAGATGCCTTGGTAGAAGGCTACTTTCAGTAGGAAGCATAAGGCTTTCTAGGATGTTCAAAACATTTTCATACTTACATTTCTTATACGTACAAATACTTATATTTCATAAACGTACAAATACATTCTTACATATTAAGACACTAAAATACTTATGTTCTCACCATCTTTAAAGTTGATACTCTCTTTCAAAATAACTTGTATCCTCAGGTCAACAGTAGACAGGTACCGATGTAAGGTTTAGAGAAGATGGAGTTCGTTCAAGACTCATCTTTCATTTTGATTTATACTTTAGTGTCTATTAGACATATCAGATTGGTATCAGAGCATTGTTTATAGTGAATTAAGTATATCAACCCATAAAAGATATACAGACTATATATACAATGGGATTAAAATACTCTGACCAAGAGTTTATACTTTAAATAATAAAATATTTAATTAACTATACGTGCCTGCATTCATACTAAAATCAGTGTCACTAGGACAGTACAAAAGAATTACGATTGTTGGGCAACACAAGTGGACTTAGAGACATTTAGTCAAAACTGGGAAGATATAGCCTGGTCAACTATATTATCCGAGGGTTTAACTAGCATGTGCCTAAGTGTAGTTGTGTGGTTGCAACAAGTCTAAAATCTTACCAACAATACCACAATGAGGACAATAGAACATAAACCTAAAAATACTATAGGGGTATTTGGTGTTACTATAAGTACTTCATACTTGAGAACTAAAAAGGATCTTCATTACTAAGTTGATAGTTGATAAGTGGATACACTAAGGCTATATGTAACTAGGATGTTATAGACTTAGAATCTGTGAAAATTTTGCTTTACCCCTATTCTTCGTGAATTTGGAGTTAAGGTCACTTATTCGAATGCCTATCCTGTTGTGATTACATATAATTGGTATGCACTTCACAAATAGCGATGTAACTAATGAATATTTTCTAAATAATTATCTAGATTATTCGTCTAATGATTATTTTCTTACCCCGATTCTCACGTAGATAACATGGCTGGACTCCATCCCCACGACAACCCGTACCTTCCGAACGAAGTCATTGCTGGATGGTTTTGAGAAGAACCAAAGAATGATCATCTGATCCCTTTGAATGATCACCATGGTGAAGACCTTTCGGATGATGCTAACTCCGAACTCGAGGTTGAGAACCTACCCCCGGCAGCTCCCTTTCCAAATCCTAACCCTCGTCCGGCTTTTCATGGCCCGACGCCTCCGTGGGTAGAAAGCTTGGAAACATGGAGTCAAGGATAAGATCAGCCCATGCCATTTAATGGTGACCAAAACTCTTATGACCTGAGCAATGGGGGCTCAGCAGACAAAATCTTGCCAGTCCTGGTCCGCAGAGTGGCTCGAAATGAGATTCAAGGCAGGACAGCCCTACATCAGATCACAGAAGTTGTCGCCAATGCGAGAATGCATACCCTCCGCACCATTCGCCTGGAAGATGCTCGTGAGAGATCGGAGAGAGATCATGAAACCCTGCTGCAAGCACTGGCTGAATCACGAGCTGAAGTCATAGAACTCCGAGTACGCCAGAGGGTGTACGAAAGACACCTACTTGATGTGGAACGCCAACTGGCTGAACTGAGAGTTCACCAGAGGGATGACCGTCGCCAGTAGTAGATACTTTACTTTATTTTTCCTTGTTAAAAGGAATCGTTTTTCTGTCTATGCCCGATGTGGCATTTTCTATGAAACTATCTTGTACTGTAAGTACTTTAGTTAGGTCTTTATGTTGTCAAGGACTTTCTACTCTGGATATGATGTAAGACCTTTTACAAGGTCATTTTTCCTGAACTTTTACGTCATGAATATCAAAGATATTGACAGTCGACTAACTTCTGTGTCATTCTTTATTCAAATACTTTCATCATGCTATCATGGGAGTCTATTTGAAACCCAATCTAGTTGAGTTATTGAACTAGGGTATTCTAGCTCAGGGATAATTCCCAATTCTTCTTCAAGGGTTGGATCATGTTATTCACCAACCAATGGTACCATGTTTAGACGTCAAGCGTCATAAGACCATACTACGAACTTACTTCCATTCATTACTCGGACTGAATCATAGGGATGTAGGTCAAACCTTTGCGAACATACTTCCAATCCGTACTAGGACTGCATCATAGGGATGTAGGTCAAACTTTCGAGAACATACCCTTACTCTTTACTTGAACAGTCGAAGTGCATCTAGGGTCGACCAAAATCGCTCACAAAATCCTTATCTTTCTTGTTTATAGAATCATGTCGTCATCCGGAAACAGCCAGCCGAACAACGAAACCTCTGCTTTTCCTATGGACGCCGCTACTTTTCAAGCCGCAGTTACAGCTGTCGTGATGGCTGCCGTGACAGCCGTCCTTGCAAACTGCAACACTATCAACGCAAACAAGACTGATAAAGGAGTTGACAATTCCGATCGTGGTAATGATCCGAGAAATCAACAAATAGTAACAGTCGCCAGCACCCAAAACAACAACTCAGAGTTCAAGAAACGAAAACGTCAAGCCAAAGTGGAACGCAAGCGATTTCAGAGGATTGCCATGCAACAACAACTAGTGGCAACCCCTACCATCACAACACCGGCCAAACGATATGAGGGAACACTCCCGAAGTGTGACCGGTGCAACTATCACCATACGGGAATTTGCCGAGCAAGGCAATGCAACAATTGCAACAAGATGGGGCACATTGCTCGTTTCTGTAGAACTACCTCCACCACTAGAGCTAGCCTAGTTTGCTATAGTTGTGGTAAGGCAGGGCACTATTACATAAATTGTCCAAAAGATAAGATCAACGAAAGCAAACGTGTCCCCATATCTCCCACTCGACACTTCACTTCCACCACCGATGTTGGCGCTAGCCAGATATGTCATTTATGCGGTGAAATTGGACACCTCAAGAAGGATTGTCCAATAGCAAAGAACTCAGGCGCAGATGGGAAGATTCTCAGGATCACAGCTGCAGGAGAAACTACGTCGGACCTTCGTTAGAATATCTAAGACGTTCGTTGTAATAGACTTATAAACCATCCAAAACTATTACAACTAGAGTCATATCTTTTGCGAGATCCCGTCAGTAAAGGGAGGCTCGTGCTTCGTATACTTGTCTTTTGTAGTATACCTAGTTCGCAGCAATAGTCTTGTAGTAAGTCTAAAGTACTGTAACTCTGTTAATGGTTGCACGGTTGTGTTTTGTCTGTACCGCCTTATGTTCAAATCTAATGTCTTTAGTTCCCATATGATTTCGACATTATCATACAACTAGATTTAATTTGATCCGCAAAATACCAACTTCATACGTACATCTTTTTCTCAGTAAACGTCTTTTTAGCGAAGCCGTCATTTCAGAGCTCGGAAGTACTCATGCATAGAGTACCTCATGTTTCTTATCCTTTCTGAAGAAAACTCAGCAAACCTCCCCGAAGTACCACTCGTGCAGAACGTCAAGTTCGACCCAAGGATTCATACAGTTGATCTATCACTGAAGAATGTATACATAGGGGTGATATATAATCAGGTTTCTACAAGTTTAGAGTTGATGATTCCACTTTAACTTCTTTTCTTCATTTGGATGTGAACGTAAAGAAGAATCATTTATTCGACTATCTTTTCAATCTTAATTATATATGACTCGTATACACGAGATTGTGATCGTTGAACCATGTATGAATTCTAATATGAACTTCACGACGAAGACTACCAAAGACTACGAGTAATCGCATCGTCATGTGAACCAACTTAGAACCCAGTACGACTCCTGTAACCAGATCGCCCTACAGTCTAATCACCCACTGAAATACAAGAACAATCCGGACAACTTAGCGAACTACTTAGCAATAGAATTGGAAGGCCAGGCTTCTCACCTTGGAGAACTCCGGTCTTATTCTCCCAGTAACAGACGGATTGTATCTTATGTGCCTCGACTATCGAGGACTCCGTCAAGATTTCCATTAAAAATCGTTATCTCTGCCTCGCATAGAGGAATTGGTTGAGCAAACGCAAGGAACGAATTACCTTTCAGAAATGGACCGAGATCCGAATATAAGCAGTTCGAGTGATAGCGAAGGATGTCCCGAAGACTACCTTCCGAACTCGATGTGGACACTTCGAGTCCGTAGTGATACCCCTCGGATAGGACCAATACGCCCGTAGTATTCATGAACTTAATGAATAGGGTACGCCATTCTTACTGGGATCAGTTCATCATCCTCTTTGAAAATGACTTACTTATCTACTCACGTAGTAAGAAGGAAATCATGGAAACATTACCCTCAGAAAAACTCTTCGCGAAGTACTCTAAACACGAGTTTTGGAAATTAAGAGTCAAATTCCTAAGACACACTATTAGTGATGTTGAAATTCTTGAGTACTCTGTAAATTTATCGGAACCGTTGAGAATTCGTCGGCATCGAAGACGCCGACAGAAATTCGCCAAATTCTAGGTCTTGCAGACCTACTATCGTAGTCCATTCAAAACTCCTCGCAAATTTCAGAAACCCTTACGACTTTGACCCAACAGGGAGTGGTCCTTGACTGGGAAGATAAGCAAGAAACCTTGAAATTCCAAGTAAGAGACCAAATTCTTTAGGAAATCTCACTTTGGGAATGGCTTAATACGCTTTGTAAAGCATGGAAAACTAAATCCAAGATAGTCAGGACCTCCGAGATTCTTACCGGAATCGGTCCTGTATCTCGTAGACTAGACCTACTCCGTGAGCTTGGTAACGTACATTCTACACTTCATGCCTCGAACTTGTAAAAAGTATCGATCCGACAAGACTCTTAAAATCCCACTCGAAGAGATCGAGTCCCACAAGAGCCTCACCTACGTGGAAGAACTGTAGTGACCATGGACTGAGAGGTCATGCGAACGATTCATAGTCGTTTCCCCTTTTAGTGAAGGTTTGCTGAGATGCCAACCAGGGACCCGAATTCACTTGGGAGCGCGAGAATCAATCAATTAGGAAGTATCCCCATTTCTTGGCTCGATTATTCATGCCTACTTCCTTACCTAAATTCTAATTTTGGGACGAAATTCCTTCTAACGGGGGGATGATGTGACAACCCGAAATTTCTATTCTTTACAACCCTTCAATGCAATAGAAGCTAGAAAAGTTGCTGCTAAATTTCAAACATTTTGGAACAAGTTTAAGTATTTTAGGATTTACACTTCGGGTGATATCAGGAGAGAGGATGCCCTAGGATTATTGTGCAACACTGTTATTCCAAAACTCTAATAAATTAGAGTTTACTGCCCGAATAAAATATATTCTGCCAAAACCCTAAATTTGGGAGTATATATATATATATATATATATATATATATATATATATATATATATATATGAGTGTTAGTCATTATTTACACTTTTTCCAAAAATCTCAAGATCCAAACCCTTTTCTCTCTCAAGTATCATCCAAAAAATTTCAAGATCTTCAACCTAGTAAGTGTTTCTAGCCTTCTTAAGTTATTAAATGACTTAATCTAGTGTTTTAACACATTTCTAACCGTGAAATCATTCCAAAAGGTTGATTCTTCATTTTCACCAAGAACACCAAGAACACACACTAGTGTTCTTGGACTTTTAGCTCCTTTCAAGCTTCCACATAGTAAGTACTTCTATCCTAGAGTCTTTTAAAGCTTGCTATACATCTAAACATCAAGGAAATCACCCAAGAACACCAAGAACTAGGTGTTCACGATTCAAGAAGTTCTTGAACCGTAAACACGAAGTTAAGGTGCCTTAGGGTGCTTTAGTCCGTCACAAGCCTTGGTAACAAGTCTAGATCCTTCCTTGATGTGTTTATCACATAAAAAGCACAAGAAAACACTCATTTTTATGTGTTTACGGTTTGGGGATCTCCCAAAACCGTAAACACCCCAAAGAGTGTATAAATGTCCCATATTTATTCCTTATGCCTAGAATCTAACCTAGACTATTACCTTGATGAGATAAGGATTTGAAAACCCCCAAATACCATAAACCTTATGGGTTTACGGTAGTAAACCCAAAGGAAAATGGTTTAGGGACCGTAAACTCCAATTAGGAGTGAAATGGTGCCCTAGTACCTTCCTTAGTCACATACATCAAGTAGAAAAACTTCTAGGGACTCTTAAGGCTTCAAACATCAAATAGTCAACAAGTAGGTGAGCTTACAACCATAAACCCAAGGGTTTACGACTATAAACTCTTTTGGCAATAACCACAAAACCGTAAACTCCCTAACGGAGTTTTCCTTGAACCCCAAACACACTAGCCTTTCCCTACAACACTTAGATGCACTCCTTGGGACCTATAACACTTATATAAGGTGTTTAACATGTTCTAGGGTGTCTTGACTTTGTTTATTAGTTGTTTAAAGACTAATTGGATACATATATGTGATATTATATGTTAAATAGGATCATAGAGTGTGTTCAAGACTTCACTTGACACCTAGCAATCCTACATCTTCAGTTCATCCGTACCACTCACTACAGGTGAGTTCATACCCCTTAATCAATATTTTAAATGTTTTTAAATGCTTTTATGGGGGGATACAAGTTGAATCATGCTAGTTATTATATCAATCACATGTGATTAATAAGCAGCATACAAATGGATTTACTACTTATTAGCTGTTTTACCAAACAGTTTACTTCAAATGGTTCTCCAAAACACTTTTACTCATTTAAAACTCTTTGTTAAAACTGTCTTTCATATTGAATGTATCTTTTCAAACCCTGTTACAGTTGTGATTCAAAACAAATGTTTTCCTTATACTTTACACTGTTCTTATCAAACAAACTGCTTTCAAAATCGTTTTACATTTTGACATCAAGTCATCTTTTCTTAGTTGCCAAACTTTTCAATAGTTTACAAAACTTCTGTTATACTTTTATATTGTCAATTGCATGCCTATGTATGTACAGTTATATAAGAAATGTTTAAAGGACTTAGGAAGGCTAGCCGCTTTATTTCCTTTTCCCCGTTGGGATGTGGTCTGGTAGGGTATCGGGTATCCGTCCGACAGTCGTTTAATTATTAGTTATATATCATGTGTACATACATAGTCATAAAAGCTCCATCGGTCAGTTCAATACCCTTGGGTAGCAAGGGTATACCTTCATGTTCATACGTACAAGTCATATTACTAGTAAGCTACCATATGGGTAGTTTAGGAAGATACTAATACTATTAATAGAATGTGGAATCATACCACGAGTCAGTTCATTCATGAGTCTATACATGCTAGATAGAGAGAGAACACACATTACAGCTAGCACACGCAGAACATTACAGTACATTACTACACTATTACATAGACACGTTTACATGATTACGTTTACATGATACGCTTACATGAGTATGTTTACATTGATACGCTTACATGAGTACGTTTACATAGATACGCTTACATGAGTGCGTTTACATATACGATAATAGGATAGACATCACTAGGTGCTATAGCATGGAACGGTTTCAGGATCTAACTATACCAATGAATCACAACGCATTGTGATAGTTATATTGGGTATACATGATCATAGTAATGTGGATGTTCGCGACTTGCAATCATGCAGGGGTCGTGTATGGGTCCCAAAATCTCTTTGACAAGGGAGTGTCTAGCCTGGGATCTAGCCATCACATTATGCCTTATCCCTCAAATAAGGCAAAATAGTACAGAAGTAGTCACTTATTACAAATACTACAGTACTTACGAAATTACAATAGACTTAAGGTAGATAGTACGGTTGTAGTTATTTGATACTACACCATAGTACTATTTCATTTTCCCATTACATTCACACGATGCACGGTAATGTAGAAACTATATTTTTGGTTAATGATAGTCAGATTTGGGAAAATACACACTCTTACAAGAGACACACACACAGATACTAGATGCCTTGGTAGAAGGCTACTTTCAGTAGGAAGCATAAGGCTTTCTAGGATGTTCAAAACATTTTCATACTTACATTTCTTATACGTACAAATACTTATATTTCATAAACGTACAAATACATTCTTACATATTAAGACACTAAAATACTTATGTTCTCACCATCTTTAAAGTTGATACTCTCTTTCAAAATAACTTGTATCCTCAGGTCAACAGTAGACAGGTACCGATGTAAGGTTTAGAGAAGATGGAGTTCGTTCAAGACTCATCTTTCATTTTGATTTATACTTTAGTGTCTATTAGACATATCAGATTGGTATCAGAGCATTGTTTATAGTGAATTAAGTATATCAACCCATAAAAGATATACAGACTATATATACAATGGGATTAAAATACTCTGACCAAGAGTTTATACTTTAAATAATAAAATATTTAATTAACTATACGTGCCTGCATTCATACTAAAATCAGTGTCACTAGGACAGTACAAAAGAATTACGATTGTTGGGCAACACAAGTGGACTTAGAGACATTTAGTCAAAACTGGGAAGATATAGCCTGGTCAACTATATTATCCGAGGGTTTAACTAGCATGTGCCTAAGTGTAGTTGTGTGGTTGCAACAAGTCTAAAATCTTACCAACAATACCACAATGAGGACAATAGAACATAAACCTAAAAATACTATAGGGGTATTTGGTGTTACTATAAGTACTTCATACTTGAGAACTAAAAAGGATCTTCATTACTAAGTTGATAGTTGATAAGTGGATACACTAAGGCTATATGTAACTAGGATGTTATAGACTTAGAATCTGTGAAAATTTTGCTTTACCCCTATTCTTCGTGAATTTGGAGTTAAGGTCACTTATTCGAATGCCTATCCTGTTGTGATTACATATAATTGGTATGCACTTCACAAATAGCGATGTAACTAATGAATATTTTCTAAATAATTATCTAGATTATTCGTCTAATGATTATTTTCTTACCCCGATTCTCACGTAGATAACATGGCTGGACTCCATCCCCACGACAACCCGTACCTTCCGAACGAAGTCATTGCTGGATGGTTTTGAGAAGAACCAAAGAATGATCATCTGATCCCTTTGAATGATCACCATGGTGAAGACCTTTCGGATGATGCTAACTCCGAACTCGAGGTTGAGAACCTACCCCCGGCAGCTCCCTTTCCAAATCCTAACCCTCGTCCGGCTTTTCATGGCCCGACGCCTCCGTGGGTAGAAAGCTTGGAAACATGGAGTCAAGGATAAGATCAGCCCATGCCATTTAATGGTGACCAAAACTCTTATGACCTGAGCAATGGGGGCTCAGCAGACAAAATCTTGCCAGTCCTGGTCCGCAGAGTGGCTCGAAATGAGATTCAAGGCAGGACAGCCCTACATCAGATCACAGAAGTTGTCGCCAATGCGAGAATGCATACCCTCCGCACCATTCGCCTGGAAGATGCTCGTGAGAGATCGGAGAGAGATCATGAAACCCTGCTGCAAGCACTGGCTGAATCACGAGCTGAAGTCATAGAACTCCGAGTACGCCAGAGGGTGTACGAAAGACACCTACTTGATGTGGAACGCCAACTGGCTGAACTGAGAGTTCACCAGAGGGATGACCGTCGCCAGTAGTAGATACTTTACTTTATTTTTCCTTGTTAAAAGGAATCGTTTTTCTGTCTATGCCCGATGTGGCATTTTCTATGAAACTATCTTGTACTGTAAGTACTTTAGTTAGGTCTTTATGTTGTCAAGGACTTTCTACTCTGGATATGATGTAAGACCTTTTACAAGGTCATTTTTCCTGAACTTTTACGTCATGAATATCAAAGATATTGACAGTCGACTAACTTCTGTGTCATTCTTTATTCAAATACTTTCATCATGCTATCATGGGAGTCTATTTGAAACCCAATCTAGTTGAGTTATTGAACTAGGGTATTCTAGCTCAGGGATAATTCCCAATTCTTCTTCAAGGGTTGGATCATGTTATTCACCAACCAATGGTACCATGTTTAGACGTCAAGCGTCATAAGACCATACTACGAACTTACTTCCATTCATTACTCGGACTGAATCATAGGGATGTAGGTCAAACCTTTGCGAACATACTTCCAATCCGTACTAGGACTGCATCATAGGGATGTAGGTCAAACTTTCGAGAACATACCCTTACTCTTTACTTGAACAGTCGAAGTGCATCTAGGGTCGACCAAAATCGCTCACAAAATCCTTATCTTTCTTGTTTATAGAATCATGTCGTCATCCGGAAACAGCCAGCCGAACAACGAAACCTCTGCTTTTCCTATGGACGCCGCTACTTTTCAAGCCGCAGTTACAGCTGTCGTGATGGCTGCCGTGACAGCCGTCCTTGCAAACTGCAACACTATCAACGCAAACAAGACTGATAAAGGAGTTGACAATTCCGATCGTGGTAATGATCCGAGAAATCAACAAATAGTAACAGTCGCCAGCACCCAAAACAACAACTCAGAGTTCAAGAAACGAAAACGTCAAGCCAAAGTGGAACGCAAGCGATTTCAGAGGATTGCCATGCAACAACAACTAGTGGCAACCCCTACCATCACAACACCGGCCAAACGATATGAGGGAACACTCCCGAAGTGTGACCGGTGCAACTATCACCATACGGGAATTTGCCGAGCAAGGCAATGCAACAATTGCAACAAGATGGGGCACATTGCTCGTTTCTGTAGAACTACCTCCACCACTAGAGCTAGCCTAGTTTGCTATAGTTGTGGTAAGGCAGGGCACTATTACATAAATTGTCCAAAAGATAAGATCAACGAAAGCAAACGTGTCCCCATATCTCCCACTCGACACTTCACTTCCACCACCGATGTTGGCGCTAGCCAGATATGTCATTTATGCGGTGAAATTGGACACCTCAAGAAGGATTGTCCAATAGCAAAGAACTCAGGCGCAGATGGGAAGATTCTCAGGATCACAGCTGCAGGAGAAACTACGTCGGACCTTCGTTAGAATATCTAAGACGTTCGTTGTAATAGACTTATAAACCATCCAAAACTATTACAACTAGAGTCATATCTTTTGCGAGATCCCGTCAGTAAAGGGAGGCTCGTGCTTCGTATACTTGTCTTTTGTAGTATACCTAGTTCGCAGCAATAGTCTTGTAGTAAGTCTAAAGTACTGTAACTCTGTTAATGGTTGCACGGTTGTGTTTTGTCTGTACCGCCTTATGTTCAAATCTAATGTCTTTAGTTCCCATATGATTTCGACATTATCATACAACTAGATTTAATTTGATCCGCAAAATACCAACTTCATACGTACATCTTTTTCTCAGTAAACGTCTTTTTAGCGAAGCCGTCATTTCAGAGCTCGGAAGTACTCATGCATAGAGTACCTCATGTTTCTTATCCTTTCTGAAGAAAACTCAGCAAACCTCCCCGAAGTACCACTCGTGCAGAACGTCAAGTTCGACCCAAGGATTCATACAGTTGATCTATCACTGAAGAATGTATACATAGGGGTGATATATAATCAGGTTTCTACAAGTTTAGAGTTGATGATTCCACTTTAACTTCTTTTCTTCATTTGGATGTGAACGTAAAGAAGAATCATTTATTCGACTATCTTTTCAATCTTAATTATATATGACTCGTATACACGAGATTGTGATCGTTGAACCATGTATGAATTCTAATATGAACTTCACGACGAAGACTACCAAAGACTACGAGTAATCGCATCGTCATGTGAACCAACTTAGAACCCAGTACGACTCCTGTAACCAGATCGCCCTACAGTCTAATCACCCACTGAAATACAAGAACAATCCGGACAACTTAGCGAACTACTTAGCAATAGAATTGGAAGGCCAGGCTTCTCACCTTGGAGAACTCCGGTCTTATTCTCCCAGTAACAGACGGATTGTATCTTATGTGCCTCGACTATCGAGGACTCCGTCAAGATTTCCATTAAAAATCGTTATCTCTGCCTCGCATAGAGGAATTGGTTGAGCAAACGCAAGGAACGAATTACCTTTCAGAAATGGACCGAGATCCGAATATAAGCAGTTCGAGTGATAGCGAAGGATGTCCCGAAGACTACCTTCCGAACTCGATGTGGACACTTCGAGTCCGTAGTGATACCCCTCGGATAGGACCAATACGCCCGTAGTATTCATGAACTTAATGAATAGGGTACGCCATTCTTACTGGGATCAGTTCATCATCCTCTTTGAAAATGACTTACTTATCTACTCACGTAGTAAGAAGGAAATCATGGAAACATTACCCTCAGAAAAACTCTTCGCGAAGTACTCTAAACACGAGTTTTGGAAATTAAGAGTCAAATTCCTAAGACACACTATTAGTGATGTGGAAATTCTTGAGTACTCTGTAAATTTATCGGAACCGTTGAGAATTCGTCGGCATCGAAGACGCCGACAGAAATTCGCCAAATTCTAGGTCTTGCAGACCTACTATCGTAGTCCATTCAAAACTCCTCGCAAATTTCAGAAACCCTTACGACTTTGACCCAACAGGGAGTGGTCCTTGACTGGGAAGATAAGCAAGAAACCTTGAAATTCCAAGTAAGAGACCAAATTCTTTTGGAAATCTCACTTTGGGAATGGCTTAATACGCTTTGTAAAGCATGGAAAACTAAATCCAAGATAGTCAGGACCTCCGAGATTCTTACCGGAATCGGTCCTGTATCTCGTAGACTAGACCTACTCCGTGAGCTTGGTAACGTACATTCTACACTTCATGCCTCGAACTTGTAAAAAGTATCGATCCGACAAGACTCTTAAAATCCCACTCGAAGAGATCGAGTCCCACAAGAGCCTCACCTACGTGGAAGAACTGTAGTGACCATGGACTGAGAGGTCATGCGAACGATTCATAGTCGTTTCCCCTTTTAGTGAAGGTTTGCTGAGATGCCAACCAGGGACCCGAATTCACTTGGGAGCGCGAGAATCAATCAATTAGGAAGTATCCCCATTTCTTGGCTCGATTATTCATGCCTACTTCCTTACCTAAATTCTAATTTTGGGACGAAATTCCTTCTAACGGGGGGATGATGTGACAACCCGAAATTTCTATTCTTTACAACCCTTCAATGCAATAGAAGCTAGAAAAGTTGCTGCTAAATTTCAAACATTTTGGAACAAGTTTAAGTATTTTAGGATTTACACTTCGGGTGATATCAGGAGAGAGGATGCCCTAGGATTATTGTGCAACACTGTTATTCCAAAACTCTAATAAATTAGAGTTTACTGCCCGAATAAAATATATTCTGCCAAAACCCTAAATTTGGGAGTATATATATATATATATGAGTGTTAGTCATTATTTACACTTTTTCCAAAAATCTCAAGATCCAAACCCTTTTCTCTCTCAAGTATCATCCAAAAAATTTCAAGATCTTCAACCTAGTAAGTGTTTCTAGCCTTCTTAAGTTATTAAATGACTTAATCTAGTGTTTTAACACATTTCTAACCGTGAAATCATTCCAAAAGGTTGATTCTTCATTTTCACCAAGAACACCAAGAACACACACTAGTGTTCTTGGACTTTTAGCTCCTTTCAAGCTTCCACATAGTAAGTACTTCTATCCTAGAGTCTTTTAAAGCTTGCTATACATCTAAACATCAAGGAAATCACCCAAGAACACCAAGAACTAGGTGTTCACGATTCAAGAAGTTCTTGAACCGTAAACACGAAGTTAAGGTGCCTTAGGGTGCTTTAGTCCGTCACAAGCCTTGGTAACAAGTCTAGATCCTTCCTTGATGTGTTTATCACATAAAAAGCACAAGAAAACACTCATTTTTATGTGTTTACGGTTTGGGGATCTCCCAAAACCGTAAACACCCCAAAGAGTGTATAAATGTCCCATATTTATTCCTTATGCCTAGAATCTAACCTAGACTATTACCTTGATGAGATAAGGATTTGAAAACCCCCAAATACCATAAACCTTATGGGTTTACGGTAGTAAACCCAAAGGAAAATGGTTTAGGGACCGTAAACTCCAATTAGGAGTGAAATGGTGCCCTAGTACCTTCCTTAGTCACATACATCAAGTAGAAAAACTTCTAGGGACTCTTAAGGCTTCAAACATCAAATAGTCAACAAGTAGGTGAGCTTACAACCATAAACCCAAGGGTTTACGACTATAAACTCTTTTGGCAATAACCACAAAACCGTAAACTCCCTAACGGAGTTTTCCTTGAACCCCAAACACACTAGCCTTTCCCTACAACACTTAGATGCACTCCTTGGGACCTATAACACTTATATAAGGTGTTTAACATGTTCTAGGGTGTCTTGACTTTGTTTATTAGTTGTTTAAAGACTAATTGGATACATATATGTGATATTATATGTTAAATAGGATCATAGAGTGTGTTCAAGACTTCACTTGACACCTAGCAATCCTACATCTTCAGTTCATCCGTACCACTCACTACAGGTGAGTTCATACCCCTTAATCAATATTTTAAATGTTTTTAAATGCTTTTATGGGGGGATACAAGTTGAATCATGCTAGTTATTATATCAATCACATGTGATTAATAAGCAGCATACAAATGGATTTACTACTTATTAGCTGTTTTACCAAACAGTTTACTTCAAATGGTTCTCCAAAACACTTTTACTCATTTAAAACTCTTTGTTAAAACTGTCTTTCATATTGAATGTATCTTTTCAAACCCTGTTACAGTTGTGATTCAAAACAAATGTTTTCCTTATACTTTACACTGTTCTTATCAAACAAACTGCTTTCAAAATCGTTTTACATTTTGACATCAAGTCATCTTTTCTTAGTTGCCAAACTTTTCAATAGTTTACAAAACTTCTGTTATACTTTTATATTGTCAATTGCATGCCTATGTATGTACAGTTATATAAGAAATGTTTAAAGGACTTAGGAAGGCTAGCCGCTTTATTTCCTTTTCCCCGTTGGGATGTGGTCTGGTAGGGTATCGGGTATCCGTCCGACAGTCGTTTAATTATTAGTTATATATCATGTGTACATACATAGTCATAAAAGCTCCATCGGTCAGTTCAATACCCTTGGGTAGCAAGGGTATACCTTCATGTTCATACGTACAAGTCATATTACTAGTAAGCTACCATATGGGTAGTTTAGGAAGATACTAATACTATTAATAGAATGTGGAATCATACCACGAGTCAGTTCATTCATGAGTCTATACATGCTAGATAGAGAGAGAACACACATTACAGCTAGCACACGCAGAACATTACAGTACATTACTACACTATTACATAGATACGTTTACATGATTACGTTTACATGATACGCTTACATGAGTATGTTTACATTGATACGCTTACATGAGTACGTTTACATAGATACGCTTACATGAGTGCGTTTACATATACGATAATAGGATAGACATCACTAGGTGCTATAGCATGGAACGGTTTCAGGATCTAACTATACCAATGAATCACAACGCATTGTGATAGTTATATTGGGTATACATGATCATAGTAATGTGGATGTTCGCGACTTGCAATCATGCAGGGGTCGTGTATGGGTCCCAAAATCTCTTTGACAAGGGAGCGTCTAGCCTGGGATCTAGCCATCACATTATGCCTTATCCCTCAAATAAGGCAAAATAGTACAGAAGTAGTCACTTACTACAAATACTACAGTACTTACGAAATTACAATAGACTTAAGGTAGTTAGTACGGTTGTAGTTATTTGATACTACACCATAGTACTATTTCATTTTCCCATTACATTCACACGATGCACGGTAATGTAGAAACTATATTTTTGGTTAATGATAGTCAAATTTGGGAAAATACACACTCTTACAAGAGACACACACACAGATACTAGATGCCTTGGTAGAAGGCTACTTTCAGTAGGAAGCATAAGGCTTTCTAGGATGTTCAAAACATTTTCATACTTACATTTCTTATACGTACAAATACTTACATTTCATATACGTACAAATACATTCTTACAAATTAAGACACTAAAATACTTATGTTCTCACCATCTTTAAAGTTGATACTCTCTTTCAAAATAACTTGTATCCTCAGGTCAACAGTAGACAGGTACCGATGCAAGGTTTTGAGAAGATGGAGTTTGTTCAGGACTCATATTTCATTTTGATTTATACTTTAGTGTCTATTAGACATATCAGAACACTTGTATTAAAATTATATTATTAATTCAATGGATGATGTTGTTGCTTGTTTACTACTACCCATTGTTGTGATACTGTACATGACGTCCTCTGCCCCAGAACGTTTCCACCGTTCATGGTTTTGGGGTGTGACATAATAGAATATAAGGCATCTTTATAGTTATAGCTATAACACAAAGCATTTAGCACATAAAAGCATTTTAGGCATCTTTCCTAAAATAAACTAGTGCTCGTGTCTAAAATATAGCAGTCACTCATCTCACAAGCATTCTAAGTTTAAATCTATAAATCCTACAATTTCCTAGTTTGCTTAAACTAGTGCTCTGATACCAACTGTGACATCCCCAAATTCACGGCCATAAAAGACTGATTTGGTTATGCTTTATTTTAAAATCGGAGTATATTTTTAATGAAATATAATGCGGAATTTGTTCCCAAAAAAAATATGAAATTTTTTTTATCAAAGCATTTCCATAGAAATGTATTATATTAAAAACTTTCGGATATCATTGTTAATACAGATCAAAAGCATAAACATAAACAACATAGGCATTATAATATCTATTTATTCTAGTAGCCAATAATCTATTGATCTCTCATCAGATCATCACTCCTGTGATCTCTTTCCACTACCTGTATATGAGAAAACTGAGTGGTCGGGCTTGGGAGCCTGGTGAGCACATAAGGTTTTCAACCCGCAATAAATAAGTTTATTAATTTCATCAACCAACAATAACCCAATTACCCATTCCCGTTATCCTCACTTTACGTCCCTAAAACACCTATCGTAAGGGATCCAGCCTAAGGATTATCATCAGGATGGACACTACTGCTAAGGGGTTTCATCAACAATAAATGTCTGTAAGTCAACCATGAGGGGGATAGAGTACACCAGTGAACACATCGTTCACAAACACCTACAGGTTGCGGGCCTGCTAGCGTTTCACTTGACTATCTAGAATAGTCTGTGGTTGTCATCTATACTCTGCTAGATACTGGATCAACAACAACATCGAGGCCTCTCATCATTTTATTTCATCACACACCAACTATTTCATGTACCCATGTTTTACCCCAACATATTTGTAGATATAAAATATATATATATATATATATATATATATATATATATATATATATATATATATATATATATATATATATACAGTTTAAATCATTTAAAACCTGCATGATAGTGTTCGTCTATACAGACAATATGCATACATAGCATGTAATTTATATAAAATACTTCATATCTATGCGTAAGATGAAAATAAATATGCACTCACTTTAGTAGCGGGAGTAGACAGAATTTAAAAACGGTCAACGGCTCATGATCGTCGGGCTCGGGATGCAGAACGGCTTCAGAAAACGAGAGAGAGAAGGAAGATTTGGTGTAAGAAGTGAATGAGGTCGAACTTGCTATTTATAGGCTGATTTCGGCCCATTCACGTTGTGAGAGTTCATTGCTCACGTCGTGAGCCATGGCTGAATCACCTCGTAGCTTCGACATCTGCGTTCTAGGCTTGAATAGTGTATGTTTGACTCCTCACATCATGAGAATTCATTACTCACGTCGTGATCTTTTGAGTTATCGTTTCCATAGACTTCTAGCTTCGAAATGTGGCGTTTTGACTCCTCACATCGTGAGAATTCATTACTCACGTCGTGAGCTTTTGAGTTATCGTTTTTACAGACTTCTAGCTTCGAAATGTGGCGTTTTGACTCCTCACGTCGTCAGTAAAGAGGCTCACGTCGTGAGTCCAGTCAAATTAGGGTTTCTGACACGTGTCATGCTCTTAGACAGTTGTATCTTCGGAAGGTCATAACTTTTGCATATGAACTCAATTTTTGATGTTCTTTATATCCACGACTAGGTGGAGACGTACTCTATAACTTTCATTTAGACCCCTAAGGATAAAAAGTAGTTTATCTTAAACTCACCTTTTACGATTCCCAGTGTCGTGCCGGTTTTGACGCGAAACTTCGACATGTCATATCTTCTTCGTTATAACTCGGATTTTGGCGTTATTTATATCTCCGGAATCCTTGTCCCGACCACTACAACTTTCTTCATAGATATTGGACCTATCTATTATTTTATTTTTGACGCTTATTTTTTATTCTTAACTTATTATATCTTATAATTAAGTATAAGGCACATAAAATCACATAATGTTCAACTAATTCCTATTTATTATTTCAAAGTAGGTTATAAGTGTTGAACCCTAACTATTACACCATTAAATTAATGCTTAGCCTAGAAACACGAGCGTTACATATTAATTGTTTAGGTATTAAATGTATTTCAAATCTTAAAATAATCAATAAAATAGTGTTAAAAATAAAGATAATTTTGCGATATAATCAATTTAAAATTCCAACAAACAATTTAAAGTTTGAACAGACATCTTCAAAAGTTAAAAAAAAAAGATATATAATATCGTTGTCTTTTAGTTTAATATTCTCTAACTCAAAAATCTTTTAATATCATGTCATCAATTTTGATTGTTGAGACATCGATTCTTTTAGTAATGTAAAAATAAAATGGCTATATAAGTATTGTAGCACCCCGATTTTTGGTAAGTTTCCTTTTTCCCCTCAAACCTTTGGATTGTGCATTTTTACCCTTGCAGCTAGTACGCGGGGCGTACCCATATGGTATGCTTAGCATACTAGATAGAGAATGGATCGGGACTTCAGGAGCGTACATTGGGCGTATGCTATGGTACGTTGGGCGTACGCGTGGACACATAAAACCCTAATGTAGGTTGTTGCACTGTATAAATCCATCCTTAACTTTTAGACTTGGCCTTATTTCTTGTCCTCCACTCTCCAGAAAACCCTAAACGTCCCTTTTAGCCTCCCATCTTGCATCTTGAGCTTTTGAAGTAAAAGTTGGTGTGTTTTGACCCATTTTTGAAGAAACATAGAATGAAGTGAAGTCCATAGCTTGGTGGGATATTGAAGATCCAGAACCTCTGCTTGTTTTGCAAAGATTTTGAGGTATCAAGTCCTTATCTTGAATACTAGTTGCTTTGTAACGCCTGGTTCCTATTACATATTTTATTATAATTTATTCATTTTTGAAGAGCTAGTCGACGAGTTAGGAGCCCCATACTCGTCGAGTAGCAACGAGATTGGATGTTGGATTTAAGTCGACTACTCGACGAGTTAAGATGCCTCGACTCGACGAGTAGGGTTGCCACGATGAAACCCTAATTTCGGGGTTTTGTACCCTATTTAAGCATCTTAATCCCCACTTTATGGCCTCATTTCCAGCCTCCAAGTCCCAAACCCTAATCCACGAAACCCTAGAGCTAAGTCTGAGCTTGTAAGCCATTTTTGAGTGATCTTTGTGTGATTTGAAGCTTATAGAAGAAGAAGAGGCCAGAGGATTCCAGGAGAAGATTGTAGATCCAGAAGAAACATCTCATCCTCTTCATTTTCTTGTAAGGAAGCCTCAACCTTGCTTAATGGTTTGTTCGATCTCCATTTTATCATATTTATGGGCTTTTTGGTCCAAGAAGCCTAGTCCTTGGGATATGGACGTCCCAAGTGATCTACCTTTCAGATCTAGAGTCTAGAAGGGGTTTCATGGCATAAAGGTGCAAACTTTATGACCATGGAATCCCCATGCAAGCTTTAAGGTGTTGTTATGACCTCTTAAGCCCTAAAAGGTCATGCATGGAAGGAAAGTTAGTGTAACGCCCTAAATCAGGTATGACTTGAAATCCTCGAAGAATTCCTATTTTTGACATAATTGGTCCCTTGAGTACGTTGGGCGTACTTATGAGTACACTTAGCGTACTCTGCATGAAGGATCGCGGAGGAGCCTTACGTACGTTGGGCGTACACTACAGAGGGACAAAACCCTAAATATCAGACTTGTCCCCTATTTAAACATCTTTTAGCCTCTTGGACCAAACCCTATCAGTCTCTTTAGCCTCATTTCGTCCACCTACAGGTGAGATATTGTGTGAGAGGGTTTTTGAGCTTAAGGAGTGGGTTTTTGTGGCCATTTTAGAGTTCTTTCAAGAAGAGGAAGTGGTCAAGCAAGCTTGAGACGATTTGGTGCTTCAAGAATTTGAATCTTGGTCATCTTGCAAAGCTTCTGGAGGTAAAAAAACTTGCACCTTTCCACTTAAATCTTTAGATCCAGCTAGGGTTTTCTAGTTTTGTCCCTTTGGTTGATTTTGGACCTCCATTTGTGAGTTAAGCAACTCCAGAAGATGGGAATGGCAGATATGAGGTCCCTTGGTCCTTTAGTATCATAAAAATGGAGTCTTAATGGGAGTTTTGGCCTCATGCATGGGTTAAAGACCTTGGAAAGGTCTTAATGGAGGTGTTTGGTGTATATGAGGCATGCAAAGGCATAAATTTGCCAACTTTATGCCTTAGGACGTCTTAACAAACTTAGATTTTGGCTTTTGGACGTAAAGGAATCGAGTATTAAGCATTTAATAGAGAAAGTGCTTAATCTGGTAGTATGTTGGGTGTAACCCAGTGTACGCTGCGCGTAGTCCCAAGACCCCAGTATGATGCGTGTACCAGGATGGTACGCCAAGCGTACACATCACAGTTGGGACCGAATTTGTTTTGGGCCTTTGAGCTATTTGGCCTCATTTGGTTATTGGGCATGGTTGTATTATGGGAATTATGAGTCATTTCATCTGTTATGGCCCATATATATATATATATATATATATATATATATATATATATATATATATATATTGGGCCTTATTGGGCCAAGAGACCCATTAATAATTTTGGACATGGAATTTGGGCCCATTAACAAGGGAAGGATAATTGGGCCTCATGGAAGGGTTTGGAGTTTGGGTTTCCTTTGATTAATTAAAGTCCTAACATTGATTAATATTATTATTCAGCACGGGAGGTTACGGACTGTTAGGAGAGCAACTTTTGTATTCAGCAGAAAGAGGTGAGTCTTTTCACCATACCCATGGGTCTAAGGCACCAAGGTTGGCCCATTATGTGATTATGATATATGTGTTAGTCATTATGTGATTTGATATGATATGTGATTGTGTGTTTTGCATGGAAGACCCCAGGGGGAGCTCGTGCTATTAGATGTAAGACCATGTGGGGTAACCCATGGCATTCCTAGGTAAAGACCATATGGGGTAGCCCATGACATTTGATGTAAGACCATGTGGGGTAGCCCATGTGTAACATCCCAAAAACACAGTCTGAAAATTTTATTTAATTTAATAATAATACCCATAGTCGATAAACCTCATATAAAATCATAAACAATGTATCCCAAAATATTATAACAACTGTCACGTATATCAGAGTATAAACATCCCGGGCTGAACAAATGGTGTGTGCACTGCAATCTTCCCGAGCTCCTCTTTTGAAAACTGAGTACCTAAAACCAAAACTGAAAATTGTAAGCACGAAGATTAGTGAGCTCCCCCAAACAGCCACATACCATACAATAACATATAAAGCACATACTGGGCCTTGCCCACTGCATCAAACCGAAGTCCGGACTAACTGGGGCCTTGCCCCTGCATCGGACCAAATTCTGGACTAACTGGGGCCTTGCCCCCTGCATCGGACCGAAGTCCGGACTAACTAGGGCCTTGCCCCTGCATTGGACCGAAGTCCGGACTAACCGGAGTCTTGCCCCTTGCATCGGACCGAAGTCCGGACTAATTGGGGTCTTACCCCCTACATCAGACCGAAATCCGGACTAACTGGGGCCTTGCCCCTGCATCGAACCGAAGTCCGGACTAACTGGACATAACATAACATGATCATAACATATAACATAAGCACATATACTACATACTGCATCGGACCGAGGTCCGGACTAACTAACACACAAACATGCCCGAATCACAAAGACATCAAGCATACTGAACTACTGCATCGGACCAAAGTCCGGAACTACAGCTATCTAAACAGGTCGGCATTGTGGTCGTAGACCCGTTCCTACTGGAAGGAAACTCGCCTGAACTGCTGAACTCGGCTGGTAACCCTCTGGCTGCTAATCGACAACTCTCCAAATTGCTGCTTCTCTAGCTCCCTAAACTACCAATACCAATAATATCACTTAGCCTAAACTATCCTCTCGAGGTCAACTAAGTCAACTCTGGACAAATTCAACCTTTCAGTTGACTCGACTCGCCGAGTCCATTCTCCTCAAATCCCAAACAATCCCGACTCCCCTCGTCGAGTCTAGCGAGAACTCGATGAGTTCTCCTTCATCTAACACCTCGGGACTATCTTCAACCGACTCGTCGAGTTGTTCTACAACTCGCCGAGTCCATCTTCATCAGCTAAGGAGATTGACTTGGACTCGCAGAGTTCCTCCTCGAACTCGTCGAGTACCATGATCTTCATGTCCAACACGGACACAGACTGGTTGAGTCCTTCTGTAACCCCACTCACTGATCCTAATCATAATAGAAGGGTTTGGGTTTGCGACCCGATACGTCGAGTCCATGAACTGACTCACCGAGTCCTCCTAGTGACAACTCTAATCTGTCGATTTCAGTCTATACCACACTTCCAACTCATAGATCTGTACTCCTTATGCTAGTATTGAATGTAAAGTGGCTAACTTTACATGCATGCAAAGGGTTATGAGGCTAGAACACCAAATCCAAGCTAATAAGAAGTTCAAGGTGAAGACATGAATCCTTAGCTAGATAAAGCCAACAACTCTGAGCTTCTAGAGCTCAAAAGTGTCCAGATCTAATGTCCAATCCATCCTCCAAGGCTTATCACCCGGATTCCACTTGGAAATGGTCCAAATTGTCACACCCCAAAACCGGAACGGCGGAAACGTTCTGGGGTGGATGACGTCATGTCAAGTATCACAACACATGCATTATAGTAATCAAAGTACAACAACCATTGCATTAATAGTAATAGTTTTACTTGGTTTACATTACAATACATCAAAGTAATACAAGTAATAATATAAGTGTAGCTTGGTACTAAGCTATCTTCATCAACAGCTCCGGGAATGTACCTGTCTAATGCTGACCTGAGAATACAAGTTGTTTGAAAAGCGAGTATCAACATTTTTACAAATGCTGGTGAGTTCATAAGTATTTAGTGTCATTTTATTCAAATAACTTTAATAAAAGTGGTAGTTTTAGAGTATCCATTAAATTGGTGTCTTTTCCAGAAAATCCTATATTTTCTTTAATAAAAGCAGTCTTCTACCAAGACTGGACGGAGTTATGTGGTAAAAAGTAGTTTTTTTTAATCGCTATCATTATCAAAATACAAAATTTGATTATTAAAGAAAGCAAGAGAAATCAGGGAAATAACATATGCCTCAGCAGTGAAGACTGGTGACTAAGGCAAAAGGAATCATAGACTCCCGAAGAGTATCGAACAAACGACACGCCTGGCTCAGTCTAACAAAAAGAGACACAAACCCCAGACGGTACCAAATGAAAGGTACGGCTAGCAAGGTCTAAAAACAGTGTGACTCTGAGAGTGGGTTTCCAGCATACAGTGTAAATTGCTGGTGAAATATCGTTACCTTAAGGCCATGAATTATAAGGTAAGCTGCGATACTCGTAACCATACTAACCGACACTAGAGTACCTGACGCCCTACAAGCGTCTATAAAATGTGACATTTGTCACCCCTTGGCTTGGTAGGCCGTGGACTGTAGCTAGCAGTCAGGGTGCGGGGGTGTCAATCTCGTATAGATCTATACACACAATGTCCGCTCTCCCTACAGGAGACTCTGGTTACCAACTAGACGACGGAGAAGGTCGTGTCCCGAAGATGCATCCCAAATAGTGGGTAGTGTGTTTCTAATATAAGTGTTGAACTAGAGGTAGAGACTCATAACTGAACTGACTAGAGTAAACCTATATGTCTATACTCGTATACATAACATATAACTAATGAATCAAATGACCTTCGGACGGCCATCTGATCCCACCAGACCACATCTCAACGAAGAAAAGGAAATAGGGCGGACGAGCCTTCCTAAGTCTTTCAATCCTTATTTATATGCATCTATACAAGCACAGGCATACGTCTAACTATGTGTGAGTGTTTAACAAGCAGGAGTGGTTCTTCAAGTAGAGGCGTCAATAAGTGAAGTAGAAGCAACTAACGAGTGAAGTAGGAGCGTCTAACAAGTATAAGCGTATCACGAGGTAGAAACGACAACAAGTGAAGTAGGAGCGTATCGAGTATAAGTGAAGTAGAGCGATATCAAGTATAAGTGAAGTAGAAGCGTATCACTAAGTAAGAGTGTAAACAAGTATAAGCATTTAACTAAGTAGAAGTATCAACTAAGTAAAAGGATAACAAGGCAATGGTATATAACGAGTGGGGTATCAAAACAAGGAAGAAAAAATTTATACTTAAGAAAATCACAAATTGGTATTCTTTGGTAAAATAAGTTTGAAAACCTTTAGAAATTCTTTGGAAACCTTTCATAAACCAGTTTAAAATGAACTTTGATAAAAACAATATAAGTAAATATTTGAACAAGTAAAAACATTTTAGAAAACCATTTACAGTATCAAACTCGGTAAAACAGGTAACAGTGTGGTAAATCCTTGTGCATGCGGGTTATCAATCACATGTGATTGATATGATAACTGGCATGTTTAACTTGTATTCCCCCCTATAAAACATGTAAAAACATTTACAAGGTTCATTTAGGGGTATGAACTCACCTGGTGTAAGTGGATCCGATGAAGGTGCCGGTTGGGTGCTCGGTGTCAAGTAAAGACTTGGACACACTTAGTGACCTATTTAACATATGATAACATATGTTCACATAAAATTAGTACATTTAATACTAATTAAACAAGTATACGCACTCTAAGGAGCGGAAAACACTTTGCTTAAGTGTTTGGGGTGTCCCGGGTAACATTTAAGGGTGTGAATGGCTTAGGAATGGAGTTTACTCTCCAAGAGTAAACTCTATACTTAGTGTTTACGGCCCTGGGACAACTCCCCGTGAGTTTACGGCCGTAAACTCATGGTGAGGGGGTTCTAGGATGTTTAAAGGCTTTATCTCGATCGTGGAATTTTGCTAGGTCCAAATCCAAAAGGTATGAATGGGTTTAAGGTGTTTAAAGGGACCAAATGGGAGTTTACGGCCCATGAACCACCCCTATGGGAGTTCACGGCCGTGAACTCCTACCCCTTAAATTTATGGAAGTTTAAGGCCCTTGTTTTAATCCTAGTGATTTATAATGAAGTATAAGGCCATTTGGGGGAATTAAAACTACCATTTGACATGGTTTGGAGGTGTTTATGGCCTAGGAATGTGCTAGGGCCATAAACTCCATTTCACCCCTCAAATCTATGTGTTTAATTATTCTAAACCCAAAATAGCAAGCCCCTAATTTATGTATTAATCCTAAGGGTGGTTTGGGAGTGTTTGGAACTTGATTTTACAAGTTTTGAGGGTGTTTACGGCCTAAGCATGTGCTTGGGCCGTAAACCCTCTTTTATGCCCCAAAATTGATTGTTTTAAGGTGTAAACACTCCTAGGCTAAATCCCCAATTAGTTTCCAAGCTTTTAGGGACAAATTTGGGTCATTTTGGCCTCTTTTTAGGGGTTTACGGCCTAAGGAGGCTCTTAGGCCGTAAACTCCTTTTCAACAGCTTCTAAGTCCGATTTTTGGGGTATAATCACAAGCCAAGATGTTTAGAATAAGTTAGGGTAAGGAGACTCACGTTTTGGAAGGGGAAATTCGCGGTTTCGAGTCGAAAACGGGCTTTATGAGAGAGAGTATATATAGAGAGAGAGTGAAAAGGGGTGGAATGAAGTCCATTCCCCCTTATATATGGGTTGGTGTTGGAGCTCAGTGAGAATCTACCCGATACTGCTGTTAGACGGGGCTTTTTGGTCGCACCCGATTAAACGGTCAAATTTTGACTTGGTTGCAACCACACATTTTTAAGGGTATTTTGTGGGTGTTTCTAATTTGTTTCAACCCTTACCAAGTCATTATAAAAGTCTTAAATTAATTAACCTCTTCCAAAAAGGTTAACGGACAGTTAAATAAGTGAGGCTTGTTAACGGAAAAGGTTAAAAATGACAGAATAGATTTCGGGTTGTCACACAAATGTAACAAAAGATAAGCTAGAAAAGGGATCTAGATGATTAACGGCCAAGGTATAAGCTTTATACCTTCAAATGATCTGGAATGTCACCCAAACTCTGGATATATACTCCTTTCCTTGCTCCCTTTCTTCCACAATCTTCAAGATGCACACCAAGAGCCTTAATCTTCTCACACAAGCTCAAGAATGAAATTGGGTGGCTAGGGTTTCGTCTCTGGACAATGGAGGTTATAAATGAAACCCTGTAAATGAGAATGAGATGCTTAAATAGGGTGCCAAGTCCTGAAATTAGGGTTTCTCAACCCATACCAGACTCGCCGAGTCGGTCACTTAATCCGCGACACGGGTCACACTCCGAATCGTCGAGTTCCTCCTTGGACTCGACGAGTTGACTCCTTTGATTAAGGGCTTTTCTTTCCTTTCTTGGTCTTTCGGATTTTGGGTGTTACACCATGGAAGTCCTAGGTAAAGACCATGTGGGGTAGCCCATGGCATTGGATGTAAGACCATGTGGGGTAGCCCATGCATTCTTACAGGTTTTATATATGCATGGTTTATGTGATATGTGTGTAGCTTTAATAACTAACAGGATATGTATATATAGATTGTGTGTGGTATGCTATGGGAACTCACTAAGCATTTCGCTTACAGGTTGTTGATTTGTTTCAGGTACATCTGAGCCCAAGGGCAAGGGCAAGGCGTGATGGCGCGGCATGCACTCTATCTCTCTTTCACTGATATGGTTTGGGGACACTCTGATGTTTTAAAAATAAATTTTTAATGAATATGGATTTGAAAACAATTGTGTTGGGATTTCATGATTTATGCAAATGTGTTTTATTAATTAAAATGAAAATTTTCTTTGTGAAATTTTGGTCATTACAGGTTTGTAACAGATCCTTGGTTTAAGGGATTCGGGCACACTCTCGATTGTGTCAGGAATCAAACTAAGGAAATGGTAAAATTGTTTTCAAAAGTAACATAAAAGGTTTTTTTTAAGGAAATGAAAAGATGAGAGTGCAACGCGCGTGATCAGCCGAGCCAAGTAAGTAGTTCCCCAATATGTTAGCCATGTTATACTGATATTTGAGCCTTGTTGATTATATAGAACTTGCTATGTGTATGCTTTTAAAATTGTATACGCTTAGGAGCTTATAGCCTCAGAATGATTGATTTGGCCTTATTTCCTGTTCCTTGTTTGGTTGTGGTCCTAGGGTAGAATCTTTTATTCGAAAGTCTAGTTGATCCTTTTATGTGTACAATTTGCATGTATTAAGGCAACCTGTTATGGTTGGTTTGATTGGTATGAGTAGGGTAAATCTTAGGAAAGCCTGAGATTTATGTACGCGGTAGTTGTGGGATATGGTTTGGTTGTGGGACGAATGGGAGTTATCAGGTAGAGTAGTGGGGAAGGGTACAAATAGGTGTGGAAGTTAGTATTGGGCCCGTACCACTAGAAGCACGGGACTTGTACCCGGACCACTGTTAGATCTGACGACTTCAAGAAGGACCAGTGTGGGAAGATCCCTTATATGGAAATCTTGATCATTGTGATTTATGATATTTCAGTTCAGCATGGTGATGACACGATTTGGAGCAGGGGGGTCAGGATCGGGATCTGGATCTGGGTCGGGATCAAGAGACACTATTGATATCATCGATGAGAGGTTGTGCGAGCTCATTGCAACCGAGGTTACTAGGGGAATCCTTGACGCGACCCAATCATTTTCGAAACGGTCAAGGAGGACATTATGGATATCATGGAGGAGAGACCAAGATCATTCAGGGTTGAGATTGTCGCGGGCCAGGTTAGGGCCCGAACTACTTCGTTTCAGGAGTTCAAGGCATGTGGGGCGCCAGAGTTTTTTAAGGTCAGGGACCCCATTGTCAGCCGACGTTGGGTGGCAGATATTGAGAATGCCCAGTGTACGACTTCTTGCCCGGATGTGGCAAAGGTTGGTTTTGCTTTTTGTATGCTGAGAGATAGAGCCCGGGATTGGTGGGGCGAGATAAATAGCCAGGTAGGGCCAGCCGGGGTGGCTGAGATGTCATGGGCTGAGTTTTTTCGGCCTTTCGACTTGGATTTTGCACCACCTATTAAGGTGTAACGGCTAGTGAGAGAGTTTCATGATTTGCAGCAGACCACCGAGACTGTAGCGGAGATCACCACCAAGTTTCGGGAATGAGCTTGTTTGATCCCACAGTATGTTATCGATGAGGAGATAAGGAAGCAGAATTGGCGATTGGAAGCTTAGATCTTGGATTTTGAAGAAAGAAGGGTGTTGCTAGACAGCTTGACCCCTCGTCAGTGTTTTGGCCATATCTCATGAACTGTAACTCTGATTGACGAGATTCAAAATGTTCTGAAAATTAGACACAATTTCAGAAGGCTTTAGTGTTTTGAAAAAATGTTGATTCCAAGTGAACTCGACGAGTTGAATAGAAGTTTTGTGATTCTTGATGCTGACTTGCCGTACACGTGATTTAAATGAAAAACTCGTCGAGTTGCGCTTTTGTTCAGAATATATATATATATATATATATATATATATATATATATATATATATATATATATATATATAGTTCATTTCTCATTCGAACCCTAACTAATTCTAGAAGCTTTGGACGATTTTTGGAGGCTAGAAGGGTTCTTAGAGTTGTGGTTTTTGAGAATTCAACCTAGAAGTCAATTTTGAAGATATCAAAGGCAAACAAAAATTACTTTTATCTTAATCTTTTGTGTGAACCATGTTTGAATCATTAGATTTTGATTTTAGGATGCTATTTGTTGTAACTATGAACTAAAAGCTTCATACTTCTATTTAGACTATATGATCTTATGAATATGGTTTGATAGAGTGGATTGGATTGATTTGATTTGGTTATTTATCTTTTTAAGCTTGTTAAAGACCCTTATATGTCAATGATAATCATTTTTTTGTTAATAATCAAGTTTATTGAGTTGTATGAACATCTTCTTAATTGCTTGAATCATATAGTTTTGTGAAAACAAGATTATATGCAGTTTAATCACTTGATCGCTATTTGAATTAACTTGTTTGCTAAATGATTAGTAATAGTGAACATGAACCTAATCACATCAGAAATCGGTAACCATTGATATATTAATCCATTGCACTTGCCACAAAATCAACCATAGGAATAAGTGAATCAAATCTGAACAGAAGTCTCTTTATCTTATTGAATCTAGTTGTCTTTTGTTCCCTTAGTTGTTAATTGTATTTTGTTTGAGTTTTATTTGATTACTAAGTTTCTAGTCTTGCAAAACTAGAGAAAAACCCCTTTCTATTACTTGTTTTATTTAGATAATATTAGCATTTATTTTAACTGTTTACCGTTCCCTGTGTTAAATACCCTACTTACCTGAACTAAACTGCTAATCGATAGGTACAATTCCTTTCATGTGTTTGTCTATGTGTTTAAGTTAGTATGATTAAAACTAGTACATTCCACACGTATCAAGTTTTTGGCGCCATTGACGAACGGTTCTAAATAGTTAATTTTATTTGCTAGTGTTATCGATCCTTTGTGTGAGATTTATCTCATATAAAGTTACACGTTGTCTGTTTTTAGTTTTATTATCACTTTCTTATGTATTTTCTAAATCTCAATGCTTTTGATGCTTTTCTTCGGGGAGTAATACAGGAAATTGAGCAAAAAGATGATGAGTATGACTCAGATGGAGATTTAATGAAATTAGGAAGATGGTTAGATAACATCTTGCCTAACAAACAAGAACAATCTAAGTCACATGAGCTAAAGCTACAAGATGAATAATTTAATCCAGAAAGAGATTTGGAGGAGCTAGAAAGATTGCTAGTAGAAGGGTCAGGTGAAGAACAAGAACAAGCTGAGTTGCAGGAACCAAGTCGTGGTTTGACCACGACCACGACGTGGCCCCCTGTTATTTTGGTTTGTGTTTCGAAGCATGGGGTTTCGATTCCAGCTTTGGAAAATGTTTTGAGGCACGATCCATTTCTGATTAGTATCCAACCAGTTCCAACCCTTGTCAAAATTCTTGGGTTTTATGAATTCAAGCTCATTTGGCCAATTGTAAAAGCAAAGAGCCAGATTTTACGAATTGGTCCAAAAAAAGATATTTAATGCAACGGATGGATTGACATTGAGTTTATTGGAAGTTTATTAAGTTGAGAGTCTAGCTCAAGACTCGCACAAAAAGAAGCGCTTGCGTGAAGCGACCCGTCATTAGAGTTTGCTTTTCTTTTCTTTTCAAACTTCTAGTTTATTAGGGTAATGTAGGATTTTAATTTAATGATTTTTTTTCTTTTTATTATTTGATTTTTGTTTTTGATCTTTGCATAAGTTAGGTTGAGAATGGAACGAATAATTAAAGCGTGGGGGAATTAAAGTGAGGGGTTGAGTCTTTGACAGAAGAATTGAAAATTTGAGTGATACTTTGAGTCTGATGTTTATAATGGTTAAAAAGGAGTCTCGTCACTGAAGAGTATAAGGAGGTGTATTACCCTAATACCCTCCTTGTACACAAAATTAGAACTGAAGCAGAAAGAAGAAGGTACTTGAACAAATCCAAAAACTCGTCGAGTGCATCACACCAACTCGACGAGTTCCAATGATATCATGATCCAACACGACGAGTCTTCACTTACAACTCGACGAGTTGCTCAGTAAATTTTCTTTCAAGTTTTCGATTTGATTCAATTCAAGGTGGGCATTGGCTATATTTTTGAACTCCATTTTTAAAGTTTTCCAAGAAGCTTTTCCAGTATATTTAGAGTTGAAGATGGAGCTTAAAAGAAGAAGATCAACCTCACAACTTCTATCTCAGGGGAGTGTGTTCCAATTCTCTCTTTACTTTTATGTCCTTTATCATGCATAACATGCAATGGGGACATTGCATAAATTAAGTGTGGGGTAGGGGGTTGATTTAATTAGCCAAATTTGAATCCTACGTTTAATTTTAAAAAAATTGCATAAAAATTGTTAGGGTTAATTTAGAAAAATTTGGTAAAAGCAATTAGGATTCCATGCTAGTATTATGTTTAATGATTCCTTGAGGACCTAAATGTTTAGTTGAGCCAATATACGCTATAGTGCATTTGTGCCCCTGTTTATTCTAGTGAAATCATGGGAGAAAAACACAACCTCGCTTAGTTTGAGGGACAAAACATTTTTAGCATCGTGTGTCAGAAATGTATCCAGGAAAGCTTAAGTAGTCATTGCACACTAAGACTAATACCTTTAATCAATAAAGGATGAAGTTAAATTCCCTTGCGTAAGCATATGTTTTTCTAGGTTTTTAGTTTTGAGAGAAAACAAAAAATGAGTTGTCAAAAATGACTTGAGGTTAATTTTCTTTTCTAAGTTATTTTACTGTATGTATTCTTGGGGATTTAGCCAAAAATGACTTGAGGTTAAGAAAGTTTTATGTGGATGGATTCGGAGAGGATGCATAAAATGAGCGTTGTTCAAAAAAAGTGGGCGAATGTTTATGAGGATTGTTAGTATTTAGAATTAGGGGGGTCCTTAGGAAAAACTTAGACACAAATGCATGCGTTGCTATCTTGGCATAATGGTTGGGTTCAATTGGGATTGTCTTATTGATATTAGTGTGCTAAAATTCTGTTTTGCTTGGGGGCAAACAAAAGTCAAGTGTGAGGTATTTTGATATTGGCATATTTAGTTATAAAATTCATGCATTATCTTAATACCTTATGTTAATTTTATCTAAAATAATGAACAAAAGGTACTTAATTAGTTTAAAATCTCATTTCAGCAACAAAGACATGCTCGGAAGGAAAATGAAGCGGAATTGTTGATTGGAAGCTTGGATCTTGGATTTTGAAGAAAGAAGGATGTTGCTGGACAGCTTGACCCCTCGTTAGTGTTTTGGACATATCTCATGAACCGTAACTCCGATTGACAATATTTAAAATGTTCTAAAAACTAGAAACAATTTCGGACGACTTTCATGTTTTTTTTTTGTTTCCAAGCGAACTCGACGATTTGGTCCTCTAACTCGACGAGTTGAATAGAAGTTTCGTGATTCTTGATGCTGACTTGCCTTACACGCGATTTAAATGAAAAACTCAACGAGTTTTTCCCAAAAACTCGTCGAGTTGCTATGTTTTTCAGAATATATATAAATCGTTTCTCATTCGAAGCCTAACTAATTCTAGAAGCTTTGGACGGTTTTTGGAGGCTAGAAGGGTTCTTAGAGCTGTGGTTTTCGAGAATTCAACCTAGAAGTCAATTTTGAAGTGATCAAAGGCAAACAAAAATTAATTTATCTTAATCTTTTGTGTGAACCTTGTTTGAATCATTAGATTTCGATTTTAGGATGTTATTTGTTGTACTTATGAACTAAAAGCTTTATACTTCTGTTTAGACTAGATGGTCTTATGAATATGGTTTGATTGAGTGGCTTGGATTGATTTGATTTGGTTATTTATCTTGTTAAGCTTGTTAAAGACCCGTATGTGTTAATGATAATTATTTTATGTTAATAATCAAGTTTATTGAGTTGTATGAACATCTTCTTAATTGCTTGAATCATATAGTTTTGTGAAAACAAGATTGTATGCCTGGTATTAGTGAACATGAACCTAGGGTTAACTAGAAAATAAATAAGTTGATGTGTGAGCATGTGTGATGAACAACCACATTTGAGTTGATTGAATTGACAAAATTAGTTAACTAATATTACAAGTCTTACTTGATTCGAACAAAACATTAGGAAACTTGTTAGTTTAATCACTTGATCATTGTTTGAATTAACTTGTTTTCTAAATGTTAGTAATAGTGAACATGAACCTAATCACATTAGAAATCGGTAACCATTGATATATTAATCCATTGCACTTGCCACGAAATCAACCATAGGAATAAGTGAATTAAATCTGAACAAAAGTCTCTTTATCTTATTGAATCTAGTTTGTCTTTTGTTCCCTTAGTTGCTAATTGTATTTTGTTTGAGTTTTATTTGATTACTAAGTTTCTAGTCTTGAAAAACTAGAGAAAACCCCCTTCCTATTACTTGTTTTATTTAGATAATAATAGCAGTTATTTTAAGTGTTTACCGTTCCCTGTGTTCGATACCCTACTTACCCGAACTAAACTGCTAATCGATAGGTACACTGCCTTTCATGTGTTTGTCATTGTGTTTAAGTTGGTAGGATTAAAACTAGTAAATTCCACACGTACCAGCGGGGTAAGCTGGTCCCCAGATATATCAGTTCCTTCAGGGTTTTGGCTCGGGTGGGCCGGTTTGCATATCGTCATGATCTTCTAGTCGAGCTTAGCCAGACTCATAGCACATTTCATGTCTCTCAGTTGTGGACGTGTTTGGTGGATGATTCTGCAGTTGTACCCTTGGAAGATATTCAGGTGGATGCCCATCTGAATTATGTTGAGAAACCAGTGACAATATTAGATCGTAACAAAAATCTTAAGGAACAAGGTAGTGGAGCTAGTGAAGGTGCAATAGTTGCATCGCAAGGGGTCGGAGTGGACTTGGGAGCCCGAGGAGGAGATGAGGGAGAATTACCCAGGATTGTTCGAGACAGTGGACTTCGAGGACGAAGTCTGATTCAAGTGGGGGAGAATTGTAACACTTAGTGTCTGGTATGAATTTATTTCCAGTTATTTGTATTTTTCTTGGAGGACTCGTCGATTTGGAAGCCTCAAATCGACGTGTTGAAGTTGTTTTGGCCAAGAAGTTTAATGAGTTAACTCGACGAGTTGAGGTGCCTCAACTCGGCGAGTTGGCAGCTGGGAAGGAAAACCTAATTTTAGGGTTTTACACCCTATTTAAACACCTTAAGTCCTAGGTGTTGGCCTCATTCCCAGCCTCCATAGCCCCTAACCCTAAGTTGGGTGAGTTTTGGTGTGTTTGAAGCTCATTGAAGGAAGAAAAGCTTGGTACAAGGTGGTAGTTCAAGAAGGAGCTTTCAAATCTTAATTCTCTACTCCATTTCCAGCACATTTTTGGGGTTGGTAGAGTTGATATTTGGAGTCGGGATCTGTTCAACAATCATTCCCTATTTGAGGTAAGTTTTCCTCACTGGTTTTAGCGGGTCTAAGGCACCAAGGTCGACCCTTGTTGATTATGTTTATACACTCGTTGTCTGTATAATATTTGCATGTGCTTGTATATGTATGCTTATTGGGCGGGGCCCGTATTACGAGTGTGGGTGGGGCCCGTATCTCTTTGGTCCGGTCCCGTATTGCAAGTGTGGGTGGAGCCCGTTTCTCATTGGGTAGGGCCCACTTTATGAGTGTGTGGGCGGGGTCGTATCTCTTTGGACGGGGCCCGTTATGTGGTTTGATAGTATGTGGTATCTTGGGGAAATTCACTATGCTTAGTGCTTATGGTTTTCAGTTTATGTTTCAGGTACTTCCGGTTCCAAGGGAAAGAGTTCGGGCTGACCGCATCGTACACACCTCAAAGATTTCACGTTTTATATCTACTCTGCTTTTGATACATTGGATACATTGTTTTGATGAGATGTACGAATGATGTTTGAAAACACTATTTCTATATATTATAAAACAAAAATTTTGGGACCATATTTTTGGATGTTTTAGTCAACCAGTTAAAAAAAAGTCAATGGTTAACGCTTACCACATCGTGGCCAACCAAAGGCCACGTCGTGTTAATAAACGACAAGACAGTCGGGAAATCCTCCTTCACCACGTCGTAGCCAACATCTTGCCACATTGTGGTTTCTACACATGGACAACTTAATGGATTAAACCCGTTGCTCAAACTTTTCAGAAGGCTTCTTGGGGCCCTAAAGGTTCATAAGAATCCAAACTTTATGGACATGCATGGCCTATACATGTCATTCACTCAAACTAGGTCAAAAGATTAGAATATGACCAGAGGCCACGTCGTGTTAATAAACGACAAGACAGTTGGGAAATCCTCTTTCACCACGTTGTGGCCAACATCTTGCCACATTGTGGTTTCTGCACATGGACAACTTAATGGATTAAACCCTTTGCTCAAACTTTCCAGAAGGCTTCTTGGGGCCCAAAAGGTTCATAAGAATCCAAACTTTATGGACATGCATGACCCATACATGTCATTCACTCAAACTAGGTCAAAAGATTAGAAGATGACCTAAATCTCATGCATGGCTTTTAAAACACTCTCAACTTCTAGATCCAGAAGATAATACTCTAGGGACATTAGTGAGTCATAAAGATGCTAACTTATTACACACATTCATTCAAAATTCAACAATGGACCATATTATGCTAAATTTCCTAGATCCATGAGAAATGAACCATAAAGATAAAGCCTTGAAGACTTACAATGGTCCAAAAGATGATCACAAATGTGGAGAGAGTTGCTTGATGGATCTTTGCACTAGAAAACTTCTTCTTCTTTAAAGGTCAAAAAGTCACCAAAATGAGCTCAAAAGGCTTAAAAGGAGGTTAGGTTTTAATCTTATGCACTTCGAGGAATGATGGAGGTTGAGGGTAGACAAACCCTATCCATCACATCCCTTAAATAGGGCCTTAGTCCTGAGAATTGGGGTTTTGAGTCTAGGATGATGTGACAACCCGAAATCTTTATCTGTAAATCAAATTCATCCAATAGAAGCCATACTCGTTTTTGTTATCACTTCATTGTATTTAGGGTCGGTTGAGAGTCTTTAAGCCTACTACACTCAAGGGTTGAATGTTAGGAAGCGTATTCTTGGAATATGTAGTTTGCAATCGAGCCTGGAACATCTTTAAAGGGAGTTCACGACCGTAAACTAGGTTCACGGCCGTGAACCACCCTATATATATATATATATATATATATATATATATATATATATATATATATATGTTTGTGTGTGTGTGTGGTTCACACATTTTTCTCCTCATTTCTTCAAGCTCCAGCCGTGAACATCCTCATTCTCTCTCAATTATCTTCAACCGTGAACACTCTTAAAGGCTTCAAAACATAAGTATTCCATCCCTTACTTATTCATGCTTAGAAACCTCCTTGATTCTAGCCTTGATTCATCACTTTTCATCACCATCTCCATGGTCTTCAAGAGTTCACGGTCGTGAACCCTTCATAAGGCCGTGAACCCTTCTTCATGGGTCGTGAACCCTTCATAATGGGCCGAAAACCCTTCAAGTATTCATGTGTTCTTGGGCCATAAACCCTTCATGTGTTCATGGGCCGTGAACACCTCTTGGGTCGTGAAGCCATGGAGGTTTGGCCGTGAACACTTCCTTGTCCCTCATTCTTGATTCTAACACTTCATTGTGAGTGTTTCCTATGATTTTTAGTGGTTTTAGACACTAATTGTAGGCCTATACATGTTAATATATGCTTAATAGTATTGTGCTCGAGACTTCTCTTAGCATACCAAGCATCTTGTTGTTGTCATTCATCCAAGTCATTCCTAATCAAGTGAGTTCATACCCCTATTTCTTTACAATTTTACATTTTTAGGGGGGGGGGGGGGGGAATACAAGCCAAACCTCATAGATCTTGTGAAATTATACGAAACAGATTTCAATACACTTAGAACTGATACAATTAACACAACCATACAATTTTCATACTTTTATCAAATATTCAGATATTTCATCCCTTTTGTATATTGCTGGGCATAAGGGAGTTTTCAACACAAATCATAAAGTATCAATGTTTAACATGAATACATTAAAGAACATATAAGCTATAATAGGTATAGTTTATGGAATAATGGACTTATCAATATACGAACATAGATTCAATGTGATCAAACATATAAGCTATACAAAGTATAGTTTATGAGGAATATATTCAGCAAGTTAAATTCAAGAATTCATTTTATTCTACATGTAGTCGTTACTTTAGCATTTTATGAGTGATCATTCTTCGCATACTTACTTAAGTACTAACAAAAGTCCTGAGATTATAACCAGAGTCTCCTTGCGAGAGAACATGAGTTTGTGTATAGATCTATACGAGATTGACAATCCCGCACCATAACTGTTAGCTACAGTTAGGCCGACATGCCTGGGTTACAAAGTCATTTCAATTCCGACACCTGAAGAACGTCATTCAGGCAATCCAATGGTCAAGTATGGTTATAACAACTCATAAATCTGGTACTAAGAATATACGGTTAATGTATGCATGGTAATAACTTTAATTAGTTTTATTATAATGTAATATAACTTCTATCCACATTAAAGTTTTCAGAGCTTTCTGAACTTACTATTCATACTGGTGATAGCCAGGTTTTTCATGTAAAAAGGGGTTTCTCATTCTAATAAATAATGCACAACACATACAATGGTAACTAAACATATGAATTAATACATTATGAGATTCAGTAACAAAATACATATGTTAGAAAATAATGGATTTTCTTGGAAACATACAAATACTTTCATTAATTCATTAACCGGTTTTCCTTACAAAAACATGCTTATGAACTCACCAGCTTTATGTTGATACTCTTTCAAAACTGCTTGTATTCTCAGGAAATCAGTAGACAGATACCTCACTCAGATTTTGAGAAGACGGAGCGTATAGAGTCACGTCTTTTACTTTTGTTATACTATCGATGTGTGTGTGTGTGTATATATATATATATATATATATATATATATATATGAATCAAACAGATGTAAATGTTTTACTTAATCAATGTAATGGTTGTGTTTACTTTGATTACTATGATGCAATTGTTATGATACTACATATGACGTCCTCCACCCCCGAATGTTTCCACCATTCCGGTTTGGGGGTGTGACAGATTGGTATCAGAGCTCTTGTTTATAGTGAACTAAGTATATACCAAACCTTACATGGTATACAACTATAAACACTAAAGGGGCCGAAGTGCTATATAACTAAAAGTATACTTTAAAAATACAAGTATTTTTACAAAAAGTATACAAGCATACATATGTACAAGAAGCCATAACATGGTAAGACTACATAAAAGTATTTAGGGAGAGTTGAACACTACGGTTAAACCTGTACAGTTATGTAGTCATATGTTGGGCCACTATAACTTGATCAACCATATTTGTCTGAGATATGACCAACATGTGTTTGGGAGTGACTGCGGTGTTGCGACAAGTCTAAGACTCACCAAATCCTATACTAATGAAAACACATAGTTAAAATACTATAGGAGTATTTTATGGTACTATAACACTGCACAAAATCATCACTATTAGTACAAATCCTTATAACGAAAGACATGCAATTCCTTGTTATTGTTAATAACTATCATTATAGGTCTTTATTATCATTGTAGGATTTAGATATACTTTGCTCGAATATATCCAATTCATGATCAGCATAGAAGACTTATCGTCATTTTCCCTTGTATCTTTTAGATAAAATATTCCTCCCAGAAAGAGACCCAACAAGCAGAACAACAATCATCCGCCGCCGCCACCTCCTCAGTTCGATCCCGTCATGTTCCAGGTAGCAGTTGCAGCTCCTGTGGCTACCACAATATCTCAAATAAATCCGGGCAATGCTGGTGGATCAGGAGGTGGACCTGATCTCCGTAACCTTGACGACGATCAGGGACATGAAAAGGAGTGTTCCTATAAGGATTTCATGAACGCAAAACCCAAATCTTTCAACGCAATGGAGGAGTCATTGCCCTAACCCGATGGTTCGATAAGATCGAATCGATTTTTGAAATTTGTGCTTGTTCGGAGGCCAGCAAGGTGAAATTTGCTGCCTGCACCTTCACTGACAGAGCATTGACTTGGTGGAATAGCCGGGTCAAATCCCTAACTCTACCAGTTGCAAATGCAATGGGTTGGGAAAGTTTAAAGGAACTCATGCTTGCTGAGTACTGCCCAAGGGGCGAGATGCATAAATTGGAACACGAGCTTTGGAACCTGAAGATGAAGGGTTCCGACATTGCCTCCTATACGGCTAGATTATGCGATCTGGCTCTTCTCTGTCTGGGGATGGTCACCCTGGAAATCAAGAAAATACAGAGATACATCTGGGGATAGACGCCCCCAACTCAAGGAAATGACTTGGCTACTAAACCTTCCACTTCCGACAGCGCCAAGTGTTTAGCACAAACTTTTAAAGATCACGTGGATTGATCTTGATGCAGTAACAACCGTTCTCAAACCATTAAAGGAGAATGGTGGGAAGAAGAAATTCTGGAACAAACGTAAGGGCCAGTCCTCGCAGGAGCCCTCCAAGAAACAACAGGTAGTGGCAGTTCATGCCGCTACCACCCCTGCTGTTGTTCCCACTACACCCACAGCTCCCAGTCGTTACGTTGGAAATTTTCCCTTGTGCAACAAATGCAACGTCAACCATTTGGGAGTTTGTAGAGAGATGCAATGCGACAAATATGGCCGAAAGGGGCACATGGCTCAATTTTGCAAGACACCAGCTCAACCGACCAATCAAGCTTTTGGAGCGAGCGTGGGTCAAGCCTGTTATGGCTGTGGGGAGGTTGGGCACTTCAAGAGAAATTGTCCCAAGGCAACAATAGGTGGTAACACGGGGAAGGTGCTAGCGGTGGGCCAGGAGGAGGCAGTTGATGATCCCATTGTTGTTACAGAGCATATAGAGTCATGCCTTTTACTTTTGTTATACTATCGATGTATATATATATATATATATATATATATATATATATATATATATATATATATATATATATATATATATATATATGAATGAAACATATGTAAATGTTTTAGTTAATCAATGTAATGGTTTTGTTTACTTTGGTTACTATGATGCAATTGTTGTGATACTACATATGACGTCGTCCACCCCCGAACGTTTCCACCATTCCGGTTTGGGGGTGTGACAGATGACGCCACGTCGTGACCAACACATGGCCACTTAAAATGAACACGACCCTAAAGATGTTGTCATGTCATGGTGATCCTCGACACGACATTGTGGCCACCAAAATTCCACAGGATTAAAGCATAAAATTCATACCTAAAAACCGGGTGTTACATACATGGTGAAACCCGACAAACTAAAGGTCGTAAAACTCAAGAACATGAATTTTGGAGAGGTAGGGGGAAGCTATTTAACACTCACCAACATATAGTGGTATTTCCATCACTAAGCACACTACTAATGTTGCAGTAACCAAGACCACCACTATATTATTCCATGATATTACAGTCACCAAGACTATCACGACGAACAATATTTCATTACAGTGGTATTTCCAACACCAAACATACCACTACAATCAATACTTGCATCGAAGATAATACAATTGTATTTACAACACTAATCATACTACTAATAATTGGTTCCAACATATTAGACGTATATATATGTTGAGGGTGTAGAGTGAAAATATGTTTTGTATATATATATATATATATATATATATATATATATATATATATATATATATATATATATATATATATATATATATATATATCCTTGTACTCGTTATCTTATGAATCAATTACAATATTCAATTACCAAGTTTATCTTGGTATCAGAGCCTAACCCTAATCTACCCTACGACTGCCTCTTCCCTACCTCATCTCTCCTGTGTCGACAGTTGATACACTCACCCTTCTCTTCTCTTTGATTAATACATGGATCCTATTACTCCTTTCTCTTCATCTGAGAAAACCTCTCACAATTCACACAAGTTCGGATTCACCTTATCACCAACAAATTACGGGTATTGGAAAACAATGATCCAACCCTTCCTGATCACAAACGATTTGTACGGTTATGTTGATGGTTCCATCGAATGTCCTCCAACAATTACAGTCACCACCACTTCATCTGGTAAAGTTGGCCAACAGGTGTCATCATCTCAACCCAATCCAAAAAACGCAGCATGGGTTCACAACGATGCCCACGTACGGATGCTGATTTTGTCTACTATCTCTGAAGCATCTTTTCAACATGTTCAAGGTAATTCATCTCGTGAACTTTAGCTGTACCTTGAACGAGCTTATGCACCCCATACTTCTTCACGTGAATACACTTTAAAAACACAACTTTTAAAGATAACAATGAAGGGTGATGAATCCTCTTCTGCCTACTTGACTCGTGCACAAGAATATTCTGACGCCTTAGCAAACATTGGTGAACCCATCAAGGAAAAAGACCTTGTCATGCTGGTTATTTCAGGACTTAGGGATGAATACAATGGCCTTAAATCCACGCTCCTGGCACGACAATTCCCTACTGCCTTCTCAGAACTCCATGGCCTCTTGGCAGATCATGATTTCATGATCAAAAAAATGCCCACCGAAGTCTCACCTGCCCAAGCCTTTATGACTGTTGTTCCCTCTCATAAATCTAGCACAACCGGGTCATCTCTCCCCACTGAAACTCTTCATGTGTTTCAGCAACTTGCTCAACAGTTGGGTTTCCAACTTCATCCACTGACAAACGTATCCTCGCCACAAGCTCACTACACACAACGCTCGGGAAACAATCGAGATCGCCCTTTCAATAACAGATCTGGTCGTGGGAGAGGAAACCGACAACAAGGAAGGGGAAACCGATCTCAATTCAGTTGGGCTTCCAACCAAAATACAGTTTATGGTACGTGTAATCGGTGTGGCATAGGTCACGTTCCGTCCCAATGCCCAAACCTTGACCCCTCAACTATGCGACCAAAAACACAACCCTCTGCAAATTTTGCAGACTTCCGCTCACAAACAGGTTCTTGGCTACCTGACACTGGTTCGAGTCATCATGTTACCCCTGATATTTCTACATTTGAAAATTATGACACTTATTATGGCAATGACAATATTCACGTTGGCAATGGTACAGGTTTGCCCATCCTCCACATTGGTTCCTCTAAACTTTATGCTCCCACAAAATCTTTCTCGCTTACAAACATCCTTCATGTTCCCAAAATTAAACAAAATCTACTTTCTGTTCAAAATTTTTGTCAAGACAATAACGTCTATTTTGAATTTCACACCTCCTTTTTTGCTGTGAAGGACGAGATACCTCACACCACCCTCCTCACGGGTCCAAGTAAAGGCGGTCTTTATTCATTCGAGCTTCCGCGGATACAACCAATTTCAAAAGTTTCTTTCTCTACTACTTGTGCCTCTTCCATCACTTGGCATCAACGCTTGGGACATCCTCACTCTCAGTTGTTGAAGTCAATGTTATCCAAATACCGTTTACCTTTACTAGATAATTTTAGTTCTTTTAATTGTGATTCCTGTTCCATTGGGAAGTCATCAAAACTTCATTTGTCATCTTTCACTTATAAAAGTTCAAACTTTTTGGATTTATTGTTTTGTGATGTTTGGGGCCCTGCTCCTGTTACCTCTTTTGATGGGCACCGTTATTTCCTGTTATGTGTTGATCATTTTTCTCGCTTTATGTGGATATTTCCATTAGCAACCAAAGATGATGTGTGTGACACCTTTAAGGCATTCATGATTACTGTTGAAAGACAATTCCAATCTAAAATAAAGTTTGTTCAAACAGATTGGGGTGGTGAATTTCGCAACCTTTCCAAGTTCTTCTCAACACTCGGCATCACTCATAGACTCTCATGTCCACACACAAGTGAGCAAAACGGTCTCGTTGAGCGCTGACATTGTCATGTTGTCGAAACCGGTCTCACCTTACTTGCCCAATCTCATGTTCCACATCGTTTTTGGCACTTTGCGTTTGATACGGCTGTTTATCTTATTAACCGCATGCCATCTCGAGCAAACTCCAATATCTCACCTTTTGAACATGTCTTCAAACACACCCCCCAATTACTCCTTTTTACGGGTTTTTGGTTGTCGTTGTTACCCACATCTCCGTCCATACAACAAACATAAAATGGACTTCTGATCCATGCTGTGTGTTTTCCTCGGCTATAGCACATCTCATCATGGTTACCGGTGTTTTGATCCCCAATCTGAGCGAATATACATTGCTCGACATGTGCATTTCCATGAAGATTCCTTTCCATACCATACCATCTCCTCTCCAAACCCACCTACACCTACATCATCCAATCCGTATGTCTCATCCTACCCTAACATCCCACCTGATTTGAACTACTCAAACACACCTCCCTTACCACAACATCAATCGCCATCACCAGACCCTGAAATTGCACATGAAACACCACCATCACTTGACCAGCAGTCAACGATTCCACCTTCACAACAACATCAACCATCATCACCGCAACATCCGACACCACCACCCCCACCCCCACCCCCACCACCGTCACCACCTCTGCCACCCCTTATTTATACTTATGCTCGCAACACCCATTCTCGGTCTACCATACCCACACCAACCACATAATCTGATATGCCTCGTCCTCGTCCCTCAAACCTTCGCCCTAATCCCAAAACAATTAAACGTTCCTTTCATAACCATATCAGCACACCTAAAACAGAACCTGCCACATTCAAAGCTGCACACAAGGACCCAAAATGGAAAAAAGCCATGCTAGATGAATACTCGGCACTTCTATGAAATGGTACCTGGACATTGGCACCACGGCCACCGAACTCGAATATTATTGACTGTAAATGGGTGTATAAACTCAAACGGGACCAAACAGGGGCAGTGTCACGATACAAAGCACACTTAGTTGCCAAGGGGTTTCGCCAACAACATGGTATCGATTATCAGGAAACTTTTAGCCCGGTCATTAAAGCCACCACCATTCGGGTCATTTTATCCTTGGCGGTCACACAAAAATGGCCCTTGCGACGGCTTGATATTCAAAATGCATTTTTGCATGGAGATCTCCATGAAACCGTTTATCTTCGACAACCTGAAGGATTTGTTGATTCTGCCAGACCTGATCATGTGTGCCTTCTTCGTAAGTCCCTATATGGCTTAAAACAGGCTCCACGAGCCTGGTTTCATCGGCTTTCTACGACACTTTATACTCTCGGATTTTAGGCCTCCAAAACAGACCCATCCTTGTTTATTTACTCTTCCAGAGGCATTCTTCTTTACATGCTTGTTTATGTGGATGACATTATATTAACGGGAAACAGCCCTGCTGACATTGAGCGTGTTATTCAAACTCTTAGCCAGACTTTTTCACTTCAAGATATGGGCTTTTTATCCTATTTTTTGGGCATTGAAATTGTTAAACAAGGACCTGATCTGCTTTTGTCTCAAAAGAAATACATTCTTGACATATTGGAACGTGCTGGTCTTTCGCATGCAAATCCAGTTTCAACGCCTCTTACCACCACAGCAAACCTCTCACTTGGCGATAGTCCACAGTTTGATAATCCGGTACAATATCGCCAGATCGTTGGAGCTCTTCAATATGTCACTTTATCTCGTCCAGACATTACGTTTGCAGTTAACAAAGTCTGCCAATTCATGCATTCTCCCACTCAAAATCATTGGTCCGCCGTGAAACGAATTCTAAGATACTTGCAAGGTACTGTTTCCTATGGTCTTCTGATTAAACAAGAGTCGGCTACACTTTTACATGCATACACAGATTCAACTTACACTCCGTTGAATTTTTTTCTGATGCAGACTGGGCTGGTTGCCCGGATGACCGCCGATCCACCGGGGGATATGCTATCTACCTTAGCTCTAATCTTGTTTCATGGTGCGCATGAAAACAGAAGACTGTCTCGCGGTCATCCACAGAGTCTGAATACAAAGCTCTTGCTGATACGGTTGCAGAACTTACATGGCTTCGAGCACTCTTACGTGAACTTCGTGTCTCTACTCCTTCTGCTCCAATTTTATGGTGTGACAATCTAGGAGCCACGTACCTAACCGCGAATCCTGTCTTCCATGCACGTACTAAACATGTTGAAGTTGATTTTCACTTTGTGCGAGAGAAGGTTGCCCGACGACAACTAACAGTTCAGCATATCTCCACAGATGATCAAATTGCAGATATATTTACAAAACCTCTATTCTCACACCGATTTCTATTCTTACGTGACAAGCTACAAGTTGCTACTCGACCTTAGCTTGAGGGGGAATATTAGACGTATATATATGTTGAGGGTGTAGAGTGAAAATATGTTTTATATATATATATATATATATATATATATATATATATATATATCCTTGTACTCGTTATCTTATGAATCAATTACAATATTCAATTACCAAGTTTATCTCAACACAATAGTACTTACATAACCAAACATACTACTAATTCTTTATTAATAATCTACAAGTATAGCGTTAACGACACTAAATCCACTATTGACTTGCATTCCTCCAATTATGGTAATGATTGGTAAGAAATTGAGTACATAATCAAACAACATCAAAACCTCATCATTCATGCCATCAATTTTTTAATAACTAATATGAATGAACTTACATCAAAATTCATTAATTTTAAAGAAAACTCAAGAATATATTTTAAATCTTTTATCAGTTAAATTCTCTTGTTTTCAGTCTTCACCCACCCCTTCTCTTCAATTTGCTACACAAGTTTTCATAAAAGTAAACATTTACAAATTTACAAGAGGTGAAATGGTTATGTTTAAATGAAATAGATGCTTAAAACTTATTGTCATGCCAATAAACTTAAATAAAAATCATAATACCAATTAGAATGATAACTTTTATCATTAACATTATGATTAGGTGTGGCAATTGATGACACGACACGACAAAAATACACGAAACGAAACGAAACGAAATTGAGACAAAATTGAAATTTGAATTCGTGTTCGTGTCGTGTTCGTGTCAAGTGTAAAAAACACGACGTTGTGTCGTATCGTGTTCGTGTTCAAAATTTGACAAGAAATTGACATGATTTAACATTTTTTGTCGTGTTTTTCGTGTTTGTCGTGTTTTTCGTGTTATGTATGAATAAATATTAATTAAATACATTAATTTTTATTTCATGTTATCTTTGTCGTGTCGTGTTTGTCGTTTTTTAATCGGGTCGTTTTCGTGTTAGTTAAAAAAACACAAGATTGTGTCGTGTTCGTGTTACATAAAACATTGTCGCGTCGTGTCGTGTTAGAAAAAACACGACACGATGGCCCGATTTGCCACCCCTAATTATGATAACCCATTACCCATGTAATCAATCTGTATATATATATTATAATCACATATATATACATATAAAAATAATTATATGTAGTATTCATGACGAAATATAGAATAAATTTTTTTATGATCTATGGTTTTGAACTTAAAAGCCAAAAGAAAAATATAATAATCTAAATAAAACCCAAATTAAAAGGCAGGACCGCAGGAGCTTTACTCGCATTCATCCAAGAAAGATTGATGCTGATGATCTCGAAAAAGAATTATAAACCATATTAAAAAATCGTGCCAAATATAACCACTGATTTCTAATTTGAGAAAACAAAAATCAAAAATAAATTAGAAATCAAAATGAAACAACTTGAGAAGATACTTACAGGTTAACTCATAGTCTTCATTTTTAGGTGCGCAATCAAATAGCCTTTTATGTTTCAACCTTTTTTTACTACAAAACTATAAAATCGACATTTACTACAAATAATCTCTATTATGAGATTGATAGAAGTTTGAACATTTAGAATAAAGAAAATCATACCCGATATTTTATCTTAAAATAAACAGGGGGATTGTTACCGATTGACATACATGATCTTATATTGTAATAAAACACATTTTCTTGTTTATAAAACATTATTCAATTTATTTAGTAAAACACCCTTTCTCTTGTTGACCATTTCTTTATTGTTCAATAGTTCCATTTTTCTATAATCTCATAAGTTGCTATCCAAAAAAGTAAGTTTTGATTGAATAACTTTTTGTTCAATTCTAAAATCATAAATTCAGTTAGGTACTTAATATAGAATGTTTGTTTATATGTATTTTCAAGATTCAAAAGTTCATTATAAAAAGAATTCATTTATAAAATATAATCTGCATATATATTTCGTGCTTTTGATCAAATCGAATTTTCAAACAATTATAATTTTATGTTTAGGTAGATATTTTTTTATATTTATATAACATTATGTAACTTTTTTAAAATATCATTGAAAACAATTTGAAAAATCATGGGAGTTTCAAATGTATGTAGTGAAAGAAAAATGCTTCTTTTATGGTCCAAATAGATCAAACTCGGACCGATTCAACTAAATATACCAAACTACATATTTTTTTCTAGTGAAACCCGCTTTGTATATATTTCGTGCTTTTAAATCAAAGTGAATTTTCAAACAATTATAATTTTAGGTTTAGGTAGATGCTTTTTATATTTATATAAAATTATATAACTTATTTATAATATTATTATAAATATTTTGAAAAATCATGGGAGTTTCAAATGTTTGTTGTGAAAGGAAAATGATTCCTTTATCGGTCCAAATTGATCCAGCTCCGGTTCAACTCAATATACCCAACTACATAAATTTTTTTTCTAACTGAAACACGGTTTAAACTTGAAAAAATTCGGTTCAAAACCATTTTTGGAATTCTAAAAGTTAACTGGAGCCAATATAGACAATCTGACCAAATAATACCTTCAAAATCCTACAAAGGTAGGCATGAGGAAGTTCTCATGGTTTGGTCCCTTTGAAACATTTCACAACCTTTTGCTATTTATTGAAGATGAAACATTCTCTTGTTTACTTTCATCATCGATGTGAGATGAAGACATTGTAATAAAACACACTTTCTTGTTATAGAACATAATTTAACTTATTTATAATATTATTGTAAAGAAATTGAAAAGTCATGAGAGTTTCAAATGAATGTGGTGAAATGAAGTTAAAAAATAGGGTTTCAAATGCATGAAATTCAAGAAAAAATGCTAGCTTTATAAGTATGTATGATAGTCACATAGACTATCATATAGTTACTAGCAATATACAAATATAACATTACAAGCACCTAGCCCGTCATCTAAATAATGTATTACAATCATCTAGACTACTATTAGTTTCAATTCTATAAACTTACAATATACTATCGTTCTTGCTAAAATATATATATTAATTTTAGTTACTAAAATTTTGCTTCAATTTAAGTGTCTTTTTAATATTTTTGAAACATATTTAAGAAAATGACATGATGAAGGTTTTAACTTTTAAGGATAAAAATTTGTTTATCCACAATAAAAATTAAAATGAAATAAAATATGTTGTATTGATTCTATTGAAGCAATTTTAATTTGGGCATAGGCCCACGCCCATTTTTCTAAAGTCTAAACCGGAGACACAGGTCCATTTTCAATAGTCCCATAACTCCATATTGTCAGTACACGCCTTATCGCATCAAAGCATAAAAAGGCGGGAGATCAAAAACTCATCTAGAAATCAAATCAATGCCAAAATTCACCTGAAGGAAGAAGAGCAGAAAAATGGCAGATCCTACATCGCTGGATTTAGATGCACTTCGGAGGTATTTTCAAACCCTAGTGTACACAGTGCACAATGCACTAACAAGCTTTTTGAAGCTAATGATCGTATTTAACCAATAAGCGCAGTCGAATTAAAGAACTAGCTGAAAGTCGAACTAATTTTCACGAAGACGAGAATTTGATTACTTCAGACGAGGACGAGTTGCTCAGGGAATGTGTTTTCCAGCTTGGGGTGTGTTAGTTAATTTGAATCTTGTAGCCTCTTTTATGTTTTCGTCATTACATCCACCTTTTGTTTGTGTTTATGAAAATAGGGGAAAGTTAATGAAATTATTGAAGAATACTCGGATGTCAGTTCCTTAGAAGCTGAAGATTTGGGTACATCTTATCTCTCTATTTACATGATATTGGCACTCATCATACCCCATATTGATACAAACACACCCTTACTCGCAACTTAGAATGATGCTTGCAGTTGATACTTAACTGACAATGGGTATTTGACTTTCTTCTATTTTTTCAACTATGGAGAACAAGGGAGAACATAGACACTGATTACTTTTGATGATACTTTTAGTGTTCGCTTGCTTTACCTCCATGTTTGGGTCAATTTACTAATATAATTTAGGCAACAAACTATTTTCATACAATTTTATGTGATTTATGTCATTAACTAACCTTTTTTATTATGTAAATTAAGGCACTTTTCACTTAGATTTTTATTCCAATTAGGTCACCAGAGTAGCAATTTTTATGCACTTGGTCACCAGATAATCAAGTTCTTGGTTGCTAATTGACCCAAATAAGCGGGATCCCTAATTTATATACCTAATTGGCAAAGAAAACCGTTTTTTACTCAAATTAACAAAATTGATTGCTATAGAAGTCAAATTAATCCTCAAAATTTGAAGTATCTCCATTATCAAGTATGTGAACCTTGTCAAGGTAAAGGATACATGGAGAATTGGTTGCTATTAGTAATTACAAGCTATTTATTCTCAATTAAAGGTAGAAAGGGATTCTTCCCAAAAACAGAATAATAACCTGTTTTTTGCCTGAAAATTGTCATATTGATTGAATTGTTTATTGGTGTAAGAATGTGTTGACAAGTATCTCTATGTACATAACATAAAACACACCAAATTCCTATCAGTTGAATTCAGACTTCTTCAGCAATGATAGATATTATAAATTGTAAAACTTGTGTAATTAGATGCATATTTGGAGAATTTGAAAGGGGAGCTTTGCTCAATGGAGGCTGAAAATGCTGAACTTTCTGCTGAAATTGAGAATCTTATGAAGGGATCTTTTGAAGGTGAGAGAAATCATATTAAGTTGCATTGCATGTTGGCATGACTTCTTAATGAGCATCTTGATTTGCTATCTGTAATTGCAGATTCTATCCGGTTGCAGAACAATATTGAAGGACTGAATTCTACTATGGAGTTCATTCAATCACAGGTTGGTTTTCTCTAACTATTCTTTTTACTATTTGACTTTTGTTTTTCTTTTATATACATAAAGGGATTTGTTTGCTAATCTCACAAACATCTTTTTATAAACTTCATGTTGAAGGGTCTTGAAACAAAAAGAGCAGATGCTGTTCTTGAATGCTCTTTGCTGGAAGAACATCAACCAGAAGCCATAGATGCAGATGGTGGTTGCAAATTTAAGGTTTGATAATATAGCCATTAAAATACACATTCAATGCTTTTATCTGTTTAACTACTGATTAGCTTCTTTAATTGATTTCCTTTTAAAGCTTTTAGAGTTGAATAGTCAAATTGAGAAGAAAAGAGGAATGTTGAAGTCTCTAGAAGATCTTGACTACACTCTCAAAAGGTATTATTGCTGGGATACTAGGGTAGTGTTAGGTATGAGGGAATCGAGGAAGGAATGGAATTGGAATCACTCATTCCATTGAAATGAAAAAGAGCTGCTTGTTTTGTCTTCTTGAAGGAATGTTTTCACTCCTTAGCCAAGGGTTGTTTTGTTTTTCATTATACTTTTATTTGGGATTTGATAAGCTTTTATCAATTTTCAACTTTTTAATTCTACAATAGAAAAATCTATTCAATTTTTAGAGACCAATCAAGCATGATCATGGAATGTAATGACTGAAACATGCAGGTGTGAAGGTGTTTTAAAGATTGAGGACTTATTGACTGGACTTAAAGTCATTGAATATGAAGGGAATCGAATTAATTTGTCTTTAAGAACATACATACCTGAAATAGAAATGGCTGAACAGATTCATGAGTTATATATAGAGTTTCTGGATGCCACATTGGAACTCAAGAATGCTGAGGTATTATTTTAACACTACTAATTTATATATATATACCATTTGATGATTTTAACTTATGTTGCTTTTCATCTTTCCTTCAGATTTTCCCAAATGATGTTTATATTGGTGAAATTATTGATACTGCTAAATCATTTGCGTAAGTTACTATTTATTTTCTTTTGCTTCAAGCATCCATAACCCTTATATTTTTTGCCACCTCAGCGCCAACTCATCAATCCCAAAACCTGAACATGTTCATAATTATTACAAAATTTTCAAGTCTTAATAATATCTACACATCAAAAGATTACATTTTACATTGCAAACTTTAACCTTACGAATTTTCCTACTTTTTGTATATGTTTGATGAAAATAAAAGTATATAGAAAACCAAAAAAGTAAAAAAAAAACAAAAATATGTAAAATAATTAGTTATTCTTGCAGACACCAATTTTCTCTTGTTCCAATTTCTGAGAAGAAAACGAGCTTGGAGTGGTTTGTGCGAAGAGTGCAGGACAGAATTATTTTAAACACATTAAGGAAATCTTTGGTCAAAGATGCAAACAAGTCAAGGTAAAAGTAAAACTTTGCTTCATTTTTCTAAATTTATTTCTTTTGCTAAAAGTGTTTTGGTTTGTGAATAGGCATTCAATTGAGTACATAGATAGAGATGAGATGATAATTGGTCATATGGTGGATGGAGTTGATGCTTTTATAAAGCCATCTCAAGGCTGGCCAATTTCTACTTCTCCATTGAAGCTTCTTTCTTTAAAGGGCTCAACTCAATCTTCCAAGGAGGTTACTTTTAGCTTTCTTTGCAAAGTTGAGGTTAGTCATGCACTTATTTAAGACCTAAATAAATAAAAAAAAAAACATAATTTGTATATGATTACTAAATTGTTTGTGGTTTCAGGAAATGGTGAATTCGTTGGATGTGAAAGTATGCCAGAATCTTTCTAGATTTATGGATGCAGTTGAAGAAATTCTCAAGCAAAGAATGCGTATACAACTCCAATCTGAATCTGGTAGTAGCATCAACAACTGAGTTTTTCCTCTATTTAGGGTCTTGTCTTGTTACTTTCATCAGTTTGATGTATGTTGGTTACTTCATGTGCAAACATAGTTCTTTGATATGTTTACGGTTCATGAATGAAAGTATGAAATGTTTTGCAAAGAGTGTTTCTCTTGTATTGTACTAATATTATTAAAAAAAGTTGTTTCTAAACATGTCTACATGTGATGTATAGTTGAAAATAGGACTTCTGTAATTTATATCAAACTAAAAAAAGTTGTAGTACATGTATAAAATTATTCACAATGTGCGTTTCTCACGTATTGAACTTATATCATGCAAGAAAACGGTTTCTAATCAATTAATCATGTCTAGCTTAATATATAGTTGAAATTAGGGATATCAAAACTTAATGAATTTTCTTCGATGGTTGAACTTTCGTTGGGAATTAAAGCACTTCCAACAAGACATTGAGATATCACAATTTTATGACTGTCTCTTGGTTTAATCATATAAAATTATCTACTATGTTTACCATCAGAGGTGGATGGAGCGTACTGAAAAATCGAAAGGGTGCGTGACGGTATTGTCAACGGAACGATTATGATCATGGCGAGCTAGGTACCACTCAATTGGAGAATCATGAGTCTCTCTCTCTCTCTCTCTCTCTCTCTCTCTCTCTCTCTCTGAAAACAATAATATTTTTATTTTCTTTTTATTAATATTTTACTAATATAAATACCCTCCTCCATCTTTTCAAAAACTACACCTTTCTCCAATTCCATTCGTTTTCTCTCCAAGCCCATCCAAATTTTATCTAATTCCATTATAAATGGATTCTCGTGGCAAATCCAAACAAGAACGGTTCTAGCTAGAGACGCAACCAACAAAACGAAATTGTTTCTCAAAATTTTCTATTTTTCGTTCCAAAACCTTAAATCCAAACTACCCACAATACCGACACTATCAACAAGAATATAACCCCCTCCTAATGCAACAATCGTACAACCAATTTTGTCTTCCCTCAGAAAATACTAGTTATAATTTGTATACACATTATTCTCATTCAATTTCAGCAACCCAATACCAATATTCAGTCTCTAATGGAGGTCTCCTAATTTCAAATGTAAAACATAGAATCCAAAGAATCTAGAGATGAACCCAGTCCCGTCCAAAACGAACAAACAAGCGATGAACTCGAACCTATCGTTATGACTTTGGCTAAGGTTTATATCAACGTTATTGAAGATAAGGAACATGACAATCAACAACGGTTAAAGACATTTTAGGAGGGGGTTCTAGAGTATTTTAAAGTTCAATTGGGAGGTTCGGATTATACAAGACACCAAATGAACTCCAAATGGAAGGATCTCTAATATATATATATATATATATATATATATATATATATATATATATATATATATATATATATATATATATATATATATATATGTTCAAATGAGAACAATTCTTATATTGAGAACATTTGAGAACAAATTTCAACTACACATCTAAAAAAAGGAACGTGTCATTTAAGTGCTAATGAAGAAAGGGGTTATCTATAATTTAACTAATGATTCCCTGTGCTTTGTTTTTCACGCACAAACTTCGTAACACCCTTCTCTGGTCCTGTCCTCTGCCCAATATCGACTCCTCCCGTTATGCCCCTCCGATATTGACACCGCCTCCTAGTGCTTTTCTTCTTCCTATGAACTTTCATCTATGCATGATACTTGTTCCAAAAATTCAATGCTCAAACTCAACAATCTGATCTTCCGAAGGTATTATCAGTACTCTCTTTCTCTTTTTTTTCTCTGTGTGTGTGTGTGTGTCTATCTCTCATTAGCATATTCTAGTTTGATTTGTACTTTGATCAGGAAAACAATGGATCTGATCGAACTATGAGTCAGATTCATGATATTCTGAAATCTGACATCGTTCCATTTATAATCACGAATCGTTTCTTCTTTATGCTAATTGTTGGTGTCAATGATAAATGAAAATAGTAAGCTCTAGGGGATGGGTTGGAGTCTATTAGAGAGTTCATGATCACTATAGGATTTCATGCACACAAGGTGTTTGTCATATTGTCCGAAAGAACCTAATAAGTGTAAAAGTGGCATTTTATGTGAACATCCTTAACTTTGAACCCTCATCAAGCCAAACATTAAAGTCCTTAGGATAAATTGAATTTCACATCTCAATATCCTAATGAGTAACCAACAATCATGTTAAAAGTGATAAACTTAAGGCTTAACCATTAAGTACTTAATAGAACACCAAAAGTGATTTAAAAGCTATTATGATCAATTTTCCCAAATCTGTCCTCCAACTTCTAAAATTCGTGCAAGTCAGTAGGAACAACTAAAAATCATGAGACTTATTTTTATGGAAATATTATTGTGTCTAGTTTCTTCAAACTTTGAATCACATTTCGAAATTCTAAATCCTTGAGGGGTAAAATTGGCAATCTTCTCAGTTTGGTCCATGCGGTCACAGATTTCATTCATTGTCTTCAAAAAATCATAATAAATTCATCAGAACTCCAAATGCCAAAATTCCAAAGCCTATAGTTATATATGGATGTATAGTTTCCCACATATAAAGGGTATGATGTAATTCTTAGTAGATTGGTACAGTTTATTCCAATAGTGTTGAGTGGTCCATAATGTGACAGCTTAAAGTTACTAACTTGTAAATTTAATATAAAATCAACCAAAAATCATTAGAACAAGATCTTTATATTTTTGAAAAGTTAAAAGAGGGAAATTTACCAATATTATTTTATCGAAATTTAAGAATGGGTTGAAAGGTAAGAAAACAGATCCCAACAGAGCACTACAATCAAAGAGAAAATAAGAAAATATATACATAAGTTTTATAAGAGTAATACAACAAAGCACAAGCGAAATAATGTTATGATTGTTGTGTAGGTTCTCGGAAAGGAAATGACCCAGCTTGCTCATGCTATCTAATTTTCAAGTTCAAGGAGGCGAGTTACACTAACTCTCCTATTATGTAGGGATTACATGTTTTATGATATTGTTTACGGTTACCCTAATCCGGTAGAGTAAATAAGGAAAGGCAAAATGTAGTTTGTTTTTAGTGTAACATGCAGACACGATTCATTTCCACATTCTCGATTCATTAATTGTTCTTGTGTGTTAAATCACATGCGATTATATGATCTAATCACGTATGACTTATATGCACAAGATTCATTTTTGTGTTTTCGATTCAATTGTAACGACCATAAAATTTCAACCAATTTTAACTTTTCAAAAACAACCCATTTTCTTAATGTTATTACAAAAAGGTTTTCAATACAATTATTATCAGAGTCTTCTTAGAATCACATCATAAAACATAATCATGAGGAGCGGTACGATCACGCCTTTGCCTTGCCACGGTCTCCTGAAGAACCTGAAAAACATTAAAGCACAACTGTAAGCTCGAAAGCTTAGTGAGATACCCCCAAAATACCAACCACATATACCATACACGCATAACATGCCATATCATATCAAAACACAGAACAACCATGCACTTCGGGTCTACTGTGTGACTGGTCCGCCGCACCGGCCAACAGTCCACCTGGTCCACCCTCCGAGTCTATCCATATACATCGAGTCTGCAGTGTGATTGGTCAGCCCGCACCAGGCCTTCAATCCACCTGGTCCACTCTCTGAGTCTACAGTATGACTGGTCCGCCCGTATCGGGCCTTCAGTCAGCCTGGTCCACTCTCCGAGCCTCGGCACGTCTGGTCCGCCCTCTTGGGGCCTACAGCCTATCCGGACCGCTCGCTAAGCCTTCGAGACAACCGGTCTGCCCTAGGTATGTTGGCCTACAACACAAAGCAGGACCCGCCTCAACCCAACCCAGTCCAACAACCATGTGCACATAAACATACAATCATATAACAATTCACAATCATCAAGCCGATCTAGCAGATCACATATCATCATCCTAACCAGGATACCGACCTAACCGGTCACTAGCATAGCATCATCCTATATACCAGGATACCGACCTTAACCAGGTCTCTAAATAATACCATCCTAACTACCAGGATGCAAACATAGCAAAGCAATAACATAACAACGATACCCGGATCTCAGTCCGATAAAAGGGCCGACCTTGGTGCCTTAGATCCTGTTGATATAGTGAGGATAACTCACCTCGCAACTGCCAAAACTCTAAACTGAAGAAGCAGATTCCCGAATCACCGCCTCACCGAAAATCCCGAACTATCCGAAGAAGCAAAATAACCATTAGACCAAGCACAATATCCTTCCAAGGGTAAATTGACCTATTTACCCTTAACTCAATCCGGCCCATGACTAAGGCCCACAATCAAATTATGAAAGGCCCAACACTAGATAAGCTCTCAAGCCCACTAATGGCCCAAAGATCAAAAGTCCGAAGTAAAGCCCAATATTGGCCCAATTTACTAAATTGGGCCCACCTCACCAAATGGGCCTAGACCCATGGTCCATAATAATTAATGAGTCCACAAAACTCCATCCATAATGTCCAGTCACGGCCCAAAATCCAGTAGCCCAATAACAGCACAAAATGAAAACCCAACAGAGGGAGTACGCTGGGCGTACAACGCTGATCGCGAAAAGGAAACGGGACGCAGACCCACTACGCTGGGCGTACTCTCAGTTACGCCGGGCGTAACTCTGCTAAACTACAACTCCCCATAAGATCTTAATGGCTTTAGCTCTTAAGTCCAAACTTCAGATCCATAGACCAAATATGCCTAGGATTCATAAAGTCTCAAACTTTATTACTTGGGACGTCCATAAAGTTCTTAATCCAAGGTCTTAATCCATTAAGACCTATCTATAACACATAAGAGACAACCAAAACCCTTGGGACCTCATTTTTCTTACTCAAGACCTCTCTTAAGGTCTAAAAGGACAACTAATCTCAACCAACTCAAAACATGCACCAAGATGAGGGTTTTTGGGACAAGAATGATGTCAAAACTTCACCACACAAAGATCTACACAATATGATTGTCAAGCAGGAGACTTTATACCTCAAAAGGGCTCCAGAAGATGATGTTATTCCAAATCTAAAAGCTCCAACTTCCCAAGTCCTTCTTTGACAACTCCCTCCTTTCCTCTTCCAAGCTTAAACTTCCAAAATGAGCTTCCCAAGGTCAAGATTTCACAAAAAAGGAAGGAAGGGGCGTTCTAGGGTTTCTCTGAGGTTGGGGAGACTGATAATGAGGCTAGGGTTTGAGCCATTATGTTCCTTATATAGTGGCTCACCCTCAAATTAGGGTTTAAAGACCCTGGACGTACGTTGGGCGTACGCCCCCACAGACCCGCGTTCGTTCACCCAATTACGTTGGGCGTAACCCAGCCTACGCTGGGCGTACTCAACGTGTCCCATTCTCATACTTGGCCTTCCTTATCAACTTTTCCCATTAAGGGCTATAATCGACAATATCTTCGAAACGTCGTAACTCCTCTATTCTAAACCCGTTCCTGATGAATTCTATATCCACATCAAGGACCGAAACGCCCTTACTCTTGCTCTCGGGGACCCATACATAGATATTTCAAGAACGGGGCGTTACACAATAGTTGTTCTTTGTCCATATTAATCATATATGATTAAATATATAAAATGACATATGATTAAATACATGATAACAACTATTGAATTGAGAACACGAATTTGAATCTTATTCACATAAATCATATGTGATTAGATACGTATAATCACATGTGATTAAATACACGAGAACAACATTGAATCGAGAACATAAAAATGAATATTATCCGCATAAATCATATGCGATTAGATACATATAATAACATGTGATTATGTGTATCTAATCACATATGATTTATGTGGCTAAGATTCATTTTCGCATTCTCGATTCAATAATTGTCTTTTTCCACTTTAATCATATGTGATTAAATACATTTAATCAGATGTGATTATATGTTTCTAATCACATATGATTTTATTTGGAAAAAATGAATCTTGTCTATATAAATCATATGTGATTAGATACATACAATCACATGTGATTATATACATGATAACAAATATTGAACCAAGAACACAAAAACAAATCATTATCCAAATTAATCATATGCGTTTAAATACATCTAATCAATGTGATTATATGAATCTAATCACATATGATTTATGTGGACACAATTCATTTTCACTTTGTTGATTCAATAGTTGTTCTCATGTATTTTATCACATGTGATTATATGTTTAGTCGCATGTGATTAAGTACATGAGCACAAGTATTGAACCGAGAAGGCAAAAATGATTCTTGTCCACCTCAAATCATATGTGATTATATACATATAATCTGTAACGACCAAAAATATGACCCAAAAATTTCTTTTTGAAAATCATAATAAACCATAAATCATTCAACATCATAAGGGAAAAACATGTATCATGTGTAACAAAACATTATCCCAAAATACTGTGACAAAACATATGATAAAATATCATAGTCTCAATAATCCCATGCTGAATACTGTGGTGTGTGTGCCATGCGATCATCTCGAGCTCTTCCCTTTGCTACCAGAAGTACCTGAAACCAAACTGAAAACTATAAGCACGAAGCTTAGTGAGCTCCCCCAAACTACCACATACCATACAATAACACATATAACACATACTGGGCCTTGCCCCACTGCATCGAGCCCCGCCTGGCATCGGACTGAAGTCCGGCATATATTGGGCCCCGCCCACTACATTGGACCCCGCCCGACATTGGACCAAAGTCCAGAATAACTTGGGCCCCACCCACTGCATTGGGCCCCGCCCGACATCGGAGCGAAGTCCAGAATAAACTGATCATCATATAAACATATAACATAATCACATATATTGCATCGGGCTCGCCCGACATCAGACTGGAGTCGGGAACATATAACACATAACACAAACATGCAAGAATCACGAAGACGTCAAGCATACATAACTACTTCTCGGGACCACCTCGACATCAGACCACAGTCTATCATCTAAACGGGCCGACATTGTAGCCGTAGACCCGGTCCTACTGGAAGGAAACTCACCTCGTGTGACTGATTGCTGAAACTCTGAGTGAGGAATCTCTGTCTGCTGCTCCGGCGACTCTCCGACTATAAATTCCATAAGGATTCTTAGTCAAAAACCGATAACTATTCTTAGGGTAACATGACCATTTTACCCCTAGCCAAAGTCAACATCCTGGTCAAAGTCAACCTACAGTTGACTTGACTCGCCGAGTTGGTCCACCAACTCGTCGAGTCCTTAGTCTTTCAAAATGATACAACCCCCGTCTCTACTCGTCGAGTATAGCATGAACTCGACGAGTTCTCCTTCAATCATAACATCGGGACTATCTTCAACCGACTCGCCGAGTTCTTCCTTGAACTCGTCGAGTTCATCTTCATCATATGAATGTGTCCAGTCTACGACTCGCCGAGTTATATGAACAACTCGTCGACTCCGTCTTCATGGGTTAGGAGATTGCCTTGGACTCACCGAGTCTGTTCATACACTCGCCGAGTCCCATGATTTCCAGGTCCATAATCACATCCATCTTGTTGAGTCCCCTTCTAGGTCCAACCAGATTCCTCAGAAGCAGAAAAGGTTGGGGAACCAATACCCGACTCGTCGAGTCCTAAGAATGACTCGCCGAGTCCCCCAAAGTCCATGGCCATAACTTGGTTTCTGTTGAGCTCATCTCATCCAAAGGGTAGATCTGACCTCCTAGGGTCGATATAACACGTAAAGTCACGAAATTTACGTCCATGCATGGGTCTTTAATCTTAAAATAACCAATAATGAGGTCTACAATATGTATGGGGCTCTCATGGCTATAAAGTTGGCACCTTTATGCCATGAGAACCCTCGAAGGTTCAAGATCTGAAGCCCTTACTCTACATTACACTCTACAATCCGAAAATGGCTTAGAAAGGCCCCAAAGATCACAACATTCAAACTAGGAAGGAGATCTAAGTGAATAACAGCCAATGTATGAGCTTTATACCTTTAAGAGGACAAAACTGAGCCCTTATCTCTGGATCTCCAACCTTCCTTCTGAAACTCCAAGCTTTTGCTACCTTTTCAAGCTTTAGATCACAAAAATGGCAAGAACTTGCTCAATATTACACAAGACTAAGTAGGGTTTCGAGAGTAAGCTATGGAGGTGATGAGGGCTAGGGTGGAGACCCATAATGATGCTTAAATAGGGTGCAAACCCTAAAGGTTAGGGTTTGCCCCTGACTGGCCTACTCGTCGAGTCAAGGCTTCAACTCGCCGAGTAGATCACTTAAGGCCCGCCTCTAAATCTGGCATCTACTTGACGAGTTTGGGCTTCTACTCGTTGAGTAGCTTTATAAAATGAACATTTAAAAATTCAAAAGCGTACCGGGAACAGGGCGTTACATAACACATGTGACAAAAGCAATTATTCAATCGAAACCGCAAAAATAAATATCGTCTACATAAATCATATTGACTATATACATATAATCATATGTGGTTATATGTATCCAATCACACACACACACACACACACACACACACATATATATATATATATATATATATATATATATATATATATATATATGGATAAGATTCATTATCACATCCTCGATTCAATAATTGTTCTTTATCAATTGTAATCGTATGTGGTTAAATACATCTAATCACATATGATTATATGTATCTAATCACATATGATGTATATGGACAAAAATAATGATGTCTATATAAATCACTTGTGATTAGATACATATAATCACATAAGATTATATACACGAGAGCAACTATTGAATCGAGAACACAAAGATAATTATTATCCACATATATCATATGTGATTAAACGCATATAATCACATGTGAGTACATATATCTAATCACATAGAATTTATATGGAAAATATTAATTTTTGCGTTCTCGATTCAGTTTTTGTTCTTTTTTATTTAATTACATGAGATTATATGTATCTAATCATATATGATTTATATAGAGAATATTCGTTTTCACATTCTTGTTCAATAGTCGTTCTTGTACATTTGGTCACATATAATTTATGTACACAAGATTCATTTTCGCATTTTCGATTCAACAATTTTTGTTTTTCCACATTAATCATATGTGATTAAATACATGAGAAAAAATATTGAATAAAAAATGTGAAAACGAATACTATCAATATAAATCATATGTGATTTGATACATATAATCACATGTGATTAAGTATATGGGTACAACTATTGAATTGAGAAAGAAATAATGAAATTTGTCCAAATAAATAATATGTGATTAGGTACATATAATCACATGTGATTATATGTATTTAATCATATATGATTTATGTGGTCAATATTCATTTTTGCGTTTTTAATTCAATAGTTGGTATCGTGTATTTAATCACATATGATTTATGTGAAAAAGATTTGTTTTCACGTTCTTGATTCAAAAAATCATATGTGATGAAATATATATAGTAACATGTAATTATATACACGAGAAAAACTATTGAATCAATAACATTAAAATAAATTTGTGTCCATGTTAATCGTATATAATTAAATACTTATAATAACATATGGTTAAATATATGAGAAAAATTATTGAAACGAAAACTCATAAATGAATATTGTTCATATAAATCATATGTGATTGGATACATATAATCACATGTGATTATATGTATCTAATCACACATGATTAAAGTTGGCAAAAAAATAATTATTGAATCGAGAACACGATAATGACATATATGATTAAATATATCTAATCACATTTAATCACATGTTATTATATGTATCTAATCACATATGATTTATGTGGAAAAAATTCATTTTCACGTTCTCAATTCAATAATTGTTTTTTTATCCATTTTATTCGTATTTGATTAAATACATTTAATCACTTGTGATTAAATACACGAGAATAAACCACTGAATCAGGAACGCGAAAACGAATCTTGTCTACATAAATCACATGTGATTAAATACATATAATCACATGTGACTAAATACACATGTGCTTATATGTATCTAATCATGTATGATTTATGCAGACATGATTTATTTTTGTATTCTTAATTCAATAGTTGTTCTTTTACCACATTAATCATATCTGATTAAATTGATATAATCAAATATGATTATATGTATCTAATCATATATAATTTATGTGGACAATATTCATTTTTGTGTTCTCGACTGAATAGTTGTTCTCGTATATTTAATAATATGTTATTATATGTATCTAATCACATATGATTTATATAGACAAGATCGATTCAATTTTGTCCATATAAACCACATATGATTAGATACTTATAATCACATGTGATTAAATACGTGAGAAAATTATTGAATCTAAAACTCGATAGTGAATTTTGTTCATATAAATCCTATGTAATTAGATACATTTAATCATATGTGATTATATACATGAGAACAATTATTGAATCAAGAACGCGAAAATATATTTTTTTCTACATAAATCATATGTGATTAAATACATATAATCACATGTGATTAAATACATAAGACTAAATATTGAGTCGAAAATATGAAAATGAATATTGTCCATATAAATCATATGTGATTAAATACATATAATCACATGTGATTAAATACACTAGAACAACTATTGAATGGATAAATACACTAGAACAACTATTGAATGGAAAACGAGAAATAAATATTTTCCACATAAATCATATATGATTAAAAACATATAATCACACGTGATTATACGTATCTAATCACAAAAGATTTATGTGGACAAAATTTATTTTCGCTTTCTCGATTCAATAGTTTTTTTTGTGTATAATCACATGTGATTTTATGTATTTAATCACATATGATTTATATGAACAAAAATGAATCTTGTCCATATTAATCATGTATGATTAAATACATGAGAAAATTATTGAATCGATGAAAAAATAAATATTGTCCACATAAATCACATGTGATTAAAAACATAAAAAAATTTGTTGAAGAGAAAATGTGAAAATGAATCTTGTCAATATAAATCATATGTGATTAGATACATTATACATATAATCACATGTGATTAAATATAAGAGAACAAGTAACGAATCATCAACGCGAAAATGCATGTTGTTCACATAAACCATATGTGATTAAAACATATAATCAGATGTGATTATAAATGTCTAATCACATGTGATTTATGTGGATAATATACATTTTTGTTATTCTCGTGTATTTAATCATATGTGATAAAAGGTATCTAATCACATATGATTTTTTTAGACAAAAACGAATCGTATCCATATAAATCATATGTATGCATATAATCACATGTGGTGTTGCTGGGTGGGGGTGTTGGTGTTGGTTTTGGGAGGTGTTAATGGGTGGTGGTAGTGGATAGGTGGTTGGGGGTGGTGGAGGCAGGTGGTGATGGTAGGTGGTGATGACGGGTGGTAATGATTGGTGGATAGTAGTGGTTGGTGGTGACGAGTGTTGGTTTTTGTTGGTGGGGGTGGGGCTTGTAGCGGCGGGTGGTGATGATGGGTGGTGGAGGTGGGGTGATGTTGATGGATGGTAGTGATGGGTGGGTGGTTGCGAGTGGTGGTGATAGTGATGGGTGGTGGTTTGGTGGGTGGTGGATGGGTGTAGTAGTGGTGGCGAGTGGTGGTGGTTGGGTGGTGATGATGGTGGATGGTTGTGGTGGTGGTGGGTGATGGGTGGTGGTTATGGTGGGTGGGTGGTGGTGGTGGCGGGTGGTAGTGGGTGGTGGGTAGTGATGGGTGGTGGGTGTTGGTTGGTGGTGGTGGGTAGTGATGGGTGGTGATGGTGGAGGGTGGTTGTGATGGGTGGTAAGTAGTGGTGGTAGGTGATGTTGGTTGGATGATGATGATGGGTGGCGGAGGTGGGTGGTGGTGGTGCTTGGGTGGTGATGGTGGTGACGGGTGGTGGTTTTGGTGGGTGGTGGTGGATGGTGGGTAATGATGGGTGGTGGGTAGTGATGGGTGGTGGTGGTAGGTGGTGGTGATGGGTGGTGGAGGCGGATGGTGGTGGCGGGTGGTGATGGCGGATGGTGAAGGTGGTGGCGGGTGGTGGTTGGTGGTGGTTGTGGCGGGTGGTGTTTGTGGTGGGTGGGTGGTGAGGGTGATGGTGGGTGGTGGTGGTGGTGGCGGGTGGTGGTGGGTGAGGGGTGGTGGGTGGTGGTTGGTAGTTAGTGGTGGTTAGTGATGGGTGGTGGTGGTGATGGGTGGTAGGTGGTGGTGGTAGGTGGTGTTGGTTGGGTGGTGATGGTGTTAGTTAGTGAGTTTTTTCTTAATTATTTGTAACTATTTTTGATTTATATGAATGTTATTTTATAATTTTAATTGAAAAAAATTGTTTGGTCAAAATTTGTTCTCAAATGTTCTCGCAATAAAAAATATTCTCGATTGAACGCTCCTATATATATATATATATATATATATATGTATATATATATATATATATATATATATATATATATATATATATATATATATATATATATATATATATATATATATATATATATATATATATATATAAATGTAACAATTTCAATTGCATCTTCAATTGGAAGCTGAACAATGTGACTAGAAGGAGATCCAATGTTGATGTTTTAGAATCAACACAAAGCCAGTATCAATGGCTTTATAAAATGAAAGACTTTCCATGTTAAGTATCTTGAGATATTTTAAAATACCAGGAAAATGGTTAAGCGTCAAATAAGCAGGTGAAGACTCCCCACATCCTTCATCAAAAAGAAAAAAAAACATCTTCATCCAACACTTACACTATTTTTTCGTATTTATTCGGTCACGACCTAGAAGCGATTCATATTGATAACTCACAGCTTCGGAGACAACGAAAAGGAAAGAAACCGACATCGACAACCTCACAACCGTCGAAAACAATAAATTTTGTCAATAAAATCGTCGGCATCCACACTATATGCAAATGGGAGGTGGAAGAAAGAAAAAACATCAAAAATTGTGCTGACCAACCGACGAAAAATTGTACTTTTGGAAAGGGAGATAGAGGAGCAAAATATGCATTTTTTTTAATTCCACATGAACATTGACTATAGAATGGATTCAAATGGTGCTTAAGAAGAAATGTCAAATTGTTGAAAAATATGATTGAGATTTTTAGAATTTCATGTTAGGATAATCTTTCAATTTTGATTGCTGTTTTATCTTTTTACTTTTTATTTGTAATAGTTTATGTTATAACTAGAAAGGTGTTCCCCACATTGCGAGGGTTGGAAGGTGTCGCTTTTGTGTGAAAGTATAGTACATTGCCTGAATTGGTAGCCATAGTAAAGTATGGTGCTATTCTCTCTACAATTCACTAATTTACAAACGTATAATAGCCAAATATGTTGTAGTATGCTATAAAATAATGAATGTACATTGTTGTTTCTTAATTTCATTAATATCCCATGCCCTTTATTTCTGTAAACAAACATAAACAACGCAACATCAATTTAAAGAAAGAAGTATAGAGTTGTCTAAGTTTGTTTGTTTGTTTGTTTGTTCTTTCAAAAAGATCAATTTACTTATATTGATTCACTAAATCTTTAGAAAAACAAAGCTCAAAAATTATTATGAGCTATCAAATACACAAAAATGGTAATTAGATAGCTAAATATGACATTCCTTATAGCTTAGGAATGAAAATTGAGAAATAAAAATAGGGAAATATGATATTCCATACTATAATAATAAAGCCCCCAATAAGGAATCACATATTCTATTCCATCAAAGCAAAACAAATAGACAAATCTACTACACATTGCTAATCTGATCAGCCTTGAACAATTCAATGGTCCCAGATCAAAAAGACAAATCTACTACACATTGCTAATCTGATCATATCACAATGAAATGAGAAGTTACATCTTCAACAGATCTGAGTTCTTGGTCACATCTCCCATGCCACGTTCTAATTCTTTGATTCGTAACCTTAGTTCCTTTATTAAATGAGCATTGTTAGCAGGTATTGCAAAAGTTAAGTAAGCTTTAGCTCTTATCAGTTGATCTTTCATTTCTTCTATTTTCTTATCCATTCCTCTTCTTCCTTCTTGTGGTACATCCTAATCATGTTCAAGTGTTGCAAGACCAATCTCTCCCTTCCACATCATCAAAACCAAGGAGAAAAGAATAAATTATTATAAATTGCAAAGCTATTTGAAACTTTTACACCGACACTATAAGAAACAATGCCTTAAGAGTTTATTTATGCTGAAGCATAGATCAAACCTTTCTCCCTGCAGATAACAACATTTTCTCTTCTTGGCTTTGTCCGTTGTTTCCTTTCACATTAGAATCTCCTTCTGAAATTTAATTCAACAACAGTGATTAATTGTCAAGAACGAAAAAAGTAATCAATCTTCCCTTCAAAGAAAGCCAATTTGTTGATGTTTGATTTCATATTTACTCCATCAATAGAGCATCAAAACATGATTTTTTTCAATAAATGTACCAAAAAGGAAGTATTCTCTCCAAATAGGGTTTACATACCAAACATTATCTACCGAATAAATAACTATTTCCATCTGTATTCGGATATCAAGTGAAAGTGGTCACACTATCAAGAAAATTAGAAAATGAGTAGCCAAGACCATATAAAGAAAGTAATAAGATTTAACATAAATGGTGGCAGTGGTACATACCTCTGCCCCAAACATTTCTCTTGCTTGATGCCTTTTCCCTTTCTTTGCATGATAGCTAATCATCGACCCAAAGTCTGTCCCGGAAGGCTATAGTAGTCAACTTTTATAAAAAGAATGAATTTATATAATAAAGTAAAGAAAGAATGTTCAGGTCGGGTTCTACAACTAATATGAATAGTGAATACCTTTTTTATCCTTTCAAAAGCTTCAACAATAGGCTGCTAACTTTTTTGGTTGGAGTTTCTAAATTTGTAACATCCTAAAAATCATAAGGTAAAATTTTCATTTTTAATTCAACCAAAAACACACCGATTTCCCTTTTTCAATCATTCAAAAGTAATCAACGTACAACAATTATCAGAGTACAATCCCAAAATTGTTAAGTTATGGGAACATGGGTGGATGCGCTGCAATCGAGCCGGGTCCTTCCCTTTCGAATTGGAAGTACCTGAAACCATAATCATAAAACTGTAAGCATAAAGCTTAGCGAGTTCCCCAAAATACCACATACCATACATATCATACATAGAGTGGGACATGTCCCACAACCATCGGGTTCTGCTTGGAAAATATCTATTAGTAGCATACGATGTGCCCCGCCCAACACACTCATCAGCCTCCCCCCCCCCCCCCCCCCCCCCGGTATACATACAAACACATACAAGACATGAAAGAGTCACAAAGTCAATTAACATACTATAACATACTCCACTAGGCCGATATTGGTGCCTTCAAACCGCAAGTACAATGACAAGTATCATACTATAGCACACTCATCAGGCCCTACTCGGTATACATATAACACATGAAAGGTCATATAGATAGCTAGCAAACCAATAACCACAAATGATGGGCCGAAATTGGTGCCTTCGACCCACTAAACACTGGGAGGAGACTTAGCTAAATCGTAAAGCCGACCATAAGTAACTGCTCTCTTGCCAAACGATGGGTGCTCGACACTTCTACCAATCCACACAAGGTAAACCCTAAATCTACATTCTAAAATAGAATTGGACCCAAAAGTCAACCCAAACCAAAATTCAACGGTCAAAGTCAAACTCAACAGCCCACAATGCCAACTATCTGCCCTCATGTCGTGACCATCCCTTGGTCACATCGTGAGATCTCACTCAGTTCGATTAAAACTCATCCGGGCTATCCCTGACCAAATCAATCAAGAAAAATCAATGGAGATGACCTCACATCGTGAGAGCCTCCTCTCACATCGTGAGCTTCAAAAAGCTAACTAGAAAAGGGGTCATTCAACCCTCACGTCGTGAGCCCCATGTCTCACGTCGTGAGATCAGTCTAAAGCCAAAAGTTTAACTTTTAAGTCCTTAATCCATTAATCCTTGAACTCTAACCTTCCAGAAGGTATTATAAATCCAAAAAGCATTGGAAAGTCGTTGCTTTTAAGACATATATATCCAATACATGTCTAGATCTCATTTGGGTCAAAAGTTGAAGAAAAGACAACCAACTTTCGTGCAAGGTTCCAAAAACTCAACCATTCACTAGATCTGAACTCCATATTACTCTTAAGACCCTAATAACTCATAAAGTTGCCAAATTTATGGTTTCCATCCATCAAACTTGCACAACCAAGAGGAAAAATTGGGAGAAAACCTAGGTCTAGCTTCATAGAACAATAAAGGTGGAAACTTTAACACTTACAATGGTCCAAAAACAATGTAAGGTGATCATGATGATGATTCCTTGCAAGCCTATACACAAGATGACCTTCTTCTTCTTTTTCCAAACCAAGATAAGCTCCAAAATGACCAAAGATCAAGAAAGGTGTGAAGGCTAGTGTTTTCTGAGGTGAAAGAGGGTTTGGGGATGATAGGAAACCCTCAAATAAGGTTAGAGATGCTTAAATATGAAGGAAACCCTAAAATGATCATGGGATTGGGTTGCAACAACTCTCACATTTGAGTTCTATGTCTCACGTCATGAGACCAGTCCTGCATGACAATTCGTCTTAATCCACCTCACGTCGTGAGCCTCCCAGGCCTCACGTCATCCTTGAAACCCTAAATCAATTCTTCCATAACCTCGATATGGACTAAGAAGCCGACTCGAACATGCAACTGATGGGATTTGAGCAATACATCATTCCTATGGTGTACATGCAAACCCTAATAGCTTTTGGATCTAGTTTATCTAATGAACATGCAATTGAATATCCAAAGCTATAAACCCTAGATCTAGCATATAACTAATCATATTAACATAAAATAGGGTTTAGATCTAACCTTTGATTGTTATATAGTAATAACAATCTAATCCTTAGCTTCAGAAAGCTTAATGCCTCAAGTGTTGCACCTCTAATGGAGTCACAAACACCACTAAGCAACTTGGATGAATAGAGAAGAAGGAGGAGCACCCAAAAACGTCCATAAACCCTAAGGAAGTCTTAGCCACGTTTTTAGGGCCATAAGGGTCCTTTATATAGGTAGGCTATTAGGGTTTTCAACTAGGAAACCCTAATCTGACTGCTTAGGCCCTAAGCAGCCCATAGATTCCTTTAACGTATCCCTTGGACGATTTCTAATGGGCTTCCCCATAGAATTCGTCCAACCTATATTTTATTAGGTAATCCATAGCCCAATTGCAATTATCTTATAATTACAAATCCAGTCCCCTAAGTTTAATTAATCTCTTTTAGCCACAAAATTAATTCTTAATTAATTCTTGACTAATATTAATTAAACATTATGATTTCTCCTTTAATATATTATTCTTATAATACATTAATAAATCATAATTAAACCTTTCTCTACATAATTAATCCTATATATTGCTATGGTGAAGGCAACCCAAAAGGACCATGCTCATAATCGGGTCAAGTACATACCAAAATAGTTATGGACTTATACACTTGTAGCACCTGGTTCTTGGTACGCAAATCTTATTTGAGTATTCTCTTTTTTTTAGCCTTGGACTCGGCGAGTCATAGGTCCGACTCGCCGAGTAGGTACGGGACCCGGGACACGCTTAAGTTGGCGACCCGGCGAGTCCATATCCTAGACTCGGCGAGTCACCGCTGTTGGATGAAACCCTAAGTTTCAGGGGTTTGCACCCTATTTAAACATCATATCCGCCCCAGGCCAGCCCCCATTCACCCTCAGAGCTCCCAACCCTCGTTCTAAGCTTGTTCATTGAGAGTTTGAAGCAATTGTTGTGTGTCCTTGAAGGTTTTGAGGCAAAAGGGGGACTAGATCAAGAGGAAGGGAAGGAATCCAAGCATCTTTGTGCTCTCTCAGCAGTTCCTTTGAGGTATAACCCGTTTTCCCCCTGTTTCTATGCTTATTACTTCATTTAAGTCATTCTTGAGCCAATCCCCAAGCTTGAATGTGCAAATTATTTCGTAATAAGCTGATTGGCCCTTAGATCTAGGCATGGTTGAGCTCCAAGAGCTCAGATCTGTTGCCTTTATGGACCCTAATTGCATGAAGACCCTAGATCTACCCTTTTGGGTGCATTTTGAACCCTAAAACCCTTATGGGTGAATATCTACACGTAAAGCTGGAAACTTTACGTGTGATTCATGCTCTGGGAACCCAGATCTGTGAATGGCATGGACTGGAATCGAGCAAATCCGTGTAGTTAGTGTTTGCATGGTAACGACTCGGCGAGTCGGTTCGCAAGTCTCCGAGTTTGTCCCCTTTTCGTAGTGTCGAGTGAGCAGTGAGTCACGGGGTGTGACTCAGTGAGTCGGAAGCTGAACTCATCTATGGAGGAACTCGGCGAGTCAATGCCCTGACTCGGCGAGTTCAAGGCAATCTCCTTAGATCAAGAACGGACTCGGCGAGCTGTTCATACAACTCGACGAGTCTTAGCATAAGTGATTCATCGAATGAAGAGGAACTCGGCGAATTGTTCATACAACTCGACGAGTAGGATGAAGGACTTGAATATCAGTTTAGAAGGAGAACTCGTCGAGTCATCGCCTAACTCGACGAGTAGAAACGGGATTCAGGACAATCGTTTGGGTAGGGACTCGGCGAGTTGGAGAGCCAACTCGGCGATTCGGGTCAACTGAAAGTCGATTCTGACTTTGACTCAGGGCATGATCAGGGGTAAAATGGTCATGTTACCCAAAGGTCAGTTAGCAGTGTTTGATTGAGTATGTTGTGGGAATTTCAGCTGGAGGATTTCCGGAGCAGCAGCAGCATCAGTAGATAGTCAGTTCCTGATCAGATCAGCAACTACTTCGAGGTGAGTTACCTTCCAGTAGCGGTGGGTCTACGGCCACAATGCCGGCCCACCAATAGGAGTTGTATGTAGATGATTGTCTCTGTGATATTCATTTAGGGATTACTACTACTTGTGATGTGTTTATGTGCTAGTATGATATGATGCTATGTGCTAGTGACAGTAGGGGGAGATAGTCCCCGAGATATCCGGTCGGTAGGGCCGAAGGGGTAGTCATACCCAGCCATTTTAGATAGATTCTGATATTGTGATACATGTTATGTAGTAGTAGTAGAGGGGAGAAATCGTTCCCTAGTATCCGGTCGAGAGGACCGAAGGGGAGGCCGGCACCCAGATATGCTAGGCAGTATCCGGTCGAGAGGACCGAAGGGGAGGCCAGCACCCAGATATGCTAGGCAATATCCGGTCGAAAGGGCCGAAGGGGTTGGTCGGGCACCCAGATATGCCTGACAATATGTGTATATTATGAGATTATATGGTATGTGGTACAGTGGGGGAACTCACTAAGCTTCGTGCTTACGGTTTTCAGTTTTGGTTTCAGGTACCTCCTCAGCTAGGGGAAAGGAGCTGGCGCGGTAGCAGCATGTCACACACACACTCTCTTGTTTCCTCAGTTATGAGTTACTCTGGGATTGATACTCTGATATTTGATTGATCGAATGTTGTGGTTTTCAATTTGGTTTTCGATGTGAAATGGTTTAATCAAACAATGTTTTAACTATTAATGCTTTTATGTAATGTTTTATAACGAAATTTTTGGGCGTGAAAATTGGGTCGTTACAAGTTGGTATCAGAGCCCTGGTTTGAGGGATTCGGACACACCTTCGGGGGTGTCTGAACTCAAATCGAGGGATTAAAGGATTTTCTAAAAGAAAATGTTTTCTAAAAATTGAGAAAAGAGTATCGAGAAAGAACAAAGTGTGTGATATGCGCGATCGGCCGAGCTCAAGTAAGTATTCCCCAAAGTACCCATACAAGTTTATATTGTGTTTATCAGTTTTGTAGAACAACATGCTAGAATAGGACTAAGGATCTAGGAGTGATGCCTTATGTGCCTGCTTTATGTGTTTCAGTTGTATGAGAATTGCATGCTTGTATCGAGTAGATAGTAGTAGGCTAGCCTGTTTAGGTTATGCCTAATAGTATGAGTTTAGAACTATGTGCTAGTTCAATTTCTCTCTATGAGAGCGGAGTTGCTTGCGGTTGTTTCCCTTGTCTGAATGTTGCTTGCTTCGTGCTATGTGGGACTCTGAATAATGGGAATTAGCCATTAGGCGAATACGTCACGTCACAGGTGATCAGGGTTGAATAATCTTAGAGTACCGGATTTGATCCTACTGCGTAGCTCTTGTTTGAGTCCAACCGTTGTAGGGACGAGTCGAGTACTCGAAGGATTATCTGAGCCTCGTCACGTGTGATGGTACTCGGGTAGTGGCTAACTGGCATTACAAGGAGGTCTGCAGCAGCTGAGGACTGGATCGAGTAGAGTCGGAGATTTCCCTAGGGCAAGCCTAGGATGAGTATAGTAGTGATCAACCATAGTGAAAGGGATCTGGTGGAGTCGAGGCAGTCCTTGAAGAAGGTATGGGTAGATGTGGAAGGTAGTATGGGCCCGTACTACTGAAAGCAGAGGATCCGTACCCGAAACAAGGAAGGCCAAGATAAGACCAGGGAACTTGTAAGTAGTTGTGATCCCTCAGGAAGTATCAGTATCACTAATGATTGTTGTATGTATTGCAGAATGGTGGTACTTCAATCGAGGCCGGTAGATGGCGGTTCAGGAGAGGGGTCAGGTTCGGGATCAGGTTCCGAGCAGGTAGATGAGGGACTACGCGAGTTCATCGCATCAGAGATCACCAGGGGTATCCTTGAGTCGACTCCCATTATCTTCGGGTCGATCAAGGAAGGGATCATCGAGTTGATGGAGGATCGCCTCAGGGCGTTTAGGAGCGACATGGCATCTAGCCAGTCGGGTCCTCGCACACTGTCCTTTAAGGAATTCAGGGGCAGTGGTGCGCCAGATTTCCACGGGGTGAAAGACCCCATTGCTGCCAGGCGATGGATTGCAGACATCGAGTCTGCACAGTTGACTAGCTTCTACCCTGAGGGTCGAAGGTGAGGTATGCAGCAGGGTGCTTGCGAGACTGAGCTCGTGATTGGTGGGAGTCAGTGGGTAACTCGTTGGGAGCCTCAGCTATCGAGGCTATGACCTGGTCGGACTTTGTGACCAGATTCAGGGCAGAGTTTGCGCCGGCTGTCGAGCTTCAGCAGCTGGCCAGGGAGTTTCTAGACATGAGACAGACGACGGAGACTATGGCGGAGATCACCGCCAAGTTCCGGGAGAGGGATTTGTTGGTGCCCCAGTATGCTGGTGACGAGGATATGAGGAGGACCCATTATCATGATATGCTACGAGCTGACATCCGGGAGCATGTTAGCTTTTCGGCTTGCCCTACCCTGGACTCCATGATTGCCAGGGTGAGGGAGAGGGAGATAGATTTGGAACACATCCGGAAACGGAAGGCAGAAGAGGGTCAGTCAGGAGGGGCTTTGGGGAAGAAGCCCAAGGGATCAGATGCGGGGCCGAAAGGCCAACAGGGACGGGGACGCTGCAGGAAATGCGGCAAGATGCACGAGGGGGCGTGCAGGTTGGGATCATCAGGCTGCTACAAGTGTGGCAAGTCTGGGCACTTTAGCAGGGATTGCACTGCTCCGGCAGCAGTTATTCAGACGTCTGAGTTGCTGTGTTTCCATTGCAACCAGAGGGGCCACAAGAAGGCCAATTGCCCCCAGTTGACAGTTTCAGCGCCGGTGAAGGCGCCAGCTCCAGCGACCCTGCGGATCACGGATGGCCGGCAGGGCAAGGCAGAGGCTCCAGTGGTGAGGAGCCGAGCGTTTCAGCTGACTACTGAGGAGGCACACGCCGCACCCGATGTGGTGACGGGTATGATTCTTTCCCTCTCTTTTATTTTTTATGATGTTATGATATTGATATGTGCTCCGTATGTATATGTATGCATTAGGATCGTTCCATGTGAACGACATCCCAGTTCAGGTGTTGTTCGACTCGGGTGCGTCCCGATCATTTGTTTCCCTTGCGCTTAGCAAGAAGTTTCGAGAGTCTTCGGGCGAGTTAGATTGCCCTTTAGAGGTAGAGATTGCTGATGATCGATCGGTGCGGGCATCGATGGTATTTCGAGATTGCGTACTGCGTTTGTTTGAGGAGCGTTACTTGGTAGACTTGGTTCCCATTCCGCTGCGTGGGAACAAGGTGATTATAGGTATGGATTGGTTGAGCCCTAATGGGGCAGTGATAAATTGTGCGCAGCAGCTAGTGCGAGTCAGGACCCCAGGTGGGGGAGAGTTAGTGATTCATGGCGAAAGGCTACATGGCGGACCCACTGTATGTTCAGCAGCGAGGGCTAGGCGCTATCTTCAGCAGGGATGCGCAGGATATGTCGCGTATGTGATGGATACCCAGGAGGCGAGTAAGGCGACAGTGAGCGAGGTTCCGGTGGTTCGAGATTTTGCAGATGTTTTCCCGGAGGAGCTTCCTGGGATACCTCCGGAGCGACAGGTGGAGTTTAGGATTGACCTTGTTCCTGGTGCGGCTCCGATAGCCAAGGCGCCGTATCGGTTGGCTCCTCCCGAGATGCAGGAGTTGTATACGTAGCTGCAGGAGCTGCTAGACAAGGGATTTATTCGTCCGAGCAGTTCACCCTGGGGAGCCCCGATTCTGTTTGTGAAAAAGAAGGACGGGTCGCATCGGATGTGTATAGATTACCGGGAGCTGAACAAGGTAACGGTGAAGAACCGTTACCCACTCCCGAAGATTGATGACCTCTTTGACCAGCTTCAGGGAGCATCTTGGTTCTCCAAAATTGATTTGCGTTCGGGTTATCATCAGATGAGGGTCAGGGAGGAGGATACGTAGAAGACCGCGTTTCGGACGCGCTATGGCCATTATGAGTTCGTGGTGATGCCGTTTGGGCTCACCAATGCTCCTGCCGCGTTTATGGACCTCATGAACCGCGTATGTAGACCGATGCTGGATCGGTCTGTGATAGTCTTTATCGATGACATCTTGGTTTATTCCAATACCCAGGAGGAGCATGAGGAGCATCTGAGAGAGGTGTTGGAGACCCTGAGGAGGGAGAGCTTGTATGCCAATTTCTCCAAGTGTGAGTTTTGGTTGCACGAGGTGCAATTTCTCGGACACCTCGTCAACCAGAACGGGATTCTGGTCGATCCGGCCAAGGTCGAAGCCGTGATGAGATAGGAGGTTCCGAAGTCTCCATCTGATATTCAGAGTTTCCTGGGATTAGCAGGCTACTATCGGAGGGTTATTCAGGATTTCTCCAAGATAGCCGTACCCCTGACGCGGCTGACGAAGAAAGCCATGGTCTTTCGGTGGGGACCCGAGCAACAGGCTGCATTTGAGGCACTGAGACAGAGACTGTGCGAGGCGTCGATCTTAGCCCTGCCAGAGGGCGTAGAGGATTTTGTGGTATACTGCGACGCGTCCATTTCAGGGTTGGGCGCGGTACTGATGCAGAGGGGACATGTCAATACCTACGCTTCGAGGCAGCTCAAGCCTCACGAGGCGAACTACCCGACGCATGATTTGGAGTTAGGGGCGGTGGTTTTTGCCCTCAAGATTTGGCGGCATTACCTCTACAGGGTTCGATGTACCATCTACACGGACCACAAGAGTTTGAGGTACCTCATGGATCAGCCGAATCTGAACACGAGGAAGCGTCGGTGGTTGGACGTGGTGAAGGATTATAATCGTGAGATCCTTTATCACCCGGGGAAGGCCAACGTGGTGGCCAATGTGCTTAGCCGCAAGGCGGCGCCGATCAGGGATATGTGCATGAGGATGACAATAGTGACTCCCTTGTTGGAGCAGATTCGGGAGGCCCAACAGGAGGCTATCAAGGAGGAACATCGGAAGAGCGAGCGTGTGGTGGGTCAGGTTTCCTCCTTTGATTATGACAGTCGAGGACTATTGACACTACACCGTAGGGTGTGGGTGCCGTATCACGGAGGCGTGTGCCAGATTTTGATGGAGGAGGCGCACAAGTCCCGGTTCTCTATTCATCCCGGGGCAACGAAGATGTATAGGGATCTTCGTCTAGATTATTGGTGGCCCTGCATGAAGCGGGATGTGGCATGGTACATCGAGCGGTGCTTGACCTGCAGGAAGGTCAAGGCCGAACATCAGAGACCGCATGGCAAGATGCAGCTATTGGATATTCCACTGTGGAAATGGGAAGATATCACGATGGATTTTATCACGAAGCTACCCATGACCGTGCGTGGAGTGTATTCGATTTGGGTCATCGTGGATCGATTGACCAAGAGTGCTCACTTTATCCCGATTCAGGAGAGCATATCGGCCGAGAAATTGGCCGACATCTATATCAGGGAGATCGTGGCGTGGCACGGGGTGCCAGTATCGGTTATCTCGGACAGGGATGTGCGTTTTACTTCCAGATTTTGGAAGAGATTTCATGACGATTTGGGCACTCGTTTGCATTTTAGCACCGCCTTTCACCCGCAGACGGATGGTCAGAGTGAGCGGACCATCCAGACTCTGGAGGATATGTTGCGGGCGTGCGTGCTAGACTTTGGTGGTAGCTGGGATACTTATCTTCCCTTGGACGAGTTCTCCTACAACAACAGCTACCACGCGAGTATCGACCGCCCTCCCTTCGAGATGTTGTAAGGACGGAGGTGCAGGACCCCGATATGCTGGGGTGAAGTTGGTCAGAGAGTCATGGGGAGCACCGAAGTGGTGCTCAAGACGACCGAGAGGATCCAGCAGGTGCGGAGCAGGCTTCAGACTGCTCAGAGTCGACAGAAGAGTTACGCCGACAAGCGTCGATCCGACTTGGAGTTACAAGTTGGGGATATGGTTCTCCTGAAGGTGTCGCCTTGGAAAGGCATCATTCGATTCAGGAAGCGGGGCAAGTTGGGCCTGAGGTTCATCGGACCGTTCAGGGTTGTAGCCCGGGTGGGCAAGGTGGCGTATAGGCTGGATCTGCCATCCGAGCTCAGCCAGATCCACAACACTTTCCATGTTTCTCAGCTGCGGAAGTGCCTAGTGGACCATTCAGGCGGTAGTGCCATTAGAGGATATTCAGGTTGATGACAGCCTGAATTACATTGAGCGCCTAGTCGCAATCCTCGACAGGAAGTCGAAGGATTTGCAGAACAAGAAGGTGGAGCTAGTGAAGGTGCAATGGAAGCACCGCTAGGGTTCAGAATGGATTTGGGAGCCGGTGGATGAGATGATGGAGCATTACCCCGAACAGTTTCAGGATCGAGCAGCAGACTTCGAGGACGAAGTCTAAAATAAGTGGGGGAGATTTGTAGCACCTGGTTCCTGGTACGTAAATCTTATTTGAGTATTCTCTTTTTTTTAGCCTTGGACTCGGCGAGTCATAGGTCCGATTCGCCGAGTAGGTACGGGACCCGGGACACGCTTAAGTTGGCGACTTGGCGAGTCCATATCCTGGACTCGGCGAGTCACCGCTGTTGGATGAAACCCTAAGTTTCAGGGGTTTGCACCCTATTTAAACATCACATCTTGTCACACCCCGAAAACCAAAGGCGGAAACATTTCCGGGGTTGACTCCACGTTGAGTATCAAATCCAATGCACATAGTAAAGTAGTAATCAAAAAACATTACATTACATAATATTGTTTACATCTGTTTGAAAGTAAAGTTATACAAGTGTTTTACATATGTAATTTGAACAAAAGTAAAGACGAGTCTTCGGGACGCTCCGTCTTCTCTAAAAGGTTGCGGTGTACCTGTCTATCACTGACCTGAGAATACAAGCAGTTTGAAAATCAGCATAAAGCTGGTGAGTTCATAAGCGGTTTAGTTTTGGAAAGAACGAGTTCCTTTACTTTCTGGAAAAGTTGTTGATCAATAAAATCCCATATTTTCTTATGAAAACGGTTTGGTTATCCTTTGTTACAATTTCGAAAACGGTTGGTTGTGTTATTCCAGGAAAATCCCATATTTTCCTTATAGTTTTAGTTATTCGTTTGTTACTTTATTCGCTTATGTTTTATTATGCTATCCAGGAAAATCCCATATTTTCCTATGTGTTGAATTGGCTATTTGATTCTAAGTTCGTTACTAGTTGTTATGTTATCTCAGGAAAATCCCATATTTTCCTATGTGTTGAGTTGTTTGGTTCTTAGGTTTGATTTCAAAGTATTAGTACTTACCATATGTGTAGTATTAGTTAAGTATTCTAAACTCCTAGATATACTACATTCGTATGACTATAACCTACAAACTTAGTCGTATTTTCGAATATTTGGAATCACACAGAAGCGTACATTACAGTATTTTCGAAGTTCCGCTGAGTTCCAAAAGAGTATATTAGTTGTGTATTCGAAGCTCTGTCGACATTTTGAGGCGGATATAATTGAAACTCAGTAGAGGTCCAAAGGCGTATTTTAGTATTAGATTCAAAACTCTGGTGACACTCAAGGAGTACACTAACTGTATTTTCGTAGTCTTAGTGTCAACCAAAGGCGTCATTTCACATTCGTATTCGTAATTCGTATTCGTATTCGTATTCGTAATTCATAATTCGTATTCGTATTCGTATTCGTATTCGTATTCGTATTCGTATTCGTATTCGTATTCGTAGTTCGTAGTTCGTAGTTCGTATTCGTATTCGTATTCGTATTCGTAATTCGTATTCGTATTCGTATTCGTATTCGTATTCGTAATTCGTATTTGTAATTCGTAATTCGTACTAGATTTCATTCGTATTTATCTTAAATATGATTAGTATGATTTCTTATTCAAAGAGAATATAGTTATAACACTCTTAAAAGAAATTTATGTTTAACCTGCAATTCGAAACGTCAGTTATCACAAATCTTTGGAAATCAAAACATTTAGTAAGTAAAACCATTGAGTTGAAAATCAGTATAAGTACAAAATACACTTGTACTTTTTGCTTGTATTCCCCCCCTGAAAACATTGAAAACAGTGAAAAAGGGTAGGGGTATGAACTCACCGGTTGAGAAGCGCGACGTTCCGGATGCTAAGTGTCGATTTAAGGTTTGATAACACGCGAGGTTCCTATGTAATATGAAACGATATACAAATATATCTAATTAGATTTATAAACTCTAATTAGATACGATATTACACTCCAACGAACGAAAACACCTCAAAACGGGTGTTTGGAGTGACCTGGGTGACATCTACGGACGGGAATTGAAGCGAGGGACTTGGGATTTGAGTTTACTCCCCAAGAGTGAACTCCCTAATGACGTTTACGGCCTAAACACCCATTCCCCATGAGTTTACGGCCATAAACTCATGGTGGGGTGGTTTATGGTGCTTAAAGGGTCACAAATGGCTATTGACACTTGGAAATGTTTGGAATAATTTTACCTAAGGCTTGGAATGAATTAAAATCACCAAATACAACACTTAAGGGAGTTTACGGCCTTGGCATGGGGCCTATGGCCGTAAACTCTCATATCTCCTTGAATAATTGTTTTTAAGGTCCCAAAATTAATCACATGTGATTCTAAAAATTCCTACAAGCCTAGAAATGAATTTGGGGCACCAATACACACTTTTAGGAGTTTACGGCCATGGGGCATGTTCTATGGCCATAAAATCTCATATGTGAGGTTTTGATGTGTTTAAAGCCCTTAAACTATTTTTGGTTGGTCCTATGATTTATTCCAAGGCTTTTGGTGGTGTTGGATGGCTTTTTAACACCTTAGAAGTGAGTTTACACCCATGTTTAAGGAGTTTACGGCCCAAGCACCAGCCTTGGCTGTAAGCTCACACAAACCCTTCAAAATTTATGTTTAAGGTGTTCTAGGTCCATTTCCAATATTCTAAAAGTCATATCTAAGTCTTATTTGTGTCTTGGAAGGGTTAAATGGCTTAAAAACCCCTTTAAATATGTGTTTATGGCCTAGGCACCTTCCAGGGCCGTAAACTCATATACAAGGATTTAATTCATGGTCCAAGGCATTCTAAGCTCATTCCATAAAGTCATCTAACATTATTCAAGGTCCAATTGAGGTTTGGAAGGGTTTTGTTGCTTTAAAAACCCCCTTTATATTAGTTTACGGCCTAGGACTGTTCTAGGGCTGTAAAATCATGGTAATGGTCCTAATCCATGGTTTAAACTCGAATTTGAAGGCTCAATATGATGCAAAATGAGTATAGGAAGGTACCTTAAAGATTTGAGACCTTAAACTCTAGATTTGGACCTTTAAACTTGGATTTAGGAGAGAGGTTAGAGAGAGAGAGAGAGAGTAGTGAGAGAGAGAAAAAGCTTCAAATGATAGCTTGAACATGTTTAAATAGGTCCTAAGTTCAGGACACGGTGGAATCCTACCCGATACCAACGTTAAACGGGGCTTTTGGTCGCACCCGACCAATTTGCCGTAACCCGATATGGTTGATTCTAGAAATGTTCCGATCATTAATATGAGGCGTTAGAATGAGTTCTAAGGGCATTTGGACACTCATTAAGTCATAACACAAAATATACAATAATGACTTAATAAAATGCCGAAATCGAAAACGAAACTAGAAACGACGATTGGATGATCGGAACGAGTCGCAAGAAGGGTTACAATTAGGGATATGAATTTCGGGTTGTTACATTATCCCCCCGTTAGAGAGAATTTCATCCCAAAATTCAAATATTCGAACACAGATCACGAAGTGAAAAGAGATACGAGGATGAATCTACTGCTTCGGGTCTTCGCTTGACGTTTTAGGGAACCCTCACTATCGGGACGCGTCTTTATTTCATTGGGTAGATACTTCTCAAAGACCGATGCATGAAGTATAAGATGGATGCTACTAGGTTCCAAGAGTAATCGAAGTCTGAAGGTTACAGAATTAATTCCACAAGGGTTGCGAAGAGTCTACTGAATCACTAGGAAAGTATTTCGCTTTTCCAAAGCATTAGGTTGATACTAGATTTGACTAGACGTTCAGAAGGAAATTTCGGAAGTTTTCAGGAAAGGCATCGGGGAAGGAGCTGTAGAATTTTCTCTTTCCGAATGTCACATAGTCGAGGAATGCATGGAAAACTTTCTAAGCTTAATGCACGAAGATGTGAAGGTTGGATTCAGGTTTGATGTCGAAGATCAGGAGAGTCGGGTCAGGGATAGATTCGGATGGATGACTCTTTTGAAGACAAGAACAACAGCATGAATGAGACTCAGTCATTCCATGCCAAGATTGCATCAAGCTTTCCATGAAAGATTTACCATTAGATCGAATGGAAAGGAATATTCATCCGCATTAAGGATACGATCTAGGGGTCTGGCATTAACGTTCTCTCTCTCTCACTAGTTGGTCATTTCGATGGCACACGTTTCGATTATAAATGAAGGATTTAGTTTAGAAGAATATTTGAATGAATGATTAGCAAATTCTTACAACATTAGAATCGAAAAGTATACCTGTAGCATCGGTGGGATCGGCGGCTGTCCTTTCATGCCCCACGGTTAGGACTCTCCCGGTGTTGCCAGATGTTACAGTCTTTGGACAGTTTCGCTTTTAGTGTCCGACCTCTCCACAACTGTAGCAGGTTTGATCGATACCTGCTCCGGAAGCCTGACTAGTTGACGGGGTTGGGGTTTTGCAGGTTCGTGCGAGGTGACCTTCCTGGCCATAGCTTCTACAGAACTTTGCACGACAAGGGCCAGGGATGAGATGGTGGTAGCTGCAACGGTTACACCATGGAAGGATACCGGTATATCCGGTGACAGGTGCTTGAGATGTGGAATTGACAACAGAAACAACAGCAGGGATAGTGGCAGCGTGGACTGCCACTATTTGCTGTTTCTTCAAGAGTTCTGGGGAAGACTGACTCTTCTTCTTCTTCTTTTTCCAAAACTTTCTTTTCTCGCCACTCTTCTCTGTTGGCTCGGGAGTGGCATCTGCTTCTTCTTGGTTTTTGCTGTGGTCGATCAGGGTTTGCGCTAGACATTTGGTGCTGTCATAGGTATCTGGCTTTGCTGCTATAACATTCCCTTTGGTTGGCTGAGTTAATGCCCAAATGAACCTTTCTACCTTTTTGCTTTCGGGGGTAACCATTCCCGGACAAAGGAGTGCCAGATCATCAAACCTTGAAGTGTAAGAGGCGATATCGAAACCTTTCATCTTCAGGTTCCATAGCTCGTGTTCCAGCATCTGGATTTCACCCCGAGGGCAATACTCCGCGCGTAGTAGTGCCTTCATAACTTCCCATCCCATAGCATTAGCTACAGGTAGAGTCAGGGATTTGACTCGGCCGTTCCACCAAGTCAGAGCTTTATCGAGGAGGGTACAGGCGGCAAACTTTACTTTGTCGGAATCCGAACAGGCACAGATCTCAAAAACATATTCGATTTTCTCTAACCACCGAGTTAGAGCAATGACACCCCCTGTGCCATCGAAGAATGTGGGTTTTGCGTTCATAAAGTCTTTATAGGAACACTCCTTCCGGTGTTCCTGATTACCTTCTTGGTTTTGGGAACCTCTTCCTGAACCATTGGGGTTAAATTGAGGTAGGAGAGCTGATATTGTGGCAGAAATGGTTGCCTGAAGAGTTTCCAGATCGATTTGAAGAGGAGGTGGTGGCGGAGGGTTGTTGGTCTTGGAGCTGGGTCTCTTTCTTGGAGGCATCTTGATCTAATAATATCAAGGAAGAGAGGATGATAAGTCCTCTGAATTGAATCAAGAGATATGACAGATATATGCTAACAAGCGATAAAGCATGAAAGAGTTATCAAGGCGGGAAAATTATCGCTAAGGGAACGATCAAAGAACAATGCATGAACGAGGATTTCTACCAAGGATTGGCTCGAGAAATACTCCCATAGTATTTCGTGATTTGTTACGACGCTGGTTCGATGTTTGTGGTATTAGGGTAAGTTTTAGGCATGCCGCATACCACAGTCACTCCCATGCACATGTTGGCCGTGTCTCGAATGAATATAGTTGGCCAGGCTATATTGATCCTAGACACGACTACATAACTGCCCAGGTTTAACCACAACATACAACACCCATTTACTTATATTTTGTTCTACTTGTAGTTACGAATTTAGACGGTCGGTATACTTGTATACTTTAGAAAATACTTATATTCGTAGAGTGTACTTTTAGTTTAGAGCACTTAGGCCCTTTAACGTTTATAGTCTTATACCATGTAAGCTTTGGCATACCAGTTCACTATAAACAAGGGATCTGATACCAATCTGTCACACCCCGAAAACCAAAGGCGGAAACATTTCCGGGGTTGACTCCACGTTGAGTATCAAATCCAATGCACATAGTAAAGCAGTAATCACAAAACATTACATTACATAATATTGTTTACATCTGTTTGAAAGTAAAGTTATACAAGTGTTTTACATATGTAATTTGAACAATAGTAAAGACGAGTCTTCGGGACGCTCCGTCTTCTCCAAAAGGTTGCGGTGTACCTGTCTATCACTGACCTGAGAATACAAGCAGTTTGAAAATCAGCATAAAGCTGGTGAGTTCATAAGTGGTTTAGTTTTGGAAAGAACGAGTTCCTTTACTTTCTGGAAAAGTTGTTGATCAAGAAAATCCCATATTTTCTTATGAAAACGGTTTGGTTATCCTTTGTTACAATTTCGAAAACGGTTGGTTGTGTTATTCCAGGAAAATCCCATATTTTCCTTATAGTTTTAGTTATTCGTTTGTTACTTTATTCGCTTATGTTTTGTTATGCTATCCAGGAAAATCCCATATTTTCCTATGTGTTGAATTGGCTATTTGATTCTAAGTTCGTTACTAGTTGTCATGTTATCCCAGGAAAATCCCATATTTTCCTATGTGTGGAGTTGTTGGGTTCTTAGTTTTGATTTCAAAGTATTAGTACTTACCATATATGTAGTATTAGTTAAGTATTCTAAACTCCTAGATATACTACATTCGTATGATTATAACCTACAAACTTAGTTGTATTTTCGAATATTTGGAATCACACAGAAGCGTACATTATAGTATTTTCAAAGTTCTGCTGAGTTCCAAAAGAGTATATTAGTTGTGTATTCGAAGCTCCGTCGACATTCTGAGGCGGATATAATTGAAACTCAGTAGAGGTCCAGAGGCTTATTTTAGTATTAGATTCGAAACTCTGGTGACACTCAAGGAGTACACTAACAGTATTTTCGTAGTCTTAGTGTCAACCAAAGGCGTCATTTCGCATTCGTAGTCGAATTCATATTCGTATTCGTATTCGTATTCGTAATTCGTATTCGTATTCGTATTCGTATTCGTATTCGTAGTTTGTAGTTCGTATTCGTATTCGTATTCGTATTCGTATTCGTAATTCGTATTCGTATTCGTATTCGTATTCGTATTCGTATTCGTATTCGTATTCGTATTCGTATTCGTAATTCGTATTCTTAATTTGTAATTCGTACTAGATTTCATTCGTATTGATCTTAAATATGATTAGTATGATTTCTTATTCAAAGAGAATATAGTTATAACACTCTTAAAAGAAATTTATGTTTAACCTACAATTCGAAACGTCAGTTATCACAAATCTTTGGAAATTAAAACATTTAGTAAGTAAAACCATTGAGTTGAAAATCAGTATAAGTACAAAATACACTTGTACTTTTTGCTTGTATTCCCCCCTTGAAAACATTGAAAACAGTGAAAAAGGGTAGGGGTATGAACTCACCGGTTGAGAAGCGCGACGTTCCGGATGCTAAGTGTCGATTTAAGGTTTGATAACACGCGAGGTTCCTATGTAATATGAAACGATATACAAATATATCTAATTAGATTTATAAACTCTAATTAGATACGATATTACACTCCAACGAACGAAAACACCTCAAAACGGGTGTTTGGAGTGACCTGGGTGACATCTACGGACGGGAATTGAAGCGAGGGACTTGGGATTTGAGTTTACTCCCCAAGAGTGAACTCCCTAATGACGTTTACGGCCTAAACACCCATTCCCCATGAGTTTACGGCCATAAACTCATGGTGGGGTGGTTTATGGTGCTTAAAGGGTCACAAATGGCTATTGACACTTGGAAATGTTTGGAATAATTTTACCTAAGGCTTGGAATGAATTAAAATCACCAAATACAACACTTAAGGGAGTTTACGGCCTTGGCATGGGGCCTATGGCCGTAAACTCTCATATCTCCTTGAATAATTGTTTTTAAGGTCCCAAAATTAATCACATGTGATTCTAAAAATTCCTACAAGCCTAGAAATGAATTTGGGGCACCAATACACACTTTTAGGAGTTTACGGCCATGGGGCATGTTCTATGGCCATAAAATCTCATATGTGAGGTTTTGATGTGTTTAAAGCCCTTAAACTATTTTTGGTTGGTCCTATGATTTATTCCAAGGCTTTTGGTGGTGTTGGATGGCTTTTTAACACCTTAGAAGTGAGTTTACACCCATGTTTAAGGAGTTTACGGCCCAAGCACCAGCCTTGGCTGTAAGCTCACACAAACCCTTCAAAATTTATGTTTAAGGTGTTCTAGGTCCATTTCCAATATTCTAAAAGTCATATCTAAGTCTTATTTGTGTCTTGGAAGGGTTAAATGGCTTAAAAACCCCTTTAAATATGTGTTTATGGCCTAGGCACCTTCCAGGGCCGTAAACTCATATACAAGGATTTAATTCATGGTCCAAGGCATTCTAAGCTCATTCCATAAAGTCATATAACATTATTCAAGGTCCAATTGAGGTTTGGAAGGGTTTTGTTACTCCAAAAACCCCCCTTTATATGAGTTTACGGCCTAGGACTGTTCTAGGGCTGTAAACTCATGGTAATGGTCCTAATCCATGGTTTAAACTCGAATTTGAAGGCTCAATATGATGCAAAATGAATATAGGAAGGTACCTTAAAGATTTGAGACCTTAAACTCTAGATTTGGACCTTTAAACTTGGATTTAGGAGAGAGGTTAGAGAGAGAGAGTAGTGAGAGAGAGAGAGAAAAAGCTTCAAATGATAGCTTGAACATGTTTAAATAGGTCCTAAGTTCAGGACACGGTGGAATCCTACCCGATACCAACGTTAAACGGGGCTTTTGGTCGCACCCGGCCAATTTGCCGTAACCCGATATGGCTGATTCTAGAAATGTTCCGATCATTAATATGAGGCGTTAGAATGAGTTCTAAGGGCATTTGGAAACTCATTAAGTCATAACACAAAATATACAATAATGACTTAATAAAATGCCAAAATCGAAAACGAAATCGGAAACGGCAATTGGATGATCGGAACGAGTCGCAAGAAGGGTTACAATTAGGGATATGAATTTCGGGTTGTTACATATCCGCCCTATTGTTGCAACTTGCAACAGTGCTTATAAGAGGGTATGTGCTTATCATGATTTATCTTTTGTGAAATCTAGACATTGTTAGTTTTGGAGAGTGACTTCTCGAATTTGCCAAACTATCTCTTTGTTTCTTAATCATTTGAGTACTATTTAGTGAGATACAATCTGTTCTACATTTTTTAGTTGCAATTCTTGTTTTTATTTAGCTAGATTAAAAGAGTTCATAGCATCAATATATAAGTGAGAGTAAGAGAAAGCTTACCAAATGTCTTAATAAGATTTGAAAATACAATGTTGTAATAAGAAAAATTGAAAGTATAATGCTATGATAATAAGAAAAAGAAAAAACTGAAATAGATGTCTGTACTCTATACTACGTTTACATTACATGATTATTTGTATATGTTTATGTTGTTAAAAGCGAAGCATCTCGGTCGTTTAAATTATATCTATATTTTTCTTATTTCTTCCTTAAATACGAAACAAAATGCAGAGTATGAAACAACCAACAATATCATGAAACAAAAAACCGAGTATCATTTATTCAAGCAAGACAATTATCAGAAATAACTTATCGCAACACTATTAAACTGACATAAAAGATTAACCACACAATTAACAAAGCAAAACACGTGTTATTTGCTAGCTTATCTATATATATATATACACATATAGATATTGCATCATGAATCATGATGATGGAGGTTGACTACTTGACTTGACTTAATCAAGCTGTATAGAAGTGTCATAAGCAGCCCCAACCTTCCACGCGCTAGGAATCAAATTCTTAAGCTGGACCCACTTTGAACCCGAACTCCCTGTCACTTGGATCCTTACGTTTATAGCTCCCTCTGGTTGTCCCCTTGGTGGGTTAGGCATGTCCCACACTGCTCCATATGCCCTTCTCATACACACCCATTCCTGACAATCCTCCTGAAACCCATAAAAACGATAACTCAATTATAGCAATGCTATAATTGGGAAGAATTTCCAAAGTACAACGCCATAGGTTAAATAAAGTCTTTACCTGCCATATTTCAACGGCTGTGATTTCACTGACACCTGCTTGATATATAGGGATGAGAGAAAGGTAGTCAGGGAATCTACTGTGCTCATGAACTTTGAACATGAGATTATAGCCTGAATACTGGCAAGGAATCCTCTTGTATTCAACATCTACCACCCCATATGAGAATAATGCTTCTGCTAGTCCTGGAAGAGCGAGTTTGTTGTAGGCACGGGTACTCAGGATGAAGTCCGTGTTGTCTCCTTCACCATGGTCTGTCACCACCACTTTCACCCCGTTTTCACTGCAATGCTTCGGAGACTTGCATCGAACCTGAAAAGTGAAAGTATTATGGCTTTTCTTTTCATTCAAACATATCAATAAACCCCTAGCTACTTTTTGTAAAATGAACAAGTTTGAACAAAAAGTGGCAACGAATTTTCGTTTCTGTAATCGGTCGTTAATTCTTGCATACTATATGATGTTTTCTTGGTTTTGAAATTTTGTTTTCAACTAAAACTGTCAAAGGAAAATGGTTCAAAGTTTTAATAAGTTTGATAGTTTTGAAGATTCTTCATCTCCACATATATGGGAAATGCATTTTCCAAAGCCACTATGGTACTCATAGAGAATATACTTTTGGAAGAACACTAATGCTTGTTGATGTCACTTTCATGTCTTTACAGATCATGGTTTGTCTTTTTTAAAAGCCTTTTAGGCATTTTTTTTGTTAGGCTTTTTTGGTTGCATATGACAGGTATGCAAACAGATATGCATTAAACTAGGACCGAAAAGCGTCGATTTTTGTCCTATGCAACAATGATGGGATGGGACAAAGTTTTGGAGATATTTTTCTTTGACGAAGATGAGAAGAGCATTTACGTCTTTTTCTTATGTCTTTTTCAGACACGAGTGATGAAAAGGGTGAGTCCTAGACCCACCTTGTCCAAATTGGAATTCTTTTTTATCTCATTGACATTGGTTACAGTTTCGCGTATACACATCATGTATATGTTAAACACAGTACAAGAATTGTAACTTGTGTATCAAAGGGGGCCTTCACATAGTATGCAGTTGTGCAACAATATGACTAACTAAAAAAATGAGAGTGTTTTTGCCTTACCTGATAGCATGCTCCACAACCAGTGCCATTCTTGAAGAGCCTAGAGACGCCACTCACCTCACCACCATTGATGGTGCTTCCATAAGCTTTGTACCCACAAGCACCAGCTGATACATTATGATTGTTTCGGTTAGAATAAAAATACTGTTTTAATAAATAATAAAAAAGAGAAAGGAGAAAGGAGAAAGTATTTATTTACTTGGAGTCCCTAAGCAATCAGGACTACCGTAATAAGTTGCCCTAGAGGAGACATAATAGTCTTGACTGAAGCAAAGTGAAGGCAGAAGAAGGATAAAAATGACAAACATAAGAGAGAAACAGTTGTCTAGTGTTAAACCCATGTCTTATGAGTTTTCTTTTCCCACAGAAAGTGACAAAGTCTGTGATCAGATACTAGAAGTGGGTGTGAAGAAACGATATTTATAGATGAGATCATGAGGATGGGACTTAGGTAAATCTCCACTTAAGAAACTATTGAAATGGCCAAGTGGGAATTAAGATTGGATCAACACCAAAGAGAGAGAAAGAGACCAAATTTACTTTTATATCTTTATGGTTAGGTGAAGTCCATCTGAAAGACAACCTACGCGTAGGGAATAGATACAACTTGAACTTGGTTCGGGGAATCTATGGGCGAATGAGTAAAGTATATTGATGTTGTTTCACTTTATGTACTAAAAGTTTCTGAAAAAAGAAAAACGTTTTTCTTCCAGCAACCTTTATTGACCCATATAGCACAAAATCCACAATGACCTCGATCCTTGTTAGAAGTAAAACTCCGACACTACTGCAGAATGAGACTCGAACCCTCACTTGTTTTAAAAAGACATCATCTCGTAACAAACTGTGCTACACTGTGGGGGCATGCCATATGTATCTTAAGTTTTAAGTCGATGTTATGTTCTTCTGATCACATATCCATGTCATAAAACGACATTTTCAAAAAACTCAAAAGAAATTGTTGCATATCCCAGCTCAACAGTTTGCTCCTTTCCATAATCTTCTTTCTCTAGTTCATTTAGGTTGTGTTTGTTACACGGGATAATACTTTATGGGATGAGACAAGATCCTATTGCAAACGTTTTCTAGGGTTATTTTTGATGAGGTAATTTATTGATTAGGATTTAACCCCAATCTCTTTAGGTTTAGATTAGGTCTCTTATATATATTCCTATTTATATGAGCTTTAATCTCGTTATTTATGAATGAAACATTCTATTATATAACATGGTATCAGAGATCTAGGTTAAAATTCTACGGCTGACCACAATTCGCTACCGCCACCCTCCACATCCGACGACATGCTCTCATAGTCGTCAGAGGTGTCTTCATTATGTTTCATATTCCCTTCGTTTGTTTTTTTTTCTCCTTCTAAATAATAAAACAGCCACCGACACCAAACTAGAACTCTTATATCGGTTTCTTCTACTGCCTCGTTTGCTTATGTCTCTTCGTAAGATGGCTCCTGCCTCTAAGCTTGTTGTCTTCTCCTCAACTTGCCTCTTCTTTAGATCTTTCCGAGTCGGTTGGAATAGGCTCCGTCCGTCGCAGCTCGAATCCTCGTTCTTTCTCGCTGTTTTTCTCTGGACTCCTTTGTCGCCGATTCGATGATCTTCGTCGCTGCCACTCCTCTCTTCTTATAGAAAAGAACCGCCGCTGGCCACCGCTTCTTCTTTCTCCTTCTCTAACGAGCAGTTGTTGTTAGCTTTCATCGTTAAAGCACTACCATCGTCGATATTGTTGTGTTCAGGGGCGGAGCTAGAATTTGTCGATAAAGGGGGCTTACATATATTGAAAAGAAACTATATCAAAAAACACAATAGTCTTTAAAATTGAAAGAGGTATTAATAAAGAAAAAACAGGAGTTAAGTCCATCTAACAAGAATCTATCTTAAATTTAAAATGATTTTTTTAGGATTCAAAATTAATTAGTTTTTCCATATTATTTCTTATCACATTGTGAACATGTATTATGAACATATTCCTAATATTATCATTAACAAGATGTGGTTGTGGGTCAATAATATTTCCTTTTGGTTGGAAAAAAATAATTGATAGTTTTTTTTTTGATCATGATTTACCTTATAACTAAAAGAAATTAAGAAAACAATCATTAATAATATCATTAATTATAAATTATATTGCTAAAAAAATATTAACCATAAATTACATAAAAGATAAATATTAATCATAACTATTAAGAATTTGAAATTATATTTTCTTGAAAATGAACCGAATGCCGATTGTAATTGTCGTTGCCGAGTTGCTGATGTATCTTTTTAACTGTTTTGTGTTTTTTATTATATTTATTTATTTATTTATTTATTTATTTTACAATTTATGTGTTATTTATTATGTGTAAATTATAATTGTCGAGTAAAAAGTTGAGGAAATTGGGCTTTGGCGGGGACATTTTTATTTTGCGCCTACATGATAGAGTTTTTATTTTGAACTTAAAAGTTGTGGTTTTATGAACAATAAGATAATACTATATTTAAAAAAAAAAATTAAGAGATTGGGGGGGGGGAGGGGGGGGGGTGGCTACAAACCTGCATGTCCCCCTATTGTCTCCGCCCATGGTTGTTATGTTTTATGTTTTTGTTTTTTCCAGTTTAATTGTCCCCTCCCAATAAAGTCGCGGGGGGATGTTAGTGATTAGTGTTTAGATTAGGTCTTTTATGTATCCCTATTTATATGAGGTTTAACCTTAGTATTTATCAATTATCCATGAAGCATTCTATTATATAACATTAATGACAAGACAACTTACATCTTATGCACATACTAAAGATCAAGAGTGACTCATGTCTCACCTTCAACGTTCTTTTAGATATGATAAAAAATTACAGTTCTGTTCTATTTAGTCTAAGTCCAATGCATATCAAGCATAATACAAATTTTATGTGGTCATCTTTCTATGCCTAACAAAGAGGGCCTTGAATAGATGGACTTGGTTTCAAGATGTATCAAGCTATTTATCAATCTTTTTGTACCTTGTTGTCAAGCTTTTGGTATTTCATCTTAGGAGGTGATGTAGAAAGAGACTAGACGAGACATTTTCCCTGATGCTGCTTCACTTTATGAAATTGGATAAAATGGTATATTACATGTTGTTGTCCATGGAGGCATACCTAACTCCATCATCATTGTCTTGTACTTAAATGTTTGGACCATCTGTCCAGTAATTATAAACGAGTTCTTTGCAAATGACTTGCTTTGATAAACATTCAATGGATCTTCAATATTTCATTTAACATGACATATTATTTTCACGTATTGTGGCTTTTGAAATCAATGATGCTTATGAAAGATGGAATTCTAGGTGTCATATTTGGCATAGATTTGTAGTTGACTTTTATAACTCTAATGGGTACCTTTTACGTATTTCATTAGTGGGTAAGTATAAGTTCTTTTCATTAGTGTGTAAAATATACGTGGATATCGTCTCCGTTGTTCTTGTGATTATGACTTGATATTTCATAAAGGATTACCACTTATATTCGGAAACTAACATTTTAATTTTAAAGTTGCCAACTAACCGATTTTATGTTTTAAAATGATAACTAACTCATGTTTTCTGAATGGTTACCTGCAATCTCAGGTATTCCTTTCTTAAAATTTATATTTTTGACCTAAATTTTAAATGTTTTACAAATTTGGTTTGAATTGAAAATTTTGTTACTAATTCTCCATGAATTTAGTTTTTTTCCCAAAAATTTATTTTCCTACGACTTTTTTTCTTCTTAACGTTTTTCCAACTTTAAATAAAAAACTTTTACAAAAAATTCTTAATTTTTTTTTTCTAACTTTTGTATTTCCTCATATACATTAACAAACACTTGGATTTGATGAAATAAAAATGTAATTTAAATTCTTTTATGATTAATCTTTATTTTATTATTTCCTCTTATTTGAAATCATATTTATTAATTCATTAATATATTATCCTTAACGTATAGTTTGAATATGTTGTTGTATGCACTCATTATCAACTTTAAGTCACAAACTTCAAATAAATTTAGGGAAAAAACTAATTTTGAGGAGAATTAGTAACAAAATTTTAAATTTGGACCAAGTTTGTAAACAAAATTAAAATTTGGGTCAAAAATCAGTTGACAACTTTTAAACATTTTGAAAAATTAATTTTCTAAAATCAGAACCCTTTCATAAACAATGTGTTTAAAATTCAAAACATAAAATCGGTGTTGCCCTTCCTTATTGAGGTTGAGGGTTCAAGTCGTACTGTGGACATAAGTGAAATAATTTAAAAGTAGTTTAGTATGTATTTGTATTTGCTGTTCAAAAAAACAATTATTTATTTTTCTATTTTTAAGTTTATGTACAATTATTTTTCTAAGCAGTTGATATGAGATTGCATAATTTTATATAAATTATTAAACAAATATTATTACATTAATTATTAAACAAGAAAAACATTGGTACAAAAAATTGTAAAAATCTTGGTATAAATAATCGCATAATTGACTTCGGTTTATATGATAATCAGTTCGTCTTAAAATAATCATAAATGAAATTAAAGTATTCTGTCAACAATAACATTTTCTTAAATAGATTTGAAAAAATATGAGTTTTTATCGTATATATAATCATTTAGCACATGCTTTATAAGTTATTTTTGTCGAAGAATTTTACACAAACATATTAAGTCATATGAGACATGTACATGATCGGAAAATAATACGCACTATTTTATAATTTATAAGGAAGCTTGTTACAGCTGTGCATATTTAGTATTGAGTATTCATTATAGAAAACCTAGATCCACCACAACGGGACATAAAATTTTTGTTGAAATAGTTTTATATTATTCATTATGTTTAAAGATTGTTATTTGTCGTGTTAATCTTTCTATACATGCAAAATGATCATTCTTAGGAATAAATAGTTTTATGTTATTCAATCTTATAATGCTTTCGTTGTCAATTTTATCATTTTAGAAACTAAATTTTTGAATAAAATACAATAGATGGTATAACATTTATTTTTACATGTATGGTTAGATTATTAGATTATTTGAATAATTATGATTTTGGCAAACATTGATAATTTTTTTGTAAGAAAATATCATAAAAATTTCTATAACAACTTTAAAATGTTTATAATTGTTATTTATATAATAAAAAATAACCAAAAGTTTACATGTATTTTTGGTCGTAAAAATTTTATTAGACAAAGCAATTGTTGTTTTATATGTAAATGTATATTTAAATTGAATAAATTAGTCATGTACCATTTGTGATGTTGGTTGTTGATTTTTTAAAATTGTTGTAATATTTATTTATTCATATGGTTATTATAATTAAATAAATATTTTTTTTTCATATTGTTTATTTTTGTAAGCAATAAATTAATATTAGATTAGTTTATTTTATATAAGAATATAACAAGATTGATGATGAAGATCATTTTGATGCAAACAAACTCACCCATTGTTTTGAAGAAGTTTTCAAGAGCTTGCTACAAGGAGTTGTTTAAGCAAGTAACTCACCCATTGTTTTGAAGAAGTTTTCAAGAGCTTGCTACAAGGAGTTGTTTAAGCAAGTGAGAGCTTAAAGAACATCATTTAGAAGATTTAGTATTTATGTCTTTTAGGAATGAACTTGATATTTTTGTGATGACTCAAAAAATATCACTAGTTTATATATTGGCTTATGAACATGCTTGTGGTGCTTATTATTATTATTATTTTATGATGATATTATGCATGATTGATAAATAGAATTTTAAATGGAATATAATATTTTAAGCATAAAAATGACCACATGGAGCTTGATTTTCATAATTGTCTTGTAAAAAGAAGATGTATAAAATGGTTTTAAAATAAAACGAGGTTTATCATTTAAAACTATATAACGAAAGCTTTAAAGAATAAAATCAATAGGTATAAAATTGTGATTTTAGAGACTTATCTAAACATCAAACCTTAAATAAAAAAAATTATTAAAATTAATATAAATGGTTATTTAGTTCTCAAACGTCAAACTTTAATATAGGATTAATATTAAAATTTAAACGCACCAAAATATAAAATTGGATTTTATAAAGAACCTAACAATAAAATGCGATTTTAATAAAAGATATCAAAACTTATTGGATGCATGCAATAACCATGATATCACATGTTTTAAAAAATAGAATTATAAAAAAATATAAAACCACGTTTTCAAAATGTAAATCTATGTCGTCATTTTGAAAAACACTCGCACGACACTTGTATAATGTTTGTTGGATAAATATTATATAACCGCATGTATTATCATTTGATGATCGAAGTATATTCGTATTCCAATAATTAGTTATGGACCGATTAAACAAGTTTTTTAAATTGAATTTAATCAAAATTCTTTTACGATAAAGGATGCCAAAGTTTTAGAGACTCGATGCATAGATTAAATTAAACATGTCAAATTAACAAAAGTTGTTAAGGATCCCATAGTATTAGGAATTATATTGGAATATAATTTATTATCGTTATCTACCTCTTTGAATTAAATTAATGGGATAAAAGATACTTAATCATATATTTGTTTTGTAATTTGGAACCTAAACTTTAATAATTAATATTTTAGAAACATAAAAGCTATTAATTATTTAAGATATAAATATTGAAAATACTAAATGAATTTTGTTAAAATTTTGTAGATGGCTCAAAGTACTAACACCCTGTGTAACGACCCAATTTTTACAAATAAAATTTTCATTTTTAATTAGTTAACCGTTTTTCATAAAACATAAAGATCCCAATAATTGTTTTCAAAACCATTAACATTACAACATTATTATTTTCAAAACATCAGAGTGTCCCTCAATCCAGATCGGAAAAGAGAAATAGAGTGCACGCCGTATCATCACGCCTTGCCTTTGCCCTTGGACTCTGAAGTACCTGAAACAAATCCACAATGGTAAGCTGAAAGCCTAGTGAGTTCCTCAGAGCATACCCCACACATGTCACATTAGCTATAACGCTAACTCTACCACATATCACATGTCAATTAGCCATGAAGCTATCTCTACCATTAGCCACAAAGGCTATCTCTACCATCAGCCATAAAGGCTGTCTCTACCATTAGCCCTCAGGCTATCTCTACCATTATCCATAAGGTTATCTCTGCCGTTATCCATAAGGGCTATCTCTACCACATATCATGCACACATACATATCACATCTATACATAACTAGTAACCAACTATCACAAGATGGGCCGACCTTGGTGCCCTAGACCCATTGGTATGGTGAGAAAACTCACATCACAAGGCTGAATTGGCAACTGAATTCAGGTGTCCTATGGTGCTCTTCCCAACTACCTATAATCAATGAGTAATGAACTCAGCATAATCCCATAAATACCCCCAGGGTCAACCCTGGTCAAAGTCACAGTCTATAGTCAAGGTTATCGGTCCATGTTGACCCTGAATCGACGAGTACAACCATTCAATCGTCGGGTTCCCTGCTTAACTCGTCGACTCGCCGAGTCACCCGAGGGACTCGTCGAGTTCCTTGGTGTGTACGGCCGTACACTTCTGACCGTAAACCCTTGACCGAACACCCCTGGCCGTACACGAGAAAACCCTCTCAACTCGCTGAGTCACTTGCATGACTTGTCAAGTCCCCCAAAGTTCGTCATGATTACGGTTCTTTCTCATGGGACTTAAGGTCCCAAACTTTAGATCCATCATTGCAAACTTTACATAAATGCATATCCTCACATGGCCATAACACCCAAAACCAACCCTCAAGCAAGGTTCTTATGCATGGAGAGGGAATGAGCTCAATAAAAGATGCAACTTATGATATTTGGGACCTATGAAGGTCCAGATCTGGAACCATATCCTTATGATACGTCCAGATCTAAGTTTGCTTCCATTTCCTCAAAGTTGATCACAACTCTCAAAGATAATTTATGCTTAAGGTAACAGATTCTTACCTCAAATCAATGCCCAAGACGAACTAGATGCTAGATCTAGTGTTTTCCCCTTGATACTTCTTCTTCAAGCTTGGAATCCTCCCTAAAATCTCAAGGATAAGCTCCCAATTGATCTTACTTCACTCACAAGAGGGTGTGCGGCCGCAAACGTCTTTCTACGATCCTAAGGGAGGCTACTGGGGCATATAATGACGTTTATATATGGGGCAAACCTAAAATTTAGGGTGGGTTTTCTTTAAACAGCTTGGACTCGCCGAGTTGGACGTCGACTCACCGAGTTGGTCCTGTTTCGCGTTTCATGATATCACGACCCTACTCGACGAGTTGACCTCCCAAGTCATTAAGTCCATGGATAAATCCTTTCCAACTTAAACCAGGTGTTACAAGTCTCCCCCACTTGAACTAGACTTCGTCCTCGAAGTCTGCTGACCCAAACAATTATGGATAATGTTTTCGCATCTCCTCTTCTGGCTCCTAAGTCCATTCGGAGCCCTTCCGATGTTGCCATTGCACTTTCACCAGTCTTACTTCCTTATTCCGAAGAGCCTTCGTCTTCCTATCTAAGATGGCAACGAGATTCTCAATGTAGTTCAATCTCTCGTCCACCTGGATATATCCCAATGAGACAATCGCAGCCTCGTCCGTGACACACCTCCGAAGTTGTGATACATGGAACGTGTTGTGAATCTGGCTAAGCTCCTCCGGCAGATCCAAGTGATATGCTACTTTGCCCACCCGGGCCATGATCCTAAACGGGCCTATATACCGAGGCCCCAGCTTGCCCCTCTTCCGAAACTCGATGATCCCTTTCCAGGGCGACACCTTCAGCAACACAAAATCTCCCACCTGAAACTCAAGATTTGATCGCCGTCAGTCGGCATAGCTTTTCTGACAGCTCTGCGCGACCCGCAACCAGTCACGCACCTGCTGAATCAACCCAGTAGTCTTGAGTATTACTTCAGTACTTCCCATGACCCGGTGTCCAACCTCATCCCAATAAACCGGGGTCCTACACCTCCGACTATATAACATCTCAAACGGAGCTCGATCGATACTAGCATGATAACTGTTATTGTACGAAAACTCTACCAGTGGGAGATACGTATCCCAACTCCCTCCAAAATCTAACACGCATGCCCGCAGCATATCCTCCAATGTCTGGATCATTCTTTCACTCTGACCTTCGGTCTGGGGGTGGTACGCCGTGCTAAAATGTAGCTGAGTGCCCAACTCCTCGTGGAATTTCTTCCAGAACCTGGATGTGAACCGAGCATCATGATCAAAGACTACCGACACAGGAATCCCATGTCTAGCCATTACCTCACGCACGTAAATATCTGCCAACTTCTCAGCGGATATACTTTCTGTTATCGGAATGAAATGAGACTCTTCGTTAGTCTATCCACAATCACCCATATGGCATCCAGACCCCTCGACGTCATTGTTAACTTCGTAATGAAGTCCATCGTGATCTCCTCCCACTTCCACATGGGAATGGGTACCGGCTGGACCTTACCATGAGGCCGCTAATGCTCGACTTTGACCTTCCTGCAGGTCAAGCACTGCTCTACAAACCAAGCAATTTCCCGCTTCATGCATGGCCACCAATAATTCAACCTCAAGTCCCTATACATTTTTGTAGCTCCTGGATGTATCGAGAAACTGGACTTATGCACTTCCTCTAATAACCTTCGTCTCACTCCCCCAGTCGTCGGTACCCACACCCGACCACACTGCGTCAATAGGCCTCGATTATCCTTAACAAACAAAGAATACTACCCTCGGATCCTTTCTACCTTCCAATTCTCTTTCTTTACTCCCTTAACCTGGGCCTCTTTGATCATCTCCAACAATGGAGAGATCACTGTCATCCTCAAACACACATCCCTAATTGGGAAAACTGTCTTCTTATGGCTCAAAGCATCGGCCACTACGTTGGCCTTCCCTGGGTGGTATAGAATCTTGCAATCATAGTCTTTTAGCACGTCTAACCACCTTCTCTGGCACATGTTGAGGTTCTATTGGTCCATCAAATACTTCAGACTCTTGTGGTTGGTGTAAATGGTACACCGCACTCCATACAAGTAATGCCTCCAAATCTTGAGGGCAAACACTACCGCCCCCAGTTCCAGATCGTGAGTAGGGTAATTTGCCTCACGGGGCTTTAATTGTCGTGAGACATATGCTATCACAAGCGCTCTTTGCATCAGTACCGCACCAAACCCTGAAATCGATGTGTCACAATATACCACCAGATCATTTAATCCCTCTGGTAAAACAAGGATTGGAGCCTCACACAGTCTTCGACTCAAGGTCTCGAAGGCTAACTGCTGATCCGTACCCCACCAGAACGTCACATTCTTCTTGGTTAGCCGTGTCAATGGCACAACAATCTTGGAGAAGTCCTGAATAAATCTCCGATAATAGCCCGTTAAACCCAAGAAGCTACGAATATCTGATGCATTTTTCGATATGCTAATCACTCGTAAGGCTTTCATCTTTCACTGCTTTGATTCTACAGTGGCAATTCCTTCTCCTGACCCGAAGGTTGATCAAGACTTGCTCGAGTACTATCATGAATTCTCTCAACCACAGTACCTGACCTGGAGTAGCAAGAAGATCACAACAGTTAAAGTACTGAAACCTACCGCAACAGGGAAGTTCATTAATATCAAGCTCAAAGTGACCCGCAGATCAGACGATTCGGTACATAAGCTCTCGCTTGCTGATTTGCCGAATCTGAATCCACACGATTGGATTCTCCTGAACAACATCTTACTTTCCAACCTGAAGGAGTATGAGCCAATCATAGGTCACATTAAGTGTATGCTAGTGTGTTACATTTATGAAGTGGTAAAGATGGATCAGGAGATTGCCGCTGCTATACGAAAGAGGCCCTTAATCAAACCAATCGGGAAGGCGGGTGACACTAAGCTGATGGTGAAGGGTAAAATAGACCCACAGTTTCACACTGCTATGTTTCTTAGAGGCAAAGGTCAAAGGTGCCTATTTGCTCTTGCTGATAAACACCTACTCTCCAATTCCTGCTTTGAGCACATTCTTGAGCTTATCCATGGGTGTGATCAAAACAGTGAGGCAGACAAGAAGTTGTTCTCAGATATGCTTCGGTGGTATATGGCTTTCAGACAAACTCTACTTGCCATCATTCCAAAGTTGTTCAAGGTTGTGAATCGAACTCCTCAACCTCTACTGAAGTGAATTCTCTCCCCAATTGACGCAAAGGGGGAGATTGTTGGGCTTATTGTGTTGTGTCTTGGGCTCAGTTGTTAGTCCAGTTTTGTCACATGTTTGGGCCTATCCAGCTGTTTGTTTTGTTTTAGGGTTTAGTATATAAGTTTCATGTAAACCCTAGCGCACCTCTACAGTGGAAGTTCTTAATCGAGCTCTGCTGAGGTGTGACTACATTTTAATCATTCGACATACGGATTGATTCATTGTGTGTTTCAGTGTTTATTGTTCTTGCTTATTTACTTGTTAAAGATCTATCGATCTAAAGAGTTTTTAACTCATCAAAAACTCCTCCCACATAAACATTGTGTGTTCATGTTGCAATAATTATTGAGTATCATTTTACTTAATTTGGAAATAGACACTAATCAGTATAGAAAAAATCCTCTTACCACTTACATTCTAAACTTCCAACTTGTAAGGGTGAAAATTCCTCGTACAAATCCTATTGTAGCTCAGTACAACAATTAGGCAAACCACGGGGTCTATAATGAGCACATAACCAAACTACGACACGAGACCTCCCCACTAACACTACAAAGGAGTGTTCTAAAAGTCGACACCAACGTTTTATCAACGCCGTGGAAAATGTAGTGTAGGAACGTCAGCCCCAATTTTGACTCTTCAAACAATGGTTGGCGGGATGTATACCTGTATAAATCTATACAATCGATCTATACATGTTGTTCCTCGTTCCATACAGATTAAATGTTATAACGTTGAGGGTATTTACTAATATTTACATTCTTAGTGTAGTTACAACGTAGCCCGTGTAGGTTAGGAAATGAACATAGCTCCCATGGCTTTTAGAAACGAACAAAGCTCATATAGGAAACCCGTGTGTGTTGGATCCTAACATGTCTAGGCATCCTAACCCTAAACTTTCCATTATAAGATTGTTAAATACTTATAACTCTTTTTTGTTTAGGAATAATTATCAATGGAAGTCTTTTAGCATTTGTGATTCACAAGACTTACCACATTTCCAAATCTTATTTTTTTTGTTGTAAGGGGTGCTTTACACTAAGGAGAGGATACCGTCTTGTAATTGCGGAGATCTGTTTGGAAGATAGCTAGGGACTGTGATATAGTAATACCAGTCAACTCTTATTTCACTTATGTCAAGTAAATTCCTTCTATCCCAGTGAGGAGTATAGAAAAATCTGAAATTTGGGCAGCATAACGACTGCTTTTATAACAATTTGCAGGTTTCAACCAACGTGAAACCAACAATTTTCATAAAGTCAATAAGTTACATAATCAATATGATACATAATTTCATAACAAAGCGATTCTCATACCCAAAAATCAATTATGCTATCATATGTAACAGAATTCGTAATTTAGTAAAAATGACTTATATCTTTATAATAATTATAAAAATATAATAGTTCGTCATTAAGCTTATTTTTACATAACTTCATAAAATGTATAAATAAGAGTCAGTTTTGATATTTTCAAAAATTGAATATATATATATATATATATATATATATATATATATATATATACATGCTCAAACTTTGTTTTTCAACATTTTTAGGCATTAAACTTATATATTTGTACATCTTTATCTTGATAATCGTTTTGGTTATATATAATGTTTCTTATACATTTCCTACACACACATACACACACACACACACACACACATATATATATATATATATATATATATATATATAAGGTTACGATTTATAAATTGTCAACATACTTGAATCCATATAACAAACTAGTTCAGATCTTTTAATTTTTTTCGTCATGTATAATCATATTTGTACCACATAGTATAGGCATGTTATAGAATAACATTCTACTTATACTTATATGATTATTTAGTAAATGATACTCTTTTGTTTAACCATTTCATAAGTTATTAAACAATAACCATATAAGATGCATTGTAGATTATAAAAACTTTTAAACCATCAACACATCTACAAACACACTTGTATTCTCCCTAAAACTCAAAAAATCATAAAAGAATGCCTGTAGAAACTCATACTAGTTGCGTGATTTCATGTTTGGTTTGAAGATCGGGGTTTAGATCATGATTTCCCGAGTTTGATCTTGAAGCTTTTTCACTAAAAGAAAACCTGTGCTTTGGATCTTCACTTGTGTGGTTTATAAAACACCCTTTTTAATTTTACAACCACCAGGACTATTTTGATCAACTCGTAAAAACAAGAGGGTGACACAAATGTGGTTGATCCATTTTGAGGAAAGAAGAGCCAACACAAAGCTGCAGCCGTCAACAGTGGCAACGAGGGGTAGCTCTTACGATTTCCTCAACTGAATATTTCATGTTTCATGAGAAGGCACATAGGGAAGGAAGGAGGCAACTACACTGACGATGAAGGGGGTGTTTGGCTTCTTTGTTGATCGATAAAAGGAGGAAGGGGACAACCGATCTTCGGCGAGCCCGTTTGGGTTCCTTTCTCGTCGCTGGCAACAAAGAAACCGAAAGAAGAAAGCAGCAACATCAGTCAATAGTGGAGGGGTGTCCGATGGCTACTTTTCTTCAATGAGAGAAGGCAGAGGAACAGAAGAGGTGGCTACTGCCTCGTGATCATTGAAAAAACACTCACCTCTGATGGTGTTGGTGGTTACAAATGAAGAAGAAAATAAGATAGGGAGAGTGAATGATTGATGTTGTAAGGACGAAGAGTGTAAGCATTCATCTGTGAGTATGGCTAGGATTTATAAGTCAAACGTGTATTATTGTTGTCACAACTAGCCTTTTTGGCTAGGAAATTTCATCCTCAAGTAAGCAAAGACTATTGTGAGACTTGTGCTAACACAGGCTAAGTGTTCAATATGAGTTCCTAAGGAGCCATATAGTGGTAGAATGCAAATCTCTCCAATTATAGTGAATCTCTCCCAAATCTCTCCAAGAATAGTGAATCTCTCCCAAATCTCCCTAAGTATACGGAATCTCTCCAAGTATGGTGAATCTCTCCCAAATCTCTCCAAGTATGTGAAATCTCTCCAAGTATATGAAATCTCTCCAAGTATGGTGAATCTCTCCCAAATCTCCCTAAATGTCGGTAACTCCAACCGTAACAACAACCAAGGAAACCAATGAAGGATAACCCACCCATGCACTCAAAAACCTAAACCTAAGCACAAGAAATGAAAGTTCGGAAACGAAAAATGAGGTAGTTCGACTCAGAGGCTTACTAAAAGGCAACAAGCGGGACCAGTCTCTACCCCTATTAACCCTACTCCTCCCACACCAAGACAATTATACCTTAGGAACCATCCACCTTGCATCAAGTGCAAATACCATCATAGGGGAGCCTGCCAGACATTTCGTTGCAAGAGGTGCAACAATATGGGGCACACCTCCCGCTACTGTAGGGCCCCGGCCCCATGCGACACCCCAACCCCTCAACCCAGAAGTAAGTCCAGTTTGTCACAAATGCGGTACAACCAGACATTTCAAGAGAAATTGTCCAACAGAGATAACTGATGAGGGAGTTGACAACTAGACATGAAGAGGCGACAAGAAAACCTATCGAGATTTTTGGTACGTTTCGAACGATAAAATTTATGTAACGAATTTTCATAGAAAGGTCTTGCAAATTGAAAACATAATCAAAGACTATTTCTCCAGTCGAGCAAATCCGTAAAACACAGAGAAGCTAGCGAATCCTCACTAATGGACCATGAATGGTTCCATATGAACGTTAGTATCATATATAGTCAGGATTCTGTAAACTAATAACGTGTGATCCCACATCATTTTCCTGTCCCTAGTCTGAATGCTGATTAGAATAGAGCCCCACAGTCAATTACCTTTTGAGATCCTAAGGATGTGTGGTCGGGTCACATCCATCTACAGTGGAAAAACCTAGCGGAAGTCGGATTACGAATTCGCTTGACTTATAGTAGCACCTTTGTATCCCTAAAACACCTAACAAGCAGAAACACCATAGATCCAATGGTAACAACAAAAACGAAACTAGCAACGATAAGAACACGAACACTAGAACGCCTAACAAGTAGAAACGAGATAGACCCAAAGGTAACAACGAAACAAGACTAGCAACGATAAGAACACGAATACTAGAACGCCTAACAAGTAGAAACGAGATAGACCCAAAGGTAACAATGAAAACGAGACTAGCAATGATAAGATCACGAACACTAGAATGCCTAACAATTAGAAACGAGATAGACTCAAAGGTAACAACGAAAACGAGACTAGAAACGATAAGAACATGAATACTAGAATGCCTAACAAGTAGAAACGAGATAGACCCAAAGGTAACAACGAAAACGAGACTAGCAACGATAAGAACACGAACACTAGAATGCCTAAAGAGTAGAAACGAGATAGACCTAAAGGTAACAACGAAAACGAGACTAGCAACGATAAGAACATGAACACTAGAATGCCTAACAAGTAGAAACGAGATAGACCCAAAGGTAACAACGAAACGAGACTAGCAACGATAAGAACACGAACACTAGAACACCTAACAAGCAGAAACGAGATAGACCCAATGGTAACAACGAAAATAAAACTAGTAATGATAGGAGTTTGAAACATAAAACACCCTGTCATTCCTAACTACCAATACTCCTCAAATCGATGTAATAACAAGGAGTCCAATGTCATCAGTTGACATGGATAGGCTTGATTCTCACCTTACAAACCTCGAGCTCTGAAAATAGACTTTTGTCTTGTGCAACCGAATAACAAAACTCATTTAGTCGATAACGATGAAATTCCTTTCAACCAGACGCCTAAGTTATGGTGTAAGAAATACCACGCCCTTCCATAGCCCCAGTAAAGATTGAAAATCAAGGAGCAAAGGGCATAAAAAGGAATCCGAAAGGCTTCCAACATTCCTCCAGAGGTTCCCAAAATCTCTTAGAAAACCTCAACCATGTGCTAAGCAGAGATAGAATCACCCCGACTCCTGGAATCACCTCAATGACCAAACACCCAACACCACTTAGCACGGTCACAAGAACGAATAGTGTCTAATCATAAGATCGGCATATTATGTAAAGGAAACATCAGACCCAATCCCTAAACACAGGAAGCACCTGTCTAACTCATAAGGGGAGAAAGAAGAAATTGCGATAGGCACCACCGGCTACGATCAAGCCAAACAAAACCCATCTGAAAGGATCGATACTCCCTACCCCGAATCGGAGACATGCTCAACCACCAGCAAGGAACTGGTAAAGCCCAACCTACCATTAGCTTGGAAAAACCCTAGGGAGAAAACCCCGAAGATAATCTAAGACTCATAAAGTTAACTACATCACACACGAACTCAACCTTGGTAACCATAGCACCAACTATTAAGGCCTCGAAAACTCTACTTCTAAGACACCAGGATCCCGATCCCTAGAAGACCATTCAAAAGGCCTCGCCAAGAAAAGGACCGATGACCCATAGTCTCCAATTAACCTAAGAGCTCAATTTAGACATTTTACATCCCATGTATTCAACACTCATAAGTGTCAAACCACCGAAGCCCTAGAAATCCCACTTAATAAGAACGGGGTAAACAAGAATCTGCACCCCGAAGAGAAACATGTGTAATGGACATTAAAAGAGTTGGGATACCCACCTGCCTCTAATTAAGTACTCATATAACAATAACTACCACCCGAGCATAGGAGTTAGATCCTTTGAGGCCCCGCATGGCTGGAAATGCAGATCATCCTCTGTTGGGCTGAGATGAGAGACAACTAATTGACAAGATGACAAACACTCAATAGCTCACTCCCTAGACCCAAGATTATTCGAGAAACCACAAAAAGGATAGTCAAAACCCGAACACGACCCCAAACATATTGTAAGTCAACAAGAGAGCTATGCAGATAGCATATTAAAGCCTTGAAATCTCAAGTAAGGGATCAAAGTATTCTTAAAGATCTTTCCTTAGGGAAGGATGACTCGATTTGAAAGGTAAGGTAAGCTAAATCCCTGATTCACCAGACCATTCGTGATCCTCGCACGAATCGGTTCGGTAGCCTACAAACTCAAACTACCCTCCAATCTTAGTGGCGTACATCCTGCGTTCCATTTGTCTAACCTAGAATGGGTCTGTCAGACAAAACCCTTCCAGTTCCACTAGACAAGGTTTAGTGGACTAAAACCTCCTGAAAATTTATCAACCTATCGAGACTATGGATAGGAAGGTTAAGCACACTAAACAAAACCACATCCCAATGGTGAGGGTTCAAGGGAACTGTAACATCCCAAGTTTAGGGGTGCAAAGTTCAGGGTTCAAAGTGATAATGCGAATGGTCAACTCGGCGACTCCATGGGTAGACTCGACGAGTAGGGTCGCGATTCTGGTCGCGTGTTAAGTGGCCAACTCGGCGAGTCGGTGGCTGGACTCGGTGAGTTGGTGTTGTGTGGAGAAAACCCTAATCCTAGGGGTTGAGCCTTATATAAAGAACATAATACCCTCTCCCTAGCCTCTTTACTCTCCCTTGAAGTCTAGAAACCCTAATATTCATTTGTGAGAGAATTAGAGAGCATTTGGAACTTGAAGGAGTGTTTGTCGAAGAGATCTTTGAAGATTAAGAGGCTTGGAGCAAGGGGCTTTACAAGGTTTTGGCTTGTTCTTCTGTTGGAGTCTTCTCTTGAGGTAATGATTCGTTGCTTGAGCTGTTATCCATCTAGATCTATCATTTGTGGGATTTTTGGGAGTATATCTAGTGCTATCTTGAGTTTGGAGGTTGGATCTGAGGTTGCTACCTCAGATCTAGAGTAGTGATGATCCAAAAGAGCATAACGTCCCTGTTCAAGAGTTGTTGATGAAGCCTTTTAGTCCCAAACCCTAACCCTAGAGTGTATTATGCTTAGATCTCCTTGGATTTACGTAAATTTGCCACTTTTCATGATGGATGGCTTGTATAAGAGTAGATCTATGGATTGGAGACCCTGCATGGCTTGGAAAGCCTCTGTATGGGTTAAGAGCTAGAGGTACTCGGCGAGTCACGTGGGTGTACTCGGCGAGCTGGATGAAGGTAGGCAGGAACTCAACGAGTTGGAAGAACAAATCGGTGAGTCTGTTGATGATTGCCTTGGACTCGGCAAGTCTGTTCTTGGACTCGGCGAGTCTGGTCGTAAAGTCCTAACCTTTTTGGTTGAGCTGTGAATCGGTGAGTCGAGGGACGACTCGATGAGTTGAGCAGGAAGTGACTCAGAGTTGGACTCGGCGAGTCTTGGGGCGACTCGGCGAGTTGATTCGTGGATTGGGAGTTTTTGAGTGTAGGGACTCGACGATTCAGCGGGTTGACTAGGCGAGTAGAGTCAATCAGGAGGGTTGACTTTGACTGAGGACTTTGACTTTGACCAAGAGTTGACCAGTTGACTTCCAGGGGTATTTTGGTAATTATTGGTATTTATTGAGTTCAGTCTTTTGGCATTGGAGTGGTGGTGTTCGTGTTGGAGCTTGGAGCAGCGTGATCTTATCCTTTTAGTCGGCGGTTGCGAGGTGAGTTATCCTCACTATATCAAAAGGGTCTAAGGCACCAAGGCCGGCCCTTTATCGGATGGAAATCCGGGTAGTTGTTATGTCATTTCTTTGTTATGTTTGCATCCCGGTAGTTAGGATGGTATATGTTAGAGACCTGGTTAGGGTCGGTATCCTGGTTTATAGGATGATGCTATGCTAGTGACCGGTTAGGTCGGAATCCTGGTAGGGATATACTATGTATGTGATCTGCTAAGATCGGTTTGATTAGTTACGAATTGATATATATGATTGTATGTTTATGTGCGCATGGTTGTTGGACTGGGGTTGGGTTGAGGCGGGTCTTGCTTTGTAATGTAGGCCAACATACCCAGGGCGGACCGGTTGTCCCGAAGGCCTATCGAGCGGTCTGGATAGCTGAAGGCCCCGAGAGGGCAGACCAGACGTGCCGAGGCTCGGAGAGTGGACCTGGCCGACTGAAGGCCCGTTGCGGGCGGACCAGTCATGCTGTAGACTCAGAGAGTGGACCAGGTGGATTGAAGGCCCGGTGCAGGCAGACCAATCACACTGTAGACTCGATGTATATGGCTAGACTCGGAGGGTGGACCAGGTGGACTGTAGGCCGGTGCGGCGGATCAGTCACATAGTAAACCCGAAGTGCATGGCTGTTCTATGTTAAGTTATGTTGTGTGTATGGTATATGTGGTTGGTATTTTGGGGGTATCTCACTAAGCTTTCGGGCTTGCAGTTGTGGTTTAATGTTTCAGGTTCAAGAGACCGTGGCAAGGCAAAGGCGTGATCGTATCGCTCCTCATGTTTATGTTTTATGATATGGTTCTGGGGAGTACTCTGATAATAAAAGTGTCGAAAACCTTTTTGTAATAACTTTATGAATGTGGATTGTTTTTGAAAAGTTTAAATTGGTTGAAATTCTTAGAGCGTTACACGAACGCTAGGCGTGAGCCGGTATTCACCTGGGAACGCAAAGACAAAATAACTCGAAAGTACTCTCACCTATTTCCGCTTTCATGACCCTATCTTTCGAAAGAATTTCGGGACGAAATTCCCTCTAACGGGGGGATGATGTCACAAGTAGCCTTTTTGGCTAGGAAATTTTATCCTTAAGTAAGCAAGGACTATTGTGAGACTTATGCTAACACACCTAAGTGTTCAATATGATTTCCTAAGGAGCCATATAGTGTTAGAATGCAAATCTCTCCAATTATAGTGAATCTCTCCCAAATCTCTCCAAGAATAGTGAATCTCTCCCAAATCTCCCTAAGTATGCGAAATATCTCCAAGTATGAGGAATCTCTCCTAAATCTCTCCAAGTATGTTAAATCTTTCCTAAATCTCTCCAAGTATATGAAATGTCTCCCCAATCTCTGTATGTATCTCAAATCTCTCCTAAATCTCTCTAAGCACCTTCCTCAGTCAAAAACAGCTTAAAACCGGAAGAGGAACCCCAAAAGGACCCTCTTGGTCCGGAACCCTCTTAGTCCTAAATCTCTTGGCCGGAACCCTCGTGGTCCGGAACGCTCCTGGTCTGGAACCTCTTATTCCGGAATCCCTTCTAAGGGCCAAGAGGAAGCATCTTCGGAACTTGCTTCTGACTCCGGAAGGACCTTGCATCGGACACCTTCGCATCTCGGAATGCCTCGGTCAGGACCACTGATCGCCTCCTAACTTTGGAATCCGAGAACAGCCCTCCGGAAAGTACTGTTTGCTTCGGAACCTGTTCAGCGCCTACGGAACCCCCCTGCCAGCCACTTCGGACCCTCGCAACCTTAATCCTCCCCTTTGGAAATTGGGATATAGCTTCGGAATGCTAAGAAGAGCTTCGGAATTCGCATAAGGGCTCCGGATTTCACCTTTTAGCTCCGGTTTTTGGACTATTCCGGACCTTTTCTTCATTTTGGGGTATTTTGAGTTCGGGAATCCCACCAAACTCGTGTTTTTCTTAACTAAGACCCCTAAAACCTTTATTTTATGCCAAATTTAATTATTTAAATTATAATTACCTAAAAATAAAAGTTTAGGATTTAGGAAAACCATATCCTAAATCAAGAAAAGGACAATGAAGTTGACTTTGTGATTTGATGAAATCCTCATTTCCCATGCAAATCACAATATTCCATGCTTTACCCACCAAATATCCATGCATGGACCACCAGATCCCCATGCACCAAAGGTTCCTCCCTTTTCTTATACTCCAAAGCAACGTCAGTGAGGAGTTTAGACTTCTCATTTTCTCTCACTCCTCTCATTTTCTCTCAAAGATTCATTTCAAGAGCAAGAACAAGATCTTGCTGAAAACAAAATTCTCAATTTCTCCCTGGAGTTTTAAGGTAAACTCCTCCACTCATCTAATATTTTATAATATTTCAAGATAAATCCATATTATTTTATTCATAATAATATGTGATGATCATCCTTAGGAAAGCATCCCTCCCAGGGAAGTTCATCATCTCAGCAAGAGTTTAAGCTTGAGATCTTCACTCCATAACTCCAGACAACTTCTCAACTAACTCAAGGTGAGCTTCATACCCCACCTTTTTCAATGTTTTATTGTTTTTGGGGGAGAGTACAAGTCAAATCTTGCCTAAACTCTTAAATGATTGCATATATACGTATGTTTGTATGTGTGTGTGAAATATTATTAAAGTAATTTTTAGTAATATACTCATGAATGTATGATTTCTCAATTTCATAAAGAACAGATGATACTTTGTGCAAAAGAGCCTCCCAACTATTGAGTGTGTCCAACTTAACCCCTTTATCTATGCTTTCATGTCTAAGGATAAAAGTTATAAAAAGAGACCTTACTAAGCGAACACCATTTCTAGTGATTTTTCAAAAATAGAAACTTTGTGACTACTTTGCAAACAATCAGGGAGTATTTTATAAATATTCAACATAAAAGTTTGCGTCAAGGAATTACACAAATAGAGCCTTTATGACAGAAATATTTGCATGTCATAAACCGCTGTCGTAAAACCTCCAACAACATAAGTAGTGTTCTATATGTCATAAAACAGAAAATGTGTGTCGTAACCGGCAGTTATAAATTTATACAAATTATAACTTGACACTTTTCTCTTGACTAAAATGACTTGTTTTTCAATAAACGAAACGGAACGAACACGAACACCCAGTTAATGAGCACAATCAACGATATGGAACCAGAAAGATATTTCTATTTAAAGAGTACGAATTTCATTATTTATCTAACAGTTAATGGATCTCTAACGATTGCTCAAAAGGTTGTTAATATTCTAGTCAGACAAATCTCAAAAGTACCTAAATATAAAAATATTAGTGTACGTCTAAGTCCTGTAAGGAGTTATAGCCAGAGACTCCAGGAGGAAGAGCAGGAATTTGTGTATGGATCTATACGGGGTTCACACCCCGCACCTTCGCTGTTCGCTACAGCTAGACTGGCCATCCTAGGGAGACAAATGTCTTTTCCAAACCGAGGGCGCCTGAGAAACGCCAAAACAGGCACTCCGTCAGATTAGTATGGTTATAATGGCTCACTAGAATATGTTATATTAACTAGAAATTTATGTAAGGAAAACCTCACAAATAAATTTTGGCACGTTGTGTTGACTGTCCTACATGTGATAGGCGATGGTCCGCATTTGTTGTGTTGACTATCATTCTTCATCGCGTAGAATGTCCCCAATAGCCATGATGATTCTTTCTCCTACAAGTATATAGTCATAATACTGCTAGTTTTACAAATTAAAAAGCATAGGACTCTATGGAAAACGTTTGTAAAAGATTTTGATAACGATAAACTAACCCACACATATACATAGTTGGAAACTAGAACTTACGATGATTTTATAACAGAAAATATAGGATTTTATGGGGAAAACGTTTTTTCTACGATTTCGATAAAGATAAACTAGAACTTACAAATATTTTATAGCAGAAAATATTGGATTTTCTGGAGAAAACGATTTTTCTACGATTTCAATAACGATAAACTAGAACTTACGAATATTTTATAGCAAAAAATATAGGATTTTCTGGAGAAAATAGTTATTCTACGATTTCGATAACGATAAACTAGAACGCACACACTTAATTTTACTCGATAAGAGGAACAAGATTTTCAGCCATATTTCCTTTTTGAAAATAAGGGATTTTTCTTGAAACGGTTGATTGTTACTATTCAAAAGAATTATTCTCGGACACGGCTCACTTTTACAAATCACACTACTTTTCAAAATCACTCCTTATAAGGATGAACAAAAGTAATGTCATGCACACATATACCCATGATTTTCAAGGCAAGACTGCAAATGATTTCATAGAAAATATCAGATTTTCTGAAAGTACAATGAGAACGATTCTAAACAAGTGTAAACAATTTTATACAAATATGCTTATGAACTCACCAACTTTTTAGTTGACACTTTTCAAAACGACTTGTATTCTCAGGGATCTAGTAAGCAGGTAACAAGGGACGCTGATGCAAGACCATTTAGTTGTAGTTTGAAGTTTTCTATTTATGTATCTTGTGTGTAACTCGAAGAACAAATACAATATGTAAACAATGTAAGTTTGTTATCTCAATGTATGATGTTTTGATTGATCTGTTTCATTTATAATCAATTGTTATGATACTGCACAATGAAGTCACCCGCCTCCGGACGTTTCCGTCGTCTGGTCCGGGGGGTGTGACAGATTGGTATCAGAGCATTATTTATAGTGAACTGGTATATCTAGCCATACGAGATATACAACCATAAATACAATGGGACTAAAACAAACTCTACCTAAAAGTATACTTTAAAAAGACAAGTGTTCTATAAAAGTATACGTAACTACTAACATAGTATCATAACGAGAAGAAAACAAAAGTAACTAAAAGGTTGAACACTACAGTCAAACCTGGGAAGTTATGTAATCATATCTGGGATAAATATAGCCTGATCAACTATAATTATTTGAGATATGACCAACATGTGCTTGGGAGTGATGGTGGTGTTGCAACAAACCTAAAACCTAACAACTATGCGCACAAGAGAAGACTAGGATTCGAACATCAAGTTTAAAATACTAAAGGAGTATTTTAGGATACTATAAACCCCTCCCACACTTAAACCCTCCCCGTATATCTCATACCTTGATTCTCACACAAACAAGTAGTTGAGATTCCTCGCCAAGACTTTTGCTACCCTGTCACGGTAAATTACGGATGGGGCAAGTAGAGACCAGAAGAAGTCCATGAGGAAAAACCCAGAAGTGGATCCCAAGGAATACCAAGAGATGAATCGTGAAAGGGAGAATTCCGACAAAGAGCCCAGCAAGGATAAAAGTGCCGAGGAAACCCTTGGCGAAGCTCTACCTAACTGAGAGTAGACCCGAGACCCTTTCACCTCTCTCTTCCCAGATACATAAACACCCTATATAGGTACTCCTGGAATAGACATACCTAGAAACAAAACGATACCCACGCAAAATGTAACGCCTTGTTTATTTATTAAATAAATAAATAAATTTATGAAGATATAGTAGCCATAAAATCAATAATTTTGTAGCAGGGTGTTGGTTACGAGGAGCTCTTTGTCATAATTTGGAATTAATTTAAAACGAAATGATGTGGAAGGGCTGAATATGTCATAACTAAGATATTGGGTGCTATCTGGTAAATTTTGTACCTAAGATGTAAAGGATTTAATGCGGAGGGTTTAAATGGTAATTATCGGATTTAATTTGAAGAAGATTTCCAAAGTCAGGGTAGAAAGGGTAAAATTCGGATTACGTTTGATAAGATCTTATGGGGAGGGACTAGAATGGTTTAAAGGGCAAAGTTAAATATGAACACGGGACAACTCCCGTCACCCTTGCTTAAGCCGAGTATATATGCATCATAAACTCCCGTTTCAAACCCTAAACCTAAACGTTGAAGACAGCCGCCATCGCCGGAGTTCTCTAACTGCCACTATCCTCGTTCTTTGTCTCCGGCGCCGTTACCACCTGACCCCTCCCCTTTCTTTCTCCGATATGGTGAGGTTTTGGACGACAGCCAACGTCCATGCTGCTGTCCGGAGTTGTTGCTATTTCAGTCGTCGTCAGGGGCTCGTGCGATGCCTCCTTCTTCTGTCACCGTAGCTCCAAGCGATTCGATGCCCTGGTTACTCTCCAGCCGTCGGATGCCACCATAAGGGGTGGTTGGGTTCATTTCTAGCAAGCCGGGTGTGCTGCTGCCACCTTTCCGTGTCACCACCGCCACCGTACGCCGCCACTTGCAAGCAAGGAAACGCGTATGTGTGCTTTCTGTGAGTTCGTGTAGGTGTGTGTGATTTCTGCTTCAAGATTCGCGTGGTGGGATTTGCTGCTTGACGGTGAATTGAGAGAAACCACCGCCACCACCGTGAGGTGGTGGCTGTCGTCCCAAAATTTTTGATGTCGCCGTCGTGGGCCACCGGGAGGGTGGTTGGGGTGTATCTCATAGATTAGAAGCATGGATGTGGGGTTTAATTCAATGGAGAGGTGTGGGTGTTTATTTGGTCGGAAAAGGCATCACCACCACTGTGAGGTGGTCGCTGCCACCATGTGCCGCCATGTGTGTGTTTATCTTAGTGAGTTGGTGTGTTTTTACTTGAGTTTTAGCCTTGTAAGATGTAATTGGAAATGGAATAATAAAAAGAAAACCGATAACCACCATCGTGAGGTGGTGGCTGCCGCCTCCTGCCGCCACCGGCCGCCGAGTCGGGTGGCGGTATGCTTGTCGTGTGAGTTGACTTGGTTGGGGATGCTTGAAACCCTAATGGGCCTTGTTAGCCTAATGGGCCCAATGAAGCCAAATGGGGTTAGTGAAATCCCTAATGACTCTAATGGACTCTAATTGGCCCAATAAAGCCCTAAATAACCTAAAAGTCCAACAAATTAATAAATGGGCTAGTATTTGGGGTTGGAAACCCTAATGCAATCAAAACCCTAATTTTGGGAAATTAATCGGGACACTCGGGAATTATTTGATAACTTGGAATATTAAATAATAATCATTGGCAGAAATTAATCTAAGCAATATTGGACTTGATGGATTAAGTCCTTAATGGGTTAAGTAGGAAACTTAACCCTAATCATCATTTTATGTGAAACCCTAGTTTCATCTGGGTTTATTGTTGGGCCTTTCTATCGGGCCTTGATGATTGGGTTATTAAATGGGCTATCCAAGATCAAGCAAATGGTCTAGAGTAATTTAATGGGCCTAGGGTAAGGCCCATGTAAGGGACTTGGGCCCAATTTGGAAAATTGGGCCATGGATGGGCCATAGTTTGGGCCTTAATGATTATATGATGTTGGGCCTTAGAATGAGACCATGTATAGGCCTAGGCCCAATTTGGAAAATTGGGCCATGTATTGGGCTTTGATTCCTAGTTGACTTTGGGCCTACGGATTGGGCCTTGGGGCTTGAATAAGCCAAGCTAGGGGTAATATAGTAATTACCCAAAGAATGTACTTATGGTTATGTATTGGGACCCAATTATTAATTGGGTGTTATTTTGGTGTTGACAGTTCGGGAATCTGTCAGCCAGCAGCTGGGGTCGAGTCTGCGGGACTTCAGCAAGTGGGGGATTGTGTCTTCGGGAGTTCAGCAGTGTGAGGTGAGTTACCTTCTAGTAGCGGTGGGTCTACGGCCACAATGTCGGCCCACCAGTAGGAGTTGTATGTTAGATGATTGTATTTGTGATATCATATAGGTTTGCTACTACCTGATACGTTATATGCTGGCATGATATGTTATATGTGATAGTAGTAGAGTTCGGTTGTTAGGACCGAAGGGTAGGTCAGACACCCTAGATATGTCTGACAGTATGTGATGATATGTTTATATGCTGGCATGATATATTATATGTGATAGTGGTAGTAGGAGGGGAATAGTCCCCAAATTCGGTTGTTAGGACCGAAGGGTATTCGGACACCCCAGGTATGTCTGATAGTATGTTTGTGTTATGATATATGTGATAGTAGCTGAGTGTGGGCGAGGCCCGTATCTCAGAGATAGTGGAGTGTGGACGAGGCCCGTATCTCCATGAGTGTGGGAGAGGCCTGTATCTCCCAGCTAGCGGAGTGTGGGCGAGGCCCATATCTCCATGAGTGTGGGCGAGACCTATATCTCCTACCTGGTTCATTATATGATTGTATATACTTGTATGTTATGGTTTAGTAGCTGAGCGTGGGTGAGGCTCGTATCTCAGAGAGAGTGGAGTGTGGGCGAGGCCCATATCACCCAGCTAGCGGAGTGTGGGCGAGGCCCGTATCTCCTAGCTGTTCATTATATGATTGTATGGTATGTGGTATGATGGGGGAACTCACTAAGCTTCGTGCTTACGGTTTACAGTTTTAGTTTTAGGTACTCGTTTTCAAAGTAAAAGAGCCGTTGGATCGCAACGCATCACACTATGTTTTCTGCACATGAGATCTTTGGGATTACACTCTGATATGGTTTTACGATAAAATGCTTTGATTACTAACACTTTGGTTTTGACATGAGATATGAATATGAATGTTTTATTACTGATGGTTTTATATTATAACTTAGTCAAAACAAAATTTTTGGCCTTGAATTTTGGGATGTTTCAAGTTGGTATCAGAGCCTTGGTTTGAGGGATTCAGACATACTCTCGGGTGTGTCTGAACTCAAACTAAGGGCTAGGTATGAAAATTTTCAAAAGTAAAACCATTTTATAAAAAGGAGTTTGAAAAGTATCTTAAAGGAGAAGAGAACTTTGAGAAGAACAAAGTGTGTGATGCGTGTAATCAGCCGAGCTCAAGTTAGTTTTCCCCAAGATACCCATACATGATATGATATGATATGATTATGAGAACTGCATGCTAGATTAGGGCTAAGGATCTAGGAGGATGCCTTATATGCGTACTGTATGTGCTTGTAGACTTGCATGCTAGTACTGATCAGTCAGTGATAGGATAGCCTGTTTAGGTTGTGCCTGATTGTATGATCCTTTGAATTGCATGTACAGATTCCTGATTAGAGGATAAAATGGGTTGATTGAAATATGATGGTTAGATTTTCCATTGTCTGAATGCTGTTTGCTTTGTGCTTTGTGAGCCTCTTATTAATGTGAGCTAGGTATTAAGTGAATATGCTAAGTCACATGTGGCACAGGATGGATAATCTTAGAGTGATAGATTTGACCCTATTGCGCAGCTCTCGTTTGAGTCTAAGCGTTCTAGGGATGGGTATTTTACTCAAAGGATTATCTGATCTCTGTTGCATGTGGCTATATTCATGAGGTAGCTAGTTGACATTACTGGGAATCTTTCAGTAGCTGAGGACTGGGTGAGTTCGGGAACCTAGGGAAGCCTAGGATATATTTCAGTGAGTTAGAAGTGGGGTTCAGTGAGACTTGGGAGTACCAGTTTAAGGAAGTGACTTGGAGGATTTGGGAGGATTGCTGAGGAAAGTATGGATAGGTGTGGAAGGTAGTATTGGGCCCGTACTACTGAAAGCACAGGATCCATACTCGAATCAGTGAAAGTCTTGGAGAATCTAAGAAGCTTCAGGGAAGAGTTTGTGACTCAGTTTGGGGACAGAGGATGTTCCAGTTGTTGCAGCTTAGCCATTGGCAAGCGAGCTAGTGAGCGTGACAGGGTGTCAGACCCTGAAGTATATGATTTCCAAGAGTTACAGATGCAGGATCGATTTGGGAGCACCCTGGAAAGAGAGGTGCGTGCCAGGTGCGTATAGTAGAGGGTCCCGGGAAGAGACCCATGACTTCTAATCATCAGGTGAAAGGCCAGCAGGGCCTGAGTCAGTGCAGCACGTACGAGAAAGTACATGAGGGAGTTTGTCACTCCAAGGGTTTAGGCTGCTGCAGGGTAACAAGATTGGTCATATCAGCAGAAGGGGGTCAGTATTCCTCTAGATGTTGCGGGTATGTCATCTTCTATGATATTAGGCGATTAAACGCTAGCATTGGCAGGAACAGGTTGTCATCAGTGGGATATTAGAAAGCGAGAAGGATCGGGAATCCTTCAATTCTCAAGTAACGTGAAGACTTAGTCGAATCTAAGTGGGGCAGATACTTTTATAAAGTTCTCCAACTGTGAGTTCTGGTTGCGCAAGGTGCAATCTCTTGGCTACCTTGTCAACCAGAAGGGTATTTTAGTTGATTCGACCAAGATAGAGGCTGTGATATAGTGGGAGATTCCGAGGTCTCCATTTGAGATTCAGAATTCCCTGGGTGTAGCGGGTTATTACCAGAGATTTTTACGGGACTTCTCCGAGATTGTGGGTCCTTTGACCCAATTGACCAAGAAGTCGATGGCCCTTCGCTGGGGGCCCGGACAACAAGCAGCCTTCGAGGCTCTCAGACAGCGGTTGTGCGAGGCATTGATTCTCACCCTGCAAGAGGGTGTAGATGATTTCATTGTTTACTGTGACGCTTTGATCATGGGCATGGGTACGGTACTGATATAGTGGGGTCACATGATAGCAGGTTTCAGGAACCATGTTAGAGTTTCGGTTAGGACTCTAGTTTAGTGATGTGTTAGGTCGAGTGCGTGTCCGACCCGGTAGGGAAAGTGTTGTAAGACTACAAGGGTAGCCATAGCATTCACTAGTAGTTAGATGGTATGGAAAGTGTTGTAAGACTACGGGGGTAGCCGTAGCATACACTAGTGGTCAGATGGTATGGAAAGTGTTGTAAGACTGCGGGGGTAGCCGTAGCATTCACTAGTGGTAAGTTAGCATGGGAAGTGTTGTAAGACTGCGGGCGTAGCCACAACATTCACTAGGTTAGTAGATAATGTGAGCGCGTTGTTAGAACGCGGAAGGAATAGTAGTACCCACCAGTTCGGGTGTAGCAGTGAGGATATGGAAATCCACCTATTGGATTTCGGTATTATCCAGATGGATTAGCTATGGTTGAGCCAGTGATAAGACTGTAGGAACGCCACTATAGTTATAAGATCAGGGAAGTAATGGACTGCTTAAGGGCGTTTGTGATGTAAGGCTACCTTTGGTTAATAAGCAATCACTTTTAGTCTCAGATTGGATGATGACAGGATTCGATGCATGGGCCCAATCGGTTAGATCAGAAAGTAGTAGAGTCACAGTGACATGATAACTAGTGGCAACTAGTTCCAGAGAAGGATTTCGTTCAGAAGTCGTGTGAGGCGACTAAGTAGGGAGTCCTTTGGCTCCGCAGTCGGATGGGAACCCAGTGTTTCAGAGGATTGGCAAGCGAATTGAGACTCAGGAGGTCTTAGTAGCTTTTGGTAAGAAGCTATGTAACAACATATACTGCTTCAGGCAGTTTAGTGTTCGGGTAGTTTCAAGTTTGGTCTGTGATAGTATGTGTGTTTTAGTTGCATATGCGGATGGAATAGTTGGTTGATTTGGGGAGTGACAAGTCACTCCCAACGGGATTAGCTGATCCTTGACCAAGAATAAGTGACCTGCAGGGATATTTAGGTATGTGAACCTGTTTTATAGTGGGAGCTTCGAGCTATTAAAAGTTGAGTAGTTGGTTGTGGGATAAACGGACTGGATTCGTCGGTGATGAATCAATATGAGTGGTCTGTCAGGGAATCAGACCACCTCGAGATAGTAGATTCAGATGAAGTAGATGTGATGTTGTTGCGAGGAATTTGTTCATATAAGGATATCAGGGCTTTGCGAGGATTGGTCATGGCTACCCTGGGAAGGCTAGGGTGTGCCCAGGTTGGTGACCATGCTACTAGAGTGGTTGGGCGAGCAAGGAATGCTAAGAAATGATTTCGAGGACGAAATCTAATTTAAGTGGGGGAGAGTTGTAACACCTTTTTTATTTATTAAATAAATAAATAAATTTATGAAGATATAGTAGCCCTAAAATCAATTATTTTGTAGCAGGGTGTTGGTTACGAGGAGCTATTTGTCATAATTTGGAATTAATTTAAAACAAAATGATGTGGAAGGACTGAATATGTCATAACTAAGATATTGGGTGTTGTCTGGTAAATTTTGTACCTAAGATGTAAAGGATTTAATGTGGAGGGTTTAAATGGTAATTATCAGATTTAATTTGAAGAAGATTTCCAAAGTTAGGGTAGAAAGGGTAAAATTTGGATTACATGAACACGGGACAACTCTCGTCACCCTTGCTTAAGCCGAGTATATATGCATCATAAACTCTCGTTTCAAACCCTAAACCTAAACGTTGAAGACAGCCGCCATCGTCGGAGTTCTCCAAGCGCCACTATCCTCGTTCTTCGTCTCCGGCGCCGTTACCGCCTGACCCCTCCCCTCTCTTTCTCCGATATGGTGAGGTTTTGGACGACAGCCAACGTCCATGCTGCTGTCCGGAGTTGTTGCTATTTCAGTTGTCATCGGGGGCTCGTGCGGCTCCTCCTTCTTCTGTCGCTGTAGCTCCAAGCGATTCGACGCTCTGGTTACTCTCCAGCCGTTGGATGCCACCATAAGGGGTGGTTGGGCTCATTTCTAGCAAGCTGGGTGTGCTGCTGCCACCTTTCCGTGTCACAACCGCCACCGTATGCCGCCACTTGCAAGCAAGGAAACACGCATGTGTGTGCTTTCTGTGAGTTCGTGTAGGTGTGTCTGATTTCTGCTTCAAGATTCGCGTGGTGGGCTTTGCTGCTTGACGGGGAATTGAGAGAAACCACCGCCACCGCCGTTGAGGTGGTGGCTGTGTTGTGTTTTGAGCAATCTAACACTTCCTAAGTGTGCATGCAACCCTAATAAACCTTGGATCTATGTTTGTCTAAATACATGCAAAATAATAATTTTCCAAGGTTCATAACCTATCTAACATGGCATGGGGAACATTTAAACATAAAGAGTTAGATGAGATTACATACCTTTTGATGAGATTGATTCTTTGGAGTTTGAGAGCCAAGCACCAATAATGTGAATGCCTCAAATGGAATCACAAATCACCACAAACACTTGGAAAACTTTGAGAGAGTATACACACTTGTAATTTTCGGCCACACACAAGCACACACACACTCTAGTGGCTATTTCATGCAACATAAGCATGCTTATATAGTGTACATGATTAGGGTGAAACCCTAATAACCCATGACCTTTCCTTTTCCAAGGATCCATGGGTTAAAAGCTCCATGGATCATCCATGGACTTCCATACAAGCCTAGCCCATTAACAAATGAGTGTTATCCCACACTATATAAAACCAATAGCCCACAATCTAATTAGTCTTCCTTTTAATCTTTAAATTAATTCATAATTAATTTAAGACTAAGACTAATTAAATAACATGACTTCATATTAATATATTATAACTTATAATATATTAATAAACATATGTGTATAACTCTCATAAAATTATCTATAAATTGTTCGGGTGAAGTGCAACCCAAATGGACCATGCTGGGTCGGGTCAAGTATATACCAAATAAGTTATGGACTTAGACACCTTATCCAACAGACTCCCACTTGGATAAGTCTAATAACTGTATTTGCCTATATAACTTCAGGAACCAACCAACAATCGTAGCTCTCGAAAACTCTGTTGAACTATGAAGCACCATTTTAAGACAAGTGATCATACAATCCTCTGTTCTCATGATATCAACCGGACAAACACATGGAACTATGTCTTGCTTATTGTCTGGCAGTTGTTTCTCGATTTCCGATTTGTTTGACAAAGAACTTTATTGAACACATCAGTTTAGTTCTGACCGGGCCCGGTACATGGGTCAACACAAAATCATCGAGGGGCCCAAATATCGCTTCTATTTCTAGAAGGAACATATAAACTTCGACTCATATGCTTGTTCTACTACTTGTTGAATTGTACACAAAGGCACGTTTTATAACATCAAGTTACTGATGCGTTTACGTGCAATCAATGCACAACCAACTCATAGGTAACAACTCATATCTCTAGGTTTGAAGATTTATATGATATTATCGTCTCACGATCACTCGAGATAAATTCCATGAAGTGATACAAGTGAGCGTGGGTTTATACCAATACTCATAACTTATGAGTACTCATGAACGTTGCAGCAACCATTTCCATGTCTAAACACCTTTAGACATCTACAAACCCAATTCATGACAATCTTGATTCATACCTACTTCCGACGTATGACCGATTGTGGAGGTTTGAATAAATTAATTATTCTGGAAGTCAAAACATGCAAAAATGAAACAATAGTAAATAATTGACAATGATAGTAACACTTTACTCATAAATAAATCACAAATTTTATTCATCATCAAACGTCGATTACATTTTACAAGTTTCAGGAAAACTATCTAATTTGTAAAACTAATATCGTCCCTGAGCCTGATGCGCCTCGCATGCTGAAAATGCTTAACCCTCGTCAGTCCCTTCGTAAGCGGATCTGCAGGATTCTCATCTGACGATACCCTCTTTGCCACGAGGAGTCCTTCTTCAATCTTGTGTCTTATGAAGTGATATTTTCTGTCAATGTGTCGGGATCTGCCATGATCTCTTGGTTCCTTGGCTAAGGCAACCGCACTATTGCTGTCACAGAAAATCTCTATAGGCTCCTTAATAGCTGGTACAACTCCAAGGTCTCCGATGAAGTTCTTCAGCCATATCGCCTCCTTCGCTGCTTCACTCGCTGCTATATACTCTGATTCACAAGTCAAATCAGCCACCGTCTCCTGCTTTGAACTCTTCCAAGAAATTGCCCCTCCATTTAAGGTAAAGACCCAGCCCGACTGAGAGCGGAAGTTATCCCTATCAGTCTGAAAACTAGCATTACTATACCCTAATACTCTCAAGTCATCACTCCCACCAAGGGTAAGGATCCAATCCTTAGTCCTCCGCAGGTACTTGAGAATGTTCTTTATCGCGGTCCAATGAGCCTTGCCAGGGTTCCCCTGATACCTGCTGACCATGCTCAAAGCAAAGGCCACATCAGGGCGGGTACAAGTCATAGCATACATGATCGATCCAACAGCGGAAGCATACGGTAATTCGCTCATCTCAGCTATCTCTGCCTCTGTACTCGGACTCTGAGACTTACTCAGTTTGGCATTGCTTTGGATCGGTAAATCTCCTTTCTTGGAATTCTACATGTTGAACCTTTTCAACACCTTATCCAAGTAGGTACTCTGACTAAGTCCGATTAGTCTCTTACTCCTTTCTCTTAATATCCTTATCCCTAGGATATAGGCAGCCTCCCGTTGGTCCTTCATAGCAAAGCGCTTCCCAAGCCAGGACTTAACCTCCTGCAAGGTTGGGATGTCATTTCCTATAAGTAGTATGTCATCCACATACAGTACCAAGAAGCTAACTATACTCCCACTAGCTCTGACATACACACAAGACTCATCTTCACTTATCGAGAAGCCAAACTCTTTGACCTTCTCATCGAAACAAAGATTCCAGCTACGAGATGCTTGTTTTAATCCATAAATGGATTTCTCAAGCTTGCATACTCTATCAGGGTACTCTGCACTGATAAAACCCTCTGGTTGATTCATGTACACATCTTCAGCCAACTTTCCATTAAGAAAAGCGGTTTTGACATCCATTTGCCATATTTCATAATCATGAAATGTAGCAATGGCTAGCATAACCCTAATAGACTTAATCTTTGCTACCGGCGAGAAGGTTTCATCATAATCAATACCCTGAGTCTGAGTAAAACCCTTCGCAACCAGTCGAGCCTTATAAGTATGCACTTTACCTTCCATGTCGGTCTTCTTCTTGAAGATCCATTTGCACCTGACTGTTTTACGGCCTGGTACATTGTCAACCAAGTTCCAAACTTGATTGTCATACATGGACTGTATCTCGCTGTCCATAGCCTCCTTCCATTTGGCAGACTCCGGGCCTGCCATGGCTTCCTTAACACTGCTAGGTTCATCCAAATTTACCAGTGTACTATCACTGATAAATGTATCACCTTCCGTAGTAATATGAAAGCCATAATAAAACGAAGGTGTGTTCCTAACCCGTGTGGAACGCCTCGAAGGTACAGACATGTCAGCTTGCTCAACAGGAGTTTCCTCCTCAGGTTGATTGTTAGTGTCTGAGGTTCCTTCACCAATTGCTTCTTGAATTTCTTCAAGATCAATTTGCCTCCCACCGTCTCCTTGGCTTATAAATTCTCTCTCACGAAAGACCCTTCTTCTTGCTACAAAGACCACATTCTCACTGGGTCTATAGAAGAGGTAACCGAAGGATTTCTGTGGGTAGCCGATAAAAATACACCTTTCACTTCGGGGTTCGAGCTTATCATGAGTTTCACACCTCACGAAAGCCTCGCAACCCCAAATCTTGATGTGGTCTAAATTGGGAACCTTCCCAGTCCACATCTCATGAGGTGTTTTGGCAACCTTCTTTGTAGGAACTAGATTAAGGATATGGGCGGCAGTCTCTAAGGCATACCCCCAAAAAGAGATTGGTAGCGAAGCTCGACTCATCATAGAGCGAACCATGTCCAACAAGGTTCGATTACGCCTCTCAGCTACACCATTCAGTTGTGGTGTCCTGGGAGGAGTCAATTGTGAGACAATCCCACACTCCTTAAGATAGTCAAGGAACTCGGTACTAAGATACTCACCACCTCGATCGGATCGAAGCATCTTAATGTTCCTGCCCAATTGATTTTCTACTTCCTGTTTGAATTCCTTAAACCTTTCAAAGGTTTCTGACTTATGTTTGATTAAGTAGACATAACCATATCTACTAAAATCATCAATAAAAGTCACATAATACCGATTAGCATCCCTTGTGGCGGTTTTGAATGGCCCACATACATCAGTATGTATTAGGTCAAACAAACCCTCACCCCTTTCACAAGTTCCAGTGAAGGGTGATTTTGTCATCTTTCCATGTAGACAAGATTCACAACTATCATCCGATTTAAGGTCGAATGACTCCAAGACTCCACTCTTTTGGAGTTGGCCTATGCGTTTCTTGTTTACATGTCTAAGACGACAATGCCACAATGATGCTTTATCTAGGCTGGTAGAAGAATCAATATACAACACATTATTTCCTAAGTTGTCTATAATCGACACAGTTTCATACACACCATCACAAGGTAATGCTTTAAAATAAAACACATTATTAAAGAAAGCATTAATACCACCACATTCATTATCAAAAGAAAAGGTAAAACCTTGTTTGTACAAAGCATGAAAAGAAATAATATTCCTCGCCATTTCAGACGAGTACACACATTTATTCAAATCTAATTTTAACCCATTATTAAGCAACAAAGTATAAACTCCAATCTTGGAAACAGGTGAAGCCTTCCTATTCCCCATGATCAATTTTATCTTCCCGTGCTCCACATCCTCACTTCTTCTTAGGCCCTGCAAATCAGAACATATGTGAATACCACATCCTGTATCAAGCACCCAAGAGTTAGAATATGTTGAGTAGTTAGACAATATTGTGTAAATACCTGCATGGGTGGGTTTCACTTTCCCATCCTTGAAATCCTGCAAGTACTTAGGGCAGCTTCGCTTCCAGTGCCCCTTGTCCACGCAATAGTAGCAATCAACATCCTTGGGAATGGCAGAAGGAGTGACAGAACCGCTCTTGGTCTTCGATGAGGAGCCTTCAAGAGACTTTCTCTTGGTACCCTTCGAAGGGTGCTTCCTCTTTTTCCCTTTTCCTTGCCCGATAGCCAAAACATGGGTAGATGTTGGAGTAGGAGTAGTAGAGGTAACAACCGCCTTGCCCTTAAGACCGGTTTCAGCGGTCTTCAAGAGTCCTTGAAGCTTGCTGAGGGTAACTTCCTCCTTGTTCATATGATATGTCATACGAAAGTGGTCATAACAAGAAGGTAAGGAGTGCAAAATGATGTCAATTGCCAACTCCTCAGGGAAGTTTACATTCAGCTTCAGCAGACAGTCCACATACCTTTGCATCTTTTGCATGTGGGCCGTGACGGATTCACCGTCCTTCATGCGGGTAGTTATTATGGAGGAGATGATTTCATACCGCTCCTGACGAGCACTCTGATGGTACCTTTCCATCAGATCTTGGTGCATCTCAAAAGGGTAGAAGTCTTCATAGGACTTTTGGAGCTCGGCTGTCATCGTGGCCATCATGATGCATGCCACCTTAGTAGCATCTCTCTCATGTGTCCTGAATTCAACGATCTCCTCAGGAGTAGCAGTAGACTCATCAAGCTCTTTTAACTCCTTATCGAGGACATATTCCTTGTCCTCATAACGAGTAACCATCCTGATGTTCCTAATCCAATCCATGAAGTTGGAACCATCAAAGATGACTCTCCCACAAAGATTCATGAGAGAGAAAGAACCAGTTGGGTTAGAGCCCGAAGCATTAGTGTTGGAAGACATCTGAAAGAAGAAAGCAAGTTTAGATTAGATATATAGAATCCTTAATAAGACACCCAAATGTAATATTAAGGCTAGGACCCAATCACAATATATCATACTTTGAAGAGGGATGCCGTAATCTAAGTAATAATATATTTGAAAGGTAGGTGAATGATGATTCACCAATTTCCACCATGAAAAACAAAATGAATTATTAGGTTTTAATTGGATTTGAAATTCCTAGATTCTTTTGAGATTCATTGAACTTTTCAATGACATGTTTCAATCTCGATTGTGCCCTTCAAGTTTTGTGACTGGGATGCCGAGGATCACAAAACAAGGTGTGAATAACCATGCTAATTCACTTGGTACCCTTAATATTATCACCTAATCAATGTGCCGGTTAACCACACACGCTCCATTGATCTATGACAAACATTAAGTCACCCTTCGTGATCCTTACTAGTCCAAGTTAGTGTGCCGGTTAACCACACATGCTCCACCAACGACTTGGTAAGGTACAAAGTGTGAATTCCATGGACTAGCACCATGTTCACATTTTTCCTAAAATAACTAAGATTTGGGAATTAAAGAGGTTTAGTTACTTTATAATAATCATTATACTTTTAATGAGAATTTAAAGTCATTGTCCTACCCATTCGGCTAACGACCCTCCACCGATCAAGGAAGCGATGGGTGAGAGTGGACACCCATTAAGCTGCCATTTTATAGGCAACAACCTTATACCCCCCTTATAGACCAACTTCGTGAATGAGGCCTAGTAACGGTAGAACGACTTATTCTTATACATATATATAATAATTAACCATTAATGTTATAAATAGTATAAGTGTTGAATTTTAACTATAAAAACTCTAAGGGTTGGAATTAAAGTTTATTAAAGTGTGTGAAACTTTACAAATTCTAAAACTTGAGGGTAAGTTTTATAACTATCCAAAACTTTTCATTTCATAACTTATGAATTAAAGGTTCATAAAATGAAGACTCTTCATTTTCATGTAACTTATGTGTTTTAAATGTGTGTTTAAAACAAGGGACCTTTGGATATCCATAACTTGAGGACAAATTATGGACTCCATTAAAAAACATAAAGGATCAAGAATTAATCCTAAACAATTCAGCAAATAATTCCTATCATCTTCTAAATTCATAAGAACATGAACATGATTATCAAAATTTCAAGAATTATATGAACACATAAAAAACATGGAATTTTGATATATGCTATTGTAAATGGATTAGAACAACCATTACACCAAATAAAACAAGTTTTAAAACACCAAAACAATTTAGGGTAATGTTTCTAGTCCATTTCCAGCAGCAAAAGTCGAAATTCTGCACTCTGATCATTCTACTCGCCGAGTGCACGAACCTACTCGGCGAGTAGGATGAATTTTGCCTTGTACTCGACGAGTCCCCCCATGGACTCGGCGAGTACATCAGTCAGACATAACAATTTCAACTTTTTTCACTATTTTGCATCAAGTATCAAACAAGCAAGCCTTGGCTCTGATACCACTGTTGGGTTTTGAGCAATCTAACACTTCCTAAGTGTGCATGCAACCCTAATAAACCTTGGATCTATGTTTGTCTAAATACATGCAAAATAATAATTTTCCAAGGTTCATAACCTATTTAACATGGCATGGGGAACATTTAAACATAAAGAGTTAGATGAGATTACATACCTTTTGATGAGATTGATTCTTTGGAGTTTGAGAGCCAAGCACCAATAATGTGAATGCCTCAAATGGAATCACAAATCACCACAAACACTTGGAAAACTTTGAGAGAGTATACACACTTGTAATTTTCGGCCACACACAAGCACACACACACTCTAGTGGCTATTTCATGCAACATAAGCATGCTTATATAGTGTACATGATTAGGGTGAAACCCTAATAACCCATGACCTTTCCTTTTCCAAGGATCCATGGGTTAAAAGCTCCATGGATCATCCATGGACTTCCATACAAGCCTAGCCCATTAACAAATGAGTGTTAGCCCACACTATATAAAACCAATAGCCCACAATCTAATTAGTCTTCCTTTTAATCTCTAAATTAATTCATAATTAATTTAAGACTAAGACTAATTAAATAACATGACTTCATATTAATATATTATAACTTATAATATATTAATAAAAATATGTGTATAACTCTCATAAAATTATCCATAAATTGTTCGGGTGAAGTGCAACCCAAATGGACCATGCCGGGTCGGGTCAAGTATATACCAAATAAGTTATGGACTTAGACACCTTATCCAACAGGCTGTCGTCCCAAAACTTTTGATGTCGCCGTCGTGGGCCATCGGGAGGGTGGCTGGGGTGTATCTCGCAGATTAGAAGCATGGATGTGGGGTTTAATTCAATGGAGAGGTGTGGGTGTTTATTTGGTCGGAAAATGCATCACCACCACCGTGAGGTGGTGGCTGCCACCATGTGCCGCCATGTGTGTGTTTATCTTTGTGAGTTGGTGTGTTTTTAATTGAGTTTTAGCCTTGTAAGATGTAATTGGAAATGGAATAATAAAAAGAAAACCGATAACCACCACCGTGAGGTGGTGGCTGCCGCCTCCTACCGCCACCTGCCGCCGAGTCGGGTGGCGGTATGCTTGTCTTGTGAGTTGACTCGGTTGGGGATGCTTGAAACCCTAATGGGCCTTGTTAGCCTAATGGGCCCAAGGAAGCCAAATGGGCTTAGTGAAATCCCTAATGACTCTAATGGACTCTAATTGGCCCAATAAAGCCCTAAATAACCTAAAAGTCCAACAAATTAATAAATGGGCTAGTATTTGGGGTTGGAAACCCTAATGCAATCAAAACCCTAATTTTGGGAAATTAATCGGGACACTCGGGAATTATTTAATAACTTGGAATATTAAATAATAATCATTGGCAGAAATTAATCTAAGCAATATTGGACTTAATGGATTAAGTCCTTAATGGGTTAAGTAGGAAACTTAACCCTAATCATCTTTTTATGTGAAACCCTAGTTTCATCTGGGTTTATTGTTGGGCCTTTCTATCAAGCCTTGATGATTGGGTTATTAAATGGGCTATCCAAGATCAAGCAAATGGTCTAGAGTAATTTAATGGGCCTAGGGTAAGGCCCATGTAAGGGACTTGGGCCCAATTTGGAAAATTGGGCCATGGATGGGCCATAGTTTGGGCCTTAATGGTTATATGATGTTGGGCCTTAGAATGAGACCATGTATAGGCCTAGGCCCAATTTGGAAAATTGGGCCATGTATTGGGCTTTGATTCCTAGTTGACTTTGGGCCTACGGATTGGGCCTTGGGGCTTGAATAAGCCAAGCTAGGGGTAATATAGTAATTACCCAAAGAATGTACTTATGGTTATGTATTGGGACCCAATTATTAATTGGGTGTTATTTTGGTGTTGACAGTTCGGGAATCTGTCAGCCAGCAGCTGGGGTCGAGTCTGCGGGACTTCAGCAAGTAGGGGATTGTGTCTTCGGGAGTTCAGCAGTGTGAGGTGAGTTACATTCTAGTAGCGGTGGGTCTATGGCCACAATGTCGGCCCACCAGTAGGAGTTGTATGTTAGATGATTGTCTTTGTGATATCATATAGGTTTGCTACTACCTGATACGTTATATGCTGGCATGATATGTTATATGTGATAGTAGTAGAGTTCGGTTGTTAGGACCGAAGGGTAGGTCAGACACCCTAGATATGTCTGACAGTATGTGATGATATGTTTATATGCTGGCATGATATGTTATATGTGATAGTGGTAGTAAAAGTGGAATAGTCCCCAAATTCGGTTGTTAGGACCGAAGGGTAGTTCGCACACCCCAGGTATGTCTGATAGTATGTTTGTGTTATGATATATGTGATAGTAGCTGAGTGTGGGCGAGGCCCGTATATTAGAGATAGTGGAGTGTGGGCGAGGCCCGTATCTCCTAGCTAGCAGAGTGTGGGCGAGGCCTGTATCTCCATGAGTGTGGGCAAGGCCCGTATCTCCCAGCAAGCGGAGTGTGGGCGAGGCCCGTATCTCCTAGTTGTTCATTATATGATTGTATGTACTTGTATTTTATGGTTTAGTAGCTGAGTGTGGGCGAGGCCCGTATCTTAGAGATGGTGGAGTGTGGGCGAGGCCCATATCTCCCAGCTAGAGGAGTGTGGGTGAGGCCCGTATCTCCATGAGTGTGGGCGAGGCCCGTATCTCCTAGTTGTTCATTATATGATTGTATGGTATGTGGTATGATGGGGGAACTCACTAAGCTTCGTGCTTACGGTTTACAGTTTTGGTTTCAGGTACTCGTTTTTAAAGGAAAGGAGCCGGCTGGATCGCAACGCATCACACTATGTTTTCCGCACATGAGATCTTTGGGATTACACTATGATATGGTTTTACGATAAAATGCTTTGATTATTAACACTTTGGTTTTGACATGATATATGAATATGAATGTTTTATTACTGATGGTTTTATATTATAACTTAATCAAAATGAAATTTTTGGCCTTGAATTTTGGGATGTTACACAAAAACAAGTTGATAAATTGGCTCCTATCCAATTTAGGGCGTACCTCCACAAAAGAAAATCCGATCCAAAATCGATGTGCACCGAACTCCGATAGCCAACACCCTCACGAATCAAGCATCGCCTCTGTCATTGCCACAAGTATCCCGAATTGAATCCCGGTTTTCAACCCTCTGTCATGGAGTAATGGAGACCATAAGCAAAGCCTAGTGTGCAACAGTGTAAATCCGATCCCCCACAAGTAACCAGAACGCCATTCCAAATGCCTTATGAAACCCACAAGTAGGTCCAGAATACTATGTAGACCATGTACACTCCTTAAAAGAGGAAATGGTCATTTGGAGACCACAACTCATAGCAATCAAGGCTAGGACAACCTTAGCAGCGTAAGGAACACAAAAAGGGAACCCTTAATATAAGTGGAATGGCCAAGTACTTAGTGCGCCAAAAGAGGATCACCACACTACTCGCCTCAGGTCCGTAATGCCCTTAATCGCAACCAGTAGTAGTAAATCAAGAGGAGTACATCCTCCAAGGATCCATGCAACCGAATCCGTTAATCATATTGCTAGCTATGTGCTATTTTGACGGACCTTACGTCATATAATACATGTTCCCACACTCCACTGTAACTGCATCATGGGGATGTAGGTTGAACCGAATAACACCAGTACGTTAAGATTACATGAGTATACTCACTTGGAACTAACTACGAGTACTTACAAGCTCACTTTTTGTGTGCAACAGAGATATGTCTTCTCATGAAGGTAACCAGTACCCCGATCATGCGTTGGTCCTACGAATAGACTCCGCCACTTTGCAAGCCACTGTAATAGCGGTCGTGGCAGCCGTCATGGCATACTTCAATGCCAACGACACAAGAGAAGTTGGAAGTAGTGTCGGTAAATCCAACCGTAATAACAACCAAGGGAACCAACGAAGGACAACCCACCCATGCACTCAAAAACCGAAACCTAAGCACAAGAAACGAAAGTTCGGAAATGAAAAATGAGGTAGTTCGACTCAGAGGCTTACTAAAAGGCAACAAGCAGGACCAATCTATACCCTTATTAACCCTACTCCTCCCACACCAAGAAAATCATACCTTGGGAACCATCCACCTTGCAACAATTGAAAATACCATCATAGGGGAGCCTAGAAGACATTTAGTTGCAGGAGGTGCAACAAGATGGGGGCACACCTCCCGCTACTGTAGGGCCCCGACCCCATGCGACACCCCAACCCCTGAACCTAGAAATAAGTCCAGTTTGTCACAAGTGCAGTACAACCGGGCATTTCAAGAGAAATTGTCCAACAGAGATAATTGACGAGGGAGTTGACAACTAGACAGGAAGAGACGACAAGCAAACCCAACCGAGATTTTTGGTACGTTTCGAACGATAAAATTTATGTAACGAATTTTCATAGAAAGGTCTTAAAAATTGAAAACATAATCAAAGACTATTTCTCCGGTCGAGCAAATCTGTAAAACACAGAGAAGCCAGCGAATCCTCACTAATGGACCATGAATGGTTCCATATAAACGTTAGTATCATATATAGTCAGGATTCTGTAAACTAATAACATGTGATCCCACATCATTTTCCTGTCCCTAGTCTGAATGCTGATTAGAATAGAGCCCCACAGTCAATTACCTTCTGAGATCCTAAGGATGTGCGGTCGGGTCACATCCATCTACAGTGGAAAAACCTGGCGGAAGTCGGATTACGAATTCGCTTGACTTATAGTAGCACCTTTGTATCCCTAAAACACCTAACAAGCAGAAACACCATAGATCCAATGGTAACAACAAAAACGAAACTAGCAACGATAAGAACACGAACACTAGAATGCCAAACAAGTAGAAACGAGATAGACCCAAAGGTAACAACGAAACGAGACTAGCAACGATAAGAACACGAATACTAGAACGCCTAACAAGTAGAAACGAGATAGACCCAAAGGTAACAATGAAAACGAGACTAGCAACGATAAGATCACGAACACTAGAATGCCTAACAATTAGAAACGAGATAGACTCAAAGGTAACAACGAAAACAAGACTAGAAACGATAAGAACATGAATACTAGAACACCTAACAAGTAGAAACGAGATAGACCCAAAGGTAACAACGAAAACAAGACTAGCAACGATAAGAACACGAACACTAGAATGCCTAAAGAGTAGAAATGAGATAGACCCAAAGGTAACAACGAAAACGAGACTAGCAACGATAAGAACATGAAAACTAGAATGCCTAACAAGTAGAAACGAGATAGACCCAAAGGTAACAACGAAAACGAGACTAGCAACGATAAGAACACGAACACAAGAACACCTAACAAGCAGAAACAAGATAGACCCAATGGTAACAACGAAAACAAAACTAGTAATGATATGAGTTTGAAACATAAAACACCCTGTCATTCCTAACTACCACTACTCCTCAAATCGATGTAATAACAAGGAGTCCAATGTCATCAGTTGACATGGATAGGCTTGATTCTCACCTTACAAACCTCGAGCTCCACAAATAGACTTTTGTCTTGCGCAACCGAATAACAAAACTCGTTTAGGCGATAACGATGAAATTCCTTTCAACCAGACACCTAAGTTATGGTGTAAGAAATACCACGCCCTTCCCTAGCCCCAGTAAAGATTGAAAATCAAGGAGCAAAGGGCATAAAAAGGAATCCGAAAGGCTTCCAACATTCCTCCAGAGGTTCCCAAAATCTCTTAGAAAACCTCAACAGTGTGCTAAGCAGATATAGAATCACCCCGACTCCTGGAATCACCTCAATGACCAAACACCCAACACCACTTAGCACGGCCACAAGAACGAATAGTGTCTTATCATAAGATCGGCATATTATGTAAAGGAAACATTAGACCCAATCCCTAAACACAAGAAGCACCTGTCTAACTCATAAGGGGAGAAAGACGAAATTGCCATAGGCACCACTAGCTACGATCAAGCCAAACAAAACCCATCTGAAAGGATCGATACTCCCTACCCCGAATCGGAGAAATGTTCAACCACCAGCAAGGAACTGGCAAAGCCTAACCTACCATTAGCTTGGAAAAACCCTAGGGAGAAAACCCCGAAGATAATCTAAGACTCATAAAGTTAACTACATCACACACAAACTCAACCTTGGTAACCATAACACCAACTCTTAAGGCCCCCGAAAACTCTACTTCTAAGACACCAGGATCCCGATCCCTAGAAGACCATTCAAAGAGCCTCGCCAAGAAAAGGACCGATGACCCATAGTCTCCGATTAACCTAAGAGCTCGATTTAGACATTTTACATCCCATGAATTCAACACTCATAAGTGTTGAACCACCGAAGCCCTAGAAATCCCACTTAACAAGAACGGGGTAAACAAGAATCTGCACCCCGAAGAGAAACATGTGTAATGGACTTTGAAAGAGTTGGGATACCCACCTGCCTCTAATCAAGTACTCATATAACAACAACTACCACCCGAGCATAGGAGTTAGATCCTTCGAGGCCCCGCGTGGCCGGAAATGCAGATCATCCTCTGTTGAGCTGAGGTGAGAGACACCCAATTGACAAGATGAAAAACACTCAATAGCACACTCCCTAGAACCAAGATTATCCGAGAAACCACAAAAAGGATAGTCAAAACCCGAACTCGAACCTAAAAATCGTATAAGTCAAAAAGAGAGCTATGCAGATAGAAGATTAAAGCCTTGACATCTCAAGTAAGGGCTCAAAGTATTCTTAAAGATCTTTCCTCAGGGAAGGATGAATCGAGTTGAAAGGTAAGGTAAGCTAAATCCCTGATACACCTACCATTCGTGATCCTCGCACGAATCGGTTCGGTAGCCTACAAACTCAAACTACCCTCCAATCTTAGTGGAGTACATCCTGCGTTCCATGTGTCAAACCTAGAAAGGGTCTGTCAGACAAAACCCTTCCAGTCCTACTAGACAAGGTTTAGTGGACTAAAACCTCCTGAAAGTTTATCAACCTATTGAGACTATGGATAGGAAGGTTAAGGACACTAAACAAAACCACATCCCGATGGTGAGGGTTCAAGGGAATGCTAGGCGTGAGCTGGTATTCACCTGGGAACGTAAAGACAAAATAACTCGAAAGTACTGTCACCTATTTCCGCTTTCATGACCCTATCTTTCGAAAGAATTTTGGGACGAAATTCCCTCTAACGGGGGGATGATGTCACAACTATCCTTTTTGGCTAGGAAATTTCATCCTTGAGTAAGCAAGGACTATTGTGAGACTTGTGCTAACACACCTAAGTGTTGAATATGAGTTCCTAAGGAGCCATATAGTGTTCGAATGCAAATCTCTCCAATTATACTGAATCTCTCCCAAATCTCCCTAAGTAAGCGAAATCTCCCCAAGTATGGTGAATCTCTCCCAAATCTCTCCAAGTATGATGAATCTCTCCCAAATCTCTCCAAGTATATGAAATCTCTCCCAAATCTCTCCATGTATCTCAATCTCTCTCAAATCTCTCTAAGCACCTTCTTTAGTCGAAAATAGCTTAAAACCGGAAGAGGAACTCCAAAAGGACCCGCTTGGTCCGGAACCCTCTTAGTCCTGAATCTCTTGGCCGAAACCCTCTTGGTCTGGAACCATCCTGGTCCGGAACCTCTTATTTCGGAATGCCTTTTAAGGGCCAGGAAGAAGCATCTTCGGAACTTGCTTCTGACTCTGGAAGGACCTTGCATCGGACACCTTCGCATCTCAGAATGCCTCGGTTCAGACCATTGATCGCCTCCTGACTTTGAAATCCGAGAACAGCCCTCCGGAAAGTACTGTTTGCTTCAGAACCTGTCCAGCGCTACGGAACCTCCCTGCCACCCACTTCGGACCCTCACAGCCGTAATCCTCCCCTTCGGAAATTGGGATATAGCTCTGGAACTCGTATAAGGGCTCCAGATTTCACCTTCTAGCTCCGAATTTTGGAGTATTTCGGACCTTTTCTTTATTTTGGGGTATTTTGAGTTTCTGGAATCCCACCAAACTCGTATTTTTCTTAACTAAGACCCCTAAAACCTTTATTTTATGACAAATTTAATTATTTAAATTATAATTACATAAAAATAAAATATTAGGATTTAGAAAAACCTGATCCTAAATCAAGAAAAGGACAAGGAAGTTGACTTTGTGATTTGATGAAATCCTCATTTCCCATGCAAATCACAGTATTTCATGCTTTACCCACCAAATATCCATGCATGGACCACCAGATCCCCATGCACCAAAGGTTCCTCCCTTTTCTTATACTCCAAAGCAACGTCAGTGAGGAGTTTAGACTTCACATTTTCTCTCACTCCTCTCATTTTCTCTCAAAGATTCATTTCAAGAGCAAGAACAAGATCTTGCTGAAAACAAAATTCTCAATTTCTCCCTGGAGTTGTAAGGTAAACTCCTCCACTCATCTAATATTTTATAATATTTCAAGATAAATCCATATTATTTTATTCATAATAATATGTGATCATCCTTAGGAAAGCATCCCTCCCAGGGAAGTTCATCATCTCAGCAAGAGTTTAAGCTTGAGATCTTCACTCCATAACTCCAGACAACTCATCAACTAACTCAAGGTGAGCTTCATACCCCACCTTTTTCAATGTTTTATTGTTTTTGGGAGAGAGTACAAGTCAAATCTTGCCTAAAGTCTTAAATGATTGCATATATACATATGTTTGTATGTGTGTGTAAAATATTATTAAAGTAATTTTTAGTAATATACTCATGAACGTATGATTTCTCAATTTCGTAAAGAACAGAGGATACTTTGTGCAAAAGATCCCCCCCAACTATTGAGTGTGTCCAACTTAACCCCTTTATCTATGCTTTCATGTCTAAAGATAAAAGTTATAAAAAGAGACCTTACTAAGCGGACAACATTTCTAGTGATTTTTCAAAAATAGAAACTTTGTGACTATTTTGCAAACAATCAAGGAGTTATTTATAAATATTCAACATAAAAGTTTGCGTCAAGGAATTACACAAATAGAGCCTTTATGACAGAAATATTTGCATGTCATAAACCGTTGTCGTAAAACCTCCAACAACATAAGTAGTGTTCTATCTGTCATAAAACAGAAAATGCGTGTCATAACCGGCAGTTATAAATTTATACAAATTATAAATTGACACTTTTCTCTTGACTAAAATGACTTGTTTTTCAATAAACGAAACGGAACGAACACGAACACCTAGTTAACGAGCACAATCAACGATATGGAACCAGAACGATATTTCTATTCAAAGAGTACGAATTTCATTATTTATCTAACAGTTAATGGATCTCTAACGATTGCTCAAAAGGTTGTTAATATTCTAGTCAGATAAATCTCAAAAGTACCTAAATATAAAAATATTAGTGTACGTCTAAGTCCTGTAAGGAGTTATAGCCAGAGACTCCAGGAGGAAGAGCGGGAATTTGTGTATGGATCTATACGGGGTTTACACCCCGCACCTTCGCTGTTCGCTACAGCTAGATTGGCCAGCCTAGGGAGACAAATGTCTTTTCCAAACTGAGGGCGCCTGAGAAACGCCAAAACAGGCACTCTGTCAGATTAGTATGGTTATAACGGCTCACTAGAATATGTTATATTAACTAGAAATTTATGTAAGGATAACCTCATAAATAAATTTTGGCACGTTGTGTTGACTTTCCTACACATGATAGGTGATGGTCCGCATTTGTTGTGTTGACTGTCCTTCATCGCGTAGAATGTCCACAATAGCCATGTTGATTCTTTCTCCTACAAGTATAGAGTCGTAATACTGCTATTTTTACAAATTAAAAAGCATATGACTCTATGGAAAATGTTTGTAAACGATTTTGATAACGATAAACTAACCCACACATATACATAGTTGGAAACTAGAACTTACGATGATTTTATAACAGAAAATATAGGATTTTCTGGGGAAAACAATTTTTCTACGATTTCGATAATGATAAACTAGAACTTACGAATATTTTATAGCAGAATATATAGGATTTTCTGGGGAAAACAATTTTTCTACGATTTCGATAACAATAAACTAGAACTTACGAATATTTTATAGCAGAAAATATAGGAATTTCTGGAGAAAACGATTTTTCTACGATTTCGATAACGATAAACTAGAATGCACACACTCAATTTTACTCGATAAGAGGAACAAGATTTTCAACCATATTTCCTTTTTGAAAATAAGGGATTTTTCTTGAAACGGTTGATTGTTACTATTCAAAAGAACTATTCTCGGACACAGCTCGCTTTTACAAATCACACTACTTTTCAAAATCACTCCTTATAAGGATGAACAAAAGTAATGTCATGCACACATATACCCATGATTTTCAAGGCAAGACTTCAAAAGATTTCATAGAAAATATCGGATTTTCTGAAAGTACAATGAGAACGATTCTAAATAAGTGTAAACAATTTTATACAAAAATTCTTATGAACTCACCAACTTTTTAGTTGACGCTTTTCAAAATGACTTGTATTCTCAGGGATCTAGTAAGCAGGCAACAAGGGACGCTGATGCAAGACATTTAGCTGTAGTTTGAAGTTTTCTATTTATGTATCTTTTGTGTAACTCGAAGAAAAAATACAATATGTAAACAATGTAAGTTTGTTGTCTCAATGTATGATGTTTGGATTGCTCTGATTTATTTATAATCAATTGTTATGATACTGCACAATGAAGTCACCCGCCTCCGGACGTTTCCGCCGTCTGGTCCGGGGGTGTGACAATTGTACTCTTCTACCAAGGGTGATGTCACCCTTTTAAATCTATTTCAAGTGGGGGATAATTGTAACACCCTAATTTTGATGACGATTTTCACTCTTTGATTGGGGTTTTATGGCCCAAAATAAAGTAGAAGGACGGGGCGAAGCAGGAAGCCATTAACTGCGAAATTTAAAAACTATGAAATCATGGATTTTTTCCAAAGGCACGACGACTTTAAGTGGATAGGCGTGTCCGACCTACTAGGATGAACATTTAATTTAGGGTTTGGGGTTTATTAAAGGCCATTAACCCCTAGTTTTTGATCATTCTCAGCCTCCATGACCATTTGGGTGATTTTTCAGAAACCATAACTCTCTCTCTCTCTCTCTCTCTCTGTTTCTCTTTATCTATGTTTCTAGCTATCTATCTATTTCATTCTTCAACTTGTGGTTGATTTGTGAGTTATTTTTCCATTTTGAATGAAGCTTGAAGATCTTGAAGTTCTCATAGTGTCATCAAAGGAAGAAGCAAGTATAGATCCATCAAATTTACTTCAGTTCTGGACCTATGTGAGTATAAACTTCCTAACTTGCTCTTTAGATTACTAGATATTGTTTTTGGTTATATTTTTTTTTCTTTTTGGTCCACTTTGTTTATGAATTTGGAGTTGAGATTACTCTAGCTTCTTTTGAGCACCTAGGAATGCTCAATGGACCTATAGGACCTAGAAATTTTATGCTTTGTGCATGTCCTTTTTTCTATTCAAGTTATTTGGTCCTTTAAGTCATTTTGGAGTGTTAAAGTTTAGATCTTGGTTGATTGGACCATCATTATGGATAAAGTTGGAAGCTTTAACCATTATGAAGCTATTAAGTACCAGATCTGAAAAGTAAGAGGCATGAATTAATGGATCAAGTCAAGTGGGGTGTGACACACTTTTCAATTTGTCTTGAAATGTGTATGATTTTGAGTTGGATCTCGTATATTATGTCTTCTTGTGGGCACAGGGCGCCTAATGGGACAAAGAGCGCCTGTTGAGCAGATTATTAATGTTTGACTTTGACCAATGACTTTTGACCAGTTTGACTTTTGGGTCAAACCTTGATGGATTTAAGTAATTGATTATGAACTTGGTCTTGGTTTGGTATTAGGTAGTTGGTGTTAGCTGGTTTCATTATTGAGATTGCTGTTGAGTTTCTGTTATTTAGTTCAGGTGAGTCTTCTCACTATATCGTAAGATACTAGGTTCTTGACTTTTGTTGGTATGATGGTATGCTTGTATGTTATATACATGTTGGGTTGAAACAAACCCGACGTTGGGTTGAACAGGCCAATATTTTATACAGGCTCGCTTGGTTGAAATACACTGTTTGAGTCAGCACGAACTAGGGGTTGATACGAACCCTTTGCTGTAATATATTGTTATCTACATTGTATGTGGTATTTTGGGAAAATTAATAAGCTTTGTGCTGACAAATGTGGATTAAGTGTTTTTCAAGTACTTATCGGTTTGTGGGAATTTGAAGGAGGGATTGTGCACACACATCAACAAATTTCTGATTCGATATTCACATTGATTTTCTTTATAACTCCAATTTTGATTTATGGTTTATGAATAAATGTTTTTCCTTGAAAATATATTTATGAAAATGGGTGTTTATTCTATATTGAAAATGAAAAATTTATTCTGAAAATCGGGACGTTACACATGACCTGAAATAATGTCTCCAAACTTAGCAACACAACAAGAGTTGACACCACGGGAGAAGCTAGATGTCATAGCCTTATAAGACGCGTTTTTGTGAAAATTTAATTTATATATATGATCCACCATTTTCAAATGGGCAAGATTATCATCAACAATGAAATTAGGAAAAAAGATACACACTCCCCTCCCACAGCAATCCTTGAATCTTGATAACTAAAGTCTTATTGATGGTAGTTGAGATACGGTTCCCCTAAAATTATCATACATATAAAAAAAGCTGAAAAACTATACTAAAGCAAACAAAACAGAGACAATTTATCCATGACAAATGAATACCTTCTCTTCCATTAATACCAAATCAATACTGCTCAATTCAGACGACTTCAAGTAAACATGTTACTTCTATAAATGAACAACACGTCCCTTGAACTTCAAACAATCAATATTATTATTCAAATTACTAATAAACTAATCTTGTGAGCCAATATTAAACACTAAAATAGTTCTAACAATTATACTCACAATTTATACACCCCATGCATCATTTATACAGACAACAAACATCAATATTAACTCCTGAGCAACTAAACATCCCAACCTGATACAATATAGTCTCAAGGCACAACAAATTGAAAGACATATGAAAAGCTCAAAATGACACCCACAACAACCCATAAGCACATCCCACGGAACACTCACTCCTAATAGATTGACACATCGAGAAACGACCCTTAGTAGAAGTTGTGTTTCACAAATAGCTCTACATTAAAAATGTCATGTGGCCTTGAAATGTAGAGCTTCCAACAACTTAGTAAAAGTCTGCTTAATTTATATAGGATAAAGATATATGTTTATTCATTGAGCAAATTATATAAATATATGTATTTTTTGAAATGGTATTCTTTGAACAAATTATATAAGATTAATAGTAGAATATATAAGAAAAAAATATGAATGATTAAATTTGTAAAAAAAAAACAAGTGAATGTATATAATTTTTTAATGACTCAATATATACAAAAAATATACAATAACCGATCATAAGTTTTTTAAACAATTTAAATACGTTAAGGATAAATCGATCATAAAAATAAACTTAATAACTATATAAAACTAATGTTATACCCATCCGGTGGTCGGGTTAGCCGATGTAAAAAAATATTGATTTTACATTATTTTATAGAACCCTACTTTTATTTGCAGTGCTATAATTGTTTTTTAAGAAAGAGAAATGGTATAATCGGTAGGTTGCTAAAAGATAATTAAGTTGCTAGTATTGGTTAAAAAAATAAGTATGTTGCTTTTATAGGTTAAAAGATAAGTATGTTGTTATTATTGGTGAAAATGATAAGTACGTAGCTATTACTAGATAAAAATATAAATGTGTTGTTATTAATGGTTACAAAATTAATTTGTGTTTCTTATTGGTTAAAAAGATAAGTGCATTGTGATTATGGTTAAAAAATAAGTATGTAATTATTATTGACTAAAATACAAGTGTATTCCTATTAATGGTTAAAAAATAAGCATGTTGCTTTTAGTTGGTTGAAAAGATAAGTGAGTTTCTATTAATGGTTAAAAAAATCAGTAAGTTGCTATTACCGTTAAAAAAGATAAGTGCGTTGTTATTAATGGTTAAAAAAACTAAGTACATTGTCATTTTCGGTTCAAAATATACGTGTGTTGCTATTATTGTCTAACAAAAATAAGTTGTTCTTATTATTGGTTAAAAAATAAGTATTATATTGACAAAATGAGTAAAATAAGTAGTTGGTTGAAAAGATAAGTGAGTTTCTATTATGTAACGCCTGTGTTTTTGGGATTGCCATTTTTAGCAATGTAATAGTCTAGGTTAACCTTTGTAACCCCAATTTGAAATAATAAAAATGTATTATTTGTGAATTATGTGATTTATGTGTTTATTTTCTTAATTATTATAATTTAATGAATTAAGAATAAAATAAGCGTCAAAATTAAAGTGTGAGATAAGCCCGATATCTTTTCATAAAGTTGTAGTGGTTGAAACAAGGATTCCAGAGATATAAGGAATGCCAAAATCCGAGTTATAACGAAGAAGTTATGACCTGTCGAAGTTTCGCGACAGAACCGGCGCGACGTCGAGTGACGTAAAATATGAATTTAAGATAGAGCGATATTTAGCCTTAGCGATCTAAACGAAAGTCGTAGATTTCGTTAAACTGAGAGCGTGCATAAAAGGAACGCCCAAATCTGACTTCGTATGAGGAAGTTATGATTTTTCTAAGTTTCGACTTAGCAGTATGCAGCCCGAATACTCGATTTGAGATCGAGCGGTTTTTAGCCGAAACAATCTAAATGAGAATCGAAGATGTCGTTGTTAGTAGCGAAACGATGAAAAGTTAGGCGAGAACGGACGTCAGACGAAGAAGTTATGAATTTATAACGGAGTTTTTCTGTCCCGGCCTTCTAAAAATAAATAATAAAAATAAAAGTCAAAATTAGCCGACGGAGTCTAAATGAAAGTTGTAGAGTATGGTCTGGCCTTCGCGTGGATATAAAGAACGTCGAAAACGGAGCTCGTATGCGAAAGTTACGCAATTTAGAAGTTCGACGAGTCAATTACGCCCCGCGTAATTGAGTACGCCCCGCGTACTCAGTCGGATGCAACTTGTCTGACCAATACTCGAGTGCCACAGATCGACGCACGCAGTGACATCAAAGTACGCCCCGCGTAACCGAGTACGCCCTGCGTAATTTGAGATTACGCCCCGCGTAATCCCAGACCCTCAGCCTATAAATAGAACTCGAAATCAACCATTTTCTCTTGTTCAAACTCTTCCCTCTCTCTAATTTTTGCCTCGATTTGCGTGCCAATCATATCCCAAAGCCCCGGTATCATTCCCGAGCCCCGAAGCAAGATCCGAAGCCCCGAGGATCCCGAAGAGCGTTATTCCCGAGCCGAAGCTCTGCCCGCGAGGAGTTCGATTTTGGTGAAGATCTTCCAGATCTATCGAAGTATACTACTTCTATAAGCCGTAGTGCTGTCGGATCATCTTCTGATCAAGTGAGTGTATAGTCCCTTTTCAATACGCGATATTATACAAGTAATTTTTAAACGTATTTAAGAATACGGGATGGGAGTGTGTAGTTATTTTCTTTCCAACGCAATATTATGAAGTATTTAATATAAAATACGTGCTACGTGTAAATATTTTGTGGTTATATGTGTGAATGTATATTCACTCTCTTCTATCTCATAGATCTGATATATTCTCTATGAAATACGTGTTATGTGTGTATGCCTCATCTGTTATGTGGAATATGTATTGATTAAAGCATGCTATACAGGTTTTTAAACAATGTATAAAAATGTATATTTTTATCTACTAATATGTTGGGTAGAACATGGGTAGATAATTGGTGTGAAATAAACAGATGAGAGGCCTCGGGGTTATTGGTGTTATTCTAGTCTTTCAGCGGAGTATGGATGACGACCACAGACTATTCTAGACTGTCCTGTGGAACACTAGCAGGCTCATTACCTGTAGGTGTTGTGAACGATGTGTTCACCGGTGTACTCTATCCCCCACATGGTTGCCTTTAGGACACTTATTGTTGAGGAAGCCCCTCTGCAGTAATGTCCGTCCCGATGAAAATCCTGAAATAAGTTCCTTATAATAGACGTTATTTTTAGGAACGTAAGGTGAGGATAACGGGAATGGGTAATCAGGTTTATTGTTGAATGTTGTAATTAAATATAATTATTGTGGGTTTGAAGACCCTATATGCTCACCAGGCTCCCAAGCCTGACCCACTCAGTTGATTTGTATTACAGGAAGTGGCGCAAGAGCTTAAGATGGGCGAATCATCAAGTTGTTTTTGTTTACAAGTCTGTATATGTGTATATTTGTTGAACGACTTGTAATGTTATCGTTTATGCTTTATGATCTATATCGGAATATGACATCCCGACTTTTGATTATGAAATGAAATCATATTTCTATATGAAATGTTTTGATAAATATCCATTTTATCATGTTTTGTTTTTGGGAACAAATTCCGCATCTCTTTTAAAATCAAACGGATTTACTCTGAAAATGTTTAAAAAGCATAAATGAAATCGGTCTTTTCTGGCCGAGATTTTGGGGATGTCACAGTGCCAACGATGCCGAAATTTTATGCAAGAAGAAAATAGTGAAAGTGAACCCGCCTGGGAAGGAATCGTTTATGGTGTATGGAGATAAACGCAAAGTAAATTCTGGAATCGTTTCTCTAATGAAAGCCAGAAAATATTTGACCAAGGGGTGTACATCATACTTAGCATTCATGATCGACGCTAAGAAGGAAAAGAAGGTGATGCAAAATATTCCTGTTGTGTGTGATTATCCGGAAGTATTTCCCGAAGATCTTCCTGGATTACCGCCCGATCGACAAGTGGAATTTCGTATCGACTTGTTGCCCGGAACATTGCCAATTGCAAAAGCACCTTATCGATTAGCACCGACGGAGATGAAGGAGCTAATGATGCAACTTCAAGAGTTATTGGACAAAGGTTTCATAAGACCTAGTTCATCACCCTGGGGAGCTCCGGTGTTATTCGTAAAGAAGAAAGATGGAAGCATGAGGATGTGCATTGATTACCGAGAGCTGAATAAGGCAACAATAAAGAATAGATATCCGTTGCCAAGGATTGATGACCTATTCGATCAACTACAAGGTTCAAGTTATTTTTCAAAGATCGACCTGAGGTCAGGATATCATCAGCTGAAAGTAAGGGAGCAGGATATAGAGAAGACCGCATTCAGAACGCGATATGGACACTATGAGTTCTTGGTTATGTCGTTTGGACTAACCAATGCTCCAGCAGCATTCATGGATTTGATGAACAGAGTTTGTAATTTGTTCCTTGATAAATCTGTGATAGTGTTCATAGATGACATTCTGATTTATTCAAAAAGCCAAGAGGAGCATGGCAGACACTTACAAGAAGTGTTAGAAGTCTTGAAGAAGGAGAAGCTGTATGCGAAGTTCTCCAAATGTGATTTTTGGATTCGAGAAGTCCAATTTTTGGGTCACGTGGTCAACCAAGAAGGGATAATGGTTGATCCAGCAAAGATCGAAGCTGTGATGAAGTGGGAACAACCGAAAAGTCCCACGGAGATCCGAAGCTTTTTGGGATTAGCCGGATATTACCGAAGGTTTATCCAAGGCTTTTCTTCGATCGCTAGTCCATTAACAGATTTGACCCATAAAGGAGCTATTTATGCTTGGAATGATAAGCATAAAGAAGCATTCGAGAAGCTAAAGAAGAAACTATGCGAGGCACCGATACTTTCTCTACCCGATGGAGTTGAAGACTTCACTGTTTATAGCGATGCGTCTGGGGTTGGATTGGGTTGCGTTTTGACCCAAAGGGATAAGGTGATCGCATATGCGTCTCGACAGCTGAAAGAGCACGAAAAGGACTACCCGACTCATGATTTGGAGTTGGCAGCGGTAGTTTTCGCACTGAAAATATGGAGGCATTACCTCTATGGCACAAAGTGCAAACTTTTCACTGATCATAAGAGTCTCCAATATCTCTTTAGTCAGAAAGAATTGAATTTGAGGCAACGACGCTGGCTGGAATTACTTAAGGACTACGACTGTGAGATACTTTACCACCCCGGTAAGGCCAATATTGTTGCTGATGCTCTCAGTCGGAAGGTTAATCTTGAAAAGAAAAGGCCAAGAGCGTTGAGAATTGAAGTTGTCTCGACTATTTTGGAAAGTATAAAGAAAGCTCAAAGCGAAGCTTCTGAGAAAAATGACCGAAAGGAGGAACGTTTGGGCAAAACGTTGGTGTTCGGTGTAAACAGTCACGGACTGAAGGTGTTCCAAGATCGGATTTGGATACCTAAGACAGGAGGAGTCAGAGATCTTCTGATGGAAGAAGCTCACAAAACCATGTACTCGATTCATCCCGGTAGCACAAAAATGTATAGGGACCTGAAACCCTATTATTGGTGGCCGACGATGAAGCTCGACATTGCGAAGTATGTGGCCGAGTGTGTAACCTGTGCAAGAGTCAAGGCACAACATCAGAAACCATACGGGAGTTTAGAACCATTACCTGTGCCTATGGGTAAGTGGGAAGACATTGCTATGGATTTTGTCACTAAACTGCCCAGAACAAAAAGTGGTCACGACATGATTTGGGTGGTCGTCGATCGATTCACTAAGAGTGCGCATTTCATAGCAGCAAAGGAGAAATGGTCTATGGAAAAGCTTGCGAATTCTTACATGAAGGAAATTGTGAGGCTTCACGGTGTTCCGTTAACGATTGAGTCAGATCGTGATAGCCGTTTCACCTCGCGATTTTGGAAAAGTCTACAAGAGGAATTGGGTACCAAGTTGTGTTTAAGTACAGCTTACCATCCGCAGACTGATGGTCAGAGCGAACGGACGATACAAACACTTGAAGATATGTTGAGAGCGTGTACCTTGGAATTCCTAGGTAATTGGGATGAACATTTACCTTTGGTAGAATTTTCCTATAATAATAGTTTTCACTCGAGCATAAAGATGGCACCTTATCAAGCATTGTATGGACAGAAGTGTCGTACGCCGTCTTTTTGGCTTGAGGCTGGGGAAAAGCAGTTTATGGGGCCGGAGATAGTCCATCAAACGGCTGAAAAGTTGAAAATAATTAGGAAAAGAATGTTAGCAGCTCAGGACCGTCAAAAGAGCTATGCTGACAAAAAGCGAAGACCGATGACTTTTGAAGTTGGAGATTCGGTTTTGCTTAAAGTCTCGCCGTGGAAGGGACTTATAAGATTTGGTAAAAGGGGAAAGTTAAGTCCAAGGTTTATTGGACCGTTTAAAGTTCTTCAGAGGATTGGGAACCAAGCTTACAAGCTCGAACTACCAGAAGAACTGAATGGAATTCATAACACTTTTCATGTGTGTTACTTGAGGAAGTTCATGGGAGAAGTTCCCGACATAATTCCACTTTCGGAGTTGAGGATCGATGAGAACAAAAGGTTGATTGAGGAACCGGAGGCAATCGTTGACCGAAAGACTAAGAAATTGCGACGTAAGATGGTTGAGTTAGTGCTTGTCCAATGGAAACACACGAATGGGCCGAATCTCACTTGGAAGATGGAGAGTGACATGATGAGTCGCTATCCGCATTTGTTTGTTGGTGTGTGATTCCGGGGACGGAATCATTCTAAGGTGGAGAGAATTGTAACGCCCGTGTTTCTGGGATTGCCATTTTTAGCAATGTAATAGTCTAGGTTAACCTTTGTAACCCCAATTTGAAATAATAAAAATGTATTATTTGTGAATTATGTGATTTATGTGTTTATTTTCTTAATTATTATAATTTAATGAATTAAAAATAAAATAAGCGTCAAAATTAAAGTGTGAGATAAGCCCGATATCTTTGCATAAAGTTGTAGTGGTTGAAACAAGGATTCCGGAGATATAAGGAATGCCAAAATCCGAGTTATAACGAAGAAGTTATGACCTGTCGAAGTTTCGCGACAGAACCGGCACGACGTCGAGTGACGTAAAATATGAATTTAAGATAGAGCGATATTTAGCCTTAGCGATCTAAACGAAAGTCGTAGATTTCGTTAAACTGAGAGCGTGCATAAAAGGAACGCCCAAATCTGACTTCGTATGAGGAAGTTATGATTTTTCTAAGTTTCGACTTAGCAGTATGCAGCCCGAATACTCGATTTGAGATCGAGCGGTTTTTAGCCGAAACAATCTAAATGAGAATCAAAGATCTCGTTGTTAGTAGCGAAACGATGAAAAGTTAGGCGAGAACGGACGTCAGACGAAGAAGTTATGAATTTATAACGGAGTTTTTCTGTCCCGGCCTTCTAAAAATAAATAATAAAAATAAAAGTCAAAATTAGCCGACGGAGTCTAAATGAAAGTTGTAGAGTATGGTCTGACCTTCGCGTGGATATAAAGAACGTCAAAAACGGAGCTCGTATGCGAAAGTTACGCAATTTAGAAGTTCGACGAGTCAATTACGCCCCGCGTAATTGAGTACGCCCCGCGTACTCAGTCGGATGCAACTTGTCTGACCAATACTCGAGTGCCACAGATCGACGCACGCAGTGACATCAAAGTACGCTCCGCGTAACCGAGTACGCCCCGCGTACTGAGTACGCCCTGCGTAATTTGAGATTACGCCCCGCGTAATCCCAGACCCTCAGCCTATAAATAGAACTCGAAATCAACCATTTTCTCTTGTTCAAACTCTTCCCTCTCTCTAATTTTTGCCTCGATTTGCGTGCCAATCATATCCCGAAGCCCCGGTATCATTCCCGAGCCCCGAAGCAAGATCCGAAGCCCCGAGGATCCCGAAGAGCGTTATTCCCGAGCCGAAGCTCTGCCCGCGAGGAGTTCGATTTTGGTGAAGATCTTCCAGATCTATCGAAGTATACTACTTCTATAAGCCGTAGTGCTGTCGGATCATCTTCTGATCAAGTGAGTGTATAGTCCCTTTTCAATACGCGATATTATACAAGTAATTTTTAAACGTATTTAAGAATACGGGATGGGAGTGTGTAGTTATTTTCTTTCCAACGCAATATTATGAAGTATTTAATATAAAATACGTGCTACGTGTAAATATTTTGTGGTTATATGTGTGAATGTATATTCACTCTCTTCTATCTCATAGATCTGATATATTCTCTATGAAATACGTGTTATGTGTGTATGCCTCATCTGTTATGTGGAATATGTATTGATTAAAGCATGCTATACAGGTTTTTAAACAATGTATAAAAATGTATATTTTTATCTACTAATATGTTGGGTAGAACATGGGTAGATAATTGGTGTGAAAGAAACAGATGAGAGGCCTCGGGGTTATTGGTGTTATTCTAGTCTTTCAGCGGAATATGGATGACGACCACAGACTATTCTAGACTGTCCTGTGGAACACTAGCAGGCTCATTACCTGTAGGTGTTGTGAACGATGTGTTCACCGGTGTACTCTATCCCCCACATGGTTGCCTTTAGGACACTTATTGTTGAGGAAGCCCCTCTGCAGTAATGTCCGTCCCGATGAAAATCCTGAAATAAGTTCCTTATAATAGACGTTATTTTTAGGAACGTAAGGTGAGGATAACGGGAATGGGTAATCAGGTTTATTGTTGAATGTTGTAATTAAATATAATTATTGTGGGTTTGAAGACCCTATATGCTCACCAGGCTCCCAAGCCTGACCCACTCAGTTGATTTGTATTACAGGAAGTGGCGCAAGAGCTTAAGATGGGCGAATCATCAAGTTGTTTTTGTTTACAAGTCTGTATATGTGTATATTTGTTGAACGACTTGTAATGTTATCGTTTATGCTTTATGATCTATATCGGAATATGACATCCCGACTTTTGATTATGAAATGAAATCATATTTCTATATGAAATGTTTTGATAAATATCCATTTTATCATGTTTTGTTTTTGGGAACAAATTCCGCATCTCTTTTAAAATCAAACGGATTTACTCTGAAAATGTTTAAAAAGCATAAATGAAATCGGTCTTTTCTGGCCGAGATTTTGGGGATGTCACAGTGCCAACGATGCCGAAATTTTATGCAAGAAGAAAATAGTGAAAGTGAACCCGCCTGGGAAGGAATCGTTTATGGTGTATGGAGATAAACGCAAAGTAAATTCTGGAATCGTTTCTCTAATGAAAGCCAGAAAATATTTGACCAAGGGGTGTACATCATACTTAGCATTCATGATCGACGCTAAGAAGGAAAAGAAGGTGATGCAAAATATTCCTGTTGTGTGTGATTATCCGGAAGTATTTCCCGAAGATCTTCCTGGATTACCGCCCGATCGACAAGTGGAATTTCGTATCGACTTGTTGCCCGGAACATTGCCAATTGCAAAAGCACCTTATCGATTAGCACCGACGGAGATGAAGGAGCTAATGATGCAACTTCAAGAGTTATTGGACAAAGGTTTCATAAGACCTAGTTCATCACCCTGGGGAGCTCCGGTGTTATTCGTAAAGAAGAAAGATGGAAGCATGAGGATGTGCATTGATTACCGAGAGCTGAATAAGGCAACAATAAAGAATAGATATCCGTTGCCAAGGATTGATGACCTATTCGATCAACTACAAGGTTCAAGTTATTTTTCAAAGATCGACCTGAGGTCAGGATATCATCAGCTGAAAGTAAGGGAGCAGGATATAGAGAAGACCGCATTCAGAACGCGATATGGACACTATGAGTTCTTGGTTATGTCGTTTGGACTAACCAATGCTCCAGCAGCATTCATGGATTTGATGAACAGAGTTTGTAATTTGTTCCTTGATAAATCTGTGATAGTGTTCATAGATGACATTCTGATTTATTCAAAAAGCCAAGAGGAGCATGGCAGACACTTACAAGAAGTGTTAGAAGTCTTGAAGAAGGAGAAGCTGTATGCGAAGTTCTCCAAATGTGATTTTTGGATTCGAGAAGTCCAATTTTTGGGTCACGTGGTCAACCAAGAAGGGATAATGGTTGATCCAGCAAAGATCGAAGCTGTGATGAAGTGGGAACAACCGAAAAGTCCCACGGAGATCCGAAGCTTTTTGGGATTAGCCGGATATTACCGAAGGTTTATCCAAGGCTTTTCTTCGATCGCTAGTCCATTAACAGATTTGACCCATAAAGGAGCTATTTATGCTTGGAATGATAAGCATAAAGAAGCATTCGAGAAGCTAAAGAAGAAACTATGCGAGGCACCGATACTTTCTCTACCCGATGGAGTTGAAGACTTCACTGTTTATAGCGATGCGTCTGGGGTTGGATTGGGTTGCGTTTTGACCCAAAGGGATAAGGTGATCGCATATGCGTCTCGACAGCTGAAAGAGCACGAAAAGGACTACCCGACTCATGATTTGGAGTTGGCAGCGGTAGTTTTCGCACTGAAAATATGGAGGCATTACCTCTATGGCACAAAGTGCAAACTTTTCACTGATCATAAGAGTCTCCAATATCTCTTTAGTCAGAAAGAATTGAATATGAGGCAACGACGCTGGCTGGAATTACTTAAGGACTACGACTGTGAGATACTTTACCACCCCGGTAAGGCCAATATTGTTGCTGATGCTCTCAGTCGGAAGGTCAATCTTGAAAAGAAAAGGCCAAGAGCGTTGAGAATTGAAGTTGTCTCGACTATTTTGGAAAGTATAAAGAAAGCTCAAAGCGAAGCTTCTGAGAAAAATGACCGAAAGGAGGAACGTTTGGGCAAAACGTTGGTGTTCGGTGTAAACAGTCACGGACTGAAGGTGTTCCAAGATCGGATTTGGATACCTAAGACAGGAGGAGTCAGAGATCTTCTGATGGAAGAAGCTCACAAAACCATGTACTCGATTCATCCCGGTAGCACAAAAATGTATAGGGACCTGAAACCCTATTATTGGTGGCCGACGATGAAGCTCGACATTGCGAAGTATGTGGCCGAGTGTGTAACCTGTGCAAGAGTCAAGGCACAACATCAGAAACCATACGGGAGTTTAGAACCATTACCTGTGCCTATGGGTAAGTGGGAAGACATTGCTATGGATTTTGTCACTAAACTGCCCAGAACAAAAAGTGGTCACGACATGATTTGGGTGGTCGTCGATCGATTCACTAACAGTGTGCATAATAGTAATTCAGATTGACAATGTGAATCTGAACTGTTCAAGACTTTTCATATTGTGAATGTTAAAAATTGAAATATTTACAGTTTAGATTCACAGTGTGAATCTACACTGTTCGAAGTTTTTTTTTTTTTTTTAATCGGTGTTGATGTTTGTTAATAGAGTACAAAAAATTAATATTTTTGGTATAATTAGTTTTTTTTTTTATAAAAATAAACTTAAATATTGAAAAAAACAAAAAAAATTAAGTGGGTTTTTTTTTCGAAAAAAAAAGTTCGTTTTTTATATATTATCATGGATTTCTATGGAAAGAGGACGAAAAATCATGAACAAAGGTATTTTCGTTTTTTTTTTCGATAAAAAACATGGCCTAAAAAAAATTTTAAATGAAAAAAAGGAAGTGAGTTTTGTTATAATCCGATACATGTGCGTCAATTATAAAAGTTTACAACCCTTCTTTTTGCCGTTGATCGCATTAAATTCCGACGTTTTGGATTGGTTCTTTGCTCCTTGATTAATAATGGTTCTTTATTGAACTTTTCCATATATATATATATATATATATATATATATATATATATATATATATATATATACTATCTTATAAAAGAAATCTCACTATTTATATAAATAGATTGAATATAATAATATTATTTTTTTAAGACGTCCAAATCATTAAGCTAATAGTACAAGTAACCATCAATAAAATAATAATATAATTTTCAATTGTTTAAACGGTGATACAAAAAGTACAAAACATTAAACACTAAATGCAATTATTTAATGGATAGATTCCCTCTTACCGAGTTCCCTCTAAAATTAAAATTATTTATCAAGTCTACATTCAATGCTGAGATCTCGGTAAATATCCCCAAGTTCCTTCCTCTTAGTTAGCGGCTCTCTTCCAAAAAGGCATATCACCATTGCTTAATACCAAGTCATCTTCCTTCCCACTCCAAGCATCGATCCCATTCTTCTTCTTCCTCTCTCAGTCAAAAAAGCCTAAGCATCAACGTAGTCTCTCTTCACCGGGCGTCAATACTACATATCGATCCACTTAGCGTCGACTATCTCTCTGTAAGATTAATAACCAACAACATTGCAACTCCCTCTCCGTCACTTGCTCAAAAAAAAATCCCTAAATACCTCTATCTTGATCTCCTAACCACTGCCTCTCTTCCTTGTTTATTCTCATATTGATATTGAAACACCCATCTATGTTCTTTACACCTCCACCATGGCTACCAGGTTCTGAAATTTTGAAACAACTCTTCCCAATCATCAGTACAAAAAAAACAACACCCTTTCTCTAGAACAACTGACATCGTCGGATGAATACGCTTCAGGTAATGCTCTCTGATCTTATGTTTGTGAGTTGTTTATTTCTCCTTCCCAAGCCTCAAATAGATCAATCAAGACCGCCCGTAACATCGTCTTCTTCCTGTACGGGAGAGATGAAAGAAAGGGTGTCGATTTAGAGTGATGGACGAAAGGAGAATCACAACGACTCCACATTTCTAGGGTAAAATATTAGTAAGTTTATCAAGTTTTTTCAACTCAGTCCTTTGTTTGATTCTGATAAGCCTCCTCCCATTCATATGGACTATTAATTAGGGTTCATATTTCAATAGACTTTTTACACTTGAATCGGAAACTTTTTGTGGAATAGACGAAACTGACAGTGTGTGTGTTTGTTACTTATAGGTGCGTGAACGTGAATGCTATTGAAAGACTTTCCCAACCAGATGTTCTTGGCATGGAGATTATTCCATAACTAAAGGTAATTCATTTGTCTTCTCAGGATTTACATAGTATAAATTTGTGGGATAAATAACTATATAACTTGATTAATTTTGTTATTAAAGCTTCCTATTTTCATAAAATGATTGACCGTTAAATTCTTATAATACTGTGTACTGCATTCAAAGCCTATTACAATCACTTGTTGCTGGGTACCAAATTACCAATCATTTCTCTTATTTTGTATACACCTTCTTATGGGTTCTGCCACATGTTAGATGAAATTCCTCGAAGAATACTTGGTCATCCCGTTGTAGAGTCTAGAAATTGTAAAAGTCGAAGTGTCTGTTCTTAGTTTCGCATGTTAATTATTTTACTAAGTCTTCATTTGTGCGAATTGTATTGTTAAGGACTTAGTATATTTTTTGTACACTCATGTTTCCTATAAATAGGGACTGAGGTTAGAAGTAGAGATATGATTGATTCAACGAGTGATTCACTAGTCATTCGCATGTTTCTCTTCTTAAGTCTATAATCAGTTTCTTCATCAATATAAGATCTGATTAATATTTACTCCTTGTGTTCATAATTTTCATTCATATAATCATGATTTCTTTCTAAATCTCGATTACAATTCTCTTCAATTGGTATCAGAACAGGATTCAAACTGCATTGATCCGATTTTCGTTTTAGAATCATTTGCTTTTTGAGGAGTGATTTTACTCAAAAAATTTCCATGCATTTTGGTTCTGAAAATCTCTCTTGATCTTCAGATTTGAATCGATTCTGCATTTGAATTGTTTAGTTGAGTGATCGATTAGCAATCGGTGATCAATTCACAAATTCATCAAGTTTTTCAAGTTTTTCTGAAAAATTTTCGTGTCCATCAATGGCGAACTTCAACATGAATACCATGACTTCTTTCTCTCACTTGCTTGGTTCTTCAACCAAAATTCCAATGTTAATCCCTGAGTACTATGATCAGTGGGCTGATAGGATGAAGAGCTCTAGAATTGTATCAATGAAACAGTTCTACCTCCTGTAAATGTTCAATCAATTGGAGCATCTGCTTCTTCAAACGATGTTACTGAACAACAGAATCGCCTGAAGAAGAATGAGAAAAGATGTATGAGGGAGCTAAGAGGTTCACTGCCTCCTGTGGTTTACAATTACATTCGTAGTTGTAAAACAGCCAAGGAGATTTGGATCACAGTGAAAGAGAAGTATCAAGGTAGTGAGAAGACAAAGATCAATTCCGTTAAGCAATGTCTTGTTGAGCTTAAGGAATTTAGCAATGTCTTGTTGAGCTTAAGGAATTTATCGTTGCAGCAGGTATGGAATCACAAGATCTCTCATGGAATTCAATCTGACATTCATCATGGGTCTTCGCAAGGAGTGGCGTAGTGTAAGTATGATGATAAAGAACCAACAAAGTTTTGATACTTCCAACTTGAATGATCTCTACAACCAGCTAAAAACACATGAAAGTGAAGTTACTGAAATGTTTGAAGAATCGAAATAGAGTCTAGGAGGACCATTGGCTTTAGTTTTGAAGGTTACTAAAATTGATGCTGGTGAGAAGGAAGAATTAGACAATGAAGGTTTCTTAATGAATTCAGATGATGAAGCAGTTGCATTTTATTCGAACAACAGGGTTAAGAAATTTTTCAAAAAGCCTTTCAATCCAAAAGGAAAGCAAACTGAAGCGAAGAGTGGTTTCATAAAAGCTGGAGGTGAGGAGAAGAAGAAATTTGAGAAGGTTGAAGAAAAGCAGAAAGATGCGAAAGCAGAGAAGAAACTAAAAGGTGACTCTGGAACTGATTGTCATTATTGCAATGGTGAGAATCATTTCACTGCTGATTGCTTGTTGAGGAAGAAAGAGAAGAAGAAGAGTAAAATCAAAGACGAAGCCTATTACTCTGTCACAGCCCCAAACCAGAACGGCGGAAACGTTCGGGGGCGGAGGACGTCATTTCAATATCATAACAATTTATAGAAAGGAAAGTACACACCACCATATATAAAGGTTTTTTAAAAAAAATGTTTACATCATTGTATTCATTACACGTTCAAAAGATAAATGCATAAACATCTTTCGAAAGAAGTAAATAGTGCCAGCGCGTTATTCACCAAAAGTTGCTTTCCAAACCTGCTTAACGATTCCCTGAGAATACAAGTTATTTAAAAAAAAGTGTCAACAATTAAGTTGGTGAGTTCATAAGTGATTTAGAAACATTGAATGCCATTCCAAAAGCGAGTGTATATCTTCCAAGAAAATCCCATATTTCCTTATAAAAGTGTGAAATACATGAGAATATTGGTATTAAAAAAAACGTAGATAGTTGAAACAAGAAAATCCCTTATTTTCTTAATAGTTGTTTGTTTAATGTTCAAGGCTAACATTTTGAAGCAATCCACATGCTTTAGAAAAGTTTTAAACATAGATTTATATAATAAACCTATTAGAAGTTTTCAGCTTGTTAGATAATGAATAACCGTAGTAACTACTTATTCATTATTCAAAAGTACTATAGTAGTTGTATATCCGATGAGTTTTATAACCATACTGAACATAATATGCCTGTAGCGACGTTCTTCAGGCGTCGTAGCGTTATGACAAACTGTAACCCCAAAAGACGGGCTGTAGCTAACAGCCAGGGTGCGGGATCATGACTTCCCGTATAGATCTATACACATTTGGCACGTTCTCCGAACGGGAGACTCTGGTTATAGAGAAGACTTATAGCGATACCTTTTATCTAAAAGGCAGTGTTTGAAGATATACACGTCTCATGGATTCTCAACTAAGTCTGTATTAAAGTGATAGTTTTGTATGCAAAGTTTATCCTTTTTCACAATGTTTGACCAACATAAATCACAAGTTTTTAGAATATATGAAACGGTTTAACAACGAAAGATATTTTGGTGTTACTAAATACTTTGTATAAATCTATTGCATGCAAAGTATAGCAAGAGTTTTCGCATAATAGAACTAAATCACAAGTGAATCATTTGATAGAAACGAGTAAATGAGATTTTTACGAAATACACGATAATAACGGTATGTTTACTTGTATTCCTCCCCTTAAAAGAGTATAAAAGCATTTAAAATGTATTTAAAGAGTGTTCGAAGGGGATATGAACTCACTTGATAGTTTGAAGATAGCGAGATGGAAAACCGGACAGAGTTTCGTCTCGGGAAACGGATTTTCCTCGGATTCTCGGGAATCTCGGGAGTAAAATCGACCCTCGGGACTTGAGCAAAAAGACCAGAGCTTCGGGTTTGAACGGGCACGGAAAACGAGGCAAGATTGTGAGAGAGAGGAGAGAAATGAGCATTTTTCTCGGAAGCCCTCGCATTCTATTTATAGGAAGGCTGAACCGCCTCGGTACGTGGGGTGTACGCTCGTACGCAGCGCGTACGCATACGTCATGCATGACCGAAGCCTCGACTGCCTCGGCTTCGGATGGGACGGGTCGGTGGGGAGGCGGGTCGGATGGGACGGCGGGTTAGATGGGACAGCGGGTCGGGCGGGTCGGTCGGACGGGCGGGTCGGACGGGTCGGAAGCCTCGGATAGGGCGACGTGGACGTTCCGAGGCCAAGTCTCTCGGGTATGCAGGGCGTACAGGGGTACGCAGCGCGTACCTCGGATGAGGACGCTGACTCCTCTTCGGATAAGGTCCGAATTTTGATTTAAATAAATATATAATTTATTTAATAAACTTCAAAAATTCATATCTTCTTCATACGAACTCCGTTTTCGATGGTCTTTATATCCACGCGTAGGTGAGACTACGCTCTACAACTTTCGTTTAGACTCCGTCGGCAGATTCCGAAATTATTTTTTTTATTATTTATATTAAACTCATCGTGTTTAAGGAATTTCTTTGAAAATTCATAACTTCTTTATCTGATGTCGGTTTTTGCCAGACTTTTTACCGCTGAAATACCATTGTCGAGACCTTCGATTCTCATTTAGGTCATTCCGGCCAAAAGTCGCTCGATCTCCGATTCGAGGTTTTAGCTGTCTACTGCTATATTCAGATCTTGGAATAATCATAACTTCCTCATACGAAGTCAGATTTGGACGTTCTTTTTGTGTACGCTCACGGTTTAATGTTATCTACAACTTTCATTTAGATACCTAAGGCTAAATGCTATCGTATTGAAACTTTGCGTTTTCCGTTTAATCGGTGTTGTCGGTTTTGTCGGAAATCTTAGAATGGTCATAACTTCTTCGTCATAACTCGGATTTTAGTGTTCTTTATATATTTGGAAACCTTAAGACGATATCTACTACATAGTGTAATTCAATCAGAGCTTTTGAATAATTCATTTATCGATGATATTCCTATTACATTCCAAAGAGGTTACAAGACTCGATTTATAATGCCCGGAAATAACGGGTTGTTACATACTCAGAGAAGCTTGAGGAGGTGCGTGCGAAGGCGAAAGGATTGTATTTGGTTGTGAAAGGAGAGTCTAAAGAAGAAGAAAGTGGAACTTTTCAGATCTGGTCTTCAGGATCTGATGATGAAGAGATGCGACACCCAACTCATGGTGAAATGTTCGCAAGTTATGAAGAAAATTGCGAAGAGAATGTTTCTAGACGATGCTTTGTGTCCAAGTCCACCGATAAATCTCCAATGACCACTAAGGTACGTGCTATTCTTGAATCCTTTAATATTCCTTTATCTGCTTATGATTTTGAAATAACTTCATTTGATGATACTGTTGCTTATTTTGATGCTGTTATTGTGTCTGCTAGTACTGAAGCACAAATTCTAAATTCGTAACTAGCTGAGACAAGAAGACTATTAGAAATAAAACGAAGTAGAGTAGATAAACTAGAATTACAAATGACAAATGTAAATTGTGATAGGGACAATCTTGATAAAGAAGTTAGGTTGTTACTAGCACAACAAAACATTTATTGTAGCTCTGCTAAACGTTTATATGCGAAGTTAACAGCTTTACATCATTCATCTGAGATAAGCAAAGAACAACATAGGAAACTACTACCTTTTCTTGAATTTGAATGCGAAAAAGTTGATGTTGTTTCTTATGACTGTGAGAATACTATTGCTCAATTTGACAAAATACCTGATGATAGATTCGCATATGGTATTGTCAAAATTGATGAATTTTTGAATGCGAATGAATTGGTTAATATTGTTAATGAAAGTTTGAAAATGAATGAACAAGTGAAAATACTAAAGAAAACTGAAACTTTAACTCTTGATTCTCAACACAATTATGCTGATGTCGATGACAATTCAGAGAATGTGAGTGAAATCAGTGAGATCGAAGAGGAAGAAGAGGTTGATTGTTCACAACTATCTATCATTAATATAACATCTAAGGTCAAAGGTAATGAAATTATAGTTGATTCGATAGTGAAGGACGAAAATGATAAACCCTCTACTTTGCAAAATTGTGACTTTGACAATGTGGAAGTTGAAAGCTGTAAGTCAGATGACACTGATGAAGATGAAGAAGAAGTGAAAGATTCGCATGAATCACCTCAACGTGTTGTTGTTAATCAAGTGTTTGGTGATACAAAAGAATTCGACAAAGTTCTTAATGACAAAGGTGCACATTATTTGGAAACCAATACTGTGATCTATCAGAATTTTACATGTACTGATAACGCGGTTTTTCCAAATAAAGTCTTCGTCACAGCTGGAAATGTTGAGAAAATCAAGCCTGAATTCAACAAAATGGTTGAAAATGACAACAAAAGGTCAACTACCGCAGGTTTCTTTGAAAATCAAAATACGGTAGAAAACAATTTAACTCAAAACTCTTATGTTTTACAACATCAAAAATCATCACAAAATTGGATGGTTAAAAGTGAAAAAGAAAACAAAGTTTTTGAAAAAGATGGAAGTTAAATTGAATTCTCATGAATTTAAGTTGATGCTTGGAAAGTATTCAAAAGAAAACAATGTTTCAAAAAGAAAAGCAAGAAAAGCAATATTTTGGCAAGTTGTGTTTAATGATAAACCTAAAGTTGCGAAAGCACAAATTCCAAGAAGAAAACCATCAAAATTTCAGAGAACAAACAAACAAAAGGATACAAGTTTTCACAAACCAATATATTTTGTTGACAAAATTTCAATGAAAAATAAAGATGAACCTGTTCGAAAATTTGACAACATTAGAAAATTTGAGACTTCACAAAATTTTGTGAATGATCGTAAGTTTCAAAATGTTAGAAAATTAACGAATAATTCACCAACTTTGAATGTAAAAACTCAAATGAAAGAACATAATTTTGTGGTTTGAGCCAGACATCATTTTGTATAGATGATCGTGTCATTTTGCAGTGATTGTGTGTTGTCATGTAATGTGTGCTGCCACACATGTGTGTGTGGCCGCACACATGTCTTTGGCTGCACACTCTTGTGCTGGTAGGAGGAGTACTATTTATAGCAACTGAGTTGTGTCAGTTTGTACTTTGGCTTGGTGTTAGAACTCTGCAGTAGTTGTACTTTTCTCAAGATGTACTTGACATTTACTGAATATAGATGTGTGCATGCTTGATTCTACTTCTTCTTCTTCAACAGTTGAAGAAAAAAAAGGCTCTTGCCACACTGACTATGGCATTGTCTCCTAAAATTGCACAAGGATTTCGTGAGTATACATCAGCAAAAGCATTATTGGAAGCGCTCATAGAAGTCTATGAAGGAAATGAAGACATGAAGCAAAGTCGACAAGACATGCTCCGACAGAAATTCAACATGTTCAATTATGTATTGGGAGAAACATTGGAAAATCAATTTCAAAGATTTATCACACTAACCACTGAAATGAGCTCCGCAGGTGTGATGGTTACTAGATCCGAAATCAACAAGAAGTTACTAAATTCTCTTCCAAAATCATGGGACATGAATGTCTCTGTGATTAAAAAGACAAAAGACCTGAACCGTTTAAGCTTGTCTGAAACAATGGCAATCATCAAAGCTTGCGATCTTGATGATAAACAAAGAGAAATAAATCATGTCAATTCGTACTCTTCAGCCAATCTTGGAATTCAAAACAACAACACAACTTTTTCAAGCTTCACCACTCATCAAAATACTCAAAACCTGGTTCCCCAAGTTCAACCTCATGCAATCCATCAAAACACACCATACATAATACCTAAAATGCAACAAACTCAAATCCCTCAAACCATATCTCAAGTTGGTTCTAGTGTTTTTCCATCCATAGATTTTTCAGTTCAATCTCATGGAATTGGTTCCCAAGATTTACTTTCAAAGGAAAAGGAGGAAAATATGGCTCTAGCTACTGGGTTAGTGAACTGCTATAATGCCTTTGTTGCTGGAGATCTCTCTCCACAACTCTCATTCACTGATCTTGATCAAATTCATCCTGAAGATGTGGAAGAGATGGATATTACTTGGCAAATGGAAATGGCAATATTCAGGGCTAAACAATTCTCAAAAAAGACTGGAAAGAACAACTGGGGTGTAAATTTAGATAAAAAGATGGGTTTTAGCAAAGGAAAGTTACGTTGTTATAATTGTCACAAACCAGGACACTTTGCAAGGGAATGTCCAATACCCAATCAGCGAGAAAATTCCGATAGAACCATGGTGCCAGTAACTTACGTTCACAGCAACAACAGAGGATCATCTTCAAACAATCAGTCTGTAAACATGGCAATGGTAGCTCAATCGTTTAACTGGGAAGATCAAGTTCAGGCCCTAAACATTTCGGGACCTGAAAAGGCAAATCTTGCTCAAGTCAAGGATGCAAGTAAAGAAATGGAAGCAGATCCAGAGGAGGAGATGATGAATTTGCAATTTGCATTCATGGTTCAGACTACTCCTGAACCAGTCAAATCTGAGGTTAGTGAATTCGGTTATTCTTAATCTTGTATTAAAACTGTTAAGTTTTTAAGAGATCAAATTGAGATAATCAAAAGAGAGAACGAGGACTTGAAATATGAGGGATATACTCTTAGAAAAACCAAAAGCCCTTAAAAACTCAATTAGAAAATAAAACAATAGACTTTAAAAAATTGCAAGAGGATTACAGCAACAAATGCGAGAACTATGATCATCTCAAAAGAAAACTTGCTGCTGTAACCATGGAACTTGACACATTGAAAAATTATTTTGAAAAAGCTGAATTTAATTTCAAAAAATACGATGGGTCAAGTGAAAAGATTGCAAAATTAATCGAAGGTCAATCACACTGGAGAGATATCACTCATGGTAATCAAATAAAAGTCGGATTAGGTTTTGAGAGTGTCCCTCCTCCTTTCAATCACAATTATACTGCTATTCCCATGTCTCAAGAAGAAATTGACAGAGAACCTTGCATGGTGTATGGAAAGTCAGCTTCTGAGCAGGAAATACAGTCTAGTTATGAGACTTTGCATACTAACGTTTTTACTTCAAGTGCAGATATATCAATAGTTCAGGGGGAGCATGCAGCTGAAACTTTTGAGTCAAATAATGTTGTAAGTGAGTCTGGTGTTAATTACAGTAATGAGTCTGTGTCAAAATCAAACACAAATGTTTTTGTGTCGGATGGTATTTTATTTCAGTCTGACAATGTTGTTTCTAATAGTGTTGTTTCTGATCAAACTGCGAAACCTGATTTACATGTCTCTGCATCTAACACATATGTTACCAAATTCTATGCTGGATCTTGCAAGTGGAAATGTGTTAGAAATGGAAAAGCAAAGAATAACACTATTAACAGCAGTGCCATAGCTACTGATAACAAACAAATTTGTTTTAACTGTGGCACTGCTGGACACATTGCAAGAAATTGCATGAACCGGATGTTTGTATCTCATACAACAAAAAGAGGGGAGAATGAATTTCGGGGACGATCTTTAACTAGAAAAATTCCAAAAACTCGTTCTAGAAATGGAGATTTGAATACATGATTAAACAAAAAATTCGAAATATTTCAAAAGAATAAACAGGTTTTTCGTAAAAACAACAGAAGTTTGCCAAAATCAACTCAGGCCAAGCCTAAGTCGAATTTGTCAAAGAGCAGGACAGGATCTTCCAACTTTTCAAGTAGAAAATCCACCGGTTCAAAGCAAACTAACAAATTTTTGAAACCTAACCTTCAGTGGATTCCAAAATCTTTTTCAGATCAATCTCCATTACTCTCTAATTCAAAAGCAAAGAAAGAATCAAATGAAAAACTTGTAAAAGGAAAGAGTCAACCCAAGATTGTGATGACCTGGGTTCCCAAAACTAAATAATTCCATTCATCATGTTGCGGAGGAATGTTGCCAGACCCTGGTATGTCGACAGTGGCTGCTCCCGGCACATGACTGGAGACATATCCCAATTGCACGACATTCAAACTTTCAATGGGGGATATGTTTCTTTTGCGGGCAGAGAGGGTGGAAAAATTACTCAAAGAGGAACTGTTTCCAATGGAGTACTGAATTTTGAGAATGTTAACTTTGCTCCGGAACTGAAGCACAGCTTGCTGAGTGTATCCCAGATATGTGATAAGGGCTACTCTACTCATTTCACAGATAAGGAATGTCTGATCTTAAAGCCTGGCATTGATATCCCTGAAGATTGGATTCTTATAAGATCTAAGCGGGATGGAAATGCCTACATTATAGACATGAATAGCAATTTCCCTGAAGATGTCACTTGTCTCTTCTCCAAAGCTTCTGAACAAAATGCGATGTTGTGGCATCGTTGTCTCGGTCATGCGAATGCAAAGAACTTGAATCGGCTTGAGAAGAACAAATTGGTCCGTGGGTTACCCATCAAAGATTTCATTACTTTTGAAAAATGTGTTCATGCGCTCAGGGAAAATATCATCGGAAACCACACTTTCCAAAGCATATAAACTCCATAAGTCAAGTGCTCGAGTTATTGCATATGGATTTATTTGGTTCGGTTAATGTTCTAAGCATCAATCGAAACTCTTTCTGCCTTGTTGTGATAGATGATTACTCTCGATTCACTTGGGTTTTCTTTCTGTCTAACAAAGCTGAAATTGCTGACCTTATTAAAAGATTCATTGTGATGATCGAAAATCAGACTAAAAATCGAGTGAAAGCGTTGCGTACCGATAATGGAACAGAGTTCAAGAACGCTGTTCTTGATCATTTTTGCGCTGAGAAAGGGATTGTGCGTCAATTCAGTTCTGTTCGAACACCTCAACAAAACGGGGTTGCCGAACGTCGAAATCGAACTCCAAAAGATGCCGCAAGGACGATGCTCTGTGATTCCAAGCTTCTTGTATTCTTCTGGGCAGAGGCGATTAACACCGCGTGTTATGTTCAAAATTGTGTGCTAATCAACAAAGCCAGATTGAAGACACCGTATGAGATTTTATTTGGACACAAGCCATCCGTCTGTCATTTCCGAGTATTTGGCTGCCCTTGCACCCTTCTTCACTTGGAATCCAATCCCAAATTCAATGCCAAAGCCGATGACTGTTACTTTGTTGGATATGCTGCTCGAACTGCGTACAGGGTTTATAATAAGAAGACTAAACAGATTGTAGAATCATTTGATGTTCGTTGGCTTGAGGAAAATGAGATAGATGCAAGAGTGGGTCCTGATTGGTTATTTGACTACACATCTCTTTTCAAATCATTCAATGTGTCTTCAGATAATCAAGAAGGATCTACTTCCAATTCGAAGATTCCTAGTGAAGACGAAGAAGATGAAGTTGTCTATCGACCACCATTGATTTCCTCTGATCCTCCATTGGTACCCTCTGCTCATTTTGAATCTTCTGAGTCTCCTCAACAACCCTCTCCTGATGCTATTGTTACTCCTTTAACTTCGATGGAAAGAGAGTTCATGAACCACGAGACTTCCGCTGTAACTTCAAATCTGATGGAACCTCTCTTTCAAGAAAGTATTGCAGAAGAGTTTGTAGCTGATTCTTCAAATGAGCCTTGTTCATCCTCTACAGATCATACATCAAATGATGGAGCGGTTAATATTCATAATCTTCCTGTTTCTGTCAATGATATTAGTTATCAGATCCCTACACGTATTCAGCGAGATCATCCGATAGAGAACGTCATTGGCTAGTTGGGCGACGGTGTTTAAACGAGAAGTAAAAGTGGGGATGTTAATACATGTCTGTACTCTTGCTTCATCTCTCAAATAGAACCTAAATCTGTCGAAATGGCTCTGAATGAGCCCAGCTGGGTTGAAGCCATGCATGATGAATTAAATCAATTTGAGAAACTCGGAGTCTGGAAATTGGTGGAGCTACCAAAAGGAAAGAAATCTCTTGATACTCGTTGGGTATTTCGAAATAAACAAGACGATTTAGGTGTCATTGTGCGCAACAAGGCAAGATTGGTGGTTTGAGGGTTTCGGAAAATTGAGGGTCTTGATTATACAGAAGTTTATGCTCCAGTTGCTCGTTTGGAAGCTATTCGCATCTTCCTTGCTTATGCTTCCTACATGAACTTTACTGTATACCAAATGGACGTTAAGATGGCTTTCTTGTACGGCAAGGTCAAGGAGGAGATTTACGTTGACCAACCACTTGGTTTTGTTAACTCATCTCTTCCAAACCATGTTTACAAGTTAGACAAAGCTTTGTATGGATTGCATCAAGCTCCTCGTGCTTGGTATGCTACTCTTACTCAGCATTTGCTCAATCACGGCTATTCCCGAGGTACCATTGATCAAACCTTATTTCTCAAGCATGTCGGTCCAGATCAAATTCTCGTTCAAATTTATGTGGACGACATTATTTTCGGGTCGACAAGCCAACAACTTTGCAAGGAGTTTGAAGCGGTGATGAAGAAGCGCTTTGAGATGAGTTCACTTGGGGAAATGACCACGTTTTTGGGGCTTCAGGTCAAACAATCTTCAACCAGAATCCTTATTCATCAAGCAAAATATGTGGAAGATGTACTGGAGAAGTTTGGGTTTCGGGACGCAAAACCTGCTCTTACGCCCATGGCGGAACGGGCTCTTCTGACTCCTGATCTTGAGGGTGAATCCGTAGATCAAACTCACTATCGATCAATGATCGAATCACTCATGTATCTTACTGCTAGTCGCCCAGACGTCATGTTTGCGGTCTGTCAATGTGCTCGCTACCAGGCTAATCCTAAACTCTCTCATTTAATTGCTGTTAAAAGGATTTTTCGGTATCTCAAAGGGTGCCCACAACTGGGTCTTTGGTATCCGAAAAATCCCGAATTTGATCTCTATGCTTTTGCAGACAGCAATTATGGCGGGTGTGAGCTTGATAGAAAATAGGGTTTTCTCTAGTTTTTCAAGACTAGAAACTTAAATAAACTAACTAACGTACAATTTAACTAACTAACAACTAAAGTAAGTAAATATCACTAAATTCAATAGTTAAAAGGACTTCTGTTCATGTTCGAATCATTTGTTTCCATGGATGATTTAATGGTAAACGTATTGGATTAATTTTTCATTGGTTACCGATTAAAGTGATTAGGTTCACATTCGCTATAGCTAACCCTTAGAAAACAGATTAATTCAAGCAATGACCAGTTGTCTAAATTAATGAATTTCTTAGTTTATTGGTTCGGGTTAAGTAAGACTTGTAATTAGCTAATCAAATTAGTGATCCAATTAACTTCTTTTTGATGGTGTATCACAGAAGCTCACACATTAACTTACCTATCTTCTAATTAATTCTAGTTTCACATTCATTATTCCTAGACATATAACTATGTCGTCACATAAATCATATGAAATTGATAGCTAAGAGATGATCATACAACTTAATTACTGATTTATTAATATAGAATAGTTGTTATTAACATATGAGGTTCTTTAACAAGCTTAACAAAATAATATCACCAATTAAAATTAACCCTAACCATAAAATCAAACGATGTTTACAAATTCATCTACCCTAAAGAGAAGTTACGAGTTTTTAGCTCATCATTCCAGTAAAAGCAGATGCTAAAACGAATTTAAATAGTTACAACATGATTCAAACAAAAGATTTAATAAGAATAAACAAAATTTGCCTTAATTCTCTTCGAAATTGAACTTTGGGTTGAATCCTCAGCTTCTCCCGATCTAGCAACACCTTGAATCGCAGTTTCTGCCTCCTAGGGTTCCAGAGAAGTCCTCATCTCGATCCCAAAGTCCCTATTTATAATTTTTTGGAAACAGAGGTGATTCGTCGAGTCAAGATCCGTACTCGTCGAGTCCCTCATTAAAAATCCGTGTGCGGCAAGGACTTCTAGAGCTTCGCGAATCTTTGATCCGACTCGTCGAGTCAGGAGTTGACTCGCCGAGTCCTTCTTGTTTTTGGCATTTTTCTTCTTTGTTTCAGCCTCCGAACTTCCAACCGCTTCTCCTGCTTCCTTTTACTTCCGAGCATATCTTTTGGACTAAAAATATAATTCAAACACTATTAAGTACCTTTTGTCCATAATGTGAAAATAATTAGTTAATAAATAAGAAAAATCTACACTAAATATAAGGCTAAATATGCACATATGAATATATATATATATATATATATATATATATATATATATATATATATATATATATATATATATATCGAGTGGGTTCTCGGTCGGAATAGAGTTATTAGCTGAAAAGGAAAAAGATTTGATTTTTAAATGCATTTTATTTCTTTTAAAATAAAATACTTATATATATATATATATATATATATATATATATATATATATAATAAACATCATTTATATAATTTAAATAATATTCTAACCCTTATTAACCCAACGAAATAAATAAAACTCGAAATTTTATTTAAAAGGGTTTAACTTTTATTGACTTGAGAAAAACGGGTTGTTACATTATCCCCCCGTTAGGGGAATTTCGTCTCGAATTTTTTTCTATAGTGAATACATCATGAACTAGGGAAAAGATGCGGGTACTTTTGTTGCATCTGATCTTCTCTCTCCCAAGTGAATTCAGGTCCCCGCTTGGCATTCCAGCGAACCTTCACTATTGGTATGCGACTTTGTTTCGTTCGTTTGACTTCCTTTTCCATGATTTCTGCTGGTTCTTCCACAGAGTTAAGACTCTCGTTTACTTCTTTTTTGTTGAGTGGAATCACAAGAGTCTCTTCGGATAAACACTTCTTTAGATTTGACACTTGGAAGACAGGGTGTACGTAGTTAAGTTCTTGTGGTAGGCAGAGTTCGTAAGCTACTGGGCCGATTCTAGTGAGAATCTTGAATGGCCCAATGTACCTTGGATTTAGTTTTCCACGATTTCTGAAGTGTATCATTCCCTTCCAGGGTAAGACCTTCGACAGAACGTGGTCACCAACCTGAAATTCCAAGGGTTTTTGTCTCTTGTCTGTGTAGCTCTTTTGTCTATCTATGGAGGCTTTCAATCATTCTCGAATTTGAACAATCTTTTCTATGGTTTCTCGAATGATCTCCAGACTAGTAAGAGTACTATCAGGGACTTGCCCTTTAGCTAGCTGCGAGTCACCCACTTCAGCCCAACACAGAGGGGAACTACACTTACGTCCACAGAGGGCTTCGAATGGAGCAACCTTGATGCTAGAGTGCTAGCTATTGTTATATGAAAACTCGATGAGTGGCAAATGGGTATCCCATGCTTTACAAAAGTCGATCACACAGGCTCTCAACATATCTTCTAGTGTTTGAATGATTCTCTCACTCTGCCCATCAGTTTGTTAGTGATAAGCTATACTTATATACAACCTAGTTCACAGAGCTTTCTGTAATGACTTCCAGAATCGCGAGGTGAATCTATTGTCTCTATCCGAGATAATAGATATGGGCACACCATGTAGTCGTACTTTCTCTTTGATGTAAGTTTTGGTCAGTTTCTCTATCGTGTCTATTTCATTGATTGGTAGGAAGTGTGCGAACTTGGTTAACCTGTCTACAATCACCCATAATCGACACCACCCGTTGTCTTGGGTAAATTCGTTATGAAATCCATTGTAATCTACTCCCACTTCCACTCAGGTATTTTTGGTTGTTGTAGTAAACCTGATGGCTTTTGATATTCTACCTTGACTATGGCACAAGTTAGGCACTTGCCCACGTAGGTAGCAATCTTCGCTTTTCATGTTTGGCCACCAATAAAGTTTCTTGAGGTCCAGATACATCTTTTCTGAACCTGGGTGAACAAAGTATCGAGTCTTGTATGCTTCATTCATGACCACGTCCTTGAAACCACCGAACTTTGGGGTCCAGTTCTGGTTCATGAAATACCAAAATCCATCTCTCTTGATCAAAGTTCTTCTCCATTCCTCTTAAGGCTACACCCGCCACATTTTCCGGCTTTAAGGCTTCCAGCTGATCCTCATTGATTTGTGTGGACAGATGTGAATGGATGGTCATGGTTAGTTCTTTTAATCTGCTACTTGTGTATTCCTTTTTACTAAGGGTGTCTACAACTACATTGGCTGTGCTAGGATGGTAGCTGTCACAACCAAAAAATTTCAAGTCTAGAAACCAAACTAAAGGAATCCCGTATATGCAATAGTGGTAACTATGCAATTACTATTCTTTGGTAATATAATATTTTTGAGAATTATACTACCCTAAAGCCTCCTAAGCAAATGTGAACAATAAGAACTGAAAGTTACATCATGATATTAGTCATATTACATAAAACAAATACATTAGAGTATTATATGCATCTTAGACCATGAACTCTTTCCTAGAAACACGCTTTGGCCATGAACACCTAAAAAGAGGGAATCTAGGCCGTGAACTACATGGCTAATCCAAAACTTGACCATAAACACTTTCCTAGGCATCACATGAAGCGCAAACTCCTCCCCATGAGCCACTTTAGGCCGTAAAACCTTCCCCATGATTCCTTTTTGGCCGTAAACCCCTTAGGGATTTCATTTAGACCGTAAAACATAGTTTATGGTCCATTTGGACCATGAACCCTTCACCATTTCAAAGATGTTTATGGATTATGTGCTGTAAGTGGCTAATTCCAAGAGAAAACTCAGTAAGTAATGCATTATCCAACAGTAACCAAAGTAAACATCTTATCTTTTCCTTATCCCTTATAAAGGACCGTAAATCCCTCCTTCCCATTTTACAAACTCATTCTACATTCTATCAACTCTCAAACTGCTCTCAACATGTTCTAAGGTTCAAGCCTTAATTCTTCTAAGCACTCTTTGGATCCTAGTAAGTATTTCAACTCTTGATTGGTGATTCTATACATTATATTGTTTAGTTCACCATATTTACACATGAGGATATGTGTAAAATATTCTTAGGACATCCATACCCCTATTTTTGATGTTTTCATGGTTTTGGGGAGGATACAAGTCAAGAGTCTTGTGAGATCATAGTATAATTGCTTGTCTATATTTGCATGTTATGATTTATGTGCCTAAAGTTATGAAATTCAATATGAATGGATCAAGAACTCGGGGTTTTGAACAAGTCTCAAGAACTTGAACCATATATCACAACTTATATGTTAGAAACAAAAACTAGTATGTTTATGAAATATGAATCATAAATGGTTATATCAAGAATCATAAGGCTTTGCTTCAAAAATGTGTTTAAACAAGTTGTTGAATATAATATTTTGGAAATGGTTAAATTGGAATATTAATGATATTTTTGGGGACCATTTTCGGCCATATAAATACATATGGACTATTTTAAATCATGGGATAAATTTGAGAAATTATTGAACATCTCAATTTTTAAGGGACCAAAAAGGAAATTTTTGGATAAACAAGGTCCTTTTGAATATTTTTCTCAAATGTAAGTCTAAAATGAACATTTTAGAAGAAATGGGCCATTTTCACACATTTCACCAAGTTTTGGCTACTTTTGACATCTTTTGGCAAATATGGGTCTTACTTGATAATTTATAAAAAGAAGGGCCATTTTTGCCAATGCCGATAATTTTGGGTCATTTTGATAAATATGATTCCAAGAGGATTATCCTCAATATACGTAAATGATAAACCTAGTCAACTAGCACAAGTAACATTATTTATTAAATAACGGATTTTATCGATTACTCAAAAACCGGTTGGTATTCTAGTGAAGATAAGTCTCAAAAAGTACCTAAATATAAATATATTAGTGTACGTCTAAATTCCTGTAAGGAGTTATAACCAGAGTCTCTTGGAGGGAGAGCGAGAATTTGTGTATAGATCTATACGGGGTTGACACCCCGCACCTTCGCTGTTAGCTACAGCTAGACCGGTCAGTCTAGGGTGACAAATGTTTTTATTCGATTTGAACCCCTGAGAAACGCCAAGACATGTCTCTTTCATATTATTATGGTTATAGAGGCTCACTAGAATATGTTTAGAAATTTATGTAAGGAAATACTTCATAAATAAATTTTGGCACATTGTGTTGACTACCCTATGTATGGTAGTGATGGTCCACATTTGTTGTGTTGACCGTCCACCCAACTTGCGCGGGATGTCCACGCTCGCCATGTTGATTTCTTTCACCTAACAAGTATTAGAGTCTTAATACTACTATTTTAAAAATCAGAAAATATAGGATTTTCTGGGGAAAACGATTGTATACAATTTTGAAAACTATAAACTAACACATATGTATGCATGGATACTCAATTGGAGACAGAACTTACGATTATCTCATACAAGAAAATATAGGATTTTCTGGAGTAAACGATTTTATACGATTTCAAAAACGATAAACTAAAGTGAACACTCAAATGTATTTGGTAAGAAAACAATAATTTACAACTATTTTCTTTTTAGAAAACAGGGGATTTTCTGAAAACTATTTGTTATTACTACTCAAACGAACTACTCTCAAATACAACTCTCCTTTATAAATTATATTACTTTTCAAAAATCAATCCTTATAAGGATGAATAAAAAGTAATGACATGCATGCATATATCCATGATTTAAAAGTAAGACTTCAAACGATTTTATAGAAAATATCAGATTTTCTGAAAGTACACTGAGATCAATTCTAAACAAGTGTAAAACTATTTTTATACAAAATGCTTATGAACTCACCAACTTTTTAGTTGACGCTTTTCAAAACGACTTGTATTCTCAGGAAATAAGTAAGTAGGTTAAAGGGATGCAGATTCAGGACTATTTCGTTGTAGTTTGGAACTTATTTGCTTATGTCTCTTTTGTGTAATTTGAAGAACAAATACAATATATAAACAATGTAAGCTTGTTATCTCAATGTATGATGTTTGGATTGCTGTGTTTCATTTATATTCAATTGTTATGATACTGCACAATGAAGTCACCTGCCTCCAGACGTTTCCGCCGTCTGGTCCATGGGTGTGACAGATTGGTATCAGACCATTGTTTATAGTGAACTAGTATATCTAGCCATACAAGATATGCAACTATAAATACAATGGGACTAAAACACACTCTGATTAAAGTAGACATACTTGCTAGAAACATATCATAACAAGAACAAAACAAAAGAACTCAAAGGTTGAACACTGCAGTCAAGCCTGGGTAGTTATGTAATCATATATGGGTTAAATATAGCATGGTCAACTATATTTATTTGAGATATGACCAACATGTGCTTGGGAGTGATGGTGGTGTTGCAACAAACCTAAAACCTACCAATTATAAATACAAGAGAACATCAAGTTTAAAATACTATAGGGGTATTTTAGGATACCATGACCCCCCCCCACTCCTAAACCTTCCTCGTATTCCTTATACCTCTCTTCTCGCACAAACAACATAGCTAAAATTCCTCGCAAAGACCTCTGCTACCCTGTCGCGGTGCCTTGCGGATGGGTCAAGGAGGGAACAAAAGAGGTCGATGAGGAAAACCCAGAGGTGAATCCTAAATAATTCTAAGAGATAAATTATGAAAGGGAGGATTCCGAATCAGAGCCAAGCAAGGATGAAAGCGCCAAGGAAACCCTTAGCGAGCCTTACTCTATTGGTAGTAGGCAAGAGACCCTTTCACATCTCTCTTCCCAGAAACGTAAACACCCAATATAAGTACTCCTAAAGTAGACGTACCTAGTAACAAAACAATACCCACACAAAGACAAGCTTAGTGACTGACACCTACTGGGTTCGGGATGCATTCCCAAAAAAGTCAATCCGATCCACAATCGACATGCACTATGCTCCGATACCCAACAAACCAAGCACTACCCCCATATGGACAACAAGTAACCCGATTTACCTCCCAGTTTCCTACTCGCTGTCATGGGGTAACGGAGACTGGAGGCAAATCCCGATATACGACAATGTAAATCCGAATCCTAACGAATAACAAGAACACCATTTCAAAGCTTTATGGGACCAACAAATAGAACTAGAGAACCACATGAACCGAATACACTCCATAAAGGACGAAGTGACCACCCTGAAACGACATCCGAGTACAACTGAGACTAGGACAACCTTAGCAAAACAAAGATCAGAAAGGGGCCGCTCATGAAATGAGTAAAATGATTGAGCACTTTGTGCGCTATTTCGGCATAGGAGACTCCCCACAATATTCGCCTGAGGCTTATAATGTTGTAAACCACAACCAGTAATAGCAACCCAAGAGAGGTACGCCCTCCAAGAACGTATGTGATATAAATCCAATCATTGTATAGGTGGTCATACCATATCCCGATAAAACATAGCATTCATGCGATGCTTAGTTCTACTCTGAATCATAAATACATCATAGGGATGTAGGTCGAAACAACGAGAAACGTATAACGAAACATGTGAATTATATGCGTACATGCATAAGTTCATATCTACAATCCTAGATAAGACATGACTAGAAATCACTATAGATACTCACAAACCTGTTTCCCATCATGAAACAGAATCATGTCCTCTCATAAAAACAACCAACACCCCGACGAAGCATCAGTCCTACGAATAGATTCCGCCACTTTCCAAACCACTGTAACGGCTGCCGTGGTAGCTGTCATGGCATACCTCCATGCCAACAACACAAACAAAAATGGAAGCAGTGTCGATAATTTCAATCGTAATAATAACCAAGCAAACCAACGAACGATGACTTACCGAGACACCCCAAACTCCAAACCCAAGGTCATGAAATGAAAGTTCAGGAATGAAGAAGGAGGCAGTTTATGACATCCCCAATTTTACGGCCAGAAAAGACCGACTTTGTTTATGCTTTATAAAAATTAGAGTACTTCTTTAATAAAAGTGTTGCGGAATTTTTCCCCAGAAAAACATGATAAATACGTTATTAAAACATTTTCGAAGAAACGTATTTTATTCATTTTAAAACGTTTGGGATGTCATCGTCAATACAGGAACATAAGCATAAACAGAACTTACATTCATTTACACTAATGATTTACATCTCCTTTATTCTCTTAGTGAATTATGTCTTCGTATTGATACCTGTGATACAAAGAAAACTGAGTGGGTCAGGCTTGGGAGCCTGGTGAGCATATAGGGTTTTCAACCCACAATAATACATTTATTATATTCAATTATCAACAATCAACCCAAATACCCATCCCTATTATCTTCTTTAAGGTTTTACCCTAAGAATCGATTATACTTTCTTCATTCATTCCTAAGGGTTTACCTGAGGAACTGGCACACAGTCCATTTGCTACCACGATTTATACAATAAGTACTACGTCGCATAGTCACCAGGGTTCATACAATTGGCACTACGTCTCATAGTCACCAGGTCTTACACAATAGGCACTACGTCTCATAGTCACCTGGGTTCATACAATTGGCACTACGTCTCATAGTCACCACGGTTTACACAATAGGCACTACGTCTCATAGTCACCTGGGTTCATACAATTGGCACTATGTCTCATAGTCACCAGGTCTTACACAATAGGTACTACGTCTCATAGTCACCTGGGTTCATACAATTGGCACTACGTCTCATAGTCACCACGGTTTACACAATAGGCACTACGTCTCATAGTCACCTGGGTTCATACAATTGGCACTACGTCTCATAGTCACCAGGGTTTACACAATAGGCACTACGTCTCATAGTCACCTGGGCTTACTCAATAGGCACGAAGTCGCATCGTCACCAACTATTCCATCTACCCATGTTCTACCCAACATTTTTGTAGATATAAATACAAACACAATTTAAATCATTTAACACCCGCATAAAAACATCAATTCCAAATCCATCTCAAATAGATAATCAATATATATCGCATAGCACGTATTTCATAGCTAATACTTTATATTTATGTATTAGAAGAAAGTAATTATGCACTCACGCATATAAACAACAATATATATAAATATACACATAACACGTATTTTATAAAATACTTCATATTTATGTGTAAGATGAAAGTGACTATACACTCACTTGATCAGAAGATGATCTGACAGCACTACGTCTTGCAGAAGTAGTGTCTCTTCGTAGATCTGGAAGATCTTGACAAAAACCGGCTCCTCGGGGGCAGGGCTTCGGCTCGGGAATAACGCTCTTCGGGATTCTCGGGGCTTCGGATCTCGCTTCGGGGCTCGGGAATGATACCGGGGCTTCGGGATATGATTGGCATGCAAATCGAGGAAAAACTTAGAGAGAGGGAAGAGTTTGAACAAGAGAAAATGGCTGATTTCGAGTTCTATTTATAGGCTGAGGGTCTGGGATTACGCGGGGCGTACTCTCAAATTACGCAGGGCGTACTCAGTACGCGGGGCGTACTCTCAAATTACGCAGGGCGTACTCAGTGCGCGGGGCGTACTCGGTTACGCGGGGCCTACTTTGACGTCACTGCATGCATCGATATGTGGCACTCGAGTATCGGTCAGGCAACTTGCATCCGCCTGAGTACGCGGGGCGTACTCAAATTACGCGGGGCGTAATTGACTCGTCGAACTTCTAAATTGCGTAACTTTTGCATACGAGCTCCGTTTTCGACGTTCTTTATATCCACGCGAAGGTCAGACCATACTCTATAACTTTCATTTAGACTCCGTTGGATAATTTTGACTTTTATTTTTATTATTTATTTTTAGAAGGCTGGGATAGAAAAACTTCGTTATAAATTCATAACTTCTTCGTTTGACGTCCGTTCTCGCCTAACTTTTTATCGTTTCGCTACTAACAACGAGATCTTCGATTCTCATTTAGATTGTTTCGGCTAAAAACCGCTCGATCTCAAATCGAGTATTCGGGCTGCATACCGCTAAGTTGAAACTTAGAAAAATCATAATTTCCTCATACGAAGTCAGATTTGGGCGTTGCTTTTATGCATGCTCTCGGTTTAACGAAATCTACGACTTTCGTTTAGATCGCTAAGGCTAAATATCGCTCTAACATAAATTCACTTTTTACATCATTCAGCGTCGTGTCGGTTCTGTCACGAAACTTCGGCAGGTCATAACTTCTTCGTTATGATTCGGATTTCGACGTTCTTTATATGTACGGAATCCTTGTAACATATACTATAACCTAGTTAAGATTATTCATTCTAAATAATCTTTTATCAGAAACTCATTTTTGACGCTTATCGTCTTTAAATTGACTAGCCCTGATCTACGGGCGTTACACAGTTCGACTCAGAGGCTTACCAAAAGGAAACAAGCAGGAGCAGTCCTTACCCCTACTAGCCCTACTCCTCTCACATCAAGAAAATCATATCTTGGGGGCTTTCCACACTGCAACAAGTGGAAATACCATCATTGGGGAGCCTGTCGGGAATTTCATTGCAAAAGATGCAACGAGATAGGGCACATCTCCCGCTATTGTAGGGCCCCGACCCCATGCATCACTCTGACTCTCTACCCAGAAGTAAGTCCAGTATGTCACAAATGTGGTGCAGTAGGACATTTCAAGAAAGATTGTCCAACAGAGATGAGTGATGGAGGAGTTGATAACTAGATAGGAAGAGGCGACAAGGAACCCTACGAAGGTGTATGGTACATTCCCACGATAAACTTTATGCATCGAATTTTCACAAAAAGGTTTGTTAATTAAAAAGATAATAAAAACTATTTCCCTAATCGAGTAAATCTTGTAAATCACGGAGAAACTAGAGATCCTTGCGCATGGACCCTGATGGTTCCATATGCACGTTAGTATCATATATAGTTGGGATTCTACAAACTAAGGGTGTGTGATCCCGCCTTATTTTCCTATTCCTGGTCTGAATGTTGATTAGGACAGAACCACACAGTTGATTATCTTTCAAATCCTAAGTATGTGTGGTTAGGTCACACCCATCTATAATCAGATTAACGAAGCAGAATTCAGATTTCGAATTCCATCGTTTTTTATATCGGAGATCTCGTATTTCTAAAGCACCTAGCAAGCCAGAACAAAATAGATGCAATAGTAACAACAAAAGCGAAACTAGTAGTGATAAGAACATGAACATAGAACACCCTGTCATCCCGAACAACCATTACCACCCATTTGAAGTAACATTTGTTATATAAGGGCCCCAATGTCATCCATTGGCACCGAATGGCTTGATTCTCACCTTACAAACTTCAAGCACTGCAAAGAGGCTCCCGTCTTACTCAACCGAATAGAAAAAACTTTTCCAACCTATAACGCCAAATATCTAGCATCCAGACACATAAGCCCTTATGTAAGAACACCACGCTCCTCTCTAGCCCCAATAAAGATTAGGAGCAAGAAACGAAAGGAATTAAGGGAATCCAAAAGGTTTACAACCTCCCCCAGATATTCCCTAAATCCATTTGGAAACCTCAACCATGTGCTAAAATGATTTGGAATCGACTCGACTCTTTGAACCATCCCAATAACCAACCCCCCTCCCCCCGATACCACTTAGCACCGTCACAAAAACAAATAGTTTCTGATCATAAGAATGGTATAATAGATAAAGGAAAACATCAGACCCAGTCCCTAACCACAAGAAGCGCCTATCTGACTCATGAGGGGGAAGGGCGAATTGCTCATAGCGCCACTGAATACTAATAAGTCAAACAAACCCAACCTCAAGGATCGATACTGCCTACCCCAAATTAGAGACTTGTTCAACCAACAACAAGGAACTGGCATAGGCCGACCCATCTTTAGCTCAGAACACCATAGGAAGAAACCTTCCAAGGTAACCTAAAACTCATAGGACCAACTACCCCACACGTGAGCTCAACTTTTGCGACAATGGTGCCAACTCTTAAGGCCCAGAAAACTCTACTTCTAAAACAACAGGAGCACGATTCCTAGTAGACCATTTGAAAGTCCTTGCCAAGATAGGTCCGCTAACCTACTGCTTTTGGTTACCATAAGAACTCAGTTTTGAACATTTCACATTCCATGTATTCAACACTCATAGTTGTCTGACCACCGAATCTCTAGAAATTCCCCTCAATGAGATCAAGGTAAACAAGAACCCATACCTTAAAGAGAAGTATGTGTAATAGACATAGAAACAGGTTGGGATACCCACCTGCCTCTAATCGAGCACTCACATAACAACGACTACCACCCGAACATAGGAATTGCACCCCTTTGATTCCATGTGTGGCCAAAGGTGCATATCATTCTCTGTTGGGTTGAAGTGGGAGACGCCCAGGTGGCAAGAGGACAAAAGACCAATAGCACACTTACTAGACCCAAGGTTATTCAAGAAACAATGGAAAAGATAATCCAAATCAGAACACGACTCCAAGCATCGCGGAAATCGACATAAGAGATATGCAGACAGTAGGCTAAAGCCTTTGGAGTTCCAAGTAGGAGATTAGGGTATTATTAAAAGTCTTCCCTTGAAAAGGGATGGTACAATTTCGAAGGAGAGGCAAACTAAATCCCCGATACAACGGACCATTCGAGATCCTTGCCTAAATCGGTCCGGTGGTTTACAAACCCCAACTACCGGCAAAACTAAGTAATGTACACCCTGTATTCCATATGTCAAACCCAAAGAGGTGTGTACCCGACGAAACCCTCACAGTTCCCTATATGAGATTGAAGTGACTAAAAACCTTCTATTCGTTGATCAACTTATCGAAATTATGGATAGAGAAGTTAAGCGCACGAAACAAAGCCGCATCCCCATTGTGAATGCTAGACGAAATGGCCAGCGTGGACCTGAATTCACAAGGGAACGCGAGAATCGAATGATGCAAAAGTACCCTCATCTTTTCGCTAGTTTGCAAAAATAACTCCTAAAATAATTTCGGGACGAAATTCCCTCTAACGGGGGGATGATGTCACAACCAAAAATTTTCAAGTCTAGAAACCAAACCAAAGGAGTCTCGTATATGCAATAATGGTAACTATGCTATTACTATGCTTTGGTAATATAATGTTTTTGAGAATCATACTACCCTAAAGCCTCCTAAGTAAATGTGAACAATAAGAAATGAAAGTTACATCATGATATTAGTCATATTACATAAAACAAATACATTAGAGTATTATAAGCATCCTAGACCATGAAATCTTTCCTAGAAACACACTTTAGCCGTGAACACCTAAAAAGAGGGAATCTAGGCCGTGAACTACATGGCTAATCCAAAACTTGACCATAAACACATTCCTAGGCATCACATGAAGCACAAACTCCTCCCCATGAGCCACTTTAGGCCATAAAGACTTCCTCATGATTCCTTTTTGACTGTAAACCCCTTAGGGGATTTCATTTAGACCGTAAAACATAGTTTATGGTCCATTTGGATCGTGAATCCTTCCCCTTTTCAAAGATGTTTACGGATTGTGAGCTGTAAGTGGCTAATTCCAAGAGAAAACTCAGTAATTCATGCATTATCCAACAGTAACCAAAGTAAACATCTTATTATTTCCTTATCCCTTATAAAGGACCGTAAACCCCTCCTTCCCATTTCTCAAAATCATTCTAAATTTTATGAACTCTCAAACTCCTCTCAACGTGTTCTAAGCTTCAAGCCTTAATTCTTCTAAGCATTCTTTGGATCCTAGTAAGTATTTTAACTATTAATTGGTGATTCTATACATTATATTGTTTAGTTCACCATATTTACACATGCGATATGTGTTAATATTATTAGGACATCCTCAAGTTCAAAGAGTTTATCAAACTCTTCAAGGTTTAGAACTTGGAAACTACTCATCATCTAGCCAAATCACCTACCAAATCAAACCAAGGTGAGCTTCATACCCCTCTTTTTGATGTTTTCATGGTTTTGGGGGAGGATACAAGTCAAGAGTCTTGTGAGATGATATTATAATTGCTTGTCTATATTTTCATGTTATGATTTATGTGCCTAAGGTTATGAAATCCCATATGAATGGCTCAAGAACTCGAGATTTTGAACAAGTTTCAAGAACTTGAACCATATATCACAATTTATATGTTAGAAACAAAAACTAGTATGTTTATGAAATATAAATCATTAATGGTTATATCAAGAATTATACGGTTTTGCTTCAAAAATGTGTTTAGACAAGTTGTTGAACATAATATTTTGTAAATGGTTAAATTGGTATATTAATGATATTTTTGGGGACCATTTTCGGTCATATAAATATATAAGGACTATTTGGAATCATGGGATAAATTTGATAAATTATTGAACGTCTCAATTTTTAAGGGACCAAAAATGAAATTTTTGGATAAACAAGGGCCTTTTAAACATTTTTCTCAAATGTAAGTCTAAAATGAACATTTTAGAAGAAATGGGCCATTTTCACACATTTAACCAAGTTTTGGCTACTTTTGACACCTTTTGGCAAATATGGGTCTTACTTGATAATTTATAAAAAGAAGGGCCATTTTTGCAAATGCTGATAATTTTGGGTCATTTTGATAAATATGATTCCAAGTGGATTATCCTCAATATACGTAAATGATCAACCTAGTCAACTAGCATGTGACAACCCGAAATTTATTCCGTCATTTTTAACCCCTCCTTCCGTTAATAAGCCTCGTTTTATTAAACTGTCCGTTAACCTTTTGGATTGGTTAATTAATTTGGGATTTTTATAATGACTTAGTAAGAGTTGAAACAACTTAGAAACACCCTCAATAATCCCTTGAAAAGTTTTAGTTTCAACCAAGTGAAAATACGACCATTTAATTGGGTGCGACCAAAAGTCTCGTTTAACGGTAGTATCGGGTAGATTTCCACTGAGCCCCAACTCAAACCCCTATATAAGGGTGAGTGGAGTCCATTTGAGACTTTCCACTCTCTCTACAACTTGTTTTCGATCCAAAAACGCCCATACGAGCCCCAAGCTAGTAAGTAATCTGTCCTAACTTGTTGTGTAGCTTAGTTAACATGCAAATTCGTGTTTAAGACATCAAATAGGGGCAAATTCATATGTTTACGGCCCAAGAACACTCTTGGACCGTGAACACCCATAAGTGGGGTTTTGAAGCCCCAAAACCCCTCTAAACTACCCCTAGGGCTTAGATATGACTTGTGGACTTACACCTCCGAGCTTAGAACACCAAAACCTTGCATTTTGGAGAGTAAACATGAGTTTACGGTGCAAGAACACTCTTGGACCGTAAACCCCTCTTCATAGGCCGTGAACACCCTTTAGGGTGTTAGAATTGCCCTCAAACACCTCCTATGGCCTGGGAAAATGTCTAGAAGAAACCCCCATGGAAGTAAAGGCATTAAACATCAATTAAACCAAGGATTTAATAGTTTACGCCCGTAAACCCCCCTACGATTGGTCCATGGGTCGTAAACTCCCAAAAGGAGGCCAAATGATGCCCTAACTTCCTCATTTGACTTGGAAAAATGCATAGAACTTTATTCTCTACCATTTAAGACCTTAATACACCAAAGGAAGGAACATACAAGAGCTTACTGTCGTAAACTCCTTGTTTAGGGTCGTAAACTCCTTAAATGGTCCATTTGGATCCTTAAACCCCTTCATATGCCTTATATTTGGACCTAGCCTAATTCTATGAGTGATATAAGACCTTGAAGCATCCTAGAACACATCACCCATGAGTTTACGGCTATAAACTCATGGGGATATGGACTTAGGGCCGTAAACTCTATAAAGAGTTTACTCTTGAAGTGTAAACTCCCTAACTAGGCCATACACACCCTTAGATACTACCTGGGACACCCCTAGCACTTAACCAAAGTGTTTTCCGCACTTTAGGATGTGTATACGTGTTTAATTAGTATTATATTTACTAATTGTATGTAAACATATGTCATCATATGTTAATAGGTCACTAAGTGTGTTCAAGTCTTTACTTGACACCGAGCACCCAACCGGCACTTTCGTTCGATCCACTTACAACAGGTGAGTTCATACCCCTGAATTAACATTTTAAATGTTTTTACATGCTTTTATGGGGGGGATACAAGTTAAAACATGCTAGTTATAATATCAATCATATGTGATTAATAACCCGCATGCACAAGGATTTATTACACTTTCAGTTGTTTATCGAGTATAATACTATAGATGGTCTTCCAAAACATCTTTACTTGTTTAAATCTTTTCTCAAATTATCTCTCGTGCTGTATGTTTTACTTCTAAACCAGTTACAACAGTGTTTTAAACAAAGGTTTTCTTTACTTAAATTGTGTTATCAAATTATATTCAAAACGTGTTTATGAACGGTTTTTCAAAGCTTGTTTTACATAACTATATCAAGTCGTGAATTCTTATTTTTAAAGGTTTTCCAAAAGTTTTACCAAATTTTTCTTCTATACTTCTATACTTCTGCTTCATTAAATGCATGTCTGTACTTGTATAGTTATATAAATAATGTTTAAAAGACTTAGGAAGGCTAGTTCGCCCTATTTCCTTTTCCTCGTTTAAACATTAGTTATATATCATGTATACACGTATAGACATAAAGTTTTACATCAGCCAGTTCATTTCCCTTGGGTAGCAAGGACATCCTTCCATTCATCATTCATAGATCAGAGACACTAGTAACTATTATAGGAATAGTTAGGAGGTTCTATTCACTCTTTCTAGTACGAGAATTTCCACAGGAGTCAGTTCATACGCGAGTCTATATCATTTCTCCAGCGCCTCTAATAAAATTCAGAATACGAGATGCATCTTCAAGACACGGATCTCCCCGTTGTCGAGTTGGTACTAGAGTCTCCTGTAGGGAGAGCTGGCATTGTGTGTATAGATCTATACGGGACTGATGCTCCCGCACCCTGACTGCTAGCTATAGTCCATGGCCTACCAAGCCAAGGGGTGACAAATGTCATATTTATTCTGACGCTTGCAGGGTGTCAAGTACTCTAGTGTCAATCAGTATGGTTATGAGTATCTCCATGTTTACCTTATAATTCATGGGCTTAAGGTAACGAGAATTTAACACTGTATTCTTGAAACCACCCACTTAGGATTTCCCTTTGTTTTGAACCTTGATAGTTGTATCTTTCATTTGATACTGTCTGGGGTCTGTGCTTCTTTATTTTAGACCTTGCTAGCTGTATCTTTCAATTGATACCGTCTGGGGTCTGTGTTTCCTTTTGTTAGACTGAGCCAGGCGTATCATTCATTCGGTACTCTCCTGGAGTCTATGATTTCTTTTGCCTTAGTCAGCAGTATTTTCTGCTGAGGCATATGTTATTTTCCCTAATGTTTTTACTAGTGATATTCTCCTACTCCTTTAAAGTCAAATACCGTATTTTGGTATTGATAATATTTCAGGGAAAGATTCTCTTTAAAACATGACACTGTCAAGTCTTGGTAGAAGACTGCTTTTAATTAGAAAATATAGGATTTTCTAGAAAAGACACTAGTACACCATAGATTCTAAACTACTACTTTTTATAAAGTTATTTTGAATAAAATACTTACTTACACAAATGACACTAAATACTTATGAACTCACCAGCATTTATAAAAATGCTGATACTCGCTTTCAAAATAATTTGTATTCTCAGGTCACCAATAGACAGGTACATCCCAGGAGCTTTTGTGGAGACAGCCTCGTACCCAGCTGCATCTATATTATTACTTGTATTACTTCGATGTTGCTATGAAATGTAACTTATGTAAAACTATTACTATTAATGAAATGGTTGTTGTACTTTGATTACTATACTGCATATGTTGTGATACTTGGCTTGACGTCATCCACCCCAGAACGTTTCCGCCGTTCCGGTTTTGGGGTCTGAGGTAGCACAAGTAACGTTATTTATTAAATAATGGATTTTATCGATTGCTTAAAAACCAGTTGTTATTCTAGTGAAGATGAGTCTCAAAAAGTACCTAAATATAAATATATTAGTGTACGTCTAAATTCCTGTAAGGAGTTATAACCAGAGTCTCTTGGAGGGAGAGCGAGAATTTGTGTATAGATTTATACGGGGTTGACACCCCGCACCTTCGCTGTTCGCTACAGCTAGACCGGTCAGTCTAGGGTGACAAATGTCTTTATTCGATCTAAGCACCTGAGAAACACCAAGACAGGTCTCTTTCATATTAGTATGGTTATATAGGCTCACTAGAATATGTTTAGATTTTTATGTAAGGAAAGACTTCATAAATAAATTTTGGCACATTGTGTTGACTACCCTATGCATGGTAGTGATGGTCCGCATTTGTTGTGTTGACCGTCCACTCAACTTGCGCGGGGTGTCCATGATCACCATGTTGATTTCTTTCACCTAACAAGTATTAGAGTCTTAATACTACTATTTTACAAATAAGAAAATATAGGATTTTCTAGGGAAAATGATTGTATACAATTTTGAAAACTATAAACTAAAACATACGTATGCACGGATACTCAGTTGGAGACAGAACTTACGATTATTTCATAAAAGAAAATATAAGATTTTCTGTAGTAAACGATTTTACACGATTTTGAAAACGATAAACTAAAGCGCATACTCAAATGTACTTGGTAAGAAAACAAGAATTTAAACCTATTTTCTTTTTAGAAAACGGGGGATATTCTGAAAACTATTTGTTATTACTACTCAAACGAACTACTCACAAATATAAGTCGCCTTTATAAATTATATTACTTTTCAAAAATCACTCCTTATAAGGATGAATAAAAAGTAATGACATGCATGCATATATCCATGATTTCAAAGCAAGACTTCAAACATTTTTATAGAAAATATCGGATTTTCTGAAAGTACACCAAGATCAATTCTAAACAAGTGTAAAACTATTTTTATACAAAATGCTTACGAACTCACCAACTTTGTAGTTGACGTTTTTCAAAACGACTTGTATTCTTAGGAAATTAGTAAGCAGGTTAAAGGGACGTGGATTCAGGCCTATTTCCCTGTAGTTTGGAACTTATTTGCTTATGTCTCTTTTGTGTAATTTGAAGAACAAATACAATATGTAAACAATGTAAGCTTGTTATCTCAATGTATGATGTTTTGATTGCTATGTTTCATTTATATTCAATTGTTATGATACTGCACAATGAAGTCACCCGCCTCCGACGTTTCCACCGTCTGGTTCGGGGGTGTGATAGTAACAAATCTCACATTCGTAGTCATTAATTAGTTCTACCCATTGTCTCTGTCTCATGTTAAGCTCCTTTTGGTTGAGAATATGTTGAAGACTTTTGTGGTCGGTGAATATGATGCACTTTGTACCGTAAAGGTAGTGTCTGCAGATCTTCAGAGAAAATACTATTGCTCCCAACTCAAGATCATGAGTGGTGTAGTTGACCTCATGTGCCTTTGACTGTCTTGAGACATAGGCAATAACCTTTCATCGCTGCATAAGCACATAGACTAGCCTTTGATTGGATGCATCGCAGTATATAATGAAATACTTTGTCCCTTCTGGAAGAGACAAGATAGGTGCGCTTGTAACGACCTAAAAATCACGACTAAAAATTTTCTTTAAAACATTACTAAAACCATATTTATAAAAACCGTATCATAAGTCATAACATAACGTCCGAGTATTAATTCAAAACATAATCTCGTTATCAGAGTAAAACATCCCAGGCTAACTGACTATGGTGGGTGCACTGCAACCTCTCCGAGCTCCTCTTTTGAAAACTGAGTACCTAAAACCAAAAACTAAAATTGTAAGCACAAAGCTTAGTGAGCTCCCCCAAACTACCACATACCATATAATAACATCTAAAGCACATACTGGGCCTTTCCCACTGCATCGGACCGAATTTCGAAAACTGCATCAGACCGAAGTCCGGAAATTGACCAGGGCCTTGCCCTCTGCATCGGATCGAAGCCTGGAAACTGCATCAGACCGAAGTCTGGAACTGACCAAGGCCTTGCCCTCTGCATCGGACCGAAGTTCAGAAACTGCATCGGACCGAAGTCCGGAACTGACTGGGACCTTGTCCCCTGCGTCGGACCGAAGTCTGGAACTAACTGCATCGGACCGAAGCCCGGAACTAACTGAACATAACATAGCATAGCATATCAAATAGCATGAACACATATACTGCATACTGCATCGGACCGAAGTCCAGAACACATAACACAAAGACATGCTTGAATCATAAAGACGTCAAGCACACTGAACTACTACATCGGACTGTCGTCCGGAACTACTGCTAACTAAACAGGTCGACATTGTGGTCGTAGACCCGTTCCTACTGGAAGGAAACTCACCTCGAAGAACTGACTGCTAAAAGCCTGAGTAAGGATACCCTGACTGCTATTCCGACTGCTCCCTGGCTATCATGACCAATTAAAAACACGAAATCAAAATAAGGATCCTTCTATGGGTATGGTGTGGGTCATAACCAAGGCCCAAACCCTTTAATTCTTCTAAGTCCATCAATGGACCACTAAAGGCCCACTAATCATAAGGGCCCTAGTTAACCCCAAAAATGTCCTTGGCTCATAATCTAACTCACTTACGATGGCCCACTATGGCTCAAAGGCCCAAAATCCAAACCACAGCCCACACCGAGGCCCAAAATGCACAAAGCCCAACTGGCTGCTTTACGTGGGGCGTACTCTAATGTACGCTTAGCGTACATGCTTGGTGACGAGTACGTTGGGCGTACCTACACGTACGCTCAGCATAATACCTTGTTAAGTCAACTTTCTTTTAAGTGCTTAATACCTCGATTCAGAAGCTACAAACTCAGATCCAAACCTTATTCCATGTCTTAAGCCGTAAAGTCACTGACTTGGTGATTTATATGGCCCAAACCAACTCAAACTCCCAAAATAATCTTCTACTTCCATAAAAGGGGACTAGATCTCATGCATGGACTTAATAGAACCATAAAGGTTGGAACTTTACTGCTTATGGGACTCATATGACTCTAATGGAGGCAACCCTGGTCTTAGAAACGAGCTTAAGTCATAAATTCCCAATCTTGGGACCAAAAGGTCCATAAACTTGTACTAAAGGAGATCCAAGAGGTTAATCATCAAGCTCAAGACCTTTTACCTTGTAGAGGTCCAAAATGAAGCACTTATCCCAGATCTACAAGCTCTAGCTTCCAAGGTTCCTCCTTGCCAACCTTCTTCTCTTTACTTCCAAGATTTAAACCACTAAAATGGGTTCTTTAACATCAAGATCTCATAAAATGAAGGTAGGGACGTTCTAGGGTTTCTTCTGAGGTTGGGGAGGCTGATATGGGGGCTAGGGTTGAAACCATAATGTCCTTTATATAGTGCTTAACCCAAAAATAGGGTTTTATGATCTTTAGCGTACGCTGGGCGTACGCCTTGAACACCCGCAACCAAATTGCCCCATTACACTGGGCATAACCCAGCTTACGCTAGGCGTACCCATGCGTGCCCCAACATGCATGCATGGCCTTCCATGCAAACTTTTCTCTATAAGGGCTATTCTTGCCAAATCTTCAAAGTGTCATAACTCCTTCATTCTAGATCCGTTTCTGATGAACTTTATATCCACGGAAAGGTGGCGAGAAGACCTACTCTTCTAACGACACACTATGGCCCGAAAACTTCTCGATTAATACCTCTAAATTTAATAAAGGACTAAAACGCCCGTGGCCTTGGCCTCTGAAATTCCATAAAAGAATATTTTAGAACAGGGTGTTTCAACTCTCCCCCACTTAAACTAGACTTCGTCCTCAAAGTCCGCTACGACCAACTATCTCACAACACCTTACAGCTTGCCACTGACTATGCACTTTGCCTATCCGATCGAATTCTTCAAAATTTCTTTTCCCGAATAATCTGATCATTACCATCCTCCAGTACAACACTTTTACCTAACCGGAAATCCCACCGGTACTCCAAGTATACTTACAGCTAGTAGACAAGGGGTTTACCCCTTTACCCTGCACCACCACTGGCCTTTCCAAGGCAACTGTCCCCAAGCAACAAACCTTTCCAATATCCTTCAATTCTCTGCTGAGCTGCAATTCCGGCCACTCCTAATGTCGTCCATCACACCACTACTCAAAATAATTCCGCATACGATGCTCCAGTACTGAAACCTCCACTCTGCGCGAGACGTCATACAATCTGACGAGAAGCAGATCTCACTCTGCTATTGTCAAGACTCTACAAGAACTACACAACATAGACAATGCAACTGCTCCGAGATTACCTGATTCCGCGATGAGCCACTTAGAATCACCCGACAACTTGAACAACATGGTCGTTTCCACATGCATACCCATCACAAAACTAATACTGACTATAACACTGAAACTATCCGAAACACTGAACTGACTGAAACATTGAACTACCTGAAACACTGAACTGCCTGAAACACTGACTTTCTGAGACACTAAACTCCCTTAAACACTGAACTGTCTCCCAAAATATCTTGAGACCTTCCTGGTTTCCAACCATTCGTCGGTTATCTGCAACACCGAGTTCCAACTCAACTGTGGAGCCCCAAGGACTCCTTACTTAACCTCTCACACAACTTCTGAACGAAATCCTTTTGTGGAACTAGTTTCCCACTAGTCATCCTATCACTGTGACCCTAACAACCTCCCGATCCAACCGACCGGGTCCATACATCGAATCCTGACATCATCAAATCCAAGACTAAAAGCGATGGTTCCAAAACCAATGGTAGCCCTTGACATACACGAACCTAAGCGGTCCACTGCTTCCCTGATCTCATAACTGGGGTGACGATCCAACTATTGATTCGTTGGTTCATCCATAGCTAAACCATTTGGGAAAATCCAAAATCTAACCAGTGGATCTCCATATCCTCACTGCTGCACCCGAACTAGTGGGTACTACTGCTTCCCCAGCGTCTAAACAACATGCTCATGCTACCTACCAACCTGATGAATGATACGGCTACACCCGCAGACTTACAACTCTCAAATACTATCTGGCTGCCAGTGAGTGCTACGGCTACCCCCACAGACTTACAACACTCTACTACTATCTGACTGCTAGTGAATGTTATGGCTACCCCCGTAGACTTACAACACTCTACTACTATCTGACTGCGAGTGAATGCTACAGCTACGCCCGCAAACTTACAACACTCTACTACTATCTGACTGCTAGTGAATGCTATGGCTACCCCCGCAGACTTACAACACTCTACTACTATCTGACTGCTAGTGAATGCTACGGCTACCTCCGCAGACTTACAACACTCTACTACTATCTGACTGCTAGTTAATGCTAAGGCTACCCCCTGAGACTTACAACACTCTACTACTATCTAATTGTTAGTGAATGCTACGGCTACCCCCGCAGACTTACAACACTCTACTACTATCTGACTGCTAGTGAATGCTACGACTACCCCTATAGACTTCCAACACTCTACAACTATCTGACTGCTTTACTAACTACTATTCCGAGGACATCCTGACTACCCCTAGTTCTGCTAGCGATTCCTCACCCTGATTTCCCCAAAACCAGCCCTCAGTCATCAAATGCTACATCTACCTCGTCGTCTATATCCTTGATACACTAGCGTTCCGATGAGGAATTCTTCGGCTTGGTTCCCAAACCAACCGTCTACTAATCCAGATACATGAAACCATCGTTGGGAAGTTCCCAAACCCCCAACTCCTGAACCCACTCAACCCTTCAGCTGCTTTTCCTTACTATTTGAAGATTACCAACCCTTTCTAAAACTAGCATGCTACCAATTCTGAATACTTGAAGGGTTCTCCCCCACTTTGATCTGACTAGCTCTTTACTATTCACTTATTGAAAAGGATTCCCCATCCTTCCAATCATCAAAAAGGCGATCTGCTGACCACCAACGTTCATCTCTGCTGGCACTTCCACTAACCTTTACTAGATCTGAACCATCCTTGCTAACTAGTCGAGCACCCCTCAATCCTTAACTGCATTTACTTTAGAAACCGCATCCTGAGAACCTGTACTTAGGGTGAACATTTCCAACCCACTTCCCTACCATCCACTAGCAACCCCACTAGAAGCTCTACATTGTCACTAACTGATCAATACCCGAATGACACGTTCCGAAAGTAGTGAGGCACCACTGAATCTTACACATACATGCTATAGTTACTACATCTGAAGTATCTTGCTCTAGAGGGGACGACCTCCAATTTACCATTCTAATTCCAAGGCATGAAGATGGCATATAACTCAATCACAAGCAAATTACAAAATTTTGAAATACTTTTACCAATACCGATGCAATACCATAACAATACAAAAAATCTATTGCAACTCGATCTTCACTTCCTGCGAGACGTTGGGCGTCAGGACCCGAACCCTCTCCACCTCCAAAACAGGGCAACGAGACTTGAAATGATGTGGCTGGTGACCATGAAAACATACCTGATCCTTCTTACAATCCCGATGCACATGCCCCCTTTCCCCGCACTTAAAGCACCTGAACTTGTGAAAAGCAAACCCATGAGTCCCTCCACACTTACCACACACCTCTAGGTCCTCCTGACTTCCAGCACCCAAATCAACTGAGTATGACTCCCCACTTCTTCCCAATTGTCCTGAAATTCGTGCCCGCTTCCTTTTTCCGAGCTGCCCTTCCAAACCAATCTCCTGCTCCCGAGTGACCCCGACTACCCCCATCAACCGTATGAACAACAGCCGACTGATCCAGGAACTTACCGGTCAACCGTTCAGTGACTCGCTCAATAATGTCGGGTAACTCCTCATGTACAGCTCGAGAAACCTCCACATCAATCCAATCATGTAGGGGGTCTCCTGAGGACGAGGTGCGGCACCCCCTTCCAATTCCAAATGAAAAGAGCTAACAATGGATTCCCCCTTCTCGATGTATCCCAGGGATCCATAAGTATTGGGCTCCAGGCGAGCCCCTAACTGTCCTAAAACTATCCCGGCCCTAAAGGCCTCAAGATGACTGTCCATAAGCTCCACAATGGCCTCTCTAACCGAACCGAAAATCATTGGATTCTGATCAATGATGTTGCACGTAATTTTTGCGGAAATGAAATCCCTCATCTAATTATCAAGTTGTCCGGCTCTAGAGCCTGAGCCAGATCCCTCTCTAGTACCTGAATTGCCAACTGGTATCTCGCGCAATGTCACCATGATGAAAACATATTACAATAACTATCAGAATAGTCATTGCTACTGAGGGATCTCACACATACTCCATCATTCCCTGGTTTCATCCTGGCCCCTCTTGAATCGAGTACGGATCTTCTGCTTTCAGTAGTAAGGGCCCATACTACCTTCCACATCTATCCATACTTTCTTCAAGAACTGCCTTGACTCTACCAAGTCCCTTCTATTGCTACCGATCTCTGCTACTCTCATCCTAGGCTTTCCCTAGGGAAATCTCTGACTCCACCCAAACCAGTCCTCAGCTACTGAAGGCCTCCTTGTAATGCCAATTAGCCATCACCTGAATACCATCACATGTGACGAGGCTTAGATAATCCTTCGAGTAAAAGAATCGTCCCTAAAACGGTTAGACTCAGACAAGAGCTGCACAATAGGGCCAAATCCAGCACTCTGAGATTATTCAACCCTGATTACATGTGACGTGACGTATTCACCAAATGACTAACTCCTATCACCTAGAGTCCCACAAAGCAGAAAGCAAGCAGCATTCAGACACAGGAAACTACTCAGGCAAATCTATCCTTATGACAAGAAACTGTACTAGCATACCATGTTAAGCTCATACTATCAGGCATAACCTAAATAGGCTATCCTACTACTGTCTACTCAATACTAGCATGCAATTCTCATAATGCTGGAACACATATAGTAGGCACATAAGGCATCCTCCTAGATCCTTAGTCCTATTCTAGCATGCTGTTCTACTGAAACTGAAACTAAAACTAGAACTGAAACTAGAACTGAAACTGATAATCATAAACTTGTATGGGTAATTTGGGAGTACTTACTTGAGCTCGGCTGATTGCATGCACCACACCCTTTTTCTCTTTTCAAAGTTCTTTTCTTTTTAAAAATTCTTTTCATTTTTTCTAAAACTCTTTTCTTTTCTCAAAACTCTCTTTTTACAAAAACTGATTTTCCTTTTAAAAATTTCTATACCAATTCCTTAGTTTGAGTTCAGACACACCCGAAAGTGTGCCCGAATCCCTCAAACCAAGGCTCTGATACCAACTTGTAACGACCTAAAAATCACGACTAAAAATTTTCTTTAAAACATTACTAAAACGATATTTATAAAAACCGTATCATAAGTCATAACATAATTTTCGAGTATTAATTCAAAACATAATGTCGTTATCAGAGTAAAACATCCCAGGCTAACTAACTATGGGGGGTGCACTGCAACCTCTTCGATCTCCTCTTTTAAAAACTAAGTACCTGAAACCAAAAATTGAAACTGTAAGCACGAAGCTTAGTGAGCTCTCCCAAACTACCACATACCATACAATAACATATAAAGCAGATACTAGGCCTTGCCCACTGCATCGGACCGAAGTCCGGAAACTGACCAGGGCCTTGCCCTCTGCATTGGACCGAACTCTGAAACTGACCAAGGCCTTGCCCTCTGCATCGGACCGAAGTCCGGAAACTGCATCAGACCAAAGTCTGGAAACTGCATCGGGCCGAAGTCCAGAACTGACTGGGACCTTGTCCCCTGCATCGGACCAAAGTCCGGAACTAACTGCATCGGACCGAAGCCTGGAACTGACTGAACATAACATAGCATAGCATATCAACTAGCATGAACACATATACTGCATACTGCATCGGACCGAAGTCCAGAACACATAATACAAAGACATGCTTGAATCACAAAGACGTCAAGCACACTGAACTACAACATCGGACTGTCGTCCGGAACTACTGCTAACTAAACGGGTCGGCATTGTGGCCGTAGACCTGTTCCTATTGGAAGGAAACTCACCTCGAAGAACTGACTGCTAAAAGCCTGAGTAAGGATACCCTGACTGCTGTTCCGACTGCTCCCCGGCTATCATGACCAGTTAAAAACACTAAATCAAAATAAGGATCCTTCTATGGGTAAAATGACTATTTTACCCCTGCTATGGTGTGGGTCATAACCAAGGCCCAAACCCTTTAATTCTTCTAAGTCCATCAATGGCCCACTAAAGGCCTATTACTGGCCCAACTTTGTAAATTGGGCCTAACTACTCATAAGGGCCCTACTTAACCCCAAAAATGTCCTTGGCCCATAATCTAACTGACTTCTGATGGCCCACTATGGCTTAAAGGCCCAAAATCCAAACCACAGCCCACACCGAGGCCTAAAATGCACAAAGCCCAACTGGCTGCTTTATGCGGGGTGTACTCTAATGTACGCTTAGCGTACAGGTTTGGTGACGAGTACGTTGGGCGTACCTACACGTACGCTCAACGTATTACCTTGTTAAGTCAACTTTCTTTTAAGTGCTTAATACCTCGATTCAAAAGCTACAAACTCAGATCCAAACCTTATTCCATGTCTTATGCCATAAGGTCACTGAATTGGTGATTTATATGGACCAAACCAACTCAAACTCTGAAAATAATCTTCTACTTCCATAAAAGGGGACTAGATCTCATGCATGGGCTTAATAGAACCATAAAGGTTGGAACTTTACTGCTTATGGGACTCATATGACTCTAAGGGAGGCAACCCTAGTCTTAGAAACGAGCTTAAGTCATAAAGTCCCAATCTTAGGACCAAAAGGTCCATAAACTTGTACTAAAGGAGATCTAAGAGGTTAATCATCAAGCTCAAGACTTTTTACCTTGTAGAGGTCCGAAATGAAGCACTTATCCCATATCTACAAACTCTAGCTTCCAAGGTTCCTCCTTGCCAACCTTCTTCTCTTCACTTCCAAGCTTTAAACCAACAAAATGGGTTCTCCAAGGTCAAGATCTCATAAAATGAAGGTAGGGATGTTCTAGGGTTTCTTCTGAGGTTGGGGAGGCTGATATGGGGGCTAGGGTTGAAACCATAATGTCCTTTATATAGTGTTTAACCCAAAAATAGGGTTTTATGATCTTTAGCGTATGTTGGGCGTACCTCCACGTACGTTAGGCGTATGCCTTGAACACCCGCGACCAAATTGCCCCATTACGCTGGGCATAACCCAGCTTACGCTAGGCATACCCATGCGTGCCCAACATGCATGGATTGCCTTCCATGCAAACTTTTCTCTATAAGGGCCATTCTTGCCAAATCTTCAAAGTGTCATAACTCCTTCATTCTAGATCCATTTCTGATGAAATTTATATCCACAGAAAGGTGGCAAGAAGTCCTACGCTTATAACAACACACTCCGGCCTGAAAACTTCTCGAATAATACCTCTAAATTTAATAAAGGACTAAAACGCCACTGGCCTTAGCCTCTGAAATTCCATAAATGAATATTTTAGAATAGGGCGTTACAGCGCTGCACAGGCCTCGCTTTAGTGTTTGGAATGCAGTGTCTTCTTTTTCTCCCCAACTAAAAGTTATACCCTTCTGAGTTAGGTGAGTAAGCGGTTTAGCGATTCTAGAGAAGTTTGTATGAATCTGCGATAGTAATCTCTGTGGACGTTCTTGGTGCTGACTAGTTCTCGATTGCCTTTATTTTATGGGTCCACGTGTATTCCTTCTTTGCTGACCATGTAACCAAGGAAATTTACTTTCCTAATCCAAAACTCGCACTTTGAGAATTTCGTGTATAGCTTCTCCGCCCTTAATGTTTCTAGAACTTGTCTTAAGTGCTGATTATGTTATTCCGTGCTTCGTGAATAGATAAGTGTATAATCTATGAATACTATCAAAAATATTTCTAGGAAAGGACGGCACACTCGATTCATTAAGTCTATGAACACAACGGGTGCATTTCCCAGACCAAAGGGAATCCCTACAAACTCGTAGTAACCATAACAAGTTCGAAATGTTGTCTTGGGAACATCATTCTCATGGACTCATAATTGGTAGTACCCTGATCTCAGGTCGATATTTGAAAATTAGCTCTCTCCTTGGAGTTGGTCGAACAAGTCTTCTATTCATGGTAGAGGGTAACGGTTCCTAATGGTGAGCTTGTTTAGTTTGTAGTAGTCTATGCACATTCAGAAAGATCCATCATTCTTCTTCACGAACAATACCGGTGCTCCCTAGGGTGAGTAGCTCGGTCTGATGAATCCCTTACTGAACAGTTCATTGAGCTGGCTGGATAATTCATGCATCTCTTCTGGTGCTAGACGATACAGGGATTTAGCTACAAGGGCAGCTCCAGGAATCAAGTCGATTAGAAACTCGACTTGGCATTCGGGAGGAACTCCTGGGAGATCCTTGGGAAAGATGTTAGGAAAATTATAGACTTCGGGAATGCTCTCGAGGTCTTTTACTTCTTGTTTTTTATCCACGACATGGGCTAAGAACGCGTGGTACTCCTTATGTAAGTATTTTTAGGCTTTCACGCAAGAGATGATACGAAGGCTCGCATTGGGTTTGTCGCCATAGATGACAAGGGTTTTTTCGTTTGGCAGATTAAGGCAAACGACCTTCTCATCGCATAGAATATCGGCACGGTGAGGACTTAATCAATCCATGCCGATGATAACATCGAAACTTTTTATTGGGACATGCATAAGGTTGATTGGGAAAGAGTTATCGTTTAGTGTGAGTGTGCAGCTTATGTCTATGTCATTTTGCTCTCGGTTTTCCCGCTAGCAATCTCAACGGTGAATGTTTCATTTAGAGATTGTGGTTTTTGTTTGAGGCGGTGTTTAAAATTGTGGCTTACAAAACTCCTCTCCGCACCACTATCAAATAGTTTGCATGCATAAGAGTGATTGACGAGAAACGTACCCGTGACCACTGTAGGATCTGCTATTGCTTCCTCCTGTCCCATGGCCAACACTCTTCCCGCACCGCCAACGTTCTTTGTCTTCAGGAATCCCTCTTGTAGTTCCCTGTTTCACCACACCTATATCAGGCTTGGCTTACTCCAGTTCTGGTGGTCTGGGTGTTTGATTGCTCCAGTACGTTAGTGAAACGTGTAGTGTGCCCTTCCTATTGTAGTTGTTGCACTGCATCTCACGAAATGGTCTGTGGTGATGGAAATTGCATTTGTCGCACCTCGGGAGGTTCCCAATGTATCGACTGGGAGGTGCTTGGGTAGTAGAAACAGTAGCAGCATGGACTACCATAGTTTGTTGTTTCTTTGAGGGCTCTTGAGATGACTGCCCCTTTCTTTTGTTCCAGAATTTATTCTTTCCACCACTTTCTTTCGGTTGCTCGGGAGCAGCTGTCATGAATCCTTGACGAACCCCATGATCTACGAGGGTCTGCGCCAGACTTTTTGCGCTATCGAAAGTAAGTGGGTTTGTAGCGATTACATTCCATTGGATCTGAGGAGAGAGTCCCCAGATGTATATTTCTACTTTCTTGCTCTTCGTTGTGACCATCCCAGGGCACAGAGTAGCCAGGTCACTAAATTTGGCAGTGTATGTAGCAATATCGAAGTCCTTCATCGTCATACCCCAGAGCTCCTGCTCTAGCTTATGCACCTCGCCCCTCGGGCAGTATTTTGTTAGCATTAGTTCTTTCAAGTCGTCCCAGCTCATGACATTAGCTATTGGAGAGTCAACGACTTGACTTGAATGTTGCACCAAGAGAGAGCTCTGTCTGTGAAAGTGCATGCTGTAAATTTCACTTTGTTAGTTTCGGGGCACACCAAATTTTGAATATTGATTTGGTCTTGTTGAACCAGTGTGTTAAAGCAATGACACCTCCGGTGCCATAGAAGGATATGGGTTTAGCGTTAGTGAAGTCTCTATAGGAACACTCTCTCGGGTGTCCATGACTATCTCCATGATTAGAAGGGTGGGCACCACTATCCGCCCCACTAGTGCCATTGGCATTGATCTGCGTCATGACTACTGCCACGACGGTGGTTACTGCTGCTTGGAACACAGCAGGGTCATACTGAGGAGGTGGCGACAGTGGTGGATTCGTCGGTGGGTTGTTTTTCTTTCTATTGGACTTCTTTGGAGGAATATTTCTCTATAATGGTTTAAGAGGAAATGATGATAAGTCCTCTACAGTGGTCATGAATCAGGTGATATTGAACAAGGTATATTTTATCATGACAGTTATAGTGTTTTATTAAGCGATTTACAGCGGAAATCTACTAATATAAATAAGCACTCGCCATGAAATTTATAGCAACACATGAAATGAATTTGTATAGTGTGATTCGTGACTGATCCCCCTATAATCGCATAGTGTATACAAATTATATATAACTAAAACAAAATAGGACTTTGAATAAGTGATCATACTCTAAGTCCACAACCAAACAAGGAACAGGAAGTAAAGCTAAATCACCTATTCTAGGTCTATAAACCTTACTTATTTATAACTTAAATGTATACACTTAGCAATTATAGATCTATCAGCAAGGGTTCTTTTGTTTTCATGTGTTTGGCTCTAGTGTTATAGTGTTATAAAATACTCCTATAGTATTTTAACTTTATGTTTGATTCTAGAGTTTCTCTTGTATATAGTGTTGGTAAGTTCTACACTTATTGCAACACCACTATCACTCCCAAACACATGTTGGTCATATCTGAAATCAATATGGTTGATCAGGCTATATTTATCCCAGATATGATTACATAACTATCCAGATTTAACAATAGTGTCCAACTCGTCCAAATACTTTTATGTAGTTTCTTATTGTGATACTGTTCCTGGTATGTATGTATGCTTGCATACTTCTTATAAAATACTTAGATTTTAAAAGTATACTTTTAGCTTAGAGCGCTTCGGCCGCATAGTATTTATAGTTGAATATCCTGTAAGGTTTGATATACTTAGTTCACTATAAACAATTCTCTGATACCAATCTGTCACACCCCCAAACCGGAACGGCGGAAACGTTCAGGGGTGAAGGACGTTATGTACAATATCACAACAATTTCATCATAGTAATCAAAGCAAACACAACAATTACATTGATAAATTTAAGTATTTATATCTGTTCAATACATAGTTTGTATGACATCAAAAGTGTATAGAAAAAGTATAAAGCACACGACTCTACAAAGCTCCGTCTTCTCAAACATGTGGGTGTACTTGTCTACTGGTTCCATGAGAAAACAAGTGGTTTTTCAAGTGTATCAACATTTAAGTTGTTGAGTTCATAAGTATCTCTTTGAGATGGAAAGCTTGTCTTTGTTCCTTGAAATTGTTATATAGTACTTCAAGTTAATCCAATATTTTCTTTAGTGAATGAAATGTAGTCTTAGCCCTTAAGACCAAAATGTACGTAGTTACTGTATTCTGAAGTAGTAAACTGTAGTCTTATTAATAAATAAAACTATATCATGTATGTTTCTTGTAACTGTATGCTGTATTAGTGTACTCTGTACTAGAAAAGTAGTGTACTGTAATTGTATTTGTATGAAAACCTTTGTATGAATGCTTGGATCCCACCAGTTGTAGTGTAAAATAGTGTACTGTAGTTTTATTATTTAAAATAAAACCTTTGAAGTAGCGTTAATCCCGTAAACAATGTTTTAGTTAATACTATTGTGAGTCTCATATAACCATGTTAATCTGACTAGTGGCCTCTACGGCGTTCTTCAGGCGTCGGAATGTTATCACGTTTGTCACTGCAGGCCTGCTGGCCTAACTGTAGTTAACAGTTTAGGTGTGGGATTGTCAGTCCCATATAGATCTATACACAAAGTCACGCTCTCCCTGCAGAAGACTCTAACTATAATTTATAGAACTTGAACTTGTACCCTGATGGGTACAATGAAGTAGTGCCTCACAACCATGTATTAACTAGTTTACGTGTAGTGTTATAGTGTTCTCTTGTACTTGAAACTGTATGTATAACCTTGTAGTAGTGTACTTTGTAATGTAAAATAATTATAATTAAATAATTATTTAGTAGTGTATCCATGAATAATTGTAATAGTGTAGTGTTCCATACATTATCCCAACTATAGTTTATATACTTGTTTGCTATATAGTGTTCTCAAACTTGTAAAATAGTGTAGTGTTTCCCAAACTATACCTATTATAAGTTAAATGTATGTTCTGTAATGTACTGAAAAACCTTTGCAATTTAACTGAGTGTATAAAATGGTAATAAGAGGTTCGTAAAAAATACTCTTTTGCTCGACATGTTACAAAAGGGTTAAAGTATATAAGTATATATATTTTTATAAAATGTAGCGATAATTCGGTTTGAATCAATTGCAAATGGTTTGAAATCGTTGAATATTGACATAAGAGTCCTTGTTTTTTACTTGTATTCCCCCCTAAAAACATTGAAAATAGTGAAAACGTAGGGGGTATGAACTCATCTCTAGTACGTGTTGGTGGTTGCATAGCGAAACTGAAGAGATGATCCTCAGGCTAGTGTACGTGGAAAGAACGGTATCCTATAATTATTTAAACATGTAGTCGTATTTAAATTAGCAATATAAATAAATTAAACTGTTAAACAACACTTAATTTATGTAAGGATTACTTACAAAAATTTACTGAGAATTATTTGAAGTGTTGATAAGTGTTTTCGGTCTAGCCTTCACCAAAATCTCTTGATTTCGGTCTTAAAACCTCAACCGAGAACCAAGTCCACGGTCTAAAGAGGGTTTTCGGCTAGAACGAGTTTTCGGTCCAAGCAGTTTTTGGTCAGCTTGAAGATTTTTTCTTGGTGTTCTTGGTAACTATGAAGATTTGAAGGATTTTTCTTGAAGATTGGAAGATTCTTGGATGATACTTGAGAGTAAAATGAGTGTGTTTTTGGTTGGAAAAGTGAGAAATGGCTCATGTTTTCGAGTATATATATATATATATATATATATATATATACACACACACACACAGAGTGGGTTCTCGGTCGGAAGGGAGTTCTCGGCCGAAAAGGGTTTGCGGTCCGAGATCTGTTTTTAGGGGGGGGGGGGGGGGATTCGGTGCAAGGTTCTCGGTTCCAAAAGGAAAAGGATTTGATTTTTAAATTCATTTTATTTCTTTTAAAATAAAATACTTATATATATAAAATAAACATCATTTATATAATTTACATAATATTCTAACCCTTATGAACTCAAAGAAATAAATAAAACTCGAAATTTTATTTAAATGGGTTTTACATTTATTGACTTGAGAACAACGGGTTGTTACATCGACCCAAATAGTGGTTCATTTTTTGCTTCTACTTTTCATTTAGGTTCATAAGATTTGGGTTGTGTTTGCTTTGTGCATTTGGGTTGCATCTGGGTTTCGTCTATATTGGTAGTTGATGGGCCATGTTGGTGGTGGGATTTAAGAGAAAGGAGGCTTGGTACATTTCAAAATTAATTCATGCTAAATCCCTACTAAAACCCAGATTCAAGCTGAATCTTAGTTCTGAATTGCAGATTTCGTTGGAATTTCGGTGCCGAGTTGTAAGTCTCGCCGAAATCTTGGTTCTGAATTGTAGGTCTCGCCAAAATCTTGCTTCTGAGTGGTGGTTGTCGGTATTTAGTGGGGTTTTACGGTGCCTGGTGGTGGTTGTTGGGGTTGTCATGTCTGGTGGCGGTAGCTGGTGGTTGTTATCGGTGGCTGATGGTGGTCAATAGCGGTTGGCGATGGTTGATGGTGGCTAGTGACTGATGGTGAAAGTTTGAGCCGGATAAGTAAGAGTGCAAGTGGTCCCATTTGTTAATAAATCAGTTAAATTATTTTATTTAATTAAAAATATAATAAAAAACTCAAAAAAACATTAAGGGCATTATATTCATTTTCTATTAGACAGGGACTTATAACATAACAAAAACAATAGTTAGGGATGGTCTGAATGCAAAATAAAAGATATGAACCAAACATGAAATTTTGGTAAACAATAAGGTTGATTCAGTAATTTGTTCCAGGTTGAAATATATTTTTTTTGTCAAAAAAAGTTTTTTTTTTTTTCTCAGGAGTCCTCAATTCCGAACTTGATCATTATTTTGCCAAAAACAAATATGATAAATCTTCTTAAAAGTGTCTATATTTTGGTTCTATTGACAAAACAATCACCCCTGTTTTTTATTTTGTTTTTATAATACAGATTAATCATTGAAACCGGTAAACACTTGCACAAGAACCCGGTTAGTGCCGGTTTTAAGGATTAAAGTGAAGAAAAAATAAAAAATAAATAAATAAATAAACAATAAAAATCATGAATGACTTTTTCGTTAATATTGTTAAAGTTTAGGGACTTTTCTGGAGATTTTTTTATATATAGTGAAGTTATTTAAAGAAAACTTATATTTATTTCTTAAAAAACATAAAATAAAGATACCATCTACGTTTTTCACTAAAAAACTCATATATTTTTTTTTATTAAAAACCACAACAATGATTATTTATATATCATTTTTGGAATTTTTTTTATGATTCTCTTTAATAAATATCATTACTACAATCATAAAGATATCATCTAAATATAATTCTTAAATAGAGCTTCATGATATATGTAGCCTAGAAACACATTTCTTACGATAAATCAACAAAAATCATATTAATTGTATTTAGCATGTGTTTTTATAACTATTGTAGCTCTTATATTAGGGTTATTGCCCCTAAAAGCCCTCATATTTACATGAAATGTATGGTTATATCCTAAGTCCAAGTTTATATTCATTAATACCTCATATTTAGGTAAGTTTTGTCATTTTGGGCTTTTTATGAGGTTATGAACAAGTTGTTGGTCGCTTGAGGTCTTTTATGTAAATATAAGGGTAACTTTGGTGGCTAAATGCTACACTCATACGTTTTTAACTTAAGAATAACTGTGATGATTTGGGGCTTGGAGATCTGAGCGATGACGATCTTCTAAATAAGGGTGATGTTGAGATGGTGAAGATGACAGTTTCTTTATTGGTGGTGGTTGTGGTGACAGATGGTGGTGATGAAGTGTGGTGATGTGGTAGAGCCTAGTAGTAATACAAGGTGTTGTTGGTAGCAAAGGGTGGTGGTGGTGATGATGTGTAAATATGAGAGCCTTTATGGAAATGGTGACCGACTAAGAGTGTGTAAAACCCGATAAAATGTTAACAGTCTCCGATAAGCCTTTTTGATTAACAACCTCTGATAAGCCATTATTTTCCAAGGTGTTGTTCGATTGTGAAAGAATCTTCGATAAGTTGTAGTTTTATGGTAAACATTTTATACTCAAGACCTAAAAATTCAACAATAAAATAGAATTTGGCCTAGAAATGAACTTCTTGCAAAAATCAACAAAGTCTTCTTAAATTATATAGGATATAGATGATATCTTTATGATTCTAGTAATTTGTCTAAAAGGTAATTACTAAAAATTCCAAAAATGATATATATATATATATATATATATATATATATATATATATATATATATATATGTGTGTGTGTGTGTGTGTATATATATATATATATATATATATATATATATATATAATATAATTATTGTGTGTTTAAATAAAGAAATATGAGTTTTTTAGTGAAAGGGATGTAGATGGTATCCTTATTATATGTGTTTTAATAAATAAATATAAGTTTGTTTCAAATAACTTTAGTATATATAAAAAATTTCCCGAAAAGTCCTTAAACTTTAACCTTATTAACGAAAAAATCATCAATGATTTAAAAAAAAAAATCATGAGTGATTTTTTTTTGTCAATAGAGCCAAAATACAACCAAAATACAGGGACTTTTATACAGTTTTCCCTAACAAATATAGTTGGTTATTTTCTTTTAATACACATAACGTTATGGTTATATTACTCAATTTCTAATTGTAAATAGACCAATAGTTATGTGATTGTAATAAAATTTAGTGTTGTTTAATATAATACCATATGTTCTTCAGACTTGATGTTTTGCGTTGACCTTATTCTGTCAATCCATTCCTTTACATGATCTAAACCTTCTATAAAGTTGGAGATGTAAGGGCCAAAGTTGCCATCTTTAGCAACAATGCAACCCTACACACCGTATTTTTCTATAATAACAGCTTTCAAGTGATCATACATCTTTGAACCCATTTGCGATATCACCTCTTCAAACCTTGTTATTGTTATTGGAAGAATCATTATAGCTCTAAACCACCAGATAAACTATGAAATCTATTTACCCACTTCTTTGTGATATTATGATTCGTATTAGGATTATAAACCGTTGTTGATGTTAGATGTCATTGAATTTGAATGGGTTTGATACCATTTTGTTGGATAGAAAAGGACTTAAACACAAAATATTTACAAGACCATAATTAAGAAGCACATCGTTTCTGAAAGGCCTTGTATGCTCATTAATCATATTAAAGTGATATCGCTAATTAACATATGCTACTAATGAGTTACACTAACAACTTGATATAATTGATTATTTATTAGAAATTGATTTTAATAAATATTTAATAAACTCTTATAATTAATTTGAAATTATTTATTTCAAGGAAATAATAATTTTCAATTGCAAGTAACATTACTTATTTTATATGGTATGAATTCGTAAGTCATGTACCGCATTTTGGACTATAAGGACTTTTTGTCTTTTACAAAAAGACAAAGTTTCTATTTTATAAACTTTAAGTTTATAAAATTTAATCAAATCTTTTTTCTAAAGCATGGGCCGAAAATTAAGTTTGAGAAAGGAGTGATGGTCTTTTGACTTATTTAATGTAAAGTATGAAGAAGAATGTGGAACCATCTATGTGGTAGGTGCATGGGTGCTTAATGGTTAAAGACCCATGAGTATTGTGTATGCTATATACATGAGAAAAAGGCTTTTATTGCTCACACTTCATGAAGTCAAAACCATAAGTCCTTAAGGACGTATTATTCTCTCCATCTCTTGTTCATGCATGAAGATTACTTGCTTCTTGATGCTCTCTTTATGTTCTTATTTTTATAAGAACATAAAGTTTAAGAGTCTTAAGAGTTTTATACAAAAGAACTAGCATTTTACATCAAGTTGAGTCATTTTTGGAGTTCATCATTCTTCATCAACTTTCAAGCCTCCCGATAGGACCCAAAGAACTACAAAGGTTGTTATTTATTCAAATTATCATGTCTTCTATTGCCTAAATCATGTTTTTGAAACTAATTTTGAATAAAAACCCAACAATTGGTATTAGATCCACCTTGCTTTGGTTAGATTTTTTGATTTTTGAAAATCTTAGGTTGCGTTTAATAGTGGAAAAATTGGCCGTTTCCAGAAAAAATTTCCAAGAAAAATGAGAGTTTTGAAAACATGTTTAGTTCGTCTGTTTTCTAGATTTTGTTGGATTAGTGTCTAAGTCCATAACTATTTTGGTATGTACTTGACCCGATGGTGCATGGTCCTTTTGGGTTGCCTTCACCAAAGCAACTTGATTGGAGAAATAAATAGAGAGAGAGGTTATTATGATTTATTAATATGTTATAAGAATAATATATTAAACGAGAAATCATATTTGTTTAATTAATATTGGTCAATAATTAATTAAGAATTAATTTTGTGATCAAGTGTAATTAATTAAACTAGAAGGGGCTGAATTGTAATTATGTGATAGTTGCAAAATAGGGCAATGGTTATCCTTGTTAAAGGATGGACGAATTCAAGGATAAGGATATCCTTAAAATCATCCAAGGTCCAAGAGATAGGGATTTTCTAAGACTTATCTTATAATTGCTTGATGGGCAAGTAACTAGATAAGGATAAGGACTGAAACCCTAATCCCAACCCTATATAAAGACCCCTAAGGCCTTAGAATTCGTGTACTTCTTCCCAAGAGGTCCTAGAGATGAATTCCTACCTCTCTCCTCTCTCTTTATACCTTCTCCACTTGGTTATGGTGTTTGTAAGCCATTAGAGGAGTGACACTTGTGACTCTAAGCCTTCCAAAGTCAATTCAAGGAGGATTAGGATTGTTATTGCTATATAACAATCAAGGTATGTTCTTAAACCCATTTATATGTTAATATTGATTTCCATATGCTAGAATTAGGGTTTATAGTCTTGGATTCAAAGCATGTACAATAGAGAAACCTAGATCCAAGCATTAGGGTTTGCATGAGCACATAGGATGTCTTATGACCAAAACCCATCAGTGGTATCAGAGCCTAGCCTGGTTTCAATTGTATTGATGCATTGTATATCTAAAAAATTCGTTTTTTGGTGTTTTGGAGGCTGGACTCACCGAGTCCATAGCTGAACTCGCCGAGTCCAAGGTGACTCGACGAGTCAACTTGTCAGATAGAGCTTATCTCAGGATTTCTTGCTGTTTTTGCATTGGGATAGTTACCTTATCATGTTAGATCAATATTAATCCGATTATATGATATATTTGACTATATTTTTGATCTAATTGAAGATATTTATCAATTAATAAGATAATTGTTTCCTTATAAGATAATTGATTAATTATTTTGAGTAAATTGATAAATTGTTTTGCAAGAAATTATTAAACAAATCAAATATGGATAATTATGTAATTAAATGTTAGTTTAGATTATTTGTTATTTGATCCTTGCTGTTATAAAAAGTTTCATATTTTGCCATTTAGGTTTTATAGTTTAAATTTGAACCCAATAGTTTTGTAGTTTTGAAATTTAAATAGTTGAAACCCTAATGTTTTGAAAAAAGGTTTCAAAACTTGCCCTCAAGTTTTGAAATTTAAAAGTCGATTAAAAGTTTAATTAGGAATGTTAAATTCTAAAACTCTAGTATAGTTTTGAAAAAGTTCAAATCACACCCTTATGGTTTTGTTAATTAATTAAGGTGTATAATTAAAAGAGGTTTAATAAATCCATAAAAGTTTAGGTTTACAATTTAATTGAATTAAAAGTAAAATTGTTAAATTAGACCACCTAGTATTTTGAAAGTATAAAATACACCCTATACTATATATAACATTAAAAGTCTAACATTATATATATGTATGAGTAAAAGTCAGTCTTACCGTTAGTAGGCCTCATTCACGAAGCTAGTCTATAAGGGGTGTTTAAGGAAATTGCCTATAAAATGGCGATTGAATGGGTATCCACTCTTACCCACCGCACTCTTGACTAGTGGAGGGTCGTTAGCCGAACGGGTAGGATATGACGAAACCTTCCATTATAAGTATAATAAAGTATAAAAGTAACTAAATGTTTTCATAAAATTCCCAATCTTAGTTACTTAGGCAAAAGTGAATTGATGCAATTCCATGAAATTACACTTTGTGCCCTTGTGAAGACGTTAGTGGAGCGTGTGTGGTTTACCGACACACTAATTGGTTCTAAGCAAAGGTAGCAAAGGGTGACTCAATGTTTGTCATAGTTCGGTGGAGCGTGTGTGGTTTACCGGCACATCGAATAGGTGACTGTAACATGTGAGGGCACCATGTAAGTTTGCATGGTTATTCACAACCGCTTTGTGATCCTCAACATCCCAGTCACAAACGAGAGGGGCATATCAAGATTTAAACATGCCACTGAAAGTTCAATGAATCTCAAAGGATCTAGGAGTTTTCATAGATTTAAAACTTAAATTTCTTTTTCATTTTTCGTGGTGGAAATTAGTGAATCGTCATTCACTTACCTTCAAATGTTCTGCAATTAGGGTTACGGCATCCCTCTCCCGAGTTGTAGAATATTGTGTTGGGTCCAAGCCTTAGTATTTCATTTGGTTGATTTACTAAGGACTCAATCAATCAACTAACTTGAATTCGTTTTTCTCCTGTTTTGTAACTATGGTTTTCCCAAATCCCGTGGAACAAGCATTCCACATGAAGATGGTATTCCACGATTCAATCGAGGAACAAGAAATCATGCTTCACTTCCTCCTCCTCCTCCTATTATTCTCTCTAACCCACAAGTTCGAAGGCTTGAAAAGTTCAAGCTCACTCAATCCCTTTTGGCAAGTAAACATAAAGAAAGAAAGTCCGTGTGTGCACACGTCCTAGGGATGAAGTCACACATTGATAGGTTAAGAATGTCGGGATCCATTGTCTGTGAGGAAATGGTTGTTGATTGGGATCTTCAGTCACTTTCCAACTCATATAGTGAGTTCGTAAGAGAGTACTATATGATGAAATACGATGTGACCCTTATAGATCTCACCTATATGCTTATTGCTGCTGAATCAGCAATGATTTGGCGCAATAGAAAAGCAAAGTTGATTGGTGGATCTGCCTTTGAGACCTCTATGGATATAGACAATGGCAACGAAAGACATGCTATGATCGAAAAGTTTGATCATAAGAGAAAGGCAATGTCTGAAGTAGTTCCATGTGCTGTTCCAAAAGAGTCGATTTGCTTTTATTGCCAAGAGAAGGGGCATTGGAGACGAAGCTGCCATATTTACCTAAGAGATCTAAAAGATGGGAGAGTCGAAACGTATGGCTCTAATCTAGGTAAAATCCATTGACTAACTCTTTTAAGCTTCTATTCTAGATTCTTAATACATAATGTGATGAGATTACAATTGATGTTTTGTAGGATCAAAGAAAAGAAAGGAAGCTTAAGGGAAGAAGTGAGCAGAATCTAACCGTGAAGGAATGGATTTCGATCGCGTTTCTCGAAGATTAGATTCTTGAGCTACTACTTAGAGTTAGAATTACATTGCTAAGAAAGATGTATTAGCATAAGTTTTTCAATGAGTTGCATTGTAAGGACAAATTTTTCCGCAATAAAATAAATTTTGATTTTAAATTTTATTTATTTATCCTTACAATGGCGTGTATGAAAAATTGATGTTAAAATATTTCTATTATTAGCAATAATGAATTTGGTTCTTACTATGTTATTTATGGAAAGACGAGAATTTACCAAATAGGGAGAGTTTCTCATCGCCCAAGTTTCAATTGGACAAAAACTTGGAATCATGCATCTTGGTTGCACGATGAATGAGAAATTTCATATTTGGAAATTAGACTAATTCATTGACAAAGTGTCAAGTGAAGGACTTGGAGATCGAATACACAAAGTTGCGTGTTGATCAAGTCCACCATAAGAGTAACAAAGACATTCGTCATGATTTACTAAAGGTTTAGTAAATATGATTATGCTTATAAGATTAAGTGTAATTCTGAATTGATTGAAAATGTTTAAATCAATAGCAGAACGAATAAGAAGAATCAAGTAGACAGAAAGATAAAAGTTTATCCATTCTAAGAAGAAGGGAGAGTACCTTTTATGCTTTATGATAGGTCTTAATGATTAAGAACCATATCTCAATTGATCCTCTAAGTGAGTCTTACTACAATTGTATGTCTAAGAAGAGGAATCAAGAATTGAAGAAATGGTTAAATCAATAAGTCAATCATACTTCGTTCCAAAACAAGTCTTAAAGTTAAGATTGTGACATTGAGTAAAAAAAGTATTAAGAAGGTCTATAACATTCATTAAATGTGGTAAGTTGTGATGTCTTGGATAAGACAAAGACCAACTAGGACCAATTTATGAAGTGTTTTGATAAAAGCTACACTAACTCTTGAATATTTGTTTGTCAAGAAATGGTTAATGACAAGAGAATCTTATATGTCAAGGAGTCAGTGGGAGTCTTAATGGTCTTGAAAGGTTTCAAGAACAAATCAAATAAACCTTAACGATCATCACTAGCACACGAGTTAAGGTTTACAACCTATCGTGTTGACAATATTTTGATTCTGTGCTGTTCCAATTAAGTTAATTATGCATGTGAGTTCTATGAGTTCTCATTTTGAACGCATAAAAGGCAAAGCACCTTAATCAATGAAAGGTACATTGATAGGAAAGGGTGAGCTGCTTAACTACTTGGAAGACATGGTGGGCAGCTGTGCTAACATAAAGGCAAGAAATCAAGATTAAGAAAGTTCGGTCCATATGAGTTTGAATTTGTCGTAAACTTTGGTTTTAACAAATTCACATGGATAGGAACACATACACCGCTCAAATCTAAGTGTCATAAGATTTCCTCCTTCATGAAAATGATTGTGAGGAAATGTTTTCACTAAGAAAGATTTTAAGAAGATAGTGATTGTAAAATTGCATTCTCGAATTCAATTATGGTTACAATATCCCTTTCCATAATTTGAATTGTGAGGTTTGGCAATTAGTCTTAAGTGTTTAGACACACATATGAACTATCGAAGTCTAAGGTGTATAAGTTCAAGAAGCCTTGATAAAAGATTATCAAAGCACTAAGTATTAGAAACATGGACTTAAGAAATTCAATAGGTGTTGTCTTTCTAGAAGTTAAGACGTTTTGAATACAAGTCGAAGCTAGTGGGAGCATAAGTGTTATGTTTTATAGTAATCATAATGATAGTGGGAGCATAAAAGTTATGATTGTATGATTATTATGGAAAGTATTGCAAAGTTGGCAATATTAATTATAGAAAACAAGAGTCATACTTTGCAAAGTTGTAAGAGTTGAAAGGTTGTTTTGCTATAATTAAGGGAGAGAATATTATGCTTCATTTCAAATCTAAAGGCTTAGGTTGTGGAATGTTAATAGATTTAGTCAAAGGTATATAGTGTGTTCTTAAAATTTCGATTATGATTATGGCATTCCTCTTCACAATTCGAATTTTGAGAACATAGCAAATAAAACATTATGCGTCGTGTCCCATACGCTTCGGGTATAGGATCAATTGCAAATGTTTTAATGTTTGACCATTCTAAAATTTTCCAAATGTCTAGCGCATTTAGAGGAAAAAGGGACTAGAATTGGTTTTGACTAAAATAATTAAACAACTATCAAAGGACAATCCAAAGTTCGACGAGGATTGGTCGCTTGTGAGTAGTTGGAAGTATAGTATTGGAAGATATGGAAATGTTCTCATATTGGATGGGCCATATCGACATCATTACGAATAGATAAGATTCTATTAAGAATGAGTTGTCATATGGAAAATATGGAAGCGTGTCCATATTGGGAATTGAATATTAAAAAATCTATGACTAGATTAGAAACTTTTATGCAAAAGGATGTTCAAAGGAATGTACTTTGAGAGAGAGACATCATATCTAAGGAATTGTCTTGTAACAATCTCCGATAGAGGACTTTGTAATATCATTGACAATAGTCTTTGTGACTTTGGTGCAGTGACATTACGAAAGGTTCGTTGCGTAAAGTGTTAGAATCTAGCATATTCTATAAGTAGCAAGAATTTGATATTCTTACACATATGAAAAAGGATTTGGAGTTGTAAAATGAGAATGATTGGAAATGTGTTCAATTTGTCTATTTCACAAAAGTAAGAACCATAGGTAAACATTGTGTGCATGCGAGGTGCATGGGACAAGTGTAATAATTCAAGTAAGAAGTTGATTACCTGAAACGACAAATAATGAGTAATCAATATGGTGATAAATAAAAGGCGTTTTATTTATACTCAAAGGTTTGAGGCCATATGGGATTAGTATTATTCTTGTGTTTCACATTTGCATGTTTTGACTTCCAGAATAATTGAGTTTATTAAGAATAATCCAATTATTCGAACGGGCCACAGTCATTTATATGTTGGAAGTAGATATGAATGAAGACTATCGTGAATTGGTGTGTGGATTGTCTAGAAGAGTATTAGACATAAGCAAATGTTTGCTGCAACGTTCATGAGTGCTTATGAATATGATTTGAGCATTGGATTAAACCCACGCTCACTTGGATCACTCCATGAATTGTATTACGAGTGATTGGTGAGACGATAACATCTTATATTCTTGAAACCGAGATGTGTGAGTTGTATCTTGCAAATCGGTTGCACATTGATAATATGTAAACGCACCAGTAACTTGGTGTTATAAAACATATTCTTGTGTGTAATTCGGTGGGTGAGTGCAAGCAAGCATTGTATCAAAGTTTATCCGTTCCTTTTATTCAAAGTAGAATAAAAGCGATATCTTTAGGCCCCTCGATGGTTTAATGATGACAAACATAAATGCTCGGCCGGGCTAGGGCTAATTTGATTTTTTCAATTAGTCTGTCGTCATAAATCGGAAATCGAGATGTAGTACAAAGAGAATGATTTGAAATCATATCTCATATGATATCTAGAATGGAGGAGTATATGATCCCTTATCTAAGGACATGCGTATTTGATATGATCAGAGTTGACAGCGGCTTTGGAAAGCTACGATTGCAGATCGGGATCCGAAGTCATACGCAGAATAGTTATTAGACTTATCCAAGTGGGAGACTGTTGGATTAGTGTCTAAGTCCATAACTATTTTGGTATGTACTTGACCCGATGGTGCATGGTCCTTTTGGGTTGCCTTCACCAAAGCAACTTGATTGGAGAAATAAATAGAGAGAGAGGTTATTATGATTTATTAATATGTTATAAGAATAATATATTAAAGGAGAAATCATATTTGTTTAATTAATATTGGTCAATAATTAATTAAGAATTAATTTTGTGATCAAGTGTAATTAATTAAACTAGAAGGGGCTGAATTTGTGATAGTTGCAAAATAGGGCAATGGTTATCCTTGTTAAAGGATGGACGAATTCAAGGATAAGGATATCCTTAAAATCGTCCAAGTTCCAAGAGATGGGGATTTTCTAAGACTTATCTTATAATTGCTTGATGGGCAAGTAACTAGATAAGGATAAGGACTGAAACCCTAATCCCAACCCTATATAAAGACCCCTAAGGCCTTAGAATTCGTGTACTTATTCCCAAGAGGTCCTAGAGATGAATTCCTACCTCTCTCCTCTTTCTTTATACCTTCTCCACTTGCTTATGGTGTTTGTAAGCCATTAGAGGAGTGACACTTGTGACTCTAAGCCTTCCAAAGTCAATTCAAGGAGGATTAGGATTGTTATTGCTATATAACAATCAAGGTATGTTCTTAAACCCATTTATATGTTAATATTGATTTCCATATGCTAGAAATAGGGTTTATAGTCTTGGATTCAAAGCATGTACAATAGAGAAACCTAGATCCAAGCATTAGGGTTTGTATGAGCACATAGGATGTCTTATGACCAAAACCCATCAGATTTTTCATGGAAAAAGAAAATTTTCTGTTTCCTAAAATTACAAAGAAGTTGAAAATTTCTGGAAAACCAATAATCATTTTTTTCCAAAATTTTCTAATTTCAAAATTTTTCTAAAATATAAACACATCCCTACTCCCACCTCTACCTACCATACACCGGATCGAGGAGTGATGTTATGGCTCGGGTACCATACACCGAAGCATATTGAGAAGAGATGTCATGGAATGAGTACCATGGTTCATAGTGAATGATGCTTGTGGTTCTCCGGTTATCCGGTCATGATTGAGTTCAAAGAGGCGTCCTTTGAGAGGGAGATCGAGAGCCTCTCAGAGTATTTTTGTAAGGAGTCAGAGAGAGGGGAGAATTTTGGTCTGAGTTGAGCGATCAGTCGATAGAGGAGATGTCACCTTCTATGATCTGGGTGGTACTAATTATGTTAGTGTGCAAAACATGAGAAGCATGATGTTTAAGTTTTGGGTTTGGGGGTAAACTCTACAGGTTGTCATTGATGATGATTTTCCACCAGAGTATCAGGTAGCATGTGTGCCGCGAGGCAGTGATTTATCATGAACAGATAGTTAGTTGGGACTGAGATAGCCGAGGACCACATTACACCTATTTGAGTATAGTAGGTTGTATTGTAGTGGTATCAGTGGGGAGTTCAGTCGAGTTTAGTAGTGCAGTGGGTTTTCTATCTATGTTGGGTATTAAATATGGGAGTGGGTCCCTGTTCTTAGGATGATCCGTGTGTTGGAACGTTGGTTGATGAGTTGAGGTGGGGGGTACGATGATTTTGTGGTTCAGTCTATGAGCCAGTGATGTTATTGGGCAGTTGAGTTGTTTGGTATTGGATTGGTACGAGACTTGGAGCGACTAGAGGCAGTCGTGACGAGAAGTTCTTGAGGATTTCATCTGAGGTTCAGAGTATATGAGGTCGATTGATTTCCTTAAAGGGAATTATCGGGCGTTGTGTAGCACTTTCCAGGGGCAGGTGCGATTTTGCTGGTGAAAATAGTTTATGGGATGGTTGTATGCTAATTGGTGATGGTTCGAACCCTGAGTGGGGGAGAACCGGGTACCGTATGGAAGAAAGCAGAGATTTGTCAAGAGTAGTTATAAGTGCACTATAGAGATCTGCGGTAAGAATTCATGAGACCAGAGATGTTGGTGATCGAGGAAAGGGGTCAGAGTGAGTTAATGCGGGAAGTACTTGTTTGAGAAGGATGAATGTCTCCACGGCAGGTGGTTAATGGTCAGGAACCTGGTAGTGGTCAGTGTTGTTGCAAGTAGGTAGAGAATGATTGGGCAGCCAACTCCCGGGTCGGTAGGCGTATTCTTACTTGGATTTTGAGCGGTAGGAAAAAGGATTTCGGAGAATTATCAGCGTATTTCGTAGCGTTAGCGTTTTCTCGTATTCCAATTGAGTAATTGGATACACCGAAGTTGCAATTTGGGAAAAATGAAGATCTAATTATGGGGTTCAGAGGAAATGTATTATTGTATCTATATGATGCTTGGGGCAGGAGATCAGTGGTTGTGGCAGGATCTTGTGATGTTCTGTTGGGGTGTTCCAAGGTATCCGGGTATGATATCTTTATTTCGGAGTTATTCTTGAATCTTGAGTTGAGACGACTTGTGGTATATCAAGTATCTATGGATCTAATGGGAGCCCTTCGAGTATTGGCATCCAGAGGGATTATTTAAGAGAGTGGATCTCCGCAAGGGTAGGCATTTTGTTATGTCGATTGCCTCCAGAGTCTGTGATGCATATTCGAGTCGAGTATGGGTAGTGTGACATCCCCAAAATCTCGGCCATAAAAGACCGATTTTCATTTATGCTTTTAAATATTTTCAGAGTAAATCTTTTTGATTTGAAAGAGTTGCGGAATTTGTTCCCAAAAACAAATCATGATAAAACAATGTTTACCAAAGCATTTCATAAAAGAAATGTATTTTCATTATAATCAAAACTCGGGGTGTCATCTTCCGATACAGACCAATAAGCATAAACGAATACATTACAAGTCATATAACAAATATAAACATATGCAGACTTGTACACAAAACAACTTGATGGTTCATCCATCTCATGCCCTTCCGCCACTTCCTGTAATACAATTTAAAAATGAGTGGGTCAGGCTTGGGAGCCTGGTGAGCATATAGGGTTTTCAACCCACAATAAATATCATATTTAATTTTCACCAACCAACAATAACCCAATTACCCATTCCCGTTCTTCTCACTTTAATGTCCCTAAAACAACTAACATAAGGGACATAGTCTAAGAATATTTCATCGGGGCGACAACACATGCTTCGGGGGTACCTCAGCAATATAAGTCAAATAAGGCAACCATGAGGGGGATGAAGTACAGCAAATGAACACCCAAGTTCATTAACACCTACAGGTGGCGAACCTGCTAATGCTTCCACAAGACTGTCTAGAATAGCTATTGGTCGTCATCTAAACTCCGCTAGATGACTCAATCAAACAACAACGAGGCCTCTCATCTGTTTATTACACACCAACTGTCTACCCATGTTCTACCCAACATATTAGTAGATAAAAATATACATTTGCATACATAGTTTAAAAACCTGTATAGCATGCTTTAGTCAACACATATATCACATAACAGATGAGGCACACACACATAACACATATCTCATAGAGAAATTATCAGATCTATAAGATAGAAGAGAGTGAATACACATTCGCACATAACACAACCAAATATATACACATAGCACGTATTTTATATAAAATACTTTGTATTATTGTATTAGAAGAAAATAACTACACACTCACTTGATCAGAAGATGATCCAAAAGCACTACGGCTTATAGAAGTAGTAATCCTCAGCAGATCTGGAAGATCTCCTCGAAAATCGAACTTCTCGCGGGCAGAGCTTCGACTCGGGAACCGCACTTCTCGGGATCTTCGAGATCTCGGGACTTGCTTCGGGACTCAGGAACAATACCGGGGCTTCGGGATATTTCTGGCACGCAAAACGATGCAAAACGGGAGAGAGAAGAGAAGAAATGAACAAAACTCTCGGCTGCCTTCGGATCCCTTTTATAGAGGCTCGAGCCTCGGAGTACGCGGGGCGTACTGCAGTATGCATAGCGTACTGCTTCCGAAATCGTCACTGCATGCGTCATCCGAAGTGTCGACACTATGCTGAGTACGCGGTAGCGTACCCTCGTACGCGGGGCGTACTCCGGATCACACCGGTGACTCGTCTTCGGATAAGGCTTCCGATTTTGATTTAAATTTAAATACAAAATGATTAATAAACTTCGGAAATTCAGAACTTCTTCATACGAACTCCGTTTTTGACGTTCTTTATATCCACGGAAAGGTGAGACCACGCTCTACGACTTTCGTTTAGACTCCGTCTGCTAATTTTGACTTTATTTTTATTAATTATTTTTAATAGGCCGGGACAGAAACTTTCGTTATAAATTCATAACTTCTTCGTTTGACGTCCGTTCTCGCCTAACTTTTTATCGCTTCGATACCAACAATGAGATCTTCGATTCTCATTTAGATTGCTTCGGCTAAAAACCGCTCGATCTCAAATCGAGTATTTCAGGCTGCATACTGCTAAGCCGGAATTTCGATAAATCATAACTTCCTCATACGAAGTCAGATTTGGGTGTTCTATATATATTCGGAAACCTCGTTTCAATTACTACAACATTAACCAAAGATATTAAGTTTATTTTACACTTAAATTTTGACGCTTATTTTTATTCTTAATTAATCAAACCACATAATTAAGCAATTAAGCACAAAACACGTAATACTCAAATAATAGAATCTTATTATTTCAAAACAGGTTACAAAGGTTAACCTAGACCATTACATTGCTAAAAATGGCAAGCCCAGAAACACAGGCGTTACAATTCTCTCCACCTTAGAATGATTCCGTCCCCGGAATCACACATCAACAAACAAATGCGGATAGCGACTCAACATGTCACTCTCCGTCTCCCAGGTGAGATTCGGCCCATTCGTGTGTTTCCATCGGACAAGCACTAACCCAACCATTTTGCCTCGCAACTTCTTAGTCTTTCGGTCAACAATTGCCTCTGGTTCTTCAATCAACCTTTTGTTCTCATCAATTCTCAATTCAGAAATTGGAATTATATCGGGAACTTCTCCCGTGAACTTCCTCAAATAACACACATGAAAAGTGTTGTGAATTCCATTCAGTTCTTCGGGTAATTCGAGCTTGTAAGCTTGGTTCCCAATCCTCTGAAGGACTTTAAACGGTCCAATAAACCTTGGACTCAACTTTCCACTTTTACCAAATCTTATAAGTCCCTTCCACGGCGAGACTTTAAGCAAAACCGAATCTCCAACCTCAAAAGTCATCGGTCTTCACTTCTTGTCAGCATAGCTCTTTTGACGATCTTGAGCTGCTAACATTCTTTCCCTAATTATTTTCAACTTTTCAGCAGTTTGATGAACCATCTCCGGTCCCATAAACTGCTTTTCCCCAGCCTCAAGCCAACAAGACGGCGTACGACACTTCTGTCCATACAAAGCTTGATAAGGTGCCATCTTAATGCTCGAGTGAAAACTATTATTATAGGAAAATTCTACCAACGGTAAATGTTCATCCAATTACCTAGGAATTCCAAGGTACATGCTCTCAGCATATCTTCAAGTGTTTGTATTGTTCTTTCACTCTGACCATCAGTCTGCGGATGGTAAGCTGTGCTTAAACATAACTTGGTACCCATTTCCTCTTGTAGACTTTTCCAAAACCTTGAGGTGAAACGACTATCACGATCCGATACAATCGTTAACGGAACACCGTGAAGCCTCACAATTTCCTTCACGTAAGAATTCGCAAGCTTTTCCATAGACCATTTCTCCCTGGCCGCTATGAAATGCGCACTCTTAGTGAATCGATCAACGACCACCCAAATCATGTCGTGACCATTCTTTGTTCTGGGCAGTTTAGTGACAAAATCCATAGCAATGTCTTCCCACTTACCCAAAGGCACAGGCAATGGTTCTAAACTCCAGTAAGGTTTTTGATGTTGTGTCTTGACTCTCGCACAAGTCACACACTCGGCCACATACTTTGCAACATCAAGCTTCATCGTCGGCCACCAGTAGTAGGGTTTCAGGTCCTTATACATTTTAGTGCTACCCGGATGAATTGAGTACATGGTTTTGTGAGCTTCTTCCATCAGAAGATCCCTAATTCCTCCTGACTTAGGTACCCAAATACGATCTTGGAATACCTTCAGTTCATGACCGTTAGTACCAAACACCAACGTTTTACCCAAACGTTCCTCCTTTCGGTCATTTTTCTTAGAAGCTTCCTCTTGAGATTTCTTTATACTTTCCACAATGGTCGAGACAACTTCAATTCTCAACGCTCTTGGCCTCTTCCTTTCAAGATTGACCTTCCGACTGAGAGCATCAGCAACAACATTAGCTTTACCGGGGTGGTAAAGTATCTCGCAGTCGTAGTCTTTAAGTAATTCTAGCCAGCGTCGTTGCCTCATATTCAATTCTTTCTGATTAAAGAGGTATTGGAGACTCTTATGATCAGTGAAAAGTTTGCACTTCGTGCCATAGAGGTAATGCCTCCATATTTTCAGAGCGAAAACTACCGCTGCCAACTCCAAATCATGAGTCGGGTAATTCTTTTCATGCTCTTTCAGCTGTCGAGACGCATATGCTATCACCTTTTCTCTTTGGGTCAAAACACAACCCAATACAACACCAGACGCATCGTTATAAACAGCGAAGTCTTCAACTCCATCGGGTAGAGAAAGTATCGGTGCCTCGCATAGCTTCTTCTTTAACTTCTCGAATGCTTCTTTATGCTTCTCACTCCAAGCACAAGTAGCTCCTTTGTGGGTCAAAGCTGTAAATGGAGTAGCAATCGAAGAAAAGCCTTGGATAAACCTGCGGTAATATCCGGCTAATCCCAAAAAGCTTCGAATCTCCGTGGGACTTTCCGGTTGTTCCCACTTCGTCACAGCTTCGATCTTCGCTGGATCAACCATTATCCCTTCTTGGTTGACCACGTGACCCAAGAATTGGACCTCCCGAATCCAAAAATCACATTTGGAGAACTTCGCATAAAGCTTCTCCTTCTTCAAAACTTCTAACACTTCTCGCAAGTGTCTGCCATGCTCCTCCTGGCTTTTCGAGTAAATCAGAATGTCGTCTATGAACACTATCACGGATTTATCAAGGAACGGATTACAAACCCTATTCATCAAATCCATGAACGCTGCCGGTGCATTGGTTAGTCCAAACGACATAACCAAGAACTCGTAGTGTCCATATCTAGTTCTGAATGCAGTCTTCTCGATATCTTGCTCTCTTACTTTTAGCTGATGATATCCTGACCTAAGATCGATCTTTGAGAAATAGCTCGAACCTTGCAATTGATCAAACAGGTCATCAATCCTCGGCAACGGATATCTATTCTTTATTGTTGCCTTGTTCAGCTCTCTGTAATCGATGCACATTCTCATACTTCCATCTTTCTTCTTTACAAATAACACCGGAGCTCCCCAGGGCGATGAACTAGGTCTAATGAAACCTTTGTCCAATAACTCCTGAAGTTGCATCATCAGCTCCTTCATCTCTGTTGGTGCTAATCGATAAGGTGCTTTTGCTATTGGCATGGTTCCTGGTAACAAGTCTATTCTGAACTCCACTTGTCTATCAGGTGGTAATCCAGGAAGATCCTCGGGGAACACTTCCGGAAAATCACACACCACTGGAATGCTCTGCATCACCTTCTTTTGCTTCTTAGCATCAATCACAAATGCTAAATATGATGTACATCCCTTGGTCAAACACTTTCTGGCTTTCATTAGAGAAATGATCCCAGAATTCACTCGCCACTTGTCCCCATACACCATAAACGAATCTTTTCTAGGCGGGTTTACTTTAACTATCTTTTTCTTGCATAAAATTTCGGCATCATTGGCGCTAAGCCAATCCATTCCCAAGACGATGTCGAAACCATTAAGTTCGATAGGAAATAACGCCTCGTGAAACTTATTCCCATTAAGGTCGATTAAGAAGTTTTTCATACGATGGCTAATAGGTACAAACTTGCCACTAGCTACTTCGACTAATAAAGCATTATCTAGTCTATCAATAGGCAAAGCTAGCTTTCTGCCAAACTCATGCGAAATAAAGGAGTAGTTGGCTCCAGAATCAAACAATATATGAGCAGGTAATTCGTTTACGAGAAAGGTACCTGAAGCGACATCAGCTTCATCTTTCGCAGCCTCAAGTGTCATCTGGAAGGCTCTCGCCTTCGACTTTGGTGGAATGTTGGGCTTTGCTGCCTCCTTCTTCTTCGAACAGTCCTTCAAAATGTGCCCCTCTTCATTACACCCAAAACACATCCTTTTGTTGTTCGGACATTCATTGGCAAAATGTCCAACCTTTCCACACTTGTAGCAGGTCACATCCTCGCTACATTTCCCAAAGTGCTTTTTCTTACACTTATCACACCACTTTGCTTCGCCTCCTTTTCCTCCAAACTTTTTCGAATCAGATTTCGAAAATTTTCCTTTCTTACCGGAACCAGATGTTCCATCAAACTTTCTTTTCTCACCAACATCAGCCTTGTCGGTGGTTCTCCCCTTGATCATGTTCTCCACAGACTTGGCAGCCCAAATAGCTGCCTCTAGAGTAAGTGCCTGACGTACTGGCACCTCGTACTCCCATGGAAGTCCCTTCGCATACCGATCCACCTTTTTCAGCTCATCTGGAACGATACGCAAGGCAAACTCCATCTTATCGGTGAAGTTATTGGTGTACTCATCCACTGACCTGCTACCCTTCGTCAATGTCAGAAACTTGTTCTCCAACTCCAACAGATTTTGAGCCGAGCAGAACTTGCGCTTGAACTGCACCAAGAACTCTGCCCAAGACAATTGTAGTGGCTCATTAGGGCTTAAGGTCTTCCCTAGAGTGTTCCACCAACGAACGGCTCCACCTCGGAACTGACGCACTGCATAGATAGTCTGCAACTTACCTCTGCAGCCACAAGTCATGAAGGCTAGCTCCATTTCGGAGATCCAATCCATAACCCCAATCGGATCCTCCTTTCCATTGAAGGTCGATGGTTTGCAAGTCAAAAAGTCCTTGTACTTACATCCCATTCCATCATTCCTTCCATCACGGTTATCTTGCCTAACTATCGGTGGGTTGGCTGGACCAACAGACCCACTGAAGTTTCCACCTTCCGAGTGCCCTTCATTTAATTCAGGCTCTTCCACACGAATCGACAGTTCTTCACGATTTTGTTGAAGCAACCGTCTAGTTTCATTCATCTGACGATCCAACATCCTCTGAATCATCAATTGCACACCAGCCATGGTTATTGGCTCAGGTGCTGCTGCTACGACAGGTATTGGCTCAATCACTGGTGGTTGATTCCTGTTTTCGTCAGCATTTCCAACTCCACTTCTTGTTCTCACCATTTTGATCTACACACCGAATAAGGTGAAATTAGATCCTCGATCATGATAGATAATCAAATCATCCCTATCACTCCGAAACGTTTACATGCTAGTTCTAATATCGTAGACATACGCTTAGAATCCTACACACATAAGGTTTCTAGATCCGGTTGGCAACAGACCATAGATCCGAACAAATAATATCATATATGGCAACATATAACATTTAGCACATAAAGCATTTTAGGCAACTTTCCTAAAATAAACTAGTGCTCGTATCTAAATCACAACAGACACACATCTCAAAATTTCACTTAGCATTCTAAGTTTAAGTCTAGAAATCCTACAAATTCCTAGTTCGCTTAAACTAATGCTCTGATACCAACTGTGACATCCCCAAAATCTCCGCCAGAAAAGACCGATTTTCATTTATGCTTTTAAATATTTTCAGAGTAAATCCTTTTGATTTGAAAGAGTTGCGGAATTTGTTCCCAAAAACAAAGCATGATAAAACAATGTTTACCAAAGCATTTCATAAAAGAAATGTATTTTCATTATAATCAAAACTCGGGGTGTCCTCTTCCGATACAGACCAATAAGCATAAACGAATACATTACAAGTCATATAACAAATATAAACATATGCAGACTTGTACACAAAACAACTTGATGGTTCATCCATCTCATGCCCTTCCGCCACTTCATGTAATACAATTTAAAACTGAGTGGGTCAGGCTTGGGAGCTTGGTGAGCATATAGGGTTTTCAACCCACAATAAATATCATATTTAATTTTCACCAACCAACAATAACCCAATTACCCATTCCCGTTATTCTCACTTTAATGTCCCTAAAACAACCAACATAAGGGACCTAGTCTAAGAATATTTCATCGGGGCGACAACACATGCTTCGGGGGTACCTCAGCAATATAAGTCAAATAAGACAACCATGAGGGGGATGGGTACAGCAAATGAACACCCAAGTTCATTAACACCTACAGGTGGCGAACCTGCTAATGTTTCCACAAGACTGTCTAGAATAGCCAGTGGTCGTCATCTAAACTCCGCTAGATGACTCAATCAAACAACAACGAGGCCTCTCATCTGTTTATTACACACCAACTGTCTACCCATGTTCTACCCAACATATTAGTAGATAAAAATATACATTTGCATACATAGTTTAAAAACCTGTATAGCATGCTTTAGTCAACACATATATCACATAACAGATGAGGCACACACACATATAACACATATCTCATAGAGAAATAATCAGATCTATAAGATAGAAGAGAGTGAATACACATTCACACATAACACACCCAAATATATACACATAACACGTATTTTATATAAAATACTTTGTATTATTGTATTAGAAGAAAATAACTACACACTCACTTGATCAGAAGATGATCCGACAGCACTACGGCTTATAGAAGTAGTAATCCTCAGCAGATCTGGAAGATCTCCTCGAAAATCGAACTTCTTGCGGGCAGAGCTTCGACTCGGGAACCGCACTTCTCGGGATCTTCGGGATCTCGGGACTTGCTTCGGGACTCGGGAACAATACCGGGGCTTCGGGATATTTCTGGCATGCAAAACGATGCAAAACGGGAGAGAGAAGAGAAGAAATGAACAAAACTCTCGGCTGCCTTCGGATCCCTTTTATAGAGGCTCAAGCCTCGGAGTACGCGGGGCGTACTGCAGTACGCAGCGCGTACTGCTTCCGAAATTGTCACTGCATGCGTCATCCGAAGTGTCGACACTATGCTGAGTACGCGGTAGCGTACCCTCGTACGCGGGGCGTACTCCGGATCACACCGGTGACTCGTCTTCGGATAAGGCTTCCGATTTTGATTTAAATTTAAATACAAAATGATTAATAAACTTCGGAAATTCATAACTTCTTCATACGAACTCCGTTTTCGACGTTCTTTATATCCACGGAAAGGTGAGACCACACTCTACGACTTTTGTTTAGACTCCGTCGGCTAATTTTGACTTTATTTTTATTAATTATTTTTAATAGGCCGGGACAGAAACTTTCGTTGTAAATTCATAACTTCTTCGTTTGACGTCCGTTCTCGCCAAACTTTTTATCGCTTCGATACCAACAATGAGATCTTCGATTCTCATTTAGATTGCTTCGGCTAAAAACCGCTCGATCTCAAATCGAGTATTTCAGGCTGCATACCGCTAAGCCGGAACTTCGATAAATCATAACTTCCTCATATGAAGTCAGATTTGGGCATTCTATATATATTCGGAAACCTCGTTTCAATTACTACAACATTAACCAAAGATATTAAGTTTATTTTACACTTAAATTTTGACACTTATTTTTATTCTTAATTAATCAAACCACATAATTAAGCAATTAAGCACAAAACACGTAATACTCAAATAATACAATCTTATTATTTTAAAACGGGTTACAAAGGTTAACCTAGACCATTACATTGCTAAAGATGGCAAGCCCGAAAACACAGGCGTTACAGGTAGCTACCTATGATAGTCTGCGGAGCATGAGTTAGTGGAGGTAGAGAGTGTTGTGATACTGCGGGGAGCCGTAGTACTCACTAGTCAGAGAGTGTTGTGATACTACGGGGAGCCGTAGTACTCACTAGTCAGAGGGTGTTGTGATACTGCGGGGAGCCATAGTACTCACTAATCAGAGAGTGTTGTGATACTGCGGGGAGCCGTAGTACTCGCTAGTCATTGAGAGGTCATCATGATGTTGAGGGGAGCCGTAGTACTCACTAGACGGCAAGAGAATGTGATGATGGAGTGTTCTCCGACCAGTGTATGATGTGGAAGAGTTTTGGGCTTGAGTAGCCCTAGTATTGAGTTTTTGGAGCCTGGGTGTTTAACCGGGGGCGAGATTGGGGCCTCCGTCTCTGTCGGGAGATGCGGCGAGATGCGCAAGGGATATGCGTAGTAGAAACCAGAGATCAGAGTTGAGACGATCCTCGGTTGGATTGTATTTTTCTCGCATAAGGAAAAGAGAATTTCGTGACTTGCGTGTCACTAGGCCGGGATAGTGGTCACGGGGAGGAAGTTAGTGGGATATTTGGATCATGATATGGGTGACCTTTGGAGGCACAGTTGTGGAGTCAAAAGCTGACCTGGTGCTCAGTCTCGAAGAGGGATATGAGAAATGAGCTAGAGCTTATCATGGTGATATTTGAGGACACTTCAGAGCGAGCGAACGATTTAGACGCTCGAAGACATGCTTCGGGCATGTGTATTAGATTTCGGAGGGATTTGCAGCACGTATTTGTTGGATAAGGTGTCTAATTCCATAACTTATTTGGTATATACTTGACCCGACCCGGCATGGTCCATTTGGGTTGCACTTCACCCGAACAATTTATGGATAATTTTATGAGAGTTATACACATATGTTTATTAATATATTATAAGTTATAATATATTAATATGTAGTTATGTTATTTAATTAGTCTTAGTCTTAAATTAATTATGAATTAATTTAGAGATTAAAAGGAAGACTAATTAGATTGTGGGCTATTGGTTTTATATAGTGTGGGCTAACACTCATTTGTTAATGGGCTAGGCTTGTATGGAAGTCCATGGATGATCCATGGAGTTTTTAACCCATGGATCCTTGGAAAAGGAAAGGTCATGGGTTATTAGGGTTTCACCCTAACTATGTACACTATATAAGCATGCTTATGTTGCATGAAATAGCCACTAGTGTGTGTGTGCTTGTGTGTGGCCGAAAATATAAGTGTGTGTACACTCTCTCAAAGTTCTCCAAGTGTTTGTGGTGATTTGTGATTCCATTTGAGGCATTCACATTATTGGTGCTTGGCTCTCAAACTCCAAAGAATCAATCTCATCAAAAGGTATGTAACCTCATCTAACTCTTTATGTTTAAATGTTACCCACGCCATGTTAGATAGGTTATGAACCTTGGAAAATTATTATTTTGCATGTATTTAGACAAACATAGATCCAAGGTTTATTAGGGTTGCATGCACACTTAGGAAGTGTTAGATTGCTTAAAACCCAACAGTGGTATCAGAGCCTAGGCTTGCTTGTTTGATACTTGATGCAAAACAGTGAAAAAAGTTGAAATTGTTGCTGTCTGACTGATGTACTCGCCGAGTCCATGGGGGGACTCGCCCAGTAGGTTCGTGCACTCGGCGAGTAGAATGATCAGAGTGCAGAATTTTGACTTTTGCTGCTAGAAATGGACTAGAAACATTACCCTAAACTGTTTTGGTGTTTTAAACTTGTTTTAGTTGGTGTAATGGTTGTTCTAATCCATTTACAATAGCATATATCAAAATTTCATGTTTTATGTGTTCATATAATTCTTGAAATTTTGATCATCATGTTCATGTTCTTATGAATTTAGAAGATGATAGGAATTATTTACTGAATTGTTTAGAATTAATTCTTGATCATTTATGTGTTTTAATGGAGTCCATAATTTGTCCTCAAGTTATGGATATCCAAAGGTCACTTTTCTTTAACACACACATTTAAACACATAAGTTACATGAAAATGAAGAGTCTTCTTTTTTATGAACCTTTAATTCATAAGTTATGAAATGAAAAGTTTTGGGTAGTTACAAAACTTGCCCTCAAGTTTTGGAATTTGTAAAGTTTCACACACTTTAATAAACTTTAATTCCAAGCCTTAGAGTTTTAATAGTTAAAATTCAACCCTTATACTATTTATAACATTAATAGTTAATTATTATATATATATATATATATATATATATATATATATATATATATGTATAAGAATAAGTCGTTATATCGTTAGTAGGCCTCATTCACGAAGCCGGTCTATAAGGTGGGAATAAGGTTGTTGCCTATAAAATGGCAACTTAATGGGTGTCTACTCTCACCCACCGCTTGCTTGACTGGTGGAGGGTCGTTAGCCGAACGGGTAGGACAATGACTTTAAATCCTCATTATAAGTATAATGATTATTAAAAAGTAACTAAACCTCTTTAATTCCCAATCTTAGTTATTTTAGGAAAAATATGAACATGGTGCTAGTCCATGGATTTCACACTTTGTACCTTACCAAGTCGTTGGTGGAGCGTGTGTGGTTAACCAGCACACTAACTTGGACTAGTAAGGATCACGAAGGGTGACTTAATGTTTGTCATAGATCAATGGAGCGTGTGTGGTTAACCGGCACATTGATTAGGTGATAATATTAAGGGTACCAAGTGAATTAGCATGGTTATTCACACCTTGTTTTGTGATCCTCGGCATCCCAGTCACAAAACTTGAAGGGCACAATCGAGATTGAAACATGCCATTGAAAAGTTCAATGAATCTCAAAAGAATCTAGGAATTTTAAATCCAATTAAAACCTAATAATTTATTTTGTTTTTCATGGTGGAAATTGGTGAATCGTCATTCACCTACCTTTCAAATATATTATTACTTAGATTACGGCATCCCTTTTCTAAGTATAATATATTGTGATTGGATCCTAGCCTTAATATTACATTTGGGTGTCTTATTAAGGACTCTATATATCTAATCTAAACTTGCTTTCTTCTTTCAGATGTCTTCCAACTCTAATGCTTCAGGCTCTAACCCAACTGGTTCTTTCTCTCTCATGAATCTTTGTGGGAGGGTCATCTTTGATGGTTCCAACTTCATGGATTGGATTAGGAACATCAGGATGGTTACTCGTTATGAGGACAAGGAATATGTCCTCGATAAGGAGTTAAAAGAGCTTGATGAGTCTACTGCTACTCCTGAGGATATCGCTGAATTCAGGACACATGAGAGAGATGCTACTAAGGTGGAATGTATCATGATGGCCACGATGACAGCCGAGCTCCAAAAGTCATGAAGATTTCTACCCTTTTGAGATGCACCAAGACCTGATGGAGAGGTACCATCAGAGTGCTCGTCAGGAGCGGTATGAAATTATCTCCTCCATAATAACTACCCACATGAAGGACGGTGAATCCGTCATGTCCCACATGAAAAAGATGCAAAGGTATGTGGACCGTCTGCTGAAGCTGAATGTAAACTTCCCTGAGGAGTTGGCAATTGACATCATTTTGCACTCCTTACCTTCTTGTTATGACCACTTTCGTATGACATATCATATGAACAAGGAAGAAGTTACCCTCAGCAAGCTTCAAGGACTCTTGAAGACCGCTGAAACCGGTCTTAAGGGCAAGGCGGTTGTTACCTCTACTACTCCTACTCCAACATCTACCCCTGTTTTGGCTATCGGGCAAGGCAAAGGGAAAAAGAGGAAGCACCCTTCGAAGGGTACCAAGGGAAAGTCTCTTGAAGGCTCCTCATCGAAGACCAAGAGCGGTTCTATCACTCCTTCTACCATTCCCAAGGATGCTGATTGCTACTATTGCCTGGACAAGGGGTACTGGAAGCGAAACTGCCCTAAGTACTTGCAGGATCTAAAGGATGGGAAAGTGAAACCCACCCATGAAGGTATTTACACAATATTGTCTAATTACTCAACATATTCTAACTCTTGGGTGCTTGATACAGGATGTGGTATTCACATATGTTCTGATTTGCAGGGCCTAAGAAGAAGTGAGGATGTGGAGCACGGGAAGATAAACTTGATCATGGGGAATAGGAAGGCTTCACCTGTTTCCAAGATTGGAGTTTATACTTTGTTGCTTAATAATGGGTTAAAATTAGATTTGAATAAATGTGTGTACTCGTCTGAAATGGCGAGGAATATTATTTCTTTTCATGCTTTGTACAAACAAGGTTTTACCTTTTCGTTTGATAATGAATGTGGTGGTATTAATGCTTTCTTTAAAAATGTGTTTTATTTTAAAGCATTACCTTGTGATGGTGTGTATGAAACTGTGTCGATTGTAGACAACTTAGGAAATAATGTGTTGTATATTGATTCTTCTACTAGCCTAGATAAAGCATCATTGTGGCAATGTCGTCTTGGACATGTAAATAAGAAACGCATAGGCCAACTCCAAAAGAGTGGAGTCTTGGAGTCATTCGACCTTAAATCGGATGATAGTTGTGAATCTTGTCTACTTGGAAAGATGACAAAATCACCCTTCACTGGAACTTGTGAAAGGGGTGAGGGTTTGTTGGACCTAATAGATACTGATGTATGTGGGCTATTCAAAACCGCCACAAGGGATGCTAATCGGTATTATGTGACTTTTATTGATGATTTTAGTAGATATGGGTATGTCTACTTAATCAAATATAAGTCAGAAACCTTTGAAAGGTTTAAGGAATTCAAACAGGAAGTAGAAAATCAATTGGGCAGGAACATTAAGATGCTTCGATCCGATCGAGGTGGTGAGTATCTTAGTACCGAGTTCCTTGACTATCTTAAGGAGTGTGGGATTGTCTCACAATTGACTCCTCCCAGGACACCACAGCTGAATGGTGTAGCTGAGAGGCGTAATCGAACCTTATTGGACATGGTTCGCTCTATGATGAGTCGAGCTTCGCTACCAATCTCTTTTTGGGGGTATGCCTTAGAGACTGTCGCCCATATCCTTAATCTAGTCCCTACAAAGAAGGTTACCAAAACACCTCATGAGATGTGGACTGGGAAGGTTCCCAATTTAGACCACATCAAGATTTGGGGTTGCGAGGCTTTCGTGAGGCGTGAAAATCATGATAAGCTCGAACCCCGAAGTGAAAGGTTTATTTTCATCGGCTACCCACAGAAATCCTTCGGTTACCTCTTCTATAGACCCAGTGAGAATGTGGTCTTTGTAGCAAGAAGAGGGGTCTTTCGTGAGAGAGAATTTATAAGCCAAGGAGACAGTGGGAGGAAAATTGATCTTGAAGAAATTCAAGAAGCAATTGGTGAAGGAACCTCAGACACTAGCAATCAACCTGAGGAGAAAACTCCTGTTGAGCATGCTGACATGTCTGTACCTCCGAGGCGTTCCACACGGGTTAGGAATACACCTTCGTTTTATTATGGCTTTCATATTACTACGGAAGGTGATACGTTTATCAGTGATAGTACACTGGTAAATCTGGATGAACCTAGCAGTGTTAAGGAAGCCATGGCAGGCCCGGAGTCTGCTAAATGGAAGGAGGCTATGGACAGCAAGATACAGTCCATGTATGACAATCAAGTTTGGAACTTGGTTGACAATGTACCAGGCCATAAAACAGTCGGGTGCAAATGGATCTTCAAGAAGAAGACCGACATGGAAGGAAAAGTGCATACTTATAAGGCTCGACTAGTTGCGAAGGGTTTTACTCAGACTCAGGGTATTGATTATGATGAAACCTTCTCGCCGGTAGCAAAGATTAAGTCTATTAGGGTTATGCTAGCCATTGCTACATTTCATGATTATGAAATATGGCAAATGGATGTCAAAACTGCTTTTCTTAATGGAAAGTTGGCTGAAGATGTGTACATGAATCAGTCAGAGGGTTTTATCAGTGCAGAGTACCCTAATAGAGTATGCAAGCTTGAGAAATCCATTTATGGATTAAAACAAGCATCTCGTAGCTGGAATCTTTGTTTCGACGAGAAGGTCAAAGAGTTTGGCTTCTCGAGAAGTGAAGATGAGTCTTGAGTGTATGTCAGAGCTAGTGGGAGTATAGTTAGCTTCTTGGTACTGTATGTGGATGACATACTACTTATAGGAAATGACATCCCAACCTTGCAGGAGGTTAAGTCCTGGCTTGGGAAGTGCTTTGCTATGAAGGACCTAGGGGAGGCTGCCTATATCCTAGGGATAAGGATATTAAGAGAAAGGAGTAAAAGACTAATTGGACTTAGTCAGAGTACCTATATGGATAAGGTGTTGAAAAGGTTCAACATGCAGAATTCCAAGAAAGGAGATTTACCGATCCAAAGCAATGCCAAACTGAGTAACACTCAGAGTCCGAGTACAGAGGAAGAGATAGCTGAGATGAGCCAATTACCATATGCTTCCGCTGTTGGCTCGATCATGTATGCTATGACTTGTACCCTCCCTGATGTGGCCTTTGCTTTGAGTATGGTCAGCAGGTATCAGGGGAACCCTGGTAAGGCTCATTGGACCGTGGTAAAGAACATTCTCAAGTACCTGCGGAGGACTAAGGATTGGATCCTTACCCTTGGTGGGAGTGATGACTTGAGAGTATTAGGGTATAGTGATGCTAGTTTTCAGACTGATAGGGATAACTTCCGCTCTCAGTCGGGTTGGGTCTTTACCTTAAATGGAGGGACAATTTCTTGGAAGAGTTCCAAGCAGGAGACGGTGGCTGATTCGACTTGTGAATCAGAGTATATAGCAGCGAGTGAAGCAGCGAAGGAAGCGATATGGCTGAAGAACTTCATCGGAGACCTTGGAGTTGTACCAGCTATTAAGGAGCCTATAGAGATTTTCTGTGACAGCAATAGTGCGGTTGCCTTAGCCAAGGAACCAAGAGATCATGGCAGATCCCGACACATTGACAGAAAATATCACTTCATAAGACACAAGATTGAAGAAGGACTCCTCGTGGCAAAGAGGGTATCGTTAGATGAGAATCCTGCAGATCCGCTTACAAAGGGACTGACGAGGGTTAAGCATTTTCAGCATGCGAGGCGCATCGGGCTAAGGGACGATATTAGTTTTACAGATTAGATAGTTTTCCTGAAACTTGTAAAATGTAATCGACGTTTGATGATGAATAAAATTTGTGATTTATTTATGAGTAAAGTGTTACTGTCATTGTCAATTATTTACTATTGTTTCAGTTTTTCATGTTTTGACTTCCAGAATAATTAATTTATTCAAACCTCCGCAATTGGTCATACGTCGGAAGTAGGTATGAATCAAGATTGTCATGAATTGGGTTTGTAGATGTCTAAAGGTGTTTAGACATGGCAATGGTTGCTGCAACGTTCATGAGTACTCATAAGTTATGAGTATTGGTATAAACCCACGCTCACTTGTATCACTTCATGGAATTTATCTCGAGTGATCGTGAGACGATAATATCGTATAAATCTTCAAACCTAGAGATATGAGTTGTTACCTATGAGTTGGTTGTGCATTGATTGCACGTAAACGCATCAGTAACTTGATGTCATAAAACGTGCCTTTGTGTACAATTCAACAAGTAGTAGAACAAGCATATGAGTCAAAGTTTATCTGTTCCTTCTAGAAATAGAAGCAATATCTGGGCCCCTCGATGATTTTGTGTTGACCCATGTACCGGGCCCGGTCAGAACTAAACTGATGTGTTCAATAAAGTTCTTTTTCAAACAAATCGGAAATCAAGAAACAACTGCCAGACAATATGCAAGACATAGTTCCATGTGTTTGTCCGGCTGATATCATGAGAACAGAGGATTGTATGATCACTTGTCTCAAAATGGCGCTTAATAGTTCAACAGAGTTTTCGAGAGCTATGATTGCTGGTTGGTTCCTGAAGTTATATAGGCAAATACAGTTATTAGAATTATCCAAGTGGGAGTCTGTTGGATAAGGTGTCTAAGTCCATAACTTATTTGGTATATACTTGACCCGACCCGGCATGGTCCATTTGGGTTGCACTTCACCCGAACAATTTATCGATTATTTTATGAGAGTTATACACATATGTTTATTAATATATTATAAGTTATAATATATTAATATGTAGTTATGTTATTTAATTAGTCTTAGTCTTAAATTAATTATGAATTAATTTAGAGATTAAAAGGAAGACTAATTAGATTGTGGGCTATTGGTTTTATATAGTGTGGGCTAACACTCATTTGTTAATGGGCTAAGCTTGTGTGGAAGTCCATGGATGATCCATGGAGCTTTTAACCCATGGATCCTTGGAAAAGGAAAGGTCATGGGTTATTAGGGTTTCACCCTAACTATATACACTATATAAGCATGCTTATGTTGCATGAAATAGCCACTAGTGTGTATGTGCTTGTGTGGCCGAAAATATAAGTGTGTGTACACTCTCTCAAAGTTTTCCAAGTGTTTGTGGTGATTTGTGATTCCATTTGAGGCATTCACATTATTGGTGCTTGGCTCTCAAACTCCAAAGAATCAATCTCATCAAAAGGTATGTAATCTCATCTAACTCTTTATGTTTAAATGTTCCCCATGCCATGTTAGATAGGTTATGAACCTTGGAAAATTATTATTTTGCATGTATTTAGACAAACATAGATCCAAGGTTTATTAGGGTTGCATGCACACTTAGGAAGTTTTAGATTGCTCAAAACCCAACAATATTTACCCTTGGTTGAGTTTTCCCATATCGACAGCTATCATTCGAGCATTGGTATGCCACCCTTTGAGCTGTTGTATGGGAGGAGGTGTCGGACCCCCATTTGCTGGGGAGAGGTCGGGCAGTGTGTTATGGGTAGTACGGAGATTGGGCTGCAGACGACTGTGTAGATTCAGCAGGTCAGGCGGAGGTTATTGACCGCTCAGAGTCATCAGAAGAGTTATGCAGACAGGCGCCGGTCCGAGCTCGAGTTCCAGATCGGCGACCTTGTGCTCCTGAAGGTCTCTCCTTGGAAAGGAGTGATTCGATTCAGGAATAGGGGCAAGTTGGGGCCCCAATATATTGGTCCATTCGGGGTGGTCGCGAGGGTAGGCAGGGTAGCCTATCGTTTGGAGTTGCCAGCAGAGTTGGGTCAGATTCACGACACTTTCCACATGTCGCGGTTGCGAAAGTGCGTAGCCGACGAGTCAGCAGTAGTGTCACTAGAGGATATTCAGGTGGATGCGAGCCTGAATTATGCTGAGAGACCAGCGTCGGTCAGAGATCGAAGGACTAAGGTTCTGAGGAATAAAGAGGTGCCACTGGTACAGATCCAGTGGCAGCATCGGAAAGGGTCAGAGTTAACTTGGGAGCCGAAGCGTGAGATGCATGAGCAGCATCCGGAGTTATTTGCGGAGCGAGACTTCGAGGGCGAAGTCTAATTCTAGTGGTGGAGGATTGTAACACCCCGGATTCCCAAGTATTATTTTATTCTTTTATTTTTGGGTGAGTGTGAGGAGACTCGCGAGTTGGAGTCCAAACTCGCCGAGTAGGATCGCGGTTTTGTGCGCGGGTTCGCGTCTGGACTCGGCGAGTCCATGCTGTTTAATGAAACCCTAATTTCCAGGGTTTGAGACCTATTTAAAGGGGCTTATGGTCGTCATTTGCGGCCACCAACCCCAGAGAGAAACCCTAAAGAGATTTTGAGCGTTTTGGGAGAGAGAAGAGGCCATTGTTGACCTTTGAAGCTTTGTTTGGCAAAGCAAAGGAGATTCTAGCTAAGAGGAGGCAAGGGAGGTGGACATCTTCGATTTTGGAGCTCAGAGCATCATCTTGGAGGTATATTTTGGCTTCCTTTTCTGTTGTCATGATAAACATGGGGGTTAGGGTTTCTTGACCCCTTTTTTGGCTAGATTTGATGTCCATTTCGTCCCTATTTGTGATGAGGCTTGGGATGAGATCCATAGAGGTCCAGAGAAGCTTTATTCCTTAAGCTTTATGAGGATTCATGGGAGTTTTGACCTAGAGTTATGAGATATAGGGCTAAAACATCATCTAGGAGCAAATAGTTGTTGTTTGAGCACTAAGGTTTGGACTTTACGTGATTATCATGCCTGGGGAGGCCAGATCTATGATTGTATGGAACAGATCTGACCTCAGAAGTGAGTTTGAGTTATGCATGGCATGGACTCACCGAGTCTGAAGAACAGACTCAGCGAGTAGCATGAAGTTTGCCCGTAACCACTCAGCGAGTGGTCTTGTCGAGTTGAGGGGTCGACTCAGTGAGTCAGGGAGAGTCAAGGGGGGACTGAGTCAAGCCGAAACTCGTCGAGTTGTTCTTGAGACTCGGCGAGTTGAGTCGTGGTGGCCCCGCGATTTATGCCAGGTGAAACTCGTCGAGTCAGAGAAATACTCGACGTGTCAAGAGAGGATCCAAGGGAGTCAGTGGACACGTGTAGACTCGCCGAGTCGCCTTAGTGCACTCGCCGAGTCCGGTCAACGTTGACCGTTGACTTTTGTTGACTTTTAGGGTTTGGTCAGCGATGTGGCCTTTGGGCTAAGAGAGGGGTAAAATGGTCTTTTACCCTTGAGAGGGTGCCAAGAGAGGGTTGATTCTAGTCTCGAGAGTTATATTCATGAGATTATTTGCCTTATGTGTTAGGTGGTGGCGAGTTCGATATTCAAGTGTGGGGATATCTGCTTTCTGCTTTCCAGGTGAGTCTTCTCACTATACTTTACCTTGATTAGGTAACCAGAGTTATGTGACAGAGTATTTGTATGCTATGTATGTTATGTGTTGTACTGCATTATTTCTATGTGATTTATGCTGTGCATGTTTATAGAGTTAGAACCGGAAGGTTCACAGAGTTAGAACCAGAGGGTTCATAGAGTAGGGTCCACGGACCCACATAGTTATAGCCTCGAGTGGCTAATATGTGTTATGTGTGGTATTTTGGGGAACTCACTAAGCTTCGTGCTTATAGTGTTTTGTGTTATGTGTTTCAGGTTTCTCTCAGGATCACGGGACGGCACCGGCTCGATTGTACACACCAGAGAAAGAGTCATGTTTTGAGGATCCTGGTTTATTAAGCAAGTAAAAATGGAGTTATGTTTTTGTAATTCGATTATGACTGGAATTTTAATAAAAGTGTTTTTAAGAATTAATGTTTATTTTTAAATGAAAAATTGTTTTGAAACATACGGTGTTACAAGTTGGTATCAGAGCCTTGGTTTGAGGGATTCGGATGCACCTTCGGGTAAATCTGGACTCAAACTGAGGATTTAAGAAAAATTTTCAAAAAGAAATGTGCTTTTATAAAGAGAATAAGAGTTTCAAAGAGAAAGCAAAAAGAGAGCAGTGTGTACAATCAGCTAGAGCCCGAAGGTGATTTCCCCAAAACACCCTTATTTTGTGTTATGAGATATTTGTGATATATTTTATGAGATAGTGTGCATGCTAGAGGCAGGCTAGACAATTCATATTTTAGGACTAGAGTGGTCTGATTTGTGATGCCTTAGCCTAGGGTTGCTGATATATATATGATGTGCTTTTGAGTATGTGCTGAGCGAGAGTGTCCAGCAGGAAATTTTTAGGGGATTTATGCAGGGAAGTAATATGGAAGAGGTATCTATATGAGCATATGAGGAGCTTGCTGAGAGGGTAGCCAGATGCCCACGTGGGGCGGAGTTGTTAGAGTTCAGTGATATCCATCACGAATGAGGAAGGTGAGTGGATAATAACCTAAGGAGGTTTTTCGTGCTGAAGGGGACGCTTCAATGCCCGAATGCTGCTTGCTTCGTGCTTTGTGGAACTCTCAATGATGGGAGTCAGCTACTAAGTGAATATGACGATATTCAGGAGGTAGATGGCTGGCATCATTAGGAGCTCTTCAGCAGCTGATGGCAGAGAAGTGTGGGAATCTAGGAAGAGCCTAGGGAGTAACCTTAGCCAGATGAGTGCGCTGGCAAGGTAGAGAATTTCGATGGAGAGCGAGCACGTGCGATGGGATTGGGAGCTCCGGGATGGTCCGTGTGGAAAGTATGGGTAGATGTGGCAGGTAGTATGGGCCCGTACTACTGAAAGCAGAGGACCCATACTTGATACAGGGAGTATTCTGGAGGTTCTAAGGAGCGGATTGAGGAGTGATGTTATGGTTCGAGTACCATACATCGGAGCGGATTGAGGAGTGATGTTATGGTTCGAGTACCATACATCGGAGCGGATTGAGGAGTAATGTTATGGTTCGAGTACCATACATCGGAGCGGATTGAGGAGTGATGTTATGGTTCGAGTACCGTAGATCGGAGCGGATTGAGGAGTGATGTTATAGTTCGGGTACCATACATCGCAGCGGATTGAGGAGTGATGTATGGTTCGAGTACCATACATCGGAGCGGATCGAGGAGTGATCTTATGGTTCAGGTACCATACACCGGAGCATATTGAGAAGAGATGTCATGGAATGAGTACCATGGTTCGTAGTGAATGATGCTTGTGGTTCTCCGGTTATCCGGCCTGTTAAAATATAACTTTAAAAATAAATTCAAATTTAGCCAAAGGAGTCTAAATAAAAGTTGTAGAGCACAGTCATACCTACGCGTGGATATAAAGAATGTCAAAAACAGAGTTCGTATGCAAAAGTTAAGAATTTTTTAAGTTTGAAAAAATCGGAGTACTCCCAACGTACTTGTGTTCATGATCCGAATTAGCCACGTCTCCTACTCCTTTGCATGTTGTACATGTATTCGTAGCTATGGCACGTCCGAGATGATCCCTTACTATGCCCAGTGTACTCGTTGTACGCCCAGCGTAGTGGCTGGTAAAGAAGTACACTCAGCGTACCATGAAATTACACCCAACGTAATCAGGTGCTTCGGATACTATAAACAGGGTGCGAGGCTGCCCGAATTTTGTTTACAATTTTCACTCTATTTCACCATTTACTCTCTCTCAAATTTCCCTAACACCCCCCGAAGCCTAGGAAATCATCCCAACACCCGAAGCAAGCCCCGGAGCACCGAAGACCCCGAGAAAATAATATTTTCAGTCGACAACCTGCCCGCACAAAGCCTGGTTTTCAACAAAAATTCTTGGTTTCGTCAAAGAAAGTCATTTTTTTAAATGAAATCATTCGTTTATTTCACTATGAGTTCAATAGAGGGACAATTGTATGTTATGTGTTATATGTTCAATATGTTTTCATGTGTTGTCCTGGTTTTATATCATTGATCATGTAGAGCATGTCTCATATCACTTTTGGTATTGGCTTTGAGCCTTTAGCCATGTAGATCATGTCTCGTATTATTCCGGTATTGGATTTATGCCTTTGGTCATGTATAGCATGTCTGTATCACTTCTTGTATTGGCTTTGTGCCTTTGGCCATGTAGAGCATGACTCATATCACTATTGATATTGGCATCGGGCTAGGTAGGGCTAAAAGCATGTATATTCTAGCAAAATGATAATAAGAAATTGTTAATTTTCTGAGCCACTTGGGTTGAAGTCTTATTGATGTATATCATGTTGAAATTGTTGTATCTCATTGATTATAAATCTTTAAATCAAATCATTGGTTGATATGAAAAGCCTTTCATATGATACACTTATGCTTTTGTTGTTCCTTATCCCTCTTTGCTTCTGTCATATTGTTATATATATGGCATAGCGTTATATTGTTACTATTGTTTAACTCACTAAGCATCACCCGCTTATCCCTCTTAGTGTTTAACTATTTCAGGTGATATACATCCAGTATAGTCATGTACTATAAGAAGATGTAGAATAGTTAATATTATCACTTTTGTACTTAGTGTATAAATTCATGGGAAGTTATGTAACATATAAAACTTTGAAAAATCTTAATAGTTGGTTTGTATCCAGACTTTTGTAAATTATATTATGAATATGCATGTAGCATGTTTGGAGTAATAATATTGTAAAGTTTAGAGAAGGGGTTCTCTCAATCATGGTATCAGAGCAGTCGTTTAAGCAAACTAAATTCTACGGATTGGTATTTAGACTTAAACTATTGGAAGTTCAATAAATGAACGGATTCATTGTAAGTATATGGATACAAACCATAGGAAAGACTTAAGTAAAGTATTAGGTAATAATAAATCCTAATATTCTAAAATACTATATTACTCCAAATTTTCAGAACAATGGCTGAACAGGTGAGTAGCCATACACCAGATGTGGGTGGAGATCCTTATCCTGATGAAACAAATACTCCAGTATCCCCTCATGAGGATGGACTTGTGGATAAACTTACTAGTGTTATTCGGAAGACTCACGAAGAACACAAAAAGGATAGCGACAAAGGTAAAGAGAAAGCCATCGGAAAATCTTCAAAAGGGGAGGCGAAACATCCCTCATTCAAAACTTTCAAGAGTAATGGTGCTATAGAGTTTTCAGGTGTTCTTAATCCCATTGTTGTTCTTAACTGGATTCAGAACACAGAAAAAGTATTCCGTATTTCACATGTGATTAACGAAGCCAAGGCTAATTATACTTCTGCAATGCTCATCGGAGAAGCCTTGGTCTGGTGGGAAGCAACATTTGAAGCTCCCAATGAATATGACCAGGATAATTTATCTTGGGAAATGTTCGAAACTCATTTGCTAGGAAAGTATTGTCCTCTAGACATGAGGAGAAGATTGGAGAAAGAATTCCTCGAGCTTAAACAGGGAGGAATGACTGTGAATGATTATGAAACTCAATTCAATCAAAAAGTACGGTTTGCTGCAAAGTATATTCCAATTAAAGATGATAAAATTCAATTATTCATGGAAGGATTATGGTATGAAATCTATGATTTTGTGGTTAATCAGAATGTGCTGTCATTTGATAAAGCTGTTGAGTATACCCGAAATCGCGACCATGACTTAGAGATACATGGTGCCATTATTTATGTTCCGAAGCATCCACATGTTGATCGAAATGTTCCTGTTTCCTCTATTCCATCAGCTCAATTCGTTCGATATGATCCTGGAAAACAAGTACAATCTCATAATACCTCTCGTGATCGCGGAAGGTCACAATTTTTTCTCTTCAGCCACCATTGTGTCGAAAATGTGGAAAGAATCACTAGGGCTAATGCAGAACATAATAAGAATCGGTGATCTATTATGTATGTGGATAAATGAGCCACATGGAGCCCGTTTTCCTAATGAATAATGTTGCATGCTTTGCTTGTGGTGTTACTGGCCATACGAAGCATTTTTTCCCTACTCTTACTAGTCAAATGGCGGGAAGTCAAGCTTCTGTTTAACAACCAGTAAACACTTTAACAAAAAAGGAGGAAATGCCAAAAGCTAAAGGCCGTGCATTTCAGATTACCACATAGGAGGCACGCGAAGAACCGAATGTTGTGACCGGTACATTTCTCGTCAACTCTAGACCTGATCACATCTTATTTGATTCCGGTGCCTCAGATTCTTTTGTGTCTGATGAATTTGCGCGTTCTTTTCAAATTGCTTGCTATGCACTCGCTCAACCGTTTCATGTAGACACAGCGGCAAGTGTATCATTACCTTCTGATAAAGTCTATAGAGGTTGTTGTTGTTGGATTAGTGTCTAAGTCCATAACTATTTTGGTATGTACTTGACCCGATGGTGCATGGTCCTTTTGGATTGCCTTCATCAAAGCAACTTGATAGGATGATTTATGGAGAGAAAGGATTAATTATGATTTATTAATATATTATGAGAATAATATATTAAAGGAGAAATCATATTGTTTAATTAATATTATTCAATAATTAATTAGGAATTAATTTTGTGGCTAAAAGACATTAATTAAACATAAGGGACTAGAACTGTCAATTGTATGATAGTTGAATATTGAGCTAATGGACTCCATATAAGAGGGGTGGACGAATTCTATGGGGAAACCCATTAGAAATCGTCCTAGGCCTTTAAGGAAGGAGCCCATGGGTTGCTTAGGGCCTAAGCATCCACATTAGGGTTTCCTTGTTAGATAACCCTAATTGCCTCACTATTTATAGGACCCTTAAGCCCCAAAAACGTGGTGAACTTGTTCTCTAGGGTTTCCACATGTTTTGGGCAGCCACCTCTCTCCTTATTCTTCATCCTCTTGCTCTTGGTGTTTGTGAACCATTAGAGGAGTGACATTTGTGACTCTAAGCTTTCTAAAGTCATTACAAGGAGGATTTGAGATTGTTATTGCTACATAACAATCAAGGTAATATCTTAAACCCATTATTATGTTAATATTGATTATCATATGCTAGATTTAGGGTTTAAAGTCTTGGATGAATAGCATGTACAATAGAGAAACCTAGATCCAAGCATTAGGGTTTGCATGAGCACATAGGATGTTCTTATGGCTAAAACCCATAAGTGGTATCAGAGCCTAGATTGGTTTCTATTGTATTGATGCTTTGGTTATTTCTTCAAGCTTCAAAATCGATTTGTTGGCTCCCTGACTGATGAACTCGGCGAGTTCCAATGTGGACTCGGCGAGTTGCTCCTACTTGGCGAGTCCATAGAGGAACTCGGCGAGTTCGAGCGTCAGAAAGAGGGGATTTCGGGATTTCTTGTTGTTTTGCTTAAGGATACTTGCCTTAACTATTTTGGGTCATTAAAATTAGATTTTAAACATATTTTTGAGTATATCCTTGATTAAAAAAAGGTATTAACCAATTGATTAGATAATAACTTCCTTATATGATTAAAGATTGATTATTTTTATTAATTAGGTAACTTATCTTGTAAGAAATTGAAATTAGGTCAAATATAGATAATGACAAAATTAATTGTTTAATTTCTATTATTTGTTATTTGATCCTTGTGTTGTGAAAAAGTTTCAATTATTCCCATGTAAGTTTTATAGTTTAAATTAAAACTTAAAAGTTTTGTTTTGAAATTTAAATAGTTAAAACCCTAATGTTTTGAAATGTTTCAAAACTTGCCCTCAAGTTTTGGAATTTAAAAGTTGATTTAAAGTTTAATTTAAAAATGCTAAATTCTAAAACCCTAGTATAGTTTTGAAAGGTTCAAATCACACCCTTATGGTTTTATTAATTAATTAAAGTGTATAATTAAAAGAGATTTAGTAAATCCATAAAGTTTTGGTTTACAATTTAATTAAATTAAAAGTATAATTATTAAATTAGAACACCTAGTATTTTAAAAGTGTAAAATACACCCTATACTATATATATCATTAAAAGTCCAATATTATATATGAATGAGTAAAGTGTCAAGTCTTACCGTTAGTAGGCCTCATTCACGAGGCTGGTCTATAAGGGGTGTTTAAGGAAATTGCCTATAAAATGGAGATTGAATGGGTATCCACTCTTACCCACCACATTCTTGACTAGTGGAGGGTCGTTAGCCGAACGGGTAGGATAGGACAAAAACCTTCCATTATAAGTATAATGAAGTATAAAAGTAACTAAATGCTTTCATAAAATTCCTAATCTTAGTTACTTTAGGCAAAAGTGAATTGATGAAATTACACTTTGTACCCTTGCAAAGACGTTAGTGGAGCATGTGTGGTTAACCGGCACACTAAATGGTTCTAAGCAAAGGTAGCAAAGGGTGACTCAATGTTTGTGATAGTTCAGTGGAGCGTGTGTGGTTAACCGGCACATCGAATATGTGAATGTAACATGTGGGGGCACCATCTAAGTTTGCATGGTTATTGACACCTTGTTTTGTGATCCTCGGCATCCCAGTCACAAATCGAGGGGCATATCGAGATTTAAACATGCCATTGAAAAGTTCAATGAATCTCAAAAGATCTAGGAATTTTCAATAGATTTAAAACTTAATTTTGTTTCGTTTTTCATGGTGGAAATTAGTGAATCGTCATTCACTTACCTTCAAATGTTCTGCAATTTGGGTTACGGCATCCCTCTCCCAAGTTGTAGAGTATTGTGTTGGGTCCTAGCCTTAATATCTCATTTGGGTGATTTATTAAGGACTCAATCAATCAACTAACTTGAATTTATTTTCTCCCGTTTTGTAGATGTCAAAGTATGACAATCATGGTCTTCCCAAATTTCAAGGAAAAGGTGTTCCTACTGAAAATAAGTTGTTCCGCTATGCAAGTGAAGAATCAAGGTGGACTAGTTTGATTTCACTTCCTCATCCTCCTCCTCCCGTTGTTCTCCCTAACCCACAAGATCGAAGAATTGAAAGGTTCAATGTCACTAAAGCCCTATTGGCAATGAAACATGAAGGTGGTAAGCCCGTGTGTGCCCACATTCTTGGAATGAAATCACACATCGATAGGTTGATTATGTTGGGTGCGTCATTCCCTGATAAGTTGGTTGTAGACTGGGTTCTGCAGTCACTCCCTGAATCATATAATGAGTTCAAAAGAAAGTATTATATGATGGATCACAACGCAAACCTCGTTGACCTAACTTACATGCTCATTGCTGCTGAATCAGAAATGATTTGGCAAAGCATTGGAGCATATTTGTTGGGAAAGTCAACCAACCATGCTTCCGAGGATGTTCTAGGAGAACCGACCTGCGTTTGCTACCAAATGAAAGGGTATTGGATACAAGTCTGCACTAAGAGCCTGAAGAATCCAGAAGATGGGAGAGTCAAAGAGTATAGATGTGCTTCAGGTAAAATCCACTATCTAACTCCATTAAGTTCCTATTCATTGATTCTTAATACATAATGTGATAAGATTGATAGGTTTTGGTCATAAGAACATCCTATGTGCTCATACAAACCCTAATGCTTGGATCTAGGTTTCTCTATTGTACATGCAAGTTATCCAAGACTATAAACCCTAATTCTAGCATACAAGTAATCATATTAACATAAGAATGGGTTTAAGACATTACCTTGATTGTTATGTAGCAATAACAATCCAAATTCCTCCTTGTATTGACTTTAGAAAGCTTAGAGTCACAAATGTCACTCCTCTAATGGTTCACAAACACCAAGAGCAAAAGGATGAAGAGGAGAGAGGATGGAGGCTGCCCTAAAACGTGTGAAACCCTAGAAGGATGCTTAGCGACGTTTTTGGGTCATAAGGGATCTATATATATAGGAGGCTATTTGGGTTATCTAACACGGAAACCCTAAATTGGATGCTTAAGCCCTAAGCAACCCATAGATTCCTTTCCTTAAGGCCTTGGACGATTTCCTCATGGGCTTTCCCATAGAATTCGTCCACTCCTTAATATAAAGCAATCCATAGCCCAAATTGCAATTATCTTATAATTACAATTCCAGTCCCTTTAGTTTAATTAATCTCTTTTAGTCACAAAACTAATTACCAATTAATTCTTGACTAATATTAATTTAAACAATATGATTTCTCCTTTAATATATTATTCTCATAATATATTAATAAATCATATTTAATCCTTTCTCTCCATAATTCATCCTATCAAGTTGATTTGCTGAAGGCAACCCAAAAGGACCATGCACCATCGGGTCAAGTACATGCCAAAATAGTTATGGACTTAGACACTAATCCAACAGTCTCCCACTTGGATAAGTCTAATAACTATTATGCGTATGACTTCAGATCCTGATCTGCAATCGTAGCTTTCCAAAGCCGCTGTCAACTCTGATCCTATCAGATACGCGTGTCCTTTAGATAAAGGATCATATATTCCTCCATTCTAGATATCATATGAGATATGATTTCAAATCATTCTCTTTGTACTATTTCTCGACTTCCGATTTATGACGACTGACTAATTGAACAAATCAAATTAGCCCTAGCCCGGCCGAGCATTTACGTTTGTCATCACTAAATCATCGAGGGGCCCAAAGATATCGCTTTTATCCTACTTTGGATAAAAGGAACGGATAAACTTTGATTCAATGCTCGCTTGTACTCACTCACCGAATCACACACAACAATATGTTTTATGACACCAAGTTACTGGTGCATTTTCATATTATCAATGTGCAACCGATTAGCAAGATACAACTCACACATCTCGGTTTCAAGAATATAAGATGTTATCGTCTCACCATTCACTCGTGATGCAATTCATGGAGTGATCCAAGTGAGCGTAGGTTTGATCCAATGCTCAAATTCATATTCATAAGCACTCATGAACGTTGCAGCAAACATTTGCTTATGTCCAATACTCTTTTAGACAATCCACACACCAATTCACGACAGTCTTCATTCATACATACTTCCAACATATGAACGACTGTGGCCCGTTCGAATAATTTGACTGTTCCAGACCAATTAAATTATTCAGGAAGTCAAAACATGCAAAGTGAAACACAAGGATAATACTAATCCCATATGGCCTCAAACCTTTGAGTATAAATACAACACCTTTTATTTATCACCATATCGATTACTCATTATTTGTCGTTTCGGGTAATCAACTTCTTACTTGAATTATTACACTTGTCCCATGCTCTTTCGCATGCACACAATGTTTACCTATGGTTCTTACTTTGTGAAATAGATTAAATTGAACACATTGCCAATCATTCTCATTTCACAACTCCAAATCCTTTTTTCATAAGTGAAAGAATATCAAATTCTTGCTACTTATAGAATATGCTAAATTCTAACATTTTATGCAATCATCCTTTCGTAATGTCACTGCACCAAAGTCACAAAGACTATTGCCAATGATATTACAAAGTCCTATATCGGAGATAGTTTCAAGACAATTCCATAGATGTTATGTCTCTCACTCAAAGTACATTCCTTTGAACATCCTTTTGCATAAAAGTTTCTAATCTAGACATAGATTTTCAATTCCCAATATGGAAAACTTTCCATACTTACCATATGACAACTCATTCTCAATAGAATCTTATCTATTCAAAATAATGTCGATATGGTCCATCCAATACTATACTTCCAACTACTCACAAGCGACCAATCCTTAGCGAACTTTGGATTGTCCTTCGATAGTTGTTTAATTATCTTAGTCAAAACCAATTCTTGTCCTTTTCCCTCTAAATGCGCTAGACATTTGGAAAATTTTAGAATGGTCAAATATTATAGCATTTGCAATCGATCCTGTACCCGAAGCGAATGGGACATGATGCAAAATGTCTTACATAAAGATTTGATACTTTATCAATCTTTTGCCATAATGTTTTATTTGCTATGTTCTCAAAATTCGAATTGTGAAGAGGAATGCCGTAATCATAATCGAAATTTTAAGAACACACTATGTACTTTTGACTAAATTTATTAACATTCCACAACCTAAGCCTTTAGATTTGAAATGAAGCATAATATTCTCTCCCTTAATTATAGCAAAACAATTATTCCATCCTTACAACTTTACAAAGAATGACTCTTGTTTTCTATAATTAATATTGCCAACTTGCAATACTTTCTTTAATAATCATACAATCATAATATTTATGCTCCCACTATCATGCTGACTATTATAAAACATAACACTTATGCTCCCACTAGCTTCGACATTTATTCATAAACATCTTAACTTTCAGAAAAACAATACCTATTGAATTTCTTAAGTCCATGTTTCTAATACTTAGTGCTTTGATAATCCTTTATCAAAGCTTCTTGAACTTATACACCTTTGCCTTAGATAGTTCATATGTGTGTCTAAACAATTAAGACTAATTGCTAAACCTCACAACTCAAATCATGGAAAGGGATACAGTAACCATAATCGAATTTGAGAATGCAATTTTACAATCACTATCTTTTTTTTAAATCCTTCTTAGTGAAAGCATTTCCTCACAATCATTTTCATGAAGGAGGAAATCTTATGACACTTAGATTTAAATGGTGTATGTGTTCCTATCCATGTGAATTTGTTAAAACCAAAGTTTACGACAAATTCAAACTCATATGGACCGAACTTTCTTAATCTTGATTTCTTGCCTTATGGTAGCACAGCTGCCCACCATGTCTTCCAAGTAGTTAAGCAGCTCACCTTTTCCTATCAATGTACCTTTCATTGATCAAGGTGCCTGCCTTTTATGCATTCAAATGAGAACTCATAGAACTCACATGCATAATTGACTTAATTGGAATGGCATAGAAAACAAAATAATGTCAACACGATAGGTTGTAAATCTCAACTCGTGTGCTAGTGATGATCGATAAGGTTTATTTGATTTGTTCTTGAAACCTTTCAAGACCATTAAGACTCCCACTGACTCCTTGACATATAAGATTTTCTTGTCAATAAACATTTCTCGACAACCAAATACTCAAGAGTTAGTGTAGTTTTTATCAAAACACTTCATAAATTGGTCCTAGTTGGTCTTTGTCTTATCCAAGACATCACAACTTTCCACATTGGATGAATGTTATAAACCTTCTTAATACTTATCACTCAATGTCACAATCTTAACTCTAAGACTTGTTTTGGAACGAAGTATGATTAACTTCTTGATTTAACCATTTCTTCAATTCTTGATTCCTCCTTTTAGACATACAATTGTACTAAGACTTACTTAGAGGATCAATTGAGATATGGTTCTTAATCATTAAGACCTATCATAAAGCATAAAAGGTACTCTCACTTCTTTTTAGAATGGAAAAACTTTTATCTTTCTGCCTACTTGATTCTTCTTGTTCGTTCTGCTATTGATTTAAACATTTTCAATCAATTCAGAATTACACTTAATCTTGTAAGTATAATCATATTTACTAAACCTTTAGTAAATCATGATGAATATCTTGGTTACTCTTATGGTGGACTTGATCAACACGCAACTTTGTGTACTTGATCTCCTAGTCCTTCATTTGACACTTTGTCAATGAATTAGTCTAATTTCCAAATATGAAATTTCTCATTCTTCGTGCAACCAAGTTGCATGATTCCAAATTTCTATCCAATTGAAACTTGGGCGATGAGAAACTTTGCCTATTTGGTAAATTCTCGACTTTTCCATAAACACCATAAATAAGAATCATATCCATTTGTTGTAGAAATATGCAAACACCAATTTTCATAACGATTTCATTGCAAGGAAATAAACAAATATATAAATAAGTCAAACGAAAATTTATTTTATTTATAAAAGCAGCGGAAAACATTTGTCCTTACAATGCAAAATCCATTGAAAACTATGTATTTCAAAAGGAAAATTTCTAACAACTCTATCATAACTATCTAAGCTCAAAATCTAATCTTCAAGTCCATGCGATCAAGATCCATTCCTTGTGATTAGATTCATCTTGCTCTTTCACCAAGCTTCCTTTCTTTTCATTGATCCTGCAAAACATTCAAATGCAATCTTATCACATCATGCATTAAGAATAAATGAATAGGAACTTAACGGAGCTAGATAGTGGATTTTACCTGAAGCGCAGCCATACACTTTGACTCTCCCATCTTCTGGACTCTTCAGGCTCTTTGGGCAGACTGGTATCCAACACCCTTTCTTTTGGCAGCAAACGCAAGTCGGTTCTCCTAGAACGTCCTCGGAAGCATGGTCGGTTGACTTTCCCAACAAATACGCTCCATTGCTTCGCCAAATCATTTATGATTCAGCAGCAATGAGCATGTAAGTCAGGTCAATGAGGTTGTCGTCATGATCCATCATATAATACTTTCTTTTGAACTCATTATATGATTCAGGAAGTGACTGCAAAACCCAATTCACAGCCAACTCATCTGGGAATGACACACCTAACATTATCAACCTATCAATGTGTGATTTCATTCCTAGAACGTGGGCACACATGGGTTTACCATCTTCATGTTTCATTTCCAATAGGGATTTAGTGATATTGAACATTTCAATTCTTCGATCTTGTGGGTTAGGGAGAACAATTGGAGGAGGTGGAGGAAGTGAAGCATGATTTCTTGTTCCTCAATCGAATCGTGGAATATCATCTTCATGTGGAATGCTTGTTCCACGGGATTTGGGAAGACCATAGTTGTCGAGCTTAGACATCTACAAACCGGGAGAAACAAATTCAAGTTAGTTGATTGATTGAGTCCTTAGTAAATCACCCAAATGAGATACTAAGGCTAGGACCCAACACAATATTCTACAACTCGGGAGAGGGATGTCGTAACCCAAATTGCAGAACATTTGAAGGTAAGTGAATGACGATTCACTAATTTCCACCATGAAAAACGAAAAAGAAATTAAGTTTTGAATCTATGAAAACTCCTAGATCCTTTGAGATTCATTGAACATTTCAATGGCATGTTTTAATCTCGATATGCCCCTCTTATTTGTGACTGGGATGCCGAGGATCACAAAGCAGGTGTGAATAACCATGCAAACTTATATGGTGTCCTCACATGTTATAGTCACCTATTCGATGTGCCGGTAAACCACACACGCTCCACCGAACTATGACAAACATTGAGTCACCCTTTGCTACCTTTGCTTAGAACCATTTAGTGTGCCGGTAAACCACACACGCTCCACTAACGTCTTTGCAAGGGCACAAAGTGTAATTTCATGGAATTGCATCAATTCACTTTGCCTAAGTAACTAAGATTGGGAATTTGTAAAACATTTAGTTACTTTCGTATTTCATTATACTTATAATGGAAGGTTTCGTCCTATCCTACCCGTTCGACTAACGACCCTCCACTAGTCAAGAGTGCGGTGGGTAAGAGTGGATACCCATTCAATCGTCATTTTATAGGCAATTTCCTTAAACACCCCTTATAGACCAGCTTCGTGAATGAGGCCTACTAACGGTAAGACTGACTTTTACTCATACATATATATAATGTTAGACCTTTAATGTTATGTATAGTATAGGGTGTATTTTACACTTTGAAAATACTAGGTGGTCAAATTTAATAATTATACCTTTAATTCAATTAAATTGTAAACCAAAACTATTATGGATTTATTAAACATCTTTTAATTATACTCTTTAATTAATTAATAAAACCATAAGGGTGTGATTTGAACTTTTTCAAAACAATACTAGGGTCTTAGAATTTAACATTCCTAATTAAACTTTTAATCAACTTTTAAATTCCAAAACTTGAGGGCAAGTTTTGAAACATTTCAAAACATTAGGGTTTATAATTTAAATATACATCAAAATTAAACTATTAATCAAAATTTAAATTCCAAAACTTGAGGGCAACTTTTGAAAACTTTTTCAAAACATTAGGGTTTCAACTATTTAAATTTCAAAACAGCAAAACTTTTGGGTTCAAATTTAAACTATAAAACCTAAAAGGGAAAATATGAAACTTTTCATAACAACAAGGATCAAATAACAAATAATCTTAATTAACATTTAATCACATAATTATCCATATTTGATTTATTTAATGATTTCTTGCAAAACAATTTACCAATTTAATCAAAATAATTAGTCAATTATCACATAAGGAAACAAATATTTTATTAATTGATAAATATCTTCAATTAGATCAAGAATATACTCAAATATATAAAATAAATCGGATTTATATTGATCTAATATGATAAAGGCAAGTATCTCAAAGATAAACAACAAGAAATCCTGAAAATAGCTCCATCTGATGCTCGAACTCGCCGAGTACCCCCATGGACTCGTCGAGTAGGGGGCAACTCACCGAGTCCACAGTGGGACTCGCCGAGTCCATAATGCAGAACAACAAAAATCGAATTTTTTCAACATACAAGGCATCAATACAATAGAAACCAATCTAGGCTCTGATACCACTGATAGGTTTTGGTCATAAGAACATCCTATGTGCTCATACAAACCCTAATGCTTGGATCTAGGTTTCTCTATTGTACATGCAAGTTATCCAAGACTATAAACCCTAATTCTAGCATACAAGTAATCATATTAACATAAGAATGGGTTTAAGACATTACCTTGATTGTTATGTAGCAATAACAATCCAAATTCCTCCTTGTATTGACTTTAGAAAGCTTAGAGTCACAAATGTCACTCCTCTAATGGTTCACAAACACCAAGAGCAAAAGGATGAAGAGGAGAGAGGATGGAGGCTGCCCTAAAACGTGTGAAACCCTAGAAGGATGCTTAGCGACGTTTTTGGGTCATAAGGGATCTATATATATAGGAGGCTATTTGGGTTATCTAACACGGAAACCCTAAATTGGATGCTTAAGCCCTAAGCAACCCATAGATTCCTTTCCTTAAGGCCTTGGACGATTTCCTCATGGGCTTTCCCATAGAATTCGTCCACTCCTTAATATAAAGCAATCCATAGCCCAAATTGCAATTATCTTATAATTACAATTCCAGTCCCTTTAGTTTAATTAATCTCTTTTAGTCACAAAACTAATTACCAATTAATTCTTGACTAATATTAATTTAAACAATATGATTTCTCCTTTAATATATTATTCTCATAATATATTAATAAATCATATTTAATCCTTTCTCTCCATAATTCATCCTATCAAGTTGCTTTGGTGAAGGCAACCCAAAAGGACCATGCACCATCGGGTCAAGTACATACCAAAATAGTTATGGACTTAGACACTAATCCAACAAAGATTACATTTGAATGTTTTGCAAGATCAGTGAAAAGAGAGGAAGCCTGATGGAAAAGCAAGACGAGACTGATCACGAAAAGATGGATCTCGATCACATGGATTCGAAGATTAGATTTTGAGCTTAGAAAGTTATGATAGAGTTGTTAGAATATTTGATTACATAGTCTTTCAGTTGATTTTGCATTGTAAGGACAAATGTTTTCCGCTGCTTTTATAAAATAAATTTTGTTTGACGTATTTATTTATTTATTTATTTCCTTGCAATGAAATCGTTATGAAAAATTGATGTTTGCATATTTCTACAACGAATGGATGTGATTCTTAATTACGTTAATTGTGGAAATGTCAAGAATTTACCAAATAGGGAGAGTTTCTCAGTGTGTCCGAGTATGGGTACCAGTGTTTGGAGGGGTGAAACAGAGGATATTAGAGGAGGCACACAAGTCCAAGTTCTCTATACATCTAGGGGCTACAAAAATTTATAGATACTGGAGATTGAGTTAATGGTGGCCCTACATGAAGCGGGAGATCGCCTGGTTTGTGGAGCGGTGCTTAACCAGTAGGAAGGTCAAGGTCGAGCATCAGCGGCCTCATGGCAAGGTACAGTCGCTACCCATTCCCATGAGGAAATTAGAAGATATCACTATGGACTTCATCACGAAGTTACCAAGGACGATGAGGGAAGTGAACGCCATATGGGTGATCGTGGACAGACTGACGAAGAGTGCCTACTTCATTCCGATTTTTGAGAGTATATCCGCTAAGAAGCTGGCAGATATTTATGTGCGAGAGGTGGTGGCTAGACGCGGGGTGCCAGTGTCATTAGTCTCTGACAGGGATGAATGGTTTTCATCTAGGTTTTGGAAGAAGTTCCACGAGGAACTGGGCACTCTGCTACATTTTAGCATGGCGTACCACCCCCAGACTGATGGCCAGAGCGAGAGGACGATCTAGAAACTGGATGACATGCTTAGAGCATGCATGTTGGATTTTAGAGGGAGTTGGGACACATACCTCCCGTTGGCAGAATTTTCATACAACAACGATTACCATGCCAGTATTGACTGGCCGTCATTCGAGATGTTGTATGGTCGGAGGTGCAGGACCCCCGTTTGTTGGGATGGGGTTGGGCACCGGGTCATCAGGAGCACTGAGGTAGTGCTCAAGACTAGCGGGTTGATTTAGCAGGTGCGCGACCGACTGCGGGTCGTGCAGAGCCGTCAGAAAAGTTATGTTGACTGTCGGAGATCAAATCTTGAGTTCCAGGTGAGGGACTTTGTGTTACTGAAAGTGTCGTCCTGGAAGGGGTTTATCAGGTTTCGGAAGAGGGGCAAGCTAGGACCACTATATATCGGACCATTCAGGATTTCGGCCCGAGTGGACAAGGTAGAATATCGACTAGACCTGCCGGATGAGCGTAGCCAGATTCAGAACACCTTCTATGTGTCACAGCTTCGGAAGTGTGTCACTGATAAGTTTGCGTTCGTTTCACTGGACGACATTCAAGTGGATGAGATCCTGAACTACATCGAGAGGCCTGTTTCCATCATAGATAGGAAGACTAAGGTTCTATGGAACAGGGAAGTGAAGTTGGTAAAGGTGCAATGGCAACACCGCAAGGGCTCCGAGTGGACCTGGGAGCCAGAGGACGAGATGCGGGATCCCTACCCGAAATTGTTTGGATCAGCAGATTTTGAGGATGAAGTCTAGTTCAAGTAGGGGAGACCAGTAACACCTATTCCAGGTATTACTTAATTTAATTATGATTTAGGGTTTTGGTTTGTGGACTCAACGAGTTGGGAGTCCAACTCGTCGAGTAGAGGGCATTTCAAGGACATGGAATCTACACCCTACTCAACGAGTTGAAAGGCCGATTCGACGAGTAGGCGCTATAATGATAAAACTGTTGGGTTTTGAGCATTCTAACACTTCCTAAGTGTACATGCAACCCTAATAAACCTTGGATCTATGTTTGTCTAAAGTACATGCAAAATATTATTTTTCCAAGGTTTATAACCTATCTAGCATGGCATGGGGTACTTTTAAACATAAAAGAACTAGATGAATTACATACCTTTTATTGATTGTTGATTCCTTGGAGTTTGAGAGCCAAGCACCAATAATGTGAATGCCTCAAATGGAAATCACAAATCACCACAAACTTGAATTCGGCCACCACTATTACACACACACTCTAGGGTGTTTTTCATGCAACATAAACTTGTTTATATAGTGTGCATGGTTAGGGTGAAACCCTAATAACCCATGTCTTTTACTTTTCCAAGGATCCATGGGTTAAAAGCTCCATGGATCATCCATGGACTTCCATATAAGCTTAGCCCATTAACAAATGAGTATTAGACCACACCATATAAATATAATAGTCCATGATTTAATTAGTCTTCCTTTTAATCGCTAAATTAATTCATAATTAATTCAAGATTAAACTTATTAAATAACATGACTTTATATTAATATATTATAACTTATAATATATTAATAAAACATAGGTATACAATTCTCATAAAATAATCCATAAACAGTTTGGGTGAAGTGCAACCCAAATGGACCATGCCGGGTCGGGTCAAGTATATACCAAATAATTTATGGACTTAGACACCTTATCCAACAGAATCTCACTTGGATAAGTCTAATAACTGTATTTGCCTATATTACTTCAGCAACCAACCAACAATCGTAGCTCTCGAAAACTTTGTTGAACTATGAAGCACCATTTCAGATAAGTAATCATATAATCCTCTGTTCTCATGATATCAGCCGGACAAATACATGGAACAATGCCTTACTTATTATCTGGCAGTTGTTTCTCGATTTCCGATTTGTTTGACAAAGAACTTAACTGAACACATCAATTTAGTTCTGTAACGACCGAAAAGTTCCAACCAATTTTTCAATTTTCAAAAACAACCCGATTCCATTAAAGTTATTACAAAAAGGTTTTCAATACAATTTATTTAAATATCCCCAGAATCACATCACATATAACCATGAGGAGTGGTACGATCACGCCTTCGCCTTGCCACGGTCTCCTGAAGAACCTGAAAAACGTAAAACCACAACTATAAGTCCGAAAGCTTAGTGAGATATCCCCAAAATACCAACCACATATACCATACACGCATAACATGCCATATCATATCCGATCACAGAACAGCCATGCACTTTGGGTCTACTGTGTGACTGGTCCGCCGCACCGGCCAACATTCCACCTGGTCCACCCTCCGAGTCTAGCCATATACGTCGAGTCTGTAGTGTGATTGGTCCGCCCGCACCGGGCCTTCAATCTACCTAGTCCACTCTCTGAGTCTACAGTATGACTGGTCCGCCCGCACCAGGCCTTCAGTCGGTCTGGTCCACTCTCCGAGCCTCGGTACGTCTGGTCCGCCCTCTTGGGCCTATAGCCTATCCGGACCACTCGCTGGGCCTTCGGGACAACCGGTCCGCCCTGGGTATCTTGGCCTACAGTACACAGCAGGACCCGCCTCAACCCAACTCCTGTACAAACAACCATGTGCACATAAACATACAATCATATAATAATCCACAATCAACAAACCGATCAGACAGATCACATAGCATCTCATCATCCTAACTAGGATATCGACCTAACCAGTCACTAGCATAACATCACCCTACATAACAGGATACCGACCTCAACCAGGTCTCTAACACGTACCATCCTAACTACCAGGATGCAAACATATCAAAGCAATAACATAAGAACAAATACCCGGATCTCAATCCGATAAAGGGCCGACCTTGGTGCCTTAGACCCTGTTGATATAATGAGGATAACTCACCTCGCAACCGCCGACTAAACAGATAAACCCAAGCTGCTCCGACCACTGATAAGATCTCCACCACTCGCCAACCACCAAAACACTGAACTCAAAACAATATCCAACAATTACTAAAATGCCCCTAGAAAATAACTAGTCAACCCTTGGTCAAGGCAAGTCAAAGTCAACCCCTGACTGACTCTACTCGCCGAGTCAACCCGATGACTCGCCGAGTCCAACAACTCTGAGTTCACTCGCACCCAACTCACCGAGTCAACCCTTGACTCACCGATTCTCGACTCATCCAAAAAATATTGGGACTCTTCGACAAGACTCGCCGAGTCCAAGAACAGACTCACCGAGTCTACGGCTATCTTCAACCTACTTGCCGAGTTGTTCATACAACTCGCCGAGTTCCAGGCCATCTTCATCCAACTCGCCGAGTCCCAGCTTATCTTCAAGCAACTCGCTGAGTCAACCTATGTGACTCGCCGAGTACCACCGGTCTGAATCCATACAAAAGCATTCCAGGCCATGCAATTGATCCAAAACATAGATCTAGCCCCCTACAACCCATCCATCACGTAAAGTGGCAAACTTTACGTGAATCCAAAGAGATCTAGGCCTTTTACACTTTAGGGCTAGGGTTTGGGACATGATGGCTTCACTAAGCACTCAAACACAGGGACTTTAATGCACTCCAGACCTTCTCCATTCCAGATCTGAGGTAGCAACCTCAGATCTAACCTCCAAACTCCAATACATACCAAGATAAGCTCCCCATAAACCCCAAAATGATGAATCCATATGAGTAACAACCCAAGAACGAGATATTACCTCAAAAGAACACCCCAACTGCAATGAAACTCGAATCCAAGCAAAGCCCTTGCTCCAAGCCTCTTACCCTTCAAGATTTCCTCAACAATTGCTTCTCCAAGCTTCCAAATGCACTTGATCCACTCATACACGAAGGTTAGGGTTTCTGGACTTGAGGATGAGTAAGGAGGTTGGGGGAATGGATGTTATGTTCTTTATATAGGGCTCAACCCCGATAATTAGGGTTTTCTCCACTCAGCGCCTACTCGCCGAGTCCAGCCTTGGACTCGCCGAGTCGGCCACTTAACACGCGACCAAGTCGCGACCCTACTCGCCGAGTCCACCCATGGACTCGCCAAGTTCCCTTTTTCAATTTACTCTTTTAGCCCTTCAACTCTACTCTTGATATTTCGGGATGTTACAATTCTCCCCCACTTAAATTAGGCTTCGTCCTCGAAGCCTACGGCAACTCAACTCCAAAATACTCCCACAACGCGCCACCTGGCCTTAACCGGACCAGGTCCCTCAAGGCATACCCATCGAAACTAGAACTCACTTTCTCTTTCCTTGCGGTGTCCTGACCACCGTCTCAAACTGGGCACTGGTTGTACCCTCTGATAATCGTACTCATCAACCGAGTACTTCCCATGATGCATCACTGTTCCAAATCTCAACAATCACTCGACCCATATGAGCTAGAAAACCATGAACCACCGGATCCCTGATCCGAATACCACTCTATCCATCCCATGCTGACCGAAAGACCCATTCTACAATCTCAGAGCAACTCCCACGAGTCCTCTTCTTGCAATCACACGCACATGCTACACCAGCCCTCGCACTCTCGAGTTAGGAAAACTCGCACACTTACGACATCTCCAACATCCCCCAGGATGAACCACTACTACATACACAATTCCCTGATCAGAGTCACACTGAGAGCCCAAGACTCCCTCCCTACATCCCTTCCGAGCCTCTTGGCGCTACACCCGCGGAATTCCTTCCGCGACCTCAGCAAACATCCCAAACCGGATGTGCTTCCATTCCACTGCCGCAAACATGCTGCTCAATAACCATTCTCAGATCACTCTAATCATAACTCGGCTCTGCCGCTTTCACTTCCGTGAACTTGCACTCCCTCTCGGAGTTACACTCCTCACTCTTTCCTTTACCAAGGAAATTCAGTTGGCCGCCTTGTCACTCCGACAAGTGCCACGGTGCTCGCCCAACGCTACACCACTCCTTCATAGCGTAACCGCTAACCATCCATCACACATGCTTTGACTCTGACCGCAGGGACTCTCAAGCCCATGCACAAACTTCACTAATCAAGATCACTACCCGGGGCCAGACCTTCTAAGGCTATCACACCGCACCATACACAATCCATATCCTCGAACTGATTCAACAATACCTGTAGAGTCTTCAGCATGACTGGACCGCCTCACCAGGCCTTCAGCCAATCTGGACCACTCTCAGAACCTACAGCCAATCTGGACCGTTCTCAGTGCCTTCAGTCTGGCTGGACCGTCCTCCGAGCCTTCGGCCTGACTGGTATGCCTACCGGCCTTCAGTCTATCCGGACCACTCAACTAGCATTCATCATTCCGAGCTATCCCTCCAGGAAATCCTCCCATGCATACCGTTCAAGCCCTCTAGGGGTTCCGAACTCTAACTCCATCATACATAATCGATCCCGGCCCGATCCCAGGCCCTCCACAATCAAATGCCCTAGGTCTGTATCCCGCCCCGCATGCCCGACACTTGCTCCTACCAGCCTACACTCAGGGCTGACAGAACACTGCTAAATCCCAAACAGCTAAGCACCCTCAAATGCTCATGGATCTTCTGGAGAATTTTCCAATTCTCCCCTACTTGTAGCACTGAATATCAAACATCGATCGCCCTACCAACCACCCAGAACAACTCTACACAAAGCCAACACTTACACGCGGACTGCTTCCCACAAGCATAAACAACCCTTAACAAAACACATTTCCACACTAATCATCCCGCTCGAAAGAAACTCAATCTACAGCTAGCCACTCCTCAAAAGCAGATGCTACCCGGCCTTCAAACCAATTCCAAGTTTCCACTAATAACCCTCATGAATGATAACCAACGAAATTCCCAATGCAATAACCCATAACCAAACCACAACCCTCAAAACTACGAATACCGCATCGAAAACCACACAAAGATACCAGCACATAAACAATACTCAACAATAAACACAAGATAACAATACATCAAGAAAGAAACATACCCGCAGCTGCATCTGGCGCTGCCCTGATCTCCTCTGCTACAAGCTGAAAAGCACGACCCTGAGCCCTTGGGGGCTCCGCTCCACCCTGACCTCCACCTGTGATCCTCAAAGTGGACGGTGCTGGAGCCTGCACCGGTCCTGCGGCAAGCTGTGGACAGTTTACCCTCAAATGTCCAATCTGATGAAAATGATAACAAATCCTCAAATCCCGAACCGGCGCTGACTGCCTACAATCCCTCGCATGGTGCCCCTCATTTCCGCACTTGCGGCATGCACCACCGGACCTACAAACTCCGGTGTGACTCCTCCCACACTTCCCACAAGTGTGGCTGCTTAGATCCCCCACTCTAGAATCAACGGTCTTGGACCGTTTTGGCGTCGGCTGCGACTGCACCGGAGCCTGCCTCAGCTCACGCAGCTGCAACTCAATCTCTAACTCACGCCGCCTGGCGGCCTCCTGCAACTCCAACAAGGTCTTGCACCTCTGCGTAGACACAAACTGTCTGATATCCCTTTTGAGCATACTCAGATATCGGGACATCTGACCCTGTTCCGAAGCGAACTCAGGGCAAAACATCGCCCTCTCAGTGAACATCCTGGTGATCTCAGTCACCAACTCCGAATCCTGCTTCAGCTCCAGGAACTCCTGAGCCAATCTCTCCCTCTCCACTTGCGGAACATAGCGAGTGCCGAATATCTCTCTGAACTGATCCCATGAAACCGCAGCCCTCTGCGCATCCGAGTATGACCCCGTGGTCAATCTCCACCAATCCTTCGCCCCGAGCCTCAACAGGTTCAGAGCACACCTCACCCTCTGATCACCAGGGCATGAACACGTGAAGAAACACCCATCCACGTCCGATAACCACCTCATAGCAACAATCGGGTCCTGAACTCCATCGAAGGTGGGAGGCTTCGTATTATCGAAGTCCCGATACTGAAAACCCCGACCAGCTCCTCCCCCTGCCGCTGCTACAGCCGCTGTAGCCGCCACAGCAGCCGTCTCTGTGAGAGCTGCATAGCGCTCATCAAAATACTCAACCATGGCGGTCTTGATCGACCCAAACAGTTTCGGCAACTCAGCCCGGAACAATGCATCAACCTCATCATGCAGGATCTCACGAATCCTCGCATCCAACTCGCACGAGCTCATCTGACCAATAACCTCGGGCGGCACAGACCCGCCCTGAACTCCCTCTCCTGCTCCCTCTCCTGACCCGGATCCACTCCCAGCATGCCTCGGAATCTCCATACTGAAAAACATCACAAAATCTCAGACACTTCCCACAACCGGGAACCAACTCTCAACCCAACCCTAGAGGTCATGGTTTCCCTGATACGCATATGGGCCCTGTGCTTTCAGTACTACGGGCCCATACTACCTTCCACACCTACCCATATTTGTATGGAGTACTACCACAACGCCCTAGAGAAATCAAACAAGCGCTCAACCCTCACCACTAGAGGAACACTGGAAATCTCCCACAAGGAAACCCTAGGCTACATGCATCACAAATCAGGCAACATTATCATGAAATCCTGAAGATCCCTAGCCTAGCACTAGCATGCTGTTCTAACAAAGCTTAGAAAAACAAATATCATGTATGGTATTTTGGGGTTACTTACTGGCTCCGGCTGATCGTACCTCCGCGTCCTCATTTACTCATTTTGAAAACCATTTTAAATTCTCTTTTGAAAACTCTCCTCGATTTGAGACTGGAGTCACACAAGTGTTCCTCCAATTCACTCAAACCAAGGCTCTGATACCAACTTGTAACGACCGAAAAATTCCAACCAATTTTTCAATTTTCAAAAATAACCCGATTCCATTAAAGTTATTACAAAAAGGTTTTCAATACTATTTATTTAAATATCCCCAGAATCACATCACATATAACCATGAGGAGCGGTACGATCATGCCTTCGCCTTGCCATGGTCTCCTGAAGAACCTGAAAAACGTAAAACCACAACTGTAAGCCCGAAAGCTTAGTGAGATATCCCCAAAATACCAACCATATATACCATACACGCATAACATGCCATATCATATCCGATCACAGAACAGCCATGCACTTTGGGTCTACTGTGTGACTGGTCCGCCACACCGGCCAACATTCCACCTGGTCCACCCTCCGAGTCTAGCCATATACGTCGAGTCTGTAGTGTGATTGGTCCGCCCGCACCAGGCCTTCAATCTACCTGGTCCACTCTCTGAGTCTACCGTATGACTGGTCCGCCCGCACCGGGCCTTCAGTCGGTCTGTTCCACTCTCCGAGCCTCGGTACGTCTGGTCCGCCCTCTTGGGCCTACAGCCTGTCCGGACCGCTCGCTGGGCCTTCGGGATAACCGGTCCGCCCTGGGTATCTTGGCCTACAGTACAAAGCAGGACCCGCCGCAACCCAACTCCAGTACAAACAACCATGTGCACATAAACATACAATCATATAATAATCCACAATCAACAAACCGATCAGACAGATCACATAGCATCTCATCATCCTAACTAGGATACCGACCTAACCGGTCACTAGCATAGCATCACCCTACATAACAGGATACCGACCTCAACCAGGTCTCTAACACGTACCATCCTAACTACCAGGATGCAAACATATCAAAGCAATAACATAAGAACAAATACCCGGATCTCAATCCGATAAAGGGCCGACCTTGGTGCCTTAGACCCTGTTGATATAATGAGGATAACTCACCTCGCAACTGCCGACTAAATAGATAAACCAAAGCTGCTCCGACCACTGATAAGATCTCCACTGCTCGCCAACCACCAAAACACTAAACTCAAAACAATATCCAACAATTACTAAAATGCCCCTAGAAAATAACTGGTCAACCCTTGGTCAAGGCAAGTCAAAGTCAACCCCTGACTGACTCTACTCGCCGAGTCAACCCGATGACTCGCCGAGTCCAACAACTCTAAGTTCACTCGCACCCAACTCACCGAGTCATCCCTTGACTCACCGATTCTCGACTCATCCAGAAAATATTGGGACTCTTCGACAAGACTCGCCGAGTCCAAGAACAGACTCGCCGAGTCTACGGCTATCTTCAACCTACTCGCCGAGTTGTTCATACAACTCGCCGAGTTCCAGGCCATCTTCATGCAACTCGCCGAGTCCCAGCTTATCTTCAAGCAACTCGCCGAGTCAACCTATGTGACTCGCCGAGTACCACCGGTCTGAATCCATACAGAAGCATTCCAAGCCATGCAATTGAATTAAAACATAGATCTAGCCCCCTACAACCCATCCATCACGTAAAGTGGCAAACTTTACGTGAATCCAAAGAGATCTAGGCCTTTTACACTTTAGGGCTAGGGTTTGGGACATGATGGCTTCACTAAGCACTCAAACACAGGGACTTTAATGCACTCCAGACCTTCTCCATTCCAGATCTAAGGTAGCAACCTCAGATCTAACCTCCAAACTCCAAAACATACCAAGATAAGCTCCCCATAAACCCCAAAATGATGAATCCATATGAGTAACAGCCCAAGAACGAGATATTACCTCAAAAGAACGCCCCAACTACAATGAAACTCGAATCCAAGCAAAGCCCCTTGCTCCAAGCCTCTTACCCTTCAAGATTTCCTCAACAATTGCTTCTCCAAGCTTCCAAATGCACTTGATCCACTCACACACGAAGGTTAGGGTTTCTGGACTTGATGATGAGTAAGGAGGCTGGGGGAATGGATGTTATGTTCTTTATATAGGGCTCAACCCCGAGAATTAGGGTTTTCTCCACTCAGCGCCTACTCGCCGAGTCCAGCCTTGGACTCGCCGAGTCGGCCACTTAACACGCGACCAAATCACGACCCTACTCGCCGAGTCCACCCATGGACTCACCGAGTTCCCTTTTTCAATTTACTCTTTTAGCCCTTCAACTCTACTCTTGATATTTCGGAATGTTACAAGTTCTGACCGGGCCCGGTACATGGGTCAACACAAAATCATCGAGGGGCCTAGATATCGCTTCTATTTCTAGAAGGGACAGATAAACTTCGATTCATATGCTTGTTCTACTACTTGTTGAATTTTACACAAAGGCACGTTTTATAACATCAAGTTACTGATGCGTTTACGTGCAATCAATGCACAACCAACTCATAGGTAACAACTCATATCTCTAGGTTTGAAGACTTATATGATATTATCGTCTCACGATCATTCGAGATAAATTCAATGAAGTGATACAAGTGAGCGTGGGTTTATTCCAATACTCATAACTTATGAGCACTCATGAACGTTGCAGCAACCATTGCCATGTCTAAACACTTTTAGCCATCTACAAACCCAATTCACGACAATCTTGGTTCATACCTACTTCCGACGTATGACCGATTGTGGAGGTTTGAATAAATTAATTATTCTGGAAGTCAAAACATGCAAAACTGAAACAATAGTAAATAATTGACAATGATAGTAACACTTTACTCATAAATAAATCACAAATTTTATTCATCATCAAACGTCGATTACATCTACAAGTTTCAGAAAAGGCTATCTAATCTGTAAAACTAATATCATCCCTCAGCCCGATGCGCCTCGCATGCTGCAAATGCTTAACCCTCGTCAGTCCCTTCGTAAGGGGACCCGCAAGGTTCTCATCTGACGATACCCTCTTTCCCACGAGGAGTCCTTCTTCAATCTCGTGTCTTATGAAGTTATATTTTCTGTCAATGTGTCGGGATTTGCCATGATCTCTTGGTTCCTTGGCTAAGGCAACCGCACTATTGCTGTCACAGAAAATCTCCATAGGCTCCTTAATAGCTGGTACAACTCCAAGGTCTCCGATGAAGTTTTTAAGCCATATCGCCTCCTTCGATGCTTCACTCGCTGCTATATACTCTGATTCATAAGTCGAATCAGCCACAGTTTCCTGCTTGGAACTCTTCTAAGAGATTGCCCCTCCATTTAAGGTAAAGACCCAGCCCGGTTGAGAGCGGAAGTTATCCCTATCAGTCTGGAAACTAGCATCACTATACCCTAATACTCTCAAGTCATCACACCCACCAAGGTTAAGGATCTAATCCTTAGTCCTCCACAGGTACTTGAGAATGTTCTTTACCGCGGTCCAATGAGCCTTGCCAAGGTTCGCCCCTGATACATGCTGACCATGCTCAAAGCAAATGTCACATCAGGGCGGGTACAAGTCATAGCATACATGATCAAGCCCACACCGGAAGCATATGGTAATCGACTCATCTCTGCTATCTCGGCCTCTGTACTTAGACTCTGAGTCTTACTCAGTTTGGCAATGCTTTGGATCGGTAAATCTCCTTTCTTGGAATTCTGCATGTTGAACCTTTTCAACATCTTATCCAAGTAGGTACTCTGACTAAGTCCAATTAGTCTTTTACTCCTTTCTCTTAATATCCTTATCCCTAGGATATAGGCAGCTTCCCCTAGGTCCTTCATAGCAAAGCACTTCCCAAGCCAGGACTTAACCTCCTGCAAGGTTGGGATGTCATTTCCTATAAGTAGTATGTCATCTACATACAGTACCAAGAAGCTAGCTATACTCCCACTAGCTCTGACATACACGCAAGACTCATATTCACTTCTCGAGAAGCCAAACTTTGTGACCTTTTCATCGAAACAAAGATTCCAGTTACGAGATGCTTGTTTTAATCCATAAATGGATTTCTCAAGCTTGCATACTCTATCAGGGTACTCTGCACTGACAAAACCCTCTGGCTGATTCATGTACACATCCTCAGCCAACTTTCCATTAAGAAAAGCGGTTTTGAAATCCATTTGCCATATTTCATAATCATGAAATGCAGCAATGGCTAGCATAACCCTAATAGACTTAATCTTTGCTACCGGTGAGAAGGTTTCATCATAATCAATACCCTGAGTCTGAGTAAAACCCTTCGCAACCAGTCGAGCCTTATAAGTATGCACTTTTCCTTCTATGTTGGTCTTCTTCTTCAAGATCCATTTGCACCCAACTGTTTTAAGGCCTGGTACATTGTCAACCAAGTTCCAAACTTGATTGTCATACATGGACTGTATCTCGCTGTCCATAGCCTCCTTGCATTTAGCAGACTCCGGGCCTGCCATGGCTTCCTTAACACTGCTAGGTTCATCCAAATTTACCAGTGTATTATCGCTGATAAATGTATCACCTTCCGTAGTAATATGAAAGCCATAATAAAATGCAGGTGTGTTCCTAACATGTGTGGAACGCCTCGGAGGTACAGACTCGTCAGCTGGCTCAACAGGAGTTTCCTCCTCGGGTTGATTGCTAGTGTCTGAGGTTCCTTCACCAATTGATTCTTGAATTTCTTCAAGATCAATTTGCCTCCCACTGTCTCCTTGGTTCATAAACTCTCTCTCACAAAAGACCCCTCTTCTTGCTACAAATACCACATTCTCACTGGGTCTGTAGAAGAGGTAACCGAAGGATTTCTGTGGGTAGCCGATGAAAATACACCTTTTACTTCGGGGTTCGAGCTTATCATGAGTATCACGCCTCATGAAAGCCTCGCAACCCCAAATCTTGATGTGGTCTAAATTAGGAACCTTCCCAGTCCACATCTCATGAGGTGTTTTGGTAACCTTCTTTGTAGGGACTAGATTAAGGATATGAGCGGCAGTCTCTAAGGCATTCCCCCAAAAAGAGATTGGTAGCGAAGCTCGACTCATCATAGAGTGAACCATGTCTAACAAGGTTCGATTACGCCTCTAAGCTACACCATTTAGCTGTGGTGTCCTGGGAGGAGTCAATTGTGAGACAATCCCACACTCCTTAAGATAGTCAAGGAACTCGGTACTAAGATACTCACCACCTCGATCGAATCGAAGCATCTTAATGTTCCTGCCCAATTGATTTTCTACTTCCTGTTTGAATTCCTTAAACCTTTCAAAGCTTTCTGACTTATGTTTGATTAAGTAGACATAACCATATCTACTAAAATCATCAATAAAAGTCACATAATACCGATTAGCATCCCTTGTGGCAGTTTTGAATGGCCCACATACATCAGTGCGTATTAGGTCCAACAAACCCTCACCCCTTTCACAAGTTCCAGTAAAGGGTGATTTTGTCATCTTTCCAAGTAGACAAGATTCACAACTATCATCCGATTTAAGGTCGAATGACTCCAAGACTCCATTCTTTTGGAGTTAGCCTATGCGTTTCTTGTTTACATGTCCAAGACGACAATGCCATAATGATGCCTTATCTAGGCTAGTAGAAGAATCAATATACAACACATTATTTCCTAAGTTATCTACAATCGACACAGTTTCATACACACCATCACAAGGTAATGCTTTAAAATAAAACACATTATTAAAGAAAGCATTAATACCACCACATTCATTATCAAACGAAAGGTAAAACCTTGTTTGTACAAACCATGAAAGGAAATAATATTCCTCGCCATTTCAGATGAGTACACACATTTATTCAAATCTATTTTTAACCCATTATTCAGCAACAAAGTATAAACTCCAATCTTGGAAACAGGTGAAGCCTTCCTATTCCCCATGATCAAGTTTATCTTCCCGTGCTCCACATCCTCACTTCTTCTTAGGCCCTACAAATCAGAACATATGTGAATACCACATCCTGTATCAAGCACCCAAGAGTTAGAATATGGTGAGTTATTAGAAAATATTGTATAAATACCTGCGTGGGTGGGTTTCACTTTCCCATCCTTCAGATCCTGCAAGTACTTAGGGAAGTTTCGCTTCCAGTGCCCCTTGTCCAGGCAATAGTAGCGATCAGCATCCTTGGGAATGGCTAAAGGAGTGACAGAACCGCTCTTGGTCCTTGATGAGGAGCCTTCAAGAGACTTTCCCTTGGTACCCTTCGAAGGGGACTTCCTCTTTTTCCCTTTGCCTTGCCCAATAGCCAAAACAAGGGTAGATGTTGGAGTAGGAGTAGTAGAGGTAACAACCGCCTTGCCCTTAAGACCGGTTTCAGCGGTCTTCAAGAGTCCTTGAAGTTTGCTAAGGGTAACTTCCTCCTTGTTCATATGATATGTCATACGAAAATGGTCATAACAAGCAGGTAAGGAGTGCAAAATAATGTCAATTGCCAACTCCTCAGGGAAGTTCACATTCAGCTTGAGCAAACGGTCCATATACCTTTGCATCTTTTGCATGTGGCCCGTGACGGATTCACCGTCCTTCATGCAGGTTGTTATCATGGAGGAGATTATTTCATACTGCTCCTGACGAGCACTCTGATGGTACCTTTCCATCAGGTCTTGGTGCATCTCAAAAGGGTAGAAGTCCTCATAGGACTTTTGGAGCTCGGCTGTCATCGTGGCCATCATGATGCATGCCACCTTAGTAGCATCTCTCTCATGTGTCCTAAATTCAGCGATCTCCTCAGGAGTAGCAGTGGACTCATCAAGCTCCTTTAACTCCTTATCGATGACATATTCCTTGTCCTCATAACAAGTAACCATCCTGATGTTCCTGATCCAGTCCATGAAGTTGGAACCATCAAAGATGACTCTCCCACAAAGATTCATGAGAGAGAAAGAACCAGTTGGGTTAGAGCCCGAAGCATTAGTGTTGGAAGACATCTGAAAGAAGAAAGCAAGTTTAGATTAGATATATAGAGTCCTTAATAAGACACCCAAATGTAATATTAAGGCTAGGATCCAATCACAATATATTATACTTAGAAGAGGGATGCCGTAATCTAAGTAAAAACATATTTGAAAGGTAGGTGAATGACGATTCACCAATTTCCACCATGAAAAACGAAATGAATTATTAGGTTTTAATTGGATTTGAAATTCCTAGATTCTTTTGAGATTCATTGAACTTTTCAATGGCATGTTTCAATCTCGATTGTGCCCTTCAAGTTTTGTGACTGGGATGCCAAGGATCACAAAAAAAGGTGTGAATAACCATGCTAATTCACTTGGTACCCTTAATATTATCACCTAATCAATGTGTTGGTTAACCACACACGCTCCATTGATCTATGACAAACATTAAGTCACCCTTCGTGATCCTTACTAGTCCAAGTTAGTGTGCCAGTTAACCACACACGCTCCACCAATGACTTGGTAAGGTACAAAGTGTGAATTCCATGGACTAGCACCATGTTCACATTTTTCCTAAAGTAACTAAGATTGGGAATTAAAATATTTAGTTACTTTATAATAATCATTATACTTTTAATGAGAATTTAAAGTCATTGTCCTACCCGTTCAACTAACGACCCTCCACCGATCAAGGAAGCGATGGGTGAGAGTGGACACCCATTAAGCTGCCATTTTATAGGCAACAACCTTATACCCCCCTTATAGACCAACTTCGTAAATGAGGCCTACTAACGATAGAACGACTTATTCTTATACATATATATAATAATTAACCATTAATGTTATAAATAGTATAAGTGTTGAATTTTAACTATAAAAACTCTAAGGGTTGGAATTAAAGTTTATTAAAGTGTGTGAAACTTTACAAATTCCAAAACTTAAGGGCAAGTTTTATAACTATCCAAAACTTTTCATTTCATAACTTATGAATTAAAGGTTTATAAAATGAAGACTCTTCATTTTCATGTAACTTATGTGTTTTAAATGTGTGTTTAAAACAAGGGACCTTTGGATATCCATAACTTGAGGACAAATTATGGACTCCATTAAAAAACATAAAGGATCAAGAATTAATCCTAAACAATTCAGCAAATAATTCCTATCATCTTCTAAATTCATAAGAACATGAACATGATTATCAAAGTTTCAAGAATTATATGAACACATACAAAGCATGAAATTTTGATATATGCTATTGTAAATGGATTAGAACAACCATTACACCAACTAAAACAAGTTTTAAAACACCAAAACAGTTTAGGGTAATGTTTATAGTCCATTTCCAGCAGCAAAAGTCGAAAATCTGCATTCTGAGGCTCCTACTCGCCGAGTGCACAAACCTACTCGCCGAGTAGGATGAATTTACATATGAACTCGACGAGTCCCCCCATGGACTCGGCAATTTCATCAGGCAGACGGCAAAAATTTCGACCTTTTTCACTATTTTGCATCAAGTATCAAACAAACAAGCCTAGTCTCTAATACCACTGTTGGGTTTTGAGCATTCTAACACTTCCTAAGTGTACATGCAACCCTAATAAACCTTGGATCTATGTTTGTCTAAAGTACATGCAAAATATTATTTTTCCAAGGTTTATAACCTATCTAGCATGGCATGGGGTACTTTTAAACATAAAATAACTAGATGAATTACATACCTTTTGTTGATTGTTGATTCCTTGGAGTTTGAGAGCCAAGCACCAATAATGTGAATGCCTCAAATGGAAATCACAAATCACCACAAACTTGGAAAAACTATGAGAGAGTATACCAACTCTTAGAATTCGGCCACCACTATTACACACACACTCTAGGGTGTTTTTCATGCAACATAAGCTTGTTTATATAGTGTGCATGGTTAGGGTGAAACCCTAATAACCCATGTCTTTTCCTTTTCCAAGGATCCATGGGTTAAGAGCTCCATGGATCATCCATGGACTTCCATATAAGCTTAGCCCATTAACAAATGAGTATTAGCCACACCATATAAATATAATAGTCCATGATTTAATTAGTCTTCCTTTTAATCGCTAAATTAATTCATAATTAATTCAAGATTAAACTAATTAAATAACATGAATTTATATTAATATATTATAACTTATAATATATTAATAAAACATAGGTATACAATTCTCATAAAATAATCCATAAACAGTTTGGGTGAAGTGCAACCCAAATGGACCATCCCGGGTCGGGTCAAGTATATACTAAATAAGTTATGGACTTAGACACCTTATCCAACAAAAACCCTAGTCTTAGGGCTTGCACCCTATATAATCTCCTTAAGAGCCTTGAGGCTGACCTCCCATCAGCCTCCAAACCCTAAAAACGTATGTGCTAACCCTAATCCCTATTCTCTTCCATTTGGTGAGCTAGAGTGACCTTTGAAGCTTAAGAAGAAGGAGTTAGTAAGAAGATCCAGCAAACCAAGCACCCATCCTTGAGCTTGATCATTTTGTGGACTGTTGTAAGTCTTCAAGAGTCGATTTTTATCATAGAATATGGCTAGATCTTGAGTTTACTCTTCATTTCCTACTCTTCTTATTGATTTCATGCATGGGGTTCATAAAGTTTGCAACTTCATGAATCTCCAGAGCAAAATGGTCCCAAGGTGGGCTAGATCTGGCCTTTGGTTGAGCAAGGACACCATGCAAGGGTTTTAGGACATATTTCCCTTTTTTGGCCATTCTGACCTAGGGACATGCATTGGACATGCATGTCCATAAATCCTCCATCTTTGGAACGTTTTGAGGACTAGAAACCTTTCTGGAAAGGAAGGATTTCAGATCTATAACATACACGTTTAGCTATCGTGTTTTGTAATGAATAATATTATGAAATATTATATGAATTTGAGTAATTGAGTTCTAACGAATAGTTTTTACTAGAAATGAAGTAAAATTATGTTTACAATCACTCAGAAAATATTGGAAGTCTTATGAGACTCCAATCAAAAGGCAAATATTGAAATTTAACAAAAATATTAAATTTGAAATAAGTAGAATTTTATTATTGAAAGTTGTAGATAATTTCGTTAGAAACATTTAGGCAAAAACCTCATCGAAATCTGAATTATAACAAAGAAGTTATGACCAATCGAAGATCAGCAACAAAACAGACAAACACTATTTAGCGTAAAAAGTGAGTTTTCGATAAACTACTTTTTAGCCTTAGTGATCTAGATGAAAGTCTTAATACTCATTAAACCAAGAATTTTCATAAAATGAACATCTAAATCTGACTTGGTATGAGGAAGTTATGATTTTTCTAAGTTTCGGAATAGCAGTAGACAGCTAAAAACTCGAAATAAAGATCGAGTGATTTTTAGTCGACGCAACCTAAACGAGAATCAAAGGTCTTGTCAATAGTAGTACAACGGTAAAAAGACAGACGAAAACGGACATCAGATGATGAAGTTATGAATTTTTAACGGACTTTTCATGTCCCAACTTGTTAAAAATATAATAATAAAAATAAACTCAAAATTAGCCAAAAAAGTCTAAATGAAAGTTGTAGAGCATAATTTCACCTACGTGTGCATATAAAGAACGTACAAAACGGAGCTCGTATGCGAAAGTTATGGATTTTTGAAGTTCGGGACACAAAATTCGAGAAAATCACTAAAACCGAGGAATTTTGCATCCGTGTCTCAGTCTCGGCCTCGCATGCTGCCCTGTGTTTGATAACGGGGTCCAATCCGGTTCAGCAACGTGTTGCATCTGTGGCGCGTCCGAAGTGCAACGCGTGTCTCGCATCCGAGACCGACGGCTGCCCCCCCCCCCCCCCCCCCCGCACGCTCGCGCGCATCCGATGCGTGCCCTCGCCACTTGCCTAGCTTCGCTGTTGCCACGTGCTTCTCTCCTCCATCTGAAGACCCTCAGTTCGCACCTATAAATAGGAGGGTGCGAATCCTCCCGACTAATGTTAGAGATTCACACTTTTTTACCCTTACACCCTCTTCTAAGCTACTTAGCATCCCCCAAAGCCCCTGGATCATATCCAACACCGGAAACACATTTCGAAGTGCCTAAAGAGCCTGAGAAATTTACCTTTTCGTATTAAAGCTCAACCCTCGCAAGGCCGGGTTTTCAAGAAAGCTCCCGGTTTTCATCAAAGAAAGTTAATTATTGTAACGAAGTGCTGCCCAAATTACTATTTTAACCTCCAGTTAATTCACGGTGAGTTCAATACATAGGAACAATTGTATGTTATGTCATATATGTGCTATGTGCTTTTCCATGTTATTATCTCGTGTTATTATTTCATGATATTATGGTAGCAAAAGTTGTACCTTTGACCATGTGATCAGTAAAAGGACTTAGATTCACAATGGTATTGGTATGTAGCCTTTGGCCGTGTAGAGCATTCCTCGTAAGAGAATGACTTCTACCCCTATGGCATTGGCAGAAGGTTAGATAGGGCTGAAAGCCTGAAATCTACCAAAATGCTTAATCAGAAAGTGTATGTCTTCTGTGCCATTTGGGTTGAAGCTTTATTGATGTATATCAAATATCGAAATTATTATGTCTCATTGATTGTATATCTTTGAATCAAATCATTGATTGATATGGAAAGCTTGTCACATGATTCACATATGCCTTTGTTGTTCCTTGCTCCTCTTTGCTTCTGTCATATTGAAGTGTATATATATATATATATATATATATATATATATATATATATATATATATGGCATAATGTTATATTGTATCTATTATTGAACTCACTAAGCGTCACCGGTTATCCTTCTTAGTGTTTAACTATTGCAGGTAATAAGGATCCAGTATAGACATATATTGTTAGAAGATTTTGAATAGATTATACTATTACTTTTGTAATTAGTGTTCATGTATGTATAAAACTATAAAATCTTGGGTAGTTATGTAATAAATATAATACTTTGTAATAGTCTTATAGTCAGTTTGTATCCAGTCTTTTGTAATCAGATTATCAATATAAAATATTGTTTATAAATATACATGTAGCATGTTTTGGAGTAATATGATGTAGTTCAATTTTAGAGAGGGGTTCTCTCATTTGAAAGTGTGGGTCTTTCAAGATCCCTAGCGTTTTCGACCTTATGGCAAAGCTTTGGAGATTTTCAACCTTTGAAAAGGGCATTAGAGCATTTAGAACGGTTCTAGAGGATAAAGTTGGAAACTTTATCCTTCTAGAGACCTTAGGGCTTCAGATCTAAGCCCCGGAGTCCCTGCATTCGGTGTATCATCACAACAAGCAAAAAGGAAGGGGGACTCAATGAGTTGCTCTAGGAACTCGACGAGTCAGATTGGGTTTCCCCGCCTTCTGGATATCAAGAGAACTCGTTGAGTTGATGAAAAAACTCGGCGAGCTGGCTAGGGTTTGATCAGGTTGTCTGGACTTAGTAGGAACTCAACGAGTAGCTAGATGCACTCGAAGAGTTGATGTTAACATGGACTGTTGACTTTGACTGTTGACTTTGACTTTGACCAAGGTTGACCTTGAGGGTAATTCTGGGAATTTGACAAGTCTATCTTATGATGCTTACATGCAATTGAGTTGGAGCAACAAATGGGACATATCTGGTTCTAGCATTCTCAGTTTAACATTCGAGAGAGGTGAGTCTTCTCACCATACCAATGGGTATAAGGCACCAAGGCCGACCCATTTTTATTTTATGTGGTACACTAGCGTTTTTAGAGATATAAGGTATGATAGTTAGCTTTGGGCTAAGTAGTGTGCTAGTGATTGTATGTTATTGCATGAAAGACCCTAGGGGGAGCTCGTGACAGTTGGATATAAGACCATATGGGTAGCCCATGGCATTCCCGGTTAAAGACCATGTGGGGTAGCCCATGACACGATGGTATAAGACCCTGGGAGAGCCCACGACATCCTTACTAGTTTATGCATGTGTATGTAGTATGTTAGACACTTCTGTGATATGATATGCTAAGTTGATTATGTATGTTATTTTATGAAAGACCCAGGGGGAGCCTGTGTTAGTTGGATATAAGATCATGTGGGGTAGCCCATGGCATTCCCAGGTAAAGACCATGTGGGGTAGCCCATGACATGAAGGTGTAAGAACCTTGGTGGGAGCCCACGACATCCTTACAGGTTTATGTGTGCATGGCTTATGTAGTATATGTAGCTTTATAGCTAATATGATATGTGTTATGTGGATTGTGTGTGGGGTATGCTCTGGGGAACTCATTAAGCATTAGCTTACAGGTTGTGGATTTGTTTCAGGTACATCAGATCCCAAGGGCAAGGGCAAGGCGTGATGGTGCGGCGTGCACTCTCAGACATGCGTTTTATGGGACACTCTGATATTTTAAATAAAAGTTGTAATTAAAATGAGTTTGAAAACAATTATATCTGGATTTTGTAATTTATGGAAATGTGTTTGGATAATCAAAATGAAAATTTTCCTTTGAAAAATCCTGTCGTTACACTTATATGATTAAATATAAATATAATTTTACAATTATGATGCTTGTATTTTAAACAATCTTATCAACATATTTTATAATTTATTAATCTACATATAACAAAATAATAAATATTGGTTATATGAATTTATAAACCAAAATTAAATATCACAGAATAATATTATTTTTTAGAACATCAAAGCACTTATAATATGTAAAAAATCTTTGGTCTCAAATCTTAAAAAATGAAAAGGCTTATTTACTTTATTTATAAAAAGTCCAACATCTACCAATTAAGAAGTTTAACCGATGCACTTGGTAATAAAATTTGGAAAATTTTATACAGATGCACTTGGTATTACAATTTGGAAGATTTTTAACTTTTGATAATTATAGTTTAGAAAACTTAATTTATCATCATTGTATTCCGATTATAGTTTATATCTATATGTCATTTAATGTAATTTTGCATGTTTCAAAAACTTCTAGCTACTTGCACCGAACATATTTATATAAATAAGAGCTACAATTTCCCGCTATCAGCTACTACCTTAAAACTACTTTTTCCGAACACGTCAAACATCTCTAAAGCTACCATCTTCTAGCTTCAAACTACTTTTTCCTAACCCGCCAAACATCTCTATAGCATAAATTTATTTAAAGCGTGATGTTTCTTGTGCACAACTTGCTACCAAGCAAGGTTGGATGATCCCATTGTATATGGAGAAGGCTCATTGCGCACAATGTGAGTGGTTAGAAGGAAAATGGATAAGCAAAGTGGTTGATGGTGAAGGAGAATATGTAGAAGTGGATACATTTGTAAGCATTAATGAGAGATAATTTAGGATGATATTTTGAAAAAATATTCTCAAAATATCTTGAAATCTACCAAGTAAAATTAATCACATAGTTTTTAAAAGTCCCTCATATCTCCAATGCTTATATTTAACGTCACACATTAAAAAAATATTGTCTGAACTCATATATGTATATAAAAATAAATAATAGAATATATATATATATATATATATATATATATATATATATATATATATATAATTAACGTCTTAAATCAGACATTAACAAGCGTCGAGACTCATCGCGGCTCATAAAACTTGAAACTTGACATTGCCATAATGATACGACTCACAGTATTTTGAACCTTGATCAATCACGACCGACTTAAATTTTTTATATGTTAGAAAAATGAAAAAAAAAAAAAAAAAAAAAAGTGAAGTCCAACTCCTCCTGAGCATGTGTTTCCTCCTCATTGGGCATTCTCAAAATTTTCTACCACTACCAACTCTTCATGTTTGATCGAAGAAATTGTAAAACCAAACAATTTAATTTTTCCAGATTACGAATTAATCGTTTTAAATACCGACAATCAACTACTCATCCTTTTTCATAACACAATAATTTAAATATATTCTTTGAATCAAGATTTCATTTCTCCCAAATTGAACAAGATGTTAATCATGAGAGCAATCTTCCCCACTTTCAACATCTAACCATATAGAATGGGTCAAAAGATTTGGTCAACTTTCCACCCATTGACTTATTTTATTTTACCATGTATTGATGTAGCATCAGTCTTGTCCAAAGCACATTAATTCCATTAGTGAGGTTCATTTGATGTGCATTTGAAAAGTAATTATGCGATGTTGAACTATAAGAATTAAGTGAGATGTAGAAAAATATTGTGTAGGAAATGGTTTTTGGATACACTTGTGACAGATAGGTTGTAAGAATCACTACTAATGGAGTTGAATGTGTTGAGAGTTCTACTACTTAAAGAAAGTAGAAGACAAAACAATGGGATATAAGTGATTTTCTTCTAACATGTGGTGATCAAGTAATTAGATAATCCTAGGCAGAATTTTTTTAACCAAACACCCTCTTAGAAAAGCCATGTCTTCCTTGATATCAAGCCTGATTATTATCTCCAGGGCCCGCTTGGGAATCAGGAGAAACCAGACTCTCAACAATTGTATACGCTTCAACATATTCATTGAAGTTCTGAATCTCTGAAGATGAACAATTCTTGGAATCATATACAACTAATTTCGACCCAAATTTCAGCAAAACTTTCCCATCATCTGAAATACACAAAGGCACTGAAAATCTATGCCACCCAGGATCAGTGGAATATGGGATAGAAACCAATTTAGTCCAAGAATCTTTCACCCCATAAACCTTCATCACCCATACATCCGCACGAATTTGACTATAATCACAAAGCACACACAACCATTCTCTCAAAGCCCCCAATTTTAAATGCGTACGGAATTCATCATACACAGGTTGCAAAATTTCTCCATACGTCTCCTTTGCTAAATCAAGAGAAGCTATAGTCCACGAATAAGATGACCCAGAATCTTGAATACTCATCCAATGAAGAACTCCATTCAAATACTTGACAGAACAATCCATAGAAAAACCATTATGAAAATCACCAATTCTCTTCCAATTTCCAGTTTTCAATGAATACATCTTCACTATCGCATCATACTCGGCTTCACCCTTAGAAACATAATATATTCCAACAACTTTGTAATCATCAGAAGACTCATCGTACCCAAATTCATACTTACAAGGTCGCCCTCTAGAACCAGAACACGGTAACCTGTTTGATCTTCGGGTACTAGGGTTCCAAATAAACAGATCACCGTCCGCGTTAGCTATTAAAAGCAATCCATTGCAACAACTGAAGATCCGCACATAGTCAAAAGACTCTTTCAATGGATAATCAATCTCTAAGGCGTTGACGGTTCCATCATAAAGCACATCATAAAGAGGACAACTATGAACACTTATTGAATTGGTACTCAAAATTAAGCGATGATGTGCATAGCGATTGTTGCTGGTTGACAAACTGAGATGGGATTTGACAAAATGAGGATCGGATATTATAGAGAACCATAACTTGCACACAGACCTGATCCGTAAGAGCGATTTAACGGGAAGCCTCGACAGAATTTCGATAATGATATCAGAAGGTACCGATTGAGGATCTTTAGATGTTTCGGAAGAGTTCAACGTTTTCATTCTCTCTAGTTGTTGTCGGTGCTGCTCGTTGTCTTTGTCATGGAGTGCCATTGTCATCTTTGTTCGCCGAATAGGCTTCTCGAGATTTCGACAGTGATATTTTTGGAACATATTACGTTTCACGTCGACTTATAACTTATTTATGATTGAACATCGTATCTTTATTTATTTATTTTTTGTTTTCCTTTTTTTTTCTTGGTAAGGTACCGGAAAGTTTCCTCACATGACAAGCTTTTTTATTTATTAAAACAAAACAAGATATCAGAAAAATAATAAATGTTAATATAAAGATTTATATCTATTTGAGACGCTTTCAATTATTTCTTTCTATAAAAATGCAAAAAAAATAGTCTGTATGCATTTTTATTTTATGTAGCTAAGGTCCAAACTTTTAAAATGTTGTAGATTTAGTCATTTTTATAGGGATAATGACTTAAAAGGGTAATATAGTTTTTGATTTGTACACATTTGGTCATTGAGTTTTTTTTTTCGTCCACATTTTCCCCTTTAACTTGTTAAACTGTATACATTTAGTCCTTATGACCAGCTACATCAAGTTAGCCGGTAAAAATGACTAACTAGGATAATATATTTCTCATTTTGTATACATTTAGTCCTTAATATTTTTGTACACATTTCGTCCTTAATATATATTTTTTTTTTGTTGCAAAATAAGTCATTTTTGTTTTTGTACTCATTCAATACTTATGAATGCTTTCTTTAAGTTTTTCTCACGACATCTTACGTGAGATAGCTATATTGTGGTGGGATAGGTTGAGGCGGTCATGCTATATGTTGTAGGTCAAGATACCTGGTGTAGGCCGACTGTAAGCCATCGACACGGAGGCTTGAGAAGAGCGGTTGAGTTAAGGCGACAGACCAACAAACCCTGGGTATTCTAGTCTGATGGCTGATTGGATCTGTTGCATGTTTGCATTCCAGTTCGATGACTGATTGGGCCAATGTATTTCAATCTAATGAGTGTGGGCCCATTATGTATGATAATACGTTTGTTGTATTGGGTATTTTGGGGGAAACTCATTAAACTTTGTGCTTACCAATTTGTTTATGTTTTCAGGTTCTATCGTTGATCATGAGAAGGCGAAGGCAGGACTGTACACACTCATTAACAGTATTGAGGATACCGTGTTTCCTATATTACTCTGATTTTCGATCAATATATTTTGGAATAAACGTTTTTTCTTAATAATAGATTTATAATTAGAGAGTTTTGCCTTATCTAAAAATGAAATTTTTTTGGTTGTGAAAATGAGACGTTACACATAAACATCAATAGCCCCACACACTTCATTAATGATTGTCCCATGTAAGATGTTGTGAGAAAAACCTATAGAAATCATTCATAATTACTGAATGAGTACAAAAACAAAAATGACTTATTTTGAAACAAAAAAATATTAAGGACTAAATGTGTACAAAAATATTAAGGACTAAATGTGTACAAAATGAGAAATATATTACCCTATTAAGTCATTTTTCTCGGCTAACCTGAAGTAACCGGTCATAAGGACTGAATGTGTACAATTTAACAAGTTGAAGGGGTAAATATAGACAAAAAGAAAAACTCAGTGACCAAATGTGTACAAATCCAATAATATATTACCCTTTTAAGTCATTATCCTTTTTTATAAGTTTTATTGTGGTTTTGTTTATTTTTCCGTTCACTATAAGATTATTAATTTCTTTTAATTAAACTTTTTTAATTTCTTTGTTATTATATTTTTTAGTTTGATTATTATATATGAATTAATAAATAGTAATTTTAGTGTATAACTAGTGAAGTATCCCCGCTTTTGTGGGGGTTGGATTTGTATTCGACTATATGCAAAAGACGAAATCATCATATCTCATTTAAGTGAAAGGTACAATACCCTAATTACAAAAATCTATAATTGTAGTTTATAGTGAAATAGTGATACAATATAAAGAAATAGAAGTAAGGATGGTATAAGTTAATACAAAAACAAATGAAAAATACATTCTTATTTTCAGCCAAATAAACATGACAATAGAATGAAATGGTTCATTCTATTCATCTGTTCATTGTAGCTTTTATAGTTAACTGATCGTAATTGTAATGCCTTCAACTCTGCACCAGAAACCATAGGCTTTGGAATATAATTGACACTTCAAGCTGCGAACAAAGTTCAATAGAAAGAATATGTCATTTTGCAAAAAACAGATGGTCCTAGAAAATATTATTTTTTCAGGCTTAGTAAGGCCCACAGGTATTCATTCCACTTTAATTCCTTTAATATATTGAAACTAAAATAATGAGTGATTATATGGTTCACACTTTTTGACCTGCGGTTCAGCAACATATAATGTAACCTTATGTTGTAATCTGTCTAAATGCAGGTTTTTACTCACATGTAGAAGTTACTATTGTAGTTTTCCAGCTGAATAATGGCCATATGAACGAAATTGTAATATGCCTCTACCTTAAGAGCCATTTTTTGGAACTCTCAACCAAAATCAATTTCTTACAAATGAATATCACTTCATTTTTTAATTATGTATGTTTTCGTGTGATCTTTCCATACCTTTCATAAAAGAACATTTTACCACTTGTTTTAACGACCAATGTAGAGGTAAGACTTCCTGCATTCAGAATGAAATATAAATGGTTAAGGTCTACTTTGACTCAAATTTTCAAATTATTTTTGGCAGTGAAGATACAAATGTGCTGATCAAACAATTTAAATAGATACATCCACAATAGTTGGGTCATCCAATGACGTCTTATGTTTGCTATAAATATATTTTGATATTTTTTTAAAAAAAAACATATGTTTATAGATCTTCACCAATACTACAAACACTAGCAATGGCCTTTTAGCTTCGTTATATTTAGTTTCTGCCAATTTTTTGTATTTGAAATAAGATATTTCAAACTTTGAAAAGTTGGAGCAAACTAATTATTTTTTCCAAATAGAGATTTTTCACATAACTTTTACACGAATAACAAAAGATTTAAAATTTCAGCGGCCAACACATGCATTGATGAGTTTTTGTGCATATGTTAACCTACTGAAACAAGATTTAATGAACAAAAAATAAACAACAATGTGTAAACTAAAAAGAAGTACGTAAAGTGAATCAATTATAGTGATTACTGTAAATTTATTACCATAGGTTTGACCATCTATGTCGACATGGCCCCTTGTCTTTCGAACGTTATTAATCGACATGGCCCCATGTCTTTCGAACGTTATTAATGATTGAAGCGATAACCTACAAAATGAAATACAAATTTGAGAATCAACATAGTTTGATGACATTGTTTTCACTGGCAACCAAATGTATAACACTCATCACTGGTGATAAAGTAAATGAATTACCTGGACCAAAAACATTGTAATTAACACTTTTGTTCTAGTAATTAACAAAAAAATTTACAAACCTTATTGTAAAAAACATACCCAATGATAAAATGATGAGAAGACTTGGCAAGTAGAATTGAAAATTCTTGTACACTTTTTTTTATAAGATTCCTTTGGTTTCACATAATCCTTGGATTTGATGAAGTGTTGAATCAAGTAAGAATCAAATCAGAGTTATATGAATATAGAATGAACACACGATGTAAATATGATATGGTTTCAATTCTATTATGCTTTCAACTGTTACAGAGAGAAAATAGACAAGTTGTACAAAGACTCTTATCTAACTCTAAGTAATGTCCCTATTTATAGGAAATGAGAAAGCACACAAAAAATTACAAGGACTAAACAGTACCCTTCATTACATAAAATGCCTTGTAAAATAAACATAGGTCTTCGACATATTACAACTGGTCTTCGACCCTTACATTCTCTCCCTTTGTAATAATGTCGACCATCTTCAGTTCATGAGAATTTGTATAGCATACAACATTACCCTTCGAATTTCAGAGTACCAAGAAATAATTTTCTTCAACTCTTTCTTGTCCCCTTCGTTATTCTTCTTGCAGCTATTCATACGAACAATAAAGTTCGTATACTATGATGTTGTGTATCTCTCCACTTTGCATGCTTGGAACAAGAATCTCTTGGCTTTTCCATTTTTATCCTTTCCAGCGAAGACCATACCAAAAGGCTTCAAGCATATTTCTCCATCAGCATACTTCTTTAACTCAGGTTGAGTCTTCATTGGTTCCATTAGTACTTTCACTTCTAACCCCTTCGCAGTTGCTAACTCCACATCCGTTAAAGCTAAACACTCATAGTAGTTATCTATGAATATTTTGATGTGAGCAAGACCAAGACGAAACACTTTTGGATCAGTCTCTCGAAGATATGAAGCATCTTTGTCTTTCAGAAGTAATGCAACTTGTATAAGATCATACAAGTTCATTAATGGAAAATCGGCTATCGAGAAATTACATTCCTGACCATTCGCCCTTGCAATGTAAAATCGAAGGTTCTGTATCATGTCTTCGAAAAGAACATCCTTCTTAATATTGATCACCTTCTTTATCTTCACGAGTGACCAAATTTCCTCTGGAAGTTTCCCTAACACAGCATGAAATCTGAGCTTCATGTATGTATAATCGTCATCATTATCAAATTTCTCAGCAATCTTGTATTGGGCCATGATGAACATCATTTCATTTATCGGGAAATCCAGTTGTCTCATATCAGTATTCGTAACAAAATAGCTTTGCTTTGGCTTCTTCTCAAAAGCATACATATGATTATATGCAACTTTTGCTTCAATTGTTTCGTATTTGTAATGCTTCGCAAGATCACCTTTGTTCATACCAGGTGGGTCATTTGCACGAAGTCGCATAATGCTTTGAATAACTCTTAACTTCTCAACCTCAGCTTCCGCTTCAACTTTCTTCTCCTCTTTCGACTTTTTGACCAAAACTGTTTTCCCTTTGTCTTTGATCGAAGAACTATTACCAACTTCCTTGGGCTTCGAAATACTACAACCTTCACCAATCAAAATTCCTTTAGAAATTGGTCTTGAAATTGGCTTCGTAGAAATTGGCATTGTTGTCCAACTGTCAAAGTAACGAGCCCAACAGTTGAGATAATTGGCTTCAATACTGGAATTGTTGTTTGAAAAATCTCACAGTTTTCACAGCTTCATGCGAAACCTCACCAATTTTCGCATTACCAACCTTCTTTTCTCCCCCTTGCACCCCTATGACAACAGGCGGGGCATCTGTTGGTAGTAGACTTGAAAACTTAGATAACAGAGCTAACTGTTTGTCCAACACAACCTCGAATTTAGAAAACTTTTGAGACAAGAATCTCACAATTGACTCTGGATCCACATAATTTGTGAAGTATAAGCAGCAGCTGCAACATATTCAGCTTCAACTGTAGAAATCGAAACACACGCCTGCTTCTTTGACTACCAACTAACTAACTTTCCATCCAAAAATTGACAACCACCACTTGTGCTTTTTTGATCCAAAGTACACCCTCCTAGATTTGCATCTACAAATGCCTGAATGAAAAATCCGGTTTTCGAAGGATATCACAATCCTAACGAAATTGTTCCCTTGAGATAACGAAAGATATTCTTCACAGTAGTTAAATGTGGTTCTCGTGGATTTGCTTGATACCTAGCACAATTACATACAGAAAAGATGATATCAGGTCTACTTGCAGTAAGATAAAGCAATGAACCTATCGTGCTCATGTACAAGGTAAGATCAACTGCAGGCATGTCTAACGAAGGTGATAGCCTTGTGCCAACTACCATTGGAACTCTTAGCTTCACGCTATTTGTCATTCCAAATTTTTCGAGCAAATTCCTTGTATACTTTTTCTGATTGATGAAAATGCCTTCTCTGCTTTGATGAATGTTTAAACTAAGAAAATTATTGATTTTACCCATCATGCTCATTTCAAATTTGCTTTTCATCAAATTTTCGAATTCACTAGACAAAGCAGGGTCAGTAGAGCCAAAAATAATATCGTCGACATAAATTTGAACAAGCATTAGATGATTCCCAACTTTCTTTCGAAATAACGTGGGGTCAACTGATCCTTGTTTAAATTTCGATTGTTTTAAGAAACTGGTAAGAGTTGCATACCATGTTCTTGGTGCTTGTTTTAACCCATATACCTCTTTATCTAAAATGTATACATGATCATGATGCATTTCATTCACAAAACCCGGAGGTTGTTCAACATAAACATTTTCTTCAAGTTCGCCATTGAGAAAAGCACATTTCATATCCATTTGATAGACATCGAAATCCTTATGAGCTGCATAAGCTAAAAATATTCGAACAACCTCGAGTCTTGCGACAGGGGAAAAGGTTTCTTCATAATCAATCCTTTCTTGTTGTGAATATCCTTTTACAACTATTCGAGCTTTATTTCGTACAATATTTCCATCCTTGTCGGTTTTATTTTTGAAAATCCATTTTAATCCAACAATCGAAACATTTTCAGGTTTAAGAATTAATCTCCAGACCTTGTTTTTATCGAATTCAGCTAGTTCCGATTGCATTGCAACAACCCAATCTGAGTGTTCCATTGCAACCTTAAATGTTTTTAGTTTAATTTTCGAGATAAAAACATTGAACATGCAAAATTCTTGATGAGTGTTTAAGACCTCATTCCTTGCAGGAATTTGAGCTCTTGTTAATACTTCATCTTGAGGATTCCTAATGACTTGATCTTTCAAATGAGTCCTTGTCCATTTCTCTAACGGTGGATATGTTGGATCAAATTCCAAAGGTGCATCTTCATACATTTCTTCATTTTCAGATCCTACAACAGAAACATTATCATTTAGATCATGAAACTCGTCATTTTGATTTATTGTATCAGTGTCTTCATTTTGAAGCTCCCCCCTCAACAAGATGCTCCCCCTCAACAACTTCATTAATTCTCCCAATCTCCCCCTCGAAAGAATGCTCCCCCTCAACTAGAGTATTCGAATCCAAGTGCTCTCCCTCCATTGGATTATTTTGCATACTTTTGACAACTCCTGGATAATTTGTTGTTGAATTAACATCTTCAATAGTTTGAGGGATTTCCAAGTCATCAGTATGCTTCGAAGATTCAGAGTGATAATTATCATTCGTATGAACTTCAGCATCCACAACCCTGTCAGGAATACCAAAAATTAAATCATAATCAAAGTCAAATGAATTTGATTCTTCAGTTTCATCAGATGATTCATTAATGATTGGTTTTTGTGGAAACTGCTTGTCAACTTGTTTAACATAATAATCATCAAAAGTAAGATTGAATGTTTCTTTGACTTTTCTGGTGCGCTTATTTAAAACTCTGTATGCAACCGAATTGTGCGAATATCCTAAAAATATGTCATCGTCAGCCTTAGCTTGAAATTTTGAAAGGTTATCTCTAAGATTCATTATAAAGCACCTGCAACCAAAAACATCAAAGAATTTGACATTAGGCTTTTGGTTATTAATGATTTCATACGGAGTGATATTGAATCAAAAATGAATGAAAGATCGATTTTGAGTGAAACATGCTGTCGAAACTGCTTCAGCCCACAGATATTGAGGAAGATTCGCATATGTCAACATAGTTCTTGCTGCTTCACAAAGTGACCTATTTCGTCTTTCAACCACACCATTTTGCTGAGGTGTATAGGGTGAAGAGAAGTTATGCAAAATTCATTTTTCTGTTAAGTACGAATCCAACACATTGTTCTTAAACTCAGACCCATTATCACTTTTGATCTTCCGAACATTTTTCTTCAGACTTATTTCAATTTTCTTTATAAACTCGATCATTGTTTGAGCAACCTCAGATTTTAACATGAGAAAATATACCCAAGTAAATCATGAAAAATCATCAACAATAACCAAAATGTACCATTTCTTATTGAGAGTTTCAACAGTTGATGGTCCACAAAGGTCAATGTGAAGAAGTTCCAACGGTTCCATAATTTTCGAATATATCACAATTGGATGTCCTTTCCTATGCTGTTTCCCTTGTTCACAAGCTGCATATAAAGTATCATTGTCAAATTTTAAAACTGGTAAGCCTCGAACAAGATCATCAAGTACCAACTTATTTAAATTGCGAAAATTTAAATGCATAACCAACTAACATCAGATGTGGCTTTCGAAAGTAAACAAACTGAAGGTCTCCTAACAATCGGTTTTAGATCAAGAGTAAACATATCCCCATAACGTTACGACTTCAGCAACACTTCGTTGGTTTTAACCTTTGAGATAATACTCCCTTCATCGTTAAACACAACTTGATTTCCAGTGCCCACAACAAGTTGTGAAACACTAATCAAATTATGTTTCAGACCTTCGACATAAGCGATGCGATTTATAGTAAACTGTCCATTCGTTACTTTCCCATAGCCTTTCACTTGACATTTGTGATTGTTTCCAAACTTCACAACACCTGCATTTTCCAAGCTTCAAAAATCTCTCAAATTTTCTTTTCGACCAGTCATGTGATGTGAGAAACCACTATCAATATACCATTTGTCATCATATTGCTCGTCACATAATACCTGCGATCAATGAAAGGATTTAGGTACCCAAGGCTGTTTGGGTCCTTGGAAATTAGTTTTGAAAATAGAATTAAATGCAGAACTTTTAACCCAATCACAAACTTTAGTTTTGAGACTATCAATTAAGTTCACATCACTAGACAAAGGAACAGAAACATAAGTTTTTGTTAGTTTGGGATTGTCACTGACACATGCCTTCGTCCTTTTAGACTGTGTTGGTACATGCTTTTCTTCCGAAACCGGTTGCCAAGTTTTCACTGAATCATTTGATTCTTTTGAAGATGAGCTTTCAGTTGACGAAGTATTCACATATTTCTCATATGGTTCGTGAATTTGTTGTTGAGAATATTTCCTTGATTAATAAATTCGTCCTTTTCCTTCAAGCCAATGATCGATGTTTTTGTCATGAGACAACCCTTTTGTATATGAAACTTTTAAGATTTGTTTGCCTTTAGGATTTGGAAAATTCAGTTTTTGTGGGAAGAAATCAACATTTGATTGAGGTCGAAATGCCATTGCGTATCGACTTCCATCATTGTTTCCAACACTTATATTTTGAGAAAACCGATTTTGAAAATATTGGTTTTGAGAAAACCTTGTCTGATGATTAGAAGAAAATCATTGTGGTGATGATTGATTTTGAACACTTTTTTAGGTATTTTTGTTATCTTTAGAAAATGATGAGTTTGAAACTTTTGAAGAATTTGTTTTTGGATGAAATTCAGATCTAGTTTTATTTGATTGAGTGGGATTTTTCTTTTGATCTGAATGAATTGCTGAATGTGAAGACTTGTTCTCAACAGATTTAGTCCTTTTTTTTCAGTTGTTTTTAATGTCAAACCATTTTGTTGCTTTCGTAACTCTATGGTTTGCCAAAAAATTCTTCTTTCGAGCTTGTCTTTTTGAAATTGAATTTTATTTTGAAAACTTGTCAATTTGTTCTTTAAATTCTTTGGGATTTAATTTGACAACAATTTCATTTTCCACAATAACCTATTTTGTAACTACTTTCACAATTTTTGATTTTTCAACCCATTTGCGTTGTAGTTTGTCTTTGAAAAACATACGAATTCTATGTTAGGTTATTTTCGACAGTGCTTTGATTTGAAAAGAATCTTTCGTCTGTCGTTTGCTTGTTTTCATCTTCGAAAATTTTGTTCAATTCTGTTTTAATGTTCTCAACATTTCCAGTAGTAACAAAAACTTGATTTGGGAAAACAACATCATCAGTACACTTGAAATTCGGATACACCACTTGATTTTTTTTCCAAACAATGGGCTCCTTTTACAGACAACACTTTGTCGAAATTTTCAGTGTTCTTAAACACTTGATCAACAACCACACGTGGAATTTCATTTTCTTTCGAATCTTTATTTGATGAGACCTTTTTGTGCGAATCATCTTCGTCATTATCATCATCACTACTATCCGTTTGACTATCTCGGATATCGACAAACTCAGGATCACAAACTTTCGAAGTTGAAGGGTTGTCAGTGTCAATCTTAACCATCAAATCCTTAAGTTTTTCTTTTCCTTTAGATTTCGATGCAACGTTAATGGCAGACAACTGAGAATAATCAACATCCTCAATATCACTAATTTCGCTAATATTGTCAGAGTTATCTTCAATATCGGAAAAATTAGATTGAGTATCAGATGTTGAATTCTCAGTCTTTTTCAAAATTTTGATTTGTTCGGATTTTGTCAAAGTATCATTAACAATGTTAACTAACTCATTTGAATCAAGACATTCGTCAATTTTGACAATTCCATAAGTATATCTATCATCAGGAATTTTGTCAAACTCAATAATATTTTTCTCACAATCATACAAAATATTATCAACCTTCGCTCTCTCATATTCTAGAAAAGGTAATAATTTCCTATGTTGTTCCTTGCTAATTTCACACGAATGATGCAATGCAGTTAACTTGCCATATGAACGTTTAGCAGAATTGCAGTAGATATTTCATTGAGCTAATAAGAGTTTTACATCACTAGACAATGAATCTCTATCACACATAATGTTTGTTATTTTCAATTCTAAACATTCTATCTTGACAACTTTCAAATCTTACTTCTTTTGAGTCTCTAGCAACTGATTGCTTAATTTCTTAGCTTCATTGCTAGCAGAAACAACCAAATTATCAAAATAAGCAACATTATAATCAAAAGTAACAATTTCAGAATCATATGCACTTAGAGGAATATTGAAAGATTGAAGAATATTACGTACCTTAGTTGTCATTGGAGACTTATCAGCAAATTTTGACATGAAACATCGGCCCTTTACCTCTTCGTCCGAATCTTCCTCAAGCTTCGCATACATGGCTCCATGCATAGGATTACGCATTTCTTCATCATGAGAGCCCGAAGACCAAATTTGATATGCGCCATCATCCTCCTGTTCACCATGAGCAACCAAAGACAAATTTTTAGCCTTTGCACACACCTCCTCCAATCTCTCCACATAATATGCTTCATCCTTCACTTTATTCTTTTTCTCATCCTTCTTACGAAGCATGCAATCATTCACTAAATGATTAGCTCCATTGCAATAATGGCAATCCATTCCCGAATCTCCTTTCAGTTTCTTCTCTTTCTTTTCCTTAGCACCCTTCCCATCATTCTTCTCAAACTTCTTCTTCTCTTCTCCTACAGCCTTGTTCACGAAACTTCCTTTTTCCCTCACTTTGTTTCACCTTCGAATTAAACAGCTTCTTGAAAAACTTTTTGACTCGGTTGTTTGAGTAAAAAGCGATTGCCTCCTCATCCGAATTCATGATAAACCCCTCTTCATCATCAGAATCACCTTTTTCGACTGCTTCCTTTTCAGACACTTTAGAGACAAGTGCTAATGGACCTCCCAGACTAAGCTTCGACTCTTCTGCCATTCCGTTCACTTCACTTTCATGAGTTTTTAGTTGATTGTACAAATCGTTCAAAGAAGATGTGTCGAAACTTTGTTGATTTTTCACCATCATTCTAACACTCCTCCATTCTTTACGGAGTCCCATAACAAAGAGGAGATTGAATTCCATGGCAGACCTTGTGATTCCATAACGATTACATTCGTAAATCAGCTCGTTCAGCCTATCATAGTAACTTTCAATCGTTTCACCATCTTTTTGCTTGAAATCCTTCAATTCAATCAAACATTGCTTAACTGAATTGATTTTCCTCTTCTCACTACCTTGAAACTTTTCTTTGAGATTATTCCAGATTTATTTAGCAGTTGTACAACTCTTGACATAGTTATACACAACTGGAGGTAATGCACCACGTAACTCCCTTATGCATCATTTCTCGAGTTTCTTCATTCGATCAGATTGATTTTCCACACTCGTAGTACTAGATAATGATCCAATTGGTTGAAGATTCGTCGGAAGAGTAACATTCCTTGAGATGCAAGACCAAAGCTCTTCATCGAGTTCATTCAAGTAATCTTGCATACGATCAGACCACTGATCATAGTATTCTGGAATGAGCATGGGAATCTTCGTTGAAGATCCTAGAAGATGAGAGTATGAAGTCATTGAGTTGAGATTGAAGTTCACCATTAATGTACGGAAGAAAAATTTTGAGAATTTTTGAGAAATCAAAGAGAATTTGAAAGCAAATTGCTGAATTGATCAAAGAAATCAAGTAGAACAATTGATTCAACAAATCAGTTGCAGAATCAAATAACAACTGAAGATCTAGAAAACTTTTCACGTCAAAAGGTGCGGAACTTTTTGAATCAGAAATTTGATTCAAAAACTTTTGAATCAGAGTGAAAATCAGATCACAGATTATGATTCCTAATCTGATACCAATTGATGAAGTGTTGAATCAAGTAAGAATCAAATCAGAGTTATATGAATATTGAATGAACACACGATGTAAATATGATCTGGTTTCAGCTCTATTATGCTTTCAACTGTTATAGAGAGAAAATAGACAAGTTGTACAAAGACTCTTATCTAACTCTAAGTGGGGTCCCTATTTATAGGAAACGAGAAAGCACACAAAAAATGATAAGGACTAAACAGTACGTTTCGTTACATAAAATGCCTTGTAAAATAAACATAGGTCTTCGACATATTACAACTAGTCTTCGACCCTTACAGGATTCCAACAGCGAATAGAAGCTTCAAATTACATACATCATGTCAAATAAAGAGACAATGGTGTGATTCGAAATCAAAATTGAACATTTTGCCAAAAAAAAGTCTCCATATTGACTAACGGAAATGTTGATAAAATAGTAGTAAAGCTTGATAAAATTCTGAAGATAACAAAACAACAGACAATAATAGAAGAACTAACCTACATTTTCAATTTAATTCCAAAAGAACCTCGATCAATCCTGAGGAATGTCAATAACTTATACGAATAAGACCAATATGGGATCCAAAAGTGAGGAGTTGTTGCTTGTCAACTGGGATGACATTTTTACGACTTCATAAATGCTCCAACTGTTACTTTTTGGGTTCATAAATCCTCCAAGACGTTTTTGGTGACCTTGGTGGATTAGGGTTATATATTTCAACTCTTGGAAATCTTTTTAGGCATTTAATTGGTTTAGTTAATAAGCCTTAAGTAGTGTTTTTATGATTAGCTTTTAATTAACTTTTATTATGTTTAATAGTTGTGTTTAATTAGTGTGTCTTTTGAGTTTGTAACCGCTCGTTGTTTTAGGCTTTAAATAGCCATTTGATTCATCATTTGAAATAATCCAAAAATTCAGAAAACCCTTGTGTTCATTCAAATTATTGCCATAATTCATATTTTATCATCTTTTGGACGCGTTCCTTGAGTTGATCGAATTCAAACTAATAGGTCTTAGTTTGTTTTAAGATTTACAAGCTATAGGTCTAGTTTGTTTATCAACCTATCCTTTGATACTTGTTCGTGTTTATCACCTTGCCAAAATTGTTCCAAATATAACTAGTAACAGCCCCATTTGCATTGTTTCTTCTCTATTTAATATTATTCCACTACAATCACAAACACTTCAAAACAAAACCTCCCATATCCATATCATAAATGATATCAGAGCCTAGTTCCGATTGGGTGTTGTTAAGCAAGATGAATTCCTGGTTCAGAATATCTCTAATGAGGGAGAGATCTGCATTCATGGGGTCGGATGCATACTTCTCGATTTTGTTTGAATATGGTCAACTTTTTCGGGACATGTTAGGTGAAGACGAGAATAATCTATTTTATGACATCGATTTTATTTATGATATGGATCCTATTTATGACACCGAAGATGAAAGTGAGACCGTTGAAGAATATTGTGTTGAAAATAAGATTTCTTTTCCAAAGTTTGTGATTACATAAACTAACAACTATAGTATCCACAAAGTCTTTTCAGGTTTTCACATTCTTCCAAAGGCTACCAAAGAAATCAGAATTGAAGAAACCAATGAGTTAACAAGAAACATCTTTGACCGAGTTTGTTTTCTCATCTGGCTTTTTTTCAATTATTTGATAAGATTATCGATCTTTGTTCTCATTTTTTATGTTTCTTAAAAAAGTTCTTACTCTAATTTTAATGACCCTATTTTGTTAACAAAAATTTTATATGGTTACCAAAATTTTAGGAGGAGACGATGGATAACAAAAAAATCTTTTTTATAAAAATCATACTAATATTGTTAATCTTTCAAAATTACTAAACATAAAACAAAATAATATCACATATAGGGAAGAATAGAAGAAGATTGAAAAGTTAAAAATCTCCAAAACCAAAATTTACAAAAAAAACTTTAGGTAACGAAGACATTCTTTGTCCTCAACTTTTGTATCTCTGTGCTGATCTTTGTCTCCGGTAGGCTCACTTAGCTAGGCCCATCTCCGCCTATTTCCACCGATTCTTTGTTGTCTCTGGTTGCTTCAACATGCGGTTCCGTCAACCTTTACCCATCTCCGTCGATTCTCTATCCAACTCTACCGATCAATGATCAACTGGAGGCCTGCTTCCCCACTTTCTCCGGTGACTAGTCTCCTTTAACTCCAAGGTTGTTAGGTTTGACTTTCTACTTTGTCTTCTAAACTGACTGGTGAAGTTATTTTGTATGCAGAGATAACCAAATAAGTATAAAGAAAAAAGTCAATGTCTAGTAGCCTACTCTAGAAACTATAAAGTAGAATAGACTTACTTAGCATTAGTTTTGGTCTTTTGGTAATAAGTTTTGGTCTGTTGGTCTTTTTGGATATTACAGGAAACAAAGTTTTTATATATTGAGTATATATATATATATATATATATATATATATATATATATATATATATATATATATATATATATATATATATATATATATATATAATCAATTTTACTCATATTTGCTCGTTATTCTTTTTTTTTCAATCTTTCCTACTTTTTTTTAGTTATTGGTAATTCTTTAGGTTATAGTTATATACTATAGCTGAATCAAAGAATTTAGAATGATCTTAATAATTTATTTGTTTATTAATTTTTATATCTTCATTTGTTTCTTCTCTTTTTGTGATGTTTATTTTTTTATTTCTAATCGGTGAAGTTAATAATTTTATATTATATTTGTCTTAGATAGTACTATTAAAACATGATTAGAAACTATATTTTTTGATCCATTTATTTTATACCTAATTTAGGTTGGAATCTCGTATGTTTAAATCTTGGATTCGCCACTTAATCAATCGTTATTCCTACTTTTGAATAGGTGACGACATAAATATTTCTACGTCTTTTCAGAAAAATTATTTCTCGTGTTCCTTTTCCGTATAAAAAAACTATATAAATGTAATCACTCCACTACTAGAGAAAAAATCATGAATTATTTTGGAGGCCCATATAAACCTTTGAATTTTGATCTTGGAACTTTGAATGGTGACGACATAAAGCAAAGATAAATATTATTTTATGGGTCGTCGGTTAGCTATTACAATATGTTATTACTGATTGAAATACTATGATTTTGTTATATTTATTGTTATAAAGAGTATCGTCGTTTTTTTTTAAAAAAAAAAAAAAAAAAACTTAATTTAAATTCGTTATATGTTAAGGCCTAAGGGTCGTTTTTTCCGACTAGTCCTGGGCATTTTATTCCTCAGGACCAGCCCTTGTTGTAATGAGTAAACCAACATAAACCCGCCTTGCATGTCTAGTGGTATGTAAAAATTTCATACTCAGAACAGAATAAGAAACATAAAACAAAACAAAAAGAAATAACATGTTAAACTACTATGATGTCCCTACCTACTGATTCATTACTTGAACCAACATAAAAGGAAAAGTTCCAAACTACAGCTGGCCATGAGTATAATAACATTAAAAAAATAAAATAACTTAAAATCTTAAAACTATCTTGAACATATGTTGGAACATACCTGGAATTGTGGGGGTGGCCCCATGGATCTGACCTGTATAAACTTTAAAAACTTCTCCATTTCCACCACAAAGATAATAAGCATCAATGAAATTCAAAAGAAAACATATTATCAAAATTAAAGGAATTTTAGTCTTGACGATGGTCATGTTGTTTCAAAGTGATCAATTTGCTTTAGGATGTTAAGCTACCGGTATCCCGTTACATCGCATGAAAAGCTCATTGCCAATTCATCTATAAAGCATATTCTAGATGTATAAAATATAAACTAATTAATGTGAATTATGAACATTGGTTTGACATGCAAAATTTAACACACAAGGAACACGGTGATTTCGGTGTTTAAGAGTGCATTCGATTATGAAAGGTGTTTACAAAAAAGGATCTAGATCTAAATCTACAAAATTAACACATACTAACACTCTCAATGTTATATCTCTCAAACACACCTCTACATGTGGAATGAACCTACCTTATATAGAGGTGTTTACATATCTCTCTCTCTCTCTATATATATATATATATATATATATATATCTATCTATCTATCTATCTATCTATCTATCTATCATGTCACAAGGCTACATTACCACATGCAAATGGGTCTACAAAAGTCAAACCATTTATAAAGTCATACATGAATAACTTTGTACCTAACATTCTCCCCCTCAAAGTTAGGAATGGATGACGCGCTTCAAATCTTCCAAAATCAAGCAACTACGCAAATCGAGTCTTAAGCGTGACACATGTAGAGATGAACATCAAATCTTCAATTCTTCAATGATTTTTCAATTCGGGTTCTAGAATGTGAGACCATACAAACCGAGCATCAATGGATAATTAGGAGTTTCTCAACCTCCAAATAATCACCCTAAAGTTGATCATAAAAGCACACCCCAAAAATCTTCAATAAGTCCAAACCCATCATGAACCGAAATCACTTCCGAATTTCCAATCGAGTCATGTCGCCAACTTCAAAAGGTCACTTCGGTCTTCAAGTCCGCGTAATATAAAAAATTCAACTTTCGAATTTCCATATAAATCTCTCCCCCTTTTTATAATCGAAAAATGATTATAAAACCAAAAATGAATGAGAAAGTGCTCAATTCGGAATTTTTTTTATCCAAAACTCCCCTTAACACGTGGCATAAACATTTTGCTTCAATCCAGAAAATCCAAAAAAATCTTCAATTTTTAGCTCGTTCACGGACCGCCTTTGACAAAATTTCTCAAAATTAGGTATAAATTGTCAATTTCAAAATTCTACAGTGACCCGGTGCGCCCAAAACAGCCAAAAATACGAAAGTCTCCCCCGTTGCCGAAACTAGATAGAAAGCGTTAATTTGCATTAACTGCAGGGGTCTGAAATGAATATTCTTCAATTTCTCAGCTTTGTAACCCCGAAATTGGGTATAAACAACCAAAATTTCGAAATGGAAGTTTAGGGACTAATTTCAAAATTTTGTTTGGTTTTCTTCTCTAAATCACAATTCATAACACAGATGACAAATCGTCAATACTCCCATCGTCACAATGCACACTATGTCGACATTCGCTATTACCCAATACCCAACAAGTGAACATAGCGAAGTACCAAATCGATTCCCCACAACCAAGCTTTTGAAACCCATCATACTACCATCGACATCAAAATTTTGGAGACCCCAAAATCGAATTCCCATACAATCTTCGCTTTTTGGTTTTGATTAATTGACCCAATCATTCGCTTTTAACACATTACCATTGACAACAAATAATGACTCCAACTCAATTTCGAAATCAACCATTTTCCTTCAATTGTTGATCTCTCCCATCCAGTATGATCCCAATCAATTATCCCATTCGACTCACAATATCGAAGTAACAAACCAACAGCAAATCAACCAAATATCTTCAACACTCCATCCATTCAAAACGAAGTAACGAATGAGCAAAGGTAGTCAATTTCGATTTCGAAGCCAATCGACTCCAGTTTCTCTCGATTCAGACTAACAACCATCTGAGTTAGACTTCTTTTCACCACAAAGATTTAATTTCGACATCATCGACTACAAACATGTTCGCAATCAATAGACATACGTTTGACTCCAAAAAGTCAACTTTAAATCAAATCGTTCATATATGCGAACAGAACACAAACTTCAATCGATTTCGCATGCATCCTACAACCATATACATCGAAATCAATTCCCCCATACATTCACTTTCGACATTCAATCAATTCGACCCCAAGTAGTCGAATTTGACTTTTAACCTCATCAGATTAAAAACGAGTTTGACTTCAAAATGTTCCAATCAGTGATTTCGATATGTTTAATTTTTTTTCGATATCAATGACAAACACCAAACCGTTTTTCTATAAACCACTTTTTAGATCAAATACTCATTTCAACCAAAATTTTAACTGTTCTTCATTGAGTTCGTCAGAACAAAATCAAACAGGTCTTCATCTTGTCTTCATCTTCCAAAATCGAATTAGAAATCAAATTTCCATTTTCAAACAAAATCAGATCTGTCTACATCAGTTCATCATAGAGTTCTTCAAATCGATTTTGTGGAGAAAATTACAAATTGAAATTATCAATGAACAATCGATAATCAACAACTAATTGAATAATCAATGAATAACTGATGATCAAGTAGAAACTGAATCGAAAAATCAAAGATGAAACAATGCGATTATACTTCAAGAATAATTTCGATTGTGATATGAAACATAAGTCTTCAATGGTACAACTGGATAAGCAAACATACAAGTCGATCTCGGAACAGTGTTTTTAGAATAATCCCGACTTCCGATCTCAATCAACGATTTCGGATCTTTTAAAAGAATGAATTGGGCTCCCAATAATTTATCAATGAACAGTAATACGTTAACAATTTTAGGCTAAAATGATTTATGAACAGTAGATTTCGAAAAATGGATCACAAAATAACTTTTGGGCTAAATCAAGAAAATAATTGAATCATAATGAATTTTGGGCTTAAATCTCGATTCAAACTAACAATTGCTTTTTGAAAATCGAATCGAACAAGTGAGAATAAGATTGGATCGAGCTTGATCAATGAAAAATTATTGGATCATAACAAGTGGGTTTTTCAAAAAAAATTGATCCAATGAGTCAAAATGATTAAAAATTCAAGAACGTAACGCAAGAGAAACAACGAGATTTAGAGAGATTATAGAGAGACTCACCATAAATGTTCTAATTGTGAGGAATTTAGCCAAACCGAGAATTATTTCTTTAAAAAATCATGTGGATCTTTGAAGACCCACTCTGATACCAATTGATGTGAATTATGAACATTGGTTTGGCATACGGAATTTAAGAACACAAAAAGAACACAATGATTTCGGTGTTTAAGAGATGCATTCAATTATGAAAGGTGTTTAAAAAAAAGGATGTAGACCTGAATCTACATAATTAACACACACTAACACTCTCAATGTTACATCTCTCAAGCACACCTCTACATGTGGAATGAAGTCACCTTATGTAGAGGTGTTCACATCTCTCTCTCTCTATCTATCTATCTATCTATCTATCTATCTATTTATCTATCTATATATCTATCTATCTATCTATCTATCATGTCACATGGCTACATTAACACATGCAAGTGAGTCTACAAAAGTCAAACCATTTACAAAGTTATATATGAATAACTTTGTACCTAACATTAATAAATGCTTGGATATTATTGATAATATTATTATTTGTCTTAGAATATGCATTTCGGTATGAATTTTCCGAACTATATCAAAGAGAAAAATGAAAGCTTTCAATATAATGAGCTTAGTTGTAATTCATGGGATATATACCTACAGCAACAACTGTAGCACCAGCCAAGATTACAGAAGCTGGAGATGCCATGTCAAATCCAGTAACTCTTTTGCTGCTAAAACAACAAGGATTTTATGTAAGTGACTAGAAATCATATGAAAAAGTTTATCTTTATGATGAAATATTTTTGGAACAAGCATTTGAAACTTCTGTACATGCTCACAAATCAACATAAAGATTAATAGAAATAAACATAACAGATATGAGGAAGTCTAGAGACATTGATGTTATGACTACGTCAACACTATATGTGCAGTTAAACATCCTTTATGTGAGTTCATGTTTTCTTTTTCCCATTAAATGTTCAGTTTTCTGGATAAATGACGTTTCAAAAAATATAAAAAGTTAGGAGGACTTAACAAGCTAACTGAATCTTTATCATTTTCTTTGTACTATGGAATTAGTCATCTTAACAAGCTGGAGGATAACATTTAGGGACACCGGATAACAAGGTAGAAGCAAGGAAAATCCAATATAACACATTCTAAATGTTTACATATCGTCTCACTGCTTTTACTTTTAGTCGCACAATAAATAGCAAGCTACTTTCATTTATTAGTGTATTATAGCATCCTACTTTGAAGTTTGAGCTTTATTTTACTTTAAAAAAATCATTATTATGTTTATCATATCTAAATGAAATATGCATATCTAAGGATGTATTTTTATAGAGAGGTCTACCTATGACAACTTGAGAAAAGAAAGCTTCTATGGAAGTCGGAAAGAATATTAATGTAGCCATTGACTGGATTTGTGAGTTCACTGGTGAGAATATTTTTCAAATTCAACATTTCATGGTCAAGTATATTCAAGGTCTAATTTTAAACTTTTTTCTTCTTTATCCAAAGTGTTTGGATGGAAAAAGTAATAACAATCTGAGACTTTAAAATGCATAAAGAATTGCTAATGAAGTGAGAAAATGTGTGTAGTTTAATCTATGGATTCATGTAAAGTAAAGAGCAAAACGTTCAAATTCATCTTATGTTTATCTCGTACAACATTAAACAAACAATTACAAACTATCCAAACTTTGTTGGGCCAATTTTTGTTAATAGTTTATCTTTCGTCGGTCTAATTTGTAACAACTGCTCAATAAAACTAAATCAAAATCACATTTGATACATTGCTGCAAATCAATTGTCAATTTTCAGTGTTGCTTTGTGGTTCTCAGTAATTTTCATTGTAAACTAAAAAAATTGCAATATTCTCAGTTAGAACTAAATCATAGCCACATTTGAAACAGTACATAGTTGAATGAGAACTTGGAAATTCGACATCATAGTTTGGAATTTGTCCGATGTGACTATGTGAGGTTTAGCGATTTGTTGTTAGAGATTTTGGTGAGGCTCTCGGCTCTGAGGAGCTTCTAAGTGGCGTTCAAATTAGGGCAATCAGAGACAAAATCATAATCACATGTGCTGGGGCTCTTGGATCTCAGGAGCTTGAAAGCGATTAAATTAGGGCATTATCTGATTGATTCAAAGTTGTGAGAAGAAGGGTTAAAAATCATTATTAAACATGTTTCATTCGATGCATACTTAAAATATATTTTTAACGGAAAAAACCAGGGTTGATATTTCTTTTAGTGGGACAAAATAATAATCGAAGTATTTCAATAAAACTTTAATGTTATTTAATAATTCTATGACATAAAATTAATGGCATTTTTATATTATTGTGTCATTAATATATATATATATATATATATATATATATATATATATATATATATATATAGAGAGAGAGAGAGAGAGAGAGAGAGAGTGTGTGTGTGTGTGTGTGTGTGTGTTAGGTTCAAATGTTTGTATCATCTACTGTGTGCATGTATGATTGAATTTTAGACCAATCATTTTAGTTATTTTAATAAAGTAATTAATTCATATTAAATGCTGAAAATTTAATTAATACTTATTATATATTCAACATTTAATATGCATTAATTACTTTCTTAAAATAACTCAAACGATTGCTCCACAATCAATATATATATATATATATATATATATATATATATATATATATATATATATATATATATATATATATATACACACACACACACACACACTGAATGATTTTTTATTATTCTCAAGATATGGATATTACACTAGAGGTCCTATATATAAGACTAAATATTACACTTTAGTATCATCTAGAATAGCATAATTAAAATATTCTTAAAGAAATATTGTCTATTATCCTCCCACATGTTGAGGGCAGGGAATGATCTGCAACTTGGATCTTAGCATCAGAAATCTTTGAGATGGAAACGGTTTCGTAAACACATCAGTAATTTGATCATGTGTGGAAATAACTTGAACTCACAACTTTCCTTGAGCAACCTTTTCTCGTACAAAATGGTAGTCCACTTCTACGTGTTTAGTTAGTGCATGAGACACATGATTAGTGAAAAGATATGTGGCCCTAAGTTATTACAGCAAAGCGAGGGAGAGACTTTAGAGGTAATACCAAGCTCTTTTAGGTGAGCTTCTAGCCATGTTATCTCAACAACCGTGTCGGAAAGGGCTTTATAATCAGATTCTGTGGAAGATATACAAACCGTACATTGTTTGCAAGCATTCCACGAAATTAGGTTTTAACCCAAATAGATGGAAAATCCCCCCGCGGACTGACGGTCATCCGGAAAGTCAACCCAATCAGCATCAGAGTACGCTTTCAAGGTAGCACATGAATCAACATCGGTGAAAGCCTAAAGTGTAGAAGCAGACCCATGACAGATAAAGACGCCAAAGTGCAATATTCCATTGTGATAACGAAGTATTCATTTAACATCATACCAATGATTTTTATTGGAGTTTGTATAAATTAGCAAACTTTGTTGACAACAAAAGTAATATCCGGTCTCGTGAGAGTTACATACTATAGAGCACTAAGGTCCCGTTTGATAGTTGATGGTTGAGAAAGTGCAGACTAGAAAAGGTCTGTTTGGGTAAGAACTCCTAACTGAGTAATAAATAATGTTATTTGATTATACATCTGACTGAATGTGTTCAATGATAAAAAATTACAATTTTACCCTGATGCTATATACAGTGATGTATGAACTTGCTAAATGATTATGAAAACATACTAGTATTTGTTATAAAAAAATATTACCTTACACTCGTTGAAAACCACCCTTCTCAATTCCCACCACCATCTACGCCACTCTCACAACATCATCATCTTCTTCACCCTACTTTAACCTCCTTTTATCACCATCTTTAAATCAAACAACCCCTTAGATAAGTGATTAAGTTTTGGCCTAAAACTAAAACAAAAACCAAACAAAACAATCATTTTTTTAGGTTCAAACAAACAAATCAAAAGTAAAAAATCTAATATAAGCTGCTGAAAGCTAATGTTTAGAACCAGTGATGCTAAATGAACTACGAAATCTGTTGTTTAAAGGGAAAACAATATGATTCTTAATTTTAAGCTAAATGAATTTAATTTCAACTGTAAATCCTTTTGATATCGTTTGAATGATTGAATTTGATCTTCACCAAATCTTTTGATTATCGAAAGCACGTAAGACAATAGTTACAATATCAATTTTTAGTACTACGTATCACTTACCACTTTTCATGTACAAATGAATGAAGGCAAGTTTAGGAACTTAAAATTTATCAGGAATTTCACCACAATTGTAATCTAGATCCTGCATATTGTAAAAAAAATACCAGACTAAAAGAGGATTTTATCAGGGGATGGGGGAAATCGATGACGAGGGTTTGCAAGAGAAATTATTGGAAGCAGGGAGATGTGAAAGAGGTTGTACAACATCGACCAGAGTGGATGGAGGCGTGAAGAAATCAGAAGTGTGAAGAAGATAGAATCGATGAAGAATATGGAATCAATTTTAGAGATGAGAAATCAGAAGCTTACCATCGATTTGGAGGACATCGATGGCGACGAGGATGGAGGATGGAAGCGGAGAAGAGGCTGGATGATGGCGGTGATGTCACAGGGATGAAGGATTGTCCTCGTGGAGATGATGATGATTTGGATGGAATATCGCTTGTCCAAAGGCCGGAGGAGATCGATGCAAAGGGTAAAAATGTGAAGTTCTCAGTCAACTAATTTTTTTCACTGACCCAGTAAGAAGAAAATTGTCTGGGTCAGACCTTTTGTAATGACCCAAAAATCACAACTAAAAATTTCTTTAAAAACATTACTAAAATCATATTTATAAAAAAACTGTATCATAAGTCATAACATAATTTCTCGAGTATTAATTCAAAACATAATATCATTATCAGAGTCAAACATTCCCAGGCTAACTGACTATGGTGTGTGCACTGCAATCTTCCCGAGCTCCTCTTTTGAAAACCAAGTACCTGAAACCAAAACTGAAAACCATAAGCACGAAGCTTAGTGAGCTCCCCCAATCCACCACATACCATGCAATAGCATATAAAGCACATATTGGGCCTTGCCCACTGCATCAGACCGAGGTCCGGACTAACTGGGGCCTTGCCCCCTGCATCGGACTGAAGTCCGAACTAACTGACTGGAGCCTTGCCCCCTGCATCGGACCGAAGTCCGAACTAACTGACTGGGGCCTTGTCCCCTGCATCGGACCGAAGTCCGAACTAACTGACTGGGGCCTTGCCCCCTGCATCGGACCGAAGTCCGAACTAACTGACTGGGGCTTTGCCCCCTGCATCGGACCGAAGTCCGAACTAACTGACTGGGGCCTTGCCCCCTGCATCGGACCGAAGTCCGAACTAACTAACTGGGGCCTCACCCCCTGCATCGGACCGAAGTCCGAAACTAACTGAACATAACATAACATAAACATATCAACTAGCATGAACACACATATACTACATCGGGCCGTAGCCCGGAACACAAAACACATAAATCCTGTCTGAGCCACGAAGGCATCAAACATGCTAACTACTGCATCGGATCAAATCTGGAAACTACTACTAGCTAAACGGGCCGGCATTGTGGCCTTAGACCCGTTCCTACTGGAAGGAAACTCACCTGAGACTGCTGAACTGATGCTGCTAATCCTTTTGACTGCTACCTGACCTCTAACTCCGAACTGCTGCTCCACTAGCTCCTCGAGCTACCAATGTCAATATAACACTTAGTCCAACTGACCTCCAAAGGTCAACTAGGTCAACTCTAGTCAAGGTCAAAATCCTGGTCAAAGTCAACCTTTCAGGTCAACCCTACTCGCCGAGTCCACCTAATAACTCACCGAGTTCATATGCTCAGGGTCTTTCTATTCGCGACTCGACTCGCCGAGTCAACTATTCCCGAGTCCTGACCTGACCAACTCGCTGAGTCTCCACCCGATTCACTGATTCGAGTTTCAACTCGAAGGGTTTGGGGTTTCGCGACTTGACTCGCCGAGTCCAAGAATAGACTCGCCGAGCCCAAGGCAATCTTCAACCAACTCGTCGAGTTGTTCTTCCAACTCGCCGAGTTCATGCCTAACTTCATCCGACTCGACGAGCTGTTCATCCCACTCGTCGAGTTCCTCCTCATCTTCAAGCTACTCGCCGAGTCCACTCGAAGGACTCGTCGAGTCTATTCAGTCCTTAATCCATGCAGTGGCTTTTTGAGCCAAACAGGGCTTCCAACTCATAGATCCATACTTCTAAGGCCTATCCCCCACGTAAAGTGGCAAACTTTACGTGTAGATCAAGAGATCTAGGCTTAAAACAATCCAAACTAGGGTTTAAGACAAAGAGGCTTCACTATCAACCCAAGAACAGATGCTTTATGACTTTCTAGGCCAAGATACACTCAGATCTGAAGTAGCAACTTCAGATCAAGGCTTCTAACTCGAAATAGTTCTTAAGCATGGCATAAAATCCCCAAATCACATAGCCAAGGTTGATCTATTAAACAAAAGAGGGAAGGAAACGATTTATTACCCTTAAATTCTCAGAAATGTTCCACCAAATCTGGATCCAAGGCCCCCTTCTTTCTCCACAAAGACTAACTTCTCTCTCAAGCTCCAAAAGCTTCACTAAGGGTAGATCTTGCTCCAAAACGATTATGGCGGCTAGGGTTTAGTGTTCTGTGTTAGAGAGGCAGTAAAGGAACCCTAGGGGAGAGAATGAGACGTTTAAATAAGCTCCAAGTCCCGGATTTAGGGTTTTCCTTGCTCAGACCAGACTCGCTGAGTCACCTTGGCCGACTCGCCGAGTCGGTCTCTTACACTTCAACCCGGATCCCGCTCGGACTCGCCGAGTCCCTCCTTGGACTCGCTGAGTCTCCCCTAAAAAATTGGGGTTTACTTTCTTTTCTTGGCTTTCCTAACTTTGGGTGTTACAACTCTCCCCCACTTAAACTAAACTTCGTCCTCGAAGTTTTCTATGACCAACTGTCCTGCGAACTGCCTCCAACTCTCTACCTTGGAAATCTAACACCCCCTTTTGCCCATCACTCCATCCACTTACAGTGCTGGTCACTACTGTTGGTACATACTGAATCCTTCTCTTTTCCATAATTTTCTTAACGTTACTTCCTCCGACTGAGAATTCTGTTACCCCTCATCCGCCTACCGGATGCACTGAGACCTCCCTGGTCCAACTATTCTGTCAATATCCGAGTTACCGGACTCCTACCGGTCACTACACTCCATCGCAATCTCCTAGTCGCTCCCAGCGACTCTGCAAGATTCCTCGACTATTTATAATTGTTCTATCCACTCTGCTACTCATATTGGAACTATCTGAAACGCTGAGCTGCCTGCAATACTGAACTGCTTGGAACACTAAACTACCCGAAACACTGAACTGGCTGAAACGCTGAACTGGCTGAAACACACTGAACTGACTGAAACACTGAACTGACTGAAACACCGACCTGACTGAATCACTGAACTGGATGAACCATTGAACTGACTGAATCACTGAACTGGCTGAATGGCTGCTTCCCACAACTTCTAAACGAAATCTTCTTCTGGAACTAGTTTCCACCAGTCATCCTGACACTGCAACTTTAACAACCTCCCGATCCACCGATCAGGTCCTTACGTCACATCCTGACATCATCAATTCCACGACTAACAATATGATGGCTCCCAGACTGATGGTAGCCCTTAACATACCCGAATCCCGACGGTCCCCTACTACTCTGATCTCATAACTGAGGTGACGATCTACTGACAAATTAACGACTTAACCATAACTGAAATACTTGGAAATCCGAAATCTAACCCGTGGATTCCCATATCCTCACTACTGCACCCGAACTAGTGGGTACTACTGCTTTCCCGCGTCCAACAACGCGCTCATGCTACCTACCAATCTGATAAAGGCTGCGGCTATGCTCGCGGACTTACAACTCTCTAATACTATCTGGCTGCTAGTGAATGCTACGGCTACCCCCGCAGACTTACAACACCACTACTACTACCTGATTGCTAGTGAATGCTACGGCTACCCCTGCAGACTTACAACACTACTACTACTATCCCGAGGACATCCTGACTATCCCTAGTCCCGCTAGTGATTCCTCATCCTGATTTCTCAAAACTAGCCCTCAGTCTTTGAATACTGCATCATCCTCGACATCTTATATCCTTGATATACTTAGCACTTCGTGTTGGGTTTTGAGCAATCTAAAACTTCCTAAGTGTGCATGCAACCCTAATAAACCTTGGATCTATGTTTTCTTCTAAAATACATGCAAATAATAACTTCCAAGGTTTCTTCCTAACTAGCATAGCATAAGGATTATGAATCATAAAAGTACTAGTAGAAATACATACCTTTTGATGATGGTTAATTGTTTGGAGTTTGAGAGCCAAGCACCAATAGTGTGAATGCCTCAAATGGAATCACAAATCACCACAAACACTTGGAAAACTTTGAGAGAGTGTATACACACATAGAAAATCGGCCACACACACAAAACCACACTAGTGGCTATTTCATGCAACATAAGCATGCTTATATAGTGTATATGGTTAGGGTGAAACCCTAATAACCCATGACCTTTCCTTTTCCAAGGATCCATGGGTTAAAAGCTCCATGGACTTCCATATAAGCCTAGCGCATTAACAAATGAGTGTTAGCCCACACCATATAAAACAATAGCCCACAATTTAATTAGTCCTCCTTTTAATCTCTAAATTAATTCATAATTAATTGAAGACTAAGACTAATTAAATAACTTCATATTAATATATTATAACTTACAATATATTAATAAACATATGTGTATAACTCTCATAAAATTATCCATAAATAGTTCGGGTGAAGTGCAACCCAAATGGACCATGCCGGGTCGGGTCAAGTATGTACCAAATAAGTTATGGACATAGACACCTTATCCAACAGACTCCCACTTGGATAAGTCTAATAACTATATTTGCGTATGTTACTTTAGGAACCAACCAGCAATCGTAGCTCTCGAAAACTCTGTTGAACTATGAAACGCCATTTTAGATAAGTGATCATAAAATCCTCTGTTCTCATGATATCAGCCGGACAAATACATGGAACAACGTCGTACTTATTGTCCAGCAGTTTGTTTCCCGATTTTTGATTTGTTTGACAAAGAACTTAATCGAACACATCAATTTAGTTCTGACCGGCCGGTACATAGGTCACAACAAAATCATCGAGGGGCCCAAATATCGCTTCTATTTCTAGAAGGAACAGATAAACTTCGACTCATATGCTTGTTCTACTACTTGTTGAATTGTACACAAAGGCACATTTTATAACATCAAGTTACTGATGCGTTTACGTGCAATCAATGCGCAACCAACTCATAGGTAACAACTCATATCTCTAGGTTTAAAGATTTATATGATATTACCGTCTCACGATCACTCGAGATAAATTCCATGAAGTGATACAAGTGAGCGTGGGTTTATTCTAATACTCATAACTTATGAGCACTCATGAATGTTGTAGCAACCATTGCTATGACTAAACCCATTTAGCCATCTACAAACTCGATTCATGACAGTCTTGATTCATACCTACTTCCAACATATGAACGACTGTGGAGTGTTTAAATAACTTAGTCATTCGGAAAGAATAACCTAGCTATTTTGGAAGTCAAAACATGCAAAGTGAAACACAATAATAATCGAATCCAATATGGTCTCAGAACCCTTTTGAATATAAATAGAACCACCTTTTATTTATCACCATATTGATTACACATTATTCATTGTATAATTTTTCAAACAATCAACTTAAGACTTGAATAAAAACAACAGTCGTCCCATGCTCCTAGCATGTACACTTTGTTTTTCTAAACAATAGTTATGCCATACTCCAAGTATGCACACTATGTTTGTCTATGATCCTTACATTGTGATGTAGATCAATTGAACATGATTCCAATGATACTCATTTCACAATCCCAAATCCTTATTGTAAATGTGAGAATCCCCGATTCCTATCATTTACCAAAAACTGTTAGATTTTAAACTTTTATGCAATGTTCCTAATGATTATGCACAAAGTCACCAAAACCTTGTCACCAGTCATTACAGAGTATTCCAAAGAAGGTCAACTTCTATGGAACGGAAGTCTCATATTCAAAGTACATTGCTTTGAACATCCTTCTTGCATTAAGGTTTTCTAATCTTACATAGATTGAATAACTTCCACCTACGGAGACATTTCCATAGTCCCATTTTGACTATCACTTCCAAACAAGAGTTACTTCTTTTCAGAATATGTCAATATGGTCCTTTCCGACAACTTACATCATACTTCCAACTTTCCCTGAGCAACCAATCTTTGGCGAACCTCAGATTGTCCACGACAATTGCTTAATCACTTTAGTCATATCCAGTTCTAGACTTTTCCCTTCTCAATGCCTTAAGCATTTGGAAAATTTAGAAAAGATGAATATTATAGCACATGCAATCGATCCTATATCCGAAGCATATGGGACACGATTCATGATGTTTGACATAAAGACATGATACTAGACCAGTCTTTTGCTACAATATATTTTTTTTATTTATTTGCCATGTTTTCAAAATTTAACTATGAAGAGGGATGTCGTAGTCATAATTGAATTTTGAGAACGCAATATATATAGAATTTCCTTAAGTCGAACCATTCAGACATAAAAATCATACATATATTCTTGACTAAAGATGATTAAAATCTCAATCTAAGCTTTAGAATTGAAATATAGAATTTCCTTAAGTCGAACCATTCAGACATAAAATTCATACATATATTCTTGACTAAAGATGATTAAAATCTCAATCTAAGCTTTAGAATTGAAATGAAGTATAATTTCCTCTCCCTTAATTATAGCAAAACAACTTTTCAACCCCTGCAACTTCATGAATTGAAACTTTTGTTTTCTATAATTAACATTGCTAACTTGCAACACTAAACGTAATAATCATGCTCCCACTAACATGATGATTATCAGCATAACACTTATGCTCCCACTAGCTCTGACATATTTCCAGAAATCTGCTGGACTTCTGAAATTTAGATTCATACACCCTTTCTTAGATAGCTCACATGTGTGTCTAAACAATTTTCAGGACTATGAAAAGGGATGCCGTAATCATAGTCTCATATGCTTAGGCATTTGCCATTTCTCACAAGTCCATGTCAGTGTGCCGGTTAACCACACGCGCTCCACTAACGACTTTTGAAAATGCAAATAACACAATTGATATCTACGTAAAATCTACTTAGTGAAAGCGTTTCCTCACCATCATTTTCATGAATCGGAGAGAAACCTTATGACACTTAGATTTTATAGTGTATGAGGTCCTATCCATGTGAATTTGTCAAAACCATAATCACAAGATAAGGTTAGTGACAAATTCAGCCTTACATGGATTAAACTTGTTCAATCTTAGTTTCTTGTCACCTTGGTAGCACAAGGCCCACCAATGCTTCCAATTTGAACTCTAATAACTCACATGTAAATTCAACTTATTTGAAGTAGGTACAGAAATAAGAATTATGTCAACACGATAGGTTGCAAACCTTAAGTCGTGTGCTAGTGATAAATTACAGGTTTTACTCTTGATTAAATCTTGAAACTCTTTCGGGATCTTTAAGGCTCCCACTGTCCCCTTAACATATAAGTTTCCCCAGTCAAGAACCATTCCTTGACAAAACAAATATTCAAGGGGTAGTGCGGATTCTTATCAAGACTAACACTTTACACAATTGGTCTTAGTTGGTCTTTGTCTCATCCAAGACATCACAACTTACCAATCTCAAATGTACAGGAGTAGAAAATATTTTACTCTTACATTTGACTAGTGTTAATAAATCTTCCTTTATGTCACTCCAGGTTACAATCTGTGAGCAAGGGGCTGTCGGAAAAGGTTCACACTTGAGAGCTACTCATGGGCACGAGCTTACAATCTGCTAGACCAGTACGTGTTATCAAGTTCGAGACATACTTGCAATGAGACAGAATGATGTTTTTACCAAGAGAAACGATCTCAAGGCCCAAGAAGTAATATAGGTTCCTAAAATCTTGGAGAGAAAACGTTGATCCTAATTTGGAGATAACACATGTAATTGCTTGAGGATCATTCTGGGTAACTATAATGTCATCCACGTAAGTAAGAACATAAACTAAGGTACCCCTATTTTTTAAGGATGAACAATAAGGGATCGGTTTTAGAACCAACCAAGATATTGTAAGGTTGTAGAGAGTTGGTCGAACCACGCTCTCGATTCCTGTTTCAATCCACACAAGGATTTTTGGAGTAAACGAAGATGATCGGTTCTTGATTTATCAACAAAGCTCAGTGGTTGATGAAGACAAACCGTTTCCTTGAGATCACTATGGAGAAAGGCATTTTTAACATCAAGTTGTCTGAGAGACCATTGATTTGTCACGAAAAGATATAGAATTACAGGATTGTTGTTTCTTTGACAACGAGGTTGAATGTCTCTTGGTAGTCAACATTCGGTTGTTGGTTAAAGCCATTTGCCACAAGACTGGCTTTGTAGCGAGTAACATTCCCATTCGTATCCTTTTCGATACTGTAAACCCACTTTGAATCAATGCCATTAGTGTTTTTAACTAATGGAACTAGAGACCAAGTTCCATTTTTGAGAAGTACATCAAACTCTTCGGTTATGGTTTGAAGCCATATTGGGGATTTGTTAGCAATGGTAAAAGAGGATGGTTCAATGGAATCAACAGGGCAATTAGAAGAGAAATAGGCTGATGGGTCATATCTGGTGGTGGTTTTTTGGGTTTTGGCGAAGTTTGGGAGGTCGGGTACGGGGTTGTGTGGGTAATGGTGTGAGGTTGTGGAAAAGAGGATAAATAAGAAGGTTCTTTTTCAGTAGGTAAAGGTGTAGGAGAAGGAGCAAAGAGGAAACTTTATTCATTAAAAAGAACATGTCGTGCAATGTATACACGATCAATGGTTGGATGCAAACACCGGTAGCCATGATAAAGAGGGTTATAGCCCAAAAGACACACGAGGGTGTCACGTGACTGTTTGATCCAGTGTCAGGAAACCATGTTGAATCGACAACCGAGCCATTTTCTGAGAATGTTGCATAATTAGCTTGTGACACATCACAAGCTGAAGCTGAAGTGGGCTGATTTGGGCATTAGGCTAGAATATGACCTATGCCACACCGATTATAGTGGCCATACACCGTATTCTTAGTCGAAGCCCAAGCAAACTGAGGTTAACGAGTGTTAACACCAAAACCAAAAACACATGAATCATCACGGTTTCAGTTGTAGTTTCAGCGAGAGTTGCCACAACGCTTACCCTGATAATTGTTTGAAGTTCGATTGGGATAGAAGGCTTGGGGTTGATTGTTTGTAGCCACAATGGGGCTAATTTGGTAGCCAAGTTGGGCTGCCAGCTGTTGTAAAGTAGTCATTTGTGCCTGTGGGGCAGCCGGGATGCGTGAAACAATACCTGGGACAACACCCGTGAAGGCATGGGGAACTGCCGGAAGTGATCGTTTTATCATAAACTCATGATCACTTAATAACCCATACAGTTCAGGGAAGGTTATTGGAGGGGAACGAGCCAAAAAATTCGACTTTAGGCCACTATATTCATCAAGTATCCCAAACGTAGCTTGCATGGTTAGGTATTTGTCTTTTACGGGTTCTCCAATATTGGCTAAATCGGTTTCAAATTCCTGTGCTCGGGTGAGATAGGCAGATGATGTTTCATCACCCTTCATCTCGATCTTTAATAGTTGAGTCTTCAATATGTATTCACAAGAAGAGTTGTTGGGGGCACAAGCTCTTTCAAGGGAGAGCCATAGATCCTGAGATGTTGTACATTGTACATGTTGATAGGAGGCTTCAGAAATAGTAGAGGCAAGAAGCATCAGTACGTGTGCATCATCGGTAATCCAATGAAGATAGTCGGTGTTGTCAGTGGAGGACGTGTCGATAGTTGCAACAGTCTTCGATGGAGGACATTGGATGCTACCATCTATTTCGTAGTTGGTGGGTGAGAGTTTAATGGTGAATTTTTGAATAGTTAGTTTTCTGAACATTAGTGAAGTATTGGATCATCTCCATTGAAGAATGACCGAAAGAAAAAATATCGTTGATTTAGGGTTAGAGAGGCTGTGGCGGCTCTGATACCATAATAAGCCACCGAATGATTTTGTATTATTCTCAAGATCCGGAGATTACAATAGAAGTCCTATATATAAGAACATATAGTACACTTTAGTATCATCTATAATAGCATAAATAAAGTACTCTTAAATAAATATTGTCTATTATTAGTGACATAAGTTGTTAAATGTCACTAAATCCATTAATTTTAGGGAGAATTTCGTATATACCCTTATTGAACATAAAAATATCATATCTGTCCAACTTAATTTCTAAATATCATATTTATCTTTTATAAACTTTAAAATGTCATATTTATCATAATCTATATTTTTAATATTCTTAAACATTATTTTAATAATTTTAAAATTTTATTTATATCAAAATGACTGTTCTACCCTATTATAAACAAAGTTTAATATATCAATACTAACCACCTCCTCCAATTCCCTTCGCTAGATAAAGAAATCAAATTAATTCCATTATTTAGGGTTTTTTTAATCAAAAGTTGTAATATAAACATACTAAACATTAGTTAGATAAGGATTCTTGCTTGCGGACACAACTCTCAAGAACCATAATTCGATTGGTATGGAATGGAGGCTTCACGTTCTTTACCATTTACTCCTTAATTTATATTATACATTTTCTCTTTTTACAATTTTTTTGGAAGCGAGATACTCACTTTAGGCATATATTTTTTCTTTTTTCAGTTAAACTAGTAAAGGATCCCATTTTGCAGGGTTGGTAAGTTTTTGATGATTTTCTTCTCATTATCAATTGCGTCTGTTGTAGTTTCAAATATATTGACAATATTTGTTAAGAATTAACAAAACGTAGAGGAATTTTTCGTGTTTTCACTTGCCAAAACTTGGCATTTCTGTAATGGGCCGGGTTAGAAGACGTGGATGTGTATATAGTTTTTTCGGGAGTATGTAGAAAGTGACCTGAAGTCTTATTTATTTAACGTGAAGACGGATTTCATTACATTCGTTTAAACGTACTGGATAAAAACATTGATAAAAAATAGGTCTAGTGTTAGCTTCTACTTATCCGACGCCTCCTTCATTACATGTTTGTATTTTCCAATCCTTTTGTGGATTGATCCCAGTATATCCACAAAACACTAAAATATTGAAAACTTTAAATTTTAAAGGTCATGTGGCAGATTTCGGAAAAAACAAAATTCAGGGAGCAAACATAAAGAAAAGACAATGACGTCGGGCGAAAATCAAAAAAGCAAAATGTCATTGTACATAAGCGTCCGCTCAATTTATTATATATATAATTAAAACCCACTTATTACTTCTAATATGGTAAATGGGTCTTCAAGTATTTGAAGCTTTTATGATTCGGTTTTACTGAAATTTCTTATCGGTAGGTCATTCGACCAATTATTTATTGCGGCACTTATTACTTTGGATCTGGTTCAAAGTTCATAATCGATTCCCAGGAAGATATGATCTGAAATTTTACTTTTTGTTTATATTAAGTTTTTGAAGATTTAATGATATTTTAAATTTAAAATTATAACAAGGGTATAATAGTCAATTAATTAAAGAAGGTTTTAAAGTATTTAAAAAAAAATATTAAAATTAAGTATTTGGGTAAATATGATATTTTGAAAGTTTTCAAAGGGTAAATATGATATTTGAAAGAGTAAATTACACGAATGATCCCTATGATTTGGGGTAATTTGCGCGTTTGGTATCTAATTTATTTTTTTTAACTTGGAAAGTCCCTGTTATTTGTTTTTATTACATGTTTGGTCCTTACTATTTGTTTTTGTTATGCTATTGGTCCATATCTTATCTAAAAAGACTATTATTTAAATAGCAAAAAGTGTGGGATAGATAAGGTAAGGTGAAGGGGGTTAGGATTGGGGTGTGTTTATTTAAATATTTTAAAAAATCAAGGGCAAAATAGTTTTTTTAATAAGACAGAGACCAAGTATATAACAAAAACAAACAGTAGGGACCTTCCGAGTTAAAAGAATAAGTTAGGGACCAAACACGCAAATTACCCTAAACCATAGGGACCATTCGTGTAATTTACTCTATTTGAAAATTAGAGTGGACAAATATGATATTTTGATGCTTAATAAGGGTATATATAAAATGCTCCCTTAATTTTATAGTGAGATATAAAATATGTCATTAAAAATATGATATAGTGGTTAAAAAAAATATGTCATTAAAAGTGTATATCATTAAATGTCATTTAGTTTGTAGTGTGTAGATCAGTCCAAATACATTAAAAAACACAAAATATGAAGTTTACATCAAGCCACGTTCATCAAGAAGAAAATAAAATATAATATCGAAACAAAATATAGTTTTAGATAAATTCAAATGTATCAAAAAAACTTCATAACATCTACCAAGTGTTTTATTCAGAGGAATCTATATAGATATGAAAATAATCACCAAAGATTGTTATGCAAAATGTTTAATTATATATGCTTTTAATCAATTTAACCTGGTTTTGTAAAAATGTGCCGGCTTGTTCCGGTTCAACAATAGGCATAAAACCTATACTAGTTGAACCTCTCGCATCTCCAGTTCCAAGTCTAATCGGTTCGACCAACCGGTTCAAACCGGTTTTTAAAACAGCCAGGCAGAAAAAATTTAACCAAGCACCGTCTTAGAAATGCTAACTTTTCCTTGATATCAAGCCTGTTTGCTATCTCTAAGGCCTGGGAATCGGGAGAAACCAGACTCTCAACAAAGCTATATGGTTCAGCATATTCATTGAAGTTCTGAATCTCTGAAGATGAACAATTCTTGGAATCATATACAACCAACTCCGACCCATGTTGCAGCAAAACTTTCCCATCATTTGAAATACACAAAGGCACTGAAAATCCATAGACCGGACGACCAATAGGATATGGGATAGAAACCAATTTAGTCCAAAAATCTTTCACCCCATAAACCTTCATCACCCATACATCTGCACTATTTCTACCATGATGATCATAAAGCACACACAAACATTCTCTCAAAGCCCCCATATTCAAATCCATATAACCTTCATCATACGCAGGTTGCAAAATTTCTCCATAAGTCTCCTTTGCTAAATCAAGAGAAGCTATAGTAGGGCGGCTCAAGAAGTTAGGAGGCTCTAAGCAAACCAACAATTTGGGGCCTTTCACATTTATTATACTTAATGGTATAAAACCTCAACCTTTATCAGGACTTGTGACCGACAATAATAAACTAAAATTTTTATAAATAGCAGTTAATTGCTTTTTGTGAATATATTTAAAACATAATTATTAATTATTTGATTAATAATAACAATAAAAAATGAACAATCACCAAGATGGATTATGATTTAGGATTATACCTACAGCCTGCTACCTTCATATTTGAGAATTGAAGTATACAAGATAATGGAGATTGGAAAGCTAAAATTGGAAAAATGAAAAAAAAAAGCATTTCAGTGAACAAATAAAAAATGAAAATAGAGAGAACACGGATTGAGAATACAATTATTTTGTAATCTGTTGTAAACTAGTAATCAATGAACAATGAACAATTCACAAATTCACAAAGTATAATTGAAAATATAAAATACCATTGCAGTGTAGCACAGTAACAATTAACTTTGAGTTTTGGAAAGATCATAATTTTTTGAACAATGGACTGATGGAGTTTACCTTCGTGATAGATAATCAGATGAATAGATAACAATAATCGATCTTACCTTCAGAGATCAGATGATCATATTCACAGATTGGGATTGTTTTGATATTTGAACAATGGAGTTTACCCATAACAGTACAAATCGTGAGAACTGAGAAGGAGTTATCATAATGTTGTTATGGAGAACAGGAGAAGCCGAGGATGGAGAGCCTAGAGTCGTGATCGTTAATCAGAGATTTACTCACTGATTCCGAGTCCGAGAAATCGAGAATGGAGAAGAAGAAGAAACGTCGTAGCTTGAAGAAAAATAACAAAATTAGCGTGCGTTAGGGCTACCAATCCGGGTTCAATATGGTAATAGGTATTATGTATTTGGGTTAAGTGGGGCCCTTAGAAGTGGGGCCCTAAGCCCTACCTTTGGTCAAATACAAATAAAGCCGACCCTGGCTATAGTCCACGTATAAGATGACTCACAATTTTGAATAGTCGTCCAATGAAGAACTCCATTCAAATACTGGACACAACAATCCATAGAAAAACCATTATGAAAATCACCAATTCTCTTCCAATTTGCAGTTTTCAATGAATACATCTTCACTATCGCATCATACTCGGCTTCACCCTTATAAACATAATATATTCCAACAACTTTGTAATCATCAGAAGACTCATCGTACCCAAAATTGTAACTAACAGGTAGCCCTCCAGAACCAGAACACGGTAACCTGTTTGATCTTCTAGTACTAGGGTTCCAAATAAACAGATCACGGTCCCTGTTAGCTATTAAAAACAATCCATTGCAACAACCGTAGATCTGCACAGAGTCAAGAGGCTCTGGATAATCAATCTCTAAGGCTTTCACGATTCCATCATAAAGCACATCATAAAGAGGACAACTATGAACACTTATTGAATTGGTACTCAAAATTAAGCGATGATGTGCATAGCGATTGTTGCTGGTTGACAAACTGAGATGGGATTTGACAAAATGAGGATCGGATATTATAGAGAACCATAACTTGCACACAGACCTGATCCGTAAGAGCGATTTAACGGGAAGCCTCGACAGAATTTCGATAATGATATCAGAAGGTACCGATTGAGGATCTTTAGATGTTTCGGAAGAGTTCAACGTTTTCATTCTCTCTAGTTGTTGTCGGTGCTGCTCGTCGTCTTTGTCATGGAGTGCCATTGTCATCTTTGTTCGCCGAATAGGCTTCTCGAGATTTTATAATCTCGACAGTGATATTTTGGGAACATATTACGTTTCACGTGGACTTATTTTAGTATGAGCTTTAACTTATTTATCATTGAACATATCGTATCTTTATCTTTTTTTTAATTGGTAAGGTAGTTAAAGTTTCCTAACATGACAAGCTTTTTTATTTATTAAAACATAACAAGATATTATAAGACGAATAATTATTAATATAAAGATTTATATCTATTTTATACTTTTCAATTATTTCTTTCAAATATTTTGAAAATCAAACCGAAGACCGAATTAGTTTTTACTGGTTCGATAGTTCGACTTGTCATAGGTCTTAGAAACCGGAACAATCAAATGTTATTATAATTACATTATTATTAATGTCAATTATATAAAGAGTACAAAAAATAATAAAAAAAAATTAAATTTCCGGTTCGATTGGTCACATCACGAACGTTTTTTGGCCTCTAAGAACTGGAACTGAGACCAGTTCCCGGTTAAACCGGCCGGTCCGATCCAATTTTCAAAACATGGTTGCGTACATATAGATTTGAAGTGTTCTTTTTCCTTACCTACCGTCCATGTGAGGCTTTTTCTCTCATATTGCAAATACTATGATCTAAACTTCTTTTTTTTCCAAATCAGTCAGAATGGATTTAGAGATTAATTTCTTTATCGAACATCATTGCATGAAATAGGTTGTTATTGTTTTTTGATGGTGAAGAGAAGAATCATCCACTAATTAGAGAAAGCAATAGTCAAGAACATATTGGTTGGTCTTGTCCGATTTTCATAATATGGTTTCTTACATATAGATTTCAATTAAGGAGTGTTTTAGCGAAAGTTTAAAACACTATAAATTCAGTTGATGCGGGTACAGTCACGCTAAAGCCTTTCCACGATCAGAAGAACAACCTAAAAAATATTTATTAAACAACTGTAAGTCGTGGCTTAGTGAGTTCCCAAGACACCATATATCACAATAAATATGCATGCATACAAATAATGGACCGTGACCTTTCGACACTCTATCGATAACATGTGTCTGGACTCCCGACCTATCATTGTCTGTCTTCAATACAAGTTTATAGGCTCACCACCTAACACCGTTCCACCGTCAAATCTTCACATAACAATAATGAATAAATCAAGTATATTACACGCAAGCACATAGAGGTTATACCTTTGGCTGTACTTTACTATCTCTTATATACTAACATACATGAATATATATATATATATATATATATATATATATATATATATATATATATATATATATATATTGTAATACATTGTATAGTGAGGTAATTCACCTGAACAATCTCGAAGCAGCTAAGTATGTAGTTTTGAATGTAGCTTGACCAACACGTATCAACCCATAATATGCTCGACTAGTTATTAACCATTTAAGCATAACGACTAGTATTTATATTCTTCACTAATCCCAATGAATATTGAGTTCGGAATAACTAGGCAAGATTTTATCGGAGGTTAGATTTGTTTTGTATACTGAGTATACTGTTTGGAAAATCCATTTTAAACACCTCATTAGATCTAGCCTATAGCTCATTACTGTAAGTAGATCAATCATTATTATGACTTGGAATCACTCATAAGTCTTATTTATAGATTAATAATGATAACTATGAATATAAATATAAGTTACATTTAAAGCATAGTAAGTGCAACTTAACTAGAGTTTTCCAACAAAAGTTTGGAAAGTTTGCAGGCAAAACTTTGACCAGAAAGCTTCTATTTGTCAGTTATCTAGCGACCCAGGGCTCCGCTAAAATACTCGAAATATCTAGGGAACTTCGGACCCAAGGGTGGAGAGTTTTAGAGAGAACTAGGTTTGAATGTGTGTGAAAATGAGCTGAATTCGGTGCCTATTTATAGGCGATTTACGAGGACGTATCACGTTTAAAGAAAAGAGCGTGTGACGCTCTTAGTGCATTGGCCCCATTCTGTCTTACAATATGTTGTCATTTCTTTGGTCTACATTGTCTTTGAGACTTGGTCTTTGCCCATGCGACGTGGTGCCCTCCAGTGGTGCTACATCATCGCCTTTCACGGGTATTTTTTGCAACTTTCGAAAAATAAAAGGTCTTGCATACGAAATCCATTTTCGATGTTCTTTATATCAGAGCATTCGTATCGACGACTATTACGACTTTTCTTTAGATCTCAACAGTTAATTCTCATTTTAGTTTTACCTTATATTTTACGAAGGCTTATACTGCTAAAATTATTGGAAAAATCATAATTTCTTCATATAAACTTCGTTCTCGACATTCTAGATATTGATGGGTTCATATTAACGAGTACTTCGATTTCGTTTAGATTGTTTTGAATAAAAAGTACCAATCTACATCTCATATTTTAAGACACCCATTAATGTGTCAAGTTGGATGTGAAACTTCAAAAATTCACAACTTCTTCATATAGAGTTAAATTTTGGTGTTTTTTATACTCACGGTTTTGTATTGACTTCTATTAGAACTTTATGATAATTATTTTGGCTTAAAAGTAATATATTTTTTTCTAATAATTTTACAACAAACATTTTATATTAAAATTTATAGTAAAGGTGAAAATTAGGGTGTTACAACTATCCCTCAATTACAAGGATTTCGTCCCGAAAATCTAACTAAATAATTATGGATAGTTGCTTCTCATCACTTGTTCTAGTTCCCAAGTCGATTATGATCCTTTATGGTGTTGTCACTGTACTTTCACCAAACCAATCACCTTGTTGCTTAAGGTCTTTTTCTTCTTATCCAATATCGCAATTGGTTTCTCTACATAGTTCAGCCATTCGTCTACATGTATATCATCCAAAGGAACAATTACATAATCATCCGTAATGCATTTTCTTAATTGAGAGACATGGAAAATGTTTGGATATGACTATGTTCTTCCAGTAAATCCAAACGGTAGTACAAGGTCCCCGACTAGAAACTCAAGATCTGATCTACGTCGATTCATATAACTCTTTTGCCTACTCCGAGCAGTTTGTAGTCTTTCTCGTACATATTGAATAAGCTCAATCATCTTGATCACTACGTCAGTACTAATAACTTTTTTACTGACTTCCCCCCAACATATTGGTGTCCGAAATTTCCTCCCATAAAGCATCTCAAAGGATAATATGCCAATACAAGAGTAAATAATGTTGTTGTACGATAACTCTGCCAATAGTACATATGAATCTCATCTCCTACTGAAGTCGAGAAGCATGCTCTCAACATGTCCTGAAGAGTTTGTATCGTCCTTTCACTCTGTACATCGGTCTGAGCATGATAAGTTGTGCTAATATGTAATCGTGTGTCGAGCTCATCATGGAACCTCCTCCAAAACCTAGAAGTGAAAAAATATCTCTATCATATATTATTGAGATCGGTTGTAACGTCCCAAAAATCATGACTAAAAATTTCGTTTTTAAATTAATAAATAAACCAAAAATGTCAATCATTCATTCAAAACATATCACATCAGAGTATCATGTCCAAAACATTCTTTTAATTTATCAGAGTAAAACATCCTAGGCTGTCTAAGCAATGGTGTGTGTCATGCGATCACTCCGAGCTCTTCCCTCCACTACCGGAAGTACCTGAAACCAAAACTGAAAACCGTCAGCACGAAGCTTAGTGAGTTCCCCAACCTACCACATACCATACATAAACACATACTACAAGAACTGGGCCACGCCCGCTACATCGGGCCCCGCCCGATCCCAGGCCTCGCCTGTCTCTGAGCCCTGCTCGGTATACAGATCTATTTTACTTTAGGCCCCGCATGTCTCTAGGCCCCGCCCGCTAAACGCATGCAAGCATATAACCGTAACAAATAACACATAAACTGAACATACCCTACTGCATTACTGTCCTAAGGCCTCGCCTATCTTGGGCCTCGCCCCTGTCCTAATACTAGTGAGTCATGGAACCTCGTCCACACTCCTATTGATAATGAGATACGGCCCCCCGCCCACACTCACTACTTTCCTAACTCGGGCCTCGCCCATGCTCTGCTACTAGTGAGATATGGAACCTGGTCCACACTCTGCTAATGGTGAGATATGGGACCTCGCCCAATTTCACCTCCCTACCAGGCACATACAAGTATCACACTGACAACGAGTATAATCTAACATGAAACTTTCCTTAGGCTTAGCCCGACATCGGATCTTGATCCGGAATAACTAACACATAAATCTTCCTCAGGCACTTGCCCGACATCGGACCTTGGTTCGGAATAACATACTAGCATACAGTGCCTAGGGCTAACCCCCGGGCCTTCCTACTCATAACTGCATGGGCCGGCATTGTGGCCGTAGACCCATTAACACAAAGGGAAACTCACCTCATACTGCTGAACCCTGCTGATACCTCTTGCTGCTGAATGGCAATTCCCGAACTGCTAACCCTTCAGCTTCCCGACTACTAAAACTAAACATCACTTAGTCCAACACAATAACCCTTTCGGGGGGTAAAATGACCATTCTACCCTTGAACTAACTTGGTCCATATCAAAGGCCCAAGACTAAGGCCCAACACTATGTAAGCTTCCCAAGCCCACTAGTGGCCCACTAATGGCCCAATTTCCTAAATTGGGCCCAATCCCTCTATTCGGCCTTACTCTAAGCCCAACTATTTCCTTGGCCCATAATATCGGACTACTGATGGCCCACTAAGGCCTAAGAACCCAAAACATGGCCCAAACTGAGGCCTAATAACACATGGCCCATACAGACAGATTACGCAGGGCGTACATCTGTGTACGCTAAGCGTACAGGCACAATGGCGAGTACGTTGTGCGTACCTACACGTACGCTCAGTGTAATCCTTCTGTTAAGTCCTTTTTCCATTAAGTGCTTATTCCTCCACTCTAGGGGCTACAAACTCAGATCCAGGTCCTTTTTCACATCTTAATCCATAAAGTCATTGACTTGATGACTTTACTTAGTCCAAACCAACCCAAACCCCAAAAATGATATTCGACTTCCGTAGGAGAGCTAGATCTCATGCATGAACACATAAGGAACATCAAGATGACAACTATAATACTCACGGAACACTTTTAGCTCTGAGGGTGGCAATCTCAAGCTCAAGGACGAAGTTTTACCATAAAGGCCCAATCTTTGGACCTAAAAAGGTCCAAAGCTCCATATACCTAGATCTAAGCTTCTATGAGGAAAGTTGGAAGCTTTTTACCTTCAGAGTGTCTCAAATGATGATGCTATCCCAGATCTATAAGCTCTGGCCTCCAAGGTTCCTCCTTGCCACTCTTATTCTTTTCTCTTCCAAGCTTTAAACCACCAAACTAAGCTTCCCAAGGTCAAGATCTCACACAATGAAGGGTTGGGGTGTTCTAGGGTCTCTCTGGAGTTGGGGAGGCTGATAAGGAGGCTAGGGTTGGAGCCATTATGTTCTTTATATAGTGGCACACCCTAAAAATAGGGTTTTGAGGCTCTGAGCGTACGTTGGGCGTACCTCTCGTACGCTAGGCATGCGCCTCTCCGCACCCGCGATCGTTTGCTCCACTATGCTGGGCGTACCCACGCGTGTTCCAAAAGTGCATGCATGGCCTTCCATGCGAACTTTTCTCCATAAGGGCCATTATTACCAATATCTTCAAAGTGTCATAATTCCTTCATTCTAGATCCGTTCCTGATGAACTTTATATACACGGAAAGGTGGCGGGAAGCCCTACGCTTCTAACAACACACCCCGGCTCGAAACCTTCTTAAATAATACTCAAAACCAATATATGACAAAAATACCCCTAGCCTTGACTTCTAGATCCATAAATGAATGCTTTTCCGAGCAGGGTTTTACATCGGTACTCCACACCGAGAGACCATTTCTTTAATATATATATATATATATATATATATATATATATATATATATATATATATATATATATATATATATATAGGGAAGAGTTATATGGAAAATGAATGATTAGGACAACACACATTTGAACCAATGAAAACATGACAACACATGACTTCCACAATACATTACTTGTGAAGAAAGAAATGGACACGTGTCATTTGATTATTGGTTCCGGTAGATGTTGCCCTATATATATATATATATATATATATATATATATATATATATATATATATATATATATATATATATATATATATATATATATATATATATATTTGTGAGCTTCTCAGCCAAGGAGATCTATGGATAAGCATAAAGTGGGCACTCTTGGTCAACCTTTCTGTCACACCCCAAAACCAGGAACGGCGGAAACGTTCTGGGCGGAGGACGTCATGTACAGTATCACAACAATGAATAATAGTAAACAAGCAACAACATCATCCATTGCATTAATAATATAATTTTAATACAAGTGTTCTGACATGTCTAATAGACACTAAAGTATAAATCAAAATGAAGAATGAGTATTGAATGAGCTCCATCTTCTCTAAACCTTGCATCGGTACCTGTCTACTAGTAACCTGAGGATACAAGTTATTTTGAAAGAGAGTATCAGCTCTAAAGCTGGTGAGATCATAAGTATTTTAGCGTCTGAATTTGTAAAAAAGTATTTGTAAGTATGTGAAATTTAAGTATGTAAAAGTGTTGAACCTCCTAGAAAACCCTATGTTTCCTACTAAAAGTAGCCTTCTATCAAGGCATCTAGTATCTGTGTGTGTCTCCTGTAAGAGTGTGTATTTTCCCAAATCCGACTATCATTAACCAAAAACATAGCTTTTACATTATCGTGCATCGTGTGAATGTTCACGAAGTGAATGTAATGGGAAAAATATTGTAGTACTGTAGTATTCTAATAAGTAACAACTGATGAACTAACTACCTTAAACCAATTGTAATATAAAGTACCATTTGATCGGCCTGTATCCTGCTACCGACTCTAGTAAAACGACGATGTAAGACGCCGTAAGAAATGACATTTGGCACCCGTAGACTTGCAAGTCCCACTGTAACGAGCAGTAAGGTGTAGGATAGTCAATGTGACATCCCCAAAATCTCGGCCAGAAAAGACCGATTTTCATTTATGCTTTTAAATAATTTCAGAGTAAATCCTTTTGATTTGAAAGAGTTGCGGAATTTGTTTCCAAAAACAAAACATCATAAAACAATGTTTACCAAAGCATTTCATAAAAAGAAATGTATTTTCATTATATAATCAAAACTCGGGGTGTCATCTTCCGATACAGACCGATAAGCATAAATGATAACATTACAAGTCATTCAACAAATATATACATATACAGACTTGTAAACAAAACAACTTGATGGTTCATCCATCTTATGCCCTCGCGCCACTTCCTGTAATACAAATAAAGCTGAGTGGGTCAGGCTTGGGAGCCTGGTGAGCATATAGGGTTTTCAACCCATAATAAATAATTATATTTAATTCCACCAACCAACAATAACCTAATTACCCATTCCCGTTATTCTCACTTTATGTCCCTAAAATAACTAACACAAGGGACCTAGTCTAAGAATATTTCATCGGGGCGACAACACATGCTTCGGGGGTTCCTCAGCAATATAAGTCAAATAAGGCAACCATGAGGGGGATGGAGTACAGCGAATGAACACCCAAGTTCATTAACACCTACAGGTGGCGAACCTGCTAATGTTCCACAAGACTGTCTAGAAAAGTCCGTGGTCGTCATCTAAACTCCGCTAGATGACTGAATCAAAACAACAACGAGGCCTCTCATCTGTTTATTACACACCAACTATCTACCCATGTTCTACCCAACATATTAGTAGATAAAAATATACATTTTTATCCATAGTTTAAAAACCTGTATAGCATGCTTTGATCAATACATATTCCACATAACAGATGAGGCACACACACATAACATGTATTTCATAGAAAACAAATCAGATCCATGAGATAGAAGAGAGTGAAAATACATTCACACATATAACACAAAATATACACATAACACGTATTTCGTATAAAATACTTCATAATTATGCGTTAGAAGAAAGTGACCACACACTCACACCTATAAACAACAATATACTTAATACACTCGAACCATACTTGTATTATTATCGTGTTTATGAAAGGTAGTATACACTCACTTGATCAGAAGATGATCGGACAGCACTACGACTTGCAGAAGTAGTAATCCTCAGCAGATCTAGAAGATCTTCACAAAAATCGAACTTCTCGTGGGCAGAGCTTCGGCTCAGGAACCGCACTTCTCGGGATCTTTGGGATCTCGGGACTTGCTTCGGGGCTTGAGAATAATACCGGGGCTTCGGGATTTTTCTGGCATGCAAATCGATGCAAAACGGGAGAGAGAAGAGAGAAAAATAGCAAAGAACTCGGCTGCCTTCGCATCCTATTTATAGGAGGCTGGAGCCTCGGAGTACGCGGGGCGTACTGCTCCGAAATCGTCACTGCTTACGTATCCGAAGTGCTCGAGTGCGAGTGTCGACATTCCTCGGTGTACGCGGGGCGTACACGAGTATGCGGGGCGTACTTCGGATGAGTCCGATGACTCCTCTTTAGATAATGCCGGATTTTCCAATTAAAATTAAATACAAATTATTTAATAAACTTCGGAAATTCATATCTTCTTCATACGAACTTCGTTTTCGACGTTCTTTATATCCACGCGAATGTGAGACTACGCTCTACAACTTTCGTTTAGACTCCGTCGGCTAATTTTAACTTTATTTTTATTATTTATTTTTAATAGGCCTGGACAGAAAAACTTCGTTATAAATTCATAACTTCTTCGTTTGACGTCCGTTCTCGCCTAACTTTTCATCGCTTCGATACCAAAAACGAGACCTTCGATCCTCGTTTAGATTGCTTCAGCTAAAACCGCTCGATCTCAAATCGAGTATTTCAGGCTGCATACCGCTAAGCCGAAACTTCGATAAATCATAACTTCCTCATACGAAGTCAGATTTGGGCGTTCTATATATATTTGGAAACCTCGTTTCAACTACTACAAAATTAACCAAAGATATCAAGTTTATTTTACACTTAAATTTTGACGCTTATTTTTATTTCTTAATTAATCAAACCACATAATTAAGCAATTAAGCACAAAACACATAATACTCAAATAATAAAATCTTATTATTTCAAAACGGGTTACAAAGGTTAACCTAGACTATTACATTGCTAAAAATGGCAAGCCTGGAAACACAGGCGTTACAGTCAATCCAGTATAGATGTATACGCAAACTCATACGCTCCCCAATTAAGGAGATTCTGGATACAAAAACGGCCATGGTAGGTAGTGCCATGCCCCATTTAGTGGCTCACATAACTGCATGAATGTATATGTAATGAATGTGCTAGTTGTATTGTATGTTCTCCCTCTGTCTAGCTTTTATGTATTGTAATGTTCTGTGTGTACTAGTTGTATTGTGTGTTCTCTCTCTATTTAGCAAGTATTGAAATGTACTGTGTGTACTAGCTGTATTGTGTGTTCTCTCTCTATCTAGCAAGTATTGAAATGTACTGTGTGTACTAGCTGTATTGTGTGTTCTCTCTCTATCTAGCAAGTATTGACTCATGAATGAACTGACTCATTGTATGATTCTTCGTTCTAGTAATAGTATTAGTAACTTCCTAAACTACGCCTATCGTAGTTTACTATTAATATGACATGTATGTATGAACATGAACGTATACCCTTGCTACCCAAGGGTATTGAATTGACTGATAGAAGTTTATGTCTATATATGTATACATAATATATAACTAATATTTAGACGACCTTCGGACGGATAACCGATGCCCTAAAGCCACATCCCAACGTGGAAAATGAGATAAAGCGAGCTAGCCTTCCTAAGTCCTTTAAACATTACTTATATAACTCTACATATATAGGCATGCAATTGACAATATAAAAGTATAAAAGAATTTTTGTAAAACCTTATAAAAGTGTAACAACTAAGAAAAGATGACTTGATGTCAGTTTGTAAAACGGTTGGAAAGCAGTTCATTTGATAAGAACAGTTTTAAGTATAAGGAAAACCTTTGTTTTGAAACATAATTGTAACAGGGTTTGAAAAGATACATTCAGTATGTAAGACAATTTAACAAAGAGTTTTGAACGAGTAAAAATGTTTTGGAAAGCCTTTTGAAGTAATCTGTTTGGTAAAACAGCTAAAAGTGTAGTAAATCCATTTGTATGTTAGTTATTAATCACATGTGATTGATATAATAACTAGCATGATTCAACTTGTATCACCTGTAGTGAGTGGTTTGGCTGAACGGACTGTATAGGATGCTAAGTGTCAAGTGAAGACTTGAGCACACACTAGGATCCTAATCAACAAATAATAATACATATATGTATTCAATTAGTCAATTAAACAACTAATTAACCAAGATTAGACATCCTAAGACATGTAAAACACTTGATCTAAGTGCTATAAGTCCTAAGGATTACATCTAACGGGTTCCAATTGGCAACCTTATCCGAACTACGCCCAACGTAGTTGAGTGGTACGCGCAGCATAGGTCCGAAGTTCGGCCCAATAAATAGGCTGCGAAGGGTCTTGAATTTTTCACTCAATTCTTCAACTCTTTCTCTCTCTACTTTCTCTCACTACCCCTTTAGCCCCCCTAAACCCTAGGAAAAACCCCTAGCACCCAAAGGAAGCCCCGAGGCTCCCAGAGTCCCAAGAAAAAGGGTCTTTCGGTTTCGAAACGCTGCTCCAAGAGAAGCCCGGTTTTCGATAAAACCCGCTGTAAGCGAGTTACGCCTACACAATTTTTAATATAGCTTTCAAATAATTATAGTAATGTTATTAGGTCCTTAAAATAATTAGTTGGCCTATTATTATGAGTTATATAAGTATTGTTTAAAGCTTATATAATAGTAATAATAGTCATACTATTAATTTGTCGCGGTTATCGTTACACTAAACCCTAGTGGTATTGATACTAGGTTTTATCGAAGGAAAATTGTTTTAAGAGTATCGAAGCGGTGTCCGAGTGCTGAGCCATCACCATTCAGTTGAGTGCATAGTTACTTTCATCTTACACACATATATGATGTATTTTATATGAATTACGTGTTATGTGTGCATATTATCTGAATACTTGCTGTCTATGCTGGATGAAAGATTTTATACATGTTTTAAATTATTTAAACTGTATATTTATTTTATATCTACAAATATTTTGGGATAAAATATGGGTAGATGAAATATTTGGTGTGTGATGAAATAAAATGATGAGAGATAGGTGATGATAGGAAGGTGATGATAATTAGGTGAGGATAGATAGGTGATGATGAATCGGTGATGTAGGATGAAGGATACTATAACCTTGTCCGGCAATTTGGAGATGTAGTCATCTAACAGAGTATAGATGGCAACCACGGACTATTATAAACAAACCCGTGGAAACACCAGCAGGCTCATAACCTGTAGGTGATGAATTATGAGTTCAGGAGATGTTGTAACTATGTATTCATGCGATGATACTCTCACCCCTTACTATGGATTACAAGTTCAGGCGATGTTGTAACTACGTATTCATGCGATGATACCCTAACCCTTGTTGGGCACGTATTGAGGGAGTAATCCCTGAATTAATACTGTCTATACGATGTAGGCGACGATCCTTAGGGAGAGTCCTTAGGAACAAACATATAAGGAAATGCTATGTAAGGAGATGAGAGGTAAATATGATGTAGGATATGACCCTTAGGATAAATCCTTAGGGTACTTAGGAATAAAGAAGATAATGAGGATGGGTAATTGGGTTAATTGTTTGATGATTAAACATAATAATTAAATTATTGTGGGTTGAAAACCTTATGTACTCACCAGGTTTCCCAACCTGACCCACTCAATTTATTTATATTACAGGTGTTGTTATGATCTCACATTATACTGAGAGATTAAGGATCTGTAAATCACTAGTGATAATGAATGTAAGTTCTGTTTATGCTTATGTTTCTGTATTGACGATGACATCCCAAATGTTTTAAAATGAATAAAATACGTTACTTCGAAAATGTTTTGATAACGTATTTATCATGTTTTTCTGGGAACAAATTCCGCAACATTTTTATGAAAAGAAGTACTCTGATTTTTATAAAGCATAAACAATAATCGGTCTTTTTTGGACGTGAAAATGGGGATGTCACAGTTGGTATCAGAGCATTAGTTTAAGCGAACTAGGAATTTGTAGGATTTCTAGACTGAAACTTAGAATGCTAAGCGATGATTGTGAGATGTGAGCACTAGCTTATTTTAGGAATTGTGCCTAAAAATGTTTTTATGTGCTAAATGCTTTGTGCCTGATATGTTGTTTTTTGTTCGGATCTATGGTCTATTGCCGACCGGATCTGGAAACTTTATGTGTTCAGGTTTCTAAACGTTTAATTACGGTATTAGAACTGGCATATAACTTTTCAGAGTAATAAGGAGATTTATAGGTCTATCGTAAATAAAATCTTTTCTATCTTAAATTCTCGTCTCGGTACACCGAACGTCTGCTTGTGTGTATAAAACAAGAGGAAGATGACAACCTGAGCCTAAGAATGTGATGGGTCATGCATCGGTCGTTGCGCCTGCACCCAAACCTATCACAATGGCAGGAGTTCAGGAAGTGATGCGAACCATGATAGACTGAGAAAATAGAGGAAATGAGATGGCTTACGATACTGAAGGATACCTATCAGAAGATACCGTAAGAGAGGTATCTTGCCTTTAGAATACGTCTGATAAAATAGCAGTACGTCTATAGAAGTAAGGTATATTTGAATGTACACATTTGATTAGCGGAATGATATAACGATTGGTGTAATTCCTAAAGTTTTCCTATCATCTAGAATGTCCATCACCAAACGAGTTGAAGCAGAATTGGTGATTGAAGATATACATGGAAGAAGTCCTAGTAGAGTCTAGGGAAATTATTATGATTATTTGGACACACTCGTATGTGTTAAATTGTTTTGTGATTTTAGGACTTGGGGACTGCGAGACAATACTTGGGACAAGTATGAGTAGGTGTGAAAGGTAGTAGATGCATATACTACCGGAAGCACAAGACTCATGCTTGAATCAGGGAAAGTTACAGGGTTACCAAGAAGCTAGTAATTGATTCCGTTTTATTCAAGTATGTCGTTACCATTGTTTCGGTAATGAATAAGAAGATTGTTGATATTCTTACCCTAGTGGTCATATCGAATTGAGTCCGACTACGTTGAGTATGCTACGTGGTTCAGAAAACCAAGTTCGATGTAGCACCCGACTTAAGCCGGAAGAATTACTCAAAGCAATCAGTAGAAGTATCGCGACGATTGCTAGATATACTACCTTTTGAGATGTGATTAGAACATGAAGGAAGGTATAGTCTGTTCTGGAATTTGACTCTAAAAGACCTGAGTCCAAGCAATGCATCATACGATGAGAGGTCAGTAGAACATGACCCATCGGTCTATTATGATAATCGAAGGAAGAAACTTATCTCAAGTTTGTTAAAGAAGGCGTCTCCAATAAAGATTGAGTTCGCGAAATAAAGATCATGATTGGAAGTCTAACATGAGATAGAGAGTGGGTCCAAGATCGGCCACCACCTGCTGTCAGGAAGTCTTAGATCGGCCACCGCCTGCTGTCAGGAACTCATTCGAAGAAACATGAAAGTTACGACTATTACTTAGGATGAAGACATAACGTATGGAGTCATCATGTGAGTCCTGTCTCATTGATGATTCCGAGATGTAATCATCCTAAGGGGGAGATAATTGTAATGCCCATAGATCCAGGCTAGTCAATTTTGAGATAATAGGGGTCGATCCCTTTCCATTGGGAAGCGAATGCTTTTTCTGGATTTCCTGTGTGATCATTTTCAATGTCCATAAAGTTTTGGGAAGTCGATATTCTAATCAAATTTGCTTTACTAGCCTTCCAAATCATTTTTGATTCAGCAGTACCAAGCAAATTGATAAGATCATTAAGGGTCTTGTCATAGTCTGTTTCATAGGAATCCTAAAGGAACTCACTATGTGACTTAGAAAGTGATTGAACCACTAACTTTCTCAAGACTTTGATACCCAACTCTCCCGACTTGTCAACATGTGACTTCATCTCCAAGATGCGACCACCACACATAGACCTTGCTTGCCAATAGGGCTTGAGTGACCTTGAACTTGTGGGTAAAAGAGAATAATTGGAGGAAGTGGAGGAGGTGAAGTTCCAAGAGATTTGGGAAGATCATAGATGTCTGAACTAGACATCTTTTGGGAGATATTCAAGATAGTTTATTTAAAGTCTTTAAAATAACACCCAATATGAAATATTAAGGCTAGGACCCAAGAAACTATTTTATAACTTGGAAGAGGGATGCTGTAATCCAAGCTATAAAATATTTGAAGGTAGGTGAATGACGATTCACCAATTTCCACCATGAAAAACGAAATAAATTATTAGGTTTTTTATTGGATTTGAAACTCCTAAATCTTTTGAGATTCATTGAACTGTTCAGTGACATGTTTCAATCTTGAGTGTGACCTTCAGGTTCTGTGACTGGGATGCCGAGGATCACAAAACAAGGTGTGAAGTAACCATGCAAATTACTTGGTACCCTTAAGTGTTTACCCCTCAATCGATGTGTCAGTTAACCACACACGCTCCATCGATACTATGAAAAACATTAAGTTACCATTTCCCTACCTTGTTAAATACGAGTTAGTGTGTCGATTAACCACACACGCTCCACAAACCGACTTAAACAAAGTGCAAAAAGTAATTTCATGGATTAGCACCTTATTCACATTTCCCTAAGTAACTAAGATTGGGTATTTATAAAAGGTTTAGTTACTTAGTATTTATCATTAATACTTTTAATGAAGGAAGAATTTATAGTCTTTGTCCTACCCGTTCGGCTAATGACCCTCCACCGGTCAAGGAAGCGGTGGGTGAGAGTAAACACCCATTAAACTGTCATTTTATAGGCAGTAACCTTATACCCCCTTATAGACCGGCTTTGTGAGTGAGGCCTACTAATGGTAAGACTGACTTTACTCTTATACATATATATAAATATTATTAACTTATAATATTATAAAGTATAAGGGTTGAATTTTAACTTTTAAAATTCTAAGGGCTAACTTGGAATTAAAGTATTCATAAGTGAAAACTTTTAAAATTCCGAAACTTGAGGGAAAGTTTTGAAACTATTCAAAACTAATTAATTCCATAACTTATGTGTTTAAAGTAGTTTTAATTAAAAAACTCTTCAAGTTCCATACCTTGAGGACAAGTTATGGAAGACTTTAAACTAATAAAAGAATGTAACTTTTCTTTATTTTGTAACTTATGGATTTAATTAAGGTTACACATTTTATTACTAAATGAAGTGACTCTTGAACCTCCATAACTTGAGGACAAGTTATGGAGTCATAAAACCATTTAATGAGAACAAGACTCTTCATTTTGTAACCTTTGCCATTTTTTATGAGTTTTAAGAAACTTAAGTGTGACCTTTCATGTAATTTGAGGAAAAGTTACACAAACACATTTTAGAATCATCTCTTAGATTAAAATGGATTGAAAACACATAATCAATAAACTTATCTATTAATCTAAGCAACTCATATGAACAAAGATAATTCACATCAAACTTTTTCATGTAATTAGCATAACTTTTCAACTAATACAAAACATGAATCTATTGACAATTATCTTTGAAATTGGATTAGCATGAACATTACCACATCAAAAACAAGTTTATAAGTTCAAAAACAGCTTAGGGTAATGTTCCTAGTCCAATTCCAGCCAAGAAACACGAAAGTAAGCTGTCAAGGGCCAAAACTCGTCGAGTTTTATAGAGAACTCGACGAGTTCAAGAAATAAACCATGAACTCATCGAGTTTGTCAGTCTGGACAACTTCTTAGCTTCGAAAAATGTATTTGCATCAAGTATAAGAGAGAGCAAACCTGGCTCTGATACCACTGTTGGGTTTTGAGCATTCTAACACTCCTATGGTGTACATGCAACCCTATAAACCTTTGATCTATGTTTTCTCTATTATACATGCAAATAAGAACTTTCCAAGGCTTTAATCCTAAGTAGCATACTATGAGCCAACTATACTACAAAGACTAGTTAGATGACATACCTGTTGGTGTAGCTTGATGTCTTCAAGCTTTAAGAGCTTAGCCCCAATAGCATGGAAGCCTCAAGTGGAATCACAAATAACAATTACACCTTAGAAGACTTTGACAATAAGAATACTTTGGTTCTCTCTAGTGAAATCGGCTAGCTCTCTTAGTGTACCCACACTAGTGCCAATTTCACCAACCAAGGACATCTTTATATAGTATGGAGACTAGGGTTAAACCCATGACCTTTCATTTCATATGATCCATGGGTTAAACACCCCATGGACTATCCATGAAAACTTAGCCCAACCTAAATGAACTTGGCCCATTCCATATATATATATATATATATATATATATATATATATATATATATATATATATATAAGAGTCCATATTTAATTAGTTCATTTTGATCACTTAATTAATTCTAAATTAAATCTTGATCAATACTAATTAAATAATATGATTCCATATTAATATATTAGAACTTATAATATATTAATATAATCATAAATATACTATTCTCAAAAGATTATTATGCCGGTGAAGTGCAACCCAAATGGACCATGCTGGGTCGGGTCAAGTACATACCAAATATAGTTATGGACTTAGACATTAATCCAACAGATATAATGATTGCTGTAGTTCCTAAAGTTTTCCTATCATCTGGAATGCCCATCACCAAACGAGTTGAAGCAGAATTGATGATTTAAGATATGCATGGAAGAAGTCCTAGTAGAGTCTAGGGAAATTTTTATGATTATTTGGACACACTCGTATGTGTTAAATTGTCTTGTGATTTTAGGACTTGGGGATTGCGAGACAATACTTGGGACGAGTATGAGTAGGTGTGAAAGGTAGTAGATGCATATACTACCGGAAGCACAGGACTCGCGCTTGGATCAGGGAAAGTCACAAGGTTACCAAGAAGCTAGAAATTGATTCCGTTTTATTCAAGTATGTCGTTACCATCGTTTCGGTAATGACTAAGAAGATTTTTGATATTCCAACCCTAGTGGTCATATCGAATTGAGTCCGACTACGCTGAGTATGCTACGTGGTTCAAAGAACCAAGTTCGATGAAGCACCCAACTTAAGCCGGAAGAATTAATCAAAGCGATCAGTAGAAGTATCGCGACGATTGCTAGAAATGCTACCTTTTGAGATGTGATTAGAACATGAAGGAAGGTATAGTCTGTTATGGAATTTGACTCTAGAAGACCTGAGTCCAAGCAATGCATCATACGATGAGAGGTCATTACAACATAACCCATTGGTCTATGATAATCGAAGGAAGAAACATATCTCAAGTTTGTTAAAGAAGAAGTCTCCAATAAAGATCAAAATCGTGAAATGAAGATCATGATTGGAAGTCTAACATGAGATATAGAGCTGGTCTAAGATCGGCCACCGCCTGCGGTCAGGAAGTCTTAGAGTTAGATACTCGTTCGAAGAAACATGAAAGTTACGGCTATTACTTAGGGTGAACAGATAACGTATGGATTCATCATGTGAGTCCTCTCTTATTGATGATTCTGGGACGTAATCATCCTAAGGGGGAGATAATTGTAACGCCCGTAGATCCGGGCTAGTCAATTTAGAGATAATAGGGGTCGAAAATGACTTTTCGACAAAAGATTATTTAGAATAAATAATCTTAACCAAGTTTTAGTATATGTCACAAGGTTTCCGTACATATAAAGAACGCCGAAATCCGAGTTATATCGAAGAAGTTATGGCTCGTCGAAGTTTTGCGACGGAACTGGCACGGCACCGGGAAACGTAAATAGTGAATTTATGATAGAGAGACTTTTATCCTTAGCGATCTAGACAAAAGTCGTAGAATACGTTAAACCGAGAGCGTCCATAAAAAGAACGCCCAAATCTGACTTCGTTTGAGGAAGTTATGATTTTTCGAAGTTTCGGCTCAGCAGTGTACAACCCAAAATTCGAATATTAGATCGAGCGGTTTTTAGCCGACACAACCTAAACAAGAATTGAAGATCTCGTTAATAGTAGGGTAACGATAAAAAGACAGACAAAAACGGACGTCGGAAGAAGAAGTTATGGATTTTTAATGGACCAATCATGTATCGACCTGTTAAATAATATAACTTTTAAAATAAATTCAAAATTAGCCGACGAAGTCTAAACAAAAGTTGTAGAGTACATTCCCTCCTTCGTGTGGATATAAAGAACGTCGAAAACGGAGCTCATACGCAAAAGTTACGAATTTTTAAAGTTTGTAGTCAAAATTGTGAAGTCTGATTAGAGATGGATGACGTGGCCTCATCGTAGCCGTTCATTGCTGATCGCAGAGCACCCTTCGGATCACGCCACATCGCTCCGCACTACGCCCCATGTACCTTAGGTCTTATCCAGGTCCTGTCCGAGTGCGAACCAGCTGGAACACGCCTGGCAACCTTAACCGAACTACGCCCAACGTAGTTGAGTGGTACGCGCAGCGTAGGTCCGAAGTTCGGCCCTATAAATAGGCTGCGAAGGGTCTCGGATTTTTCACTCAATTCTTTAACTCTTTCTCTCTCTACTTTTCTCTCACTACGCCTCTAACCCCCCTAAACCCTAGGAAAAACCCCTAGCACCCAAAGGAATCCCCGAGGCTCCCGGAGTCCCGAGAAAAAGGGTCTTTCAGTTTCGAAACGCTGTTCCAAGCGAAGCCTGGTTTTCGATAAAACCCGAGTTACGACTAGGCAATTTTTAATATAGCTTTCAAATAATTATAAAAATGTTATTAGGTCCTTAAAATAATTATTTGGGCTATTATTATGAGTTTTATAAATATCGTTTAACATTTATATAATAGTAATAATAGTGAGACTATTAATTTGTCGCGGTACGTCAGACTAAACACTAGTGGTATTGATACTAGGTTTTATCGAAGGAAAATTGTTTTGAGAGTATCGAAGCGCTGTCCGAGTGCTGAGTCACCACCTTCCAGGTGAGTGCATAATTACTTTTATCTTACACATAGATATGACGTATTTTATATGAATTACGTGTTATGCGTATATTATCTGAATACTTGCTGTCTATGCTGGATGAATGATTTTATACAAGTTTTAAATTAGTTAAACTGTATATTTATTTTATATCTACAAATATTTTGGGATAAAATATGGATAGATGAAATAGTTGATGTGTGATGAAATAAAATGATGAGAGATAGGTGATGATAGGAAGGTGATGATAATTAGGTGAGGATAGATAGGTGATGATGAATCGGTGATGTAGGATGAAGGATACTATAACCTTGTCCGTAAATTTGGAGATGTAGTCATCTACCAGAGTATAGATGGCGACCACGGACTATTATAGACAACCACGTGGAAACACCAGCAGGCTCATAACCTGTAGGTGATGAATTATGAGTTCAGGAGATGTTGTAACTATGTATTCATGCGATGATACTCTCACCCCTTACTATGGATTACAAGTTCAGGCGATGTTGTAACTACGTATTCATGCGATGATACCCTAACCCTTGTTGGGCACGTATTGAGGGAGTAATCCCTGAATCAATACTGTCTATGCGATGTAGGCGATGATCCTTAGGGAGAGTCCTTAGGAACAAACATATAAGGAAATGCGATGTAAGGAGATGAGAGGTAAATATGATGTAGGAGACGACCCTTAGGATAAATCCTTAGGGAAGGTACTTAAAAATAAAGAAGATAATGGGGATGGGTAATTGGGTTAATTATTTGATGATTAAATATAATAATTAAATTATTGTGGGTTGAAAACCCTATGTACTCACCAGGTTTCCCAACCTGACCCACTTAGTTTATTTATATTACAGGTGTTGTTATGATGTCACATTACACTGAAAGATTAAGGAGACATAAATCACTAGTGATAATGAATGTAAGTTCTGTTTATGCTTATGTTTCTGTATTGACGATGACATCCCAAACGTTTTAAAATGAATAAAATACATTTCTTCGAAAATGTTTTGATAATGTATTTATCATGTTTTTCTGGGAACAAATTCCGCAACATTTTTATGAAAAGAAGTACTCTGATTTTTATAAAGCATAAAAAATAATCGGTCTTTTCTGGACGTGAAAATGGGGATGTCACAATTGGTATCAGAGCATTAGTTTAAGCGAACTAGGAATTTGTAGGATTTCTAGACTTAAACTTAGAATGCTAAGCGATGATTGTGAGATGTGAGCACTAGCTTATTTTAGGAATTGTCCCTAAAAATGTTTTGATGTGTTGAATGCTTTGTGCCTAATATGCTGTTGTTTGTTCGGATCTATGGTCTATTGCCGACCGGATCTGGAAACTTTATGTGTTCAGGTTTCTAAACGTTTAATTACGGTATTAGAACTGGCATATAACTTTTCGGAGTAATAAGGAGATTTATATGTCTATCATAAATAAAATCTTTCCTATCTTAAATTCTTGTCTCGGTACACCAAACGTCTACATGGGTGAACAAAACAAAAGGAAGATGACAACCTGGGCCTAAGAATGTGATGGGTCATGCATCAGTCGTTGCGCCTGCACCCGAACCTATCACAATGGCAGAAGTTCAGGAAGTGATGCGAACCATGATAGACTGAGAAAATAGAGGAAATAAGATGGCTTACGATACTGAATGATACCTATCAGAAGATATCATAAGAGAGGTATCTTGCCTTTAGAATACGTCTGATAAAATAGCAGTACATCTATAGAAGTAGGGCACATTTGAATGTACACATTTGATTGGCGGGATGATATAACGATTGGCGTAATTCCTAAGGTTTTCCTATCATATAGAATGTCCATCACCAAACGAGTTAAAGCAGAATTGATGATTGAAGATATGCATGGAAGAAGTCCTAGTAGAGTCTAGAAAATTTTTTATGATTATTTGGACACACTCGTATGTGTTAAATTGTTTTGTGATTTTAGGACTTGGGGACTGCGAGACAATACTTGGGACGAGTATGAGTAGGTGTGAAAGGTAGTAGATGCATATACTAACGGAAGCACATGACTCACGCTTGGATCAGGGAAAGTCACAAGGTTTCCAAGAAGCTAGTAATTGACTTCGTTTTATTCAAGTATTTTGTTACCATCGTTTCGGTAATGACAAAGAAGATTGTTGATATTCCGACCCTAGTGGTCATATCGAATTAAGTCCGACTACGCTGAGTATGCTACGTGGTTCAGAGAACCAAGTTCGATGTAGCACCCAACTTAAGACGGAAGAATTAATCAAAGCGATCAGTAGAAGTATCGCGACGATTGCTAGAAATGCTACCTTTTGAGATGTGATTAGAACATGAAGGAAGGTATAGTATTTATGATGTCACATTACACTTAGAGATTAAGGAGATCTAAATCACTAGTGATAATGAATGTAAGTTCTGTTTATGCTTATGTTTCTGTATTGACGATGACATCCCAAACGTTTTAAAATGAATAAAATACATTTCTTCGAAAAATGTTTTGATAACGTGTTTATCATGTTTTTCTGGGAACAAATTCCGCAACATTTTTATGAAAAGAAGTACTCTGATTTTTATAAAGCATAAAAAATAATCGGTCTTTTCTGGACGTGAAAATGGGGATGTCACAGTTGGTATCAGAACATTAGTTTAAGCAAACTAGGAATTTGTAGGATTTCTACACTTAAACTTAGAATGCTAAGCGATGATTGTGAGATATGAGCACTAGCTTATTTTAGGAATTGTCCCTAAAAATGTTTTATGTGCAAAATGCTTTGTGCCTGATATGTTGTTGTTTGTTTGGATCTATGGTCTATTGCCGACCGGATCTGGACACTTTATGTGTTCAGGTTACTAATAGTTTAATTACGGTATTAGAACTTGCATATAACTTTTCGGAGTAATAAGGAGATTTATACGTCTGTCGTGAATAAAATCTTTCCTATCTTAAATTCTCGACTCGGTACACCGAACATCTGCTTGGGTGTACAAAACATGAGGAAGATGACAACCTGAGCCTAAGAATGTGATGGGTCATGCATCAGTCGTTGCGCCTGCACCCAAACCTATCACAATGGCAGAAGTTCAGGACGTGATGCGAACCATGATAGACTGAGAAAATAGAGGAAATGAGATGGCTTACGATACTGAATGATACCTATTGGAAGATATCATAAGAAAGGTATATTGCCTTTAGAATACGTCTGATAAAATAGCAGTACGTCTATATGTGACAACCCGAAATTTATTCCGTCATTTTTAACCCATTTTCCGTTAATAAGCCTCCTTTTATTTAACTGTTCGTTTACTTTTGGACTGGCTAATTAATTTGGGACTTTTTAAATGACTTTGTAAGGGTTGAAACAAATTAGAAACACCCTCATTAATCCCTTGGAAAATTTTAGTTTCAACCAAGTCAAAATACGACCACTAAATCGGGTGCGACCAAAAGCCCCTTTTAACGGCAGTATCGGGTAGATTTCCACTGAGCCCCAACTCAAACACCTATATAAGGGTGAGTGGAGTCTATTTGAGACTTTTTCACTCTCTCTCCACTCTCTCTCTCTCTCTCTACAACTTATTTTCGAGCCCCAAACGAGTAAGTAATCTACCCTAACTTGTTGTATAGCTTAATTAGCATGCAAATTCGAGTTTAAGACATCAAATAGGGGCAAGATTATGTGTTTACGGCCCAAGAACACTCTTGGACCGTGAACACCCTTAAATGGGGTTTTTAAGCACCAAAACCCCTCTAAACTACCCCTAAGGCTTAGATATCGCTAAATGACTTATGAGAACGAACTTAGAACACCTTGAACTTAACTTTTGGGGAGTAAACTTGAGTTTACTGCCCAAGAACATGCTTGGGCCGTAAACTCCTCTTCATGGGGAGTAAACTTGAATTCAAGTGTTAGAAATGCCCTCAAACACCTCCTATGGCCTTGGAAAATGTCTAGAATCAAACCCCATTGAAGCAAAGGCTTTAAACATTTAAGAAACCAAGAAAATAGGAGTTTACGGCTGTAAACCCCCATAGAATTGGTCTATGGGCTGTAAACTCCCATTAAGTGCCCAAATGATGCCCTAAACTCTTCTTTTGACTTGGAAAAATACATAGGATTTTATTCTCTACAATTTAAGACCCTAAAACACAAAAACAACATGCATATAGGAGCTTACGGTCGTAAACTCCTTGTTTAGGGCCGTAAACTCCTCAAATGGTCCATTTGATGCCTTAAATCCATTCATACACTTTGTATTTGGACTTAGCTTAATTCTTTGAGTGATATAAGACCTTTTGGCATCCTAGAACACCCTCACCATGAGTTTACGGCCGTAAACTCATGGGGAGTTAGTCCCAGGGCCGTGAACTCTATAAAGATTTTACTCTTGAAGATTAAACTCCCTATCTAAGCCATACACACCCTTAAATGTTACCCGGGACACCCCTAACACTTAATCAAAGTGTTTTCCGCACTTAAGGATGCGTATACTTGTTTAATTAGTATTATATGTACTAATTGTATGTAAACATATGTTATCATATGTTAATAGGTCACTAAGTGTGTTCAAGTATTTACTTGACACCGAGCACCCAACCGACACCTTCGTTCGATCCACTTACAACAGGTGAGTTCATACCCCCGAATTAACCTTTTTAAATGTTTTTACATATTTTATGGGGGGGGGAATACAAGTTAAACATGCCAGTTATCATATCAATCACATGTGATTGATAACCCGCATGCACAAGGATTTATTACACTGTCAACTGTTTTATCAAGTATAATATTGTAAATGGTTTTCCAAAACAACTTTACTTGTTCAAATCTTTACTTATATTGTTTTATCAAAATGTGTTTATGAAAGGTTTTCAAAGGATTTCTAAAGCTTTTCAAACTTATTTTATAAAAGAATACCATGTCATGATTTTCTTACGTATAAAGGTTTTCCAAAGTTTTCATCAAATTTTTCTTCCATGTTTTTATACTCCTACTTGTTGGATACTGCTGCATCGTTATACTTCCACTTAGTTAAATGCTATTACTTGTTAATGCCTTTTACTTCGTGATACGCTTATACTTGTTAACGCTTTTACCTCGTGATACGCTTTTACTTCATGATACGCTCCTACTTCGTGAAACGCTTCCACTTCGTGATGCGCTTATACTTATTAATGATTTTACCTCGTGATACGCTTTTACTTCGTGATACGCTCCTACTTCGTGAAACGCTTCCACTTCGTGATGCACTTATACTAATTAATGCTTTTACTTTGTGATACGATTATACTTGTTAACGCTTCTACTTCGAGAAACGCTTCTACTTCGTGAAACACTTTTACTTCGATAAACACTTCAACTTCGTTAAATGCTCCTACTTAGTTAAGTGTATGTCTGTACTTGTATAGTTATATAAATAATGATTAAAGGACCTAGGAAGGCTAGTTCGCCCTATTTCCTTTTCTTCGTTGAGATGTGGTCTGGTGGGATCGGATATCCATCCGAAGGTCGTTTGATCATTAATTATATGTTATGTATACAAGTATAGACATATGGGTTTACATCGATCGGTTCAGTTATGAGTTTCTACTGCTAGTCCAGCACTTACATCAGAGTTCACTGTTTGGGATACATCTTCAAGACACGGCCTTCTTCGTTGTCTAGTTGGTAACCAGAGTCTCTTGTAGGGAGAGCAGACATTGTGTGTATAGATCTATACGGGATTGACACCCCCGCACCCTGACTGCTAGCTACAGTCCACGGCCTACCAAGCCAAGGGGTGACAAATGTCATACTTACACCGACGCTTGAAGGGCGTCAAGTACTCGAGTGTCGATTAGTATGGTTACGAGTATCTCCATGTTACCTTATAATTCATGGTCTTAAGGTAACGATATTTAACACTGTATGCTGGAAACACACTCTTAGAATTACACTGTTTTAGACCTTGTCAGTTGTATCTTTCATTTGATATTGTCTGGGGTCTGTATTCACTGTTTTAGACCTTACTAGTTGTATCTTTCATTTGATACTGTCTGGGGTCTGTATTCACTGTTTTAGACCTTACTAGCTGTATTTTTCATTTGATACTGTCTGGGGTCTGTATTCACTGTTTTAGACCTTGCTAGCTGTATCTTTCATTTGATACCGTCTAGGGTCTGTGTCTCCTTTCGTTAGACTGAGCCAGGCGTACCGTTCATTCGATACTCTCCTGGAGTCTATGATTTCTTTTGCCTTGGTCAGCAGTCTTCACTGCTGAGGCATATGTTATTTTCCCTGATATTCTCCTACTTTCTTTAAATTCAATACCATATTTTGATAATGATAGTGTTAAGGGAAAAATTACTTTTTACAACATAACTCTGTCCAGTCTTGGTAGAAGACTGCTTTTAATTAGAAAATATAGGATTTTCTGGAAAGGACTCTAATTCACTGTGTACTCTAAAACTACTACTTATATAAAGTTATTTGAATAAAATGACACTAAATACTTACGAACTCACCAGCATTTGTAAAAATGCTGATACTCGCTTTAAAATAACTTGTATTCTCAGGTCAGCAATAGACAGGTACATCCCCGGAGCTTTTGATGAAGACAGTTTAGTACCAAGCTACACCTATATTATTACTTGTACTAATTAGATGATTCTATGACATGTAACTTATGTAAAACTATTACTATTAATGCAATTGTTGTTGTACTTTGATTACTATACTGCATATGTTGTGATACTTGACATGACGTCATCCACCCCAGAACGTTTCCGCCGTTCCGGTTTTGGGGTGTGACAGATTGGTATCAGAGCGTTCTTTATAGTGAGCTAAGTATATCAATTCATAAAAGATATACAACCTATAAATACATAGGGATAAAACACTCTAACCGAGAATTATACTTTAAAATATAACCATATTTTACCAAAGTATAAGAACATCCAAAATCTAAACACTCGAACACAAGTATCACAAGAAGAACAATAATAAAAGTCTTCGGATGTTGAGCATTACCATCAAACCTGGGCAGTTATGTAATCGTAAGCTGGAATAAATGTAACCTGATCAACTACATTTATTCGAGATGCGATGAATGTGTGCTTGGGAGTGATAGTGGTGTTGCAACAGGTCTAAAACTTACCAACTAGGAATGCTAGTGCCAAACATAAAGTTTAAAATGCTATGGGAGTATTTTGGAATACTAAAAGACTCACATTAATCCCATAATCAAATTCAGAAGATAAGAAACAAACAAGAAATTAAAATACCATAGGGGTATTTTAGGATCCATAGACAACCTTGTGTGAAGAACTAAAAAGATCCTTATTGATATACCTACAATTACAGAGAGTATACTCCCAAGGTTATATATAATAAGTATCTCATAGGCTCAGAATGTGTGGTTTTGCTCTACTTCATTTTCCTCGTTGGGATGTGGATATAGAGTAGTATCACATATTCAAAGGCCTATCGGATCTAAGCTATATATGATTTGTATACCCTATGTGATCGTAGCAGGACTCGATATGGATCACCTAGTGAAATGTTAATAATCTCTTAGGATTCTTTAGACATTTCCATTCTCACACGAACCCTGTAGAAAACCCCATCCACCACAGTGCGTGACAGAAGAGTTGATTCAGACCCAGAAGAGGTTCATTGAGAAGATTTCCAGTTCGGAAATAAATGAACTAGGTCGAGACTATTGAAATCACCAAGTGCCTATATCTTTTAGGGACATCGGTGAGAGATTCGCCTAAACTTCCGAGATTTCCAATCATCCATCATGAAGTGATGACACCCAGAGTCCGATTCAGAAGTAAGGCGGAGTAGAAATTCAATATGTCTTCATGAGAAAAGAACCCTAGGTAACTATCCGAAGAAAACCAACGCCGGTCCAGTCAGGGATACGAGGTAGACAGAGGGAGCCAGTGCATGGAACCCGAGAAATGTCTCTTCCTCGTGTTCGTCATGCTAATATACCCATAAAATAATACAATTTAGTGAGTTAGTGATTACACTACTCATGCTATGTGTTAGGTAAAACGCCTTTTCCCATTGCAAGTAACACGATTAGAGTGGATCCCCACACCTCTATTGAGAGTGTTTAGCCATAAGTCTTCATGAGCCTTTCTTCCCGCGGTCTTCGTTCCGAACGGTTCTCAAATCTTTCCAAGCCAGAAAGTGAACCTTTCCCAATATAAAGGTAACTTAGTAAGAACGACTCCCATCTTATGGCTTTTTCTAATACTCATAATCCTACCTTGAATACCAGGACTACATCATAGGGATGTAGGTCGACACTCAGACAACCAATATCCAAGGCACGGGAAAATTTATGCCTAACATAGTAAGGATAGATACGTCCAGGGTTAACCATCATCTCTCATCAGCTTGTGTTCCTTTCCGTGTAGGAAAACCATGCCTACAAAGAAGCGTAACCAATCCGCAAGCAAGAAACCTACTCTCCTATTCGAATATTCGATGAAGCTACATTCCAGGCAGCAGTCTCGGTAGCCGTTGCAGCTGTCCTAACTCAACTGATTGCTAACAACGCCAAGGTTAGCAAGAGCCCTATCGGGAATTCCGATCCTAGTGGTGGACAGCAGCAACCAATCTCTGTGTAGACAGCCACTCAAGAACCTCAACCAACCCCACTAAAGAGGAAGTTCGAGAACGAGGAAGGAAGCACCTCGGCTCAAGGACCTTTCGAAGGACAACAAGCTGAGGCGGTCAATACCCCTGTAAACCCTTCCATCCCGGCTTCAAGGAGACCATACCTAGGAAACCTTCGCCAACGCAACAAGTGTAGCTACCATCATCATGGTATATGTCGGGAACTCTATTGTGCTAGGTGCAATATGAAGGGGCATACCGCTCGCGTCTGCAGAACCCCAGTTGAGTTTATTACATCAACCACCCATGTGGTGACCAGTACAGTTTGCTGTCTATGTGGCGAGGTTGGACACTTCAAGAAGGACTGTCCAACGGAAAGAAAAGACAAAGACACGGGAGTAGTCTAACTCTAATGCTTAGAGAGAAGCATCAAGGAACCCGGTAGATTTTTGGTTATCTCTCAATCTCAGATAACTAACCGAAAACATTAAAAGGCAAATTCTAAATGTAATTACTTCCCCGTTAAGGCAAAAGTCGCAGCACTATTATAAAATTTAAAAATTTCATCAGGTAAAACTATAATGGCTAAGTATATACGTTACGGCCATGTATAATTAAGATGGATAGACCTAGAGTGAGTGAATGCCGCCTCATTTCCTGTTCCTCGTTTGGTTGTGGATTTAGGGCGGAGTCGCTCAGTCAACAGTCCTCCCCACCTTAAATATACATGACTAGTATATGTTAGGCAATTATAGAAATGCCTCATTGAGAATCCATTCAAGAAAGGTACCCTATTCAGAAACACTCAAGACCCTCTATAGTTCCGCGTCGACTCTATCGGTCCAAGTATCCGCAACAGGGATACATGGGACGAAACCCGAGATGCCTAGAATTTGGTGCTCGTTTAGCACATGACCCTATTGACTCTCATGCTATATCATGTCGAAGTATGCCAACTTCGAAGACTCTATCAATCATGGTTTGACGTAGTGCAACCATGTGTAAATCCCTAGTGCTGTGTAAAAAGAACTTTCTCCATAAGCCATTTCGGCAAGTAAAGGTTCTTTTGAACCTGAACATAATAAAGATAATGAAACCTAATGCGATCCGCCAGTCGTCCCTCTTACCTCGAACCTTCCAAAGTACCCAGGAGAAGGGTACCGCGCGCTGTCAACCAACCCCACTTAGATAGATAGAAACCGAAGCGAAAGACACTGCAAGTATTCCAGAAGACAATAACCACCCGAAGCAGACACCGTAGAAACCCAGAAAAACCCTTCGCACCTCGCAAATCAGGTTCGTGAACCTAGAGGATAGAACTCATGGGACCGACCACTATAAATGAGTATATACATAAAGGTGGTATATAATTGAGATCAAAAAGATTTAAGATGTGTGTTTCCTCCCTACTCCCTGTTCCTCGTTGGGTTGTGGGTCTGGGGTGGAGTCGCACAACTGAACATCCTTCCGACCTCAATTATATACGGCTCGCATACACCAAGTATTAGTGGTTAAACCGAGTATGAGCTCTACCACGAACCTCATAGTAAAACCATTCGTCCTATTCCATAGAATAGGAGATAGAGTCAAGAGAACCACGACAGGTAGAGCCACTATAATGACCACAAATCCGAAATTTGTTGTCATCCTGGTTAAGCCAGCATAGTAGCCAACACCCTAAATTGGTAAAGAAATCTGAGTCATAAGAGTCAAGGACATTGACTACGACCATCCATTCGTGCTTAATTCCCCGAATTAAGCATCACAGCGGATATCCCGGAAATCTGAAAGTTGCGATGAGTTAAACTCTTAGAAGAATGGATGAGGAGATTAAAGTTCCGAGTGACGGAACCCTATACTCACTAGATTTGACCTAGGCTGAGAAAACTCAGAACCTTCGGAAGAGTAGTTACTGAAGATGCTCACACTACTCAGGCACTTCGTCCACCCTGTTACCGAGGAGTAGCGCCTAGAACCCTCCGCCCTCTCGCATGGAGGAAATCACCGTCGAAGATAGACTGCATTCTCCGAAGTGAACACTAGAATACGGAGAACCACAAAATAACTTTCACAGCCAGGAATACTTGATCAAAATGAGAAAGTAGTTGTGCTAAGCCTTATAACCCAGATCCCGATGAGATTATAGACTTGACACCAGTCTAGGTGTTAGTCGATGGGTTATACAAGAGCACCCACTTTCCACACTAAAATAAACCAACGCCTTGCAGATTAGAACATGTCTTAGAGATTCATTGGACTACTAGGTGTTCCATGAATACTATCTTGCACAGAAATAGTAGAACCACCTCCAGAGATAGTCCAACACTCGTCTGGTGAAACCCTATCTCCCCGACCCTGAGGGTTTCCGTTAGAAATATCTTAAGAATAAGAAGTGCAGGTTCATTTTGCACAAGATTGAGATAGAAACTCTGCAGCAAACAAGTACCCATAGACACGCAATCCATCCGATGATCTAGAAAGTCTCTAAAAGCCAATTGACAGGAAGCGCGAATCCAAGGACAACCCAAGCTTCCTAAGAACCAACCTGAAGGACTACACTTCCAGTATGGGAGAGAACGTTTCCGCCGTTCCGGTTTTGGGGTGTGACACTATAGAAGTAGGGTATATTGGAATGTAATTCCTAAAGTTTTCCTATCATCTGGAATGTCCATCACCAACCGAGTTGAAGCAGAATTGATGATCGAAGATATGCATGGAAGAAGTGCTAGTAGAGTCTAAGGAAATTTTTATGATTATTTGGACACACTCGTATGTGTTAAATTGTTTTGTGATTTTATGAGTTGGGGACTGCGAGACAATACTTGGGACGAGTATGAGTAGGTGTGAAAGGTAGTAGATGCATATACTACTGGAAGCACAGGACTCACGCTTGGATCAGGGAAAGTCACAAGGTTACCAAGAAGCTAGTAATTGATACCGTTTTATTCAAGTATGTCGTTAGCATCGTTTCGGTAATGACTAAGAAGATTGTTGATATTCCGACCCTAGTGGTCATATCGAATTGAGTCCGACTACGCTGAGTATGCTACGTGGTTCAGAGAACCAACTTCGATGTAGCACCCAACTGAAGCCGGAAGAATTAATCAAAGCGATCAGTAGAAGTATCGTGACGATTGCTAGAAATGCTACCTTTTGAGATGTGATTAGAACATGAATGAAGGTATAGTCTGTTCTGGAATTTAACTCTAAAAGACCTCAGTCCAAGCAATGCATCATACAATGAGCGGTCATTAGAACATGACCCATCGTTCTATTATGATAATCGAAGGAAGAAACTTATCTCAAGTTTGTAAAAAGAAGGAGTCTCCAATAAAGATCGAGATCGCGAAATGAAGATCATGATTGGAAGTCTAACATGAGATAGAGAGCGGGTCCAAGATCGGCCACCGCCTGTGGTCAAGAAGTCTTAGAGTTAGATACTCGTTCGAAAAAACATGAAAGTTACGGCTATTACTTAGGATGAAGATATAACATATGGAGTCATCATGTGAGTCCTATCTCATTGATGATTCCGGACGTAATCATCCTAAGGGGGAGATAATTGTAACGCCCGTAGATCCAGGCTAGTCAATTTAGAGATAATAGGGGTTGAAAATGACTTTTCGACAAAAGATTATTTAGAAAAAAAATATTAACCAAGTTGTAGTATATGTCACAAGGTTTCCGTACATATAAAGAACGCCGAAATCCGAGTTATAACGAAGAAGTTATGACCCGTCGAAGTTTCGCGACGGAACCGGCACGACACCGGGAAGCATAAATAGTGAATTACGATAGAGCGACTTTTATCCTTAGCGATCTAAACGTTAAACCGAGAGCGTCCATAAAAAGAACGCCCAAATCTGACTTCGTATGAGGAAGTTATGATTTTTCGAAGTTTCGGCTCAACAGTGTACAACCCAAAATTCGAATATTAGATCGAGCGGTTTTTAGCCAACACAACCTAAATGAGAATCGAAGATCTCGTTAATAGTAGCGTAACGATAAAAAGACTGACAAAAACGGACGTCAGAAGAAGAAGTTATGGATTTTTAATTGAGCAATCATGTCCCGGCCTGTTAAATAATATAACTTTTAAAATAAATTCAAAATTAGCCGACGAAGTCTAAACGAAAGTTGTAGAGTACGTTCCTGCCTTCGCGTGAATATAAAGAACATCAAAAATGGAACTCGTATGCGAAAGTTACGAATTTTTAAAGTTTGTAGTCGAAATTGCGAAGTCTGATGAGAGATGGATGACGTGGCCTCATCGCAGCCGTCCATTGCCGATCGCAAAGCACCTTTCAGGTGAGTGCATAGTTACTTTCATCTTACATATAGATATGAAGTATTTTATATGAATTATGTGTTATGTTTGCATATTATCTGAATGCTAGCTTTCTATGCTGGATGACTCATTTTATACTTGTTTTAAATTATTTGAACTGTATATTTATTTTATATCTACAAATATTTTGGGATAAAATATGGTTAGATGAAATAGTTGGTGTGTGATGAAATAAAATGATGAGAGATAGGTGATGATAGGAAGGTGTGTATAATTAGGTGAGGATAGATAGGTGATGATGAATCGGTGATGTAGGATGAAGGATACTATAACCTTGTCCGGAAATTTGGAGATGTAGTCATCTACCAGAGTATAGATGGAGACCACGGACTATTATAGACAACCTTGTGGAAACACCAGTAGGCTCATAATCTATAGGTGATGAATTACGAGTTCAAGTGATTTTGTAACTACGTATTCATGCGATGATACTCTAACCCCTTACTATGAATTACGAGTTCAGGCGATGTTGTAACTATGTATTCATGCGATGATACCCTAACCCTTGTTGGGCACGTATTGAGGGAGTAATCCCTGAATCAATATTGTCTATGCGATGTAGGCGATGATCCTTAGGGAGAGTCCTTAGGAACAAACATATAAGGAAATGCTATGTAAGGAGATGAGAGGTAAATATGATGTAGGATACGACCCTTAGGATAAATCCTTAGGGAATGTACTTAGGAATAAAGAAGATAATGGGGATGGGTAATTGGGTTAATTTTTTAATGATTAAACATAATAATTAAATTATTGTGGGTTGAAAACCCTATGTACTCACCAGGTGTGACATCCCCATTTTTCACGGCCAGAAAAGACCGATTTTGTTTATGCTTTGTTTAAAAATCAGAGTAACATTTTAAATAAAAGTGTTGCAGAATTTGTCCCAAAACAAAATATGATAAAGATTTATCAAAAGCATTTCCAAAGAAATGTATTTCATTAAAAGACTTGGGATGTCATGTTCGTTACAGATCAAAAGCATAAACAGTACAATATAAGCCTTACTACATTATTTCATATCTACAGGCCTATATTTGTAATCCCTCATCCAAAACATCACATCTATGCTCATGCGCCCACTACCTGTAATACAAGAAACTGAGTGGGTCAGGCTTGGGAGCCTGGTGAGCACATACGGTTTTCAACCCACAATAAATAAGTTTATTAAATTCATCAATCAACAATAACCCGATTACCCGTTCCCGTTATCCTCACTTTACGTCCCTAAACACCTATCATAAGGGACCTAGCCTAAGGATCATTATCGGATGGAAACTACTACTAAGGGGATTCCTCGGCAATAAATGTCCTAAAGGCAACCATGTGGGGGATGGAGTACACCGGTGAACACATCGTTCACAAACACCTATAGGTTGCGAGTCTGCTAGTGTTCCACTAGACTGTCTAGAAGAGTCCGTGGCCATCATCCATACTCCGCTAGATGACAGAATCAACAACATCAACATCGAGGCCTCTCATCATTTTATCACACATCACCTATTACATTTACCCATGTTTTACCCCAACATTTTCATAGATATAAAATACATATACAATTTATGTAACGTCCCAAAATTCAAGACCAAAAATTTCTTTTTAATAAAACATTACTTTAAACAAAGACATCATTCTAAAACATAATATGAGTATAAGTTTTCAAAACACATGTTTATTATCAGAGTAAACATTCCCAGGCTGACTAATCTATGGTGTGTGCCATGCGATCACCCCGAGCTCCTCCCTCCACTACCGGAAGTACCTGAAAAGAAAACTGAAAACCGTAAGCACGAAGCTTAGTGAGTTCCCCACCTTACCACATACCATGCAAAACCACATACTGCACATACTGGGCCACACCCGTTATCCTGGGCCTTGCCCCCTACCCCGGGCCTCGCCCGATACAACGGCCCCGTCGCTCCAGGCCCCGCCTGGCTTCGAGCCCCGCTCGGATACATATCTGTTTCACTTAGGCCTCGCCTATCACAGGGCCTCGCCCACTAACATATAATAGCACATAAACATATCACATAACATTACATAAACTAAACATATATTAACAACTCTTGCTTTAAGGCCTCGCCTATCTCTGGGCCCCGCTCGTGTCCTGCTACTGATGAGTCATGGAACCTCGTCCATACTCCTGCTGATAGTGAGATACGGGCCCAGCCCACCCTCACTCCTTTCCTAACTTGGGCCTCGCCTCTGCTCTGCTGCTACTGAGATGTGGAACACCATCCACACTCTGCTATTGGTGAGATACGGGACCTCGACCACACTCACCTCCCTACCAGGCACATACAAGTATCACACAGACAACAAGTATAAACTATCACATAAACCGCTCCTTGGGCACCCGCCCTCTATCATTGGACCTCGTCCGAATATCATACTAGCATACTGTGCCTAGGGCTAACCCCCGAGTCTTAAACTCATAACTACATGGGCCGGCATTGTGGCCGTAGACCCATTCATACAAAGGGAAACTCACCTAATACTGCTGAACTGCTGCTGCTAACCCCTTTGACCGCTACCTAACCACTGACTCCGAACTGCTGCTCCGCTAGCTCCCCGAGCTACCAATATCAACATAACACTTAGTCTAACTGACCTTCAAAGGTCAACCAAGTCAACTCTGGTCAAAGTCAACGTTCCAGGTCAACCCTACTCGTCGAGTCACCCTACTGACTCGCCGAGTTCATAAGTCCAGAGTCCTTCCACTCGCGACTCTACTCGCCGAGTTAGCCCCTGACTCGCCGAGTCTACTGATTCCCGATTCCTGTCCTGTCCAACTCACTGAGTCCTGGCTCGACTCGCGAACTCGAGACTTAACTCGAAGGGTTTGGGACCACGCGACCTGACTCGCCGAGTCTAAGAACAGACTCGCTGAGCACACGACAATCTTCATCTAACTCGCCGAGTTCATGCCTATCTTCATCCGACGCGACGAGCTGTTCATCCCACTCGTCGAGTTCCTCCTCTTCTTCAAGCTACTCGCCGAGTCCACTCGAAGGACTCGCCGAGTCTATTCAGATCTACATACATGCAGAGGACTTTCGAGTCATGCATGAACTCCAAACTGTAGATCTACCCTTCCCAAGCCTATTCCCCACGTAAAATTGCAAAGAGAGGGAGATCTAGGCAAAATGCACCAATAACTAGGGTTTAAGACCAAGAGGCTCCAAAATCCACCCAATGGCTGATACTTTACGGGATTCTAAACCAACACAAGCATGGATCTGAGGTAGCAACCTCAGATCTGGACCTCAAGCTTGAAATTGATCTTAGGCATGGCTTAAAAGCCCCAAAACTCATAACCAAAGAAGATCTAAAGGAGGGAAACGAATTGATATCTTCCAATGCTCTGAAATTCTCCCTGAACTTCAGATCCAAAGCCACTCCTTGATGCTTCAAAGATCCCCACTTCTTCTTCTTCTTCTAAATCACTCAAAAATGGCCAAAAGAATAAATCATCACAATGGAGTCTTAGGGTGTGGCGTTCTGGGTGTGAGAGGCAGTAAAGGAGCCCTAGGAAGAAGATTGAGACGTTTAAATAGGCTCCAAGCCCCGAATTTAGGGTTTTCCTCGCACAGACCAGACTCGCCGAGTCCACTTGGCCGACTCGCCGAGTTGGTCACTTACTCCTCGACCCAGATCCCGCTCCGACTCGCCGAGTCCTTCCTTGGACTCGCCGACTCCCTCCTAAATTTAGGGTTTCCTTTACTTTCTTGGCTTTCAAAATCTTGGGTGTTACAACTCTCCCCCACTTAAACTGAACTTCGTCCTCGAAGTTTACCATGGCCCACCGCCTGCGATCTGCCTCCAATACCCAACACCAGCCGCCTACCTGCGCTGGTCTTCCACCTGGTCATTCTAACTAACATCAACCTCGCGGGTAAACCTCGGGTCAAACTTGACCCTGAACAATCTTAGAAACAGAACTTACTCAACCGATAATCCTTCTGGTACTCACCGAGTACTACACTGAACCCGCAGAGGTTCTCCACTACTTTCCTTGCCTTCCCAAGGCAAAGCCTCATAACTGACTTTTCCTCTGACACTGTGAAGGTCCTATCCTTCGCTAACTCCATCACCCCCCCCCCCCCCCCCGCTATTCCAGAACGGGTCATCACCGTCAGTACTCACTGACACTCCTTTCTGCCAACACTTGGTGTCGAGCACCCCTCGACTCAACTAACTGAATTCCACCATACGCTGCATACTCGCACTGCCACCGACTGGCAATTCTGCTATTCCTCGTCTAACTCCATGATAAACTGGGACCGCCCTGGTCCCTACCAACCTATCAATGACTGGATTACCGGCTCCCACCGGTAGCTAGTCCCAACACCATCACTGGTCGCTCTCAGCGACTTCCAAAGAAACCTCGACCACCTATAACTGCTCAATCAATCCTACCATCTAGGCACTACAAACCTGGGATCCCCGATCCCCTAACTTGACACTAAGGTCCCTACCAGGTCCCACCTGCGCTGCTAAACTCACGGGCCTCGCCCACAGGTCCCACCCGCCTCTATCCTTCTAGTCTCACTAGTCTAGTCACTCTCGCTCGGGCCTAGCCCACGGGTCTCACCCAACCATACTACTGAGCAACCTTGCTCCCAGGTCTCATCTACACTGCTAATCTCATACGGGCCTCGCCCACGGGTCTCACCCAACTATATCCTGGAGCGGCCTCTCCCAAGGTCTCACCTCTCTAGAGCTATACAGGCAACTCCCTATCATTCTCATCCACTACTCAATCTTGATCCCTACCTGATCACTAGGAGATAAGGGCCTCGCCCCATCTCCACTAACGGAACTACTAAGGAATGCTACTGCTTACCCATAGGCTTACATCACCATCCATTGCTGACCTCTAGTGAATGCTACAGCTGCCCTGTAGTCTTACAACACTTCCACTACTGACTGCTAATACGAAGGCACCCACGTGCCATCAGCTTCTCAAGATCCTTATTCCGACTCCCGCGAGTCCTTCGGGCGATCCACAACCTAAATTTCTCAACCATAACTAACCATTACCATCACACGCACTAGCTGATGTGGAGTTTCTCAAACTCCCAACCCTGAAATCCTCACTCCATCAAACGCTGAACTACTTCTCTTCCCTCTCAGAGGTCACGTACTCATTCTGGGTCTGCGTGCTCCTCTCTGGGCACACCCGGAGGATTCTCCCTCACTTCGATCCTGCTTACCCCTTGCTACTCAATACTCAAAGAGATCCCGATCCTTGCTACCATTCCATAACCCATCTACAGAGGAACCCAAGCCCGCCATAGCTAGGGATTTAGCCAATCCATCACAATCATTGCACCACTCCGAACTAGCGAAATGTACCAAATCCCTCCCAAGCATGCTACAGTTACTGCATCCTTCGAAACCTTCTTCAATAGAGCACATCCCCTAACTACCATACAAATATCCAAGGTATGCAGATGGCATATAACTCGATCACAATCAACCAATCAAAATAAAATACTTTTACCGCTAATGATGCAGAACCATAACAATGAAATCATGCACAAATAAAAGAACTGAAAATGGGAAATTGCATACCTGCAACGTCCGACGTTGCTCGCGTCTCCAAGGTCGTCATCTGAAAAGCCATCCTCCCTGCCGCAGGTGCCTCTATCCGGCCCTGACGGCCATCTGTGATCCTCAAAGTTGCAGGGGCGGGTGCCATCACCCGTCCTGCCGAAGACAAACTGGGGCACTGGGCCTTCTTATGGCCCCGCTGGTTGCAATGAAAACATATCAAGTCTGATCCCTGCGCGGCGGTAACAGTACAATCCCTGCTGAAATGACCAGTCCGAGCGCACTTGAAGCAGCCAGACTCACCACCGCTACCACTCCTGCACGCACCCCCGTGTGCCCTGCCACACTTTCCGCACCGACTGCGGTCCTGATGATCCCTCGATCTCGAATCCGATCCCTTGGGTCTTTTGCCCGAACCCGTAGCTACCTGAACCTCATCCGACTTCCTCTTCCGGATCTGCTCCAAATCAATTTCCCTCTCTCTAGCCCGAGAAATCATATCTTCCAGCGTCTTACAGCTGGATCTGCTCATGAACTCCCTGATGTCATCCCTCAACATCTCATGGTACCGAGCCTTCTTCATCTCTTCATCCGCGACATACTGCGGTACAAGAAGAGCCCTCTCCCTGAACTTGGCGGTGATCTCCGCCACAGTCTCAGTAGTCTGCGTCAAATCCTGAAACTCTCGTGCCAGCTGCTGCACCTCAATAATCGGCGAAAACTCCGCCCTGAACCTAGCCGAGAAATCGCTCCAAGTCATCGTGTCCAACGCGGCATCATCCCCCAAAGCATGACCAATCTCCTCCCACCAATCCCTCGCTCTGTCCTTCAGAAGACAGGAGGCGAGTCTAACCTTGTCCCCCTCGGGACACTTGCTCGTACGAAAAGCGTTGGCAACATCAGCCAACCATCTGCTGCTAGCAATTGGGTCCCTAGCCCCATGGTAATCTGGTGCCCCGCAGGCTCTGAACTCTCGAAACGTCAAGGTACGCGCTCCCATCAATGCCATCATCTCAATACGGAAGGCTCCCAGCCTCTCATCCAAGATCTCCAGTATGCCCTCCTTGACCGTGCCAAAGATCACAGGAGTCTGAGCTAAAATACTGCGCATAACCTCAGCTGATATCAACTCTCTCATCCGCTCCTCGAGCTGCTCGACCCCTAAACCCGAGCCTGATCCCTCTCCGGCGCCTGATCCGCCCGCCGGTCTCTCTCTCAACGTCACTATGCTGAAACATATAACACAATCACTATCAGAAACTCATCACCGCTGCGAGACCAACACACTCCCTACTAGGTTCCTGGTCTTGTTTTGGCCTTCCCCAAATCGAGTACGGATCCTCTGCTTTCAGTAGTACGGGCCCATACTACCTTCCACATCTATCCGTACTTTCCTCAGGAATTGCTTCGACTCCACCAGGTCCCTTATCCACTACTACTGCTCCCAGCACTATCTCATCCTAGGCTTACCCTAGGGAAACCTCTGCTCAACTCAAACCAGTCCTCAGCTGCTGAAGGTCTCCTTGTGATGCCAATTAGCCATCACCTAGATACCATCACATGTGACGAGGCTCAGATAATCCTTCAAGTAAAAGACTCGTCCCTACAACGGTTGGACTCAGACAAGAGCTGCGCAATAGGGCCAAATCCAGCACTCTGAGATTATTCAACCCTGATCACATGTGACGTAACGTATCTATCTAATGGCTAACTCCCATCACTCAAAATCCTACAATGCACAAAGCAAGCAGCATTCGGACAAGGGGAAATCTAACCACAACATACTCAAGCAATCATATCCATATAGCAAGAATCTGAACTAGCATGCAACACAAACTCACAACTCAGGCATAACCTAAACAGGCTATCCTACTACTGTCTACTCAGCACTACTATACAACTCAAAAGCACAAATAACAGGCACATAAGGCATCATCCCTAGATCCTTAGTCCTATTCTAGCATGCTGTTCCATCAACTGATAATCATAACATAAACTTGTATGGGTATTTTGGGGTACTTACTTGAGCTCGGTTGATTGCATGCACCACACCTCTTTTCTCTTTTCAAATTTTCTTTTCTTTCTGAATTCTTTTTGCTTTTCTAAAACTGTTTTTCGTTCTCAAAATTCTTTTTCCAAAACTGTCTTTTCACTTTTGAGAACTTTTTATCCGACCCCCCAGTTTGAGTTCAGGCACACCCGAGAGTATGCCCGAATCCCTCAAACCAAGGCTCTGATACCAACTTGTAACGTCCCAAAATTCAAGACCAAAAATTTCTTTTTAATAAAACATTACTTTAAACAAAGACATCATTCTAAAACATAATCTGAGTATAAGTTTTCAAAACACATGTTTATTATCAGAGTAAACATTCCCATGCTGACTAATCTATGGTGTGTGCCATGCGATCACCCCGAGCTCCTCCCTCCGCTACCGGAAGTACCTGAAAACAAAATTGAAAACCGTAAGCACGAAGCTTAGTGAGTTCCCCACCTTACCACATACCATGCAAAACCACATACTGCACATACTGGGCCACGCCCGTTATCCTGGGCCTCGCCCCCTACCTCGGGCCTCGCCCGATACAACGACCCCGCCGCTCTAGGCCCCGCCTGGCTTCGAGCCCCGCTCGGATACAAATCTGTTTCACTTAGGCCTCGCCTGTCACACGGCCTCGCCCACTAACATATAATAGCACATAAACATATCACATAACATTACATAAACTAAACATATATTAACAACTCTTGCTCTAAGGCATCACCTATCTCTGGGCCCCGCCCGTGTCCTGCTACTGATGAGTCATGGAACCTCGTCCATACTCCTGCTGATAGTGAGATACGGGCCCAGCCCACCCTCACTCCTTTCCTAACTTGGGACTCGCCCCTGCTCTGCTGCTACTGAGATGTGGAACACCATCCACACTCTGCTATTGGTGAGATACAGGACCTCGCCCACACTCACCTCCCTACCAGGCACATACAAGTATCACACAGACAACAAGTATAAACTATCACATAAACCGCTCCTTGGGCACCCGCCCTCTATCATTGGACCTCGTCCGAATATCATACTAGCATACTGTGCCTAGGGCTAACCCCCGGGTCTTCTACTCATAACTACATGGGCCGGCATTGTGGCCGTAGACCCATTCATACAAAGGGAAACTCACCTGATACTGCTGAACTGCTGCTGCTAACCCCTTTGACCGCTACCTGACCACTAACTCCGAACCGCTGCTCCGCTAGCTCCCCGAGCTACCAATATCAACATAACACTTAGTCTAACTGACCTTCAAAGGTCAAACAAGTCAACTCTGGTCAAAGTCAACGTTCCAGGTCAACCCTACTCGTCGAGTCACCCTACTGACTCGCCGAGTTCATAAGTCCAGAGTCCTTCCACTCGCGACTCTACTCGCCGAGTCAGCCCCTGACTCGCCGAGTCTACTGATTCCCGATTCCTGTCCTGTCCAACTCACCGAGTCCTGGCTCGACTCGCGGACTCGAGACTTAACTCGAATGGTTTGGGACCACGCGACCTGACTCGTCGAGTCTAAGAACAGACTCGCCGAGCACACGACAATCTTCATCCAACTCGCCGAGTTGTTCATCCAACTCGCCGAGTTCATGCCTATCTTCATCCGACTCGACGAGCTGTTCATCCCACTCGTCGAGTTCCTCCTCTTCTTCAAGCTACTCGCCGAGTCCACTCGAAGGACTCGCCGAGTCTATTCAGATCTACATACATGCAGAGGACTTTCGAGTCATGCATGAACTCCAAACTGTAGATCTACCCTTCCCAAGCCTATTCCCCACGTAAAGTTGCAAACTTTACGTGTAGAGAGGGAGATCTAGGCAAAATGCACCAATAACTAGGGTTTAAGACCAAGAGGCTCCAAAATCCACCCAATGGCTGATACTTTACAGGATTCTAAACCAACACAAGCATGGATCTGAGGTAGCAACCTCAGATCTGGACCTCAAGCTTGAAATTGAACTTAGGCATGGCTTAAAAGCCCCAAAACTCATAACCAAAGAAGATCTAAAGGAGGGAAACGAATTGATACCTTCCAATACTCTGAAATTATCCCCGAACTTCAGATCCAAAGCCACTCCTTGATGCTTCAAAGATCCCCACTTCTTCTTCTTCTTCTAAATCACTCAAAAATGGCCAAAAGAATAAATCATCACAATGGAGTCTTAGGGTGCGGCATTCTGGGTGTGAGAGGCAGTAAAGGAGCCCTAGGAAGAAGATTGAGACGTTTAAATAGGCTCCAAGCCCCGGATTTAGGTTTTTCTTCGCACAGACCAGACTCGCTGAGTCCACTTGGCCAACTCGCCGAGTTGGTCACTTACTCCTCAACCCGGATCCTGCTCCGACTCGCCGAGTCCTTTCTTGGACTTGCCGAGTCCCTCCTAAATTTAGGGTTTCCTTTACTTTCTTGGCTTTCAAAATCTTGGGTTTTACAATTTAAATCATTGAAAACATGTATAAAAACGTTCATCCAGCATAGATAGCAAGCATTCAGATAATATGCACACATAGCACGTAATTTATATAAAATACTTCATATTTATGTGTAAGCTGAAAGCAACTATGCACTTACCTGAAAGGTGGTGATTCAACACTCGGACAACGCTTCGATACTCTTAAAACAATTTTCCTTCAATAAAAACCTAGTATCAATACCGCTAGGGTTTAGTCTAATGTCAACCGCGACTAATTAATAGTCTAGCTATTATTATTATTATTATTATTATTATTATTATTATTATTATTATTATTATTATTATATAAGCGTTAAATAACACTCAATATAACTCATAATAATAGCCCAAATAATTATTTTAAGGACCTAATAACATTAATCTAATTATTTGAAAGCTATATTAAAAATTGCATAAGCGTAGCTCACTTACAACGGATTTTAAAGAAAACCGGGCTTTGCTCGGAGTAGCGTTTTCGAAACCGAAAGACCCTTTTTCTCGGGACTCCGGGAGCCTCGAGGCTTCCTTCGGATGCTATGGAGGCTCCCTAGGGTTTAGGAGTGTTTAGGACACTTAGAGAGAGAAAGAAGTTAGAGAGAGAGTGAAGAAAGGTGTGAAAACGGAGGAACTCTCGACCCCCTTTTATAGCCCGCGAGTCCTCGGAATACGCTGGGCGTAAGGATCGGATAAGGTTGCCACTCGGATCCAGCTGTCTCGCAACATCGGAAGAGATAAGGGTAAGGGTACACTGGGTGTACTGACTTCAGATGTGGGGCGTATGCGAGGGGCTATGTGGCGTAATCCGAAGCGTGGCCTGATCAGCGATGGACGGTCCGGATGTTGCCACATCATCTTAGTTTCGCAATTTTCCTTCTCGACTTCTAAAAATCATAACTTTCGCATACGAGCTCCGTTTTTGACGTTATTTATATCCACGCGAAAGTGGGAACGTACTCTACAACTTTTGTTTAGACTCCGTTGGCTAATTTTGACTTTATTTTAAAAGTTATATTATTAACAGGCCAGGACAGGATTGGTCCGTTAAATTCTCATAACTTCTTCATCCGACGTTCATTTTTGCCCATCTTTTTCTCGTTACGCTACTCTTAACAAGATCTTCGATAATATTCGAATTTCGGGTTGTACACTGCTAAGCCGAAACTTCGAAAAATCATAACTTTTTCATACGAAGTCAGATTTGGGCGTTCTTTTTATGGATACTCTCGGTTTAACACATTCTATGACTTTCATTTAGATCGCTAAGGCTAAATATCGCTTTATCGTAAATTCACTATTTACGCTTCCCGGTATTGTGTCGGTTCCGTCGCGAAACTTCGACGGGTCATAACTTCTTCGTTATAACTAGGATTTTGGCGTTCTTTATATCCTCAGAATCCTTGTTTCGACCACTACAACTTTATATAAAGATATCAGGCTTATATCACACTTTAATTTTGATGCTTATTTGTATTCTTTATTAATTTTACACTTATAATTAAATAATAAGTACATAAATACGCATAATTCACATAATACTCAAATATTTCATCTTTATTACTTCAAAAAGAGTTACAATAGTTGACCTAGACTATTACATTGTCAAAAATGCTTAGCCCCGAAACCCAGGCGTTACAATTCTCTCCCCCTGTGGATGATTCCGTCTCGAAATCATGCATCAGCAAACAGATATGGATAGCGACTCATCATGTCATCCTCTGTTTCCCAAGTGAGATTTAGCCCATTCGAATGTTTCCATCGGACTAGCACTAAGTCGACCATCTTGCGTCGTAACTTCTTAGTCTTACGGTCAATAATTGCCTCAGGCTCTTCGATCAGCCTTTTATTCTCATCCATCCTTAACTCTGAGATTGGAATTATGTCGGGAACTTCTCCCGTGAATTTCCTCAAATAACACACATGGAAGGTGTTATGTATACCATCGAGTTCTTCGGGCAATTCCAGCTTGTAAGCATGGTTCCCAATCTTCTGAAGAATTTTGAATTGTCCAATAAACCTTGGACTTAGCTTTCCTCGTTTCCTGAATCTTATAAGTCCCTTCCATGGTGAGACTTTAAGCAAAACGGAATCCCCAACTTCAAAAGTCATTGGTCATCTTTTCTTGCTAGCGTAGCTCTTTTGACGATCCTAAGCTGCTAACATCCTTTCTCTGATTACCTTTAGTTTCTCAGCAGTCTCATGGACTATCTCTGGGCCCATAAACTGCTTTTCTCTAGCTTTGAGCCAACAAGACGGCATACGACACTTCTGTCCGTACAAAGCTTAATAAGGTGCCATCTTGATGCTCGAGTGAAAACTATTGTTGTAGGAAAATTCTACCAGAGGTAAGTGCTCGTCCCAGTTCCCTTAGAACTCGAGGGTACATGCTCTCAGGATATCTTCCAGTGTCTGAATCGTTCTTTCACTCTGACCATCAGTTTGGGGATGGTAAGCAGTACTCAAACACAACTTTGTACCCAACTCCTCTTGTAGACTCCTCCAAAACCTCGACGTGAAACGACTATCACTATTTGATACGATTGTAAGAGGAACACCGTGAAGTCTTACAATTTCCTTCATGTAAGAATTTGCGAGCTTATCCATAGACCACTTCTCGTTGGCTGCTATGAAGTGTGCACTCTTGGTGAAACGATCCACGACTACCCAAACCATGTCGTGACCGTTCTTCGTCCTGGGCAGTTTAGTCACAAAATCCTTGGTGATGTCTTCCTATTTACCCATGGGTACAGGTAAAGGTTCTAAACTCCCATACGGTTTCTGATGTTGTGCCTTAACTCTTGCACATGTCACACACTTAGCTACATACTTCGCAACATCGAGTTTCATCGTCGGCCACCAGTAGCAGGGTTTTAGGTCCCTATACATTTTAGTGCTACCGGGATGAATTGAGTACATGGTCTTGTGTGCGTCTTCCATTAGAAGGTCTCTTATTCCTCCCGTCTTAGGTACCTAAATCCAATCTTGGAATACCTTCAGTCCTCGATTGTTTGTACCGAACACTAACGTTTTGCCCAAACGTTCTTCCTTTCGGTCATTCTTCTCTAAAGCTTCTTCTTGAGCTTTCCTAATACTTTCCACAATCGTCAAGATGACTTCGATTCTCAACGCTCTTGGCCTTTTCCTTTCAAGGTTGACTTTCCGACTGAGAGCATCAGCAACAATATTTGCTTTATCGGGGTGGTAAAGTATCTCACAGTCGTAGTCCTTGAGTAACTCTAACCAGCGTCGTTGCCTCATGTTCGATTCTTTGTGATTAAAGAGATACTGGAGACTCTTATGATCAGTTAACAACTTGCACTTCGTGCCGTAGAGGTAATGCCTCCATATATTTAGAGCGAAAACTACCGCTGCCAACTCCAAATCGTGAGTGGGGTAGTTCTTTTTGTGCTCTTTCAATTTTCAACATGCGTATGCTATCACCTTTTCTCTTTGGGTAAGAACACAACCCAACCCAACTCCAGATGCGTCACTATATACCGTGAAGTCTTCAACTCCATCGGGTAGAGAAAGTATCGGTGCTTCACATAACTTCTTCTTTAGCTTCTCGAATGTCTCATCGTGTTTCTCAGTCCACGTATATGTAGCTCCTTTGTGGGTCAATGCTGTCAATGGAGCAGTTATCGAAGAAAAGCCTTGGATAAATCATCGGTAATACCCGGCTAATCCTAGAAAGCTTCGAATCTATGTGGGACTTTTCGGACGTTCCCACTTAATCACAGCCTCGATCTTTGCGGGGTCAACCATTATCCCTTCTTGGTTAACCACGTGACCCAAGAACTGGACTTCTCGTATCCTAAAGTCGCATTTGGAGAACTTGGCGTAAAGCTTCTCCTTCTTTATCACTTCCAACACTTCCCGTAGGTGCTCGCCATGCTCCTCTTGGCTTTTCAATTAGATCAGAATGTCGTCGATGAACACTATCACAGATATATCGAGGAATGGTTTACAAACCCTATTCATCAAATCCATGAATTTTGTTGGAGCATTGGTTAGTCCGAATGACATAATCAAGAACTCGTAGTGTCCATATCTCGTTCTAAATGTAGTCTTCTCAATATCCTGCTCTCTTACCTTCAGCTGATGATATCCTGACCTAGGATCGATCCTTGAAAAGTAGCTCGAACCTTGCAGCTGATCGAATAGGTCATCAATCCTCGTCAATGGATACTTGTTCTTCACCGTTGCCTTATTCAGCTCTCGGTAGTCTATGCACATCCTCATGCTTCCGTCCTTCTTCTTCATGAATAACACCGGAGCTCCCTGGGGTGATGAACTAGGTCGAATGAAACCGTTGTCCAACAGCTCCTGAAGTTGCGTCATAAGCTCCTTTATCTCTGTCGGTGCTAATCGGTAAGGTGCCTTTGCTATTGGTGTTGTACCTGGTAACAAGTCTATACGAAACTCCACTTGCCTATCAGGTGGTAATCCGAGAAGATCTTTGGGAAAGACTTCCGGATAATCACATACGACCGGTATATATTTTTCACCTCTTTCTTTTCCTTCTTAGCATCGATTACGAATGCCAAGTAGGATGCACATCCTTTGGATAAACATTTCCTGGATTTTATCAGGGAGATGATTCTAGAATTCACTCTGCATTTGTCCCCGTACCCCATAAATCATTCCTTTCCGGGTGGATTTACCCTTACTATCTTCTTTCGGCATAATATCTCGGCATCGTTGGCGCTAAGCCAATCCATACCCAAAGCGATGTCGAAACCGTTTAACTCTATGGGTAATAGCTCCTCATGGAATTCGTTTCCGTTTACGTCGATGACTACGTTCTTAATACGATTACTAACAGGTACGAATTTGCCACTGGCAACTTCTACAATCAGGGCATTATCAAGTTTTTCTACAGGCAATGCTAATTTCCCACCAAATTTATGCGACACAAAGGAGTAGTTGGCTCTGTAATCAAATAGTATATTTGCAGGCAAACCATTTACAAGAAAGGTACCTGAAGCGACGTCTGCTGCCTCCTTTGCGGCCTCGAGCGTCATCTGGAAGGCTCTCGCCTTCGGCTTCGGTGGAATGTTGGGTCTTCCTGCCTCCTTCTTCTTCGGGCAGTCCCTCAAAACGTGCCCTTCTTCATTACACCCATAACATGCCTTCTGGGTGAGGGTGCATTCATTGGCATAGTGCCTAGGCTTTCCGTATTTGAAACAAGTGACCCCTCCGTCACACTTCCCAGAGTGCTTCTTCTTGCACTTGTCACACCACTTCGCTTCTGATCCTCCTCCTCTCGAACCAGACTTCAAGAATCTACTCTTCTTGTTGGACTTCGAGGATCCATCGAACTTTCGTTTCTCACCAACCTCATCCCTCTCCATACCTCTTTCCTTTTGTTGGGTCTCCACATTCTTAGCCGCTCGAACAAATGATTTCAGAGTGGTTTCCAGCTTGACTGTTGGGCCAAAGTCAGCTGGCAGTCCGTTTGCGAACTTCTCAATTTTGGAAAGTTCGGTTGGAACTAAGTATGGAAACAACTTCATCTTTTCTGTGAATGCAGCAGCATAGTAGTCAATGCTGATTCTTCCTTTCTTCAAGTTTTGGAACTCATTATTCAGATCAATTAGATCTATCTCCGAACAGTACTGCACCTTCAGTGGTTCCATGAACTCATCCCATGATATTTTAAAAGCTTCTCCTCATGGCATTGTATCCGCCAATAGCGTCCACCAGCTTAAGACTCCAGTTTTCAATTGTCTCACAGCAAAGACGGTCTTCAGCTTCTTGCTGCAGTCGCACCTCTCAATCACCATCTCCATCTCGGAGATCCAATCCATAATCTCAACAGGCTTTGGGCTTCCTGAGAGACTTGGTGGTTTCGCACACAAGAAATTCTTGTACATCTACCCATCCTTGTTGTTTCTCCTTTTTGGGCCATCCCTTTGCTCACCTTGAGTCCCTACTTGACTTACTTGGCAGCTGTACTTCCCTTCCTCAGATTGTTCGGGAATTGGCTCGGTCGGCTCAACAGAAAATTGTAGCTGATTCAACGTGCGAATCAGATTACATTGCAGCGAGCGAAGCATCAAAGGAGGCAATATGGTTGAAGAACTTCATTGGCAATCTTGGAGTTGTGTCTGCTATAAAGGAGCACATGGAAATTTTCTATGATAATGAAGGAGCGGTTGCCTTGACCAAGGAACCGAGGGATCATGGTAGATCTCGACATATCGACAGAAAATATCACTTTATTAGACATCGAGTAGAAGAAGGACACCTCATGGTTAAGAGGATATCATCAGAAGATAACCCAACAGATCCGCTTACGAAGGGACTGAGCAGGGTTAAGCACTTGCAGCATGCTAGGAGTATTGGGCTGAAGGATGATATTAGTTTAGATTAGATAGTTTTCGAAACATGTAATAGATAATTGTAATTGACATTTGATGATTAAATGAAGGAGTATTATTTATAAGTAAAGTTACTGTCTTATGTTAATTGTTTAGCTATTGTTTCACTTTGCATGTTTTGACTTGCAGAATAATTGAGTTTATTAAGAATAATCGAATTATTCAAACTGTCCACAATCGTTCATATGTTGGAAGTAGATATGAATGAAGATTGTCATGAATTGGTGTGTAGATTGTCTAAATGGTATTAGACATAGCAAAGGTTTGCCGCAACGTTCATGAGTGCTTATGAACAAGTTTTGAGCATTGGAATAAACCCGCACTTGCTGGAATCACTTTGGAATGATCGCAAGACGATAATATCATATGGTCTTAAAACCTAGACATATGGTTTATTATTTACTAATTGGTTGTACATTGATAATGCGAAACCGCATCAGTAAATTGATGTCATCAAGCGCATTGTTGTGTATGGTTGATTAGTCGATAAGCAAATGCATATAAGTCGAATTTTTTTTTGTTACTTTTAATCTAAGAGGGTAAAAGCGATATCACGGCCACTCGATGATTTGATTTGACTTATGTGTCGGGCCCGGTCAGGACTGAATTGATGTGTTCAATTAAGTTCGATGTAAAATGAATCTGAGATCGAGAAAATAGTTGCTGGACAATAAGTATGGCAATGTTTCATCAAATTGTCTGCACGATATCAAAATGGAGGACTGTACGATCCCTTATCTAAAGGACAGGTTACTGATAAGATCAGAGTTGACAGCGTCTTTGAGAGCTACGATTGCTAATCGGGTTGTGTTTGCATTTATAGTTACTAGACTTATCCAAGTGGGAGACTGTTGGATTAGTGTCTAAGGCTGTAACTATATTTGGTAATTACTTGACCCGGTTGTGCATGGTCCTTTTGGGTTGCCTTTACCATAGCAACTTGACAGGGTGATTTATAGAGAGAAGAGATATTATTATGTATTATAAGAATAATATATTAGAGGAATAATAATATTATTTGATTAATATAAGTCATAAATTAATTAGGAATTAATTTGATGACTTAAATAGATTAATTGAATAAAGGGGCATAACTGTCAAATGTGTGAAAGTTGTATTTTGAGCTAATAACCCTTATGGATATGGGTTGGACGATTTTAGGGATGTGGATCACCTAGAAATCGTCCAAAGCCTTATCAAGAGGGGAATTAGATTGCTTTGAGGCTAAGTTATCCAATTAGGGTTTTAAGGTGAAACCCTAGGAGCTCATAGTATAAATAGACCCTTAGGGTTCAAGAAATCGGCCACTCCATGCTTGAGGAAACCCTAGAGCCGATTTCTCACCTCTCTCCTTCTCTCAAATCATCTTCTTGCTAGTTGGTGCTTGTAAGCCATTAGAGGAGTGACATTTGTGACTCTAAGCTCCAAGAAGAAGAAGGTTTTCAAGCAAGTAACTCAAGGTATTATTCTAGATATGTTTTCATATGTTTTGATTATTAGTTTACATTAGATCTAGTCGTGAAAGTCTTGGATATATTGTATGTTCAATTAGAGAAACCTAGATCCAAGCTATCGGGTTGTATGTGCACATAGGAAAGTTCTTATGTCCAAAACCCATCAGTGGTATCAGAGCCATGATTGGTTTCAATTGAATATGATGCTTAACTATTTTGCTTGCTTAAAATCGTTTTTCTTCACCTCTGTTCGACCTAACTCGGCGAGTCAGTATTTGGACTCGGCGAGTTGGCCCTACTCGACGAGCCCAAAGCTTGACTCGGCGAGTCTGAGCGTCAGACAGAGGATAATTCGGGATTTTATTGCTGTTTTGTCTTGGATTGATACCTAAATCGTTTTATTATGTAAAAATCCGAATTTTGACTTAATTTAATGATTATCCTTGACATAAATATAGATAATTTCAAATCTTTTAAATATTGTTTATTTATGTGATAAATATGGACTATTTAAGATTATTTGGTAATTATCTAATGACTAAAATTGGATTAGGTCAAATATAGATAATTATGAAATTAATTGTTTAATTTGAATTGTTTGTTATTTGATCCCTATTGTTTTGAAAAGTTCAATTTCTATCCCGAACTTTTGAAATTTGAATTTTGTGATTAATAGTTCAATTTAGAAGAATTTAAATTTCAACCCCTAGAGTTTTACAAGTTTAAAATTCAACCCTATATTATTATATTATTAAAGGCTTAGTATATATATATATATATATATATATATATATATATATATATATATATATATATATATATATATATATATAAGTAAAATTAAAATGCTAGTCTTACCGTTAGTAGGCCTCATTCACGAAGCCGTTCTATAAGGCGGGTATAAGGTTACTGCCTATAAAATGGCGCTTAATGGGTGTACACTCACACCCACCGCTTGCTTGACCGGTGGAGGGTCGTTAGCCGAACGGGTAGGATAGGGCAACTCTCTCTCCTCATTAATGAGTATAATGAATCTATAAAGTAACTAAACTATTTTATAAAATTCCTAATCTTAGTTACTTTAGGAAAAATGAATTGATGCAATTCCATGAAATTGCACTTTGGACCCTTGATAAGAAGTTAGTGGAGCGTGTGTGGTTTACCGGCACACTAATTGGTTCTAAGCAAAGGCGGAAAAGGGTGATTCACTGTTTATCATAGTTCGATGGAGCGTGGGTGGTTTACCGGCACATCGAATAGATGATTGTAACAATGAAGGCACCATTTAGATTTTCATGGTAATTCACACCGGCTTTGTAATCCTCGGTATCCCAGTCACAAACTAGAGGGGCATATCGAGATTTAAACATGCCATTGAAGAGTTCAATGAATCTCTAAAATCTAGGAATTCTCAATAAAACTTAAGGTTATGTTTTCGTGGTGAAGAATTAGTGAATTGTCATTCACTTACCTCCAAATTATTTGCATGATTGGATCACGGCATCCCTTTTCTAATATGTAAATAATGTTGTTGGATCCTAGCCCTAATTTTTCATTTTGGGTGTTTAATTAGGGATCCAATTCTAATCATACTTTGTCCTTTCTATTTGTAGATGTCAAACGCAAACAACGTTGCTGCTAACTCATTCACCTTAATGAGTCTTTGCCAAAAGGTGACCTTCGATGGTACGAACTTTAGCGAATGGATAAGATACATTCGCACCATTGCACGCTACGAGGACAAAGAGTATGTCCTCGACGAAAAGCTCGAGAAGGTAAACTCGGAAATTGCAACTCCCGAAGAGATGGTTGTCTTTCAGACACACGAACGTGATGCAATGAAAGTCCATTGCATCATGATAGCCACTATGAACCAAGAATTCCAAAAGTCCTATGAGGACATGTATCCGTATGAAATGCATCAATACTTGATGGAGAGATACCACCAAAGCGCGAGGCAAGAGCGCTATGAGATCATCACCAACATAATCACCGCTAAGATGGGAAATGGAGAATCGTTGACTGTGCACTTGCAAAAGATGCAACGATATGTTGATCGTCTTCGCAAGTTAAATGTTAACTTGGGGAGGATTTGGCCATCGACATTGTTCTTCATTCCTTGCCTTCATGCTACAACCAATTTAGGATGACCTATCACATGAACAAGGAAGAAGTTACCCTAAGCAAACTCCATGGACTCCTAAGGACTGATGAGAGCAACCTAAAGGAAAAGTCTGTTGCACCAACTCCCACACCAACCGCTGCTCCTGTTTTGGCTATAGGGCAAGGAAGGAGCAAGAAGAGGAAGGCTTCGTCAAAGAGCCACCGCAAAGGAAAGTCCCAAGATGGTTCCTCTTCTAGTGGGACCAAGGTTGATCCCGCTAAGCCCAACCCAAACCCGAAGGAGGCAGAGTGCCATCATTGCCACAAAATAAGGCATTGGAAGAGAAGCTGCCCGGAATATCTGCAAGCCATCAAGGATGGAAAGATCAAGCCATCTTTTGCAGGTATATACACAATTAAATCTAGTAATTCATCTCAGACTATTTCTTGGGTTCTTGATACAGGATGTGGTTACCACATTTGTTCTGATTTACAGGTACTAAGAAGAGATAGAGATGTGGAGCAAGGAAGAATAAATCTAATCATGGGAAACAGAAGATCGCCGCCTGTCACCAAGATTGAAGTATATTCTTTAGTGCTTAGTAATGGATTAGGTCTAGATTTAAATAATTGTTGCTACTCGGCAGATATGGCAAGAAACATCATTTCATTTCATGGTTTGTTTAGACAAGGATTTAGATATTCGTTTAATAATATGAATGGTTCTATTTATGCTTATCTAAATGGTGTTTTATACTTTGAAGCAATGCCTTGTAATGGAATTTATGAAACTGTTATGGTTGTAGATAACCTAGGAAATGATGTGTTGTGTATAGATTCTTCCAATAGTATGGATAAAGCATCTTTGTGGCATTGTCGTCTTGGACATGTCAACAAGAAACGCATAGCCCAACTCCAAAAGGATGGAGTGTTGGAGTCATTCAACCTTAGGGAAGATGACACGTGCGAATCTTGTTTACATGGAAAGATGTCCAAGTCACCCTTCACTGGCACTTGTGAGAGGGGTGAGGGTTTATTGGATCTCATACATACCGATGTATGTGGGCCTTTTAGATCCACCACAAAGGATGGAAACCGCTTCTACGTGACTTTCACCGATGATTATAGTAGATATGGGTATATTTACTTAATCAAGCACAAGTATGAAACGTTTGAAAAGTTCAAAGAGTTCAAGAATGAAGTGGAGAATCAATTAGGCAGGAAAATCAAGATGCTTTGATCCGATCGAGGAGGAGAGTACCTAAGTCTTGAATTCCACGACTATCTCAAGGAATGTGGAATAGTTTCGCAATTGACGCCACCTAGGACACCGCAGTTAAATGGTGTGGCAGAAAGGCGCAATCGAACCTTGTTAGACATGGTTCGTTCTATGATGAGTCATGCTTCACTACCAATCTCATTTTGGGGGTATGCCTTAAAGACTGCCGCTCATATCCTTAACCGAGTCCCTACAAAGAAGGTTGCCAAAACACCTCACGAGATGTGGATAGGGAAAGCTCCCTCGTTGGCACATAACAAGGTTTGGGGTTGTGAAGTTTCGTAAGACGAGAAACTCATGATAAGCTCGAACCTCGTAGTGAGCGATGTATTTTCATCGGCTACCCGCTGAAATCCTTTGGATATCTCTTCTATAGACCGAGTGACAATGTTGTCCTCGTTGCGAGGAGAGGGGTTTTCTGAGAGAGAGAACTCATAAGCCAAGGAGACAGTGAGAGGCAGATCGATCTTGAAGAGATTCAAGAGTCAAGTAATGAAGAAACCTCTACCGCTGGCGCTCAATCCGAGGAGGAAACTCCGGTTGAACCAATTGACGAGTCCTTACCTCTTAGACGTTCTGAAAGAGTTAGAGTTCAACCCTAGTTATATGGTTTTCATATTACTACCGAAGGGGACACGTATATTAGTGATAGTACACTAATAAATCTAGATGAACCTAATTGCTATAAGGAAGCCATGGCAGGCCCGGAGTCTGAAAAATGGAAAGAGGTGATGGACAGCGAGATTCAGTCCATGTATGACAACCTAGTTTGGAATTTGGTTGACAATGTGCCCAGACGTAAGACGGTTGGGTGCAAATGGATCTTCAAGAAGAAGACCAACATGGATGGGAATGTGCACACGTATAAGGCACGATTGGTGGCGAAGGGCTTTACTCAAACTCCCGAAGTTGACTATGATGAGACCTTCTCACCAGTTGCTAAGATAAAATCTATTAGGTAAATGCTAGCCATTGCCGCATTTCATGATTATGAGATATGGGAAATGGATGTCAAGACCGCTTTCCTTAATGGGAAGTTGGCTGAGGATGTTTATATGGCTCAGCCAGAGGGTTTTGTCGATCCAAAGCATCCAAATAGAGTGTGCAAGCTTGAAAAGTCCATCTATGGACTTAAGCAAGCATCTCGCAGATGGAATCTTTGCTTTGATGAGAAAGTCAAAGTGTTTGGATTTGTACAAAGCGAAGATGAATCATGTGTATATGTCAAAGCCAGTGGGAGCATAGTTAGCTTTCTCGTTTTGTATATGGATGACATACTGCTCATAGGAAACGACATCCCGACTTAGTAGGAGGTCAAGTACTAGCTCGGGAAGTGCTTCGCTATGAAGGACCTCGGAGAGGCTTCCTATATTTTGAGAATAAGGATAGTTAGAGAAAGAAGTAAGAGACTAATAGGACTTAGTTAGAACACTTACTTAGATAAAGTACTAAAACGTTTTAGTATGGAAAACTCGAAAAAGGGAGAAATACCAATACAAAGTAATACCAAGTTGAGTAAGACTCAAAGTCTGAGTACCGAAGCCGAGATAGCTGAGATGAGCTGAGAACCTTACACTTCCGCAGTTGTCTCGATCATGTATGCTATGACTTGTACTCGTCCTGATGTGGCCTTTGCTTTGAGCATGGTCAATAGATATCAAGGGAATCCTGGTAGAGCACATTCGATTGTGGTCAAGAACATCCTTAAGTACCTTCGGAGGACCAAGGTGTAACAACCCGAATTTCATATCCCTAAATGTAACCCTTTTCGCGACTCGTTCCAATCATCCAATCGCCGTTTCCGATTTTGGCATTTTATTAAGTCATTATTGAATATTTTATTTTATGACTTAATAAGTGTCTTAATACCCTTAGAACTCATTCTAACATCACATATTAATGATTGGAACATTTCTAAAATCAACCATGTCGGGTTACGTCAAATTGGCCGGGTGCGATCTAAAGCCCCGTCTAAAGCCGGTATCGGGTTGAATTCCATCATGTCCAAATCCCAAACACTATTTAAAGTGTTCTAAGACTTCATTTTGAAGCTTTTGCCTCATTCTACAACTATCACCCCAACCTCTCTCCTCAAACTAGAATTAAAGGTCCAAATCTCAAGTTTAAGGCTTCAAATCATCACGGTACCTTCCCTAATTTGTTTTGGAACCTCTCTAGCCTTCAGATTCGAGTTTAAACCATGGATTAGGGCCATTACCATGAGTTTATGGCCCTAGAACTATCCTAGGCCGTAAACTCATATAAAAGGGGTTTTTGGAGCAACAAAACCCTTCCAAACCTCAATTGGACCTTGAATATGGCTAGAGGACCTTATGAAATGGAATTAGAATGCCTCAAAACAAGATTTAAAGCCTTGTATATGAGTTTACGGCCCTGGAAGGTGCCTAGGCCGTAAACACATATTTAAAGGGGTTTTATGCCATTTAACCCTTCCAAGACACAAACAAGACTTAGATATGATTTTTAGAATATTGGAAATGGACCTAGAACACCTTAAACATAAATTTTGATGAGTTTGTGTGAGTTTACGGCCAAGGCTTGTGATTGGGCCATAAACTCCTTAAACAAGGGTGTAAACTCACTTCTAAGGTGTTAGAAAGCCATCCAACACCACCAAAAGCCTTGGAATAAATCATAGGACCAACCAAAAATAGTTTAAGGGCTTTAAACACATCAAAACCTCACATATGAGAGTTTACGGCCATAGAACATGCCCCATGGCCGTAAACTCCTAAAAGTGTGTCAAATGGTGCCACAAATTCATTTCTAGGCTTGTAGAAATTTTTAGAATCACATGTGATTAATTTTGAGACCCTAAAACACTTATTCTAGGAGATATGAGAGTTTACGGCCATAGGCCCCATGCCAAGGCCATAAACTCCCTTAAGTGTTGTATTTGGTGATTTTAATTCATTCCAAGCCTTAGGTAAAATTATTCCAAGCATTTCTAAGTGTTAATATCCATTTGTGACCCTTTAAGCATCATAAACCACCCCACCATGAGTTTACGGCCGTAAACTCATGGGGAATGGGTGTTTAGGCCGTAAACTTCATTAGGGAGTTTACTCTTGGGGAGTAAACTCAAATCCCAAGTCCCTCGCTTCAATTCCCGTCCGTAGATATCACCCGGGTCACTCCAAACACCCGTTTTGAGGTGTTTTCGTTCGTTGGAGTGTAATATCATATCTAATTAGAGTTTATAAATCTAATTAGATATTTTTGTATTCCATTTCATATTACATAGGAACCTTGCATGTTATCAGGCCTCGATTCGACATTTAGCACCCGAAATCAACACATTTCCGCGTCCGGTGAGTTCATACCCCTACCCTTTTTCCATGTTTTTCACTGTTTTCACTGTTTTTCAGGGGGGAATACATGCAAAAGTACAAATATATTTTGTACTCAAACTGATTTTCAATTCAATGGTTTATTTACTAAATGTCCTGATTGTGATAACTGATGTTTTGAACTGCAGGTTAAATACAGATTTCTTTTAAATATTGTAATTATATTGTCTTTTGTAAAAGAAATCATACTAATTATAACTAAGTATGAATATGAATAACGAATATAACTAATAGGATAGAACGAGTGCGAATACGAATATAACTAAGTACAAATAAGAATAACGAATATAACTAATAGGATAGAACGAATGTGAATACGAATATAACTAAGTACGAATACGAATAACAAATATAACTAATAGGATAGAACGAATGTGAATACGAATATAACTAAGTACGAATACGAATAACGAATATAACTAATATGATAGAACGAATACAAATAAGCTTAGGACTACGAATGCGAAATAACGCCTTTGGATGACAGCAAGACTTCGAATATACAGCTAGTGTACGCCTTGAACGTCACCAGTGTTCCAAATACGAAAGTACGCCTCTGAACCTCTACTGAGTTTCAATTACATCCGCCTCAGAATGTCGACAGAGATACGAAAATAAAACTAATATACTCTTTTGGAATCCACCAGAATAATCGAAAATACTGTAATGTACGTTTCTGGTGAATCCAAATATACGAAAATACAACTAAGTTTGTAGGTTATAGTCATACGAATGTAGTATATCTAGGAGTTTAGAATACTTAACTAATATTACACATATGGTAAGTACTAATACTTTGAAATCAAACCTAAGAACCAAACAACTCAACACATAGGAAAATATGGGATTTTCCTGGAATAACATAACAACTAGTAACGAACTTAGAATCAAATAGCCAATTCAACACATAGGAAAATATGGGATTTTCCTGGATAGCATAACAAAACATAAGCGAATAAAGTAACAAACGAATAACTAAAACTATAAGGAAAATATGGGATTTTCCTGGAATAACACAACAAACCATTTTTGAAATTGTAACTAAAGATAACTAAACCATTTTATAAGAAAATATGGGATTTTATTGAATAAAAACTATTTCAGAAAGTAAAGGGAACTCGTTCTTTTCAAAACTAAACCGCTTATGAACTCACCAACTTTATGCTGATTTTCAAACTGCTTGTATTCTCAGGTCAGTGTTAGACAAGTACACCGCAACCTTTTGGAGAAGACGGAGCGTTCCGAAGACCCGTCTTTACTTTTGTTCATATTACATATGTAAAACACTTGTATAACTTTTTCTTTTAACCAGATGTAAACAATATTATGTAATGTAATGTTTTGTGATTACTGCTTTACTATGTGCATTGGATTTGATACTCAACGTGGAGTCAACCCCGGAAATGTTTCCGCCTTTGGTTTTCGAGGTGTGACAGATTGGTATCAGAGCCCTTGTTTATAGTGAACTGGTATACCAAAGCTTACATGGTATAAGACTATAAACATTAAAGGGCCTAAGTGCTCTGAACTAAAAGTATACTCTACGAATATAAGTATTTTCTAAAAGTATACAAGTATACCGACTGTCGAGATCCGTAACTACAAGTCGAACAAAACATAAGTAAATGGGTGTTGTACGCTGTGGTTAAACCTGGGCAGTTATGTAGTCGTGTCTAGGATCAATATAGCCTGGCCAACTATATTCATTCGAGACACGGCCAACATGTGTTGGGAGTGACTGTGGTATGCGGCATGCCTAAAACTTACCCTAATACCACAAACATCGAACCAGCGTCGTAATAAACCACGAAATACTATGGGAGTATTTCTCGAGCCAATCCTTGGTAGAAATCCTCGTTCATGCATTGTTCTTTGATCATTCCCTTAGCGATAATTTTCCCGCTTTGATAACTCTTTTCTACTTTATTGCTTGTTAGCATATATCTGTCATATCTCTTGATTCAATTCAGAGGACTTATCATCCTCTCTTCCTTGATCTTATTAGATCAAGATGCCTCCAAGAAAGAGACCCAGCTCTAAGACCAACAACCCTCCGCCACCACCTCCTCTTCAAATCGATCTGGAAACTCTTCAGGCAACCATTTCTGCCACAATATCAGCTCTCCTACCTCAATTTAACCCCAATGATTCCGGAAGTGGTTCCCAAAACCAAGAAGGTAATCAGGAACACCGGAAGGAGTGTTCCTATAAAGACTTTATGAACACAAAACCCACATTCTTCGATGGCACAGGGGGTGTCATTGGTCTAACACGGTGGTTAGAGAAAATCGAATCTGTTTTCGAGATCTGTGCCTGTTCGGATTCCGACAAAGTAAAGTTTGCCGCCTGTACCCTCCTCGATAAAGCTCTGACTTGGTGGAACGGCCGAGTCAAATCCCTGACTCTACCTGTAGCAAATGCTATGGGATGGGAAGTTATGAAGGAACTACTACGCGTGGAGTATTGCCCTCGGGGTGAAATCCAGAAGCTGGAACACGAGCTATGGAACCTGAAGATGAAAGGTTCCGATATCGCCTCTTACACTTCAAGGTTTAATGACCTGGCACTCCTTTGTTCGGGAATGGTTACCCCGGAAAGCAAAAAGGTAGAAAGGTTCATTTGGGGATTAACCCAGCCAACAAAAGGGAACGTTATAGCAGCAAAGCCAGATACCTATGACAGCACAAAATGTCTAGCGCAAACCCTGATCGACCACAGCGAAAACCAAGCAGAAGCAGATGCCACTCCCGAGCCAACAGAAAAGAGTGGCGAGAAAAGAAAGTTTTGGAAAAAGAAGAAGAAGAGTCAGTCTTCCCCAGAACTCTCGAAGAAACAGCAAATAGTGGCAGTCCACGCTACCACTATCCCTGCTGTTGTTTCTGTTGTCAATTCCACATCTCAAGCACCTGTCACCGGATATGCCGGTATCCTCCCATGGTGTAATCGTTGCAGCTACCACCATCGCATCCCTGGCCCTTGTCGTGCAAAGTTTTGTAGAAGTTGTGGCCAGGAAGGTCACCTCGCACGAACCTGCAAAACCCCAACCTCGTCAACTAGTCAGGCTTCCGGAGCAGGTATCGGTCAAACCTGCTACAGTTGTGGAGAGGTCGGACACTATAAGCGAAACTATCTGAAGACAGTAACATCTGGCAACACCGAGAGAGTCCTAACCATGGGACAAGAAAGGACAGCCGCCGATCCCACCGTTGCTACATGTATACTTCTCTTTGATAAATCTTGTGCCCGTGATCCTTCCCGATTCTAATGTTGTAAGAAATTGCTAATCATTCATTTAAATATTCTTCTAAAAAAAATCCTTCATTTATAATCGAAACGTGTGCCGTCAAAATGACCAACTAGTGAGCGAGAGAGAACGTTAACGCCATACCCCTAGATCGTATCCTTAATGCGGATGAATATTCCTTTCCATTCGATCTAATGGTAAATCTTTCATGGAAAGCATGATGCAATCTTGACATGGAATGACCGAGTCTCATTCATGCTGTTGTTCTTGTCTTCGAAAGAGTCGTCCATCCGAATCTATCCCTGACCCGACTCTCATGATCATCGACATCAAACCTAAATCCAACCTTCACATCTTCGTGCATTAAACTTAGAAAGTTTTCCATGCATTCCTCGACTAAGTGACATTCGGAAAGCGAAAATTCTACAGCTCCTTCCCTGATGCCTTTCCTGAAAACTTCCGAAATTTCCTTCCGAACGTCTGGCCAAGTCTAGTATCGACCTAATGCTTTGGAAAAGCGAAATACTTTCCTAGTGATTCAGTAGACTCTTCGCAACCCTTGTGGTATCAATTCCGTAACCTTCAAACTTCGATTACTCTCGGAACCTAGTAGCATCCATCTGATACTTCATGCAACGGTCTTTGAGAAGTATCTACCAAACGAAATCAAGATGCGTCCCGATAGTGAGGATTCACTAAGACGTCAAGCGAAGACCCGAAGCAGTAGATTTATCCTCGTATATCTTTTCACTTCACGATCTGTGTTCGAATCTTTGAATTTCGGGACGAAATTCCCTCTATCGGGGGAATAATGTAACAACCCGAAATTCATATCCCTAAATGTAACCCTTTTCGCGACTCGTTCCAATCATCCAATCGCCGTTTCCGATTTCGTTTCCGACGGCATTTTATTAAGTCATTATTGAATATTTTATTTTATGACTTAATAAGTGTCTTAATACCTGTAGAACTCATTCTAACGTCACATATTAATGCTTGGAACATTTCTAAAATCAACCATGTCGGGTTACGACAAATTGGCCGGGTGCGATCTAAAACCCCGTCTAAAGCCGGTATCGGGTAGCATTCCATCGTGTCCAAATCCCGAACACTATTTAAAGTGTTCTAAGACTTCATTTTGAAGCTTTTGCCTCATTCTACAACTATCACCCCAACCTCTCTCCTCAAACTAGAATTAAAGGTCCAAATCTCAAGTTTAAGGCTTCAAATCATCAAGGTACCTTCCCTAATTTGTTTTGGAACCTCTCTAGCCTTCAAATTTGAGTTTAAACCATGGATTAGGGCCATTACCATGAGTTTACGGCCCTAGAACTATCCTAGGCCGTAAACTCATATAAAAGGGGTTTTTGGAGCAACAAAACCCTTCCAAACCTCAATTGGACCTTGAATATGGCTAGAGGACCTTATGAAATGGAATTAAAATGCCTCAAAACAAGATTTAAAGCCTTGTATATGATTTTACGGCCCTGGAAGGTGCCTAGGCCGTAAACACATATTTAAAGGGGTTTTATGCCATTTAACCCTTCCAAGACACAAACAAGACTTAGATATGATTTTTAGAATATTGGAAATGGACCTAGAACACCTTAAACATAAATTTTGATGAGTTTGTGTGAGTTTACGGCCAAGGCTTGTGCTTGGGCCGTAAACTCCTTAAACAAGGGTGTAAACTCACTTCTAAGGTGTTAGAAAGCCATCCAACACCACCAAAAGCCTTGGAATAAATCATAGGACAAACCAAAAATAGTTTAAGGGATTTAAACACATCAAAACCTCACATATGAGAGTTTACGGCCATAGAACATGCCCCATGGCCGTAAACTCCTAAAAGTGTGTCAAATGGTGCCACAAAATCATTTCTAGGCTTGTAGGAATTTTTAGAATCACATGTGATTAATTTTGAGACCCTAAAAACACTTATTCTAGGAGATATGAGAGTTTACGGCCATAGGCCCCATGCCAAGGCCGTAAACTCCCTTAAGTGTTGTATTTGGTGATTTTAATTCATTCCAAGCCTTAGGTAAAATTATTCAAAGCATTTCCAAGTGTTAATATCCATTTGTGACCCTTTAAGCATCATAAACCACCCCACCATGAGTTTACGGCCGTAAACTCATGGGGATTGGGTGTTTAGGCCGTAAACTTCATTAGGGAGTTTACTCTTGGGGAGTAAACTCAAATCCCAAGTCCCTCGCTTCAATTCCCGTCCGTAGATGTCACCCGGGTCACTCCAAACACCCGTTTTGAGGTGTTTTCGTTCATTGGAGTGTAATATCGTATCTAATTAGAGTTTATAAATATAATTAGATATTTTTGTATGCCATTTCATATTACATAGGAAGCTCGCGTGTTATCAGGCCTCGATTCGACGTTTAGCACCCGAAATCAACACATTTCCGTGTCCGGTGAGTTCATACCCCTACCATTTTTCCGTGTTTTTCACTGTTTTCACTGTTTTTCAGGGGGGGGGGGGAATACAAGCAAAAGTACAAATATATTTTGTACTTAAACTGATTTTCAATTCAATGGTTTATTTACTAAATGTCTTGATTGTGATAACTGATGTTTTGAACTGCAGGTTAAATACAGATTGCTTTTAAATATTGTAATTATATTGTCTTTTGTAAAAGAAATCATACTAATTATAACTAAGTATGAATACGAATAACGAATATAACTAATAGGATAGAACGAGTGCGAATAAGAATATAACTAAGTACGAATACGAATAACGAATATAACTAATAGGATAGAACGAATGCGAATACGAATATAACTAAGTACGAATACGAATAACGAATATAACTAATAGGATAGAACGAATGTGAATACGAATATAACTAAGTACGAATACGAATAACGAATATAACTAATATGATAGAACGAATACGAATATGCTTAGGACTACGAATGTGAAATAACGCCTTTGGATGACAGCAAGACTTCGAATATATAGCTAGTGTACGCCTTGAACGTCACCAGAGTTCCAAATATGAAAGTACGCCTCTGGACCTCTACTGAGTTTCGATTACATCCGCCTCAGAATGTCGACAGAGATACGAAAATAAAACTAATGTACTCTTTTGGAATCCACCAGAATAATCGAAAATACTGTAATGTACGTTTCTGGTGAATCCAAATATACGAAAATACAACTAAGTTTGTAGGTTACAGTCATACGAATGTAGTATATCTAGGAGTTTAGAATACTTAACTAATATTACACATATGGTAAGTACTAATACTTTGAAATCAAACCTAAGAACCAAACAACTCAACACATAGGAAAATTTGGGATTTTCCTGGAATAACATAACAACTAGTAACGAACTTAGAATCAAATAGCGAATTCAACACATAGGAAAATATGGGATTTTCCTGGATAGCATAACAAAACATAAGCGAATAAAGTAACAAACAAATAACTAAAACTATAAGGAAAATATGGGATTTTCCTGGAATAACACAACAAACCGTTTTTGAAATTGTAACAAAAGATAACTAAACCATTTTATAAGAAAATATGGGATTTTCTTGAATAAAAACTATTTCAGAAAGTAAAGGGAACTCGTTCTTTTCAAAACTAAACCACTTATGAACTCACCAGCTTTATGCTGATTTTCAAACTGCTTGTATTCTCAGGTCAGCGTTAGACAGGTACACCGCAACCTTTTGGAGAAGACAGAGCGTTCCGAAGACTCGTCTTTACTTTTTTCATATTACATATGTAAAACACTTGTATAACTTTTTCTTTTAAACAGATGTAAACAATATTATGTAATGTAATGTTTTGTGATTACTGCTTTACTATGTGCATTGGATTTGATACTCAACGTGGAGTCAACCCCAGAAATGTTTCCGCCTTTGGTTTTCGGGGTGTGACACAAGGAATGGTTTCTAGTGCTCGGAGGGAGTGATGACTTAAAGGTGTGAGGGTATAGTGATGCCAGTTTCCAGACCGACAGGGACAACTACCGTTCATAGTCGGGATGTGTCTTTACCCTTAATGGAGGAGCAGTAACTTGAAAAAGTTCCAAACAGGAAACTGTAGTTGATTCAACGTGTGAATCAAAGTACATTGCAGCGAGCGAAGCATCAAAGGAGGTAATATGGTTGAAGAACTTCATTGGCAATCTTGGAGTTATGCCTGCTATAAAGGAGCCCATGGAAATTTTCTGTGATAATGAAGGAGCGGTTGCCTTGACCAAGGAACCGAGGGATCATGGTAGATCTCGGCATATCGACAGAAAATATCACTTTATTAAACATCGAGTAGAAGAAGGACACCTCGTGGTTAAGAGGATATCATCAGAAGATTACCCAGCTGATCCACTTACGAAGGGACTGAGCAGGGTTAAGCACTTGCAGCATGCTAGGAGTATTGGGCTGAAGGATGATATTAGTTTAGATTAGATAGTTTTCAAAACATGTAATAGATAAATGTAATTGACATTTGATGATTAAATGAAGGAGTATTATTTATAAGTAAAGTTACTGTCTTATGTTAATTGTTTAGCTATTGTTTCACTTTGCATGTTTTGACTTCCAGAATAATTGAGTTTATTAAGAATAATCGAATTATTCAAACTGTCCACAATCGTTCATATGTTGGAAGTAGTTATGAATGGAGATTGTCATGAATTGGTGTGTAGATTGTCTAAATGGTATTAGACATAGCAAGGGTTTGTTGCAACGTTCATGGGTGCTTATGAACAAGTTTTGAGCATTGGAATAAACTCGCGTTTGCTGGAATCACTTTGGAGTGATCGCAAGACGATAATATTATATGGTCTTAAAACCTAGATATATGGTTTATTATTATTTACTAATTGGTTGTACATTGATAATGCGAAACCGCATCAGTAAATTGATGTCATAAAATGCATTGTTGTGTATAGTTGATTAGTCGATAAGTAAATGCATATAAGTCGAAGTTTATCTGTTACTTTTATCCTAAGAGGGTAAAAGTGATATCACGGCCACTCGATGATTTGATTCGACTTATGTGTCAGGCCCGGTCAGGACTGAATTGATGTGTTCAATTAAGTTCTATGTCAAATGAATCTGAGATCGAGAAAATAGTTGCTGGACAAAAAGTATCACAATGTTTCATCAAATTGTCTGCACGATATCAAAACGGAGGACGGTACGATCCCTTATTTAAAGGACAGGTTACTGATAAGATCAGAGTTGACAGCGTCTTTGAGAGCTACGATTGCTAATCGGGTTGTGTTTGAAATTATAGTTACTAGACTTATCTAAGTGGGAGACTGTTGGATTAGTGTCTAAGGCTGTAACTATATTTGGTAATTACTTGACCCGGTTGTGCATGGTCCTTTTGGGTTGCCTTCACCATAGCAACTTGACAGGGTGATTTATAGAGAGAAGAGATATTATTATGTATTATAAGAATAATATATTAGAGGAATAATAATATTATTTGATTAATATAAGTCATAAATTAATTAGGAATTAATTTGATGACTTAAAGAGATTAATTGAATAAAGGGGCATAAACTGTCAAATGTGTGAAAGTTGAATTTTGAGCTAATAACCCTTATGGATATGGGTTGGACGATTTTAGGGATGTGGATCACCTAGAAATCGTCCAAAGCCTTATAAAGAGGGGAATTGGATTGCTTTGAGGCTAAGTTATCCAATTAGGGTTTTAAGGTGAAACCCTAGGAGGTCACAGTATAAATAGACCCTTAGGGTTCAAGAAATCGACCACTCCATGCTTGAGGAAACCCTAGAGCCGATTTCTCACCTCTCTCCTTCTCTCAAGTCATCTTCTTGCTAGTTGGTTTTTGTAAGCCATTAGAGGAGTGGCATTTGTGACTCTAAGATCCAAGAAGAAGAAGGTTTTCAAGCAAGTAACTCAAGGTATTATTCTAGATCTGTTCTCATATGGTTTGATTATTATTTTACATTAGATCTACCCATGAAAGTCTTGGATATATTGTATGTTCAATTAGAGAAACCTAGATCCAAGCTATAGGGTTGTATGCGCACATAGGAAAGTTCTTATGTCCAAAACCCATCAGTGGTATCAGTGCCATGATTGGTTTCAATTGAATATGATGCTTAACTGTTTTGCTCTCTTAAAATCGTTTTTCATCACCTCTGTTCGACCCAACTCGGCGAGTCAGTATTTGGACTCGGCGAGTTGGGCCTACTCGGCGAGTCCAAAGCTTGACTCGGCAAGTCCGAGTGTCAGACAGAAGATAATTCGGGATTTTATTACTGTTTTGTCTTGGATTGATACCTAAATTGTTTTATTATGTAAAAATCCAAATTTTGACTAAATTTAATGATTATCCTTGACATAAATATAGATAATTTCAAATCTTTTAAATATTGTTTATTTATGTGATAAATTTGGACTATTTAAGATTAATTGGTAATTATCTAATGACTAAAATTGGATTAGGTCAAATATAGATAATTATGAAATTAATTGTTTAATTTGAATTATTTGTTATTTGATCCCTATTGTTTTAAAAAGTTCAATTTCTATCCCGAACTTTTGAAATTTGAATTTTTTGATTAATAGTTCAATTTAGAAGAATTTAAATTTCAACCCCTAGAGTTTTACAAGTTTAAAATTCAACCCTATACTATTATATTATTAAAGGCTTAATATATATATATACATATATATATATATATATATATATATATATATATATATATATAAGTAAAATTAAAATGCTAGTCTTACCGTTAATAAGCCTCATTCACGAAGCCGTTCTATAAGGTGGGTATAAGGTTACTGCCTATAAAATGGCGCTTAATGGGTGTACACTCACACCCACCGCTTGCTTGACCGTTGGAGGGTCGTTAGCCGAACGGGTGGGATAGGGCAACTCTCTCTCTCCTCATTAATAAGTATAATGAACCTATAAAGTAACTAAACTATTTTATAAAATTCCCAATCTTAGTTACTTTTGGAAAAGTGAATTGATGCAATTCCATGAAATTGCACTTTGGACCCTTGCTAAGAAGTTAGTGGAGCGTGTGTGGTTTACCGGCACACTAATTGGCTCTAAGCAAAGGGTGATTCATTGTTTATCATAGCTCGATGAAGCGTGTGTGGTTTACCGGCACATCGAATAGATGATTATAACAATGAAGTCACCATGTAGATTTGGATGGTAATTCACACCCGCTTTGTGATCCTCGGTATCCCAGTCACAAACTAGAGGGGCATATTGAGATTTAAACATGCCATTGAAGAGTTCAATGAATCTCTAAAATCTAGGAATTCTCAATAAAACTTAAGGTTATGTTTTCGTGGTGAAGAATTAGTGAATTGTCATTCACTTACTTCCAAATTATTTGCATCATTGGATTACGGCATGCCTTTTCTAATAGGTAAATAATGTTGTTGGATCCTAGCCCTAATTTTTCATTTTGGGTGTTTAATTAGGGGTCCAATTCTAATCATACTTTGTACTTTCTATTTGTAGATGTCAAACGCAAACAACGTTGCTGCTAACTCATTTACCTTAATGAGTCTTTACCAAAAGGTGACCTTCGATGGTACGAACTTTAGCGAATGGATAAGATACATTCGCACCATTTCACGCTACGAGGACAAAGAGTATGTCCTCGACGAAAATCTCGAGAAGGTAAACTCGGAAATTGCAACTCCCGAAGAGATGGTTGTCTTTCAGACACACGAACGTGATGCAACGAAAGTCCATTGCATCATGATAGCCACTATGAACCAAGAATTCCAAAAGTCCTATGAGGACATGTATCCATATGAAATGCATCAAGACTTGATGGAGAGATACCACCAAAGCGCGAGGCAAGAGCGCTATGAGATCATCACCAACATGATCATCGCTAAGATGGGAAATGGAGAATCGTTGACTATGCACTTGCAAAAGATGCAACGATATGTTGATCGTCTTTGCAAGTTAAATGTTAACTTGGGGAGGATTTGGCCATCGACATTGTTCTTCATTCCTTGCCTTAATGCTACAACCAATTTAGGATGACCTATCACATGAACAAGGAAGAAGTCACCCTAAGCAAACTCCATGGACTCCTAAGGACTGATGAGAGCAACCTAAAGGAAAAGTCTGTTGCACCAACTCCCACACCAACCGCTGCTCCTGTTTTGGCTATAGGGCAGGGAAGGGGCAAGAAGAGGAAGGCTCCGTCAAAGAGCCACCGCAAAGGAAAGTCCCAAGATGGTTCCTCTTCTAGTGGGACCAAGGTTAATCCCGCTAAGCCCAACCCAAACCCGAAGGAGGCAGAGTGCCATCATTGCCACAAAATAAGGCATTGGAAGAGAAGCTGCCCGAAATATTTGCAAGCCATCAAGGATGGAAAGATCAAGCCATCTTTTGCAGGTATGTACACAATTAAATCTAGTAATTCATCTCAGACTATTTCTTGGGTTCTTGATACAGGATGTGGTTACCACATTTGTTCTGATTTACAGGGACTAAGAAGAGATGGAGATGTGGAGCAAGGAAGAATAAATCTAGTCATGGGAAACAGAAGATCGTCGCCTGTCACCAAGATTGGAGTATATTCTTTAGTGCTTAGTAATGGATTAGGTCTAGATTTAAATAATTATTGCTACTCGCCAGATATGGCAAGAAACATCATTTCATTTCATGGTTTGTTCAGACAAGGATTTAGATATTCGTTTAATAATATGAATGGTTCTATTTATGCTTATCTAAATGGTGTTTTATACTTTGAAGCAATGCCTTGTAATGGAATTTATGAAACTGTTATGGTTGTAGATAACCTAGGAAATGATGTGTTGTGTATAGATTCTTCCAATAGTATGGATAAAGCATCTTTGTGGCATTGTCGTCTTGGACATGTCAACAAGAAACGCATAGCCCAACTCCAAAAGGATGGAGTGTTGGAGTCATTCGACCTTAGGGAAGATGACATGTGCGAATCTTGTTTACTTGGAAAGATGTCCAAGTCACCATTCACTGACACTTGTGAGAGGGTGAGGGTTTATTGGATCTCATAAATACCGATGTATGTGGGCCTTTTAGATCCACCACAAAGGATGGAAACCGCTTCTACGTGACTTTCACCAATGATTATAGTAGATATGGGTATATTTACTTAATCAAGCACAAGTCTGAAACGTTTGAAAAGTTCAAAGAGTTCAAGAAAGAAGTGGAGAATCAATTGGGCAGGAAAATCAAGATGCTTTGATCCGATCGAGGAGGAGAGTACCTAAGTCTTGAATTCCACGACTATCTCAAGGAATGCGGAATAGTTTCGCAATTGACGCCACCTAGGACACCGCAGTTAAATGGTGTGGCAGAAAGGCGCAATCGAACCTTGTTGGACATGGTTCATTCTATGATAAGTCATGCTTCACTACCTATCTTATTTTGGGGGTATGCCTTAGAGACTGCCGCCCATATCCTTAACCAATTCGCTACAAAGAAGGTTGCCAAAACACCTCACGAGATATGGACAGGGAAAGCTCCCTCGTTGGCACATATCAAGGTTTGGGGTTGTGAAGTTTTCGTAAGACAAGAAACTCATGATAAGCTCGAACCTCATAGTGAGCGATGTATTTTCATTGGCTACCCGTAGAAATCCTTTGGATATCTCTTCTATAGACCGAGTGACAATGTTGTCTTTGTTGCGAGGAGAGGGGTTTTCCGAGAGAGAGACTCATAAGCTAAGGAGACAGTGGGAGGCAGATCGATCTTGAAGAGATTCAAGAGTCGAGTGATGAAGGAACCTCTACAGCTGGCACGCAACCCGAGGAGGAAACTCCGGTTCAACCAATTGATGAGTCCTTACCTCTTAGACGTTCCGAAAGATTTAGAGATCAACCCCAGTTATATGGTTTTCATATTACTACCGAAGGCGACACGTATATTAGTGATAGTACACTAATAAATCTAGATGAACCTAATTGCTATAAGGAAGCCATGGTAGGCCCGGAGTCTGAAAAATGGAAAGAGGCGATGGACAGCGAGATTCAGTCCATGTATGACAACCAAGTTTGGAATTTGGTTGACAATGTGCCTAGACGTAAGACGGTTGGGTGCAAATGGATCTTCAAGAAGAAGACCGACATGGATGGGAATGTGCACACGTATAAGGCACGATTGGTGGCGAAGGGCTTTACTCAAACTGCCGGAGTTGACTATGATGACACCTTATCACCAGTTGCTAAGATAAAATCTATTAGGTTAATGCTAGCCTTTGCCGCATTTATTGAATATGAGATATGGCAAATGGATGTCAAGACCGCTTTCCTTAATGGGAACTTGGCTGAGGATGTTTACATGGCTCAGCCAGAGGGTTTTTTCGATCCGAAGCATCCAAATAGAGTGTGCAAGCTTGAAAAGTCCATCTATGGACTTAAGCAAGCATCTCGCAGATGGAATCTTTGCTTTGATGAGAAAGTCAAAGAGTTTGGATTTGTATAAAGCGAAGATGAATCATGTGTATATGTCAAAGTCAGTGGGAGCATAGTTAGCTTTCTCGTTTTGTATGTCGATGACATACTGCTCATAGGAAACGACATCCCGACTTTGCAGGAGGTCAAGTCCTGGCTCGGGAAGTGCTTCGCTGTGAAGGACCTCGGAGAGGCTTCCTATATTTTGGGAATAAGGATAGTGAGAAAAAGAAGTAAGAGACTAATAGGACTTAGTCAGAACACTTACTTAGATAAAGTACTAAAATGTTTTAGTATGGAAAACTCTAAAAAGGGAGAACTACCAATACAAAGTAATACCAAGTTGAGTAAGACTCAAAGTCCGAGTACCAAAGCCGAGATAGCTGAGATGAGTCGAGTACCTTACGCTTCTGCAGTTGGCTTGATCATGTATGCTATGACTTGTACTCGTCCTGATGTGGCCTTTGCTTTGAGCATGGTCAGTAGATATCAAGGGAATCCTGGTAGAGCGCATTGAATTGCGGTCAAGAACATCCTTAAGTACCTTCGGAGGACCAAGGAATGCTTTCTAGTCCTTGGAGGGAGTGATGACTTAAATGTGCGAGGGTATAGTGACGCCAGTTTCCAGACCGACAAGGACAACTACCGTTCACAGTCGGGATGGGTCTTTACCCTTAATGGAGGAGCAGTAACTTGGAAAAGTTCCAAACAGGAAACTGTAGCTAATTCAACGTGTGAATCAAAGTACATTGCAGCGAGCGAAGCATCAAAGGAGGCATTATGGTTGAAGAACTTCATTGGCGATCTTGGAGTTGTGCCTGCTATAAAGGATCCCATGCAAATTTTCTATGATAATGAAGGAGCGGTTGCCTTGACCAAGGAACCGAGGGATCATGGTAGATCTCGGCATATTGACAGAAAATATTACTTTATTAGACATCGAGTAGAAGAAGGACACCTCGTGGTTAAGAGGATATCATCAGAAGATAACCCAGCAGAACCGCATATGAAGGGACTGAGCAGGGTTAAGCACTTGCAGTATGCTAGGACTATTGGGCTGAAGGATGATATTAGTTTAGATTAGATAGTTTTCGAAATATGTAATAGATAAATGTAATTGACATTTGATGATTAAATGAAGGAGTATTATTTATAAGTAAAGTTATTGTCTTATGTTAATTGTTTAGCTATTGTTTCACTTTGTAGGTTTTGACTTCCAGAATAATTATGTAACACCGTAAATTCCAAAACAATTTTCCGCATTCCATAAAAACACAAATTGTTTAACATTCATAAAACATTAATGTTTGAAACTCAATCCGTGCTGTATAAAAATTCCCAAGATCTGATAACATAAAAATCCTGTGTGTGTACTGATCAAGCCGGCGCCTTCCCACGGTCATCACTAGTACCTGAAACAAATAACACCAACACTGTAAGCATAAAGCTTAGTGAGTTCCCCAAAATACCACACATAAAACATATTAGCCACTCGAGGCTATAACTCTGTGGGTCCGTGGACCCTACTCTGTGAACCCTCCAGTTCTAACTCTGTGAACCTTCCGGTTCCAACTCTATAAACATGAACAACATAAATCACATAGAAATAATGCAGTACAACACATAACATACATATAGCATACAAATACTCTATCACATAACTCTAATTACCTACTCAAGGTAAAGTATAGTGAGAAGACTCACCTCGCGTATCTCGATAACTCGCAAATCTTGGAAATCACTCGTGCTCGATCCCCTGAGCTATAACCCTCCTATAACACAATATATCTCTAATTAACACTTTCACAACTAAGGTTGACTACCCTTATCAAGTCAACACTGGTCAACGCTCAACGGTCAACTTTGACCACACTCGGCGAGTGCACTAGAGCGACTCGGCGAGTCTACATGTGTTCACTGACTCCCTAGGATCCTCTCTTGACACGTCGAATACTTCCCTGACTCGACGAGTACCTGGCATGAATCGCGGGGCCACCACGACTCAACTTGCCGAGTCTCAAGAACAACTCACCGAGTTCCAGCTTGACTCAGTCCACCTGTCAACCCTCTCTGACTCTCCCTGACTCACCGAGTCAACCCCTTAACTCGGCAAGACCACTCGCTGAGTGGTTATGAACAATCTTCATGCTACTCGCCGAGTCTGTTCTTCGGACTTGGCGAGTCTATGCCATGCATGAACTCAAACTCACTCCTGAGGTTAGATCCGTTCCAGTAACTCATAGATCCAGTCCTTCCAAGCACATATATCACGTAAAGTTACAATCTTGGTGCTCATGCAAAGGTCCAAAGGCCTTATTTGATGATATGGTCTCTAGAATGCTATTCTAAGCTCATGGCCTCCATTAACACTCATAAATCTTGAGGGGAAAGAGTCTCTGGACCTCTTTGGGTCCAGATCTAAAGCATCAACACAAGAGGAGGCCATTTACTCCAAGAATCATTCCACAAAGAAGCCCTAACTCTAAGATTTACACCAAGGACTGAGAAAGGAACGAATGGTTACCTCAAATGAAGTCTCTGAACTCAGGAATCACTGGATTAGCACCTCCTTTGGTCTCCTCTTGCCTTGATCCTCTTCTATATGCAAAATCACCCACAAATAATTAAGGATCTTCCTCTTCTCTCTCACAAAATGCTCAAGGACTCTTTTAGGGTTCTCTCGGGGGTTGGTGGCCGCAAATGACGGCCATAAGCCCCTTTAAATAGGTCTCATACCCTGGAATTTAGGGTTTCATTAAACAGCATGGACTCGCTGAGTCTACCTTTTGGACTCACCGAGTCCAGACGCGAACCCTTGCCCAAACCGCGATCATACTCGGCGAGTTTGAGCTCCAACTCACCGAGTCTCCTCACAAAACACCAAAAATTAGAAGAATAAATAATACCTGGGAATCCGGGCTATTACAATTCTCCCCCACTAGAACTAGACTTCGCCCCCGAAGTCTCGCTCTGCAAACAACTCCGGATGCTACTCACGCATCTCATGCTCCGGCTCCCAAGTCATCTCGGACCCCTTACGATGTTGCCACTGAACCAAAACCAAGGGTATCTCGTTGTTCCTCAGAACCTTGATTTTCCGATCTCGGATTGCCACAGGTCTCTCAGCATAATTCAGGCTCGCATCCACCTGAATATCCTCTAATGGAACCACTGCCGACTCATCGGCTATACACTTCCGCAGTTGCGACACATGGAAAGTGTCGTGAATCTGCCCCAACTCTGCTGGCAAATCCAAACGATAGGCTACCCGGCCTACCCTCGCGATCACTTGGAATGGACCAATATATCGGGGCCCCAACTTGCCCCTCTTCCTGAATCGAATCACTCCTTTCCAAGGAGAGACCTTCAGGAGTACGAGGTCGCCGAGCTGAAACTCAAGCTCGGACCGGCGTCTGTCTGCATAACTCTTCTGACGACTCTGAGCGGTCAACAACCTCTGTCTGACCTGCTGGATCTGCTCTGTCGTCTGAAGCACGATCTATGTACTGCCCATCACACGCTGTCCAACCTCTCCCCAACAAATGGGGGTCCGACACCTCCTCCCATACAACAGCTCAAAGGGCGGCTTACCAATGCTCGAATGATGGTTGTTGTTGTAGGAAAACTACGCCAAGGGCAAGTACATATCCCAACTTCCCCCGAAATCCAACACACATGCCCGAAGCATGTCCTCGAGCGTCTAAATTGTCTGTTCACTCTGTCCGTCCGTCTGGGGGTGATATGCGGTACTAAAATGCAGTCTAGTACCCAACTCCTCGTGAAACTTCTTCCAGAATCTGGAAGTGAAACGCACATCACGGTCTGAAACAATCGAGATTGGCACTCCATGTCGAGACACCACTTCCCTCACATACACTTCTGCCAATTTATCTGCTGAAGAACTCTCGCTGATAGCAAGAAAGTGAGCGCTCTTCGTCAACCTGTCCACAATCACCCAAATTGCATCAACTCCCCTGGCAGTCCTTGGCAATTTGGTGATAAAATCCATGGTGATCTGTTCCTACTTCCATTCGGGAATCTCCAACGGCTGCAACTTACCATGCGGTCTCTGGTGCTCGGCTTTGACCCTACGGCAGGTTAAGCACCTCTCAACAAAGCACGCAACGTCCCTCTTCATACAGGGCCACCAATACTCTTTCCTTAGGTCCAAATACATCTTAATGGCCCCAGGATGGATCGAAAATTTCGACTGATGAGCCTCTTCCATCAAAATGGTACGCGTTCCTCCCACAAACGACACCCAGATACGCCCCTGGAATGTCATAAGCCCCCGACCATCGGTAACGAACTCTGAAATCAATCCAACAACTCGCTCTTTCTTATGCATCTCTGGCTGCACAGCCTCGGCTGCCCCACGAATGGCATCCAACACTGGAGCTATCACGGTCAATCTCAAACATACATCCCGCAGCGGGGTGCTCTCCGCCCTGCGACTCAGTGCATCGGCCACAACATTAACCTTGCCTGGGTGGTACAGGATCTCACAATCATAATCCTTGACCACATCCAACCACCTTCTATGTCGCATATTTAGGTTGGGTTGATCCATCAAATACTTCAAACTCTTATGGTCCGTGTATATCGTACACCGAACCCCATATAGGTAGTGACACCAAACCTTGAGGGCGAACACCACTACCCCAACTCTAGATCATGGATGGGATATCTCATCTCATGAGGCTTCAGCTGCCTCGATGCATATGCTATCACATGCCCTCTCTAAATCAGCACCGCTCTGAACCCCAAAATCAACGCATCACAGTATACCACAAAGTCCTCCATTCCTTCCGAGAGGGCTAACACCAGGGCCTCGCATAACTTTTGGCGAAGCGTCTCAAAGGAGGCATGATGCTCGGGGCCCCATGAAAAAGCGACACCCTTCCGGGTCAACCTGGTGAGTGGCACTGCGATCTTAGAGAAATCCTTGATAAATCTCCGATAATAACCTGCCAACCCTAGGAAACTCCTGATCTCGGAGGGTGACCTCGGCACCTCCCAGCTCATCACCGCCTCAACCTTGGCCGGGTCGACCAATATCCCTTTCTGGTTAACGAGATGTCCTAGGAACTGGACCTCCCACAACTAGAAATCACACTTGGAGAATTTGGCATAAAGCCTCTCCGATCTTAAAACTCCGAGAATCTCCCTCAAATGCTCCTCATGCTGCTCTCTAGATCTCGAATATACCAAAATGTCGTCGATGAATACAATCACCGACCGATCCAGCATCGGCCTGCAAACTCGGTTCATGAGATCCATGAACACTGTCGGGGCATTGGTGAGCCCGAAAGGCATCACCACAAACTCGTAATGCCCATAACGCGTCCTGAACGCTGTCTTTTGGACGTCCTCATCTCGCACCCTCACCTGATGATATCCAGACCTCAAATCGATCTTGGAGAACCAAGATGCTCCCTGTAACTGATCGAACAAATCGTTGATCCTCGGCAACGGGTAACGGTTCTTGACCGTCAGCTTGTTCAACTCCCGGTAATCAATGCACATCCGGTGTGAACCATCTTTCTTCTTGACAAACAGAATAGGCGCTCCCCACGGCAAGCTGCTCGGCCGAATAAACCCCTTCCCCAACAGCTCCTGAAGCTGCGAGGATAACTCTTGCATCTCTGGAGGTGCAAGGCGATAAGGAACCTTAGCGATAGGCGCGGACCCCAGAACCAAATTGATACTGAACTCCACTTGCCTCATAGGAGGCACACCTGGCAAATCCTCAGGAAATACATCCGGGAACTCACGCACTATCGGAACCTCCTCAACTGACCTCGGTCTCACGGAATCCTCCCGCGTATCCATCACATACGCCACAAAACCCTTACAGCCCTGCTGTAGACACTGCCTCGCCCTAGCGGCCAAACAAAACGCTGATCCCGAACGTGTACCCTCGTCGTACACTGTAAGAACTCCCCCACTAGGGTCTCGTATGGTCACCAACTGTCGCTCGCAGTCGATAACTGCACTGAATCTGCTCAACCAGTCCATGCCCACAATGACACAGACATCACCCATCGCAATAGGAACCAAATCAATTGGGAACTTAACACCGAAAATCTCGAATACGCACCCTCAGAGAACCTCCGTAGCATATATAACCCTCTCGTCAGCTATGGAAACTCTCAGAGGCCGACTCAACGCCTCACGACTAACACTGATATGCTGACTAAAAGCCAATGATACAAAAGACCGACTCGCACCCGAGTCAAATAAGACCAAGGTAGGTACAGAATTTAAAAGAAAAGTACCTACACATAACATAATATAAGCATAATATCTCAACATCAAAATAAATACATGAAAGAATACATACCAGCCACAACATCGGGCGCTGCGCGGACCTCCTCCGCGGTCAATTGAAAAGCTCTCCCTCGTTCCCTCGGCGCCTCGGCATTCACTAGCCGACTCTCGGTAGCTCTGATGGCGGCAGGGGTAGATCCCTAAGGTGCTCCCTGAGATGATCCTCGCAATTGCGGACACTCTGCCTTCCGGTGTCTGGTCTAGTGGCAGTGGAAACACACCGCAAACCCCTTGGGGCAGTCCTAGGCCATATGCCCCTCCTTGCCACACTTGTAGCAAGATCCCGCTCTACAAACTCCATCATGACCCTTGCCGCACTTCCCACAAGTGCGGCCCTTCTGGATTCCTGATTTGGGATCAGCGGGCTTGGCCCGCTTGGCTATCGGCTGAGACTACGCCGCTTGTCGATCCCTCCCTTGAGACTCCTCCTCCTCCCTGGCCTGAGTCTCTAGCTCAATCTCCTTCTTCCGGGCATTTGCCTGAAGCTCAGCAAATGTCCGGTACGAGGAGTTCGCCACGAACTCCCTAATGTCTCGCCTCAAGATACTCAAATATCGGCTCATACGTGCCTGCTCAGTGGACACGTGCTCAGGACAAAACATCGCCCTCTCATGGAACATACTGGTAATCACCGTAACAGACTCAGGTGCCTACTTGAGGGTCAGAAACTCCTGGGCCAAACGCTCCCTCTCCACCTGGGGAACGTACTCATCTCGGAACATGGCAGTGAACCTCTCCCAGGTCACTGCCGCAAGCTCAGCAGGCGTAAAGTGCGCCGTCACAAACTTCCACCAGTCCTTCGCTCCTAAGCGAAGCTGGTTTAGCGCGAACCGTACTCTTAAATTCTCAGCAGATGAGCAAGTGAAGAAACACCCCTCTATGTCAAAAATCCATCTCATAGCCGCCACCGGGTCCTGAGTCCCATCAAACTCCGGTGGTTTTGTGTTGCTGAACTCTCGAAACAGCAACGCATCACCACCTTGCGGCCTCGCGGCAGCAATAGCTGCGGTGGCCGCTGCAACAGCAGCCTCAGAAAGAGCGGCATAACGCTCGTCGAAGGTCTCAATCAACGTGGTCTTAATAGACCCGAACATCTCTGGTATCTCTGCCCTGATGGCCACAGCCACCTCCTCATGGATGATCCGGCGGATCTCCTCATCACTGGCCCCACTGCTCTCAGGCATAAGACGTGTCCTCACCATGATCTACCTCTGAAATACAACATACGATAAATTAGAATCCATTCGAGCATACTCACACTCGACAACTCATTCCTCCTTGATCCTTGGTATTCCAAAGATTCCTACTTGGATTGTACACTGCTCCGGTGCTTTCAGTAGTACGGGCCCAATACTACTGTCTGCACCGTATCAGAATACACCCCAAGTCCTCCTCGTCGGATCCCAAATTCCAAGTACTCTATCATGCATAATCCACTCTCTAACATATCTCTCATAAGCCCCACGCTGCTACCTACTCACTCTCAAGCATCTCATAGCAGCTCACCTCTCCCTAGGCTAAGGCATCACAAATCAGGCCACTCTAGTCCAAATAGGAGTACCTAGCCTACTCTAGCATGAGAATACATCATATCAATATCAATATCGCATAACATGAGGGTATTTTGGGAAATCACCGTTCGGGCACGGACTGATCGTACACACAACTCTACTCTGCGTTCTTTCAAAAAAATCTTTTACTCTTTTTGAAAATACTTCTCAAATCCTCATTTTGAGTTCAAATACGCCCGAAGGTGTACTTGAATCCCTCAAACCAAGGCTCTGATACCAATTTGTAACACCGTAAATTTGATAACAATTTTTCGCATTTCATAAAAACACAAATTGTTTAACATTCATAAAACATTAATGTTTGAAACTCAATCCGTGCTATATAAAAATTCCCAAGATCTGATAACATAAAAATCCTGTGTGTGTACTGATCAAGCCGGCGCCTTCCCACGGTCATCACTAGTACCTGAAACAAATAACACCAACACTGTAAGCATAAAGCTTAGTGAGTTCCCCAAAATACCACACATAACACATATTAGCCACTCGAGGCTATAACTCTGTGGGTCCGTGGACCCTACTCTGTGAACCCTCCGGTTCTAACTCTGTGAACCTTCCGGTTCCAACTCTATAAACATGAACAACATAAATCACGTAGAAATAATGCAGTACAACACATAACATACATATAGCATACAAATACTCTGTCACATAACTCTAATTACCTACTCAAGGTAAAGTATAGTGAGAAGACTCACCTCGCGTATCTCGATAACTCGCAAATCTCGGAAATCACTCGTGCTCGATCCCCCGAGCTATAACCCTCCTATAACACAATATATCTCTAATTAACACTTTCACAACTAAGGTTGACTACCCTTATCAAGTCAACACTGGTCAAATCTGGTCAACGGTCAACTTTGACCAGACTCGGCGAGTGCACTAGAGCGACTCGGCGAGTCTACACGTGTTCACTGACTCCCTAGGATACTCTCTTGACACGCCAAGTACTTCCCAGACTCGACGAGTTCCACCTGGCATGAATCGCAGGGCCACCATGACTTAACTCGCCGAGTCTCAAGAACAACTCGGTGAGTTCCAGCTTGACTCAGTCTACCTGTCAACCCTCTCTGACTCTCCCTGACTCACCGAGTCAACCCCTTAACTCGGCAAGACCACTCGCTGAGTGGTTATGGACAATATTCATGCTACTCGTCGAGTCTGTTCTTTGGACTTGGCGAGTCTATGCCATGCATGAACTCAAACTCACTCCTGAGGTCAGATCTGTTCCAGTAACTCATAGCTCCAGTCCTTCCAAGCACATATATCACGTAAAGTTACAATCTTGGTGCTCATGCAAAGGTCCAAAGGCCTTATTTGATGATATGGTCTCTAGAATGCTATTCTAAGCTCATGCCCTCCATTAACACTCATAAAGCTTGAGGGGAAAGAGTCTCTGGACCTCTTTGGGTCCAGATCTAAAGCATCAACACAAGAGGAGGCCATTTACTCCAAGAATCATTCCACAAAGAAGCCCTAACTCTAAGATTTACACCAAGGACTGAGAAAGGAACGAATGGTTACCTCAAATGAAGTCTCTGAACTCTGGAATAACTGGATTAGCACCTCCTTTGGTCTCCTCTTGCCTTGATCCTCTTATATATGCAAAATCACCCACAAATAATCAAGGATCTTCCTCTTCTCTCTCACAAAACGCTCAAGGACTCTTTTAGGGTTCTCTCTGGGGTTGGTGGCCGCAAATGACGGCCATAAGCCCCTTTAAATAAGTCTCATACCCTGGAATTTAGCGTTTCATTAAACATCGTGGACTCGCCGAGTCCGGACGCGAACCCTTGCCCAAACCGCGATCATACTCGGCGAGTTTGAGCTCCAACTCGCCGAGTCTCCTCACAAAACACCAAAAATTAGAAGAATAAATAATACCTGGGAATCCGGGCTGTTAAAAATTGAGTTTATTAAGAATAATCGAATTATTCAAACTGTCCACAATCGTTCATATCTTGGAAGTAGTTATGAATGAAGATTGTCATGAATTAGTGTGTAGATTGTCTAAATGGTATTAGACATAACAAGGGTTTGCTGCAACGTTCATGAGTGCTTATAAACAAGTTTTGAGCATTGGAATAAACCTGCGCTTGCTGGAATCACTTTGGAGTGATCGCAAGACGATAATATCATATGGTCTTAAAACCTAGATATATGGTTTATTCTTTACTAATTGGTTGTACATTGATAATGCAAAACCGCATCAGTAAATCGATGTCATAAAACGCATTGGTGTGTATGGTTGATTAGTCGATAAGTAAATGCATATAAGTCGAAGTTTATCTGTTACTTTTATCCTAAGAGGGTAAAAGCGATATCACGGCCACTCGATGATTTGATTTGACTTATGTGTCGGGCCCGGTCAGGATTGAATTGATGTGTTCAATTAAGTTCTATGTCATATGAATCTTAGATCGAGAAAATAGTTTCTGGACAATAAGTATGACAATGTTTCATCAAATTGTCTGCACGATATCAAAGCGGAGGACTGTACGATCCCTTATCTAAAGGACAGGTTACTGATAAGATCAGAGTTGACAACGTCTTTGAGAGCTACGATTGCTAATCGGGTTGTGTTTGCGTTTATAGTTACTAGACTTATCCAAGTGGGAGACTGTTGGATTAGTGTCTAAGGCTGTAACTATATTTGGTAATTATTTGACCTGGTTGTGCATGGTCCTTTTGGGTTGCCTTCACCATAGCAACTTGACAGGGTGATTTATAGAGAGAAGAGATATTATTATGTATTATAAGAATAATATATTAGAGGAATAATAATATTATTTGATTAATATAAGTCATAAATTAATTAGGAATTAATTTGATGACTTAAAGAGATTAGTTGAATAAAGGGGCATAGACTGTCAAATGTGTGAAAGTTGTATTTTGAGCTAATAACCCTTATAGATATGGTTTGGACGATTTTAGGGATGTGGATCACCTAGAAATCGTCCAAAGCCTTATCAAGAGGGGAATTGGATTGCTTTGAGGCTAAGTTATCCAATTAGGGTTTTAAGGTGAAACCTTAGGAGCTCACATTATAAATAGACCCTTAGGGTTCAAGAAATCGGCCACTCCATGCTTGAGGAAACCCTAGAGCCGATTTCTCACCTCTCTCCTTCTCTCAAATCAACTTCTTGCTAATTGGTGTTTGTAAGCCATTAGAGGAGTGACATTTGTGACTCTAAGCTCCATGAAGAAGAAGGTTTTCAAGAAAGTAACTCAAGGTATTATTCTAGATCTGTTTTCATATGCTTTGATTATTAGTTTACATTAGATCTAGCCATGAAAGTCTTGGATATATTGTATGTTCAATTAGAGAAACCTAGATCCAAGCTATAGGATTGTATGTGCACATAGTAAAGTTCTTATGTCCAAAACCCATCAGGATCATCATCGGGATGGACACTACTGCTAAGGGGATTCCTCGGCAATAAATGTCCTAAAGACAACCATGTGGGGGATGGAGTACACTGGTGAACACATCGTTCACAAACACCTACAGGTTGCGAGCCTGCTTGTGTTCAACTGGACTGTCTAGAAGAGTCCGTGGTCGTCATCCATACTCCGCTAGATGACAGAATCAACAACATCAACATCGAGGCCTCTCATCATTTTATCACACATCACCTATTACATCTACCCATGTTTTACCCCCAACATTTTCGTAGATATAAAATACATATATAGTTTTAATCATTGAAAACAGGTATAAAAACGTTCATCCAGCATAGATAGCAAGTATTCAAATAATATGCACACATAGCACGTAATTTATATAGAATACTTCATATCTATGTGTAAGCTAAAAGTAACTATGCACTCACCTGAAAGGTGGTGGCTCAACACTCGGACAGTGCTTCGATACTCTTAAAACAATTTTCCTTCGATAAAAACTTAGTATCAATACCACTAGGGTTTAGTCTAACGTCAACTGCGACAAATTAATAGTCTAGCTATTATTATTATTATTATTATTATTATTATTATTATTATTATTATTATTATTATTATTATTATTATATAAGCGTTAAATAACACTCAATATAACTCATAATAATAGCCCATATAATTATTTTAAGGACCTAATAACATTACTATAATTATTTGAAAGCTATATTAAAAATTGCATAAGCGTAAATCACTTACAGCAGATTTTAAAGAAAACTGGGCTTTGCTCAGAGCAGTGTTTCCGAAACCAAAAGACCCTTTTTCTCGGGACTCCGAGAGCCTCGGGGCTTCCTTCGGGTGCTAGGGAGGTTCCCTAGGGTTTAGGAGTGTTTAGGACACTTAGAGAGAGAAAGAAGTTAAAGAGAGAGTGAAGAAAGGTGTGAAAATGCATGATCTCTCGGCCACCTATTATAGCCTGCGAGGCCTCGGATTACGCTGGGCGTAGTCCTTGGCTACGCTGGGCGTAAGGCTCGGATAAGGTTGCCACTCGGATCCAGCTCTCTCTCAACATCGAAAGAGATAAGGGTGAGGGTACACGGGGCGTACTGAATTCGGACGTGGGGCGTATGCGAGGGGCTATGTGGCGTAATCCGAAGCGAGGCCTGATCAGCGATGGACGGTCCGGACGTTGCCACATCATCTTAGTTTCGCAATTTTCCTTCTCGACTTCTAAAAATCATAACTTTTGCATACGAGCGCCGTTTTCGACATTCTTTATATCCACGCGAAGGTGGGAACGTACTCTACAACTTTCGTTTATACTCCGTTGGCTAATTTTGATTTTATTTTAAAAGTTATGTTATTAACAGGCCGGGACAGGATTGATCTATTAAATTCTCATAACATCTTCATCCGACGTCCGTTTTTGCCCATCTTTTTCTCGTTACGCTACTCTTAATGAGATCTTTGATTCTCGTTCAAGTCCTGTCGGCTAAAAACCGCTCCATCTAATATTCGAATTTCGGGTTGTACACGGCTAAGCCGAAACTTCGAAAAATCATAACTTCTTCATACGAAGTCAGATTTGGGCGTTCTTTTTATGGACACTCTCGGTTTAACGCATTCTACAACTGCCGTTTAGATCGCTAAGGCTAAATATCGCTTTATTGTAAATTCACTATTTATGCTTCCCGGTATCGTGCCGGTTCCGTCACAAAACTTCGACGGGTCATAAATTCTTCGTTATAACTCGGATTTCGGCATTCTTTATATCCCCAGAATCCTTGTTTCGACCACTACAACTTTATATAAAGATATCGGGCTTATCTCACACTTTAATTTTGACGTTTATTTTTATTCTTTATTAATTATACATTTATAATTAAATAATAAGCACATAACTACACATAATACACATAATACTCAAATATTTCATCTTTATTACTTCAAAAAGAGTTACAACAGTTGACCTAGACTATTACATTGTCAAAAATGTTTAGCCCTGAAACCCGGGCGTTACACCAGATTTCCCAACCTGACCCACTCAGTTTATTTATACTACAAGTGTTGTTATGACGTCACATTACACTGAGAGATTAAGGAGATGTAAATCACTAGTGATAATGAATATAAGTTATGTTTATGCTTATGTTTATGTGTTGATGATAACATCCCAAACGTTTTAAAATGAATAAAATACGTTTTTTCGAAAATGTTTTGATAACGTATTTATCATGTTTTTCTGGGAACAAATTCCGCAACATTTTTATGAAAAGAAGTACTCTGATTTTTATAAAGCATAAACAATAATCGGCCTTTTCTGGATGTGAAAATGGGGATATCACAGTTGGTATCAGAGCATTAGTTTAAGCGAACTAGGAATTTGTAGGATTTCTAGACTTAAACTTAGAATGCTAACCGATGATTGTGAGATGTGAGCACTAGCTTATTTTAGGAATTGTGCCTAAAAATGTTTTTATGTGCTAAATGCTTTGTGCCTGATATGTTGTTTTTTGTTCGGATCTATGGTCTATTGCCGACCGGATCTGGAAACTTTATGTGTTCAGGTTTCTAAACGTTTAATTACGGTATTAGAACTGGCATATAACTTTTCAGAGTAATAAGGAGATTTATAGGTCTATCATAAATAAAATCTTTTCTATCTTAAATTCTCGTCTCGGTACACCGAACGTCTGCTTGTGTGTACAAAACAAGAGGAAGATGACAACCTGAGCCTAAGAATGTGATGGGTCATGCATCGGTCGTTGCGCCTGCACCCGAACCTATCACAATGGCAGAAGTTCAGGAAGTGATGCGAACCATGATAGACTGAGAAAATAGAGGAAATGAGATGGCTTACGATACTGAATGATACCTATCAGAAGATATCATAAGAGAGGTATCTTGCCTTTAGAATACGTTTGATAAAATAGCAGTACGTCTATAGAAGTAGGGTACATTTGAATGTACACATTTGATTGGCGGGATGATATAACGATTGGTGTAATTCCTAAAGTTTTCCTATCATCTAGAATGTCCATTACCAAACGAGTTGAAGCAGAATTGATGATTGAAGATATGCATGGAAGAAGTTCTAGTAGAGTCTAGGGAAATTTTTATGATTATTTGGACACACTCGTATGTGTTAAATTGTTTTGTGATTTTAGGACTTGGGGATTGCGAGACAATACTTGGGACGAGTATGAGTAGGTGTGAAAGGTAGTAGATGCATATACTACTGGAAGCAAATGACTCATGCTTGGATCAGGGAAAGTCACAAGGTTACCAAGAAGCTAGTAATTGATTCTGTTTTATTCAAGTATGTCGTTACCATTGTTTCGGTAATGACTAAGAAGATTGTTGATATTCTGACCCTAGTGGTCATATCGAATTGAGTCCGACTACGCTGAGTATGCTACGTGGTTCAGAGAACCAAGTTCGATGTAGCACCCGACTTAAGCCGGAAGAATTAATCAAAGCGATCAGTAGAAGTATCGCGACGATTGCTAGAAATGCTACCTTTTGAGATGTGATTAGAACATGAAGGAAGGTATAGTCTGTTCTGGAATTTGACTCTAAAAGACCTGAGTCCAAGCAATGCATCATACGATGAGAGGTCATTAGAATATGACCCATCGGTCTATTATGATAATCGAAGGAAGAAAATTATCTCAAGTTTGTTAAAGAATGAGTCTCCAATAAAGATCGAGATCGCGAAATGAAGATCATGATTGGAAGTCTAACATGAGAGAGAGAGCGTGTCCAAGATCGGCCACCGCCTGCTGTGACAACCCGAAATTTCCATTTTGTACGAACAATATCTATTCAATAGAAGTTAGTCCAGTTTCAGTGATTTTCAGACTTTTCCGAATAAGTTTGTGTACATTAGGGCTTACGTTTAAGGAGATATCAGGAGAGTGGATGCTCCTGGGTTTGTGAAACTTGAGCATTTCAAAACTTCATAATGTTATAGTCCATTTCCGGAATAAAAATATTTTTGCCAAAAATGTTTCAGGACTATAAATAGAATTCTGAACCAAATTATTCATTATTCACATTTCCAACTAGAGAAAAGCCATTTTCTCTCTCACGGATCTTCGGTTTTTTATCCCAAATCGTGAGTCTACTTTCCTAGATGTGTTTTAATACTAGTTATATGCTTAATAACATTGTTTACATGTCTAAAATGAGAGATCCGGGAGTTTACCGCCCAAGAATGTTCTTGGGGAGTAAACTCCAAAACGAAGCCTAAAAGCCACCTAGTCCCATTTCCTTGTTAGGTAGCTAGTTAAGGACAATATGTATGATCTTTTAAAGCTAGAACACAATCAAGAACAACTAGTTTTAGGAGTTTACGGCCCAAGAGATTCTTGGACCGTAAACACCTTTTTTAAGGGCTTAAAGTGCCCTAAACACCCCTTAAGGCTTTAGACATTAACCCTCTATTACTTGTAGCTTGAATGGGGAGTAAAACACATCAAAATCATCCCTAAAAGGGAGTTTACGGCCAAGAAATACTCTTGGGATGTAAACTCCAAGTAAAGGCACCAAAGTGTGCCTAAAGTCCCTTATAGCCTTAAACAAAAGTCTAGAATTTATCCTTTGTGTGCAAGAGGCTTAAAAGAATTAAAACACCCACCCCATAGGAGTTTACGGCCGTAAACTCTAGGGGATATGGTCTTTAGGCCGTAAACTCCTCAAAGGAGCATTCTAAGGCCCTAAACTACCTAAAGGATTAAAGCACCAATGCTAGGCTTATTCTAGAATTCATTTAACACTTCAAAACACCCAAAACAACCAAGTCAAGAGTTCACAGCCGTAAACTCAAGGGTTTACGACCGTAAACTCCAAAGGTGGGGTTTTTTGGGTGGTAAACTCATATACAAGGTCATTTGGTACATTAGACCCCTTTAGCCTTGTCCCGTAGTAACTTAGATGCAACCATTAGGACCTATATCACTTATACAAAGTGTTTACATGTTCCTAAGTGTCCCAACTTATTTCATTAAGTTATTATTTGGCTAATTAGTTATATATATGCTTATTATATGATAACTAGGCTCGTGCATGTGAACAAGTCTCCGTTTGCCACCTAGCACGGTATTCGACACTACAATCCAAACAGCTCACCACAAGTGAGTTCATACCCCTTTAAATTAACCTTTGAAATACTTTAAATGTTTTAAATACTTTATGGGGGGAATACAAGTTCAATGCTTATAGTTATTGAAACCAATCACATGTGATTGCATTAATCACATGTGATTAATAACTAGAAAACCAATGATTTTATCACTGTTCAAACTGTTTATCAAACTGCTTTACTTTGAAATGTTTTACAAACTCTTTTACTTACCAAATACTTTTATTTAAACTTTGTTATACTTCTTATAAATTGCATGCCCATATATGTATAGATATATAAGCAATGTTTAAAGGGCTTAGGAAGGCCATCCGCCCTATTTCCTTTTTCTCGATTTGGATGTGGTCTGGTGGGATTTTGGGTGACCATCCGAAGGTCGTTTCAATATTAGTTATATATCAATTATACATATATAGACATAAAAGTACTTCCATATTCATGCGTACTATACACATTACTAGTAAGTTACCATCGGGGTAACACACGATCATACTACTACAACTGTTAGATCAATGAGTCAGTTCATTCATGAGTCTATACATTACATTACTACTAGAACATATACAACTATACTAGGAGGAGAACATATACAACTATACTAGAACGAGAAACATTACATTACATATACAAGAATACGTTAACAATTGTAATCCACTGTATCGGAGCATGCCTTAAATGTCATGGCCCGAGTTGTAGCCAGAATTCTCTTGGAAGGAGAGCATGAGTTTGCGTATAGATCTATACTGGATTGACTATCCTACACCTTGCTGCTAGCTACAGCCGGACCTGCAGGTCTGCAGGTGCCAAACGTCATTTCGTTAATACGACCATTCGTATGTCGTTGTTACCAGTCGATAGTATGGTGCAATTATCACATTATACCTTAATATAAATCCGGTTTAAGGTAGTTCGTACAGCAGTAGTTCCTATAATACAAAACTACAGTACTACAATGATTTACCCATTACATATTTTTAGTGATAACCTCACTTAAACATTAATATACAAACTATATTTGTTAAATGATAGTTACACTTGGGAAATTACACACTTTTACAACAAACGAGCATACAAAATAGTTAAGCCTTGGTAGAAGGCTACTTTAATAGAAAATATAGGTTTTTCTAAGAGATTCAAACTTTTACAAACACTTACATACATTTTACAAACTTATACTTGAGACACGTTCAAACGTTTTGATAACAAACATCGACACTAAAATACTTATGAACTCACCAGCTTAATGCTGATAAACTCTTTCAAAATAACTTGTATTCTCAGGTCATCAGTAGACAGGTACCGATGCCACCTTTTGAGAAGATGGAGCGCCTTCAAGACTAATCATATTATTTTGATTTACATTATATTTTTGGTGTCTAAAACTGTACAGAACACGCTTGTATTAAAATTATATATTTAATGCAATGGATGATGTTGTTTTCTTATTTACATTTACTGTGTTGTGATACTGTACATGACGTCCTCCGCTCCAGAACGTTTCCGCCATTCTTGGTTTTGGGGTGTAACACCTGCGGTCAGGAAGTCTTAGAGTTAGATACTCGTTCGAAGAAACATGAAAGTTACGGCTATTACTTAGGATGAAGTGATAACGTATGGAGTCATCATGTGTGTCCTGTCTCATTGATGATTCCGAGACGTAATCATCCTAAGGGGGAGATAATTGTAACGCCCGTAGATCCGGGCCAGTCAATATAGAGATAATAGGGGTCGAAAATGACTTTTCTACAAAAGATTATTTAGATTAAATAATCTTAACCAAGTTGTAGTATATGTCACAAGGTTTCCGTAGATATAAAGAACGTCGAAATCCGAGTTATAACGAAGAAGTTATGACCCATCGAAGTTTCGCGACGGAACCGGCACGGCACCTAGAAGCGTAAATAGTGAATTTACGATAGAGCAACTTTTAGCCTTAGCGATCTATACGAAAGTCGTAGAATACGTTAAACCGAGAGTGTCCATAAAAAGAACGCCCAAATTTGACTTCATATGAGGAAGTTATGATTTTTTGAAGTTTCGGCTCAGCAGTGTACAACCCAAAATTTGAATATTAGTGTAGCACCTGGATCCTGGTACGTAAAATTTATCTAAGTATTTTACATTTTTAGCCTTGGACTTGGTGAGTTGTAGGCCCGACTCGCCGAGTGGAGACGGGTTTGGGAGCACATTTAAGTTGGCGACTCGGTGAGTCCCCGCTGTCTGATGAAACCTTAAATTCCAAGGGTTTGCACCCTATTTAAACCAACCTTATGCGCCCCAACCTCGCCCCCTTCACCCTCAGAGCTCCCAACATCGTTCAAACCCTTATTCCTTGAGAGATTGAAGTGCTTTGGTGTGTTTCTTGAAGATTTTGAGAAGAAAGAAGAGTAGATCAAGAAGAGAAGAAGGAGGCCAGGCATCCTTGTGTTATCTCAGTGATTTCCTTGAGGTATAACTCAGTTTCCCTCTGTTTCCATGCTTATAGTCCCTTATAGCTCCATTAGAGTCCTTCGTGAGCCATTTCCAAGCATGGTTATGATTTAAGATCTATAATAAGTTGATTAACCTTTAGATCTAGGCATGATTGAGCTCCAGGAGCTCGGATCTACTGCCTTTATGGAGCCATATTGCATGAGAGCCCTAGATCTACTCTTTTAGTGCATTTTGAGCCCTAAAACCTTCATTGGTGTTTACTTACACGTAAAGTTGGAAACTTTACGTGTTAACCAGGCCCTAGAAACCCAGATCTATGTATGGCATGAGCTGGATTCAAGCAAAATCGAATATTTAGTGTTTGCATGCGATAGACTTGGCGAGTCGTTCATCGGACTCGGCAAGTCGAGTCGCGACTCCCCGAGTTTCCCCTTTTTTTGTTTGCGGAGTCGAGTAGTGAGTCATGGGGTGTGACTTAGTGAGTCGGAAGCCAGACTCACCCTTGAAGGAACTCGGCGAGTCAATGCCCTGACTCGGCGAGTCCAAGGCAATCTTCTTGCCTCAAGAACAGACTCGGCGAGTCTCAGCATAGCATGTTCTTCGGATGAAGATGAACTCGACGAGTTGTTCATACAACTCGGCGAGTAAGATGAAGGAATATTAGACCTTGGATTAAAAGGAAAACTCGTCGAGTAAACGCCTAACTCGACGAGTAGAGACGGGGTTATGGTCAGACAAAGGGATAGGGACTCGGCGAGTTGGCAGGCCAACTCGGCGAGTCGGGTCAACTGGAAGTTGACTTTGACTTTGACTCTTGGCTCGGTCAGGGGTAAATGGTCATTTTACCCTGAGGTCGATTAGCAGTATTTGACTGGGTGTTTTGTGGGGATTTTAGCCGGAGGACTTCCGGCACAGCAGCAACAGAAGACAGTCAATTCCCACGCAGATCAACATCTACTTTGAGGTGAGTTACCTTCCAGTAGCGGTGGGTCTACGGCCACAATGCCAGCCCACCAGTAGGAGTTGTACGTGAGATGATTGTCTTTGTGATATCATCTAGGTTTGCTACTACCCGATATGTTTCTATGCTGGCATGATATGTATGTGTGATAGTAGTGGAGTTCGACTGTTAGGACCAAAGGGTAGGTCAGACACCCCAGATATGTCTAACAATATGTGATGATATGTTTATATGCTGGCATGATATGTTATATATGATAGTGGTAGTAGGAGGGGAATAGTCCCCAAGTTCGGTCGTTAGGACCGAAGGGTAGATCGGACACCCCAGATATGTCTGATAATATGTTATGTTATGATATATGTGATAGTAGCAGTAGGGGTGAAATAGTCCCCGAGGATCGGTTGTTAGGACCGATGGGTAGTCAGCACCCCAGAATGGCTTGACATGGGTAGTCAGCACCCCAGAACGACTTGACACGGGTAGGTCGGCACCCCAGAATGGTCGTACCGGGTAGGTCGGGCGCCCCAGAATTGCCCGGCAGTATGTATGATATGTGATTGTATGGTATGTGGTAAGATGGAGGAACTCACTAAGCTTCGTGCTTACAATTTTCAGTTTTGGTTTCAGGTACCTCTTCTTCGAAGGGGAAGGAGCCAGCACAGTAGCGGTACATCACACACACGCTTTGTATTCCGCACTATGGGATCTTCCTGGGGATTCGTACTCTGATAGTATTATGTTTTATAAAATGGTTCCAGACAAGCAACATCTTTTATGAAATGATATGATCCGTGAATGTTCTATTTCTAATGTTTTGCAAATTGTATGTTTTAAAAATGTAATTTTTGGCTCGTATTTTTGGGATGTTACAATTAGATCGAGCGCTTTTTAGCCGACACGACCTAAACGAGAATCGAAGATCTTGTTAATAGTAGCGTAACGATAAAAACACAGACGAAAACGGACGTTAGATGAAGAGGTTATGGATTTTTAATGGACCAATCCTGTCCCAGCCTGCTAAATAATATAACTTTTAAAATAAAGTCAAAATTAGCCGACGAAGTCTAAACAAAAGTTGTAGAGTACGTTCCTGCCTTCGCGTGGATATAAAGAATGTCGAAAATGGAGCTCGTACGCGAAAATTAAGAATTTTTAAAGTTTGTAGTTGAAATTGCGAAGTCTGATGATAGATGGATGATGTGACCTCATCGCAGCCGTCCATTATTGATCGCAGAGCACCCTTCGGATCACACCACATCGCTCCGCACTACGCCCCGCGTACCTTCGGTCTTATCCGGGTCCTATCCGAGTGCGAGCCAGCTGGAACACGCCTGGTAACCTTATCCGAACTATGGCCATCGTTGTTGAGTGGTACGCGCAGCGTAGGTCCGAAGTTCGTCCCTATAAATAGGTTGCGAAGGGTCTCGGATTTTTCACTCAATTCTTCAACTCTTTCTCTCTCTACTTGTCTCTCATCACCCCTCTAACCCCCTAAACCCTAGGAAAAACTCCTAGCACCCAAAGGAATCCCCGAGGCTCCCGGAGTCCCGACAAAAAGGGTCTTTCAGTTTCGAAACGTTGCCCCAAGCGAAGCCCGGTTTTCGATAAAACCCACTGTAAGTGAGCTACGCCTACGCAATTTTTAATATAGCTTTCAAATAAGTATAGTAATGTTATTAGGTCCTTAAAATAATTATTTGGGCTATTATTATGAGTTATATAAGTATCGTTTAACGTTTATATAATAGTAATAATAGTCAGACTATTAATTTGTCGCGGTTATCGTTCGACTAAACCCTAGTGGTATTGATACTAGGTTTTATCGAAGGAAAATTGTTTTGAGAGTATCGAAGCGTTGTCCGAGTGCTAAGTCACCACCTTTCAGGTGAGCGCATAGTTACTTTCATCTTACATATAGATATGAAGTATTTTATATGAATTACATTTTATGTGTGCATATTATCTGAATACTTGTTGTTTATGCTGGATGAATGATTTTATACATGTTTTAAATTATTTAAACTGTATATTTATTTTATATCTACAAATATTTTGGGATAAAATATGGGGAGATGAAATAGTTGGTGTGTGATGAAATAAAATGATGAGAGATAGGTGATGATAGTAAGGCGATGATAATTAGGTGAGGATAGATAGGTGATGATGAATCGGTGATGTGGGATGAAGGATACAATAAACTTGTCCGTAAATTTGCAGATGTAGTCATCTACCAGAGTATAGATGGCGACCACGGACTATTATAGACAGCCGCGTGGAAACACCAGCAAGCTCATAACCTATAGGTGATGAATTACGAGTTCAGGTGATGTTGTAACTATGAATTCATGTGATGATACTCTAACCCCTTACTATGAATTACAAGTTCAGGCGATGTTGTAACTACGTATTCATGTGATGATATCCTAACCCTTGTTGGGCATGTATTGAGGGAGTAATCCCTGAATCAATACTGTCTATGCGATGTAGGCGATGATCCTTAGGGAGAGTCCTTAGGAACAAACATATAAGGAAATGCGATGTAAGGAGATGAGAGGTAAATATGATGTAGGAGACGACCCTTAGGATAAATCCTTAGGGAAGGTACTTAGGAATAAAAAAAAAAGATAATGGGGATGGGTAATTAGGTTAATTGTTTGATGATTAAAAATAATAATTAAATTATTACGGGTCGAAAACCCTATGTACTGACCAGGTTTCCCAACCTGACCCACTCAATTTATTTATATTATAGATGTTGTTATGATGTCACATTACACTGGGAGATTAAGGAGATGTAAATCACTAGTGATAATGAATGTAAGTTCTGTTGATGCTTATGTTTTTGTATTGACGATGACATCCCAAAAGTTTTAAAATGAATAAAATACATTTCTTTGAAAATGTTTTGATAATATATTTATCATGTTTTTCTGGGAACAAATTCTGCAACATTTTTATGAAAGGAAGTATTCTGATTTTTATAAAGCATAAACAATAATCGGTCTTTTCTGGCCGTGAAAATGGGGATGTCACAGAGACTCCTTTGATGTTTGGTACCATCAAATAGCGAATCATTGAGCTGTTGGATGAGTGCTTGGGGGCCTTCTGGGTCGAGGTTGCATCAAGTCATTTAAGGCACAAACTCACTCATTCTGGAAGGACAACTGTCCGATTTGTTTCCATTGCAACCATGTGGGCCATAAGATATCTTTAATGGAAGGAGCTTGGAAGTTGGAAACGTCTAGCTTAGAAGGAGTGTAGATCAAGAAACTCTTCACCAATAGCAGTATTCTTGAAGTATAAAGTCGACATCTTGCTTTGTTATCATCTAGATATCTTTAATGGAAGTCTTAGGATGATTTTGGGATTTTGGTTGGGCTAGCCAAGATGTTAAAAGCTCCAAGGGTTATTATGTTAGATCTAACCCCTTCATGACCTTTCATCGTTGAAAGTTGCAAACTTTATGTAACAACCCGAAATTTCTATCTTGTACAACCATTCAATTCAATCAAATTCAGACTCATTTTTGCTACCCTTTGGCATTGTTTTGAGTCTGTTTGAGTGTTCTTAGCCTAGCACCTTGAAAGTTAGGGTTTGGAAATGTGTTCCTTAAGTTCCTCACTTTTCAAAGGGCCAAACACTCCTTCAAGAGGAGTGTACGGACGTACACATGGGTGTACGGCCATACACCCCCCACCTAGCCGTACACTCTCACATATATATGTGGGACTTAGCCATTTTTAATCACTTTTTACTCCTTCAAGCCAAGAAATCGATGCTCTCTCAACTATCATCGGATTTTTCACCTGGATCTTCAAAATGTAAGTGTTACATCCTTTGATTAGTTGATTCATTACACTATCTAGTGAAGATCCATGATTTCATCCTTGAAATTACTTCTTTTGGTTAGATCTTCCAGAACACCAAGAACACACACTAGTTCTTGGACCTTAAACACCACTAAACGCTTCTAATTCATAAGTATCTCTTCCATCTTCTAGTTAGGCTTATGAATCACTCCTTTTCTAGCCTTAAAACATCATATTATGCATAAACACAAAGAGTGTATGGTCGTACACCCTTCTTATGGTCGTACACCCCTTGTTTAGTGTATATTTGGCCTCAAACTCACAAGATCAAGAACACTTAGGGGATGCTAGATAGAGCCTTAGACCACCCTTTTTTACATGTTCTTCAAGGATTGTACGACCGTACACTCCATGGCCGTACACACTTGGACGTACACACAAGTGGTCATACACCACTTGGTCGTACACACACTTGTGTGGCCGTACACCCATTTTATGCAATACTTTGTGCTTCTAACACTCAATCTAAGTGTTTCCTAGTTCCTAGGGTGTATTCCTTGCATAATTAGTTGTATATACACTAATTATATCCATATATGTGTCATTATATGCTTATTAGGATCCGTTTGTGCTCGAGGTTTCACTTGACACTTAGCATCCTATATCGATTTTACATTCGCATCACTCACTACAGGTGAGTTCATACCCCTTAATCTACCTTTTAAACGATTTTAAATGCTTTTAAGGGGGGGGGGGGGGGAAACAAGTTGATAACATAGTAGTTGTTATATCAATCACATGTGATTAATAACTAGCAACAAGTGGATTTTCTTATACTTCAACTGTTTTATCAAAAAAACTCTTCAAAACATTTTAAAAACTGACATCAAGTCATCTGTTACCATTCAAATAGTTAAAACTCTTTTATAGATTAAACTCTTTTAAACTTATATATTGTTAAAAATCATGTCTATATAGGTATAGTTATACAAGTAAGGTTGAAAGGACTTAGGACTGATGACTCACTTTATTTCATGCTCCTTGTTTGGCTGTGGACTTAGAGTATCCGGTTGTTTGTCTTAGTGTCGTTTGAATCTTAGTTATATATTATGTATATATGTATAGATATAAAAGTTCTTAGATCAGTTCAGCACCTTTGGGTAGCTAAGGTGTACAAACATACTCAGTCATTCAAACAACATCACTAGTAAGCTATAATAGGTATAGTTTAGAGGTTTACTACTCACTATTTCTAGTACAATGAAACATACAAGAGTTAGTTCATTCATGATTCAATACAAACTTACTATTATGAGAAACAGAAAGAACATACTATGATGAGAAACTAAGAGAACATACACTACACTATACAAAGAGAACATACTATACATTAGGACCGAGAGAACATACAATACACTAGAACATACTATACAAAAACTATAATAATATAATATTAATGTAAGCCACTACTTCATGGCATGGCAATCTACTGTTGTGTCATGTTTTGTAACCAAAGTCTCCTAGAAGGAGAGCATGAGTTTGTGTATAGATCTATATGGGACTGACCATCCTAAATCTTGTTGCTAGCTACAGTGGGACCTGTAGGTCTACGGGTGATGAATGTCATACCATTTCGACGTCTTTGATTGTCGTGTTTTACTAGTCAATCAAGTATGGCTACAACCTTATCACATTTTACCTTAATTAACAATTGGTTTAAAGTAGTAAGTACGTTGGTAGTAACTTATATACAATACTATAGTATATCGTTATTTTCCCATTTCATTCACATTGTGATCTTCTCACATAAACGGTAATGTAAACTATATTTTGGTAATGATAGTCATACTTGGGAAAGATACACACTTTTACAAACAAACAACAAATAGAACATTATGGCCTTGGTAGAACGCTACTTTTAGTAGAAAATATAGGATTTTCTAGGAGATACAAATATTTACATCAAACATTTTCAAATACTTTTGATGAGTTGAAAACTCTTATATCGATTAGATCTTCAACAGGTTAATCAATAAAACAAACAAACAAACAAACACAGAGAACACAAGATGGAATCAAAGTATGGCTTAATGATTCAAGAATAGTCACACCTCAGCAGAGCTCGATAAAGTACTTCCACTATAGAAGCGAGCTAAGGTTTGTAATAAAATAATGAGAATAATAAATGAAAGCGATTCACTGCAGTATGCTTCACCACTTTGAACAGCTTTTGAATGATACCGAGCAGTACTTGTCGAAAATTGATATACCATGTAATCATGTCAGTGAAATACTTCTTCTCGCCTTCACTGTTTTGCTTGCATTTATGAATGATACCCAAAACATGTTCCAAGCAAGTTGTGGTGAAAAGATGTATGTCAATTAGAGAGAACAAGCACTTTTGACCTTCGCCTCTGGTGAACATTACAGAGTTGAGCTTCGGGTCAATCCTCCCCATCATCATTCTGTTGATGTCGTTGGATGAACCAATGGGTAACACTGTTGGCTTCTTTTTAAGGACCGAAGCAATTTCTTGATCCATCTTTTCCACTTCTAGAATGTAGCATAACAACATCCTCTTGATGTGATCGATGATCGGCTCATACTCAACTGGATTGGAGAGAAAAAAGTTGTACAGCAAAATCCAGTCGTGAGGATTGAGATTCGGAAGATCAGCCAGAGAAATTGTATGCTCAGAGTTGGCTGAACATTTGGTCACCTTGAATTTGACGCTAATAAAATTCCCTGCAGTAGCCGGTTTTAGTACCCTGACTAAAGTTATCTTTTCAGCACTCCAGGTAAGATATTGAGGCTGAGCAAACTCAAGATAGTAGTCAATCAGATCCCTGTCGACATTTGGATCAGTATGGGGAACTTCAGCAATAGGAAGGAGGTAGTGAAAGACAAACGCCTTTCGGGTTATAGGCATGTCAAACTGAGAATCCCTAGAGTTCTCACGGTCTAGTGACACTACCGGCTCAAGCCAATGTGTGCTTGGACATTCGATAACTTCCTTAATCAGCTTTCTTAACGACCAAAGAGGAAAAAGCATTTTCCTGCTTTCCAAGAGATCGTGAGCTTCTTTCATTTTTCTCTCACTCTCTTTGGCTTCCCTAGCAGCCTTAGCATTGAGATCACATTCCCTATCCCTTTTCTTTCGCTTCAGAGCCTCAGCAATGGTCTCTTCTTCTTCTTCATTATCTTCTAGAACACCTTTTCCCTTGTCCTTCACACTAGAACCTGAAGCTTCATTACCCTTCGGTCGTTCTGTGGTGACTGTCGGAGGAACAGTTTTGGTTGTAGGAGGAGGCTGAGTAGTGCTTTTAATTCCTTCTCCCCCTTGTTTTGGAAGGAAAACAGTCTCCGAAACACCCTCTATGCGACTTAGTATTTCAAGTGTCGGGCCAAGCTTTTCTACAAGATGATGTCTGACAGAAAGAGTGAGAACTGAGTCGTGAGCTTCCAGAACATTAGAGAGAATGGCATGAACATCTGAGACACAACTCTTGATGACAGTCCTCTCAGAACGAAGGTTGTCAATCTCCTTGTTCGCCTTAGTAAGTTGTAGGAACTTGGTATTTAGTTAAGTTGTTTTGAAAGCCACTTCATCCATGATCCTGCTTTACATGGCCAAATCTTCTTGGAGCTTCTTGAGACGCTCATTGATAGAGGTCTGCAACTCATCGTTATCTTTTTGGATATTTTGACGCATAGTGGCAAAGTGCTGCTTTTCGATCTCAAGAGACACAGCAAGCTTTTCCACAGTGGTGTTCACTTTGTTTGCATTCAACTCCACTACACCCTGTAATGACTCCAGAAAAATGTTAGCATCAAGAATTAGTTTTTCGACTTTTTCGGTCGCTTCTTTGCAGGACTTGGTGGAGGCATCTATAGCAGATGTTGCCTTAGCAATTGAAGCCTCATGCTCTTTTACAAAGGTGGTCATCAAAGCCTTTATTGTAGCTTCTGAAAAAGAGTCATGGGAAGAGGAGGAAGATGCCACAAGCTTGTCAAGATTTTTGTGCAAATCCTTGAGGTGCCTCTTGGTTACAGGAGCATCATCATCATCGCTCTGCAACCTAAATGGAATGTAGTAAAAGGTATTGAAATTGACATCCTCACCACCAAGAACGGTATTGGTTTCTGTCGATTGGGTAAGGGATGGAGGTTTGGTAGTAACAGGGGTTTCAGGTGCTGAAGTACAAACCCCCGTATCAGATACGTTGGTCTGAACTCCAATAGTGGTTATGGTTGTAGCTTCAGAGAATATAGGAGTAGGAATAGGAATGATGGACGAAGGTTGAGATGTGATGATAGGGGAAATGGGAGGAAAGGAAATAGGGATGGAAATAGGTGGAGGAGAATGTGCTTGGGAGTGAACGGAAACCTCTGGTGTAGGTGAACGAGGTGGTGTGTCACCATGAACCGAACCTTCATCATCTGAGCTTTCGCTCTCTGATTTGCTTTCGTTGGGTTGAATGATGGGTTGATGACCAGTAGGAACGTACTCTGAGTTTGAGTCGCTTGATGAAGCAAGAATAAGCTTCCTGACTTCTTTCTTGGCCTTCTTCTGCTTGGGCTAGGAAAGTGCTGCCTTCTCAGACTTTCGATTCTTAGGAGTCTGCACCTTTGAAACTTTAACTCCTTTTTCACCCTATTATGCTTCTTGCTTTTTTCCCCTTTTTCAGGTTTGTCTGCTTGTTCAATAGACCTCATCATTTCTGGATTGAGTTCCCTTGGACCAGATGAAGGAAGCTTCTTGTACTCCTGAATAATCTTGCTTTCAGTTGACACACAAGTGTACATTGACTCTGGAATGGAGCCAATGAAGAAATACTTCGAGGGATCAGTGACAATAATCTTTGTTGTATGAAATGTAGTGATGGAGGAGAGTAAGGAATCTGCCATGATAGGAACATGAAAGCGCTCCATTGTCCATTGAGTGACAATGGTCCAGAACCAGGCACAAGGAATTTTTGTGTGGCGAGAGGCAAATGACAAACTTTGAACCAGTTGAAGCCACAAAACTGAACCATAATCCAGGTTGATGCCATGGTACAACCCATAAAGCAGAGTCATGAAAGACTTACTAGCACCATCTGAGCCGGCGCTTCGTTCTGAAATCCCTTTGAAAAGGAGGGTGAAGAGTCCATTCCATTGAAGAGGAAGGCACGATTTCTTGACCTTGGTCACAGTAGTTAGGGTTTCAGTATACCCCATGTTGTAAAACATCAAAAAGAGCTGACCTGTAGAGATGGAATTAGGATTCACCATGGAAGCTTCATAAGAAAGCCCTAGTAGCGAGAAAAATTGGTTCTTTGAGATTGAAGCCTTCTGGTTGAGAATATCGAAATAAATCTTTTCTGCAACTTTTTCGTAAGTAGCAGTGGAGTAGATTGTAGAGAGGCATGCCATTGGTACAACTTCCACCGTTGATAGAGCGTTGACGAGTGGGGAATACTTAAGACATTTCACCACTTGATACATGTAAGTATCGTAGAGGAATAGTGTGAGATCGATCATCAAGTTTTGGTTAGGCTTGATTGTGAGAAGAGTGGAGTGTGCAGAGGTTTCTTGAACTGAATAAGAGTCTGCCATTGTTGAAGCTTGAAGAAGAGGAAGATGAACAGTGAATACCAAATCGCCGGAAATCGCCTTCGTTTTCTTGAGAGAGTCGAAGAGTGGTAAAGTAGAAGACTATGGTAATCAAAACCCTTATATACGATTTTGTAGAGAGAGAAAAATTGGGAGCAATGATTCCACCTTTATGGGAAACGGCGCCTAAAAAGGTGTGATTAGACAAGAAGCAACCCCGATAAAGTAGCTGATGACGCATGAATGGGTAACGGTTCAAACTCACGCGTATTCCCATACTTATCCCCTTTTTCAAATTTACACTCGATTAGACTTCCTTCTGACTCACCCCTTGTACCTTTAATGGAATCGATATCACCATAATTAACCAAGGCAATATGCTGACCCATGCCTTCGTTTGTAAATAATTGCATTACACCGTTAGGAACCGAAGCTATATATTTATGAATAGCCTGTGAATAACCGAACTAGAATTTTGGAAAATCCAAGATTTTCGTGCAAGATAGTGTCAAAGATAAAGAAATAAATCAAACTATTTGTGGGATTTTGTGATGTCATTTAAGACATAAAGCAGTGGATCCCGGGCACGAATCTCTTCCTTCAAAGTCAAGAAAGACTTCAAAGTACTTGTGTGGATTCCCGTTGAATTACGATCAAGTACTTGTTAAGAAGCATTGAAAGGTATCTTTTATATATAAGGCTATTAAGGGTGGCTTTCGCTTCAATTCAGGTTTCGGTACTTGACATAAGACCGAAATAGAACGAAGTACTTGTGAGACCGATGAGGCCTATTAAACAAGTAGGTTTGGATCATATTCAGTGACTTGTTGACAAAAGTTAATTAGAAATCTCAATGAAAAATAAAATTTGGATCATATTGGAAGAAAAGTCTTGCGAATAGACATTTTCATAAGGATCTCTCAAAATAAAAGGAGATTTCAAGGTACTTCCGCAAAAGTGGTTTCGTTAATTCAAAGGTGAAAGCTAGAACATTAAATTTTTCACCGTTAATGTATTATAGGTATTGAATTTTGGGTTTCACTTAGCATGTAGTGACACGAAACTAAGATCATTAACACAGAAGTTGTGTAACCGTAAACCTCAATGGTAGTGCTGAGAGTCTCAAGGGTTACATTTATGAAATGAATGATGATGGAGAATAAGTTTGAAGTGGTTAAAGAAAAAATGTACCTTTTCTATAAAATTAAAACAAGCAGAAAAACTCTTAACTCAATTTGGAGAAGAGTAAGGTAGCTCATGATTAGAGTGAATTTGACAGCCTAATTGGGAAGACATGATTTCTATTTATCAAGTCATTAAGGCTTCACTCAGAATCTTTGGAGGCTTGGGTCAACATACAGCAGCATGCTTCTAGGGACGCTTAGCTAATGCATAGATAAAGAATTATACATGCACCAACTCCATCATTGAGAATACTCCTTATATACGGATTAGATTAAAACTAAAGTAAATAAAATGAAAGAAAATATTTTTAAATTATGATTTGAATTTCTTAAAAGAAATAAAAACAGAAATGAAAAATACTTTTGGATTTCATAAGATTTTCTGAAAAAGAATTAAAAACAGAAAGAAAAATATTTTTGGATTTTGTGAAAATAAAAGAAAAAACATAAAATAAATTATGAGAAAAAGAGTGTACATACTATACAACCGAAACCAACACTTGGAGATGAGAGACGAACCAAGCTCGATAAGACTGAACCCGAAATAGACCGAGCATTCGGTTCATTTCAGTTCCCATAACAACCGAACCCGAAATGGACCGAGCGTTCGCTCTATTTCTCTTCCAACTTTTATTGAGGCGAGAGTGATTTCGGTACAGATTCAGCTTCCATCATTCCTAGGCCTTGTAGGATTTTATTAAAACTTGCTTCAGGCAAGGCCTTAATAAAGATGTCAGCCAATTGATTAGTGGTTCTTACGAAATGAATTTCTACATTACCATCTTACACATGATCCTTGATAAAGTGATACCTCAGTGCTATGTGATTCGTCTTTGAGTGTCGCACTGGGTTATGACAAATCCTAATTGCAATCTGTGAGTCACAATATAGTGGGATTTTCTTCATGTTCAGGCCATAGTCTCGAAGTTGACTTTGTATCCAAATGACCTGAGATGTGCACGATGTTGCGGCTATGTATTCTGCTTCGGTAGTGGAGAGAGACACACAAGGTTGTTTCTTTGACTGCCAGCTAACTAGTTTGCCATCCAGAAATTGGCATCCTCCAGTGGTAATCTTTTGGTCCAATCCACATCCTCCTAGATCAGCATCTGAGAATGCTTGGACAAAGAACCCTGACTTGGCTGGGTACCATAGACGGAGAGAAGAGGTTCGCTTCAGGTATCGAAAGATATTCTTCACAGCTAGTAGGTGAGGTTTGCGTGGATTAGATTGAAACCTAGCACAATAACAAACATAGAACATTATGTCTGGTCGACTTGCTGTTAGATACATTAGGGACCCTATCATCTGACGATAGAGGGTCATGTCAACAACCGCTTTGTCTAAAGAAGGTGTTAACTTCGTGCCAAACGCCATAGGAACCTTTACTTTTGAATCTCCCATCATTCGAAACTTGGCATGCTAGGTCTTCGTGTAAGCCTCTTGATTAATGAAAATGCCTTCGGTCCCTGTCTAATATTCAAGCCAAGGAAAAAGTTAATAGGACCCATTAAGCTCATTTCAAATTTAGTCTCCATCAACTTCCTAACTTTAGCTGTTAAGCCAGGATCTGTGGAACCGAAGATGATATCGTCAACGTAAATTTGAACCATCATCAGGTGGTCACCCGCTTTCTTACGAAAGAAGGTTGGGTCAACCGGAACTCGTTTAAACTTTGACATTTTGAGAAATCTAGTTAGTGTTTCATACCATGCCCTTGGTGATTACTTGAGGCCATAGACTACCTTGTCCAGAATGTAGCAGTGATCTGTATACTTCTCGTTCACGAAATCTGGTGGTTGCTCTACATACACTGCCTCTTCTAGTTCTCCATTTAAGAAGGCACACTTCACATCCATGTGATATACTTCAAAGTTCTTGTGTGCAGCATAGGCGAGAAAAATGCGAACCGATTCTAGCCTTTCTACTGGAGCGAAGGTCTCTTTGTAATCTATGCATTCTTCTTAACAGTAACCTTTCACAACCAATCTTGCCTTGTTACGAATCATATTTCCTTCCTTGTCCATCTTGTTCCTGAAAACCCACTTTAGTCCAACCACTGAAGCATCCTTTGGTGTCGGAATCAGTCTCCACACTTTATTTCGATCGAACTCATTGAGTTCGTCCTGCATCATCTGTAACCAATCGGAATGATCGAGTGAAGTGTTAATCGTCTCCGGTTCAACCTTGGAGACAAACGAATTAAACATGCAAAATTCCACTTTAGAGAATAGTGCAGTTTGTTTCGCTTTCAGTTGTGATCGTGTGAGTACCTTCTCTGTTGATTTACCAATAATTTGTGTTTGTGGATGATCTTTGGTCCATTTGAATAGAGGAGGGTAATTAGGATCATATGAGAGATCCAGTTCAGCATTCACTTCTTCTTCGAATTCTAACTAAGTTTCATCGTCGTATGAATTTGTATTCTCCCCCTCGAATGATGAAACTTCCTCAACTTCAGGCTCAGAATTCTCCCTCTAGACTTGACTTTCGGTTGGTATTGATGATGATGGACTCTCCCCCTGGAATGGTGAATCTTGGTTATTTGGAAAAGACGAACCCTCCCCCTGAATATATGAACTATCTTTTGTAGGTTCACTTGTGTCAAGATGTTCGGTTGTTATCGGTTATTCATCTATCATTTTCTTTGCAGCATCATCGATTATCTTCTTCAAGTTGTCTACCTTGTTGTCTACAGCTTTGGATTCAGAGTGAATAGCCTTTTTGGTTCATCAAACAGCAGCATGCATTGCTCAAAGAGGTTTGAAATTGGTACCGTAGCTTGACCAGATTTTGGAAATATTTCCTCCATAGAATCTTCGGTTGTCTTCAGTTTCTTGACGTAGTTATCATCGAAGGTGACATAATATGTCTCTTCAATTTTATTTGAACGCTTGTTCAAAACCCTATATGCTTTGGAGTTTAAGGAATAACCCAGAAAGATTCCTTCATCCGCTTTGACGTCAAACTTGTTTCGGTGCTCTTTTGCATTGAAGATAAAGCATCTTGAACCGAACACATGGAAAAACTTTACATTAGGCTTTCGATTATTCAAGATCTCATAAGGAGTGATGGAGAAACATTTGTTGAGATAAGATATGTTATGCGTGTAGCAAGCAGCAGCAATGGCATCAGCCCAGAAATATAGAGGTAGAGAAGCGAAGCTAAGCATGGTTCGTCTGCTTCACACAAAGATCGGTTTCGCCATTTGACAATTCCATTCTGTTGTGGAGTATATGGAGCCGAGAAGTTGTGAGTTGTCCCCTTCTCTATAAGAAAATCTTTAAAGTCTTCGTTCTTGAACTCCAACCCGTTATTGCTTCTTATGTTTCGAACTACCTTTCGTAGTTGAACTTCTATCTGCTTGATAAAGAGTCTAAGCTTGGGAGTGGCCTCTGATTTCTGCCTCAAAAAGAACACCCAGGTAAACCGAGAAAAGTCATACACTATTACAAGTATATACCTGTTACCACCAATGCTCTCGATTGAAGATGGACCACATAGATCAACATGAAGTAATTCTAGCGGTTCAATAATTTTTGTATTGACTCGAGAAGGATGACTCTATTGACTTTGTTTTCCAACACAGCACACAAGTGTTCTTTATCAAACTTCAGAATAGGAAGACCTCGAACATGATCCCCAAGCACTAGCTTGTTGATGTCTTTAAAATTGAGATGGGAGAGTCTTCGGTGCCAAAGCCAGCTTTTGTTTGAATCAGCCTTTGTTAGCAAGCAAACTGCCAGTTTCCCTCGTATGGGATTGAGATTTAGAGGGTACATCTCTCCTTTTCGCTTCGATTTCAGTAGAATATTGTTTGTCTTCTTTTCAATAATCTCCGAGCCATCGTCATCGAACGAAACTTTTAACCCGGTACCAACCACCAGTTGAGGAACACTGATAAGGTTGTGTTGTAAGCCTTTAACATACGCCACCTTTCGTATCGAGAAATCACCATTGGTAATCATACCATAAACTTTGATTGTGCCAAAAGAATTATTACCGTACTTGACACTTCCACCATCTTGAAGGGACCGAAATCCCCTCAGCTCTTCCCTTCTTCCTATCATGTGACGTGAGCAACCATTGTCTATGTACCATTCATCGTCGAACTGCTCGTCACGCATAACCTGCAAAAATTAAGCAAATTTAAGAACCCAAACTTTCTTGGGTCCTTGTGAGCCTTTTACAGAACAGAGAATTGTAAGAGAAACATCAACTAAAAAGGTTCCTTTTATTAAGGTTGTTTCATCTTTTCTTTTTATGGTGAAAAAATTGATTTTATTAGATTTAAGTACTTTCGGTTCAGTTTTTGAATTTGAGAATATGACGTTAGCAGTCTTTCAGTTCTCCACTTTGGGTTCAAACGATGTCTTTTTTTCGTTTTCCAGGACAGAGCTTTCCTTTTCCCTTTCGGTCATTCTGTAAGTAAGAGTGAGAATGAGAAAGATGGGACTTGGAAATAGAATTAAGCTTTCGGTCATTGCTCTTAGTTGGTTGAGAGCTGAAACTACCTTTTCTTCGGTTCTTCTCATTGGTTGGTCTAGGACAAAAACCATCCTTTCAGTTTCTCTCATCTTGAGGACCGAAACTTCTTTTTCGGTTGTCATCCGTCTTAGGACCGAATCTCCTCTTTTGGTTGCTATTCTTTTGTGGACTGAAACTCTGTTTTCGGTTGTTTTGATTATGGATACCGAAACTCTATTTCGATTGTTTTGATTTTGGGGACCAAAACTCTTCTTTCGGTTTTCTTCATTATGTTGAGTGCGAGAAGTTGAGTTTGCTTTTTCTTCTTCCTTTGACTTAGAGGTCTTTTCATAGAGAACATAATTAGGGTTTTGAGATCGCCAAAACTGTTTCCTTTCAGTGAGATTCTTCTTGTATCTCAAATTTCGTCGATGCTTTCTTTCTAACACCTATTTTGGAGTTTTGTGGATGTTGGCCTTTAGCTTCGGTCTTTGAGCATGAGTTTCGCTCTTTAGCGAGAGGTTTCGCTTGACACCATGATCGGTTCGCTTGAAGGAATTTTGGTACCACTTGTGCTTGGCACATCAAAGTGTGTAGGTTTATTAAGTGGTTCTGCTACATACCTACCTTTAACCCTCCATGATGTTTTCTTAGATAGACCTACTGTTTCATCGGCGTTATCAATTGGTGTTGACCAAAAAAACTCATCACAGCCATCAACATTATCTTCTTCTACTAAAGCTGTCAGTTCGGCTGACTGTTGCTGAGTAACTCCTTTAACTGTATAAACTTGATTTGGAGTTGTTTGAACCTTTTGATATACAACAGCCTTTTCCTTGAGGACTTTGGTCTTGTCTTTGGATAAACGAGCGAACTCAACAAAATTTTCAGAAATAAGATTTTTGTTGGTTTCGGGTTCGCTCTTGACAAATTCGGAACAATCCACCTCATTTTCTACAGATATTACACTCATATCATCACCCTCATTGAATTTAGAAGTGTTTTCAATATCAATTTTATTTTCTGAATTCAACTTGGCATTCAAAGAGTCAAATTTCTATATAGTTTCGGTTTTGATTTTTAATCTGTCATTTTCATCCAACAAAATTTTGAGCATGTCCTTATGGTCTTTTGACTTTATGAAGGACTCTATTTTTTCAAGACCAATTTTGTAAGCGGGAGAAATATCATCAGAAGAAACAACATTTTCACAGTTATATGCATCAGCATCGATTTCATCCTCCTTTAACTCAAGGAAGGGTAAAATCATACGATGTATCTTCTTCCCTATATCACAATCAAGATGCAATTGAGTAATGTTGAAATATAATCGTTTAGCAATCAAACAAAAAACGTTCCCTTGTTTTAAATTTGCAAATAAATTGTTTCATCCCTAGATCTAATCAACTCCTTCTCCTTTTGCTCAATCCACATACGCCACTCCTCACTCTTCGATGATACCCTGCTGATTTGATCAGTTAGGTTAGAGTTTGCGACACGAGTTTGAGTTAAACTACCACTTATACTAGAAAATTTAGATTTTAATCCATTTACTTCTTTTTCATAGTTTTTGATGGGTATTTGTAAAGAAACAAGAATAGATTGTACCTTCTTCATCAATTCATCGCATTCGTTGATTTGCTCACTGACAGGTTTCGCTGCAAAACACTTGTCCTCTCGCTCTTTCGCTTCATCTAGTCCCCCATCAGTGGTATAGTCTCTCATTTGTGACACCCCAGAGGTCACCATTAGACACTTTCCTGCAACAACCTCTTCTTTCACCAACAAAGCCCTGCCATGAGTGGGCTTTCTCACTTCTTCATCTTTAGAATCTGTGGACCAAACTTCAACATCGCCGAACTCATCGTCGACAGTATTTCCCTGCAGAATAAGAGCATTCATAGTGTTATTAGATCCATCTTTCTTCTTCTTGATTTCCTCCAATCGTCGTATGAGGTTCGCTTCCTCGTCATCATCATCATTCTTTTCTGACATTTTTCTCAACATATAATTTTTGGCGAAGTGATTTTTTCCTCCACAGTAGTGACAATTAAAACCTGAGTCACCACCATGTTTTACATCCTTCTTTGATTCTTCAGTCTGAGAAACACTCTTCGGTTCCTCCTTCGCTTTCTCGGCACTGTAGCTTCCCTGCCAGTTTTGGTTCTTTTTAGCTGGGAACCTTCTTCTGATGAACTTCTTGGGATTTGACACCATCAAAGCATAATCTTCACTTGTTAGATCATATTCAGAAAGATCTAAATCTTCTTCTTCTTCTTCAGCAACATTCTTTCCTTTGGAGATTATGGCCAAGGACCCCATGCTAGAAACCACGTTCGTTTCTTTAGTCACTGCACTCTCATGTGACTTTAATATTCCCATCAGTTTTGCCAGAGAATAAGCCTTGAATTGTTCGTGTGCCTTCGCAGTAGACACCACAACCATCCATTCGGGTCTAAGTCCATTCATGAATGTGACCTTCTGTTCAATGACTTTCCTTTCAATCTCATGCTTTATCATCTTACTAAGAAGATGATTAAAGCGATCGAAGGTTTGAATAAGCTTCTCTCCGGGCTTATGCTTGAAGTCACCAAATTCTGAGAGCAACAATGTTTGGATTGAATGCTCAAGATCTTCATCCGTAGAATACAATTCCTTCAACCTGTCCCAAATTTCTTTCTCCGTTGTGCATGAGCTTACCAACCAAAATGTGTCTGATTGTAAAGCAAACCTTATCATCCTTAAAGCTTCGATGTTGCACTGAAACTGTTCCTTCTCATCTTGGTGTATGTCTTTCACATCATTGACGAGTGTATTGTACTCCTTTTGAGTTTTAACAATTCTTGAAGTGCTTGAGTGAGCGAATGGACCTACAGTAATCGCCTCCCAGATCAAGTATCCATTGTCTTCTGAACCAATCGCGTAGTTTTCGAAGTTATGCGTCCAGACCTCATAATCTTGAGTATATAATATAGGAATCCTTGTCGTTGATCCTATACTGTTAGAGATATTGATTGGGTTTGTTTGAGAATCTTCCATGGACATGATGATGTTTGTTCAAAAACCTGCTTAAGATCAGACTTGTAAATAATGTTAGGGTAAGATCGACTATTAAAGAGCTACATCAATAGCAGATGACGGCTCTAACAATATCGATCAAAGTGGAAAACCCTAAGATCTTCTTCAACAGAAGAGAAGTGTATGGATTACACAGTCTCCTGCTCTGATACCAATTGATGAGTTGAAAACTCTTAGATTGATTAGATCTTCAACAGGTTAATCAATAAAACAAACAAACAAACAAACAAACATAGAGAACACAAGATGGAATCAAAGTATGGCTTAATGATTCAAGAATAGTCATGCCTCAGCAGAGCTCGATAAAGAACTTCCATTGTAGAGGCGAGCTAGGTTTGTAATACAATAATGAGAATAATAAGTGAAAGTGATTATTACCAAGGATGCATGCATGCACCTTAAATACTAAAACCCTAATAAAAATAAACACGGTTGGACAGGCCCAAACCGGTAACAAAGTTGGGCTAAGGAGCGAGCCACAGACACAACACTTCGGGTCCCAACAACTTTCATACAAACAATGACACTAAAATATTTATGAACTCACCAGCTTTAATGTTGATCTATGCTTTCAAAATAACTTGTATTCTTAGGTCACCAGTAGACAGGTACATCAATGACCAGGTTTTGAGAAGACGGAGCTTTCAAGACTCGTTTTTATTTTGATTACTCATTTTTGGTGTTTTATAAACTATTCACAGAACACACTTGTATTAAATTATATTATTAATGCAATGGATGATGTTGTTGCTTGTTTACTATTATGCATTATTGTGATACTGTACATGACGTCCTCTGCCCTAGAACGTTTCCGCCATTCCGGTTTTAGGGTGTGACACTTTATTAGTTCCAAGCCCTATTCATGCAATAAGTCTCTTAGTAAGTCCTTATTAAGATCTAAAGTGTATTTCTAGTTTGTATGGACATAAAGTTGGAAAATTTACATGATTAGTTGACCTTTGGACTCTAGATCTGTGTTTTGGGGCTATATTGGGAGAGTTCAAGGGCTTAATGGACTAAGACTCACTCTAAAGAGTCTAGGGTTTGGGTTTGCTCCTTTTTGGATGGTTCTTAAGGGTAAAGTTGGAAACTTTACCCTTCTAGACATCATTTTGGATAAGACCTGAGATTTGGAGTCCCCAGATTCGATGGTTGAGAGGTATAAGGGTAAAGTTTAAAACTTATCCTTAGGTTGAATTTTTAGCCAACTCGATGAGTTCATTATTGAACTCAATGAGTTGATGAGATATTTCCTGATCTGTACGGGTGATAGAGAAACTCGACGAGTTGGGTCAACTCAGGACATTGACTTTGACCTTTGACCTTAATCTTTGACCAAGTTTGACCTTTAAGGGGTTTTGGGGCATATTGAGCTGTATTTAAGAAACTGTTTCGATTATAGGGTTGTGTAGAGCAAATATTAGAGTCATGACCTAGTCCACTTCCGTGCAGTATTGAGGTGAGTCTTCGCACCACACTCATGGGTCGAAGGCACCACGACCGACCCATTAATTGATATGAGATGACTAGTATCGGAGGGTGTAATGGTTTGCTATTTGATTTATGTATGGGTTTATGTGAAGACCATGGGAGGAGCCCATGCCACTTAGCAAGACCATGGGGAAGCCCATGGCATGAGGATATAAGACCATGGGGGTAGCCCATGACATTCTATTGAAGACCATGGAGGGAGTCCATGGCAACCTTGTATGTATATGTATGAGCATGACATTATGTGGTTATATGATTTCTATGATTGGGAAACTCACTAAGCTTGTGCTTACAATTTTATTGAATGTTTCAGGTACTTCTATTGATAAGGGAAAGGGCCTAGCTTGATGATGTGTCGTGAATTCTCTAGTGTTTTCACGATTATCTTTTTGTATTGGGAATTAAAAAATAATATGGATATGTATTGGGATTTTTGTATTTCCTATGGATGATTTTTGTGAAATTAAAAGTTTAAAAATCTTCTAAAAATCAGGTCGTTACACTTCATGCTTTTATTATTATTTTTATGATCATGTTTTGTGTGGTAGATGTAATGTTTTATATAATTAAGTCTCCACCTAAGGATAATCACTTTTTATGATTGTCAACTTATTATATTTTCAATAACTATCATATGCCATTTTTCATAACAAAAATCATGTTGAGGAGTAGTTGGTTGAGTTGGTAGTAGGCATCAGCATGGGAGGCATTAGTCATCACTAGCATGAGCCCTAGGTAGGAATAAGTTGAGTGTATTGCTTGGAAGATCAATAACCAGATTCATTTCGATGGTTTTAGTGCCTTAGGTCAGAGAAAGTTGCATAATGAGTTCTTTGGGTTTTTGGAATCTGAGATGGTTGAGAGGTATAAGGGATTTGTCAGAACAAGAGTATCTGAAGGCTTGCTGTCAGATTCATGTTTTTAGAGATGTGTGTGTGGTCCTCGCATCGAAAGGCTCTAGGAAAAGATCTCATTATGGTTGATTGTCCCTTCTGGGAAAACAAAGATAGAGTTCATAGGTACTTGTGTGAATCAAGTTGGATGTCAGTTTGCGGATGGTTAGCTCGTTGAACCGATTGTTATCGTTAGTAAAGTAAGAGTTGTTTTTTTAACGTCAAGGCATGATTGATACAGGTTTGCATGGGTTTTTCCCTGTAGCAGGTAGGTCTTCATGTTGGTTGTTTGTCTATTTCTACAGTGTTTTATTCGTTCCTTGCATTCAAATGAGGTTGTTCAATGATTTGGAATTGGTTCAAGGTAAGGTGCTCTGGGTGCGACGATGTTTTCCTGCAAGAGTAGTGAAGTTTTTAAACCCTTTTTTGGATGTGTGTACCCCATTTTGTTTGGTCATCGAATCTTAGTCCTTATGAGATCATGATGGTGGTAGAGTGGTAAGGTTTTGACATGGTTTGGAAAATCATTGTTTGTAAGGTTGGAAGAGTGCAACTAATCCAAGTGGGGGAGAATTGTTTAGATTTATAGGAATATTTTCAAGTGTGATGTAGGGTGGAACTCTATGTCCTAGGTCAAGTGGAGAGCCAGCTTGTATCAACCAAGGTTTATGCAAGGATTGATGCCCATAGATCGGTTTTAATCAGGGAGGCAAATGCAGAAGGTTCAAGTTATATTGTTCGAAGACGTGAAGCATCTGTAGTGGCAGATTATGGGTACGTGACTATGGTCAGATTGAGGGTTGTGTTAGAACCTTTATGCATGTTCTTGTTTGATAAAGGATTTGTGGATTCGAAGCATGACCTGAGCATCTGATTGGAGTTTAGGTGGATGGGGTTTTAGTTCATGATATATATGGTTCGGTGTTGTGGATGGATGGCAATACCATGTGTTGGGCTCATGGAAGTTGTGTAAGTGTTGTAAGTCTATGAGTAGGTCGTAAAATTCACTAGGATGAGCTATACTATTGCAGGAGTGGTTGTTAAGGATATGGAAATGTTTTAGGCTTGGATAGCCCTCGCTTGAGGGCGAGGCCCGACGGACTACATAGCTCGGGTGAGACCCATGGGTGAAGCCCGTTTGGCTATGATAAAGTAGGTGAGACTCATGGGCGAGACCTGTTTGGTTAGGTTATCTTAGTAGATCGGATCATTCAGGTATTCAAGGATATGCTCAGGTATATGGAGTTGGTCGTTAGTCTCCGGATCAGTGATGGAATGATGTCAACATCAGTGTGACCTGTGATGTTAAGTGTCTTAGCAGATTACATGGTTTCATGTGGTATCGTGAATCAGTAATTGTAGGATTCTTGAGGGTGTGACCCAGTAGCAGTTTTGGCATGGTGAGGCATTAGGGCATGTGTGGTAGGGAGCTCTGTGATTAGCGGGTTGGACCCATGTGACAAGGTAGCCTATATCAGTGGACTCTTGGGTAGAGTCTCGTCGTGCGGCAATGTGCAAGGTCGTCAATCTCAACAAATGTTTAAGGATTTCGCATCCCAGTTTGTTAGAAGGTTAGTACAAAATCAGGAGATCTTAGATATATCAAAAATAGGAAAGCAGGTTAGTATGATGTGAGTTGTATGAAGGATTGAAACCAATGGTCAAGACCCGTGCAAGGCGTCGCCTTCGCTTTCAAGAGAAAAGTTTTGTTATCGGTGAATGGTCAGGGTTCGGTTATCAGTGAGATAATTTAGGGTCGAAGTTCCGAAAGTTTTGGCAGGTTCGATTGGTGTGTTAGAGTAATTTGTAAGGAATGATTTCGAGGACGAAATATAATTTAATTAAGTGAGAGTTGTAACACTCGTGTTCTAGATTGCTTAAGCTTACTTTTATCAAGGACCAAAGGTGGAGTTTTGGAGAAAATTATGTGTCACGACGTGGTGCAAGGATGCCTATGACTTGGCAATGATTAAATGGATCGTGTGTTTTTATTGAGTTCCACAGGGTAGCAGCTGCCCTGGCCTAAACCCATGATCATTTAGGGTTTCCTTCGTATTTAAACCCTATTAGCTTGAAACTAGGGTTCCTTATCAGCCTTCATCACCCTCAAATCTCAGAAAACCATAATCTTGAACCCTCATGGTGATTATTGGATTCCTTTGGTGCTTTTGGTAGCTTAAAGAAGAAGAAGGTGTCTAGTGTGTTGGTTCAGCAAGAAAACAACATCATTGACCTCTTTAACATTCTTTGGGTTCTTGTAAGTGATCAAGTTTCCATCTTTTGGTGCTTTTCTCTCTAGATCTAGGATTGATGTCACATTTTGGTCCTTTCATATGGTTTGTATTGTTGGAAGAGATAATGGTTGCAACTTTATGGCTTCTCTAAGTCCCAAGAGTAATATATTTCATAGATCTAGGAAGTGGTGGTGATTTGGGAACCTTGCATGAAATGTAAGAATTTTACATCTTTTTACCAAGATCTGGGAAAGGACATGCATGGGGTATGCATATCCATAAATTTTATGTTTTTAGGGTTTATTAGGACCCCTAATGTGCTTCTGGAAGTTTTGGGTTGAAGATTTCTTAGATTAAGTGCTTAATGGACTATTCCTATGTGTAAAGTTGCCTTTTTGGACATTCGAATTTAAATCTAGACTTAAAGGGATGTCTTAAGGGATAAATTTAGAAACTTTATCAATTAAGACCTTGGAATGGACCAAAAGTGAGCTTTGGAGCTCTTAAAATCAGAATTAATCGGTTTAAGCCCGTTTAAGCTATTTAAACCAGTCCCCATGGCGTGGCACTGGGCTACCACAACATGACAACTAGGGGTTCACCGATTGTTTTGGCGTTTTGTGCCCATGACGTGGCCAAGGAAGGCCTTGATGTGGAGGGTCGATGTTGAAGACTAAGGTTAGACCTTGTATGTTGTGATAAGAGTGTTGTAGAAGTGCTTTTGAGGCCTGGAGTTGTGGTTTAGCTGATTCTTGTGTCGGATGAGTCTTCTCACTATACTATGTAGGATACTAGTTGTCTTTGTGATGCTTAAATTGTATGTTGGGATGGGCCCATTGGCATACTTGTTAGGATGGGCCCATTATAATGTATACTGGGATGGGCCCATTTGTATGATGGGCTAGGCCTATATGTATGTTGGGCTAGGCCATTGATATATGGGGTTGGGCCCATTATGATGGGTTAAGCTTAATATGCGAGTTGGGCCCTTTGATATGCATGTTATGTGGTATTTTGGGGAACTCGCTAGACTTTATGCTTATAGTTTGTGGTTTAAACATTTTTTAGGTACTTCTATTTCCAGAGGGAAGTGTGTGACATGATCCCACTCCATCCCCCACAGTTTATTCCGCATTGTCTAGTTGTGATTTTACTATGATGTTTAAATGAAATTGTTACCTTTGCTATCTTTTGGAACAAATGAATGAATGGTTTGATTTATTAAAAATAAAATTCTCACTTTATATTTTTAGGACGTTACACCCGCCATCGTGACAGGTCCAGGTGTAGGTATAACTTCTGGTGCATGTTGAATTATGCGTTGAGGTTCATGCTGTCAATTTCCATTATCATCTCCCAGTCTGCTTCGTGTCCTTGCCATGATATTTTGTGCACTAATACAACATTTAGTGTACAATAACATGAGTATTTAATACTAGGGAAGGTTTTATTTATGTTTGACATATAAGTCCTTATCACCCCCCGAAAAGTTACTAACCATTTCTAATACAATAATTAAATGTTTAGAATCCTGAACACATAACATCTCATTTCCAAATCAAGGTCTATTGCTTTACATCTTTTTAAGTAATAGCAATCTAGGTATGCAACCTAAGGCATGCTATATAACATATAAGACTATAAGTTATGGCATATTAGCCTATAATGCATATCTCCTAAAGTAAGGTAGTTCTTATGTTTATATAATAACAATTTAGGTATATAAACTAAAATATACTAGACACATACCTCACCATCTTCACTTAGAATTTCAAGTTTAAGTCTAGAAATTATCCTTATTCCTAGTTCGCTTAAACTAATGCTCTTATACCAACTGTGACATTCCCAATGTTTCATGGCCAAATAAAACTTTTTCTTTATGCTCATTTAAAACAAAGGTATTATTTAAAGGAATACATTAATGCAGAATTGTCCCAAAACATGTTTCTTTTAAAATGAAATCAACACCAAAACATTTTCGAACAAAATCTTGTTTTGTTTTCATTAATATTAAAAACCCTTGGATTTCATAATCGATACATAACATAAGCACAAATGAGTCATTACAAGACTTACTAATGTTTATTAGACTACCACCCACAATATCCTTAAATCACTCCGCATATAACAATCAATGCCCAACTGCATTCGTATCACAATATGTGATACAAACAAGCTGAGTGGGCTTGGCTTCAGACCCTAGTGAGTATATAGGGTTTTCAACACATAACAATATAACTAAATTTTTTCTAATATATATTTCACACCAAATAATTAACCCGATTACCCATTATCGTTATTCTCACACACTGATCCTAAAGCGATGATAACAAAGGACCTATACTAATGGTTCACTATAAGCAGCGAGTAAAAAATACTATTGCGACGATTCCTTAACAATATAAGTCAATAAAGGCAAACATTTGGGGGGTGGGGGGATAAAGTACCTTAATAAATGCACATTTCATAAACCCCCATGATTGCGAGTCTGTTAGCATTCCAAGAGACTATCCAGAATAGTCAGTAGTCGTCATCTATACTCTGCTTGATGACTAGTCTCAGTAGTACAATAGTACAATGTTGTTCATGGCCTCACACCAAAAATTTATCTTTCACAACTCTTCACTACCCAATATAATTTAAGCATGATAATAAAAATATACACATATTCTAACATTTCAATTTAATCAAGCATAATCTTGTCATGGTACTTTATCTATCACATTTATTTACAAGTACATATAATAAACACATATAAAATTTAATCATTTAAATACTTTTGTATCTATGGGTAAGATGAAAGTCACTACACACTCACCTTGTTAAAGGTGGATGATTTGTGGGTAGGTTAGCTCCTCGTCTACCACATTCACTTTTCCTTTTAAATAACCTAAATACAACTAAATACAACTATTACTAAGTTTCCTTAATAATTCCAAGGAATACTGAGTTCTACCAAATCATGAATGACTAGGTAAGATCATATTGGAGGTAGGATCTGTTTTGTATATAAATAAATTGTTTGGAAAATCCACTTGAAACACCTCAGTAAGATCTTGCCTAGACATTACTATCGTAAGTGGATCAATCAACACTATAACTAGAATTACTGATAAATCTTATTTATAGGTTCATAACAACGACAATGAACTTAAATATAAGTTATACTTAACAAACGTAGTAAGTGCAACTCACCTTACAAGGTTTCCTAGAAAAAGTTTGGAAAGTCGCAGACATAATTTCAATGTTGAATACTTTTTTTCGGGCTTTCCAACTTTGTAGCACCTCACTAAGATGCTCGAAAACTCAGAAAGTAGGATCCCAGGGTGCGGGAAAAGTTGAGAGAGAATGGTGTGCGAAAAAAGATGAAGAAATAGGGGCAATTTATAGGCATCTTCGGAAGGCGTGTCACGCCGTGTTAAAAGGGCGTGTCGCGTCGTGGGGACGTGCCTCTCTTCCGGTGGTGCCATGTGTTGTCAAGTAGGTATGGAAAGGTGCATCCATTTTTGTCACGTGGTGTCACGTCTCATTCAGCAAGTAAATTGTGTCAATCTTTGATAAATCGTATCTCTCGCATACGAGCTCCGTTTTCAACGTTCTTTATATCCACAGATTCATATTTTCGAGTACTACTACTTTTCTTTAGATCTTTATAGCTAATTTGCATTCTATTTTCACTTTACATTCTATAAATATTACACTGGAAAAGACTTTCCAAAATTCATAACTTTTTCATACGATCTTCGTTCTTTATGTTCTTTATACTAATGGATTCGTATTTATGAAGACATCGACTCTTCTTTACATGAATTTGGCTAAAAAGTAATCTATCTTCATTTCGTATTTTATGACAAATACTGATGTACTGTGTCGAACGTGTAACTTCGAAAAATCATAATTTATTTATATGAGGTCAAATTTTGTCATTTTTTATATTCACGAGTTCATAATCGTGATTACATTAACTTTCATATAGATTATTATTCTAAATACTCTTTTAATCATAGATTTTTATTTAACATAAATTATTAATTTTTAGAATAAGCTTTAAAAAAAATTTATATACCTATAACATTTGTCCAAACTTTTCTATTTATTTATTCATAAGAAAATTTACATTTATCAACTCACGTAAATACTAATTCTTTTCCAAAATGTCTAGCGTGAACACACGAGCGTTACAGGTGATGCTATTTCCGATAGTGGTCCAGATTTCCAGTGGTGATGCTATTTCTAACGTGAACAGAGGAAGGGAAATGAGGTGTGGTCAGTGACGACAACCAAGAGAGTTTCCAGTGGTGATTATATATTCGATGGCTAGATTTTGATTTCAAGATGAGGTGCGGAACCATGAAGAGTTGAGAATGGAAAGTTAGGATATTTCTAGGTAAATAGGGTAGGGTGATAGGTTTATTTGTTTAAAAGTATTAATAAATGTGAAAATAAAGGGTTAGAGTATCATTTTTTTGCTTTCCTTATAAAGACAAAAGAAAATAATAAGTGCAATGTGGTCATTTTATGTTACAAAGTTATTGAATTATGCAGATTTAAATAAACAATGGATAATCCAAGTTACGATTCATTTTTTTTTTGGAACGGCGAAATATTATTAAGCCTAACAAGACGCTAGAAAAAGAATTACATCAAAATAGTAGCTGAAATAGGATTATGAAGTCAAGAAGACCAACTAAACTTGGCTTTAATACACCTACTAGAAATCCAAATAAAAGATTTATGAAGAACATCATCAAAAATCATAGATTTCTTTGGCGTATCCGTTTTAAAAATCAAACCGTTCCTGAAATTCCAAATATACCAAAAGATAGTCAAGATCACTGCATCAAAAGTTTTGCGTTGACCGATTCTTCAGGAGGTTGTAACAGCCCAATGAATAAGATAGTTCACAGTTAATGCCCCACCAAATTGCAATATGGGACATAAAGCAATCAAATCACATTATTCTACAAAAATATGTTCAATAGTCTCCACTCTAGAATAATTTACTCATAATATTAAAAAAAACCGTGTGCTATAAAGATCATACATAAATATGCTCTTTCAAAAATTAAAAAAAAAATTAAAAATTAAAAATTAAAAAAAAAAAAAAAGATCATACATAAATATGTCGTGTTGATCATATAAAACCTTAAGTCCAGTTCTAAACAAATAGTATATAAATGCAATGATAAATCATATAAAAATTTTAAAAAAAAATTATTTAATACATACGAAATTGTTTACTACTCTACAAAATTATTTTCCCAAACAAAAAATGATCTAACGGGGGAAAACAAGTGGGCATTGGGCAATTACAAGTGACATTAGACGCTTATATGAACTTCAGGACCAAATTCAATAATCACAGAACAAGAAGGGTATAAACTGTAACGTACGAAGGTTACCGACAAATATTGTCTCCTCTGGACACTGATCATATTTTCCCCCAAAGCAAACACCGAAGAACCCTAGTCCCTAGGTCGCGCGTCAAAATGGAAATAGCAATCGAAGACGAAGAAGACGAACAGCAACAACAACCGAAAAGAATCAAGGCGTCGCACTCTACCGAAACGTCTGAAGACCCTCTGTGGATTCCTACCCTTCTGCCTGAGATCATTATCGAAATCCTCTCGAGACTTCCCGTTGAATCACTCTTGCGATGTAAGTCCGTTTGCAAATTATGGTGCTCTATGATATCGGATTCTCATTTCGTCAAATCTCATCTCGCTTTGTCAACTAGCAACAATCGTTACACACATCATCGATTGATTTTACATACTTCACCAAGAATAAATCTCAAGAGCAGTCCTCTCTATGATGTGCTGTATGCTGAATCCGTTAATCTCCTAGAGCATGATTATCCTTTGAAACATCCTTACAAATCAATTTGGATCGCCGGTTCTTGCAATGGATTATTATTCATAGCTGTTGAGGACGATGATTTGTTTCTTTGGAACCCTGGTACTCGAAAATCGAACAGATTACCAGATGTTGGTTTCAATGTGCGATCGGGTAGCTACGTGTTATATGGTTTTGGGTATGACGAGTCAAAGGATGATTACAAAGTTGTTGGAATATCTTGTGTTTTCAGAAGTGGAGGCAATTATAATATAAGGGTGAAAATCTACTCAATGAAATTAGGAAATTGGAAGAACATCGGTGCTTTTCCTCATGGTATCCCGTTGGATGATTCTGGAAAGCTTTCAAATGGAGCTCTTCATTGGGCCGCTAGTCAAGATTTTGGATCATTTTATTCTTGGAGGATAATTTCTCTTGATTTAGCGAAGGAGACATATGGAGAAATTTTGCAACCTGTGTATGATGAAGGTAACAAAGATTTGACATTGGGGGCTTTGGGAGAATCTTTGTGTGTGCTTTGTGATTATAGTAAAATTCGTGCAGATGTATGGGTGATGAAGGTTTATGGGGTGAAAGATTCTTGGACTAAATTGGTTTCAATCCCATATCTCACTGATCCTGGGAGGGATCAATTTTCAGTGCCTTTGTGTATTTCAAACGATGGGAAAGTTTTGTTGCAATTTGGGGCAAAATTGGTTTTGTATGATTCCAAGAATCTCTCATTCTCAGAGATTCACAACATTGATGAATGTCATGAAGCTTATACCTTTGTTGAGAGCCTGGTTTCACCTGAAGCACCCATTAGGTCTTGGAGATAACAATCAGGGTGGAAATCTTATCAAGGTAAAACCTATTTCTTCCTATGGTATCTGATTATTTAGCATGTCAAATAATGTGTTTTAACCCCTTGTTTTGTAGTGAATACAGAACAAATAAGTGACGTTAATTTGAAGATTTGCAAACTTGGCTTATTGTTGTTTTTTAACAAACTTGGTGGTTTTGTTTCTGGATGTAGGAATCTGTAGTGACTCTTCAGGAGCTTGTGGATTCTTTAGTATCTATGTTTTCCAGGTTCATGTGAGAATTGTTTTACCTGTTTTGGATGTGTGTTTGGTTGTTTCGAATAAACATGTTATGCAGATTATGTTGTTATATCTATCTATTGTAATTATGGTTAAACTTGTTGGTTTAACTGTGTCACCATGATGATGAACAGACAAAACGAACCTAGATTTGTTATGATTGATCAAATGGGTTTTTTTTAAGAAGATGAACAAACCCACCCATATGATGAAGTTTAGTTTATGAGTATTGTTGGTTTGTATAAGATTCATCAAGATGTGATACAACCACATATATTCAACTTTACGTTGAAAACATATTTATTAAGTTGGCTCACCCAAGGTAATTGAGTTGAATTAATTTATTGAAAATCAAAGACTAAATTATTAAAATGGTCCCCGGGGTTATTTATTTTTATTGAGTCAAGTCTCTAGTTTTCAATTTGGACACATACTGTTCTTAATATTTGTTTTTATCACGAGAATGTGTTCAGAATATAACTTGATGGACTTTAAGCACTTGAACAAACTCTAACACAAACATAATAATAGAGATGCTATGAAGATTGACACGGACACAATACAATATGGTTAGAATTAATGAAATGTATTCATAGGGCGTGTTTGGCAAAAGTAGCTGGTAGCGGGTAGCTGTAGCTTTTATTTGTTATATGAGTGTTTGATAAAAGTATCTGGAAGCTTTTGAAATATATAAAATTATATAAAAGAACAATTGATTAAAAATAAATAAATATATAAATATATTTTTAAGGGTAATTATGGAAATTGATTTTAAAAGCTTAGTAGCTTTTTGTTAAACGTTAAATGAAGTAGTTTTTAGATTTGGAATGTTTTGTTTAAACTAAAAATTAAACGCTCGTACTGCCAAACGAAGCTTTTTGTTTAAAGTAGATCGTTTTGTCAAAAGCTACAAGCTAGATGCTCCCAAACATTTCTAAAAGCTCCGTGTCAAACACGCTCATAATGTCGTTGACCTAAAACTTCATGGTTGGACTCATATGGCCCAAAACTTTATGGTTGGACTCATATGGTTCACGAGAGGCTGTCCATGAGAAAGTTTGTTCTCTCAGTAAAATGGACACACATAGTGTGTCCATGGAAATTACTGAAGTTTGCTTCTTTGTCCCTGAAGAGGCCAATGCCTAGAGAACATGAAAGACAAGACTTTGTTTTGGGACACCTAAGGTGAAACTGCACTTTGAAACAACTTGTAAAGATTACGCTTTTGCCTTGACTGCAACTTCACTTCTTAGCAACCCTCTCCCTTCGTTGAAGTTGCAATAACCACTAATCAACATATGCGTTTCCACCCGAATTCAAACTCATCACGAGTTCAAAATTCAAACTCAAACACATGAAATAAGAACTAGTTGACCTCATGTTCACGCTTATAATCCCTTGATATCATATCAAGGGACATGTGTGGAAAATGCAACGTGGATTGCAACTTTGACCAATTGCAATCCATGTGTTTTCCGATACAAGACTCTCGATATGGCATCAAGAGATCGTGAGCGTGAAGATGGAGCCAATTTAGTTTTAACTTCATGTGTGTATGTGTTTGAATTTTGGTAGTGGCCAAATCCCTTGTTAACAAAAATAGTAATAATAACTAAAATTAAAAGAATAACCAAATCTAGTAAGGGTAATTTAGTCATTTTATGTATATCAGGAACCATTCTCATAAAAAAAAACAAACATTAAACCCTGTCTGTGTCTGGATTGAAAACTTGAGATTTGATTAAAAAAATACATAACCATAAAGTCCATTTTTTTAACTCAAAACTAAATAAGATTTAAGTAGCTTTCCACTTATCCGAACAACTCCCTTTTTGTGTATAAGAGTAGGCACATAACTAATATAGATACTAGAAAGTCCTTCAATTAATAAGTCATAGTTTAACTAAGTGATCACCGACCAACAACTCAATGGAAAGCTATCTTCCCTTATATGCGATTCGATATATGATTTTACATTCATAGTTGGTTGAGGAGTGACCACGAAAGTCATTGCTTCTTGATTATGAGCCGAAGCCTACTGATCGTTCAGATGTTCCCACATGACTAGAATTTTGAAAGAAATGAATGTCTAGCACTTTGAGGTGAGTCATTGGACGTATAAAGTTTTCAAATAATAAAACTTATGATAATTTGCCATTTTACTCCTTTTCTGTGTGGACATAATTAATCGTACCAAATAATAGAATCGACCTTGAAAGTATCAAATATAATAATACTATAACTGAATAGTAGTACTATAACCTTTGTACTACATAATAGAATCAAGTCGACCTCGAAAGTATCAAATATAGTAATACTATATCTGAATAGTACTACTATAAGCTTTTGATACAAATCATGGCTGTAAGTTCAATGAGTTTTCAAAATAATATTTAATTCGTTCTAATACAATTGAGGTTCCAAAATAACATTTAATTTGTTCTAATTGGACTATTCGTATGATATTTTTAGAATGAAATTTATATTTAAAATGTGATTTTTTTCCACAACAAATGTTTTTGATATATTATACTTGGATTTAAAACCCCTAAATTTACTGGTGACATATATTAATTCACTTTGAAAACTAGAAAACTATGGCTGCAACTCAAACAGTGTTTAGTCTCAAATGAAATAATATCAAAGTGTTTAACATGCTTGTGAGAATAAGAGCAGTCTTGGTTATCATATAAGATGGTAGGGTGATCCGTTAGCAGCACATGTAATTCCATAAATGATAAGTAACCCAAAAAATCTCAACTGGAGTGTTTTCCATGTTATGGTATTTCAATTCAGAACTAGATCGAGAGATAATTGGCTTCTTTTTGGCGCTCATGAAACAAGATTCTTGCCAAGGAAGATATAGTAGCCATATGTAGATAATCTAGTTTCAAGACAACGAGCCCATTCCACATCAGAGTATCTAAGCAAAGACAGGGTGGGTGAATGCTGAAAGGAAAGTCCAAATGAAATAGTGGAAGTTGGATATTATCCCGATTTTCTTACCTTTGCTTCTTTATTGGGCAAAGTTTATACTGAAAGGGCTATGCAAAAGGAGAAAAAGAATCAGTGATATAGAAACTTCTACCATTAGAAGATACTAATGAGATATCAAGCAAAATAAATGAAACTGAGTCCATCAAAGAGGCTTCATGAGTTGTGTAGAGATGGGTTAGTTCAAGATAGTACGGATATGTTTGATTCAATTCATAAGAGTGGAATAATCCCTAAAGTTGTAACAAATACTACAGTTCTCCAAGGATTTTTCCATGATCAGAAGCTCAATGATGCAACTAGAGTTTTCAAGAAAATAATGAGCAATGTGGTTGTACCTAATGCATTTAGTTGTGGTATTTTGATTCAGAGGCTGTGTAAAGGAAAGAGATTAGATGATGCTCTTCGATTTTGTTTATAGATGGTCATTATCCAAATCTATAGGTAAAATGGGTTGCAATCTGCTCAAGTGATGATCAATAATTTAATAAATGAAGTTTTTTTGTTTTTTTTTTTATAAGAAAGTTGTTAGACAATTTTTGGATAAAAAAGGGACGTTTTTGCCTTCGTTTTGGCATGCAATGTTTACTATGAAGAGCTCATGATTATTTTGCCCTCTTTAATTAGGAAAAATTCACACAATTCTTTGTAAGTTGTACTTTTTCAAATCCTTGATCTTAAAATCCTTACTTATAGTTGACACTCACCAGTAATATATCTATTAATCTAATAACTGGATTGTAATACACTTGTGAAACTACTAACCATTAAGATAAAAAGACTACCACTAATATATATATATATACTTACAATAATAATCCTTTCAAAAGCTGCAAATCCTAGATTTTACCAAGGTCGTCTGGGGGACTGATAGTAATCCAAAGCAAAGAAACAGTAATGGACAACAGCCCTGCCCAAACATAAAGTATAGTAGTCACCTTTCCTCTTCTACCCATCAGCCCTTTCATAAACGGATACATATGAGCCAACACCCAAAAGCTAAAAAAAGTTCCACCAAAAAGCTTATTCCATTGAGGAATCACACTAAAAAGCGTCCTCGCAGTCCCCATAATAAGGGCGACAATGTTGGTAATGCAAATGGTGAGTGGCATTACAAACAGACTTGACCATTTCACAACGTATAAATCAGCGTATATATCGTCATCATCTTCAGCTGCCGATTTTGAAGTCAGAGTGAATGAAATTTCGATTCCAGCTATGACTTTTAGCAGCCCTTGGATGACAGCACCCAGGTGAGCACTTGAGCCACCAATGGCCCAAAACTGCTCATTTCGCCACCATTCCTCTAAGGCTATTCCAGACCATTTTACTTCAAGAAGAGAGATGAGAGCAAGTGTGATAGTCATGATAAGGAGATAGGTTAGAAATGTGGCATCAATGTTTGGCACGATGAATTGCCCTGTGAGCATGCAGAGTGCTGGGAGGAATAAGTAGGCAACCAGGAATATAGATGTGAAAGGGTACATGCCAACGTTGATATACGCTATTCTTTGTAGGAACTTGAGACGTGAGCTCGCTAAAAACGCATTGTTTTTCGAGAAAAATATCTCAACCGAACCCGTGGCCCAACGGAGCACTTGATGCAACCGGTCAGTCATGTTGATAGGTGCTGTCCCACGAAACGCGTCTCGCTTTGTTATGCAGTAGACAGATCGCCACCCACGATTGTGCATTCTATAACCTGTAACCACATCCTCTGTTACAGACCCGTAGATCCACCCTATCCGATCTCCCCATTCTGTATTCTCTTCATACCTATTGGCAAAGCATAAACCGTTAGATATGTAGAGTCTTTGATTTTCTATTCAAAAGAGCCCTAATTAAGGAGAGAAGGGAGCATTTACCAGCAAGAAATAACAGTTATAGCCTCAGCTACAGTAAGTGCATCCAGTGGAGGGCGAGGAGCAAGTAGTGCACCTGCAGGACGACCATTTTTAACAGACACATGATCCGCAAGTGGTCGCCCTTGATACTCAGCGACTGCTATAGAGTCAACGAACATGTTTGAATTTCCAAATTTTTTGGGGAGGCTTAAATCAGGATGCTCTTCTTTTGAGGTATCAAGATCATGGTCTTGATCACGCACTGCCTGTAATGAGCGGCCTGGAGAGAGTGTAGCTGCCGGTTTCTTTTTCTGGCCCACAATTCCACGGTATTCAATTGCTCGAGGTGGACTAAACCCATAGAGTGCATACCGTCGAAACATACAACCAGTTCCTACGTATACCGGACCTTGTAAACCATCCAGTGCTCTCATATTCCCTAATCATGTGAAAAACACATATAAGCTATAATGTAAATATTTATGGGCCAAAGGATTCTTTATAATAAACTAAAAAGGAGAAAAAGATCACACCATCGAAAAACACTGTGTTGTGGTTTGCATATCTATCTGAAGGATCGATCCCTTCAAACCTTTGCGGAAACTGTATGTAGCAAACACGATCACCCCCGCGATCCAACATAAAACACATACCTTCCCTTATAGCCATGGTGTTATATATATAATGATCACAATCCAAGTTAAGAATGAAAGGTCCATTAGAGAGTATAGCCGATGACCTAACCAATGCGTTCATGGCTCCAGCCTTCTTCTGATGGTCATAACCAGGACGTTTTTCACGCGAGACATACACAAACATTGGAAGCCTAATGTCCACACCCGTAAAGTCAAGTTTTCCTTCATTGTCCTTCCCCATCACCGGATCATTTTCTGGCACCCTGCTCATCAACTATGTAGACAGATTCAAATTCAAGATTTTATTTCAAAGAGTTTGTTAGATATCTAGAGTCTTTGATTTTGTCACCAAAAAATGTCAAGATTTATACTCCCAACATATATAATTAAAGCAATGAACGACATCTACCAAATGTGGGACTTTATCAATTCCTCACATGTGCTAGACAATATATTTGAAGTCCAAAATGAGTTTACCTGAATAATTCCTGCATGGTCACCTTTTTTGTGATCTGTTGTTGGGGTGAACCACGTACCTGGCCAATGGGTACCATCTGCCATCCAAGTTGCTTTAGCAGCCTCTCCTAATCCTGAACTATCATTCTTCTTCTCCTTCATTTCTCTGTGATTGTACCTTTCACAACGCTTCCGTATGACATCAGGAAGACCATTTATTCTCACTTTGAACTCGTCATATTCTCGCTTCATCCAACGATGATCCTTCACAAAATCAGCCCGTTTTTTATTTTTTGTGTGATCTATTTTCTGTGTGAAATAACTTTCGGGGTTCCTAGGTTCGATGTTGTGTTTTCGACAAAAGGGTACCCATAGCTGCATATTTAGACAAATTTTTGTTAGTTGTTATCTTGAGGACGGCATATCGACAATGCCTCATAGTTGCAAATGATGTGGCATTTAATTCAATTGGGTTGATCACATTATGAAAAATAGCCAATCGTATTAAACGGTTCAATCTGTATTTCGTGGATGCTCAATAACACTAATTTAATAAATAAACAACACTATAAAATAAATAAAATACAATATCTTGATTTTACGTTATATTTGAAAATTTTAATCGTATATATGTTTACCCGCTTTGATTTCACATACATGACCGAAATCGACTGCCTCAGCCATTGCTTCAAACGTTAGAATGGCACCACCATCGTCCGAGATATAAACAGAAACCTTCTCGATAGGCCACTCAACCGCGAGAATAGACAAAATAGTATTCGCAGTAACCAAAGGCGGTTCCTTATCAGGGTCCGCAGTCGAGATAAACACATCTATTCCCGGTAAATCCGACCGGCCACTTGGGTTCTCCGCAGACTTGCTCTCAAACTTATCCTTCAAAGCCACCAAATCCGTAGCCCGGTTTATCGGATTTAACTTGGGTAACTGATCCAACAACCACGAAAACGCAAACCAAATCTCACATGAAATCGAAATCGCCCACAACCACATCGCTTCAAAATTAGGGTTTTGTAATCTCCACGATAGAAATAAGAATTGCACTACCAATCTAATGGCAACAAGGAACCGATACGGGCTAAGAACGCTAGGGGGGACTTGAGTTTTGCGGGTGAGAGGTTTCCATGGTTTGTCCAAGAATTTAGCCAATTTGGTTCCAGTTTCACGGTCGTTTTTATCATGATACGCGTTTCCGATTCCGTACGTTCCTCTGCTCTCAAACAACCAATGCTGCTGATCGGAATCCGTAGGCGGGTTTTTTAAGGACAAAGACTTGTTGTTTCCTGTTGGCCCTTTTTGAAGTGAGAGATCACCGGATACCAATGGATTTGTGGCCATTGTTTATGCAAATGCATATCCCGTTTTTGAATAAGAATCTATGATGAATTGAATCTTGGAATATGCAAGCATGATGAATTGACGTTTTCAGAAAATTTTGAGAAAATATGTTGAAAAAGAGAGAAGTCAATATGATGACGCTTACAGCCATTGCTTGCATCCTTTTTTTCAGCCCCACCTTTCGTTCTCTCCCTTGCCCCATGATAGGAAATGACTTTGAATATACAAATTCACACCCATGTTACGACATCCGAAGTCGAAACTTACTTGCACATTTTTTTTTTCTTTTGATTTTTTTTATCCAATGATATCAACTAACAACAACCAATCTCCATTCTGTCAAGATCATACACAATGGTAAGAAAGTAAGTACACTTTTTGTCTACATTGAACCACTCAACCACTTGATGATCAACATATTTCTTAATTCCTACACAACTTGACAGACCAAAGACTTTCGGTGCTGAAATATATGACTTTACATTCTTTTTTGTTATCAAAGGCTAACAAAAACTGTTATTATGCACATAGAGACCAATTTTGTAAGGATGCCTTTGAAGCAAGGAGGATAAAATGTCGCATACATTACAAAGCGAACGATCTAATCCCGTCTTCCTCATTTTACTGCAGCCAAAAAAAAAAAAAAAAAAAAACTTTAAAATGTGTCAAATAACTTAGAAAATTAGTGTTCGTCGTCTGTTTCAAATTAAGATTCTACATGATACAATCTTGCAACTTGCAAGCCTATATTGAATAAGGTAATCTTCTATAATTATTTAATTTAAATGTTGAAAAACATTGATTATAAATACATTTCAAACAATTTCCTACATGTTTTTATTTAAACATGACTTTACAGATCAAAAAAGAAAAACTATCACTATCCCCTAGTGCATGTGTCAAAATAATTATATTAAATTTTGGGGAAAATAACATCAATTGTGCTCGTACATGTGCTAAAACGCACGATTAATCGCTATTTTCAAAAATTAACTTGGACCGTTCCTGAGTGTTTTTTTTTTGCACGTTTAGTCCTTCCACACATAAAAATACCATTTTGCCTTTATTTATTTATTTTCTATTTATTTGTTATTTATTAATTATTTATTGATTTGTTTATTATAAAAAATAATTATTATTGCATTTTAAAAAGAAATGGGCCCGTACATTTGATAACCCGTCTCCCCCTCCGGCCTCCCCTTCTTCTTCTTCAGAACATCTCAAATCCACCATGACAACCCACATCGGCCAATTCCAGTACTCAGACAATTCCAAGACATTTTCGATTTCAAAGAGAGGAGATCGGCTCCAAAACATCTCTCTCTCTCTCTCTCTCTCTCTCTCTCACACACACACACACACACACACATATCTACCGTCTACCTCACCTCTGACCATCATCGAGCCCATCACATCCGTTTCCCCCACACAGATCTGATGACACTGTTGGTATTACAGGGAAGGATTAAAGAGGTATGAAGGTTTTTATGAGTTAAAACAAAACAGAGGACATGGGACAAAATGGGCAAAAGTTGCACTGTTTATTCACTTTCACAATAAAAAGAATAGAGTATATATTTCCAACGTACACTTTCACCTTTTAAACTAATCAAATGCAAAAAAAAATTGGAAAATGACTCACACTACCCTCTAGACTCGGTACTATAGCCAACATGGGTTAAGACTTATTCAAACTCTAATTTTAGCACAACTTTTAGCAATAATAATTAAAAACACATAACAAAACATCTAGATTAAGTCAACAATCTCCCCCTAATCCAGAATTGGCCACCTGCTTAACTCCAATCAGCCCCCTCATCTCTTTATGCTTCACTTTACCCATAACTTTTGTAAGAATGTATGCCCTTTGTTTCTTGCTACAAACATGAGTTAGCTTTACTTCACCATTTTCCACACACTCTCTAATGAAATGGAATCTTGTGTCGATGTGCTTGCTTCTCCCGTGAAATATCAGGTCTTTGCATGAGGTCTAAGGCTGACTTGTTATCAATGTGTAGAATTGCAGGTGATATTGTTTTTCTGGTTATCTCAATGAGTACGCGCCTTATCTAAATAGCTTGACATGTTCCCATGGTGGCTGCCATAAACTCCGCTTCACACGAGGATAAAGCCACACTCTGTTGTTTTTAAGATACCAATGTAACTAGATTATCATTGATGTAGAATGCCACACCACCACTACTTTTCATGTCATCTACATCCATCGCCAAATCACTATTTACATAGCCATCAATCTTGATTTCTTTCTTACCTTTTGAATAGAGAAAACCATAATTTAAGGTGCCTTTCACATACCTTATGATACCCTTTACTAACTGGAGGTGTTTTTTAGTTGGTTTTTCCATGAATCTTGTAACATCCCAATTTTCAAGACCAAAAATTTCGTTTGTAATCAAGTAAAATCGTTTACTAAAAACATTGACAATATCATTTCAATCCATAAACCACCATGAACATGTCTAAAAATCACAACATCGAACAACATTATAAATCAGAGTACAATCCCAGAAAACTCATTGCGGAAGTCATGTGTGTGTATGATGCGCCGCTATGCCGCCGGCTCCTTCCCCTTGGATGAAAGGTACCTGAAACCAAAATTAAACTGTAAGCACAAAGCTTAGTGAATTCCCCTATCATACCACATACTATACACTCATACATGCTGCCAGGCAATTATGGGGTGCCCGACCTACCCATGTCAAGCCATTTTGGGGTGCTGACTACCCGTGTCAAGCCATTCTGGGGTGTTGACTACCCTCCGATCTATCTCACCCGGTCACGGGGACTATTTCACCCCTACTACTATCACATAACAATTTATCATAACATACTATCAGACATATCTGGGGTGTCCGACCTACCCTTCGGTCCTAACAACCGCTCGGGGGACTATTCCCCTTCTAATACCACTATCATATAGGACATAGCATACTGGCACATAGTACATATCAAGTAATAGCAAACCAGACAATTATCACAAAGACAATCATCTTAACTGTAACCAACTACTAGTGGGTCGGCCTTGGTGCCTTAGACCCACTACTACTGGGAGGTAACTCAACTCGAAATTGTATAGTGTCTGCGCTGATCTCGACGTGGAAATCGACTTCCCTCAACTCCTCAATCCCTACACAACGATCTTTCTCAATTACTATGCAAACTAATAACCCTTACAGGTTCAACCCAAACCCAAGTCAAAGTCAAGGTCAACCTCCGTTTGACTCGACTCGCCGAGTTGGCCCACCAACTCGTCGAGTCCCTATACCTTCATCTGTCCCCAAACCTACTCTACTCGTCGAGTCTAGCAAGACCTCGACGAGCTCTTCTTCAATCATACCATCGGGACCATCTTCATCTGACTCGTCGAGTTCATCTCCCTCATAAGAATGTGTCCAGTCTATGACTCACCGAGTTGTATGAACAACTCGTCGAGTCCATCTTCAAAGATTGGGAGATTGCCTTGGACTCGTCGAGTTTGTTGTAACACTCGTCGAGTCCCATGATTCCCAGGTCCCTTATGAGCCTAAATAACTGAGGGACCTTCCACACTATCATCTAGTCCATTTATAGAAACGATTTGGTGGTCATTACACCCTGACTCGCCGAGTCCTAAGACTGGCTCGTCGAGTCCATCCTTGACCATTTCTATACAGTCGATTTAAATGGGTCTTAACACATCAAAACCATAGATCTGGCCTCCAAATGTCCATTTTACACATAAAGCCTCAAGCTTGGTGCACATGCATGGGATCTTTGGCTCAAAAAGCCATAAAAGATGGTCTACAAGATGCATGGGGTGCTTATGGCAACAAAGTGGGCACCTTTATGCCATAAAGACCCCTAATAGCCCTAGATCTGAAGCACAAACTCACTTCTTATACTCAATCCCGAATACATCCTCACTTGGGGTTAGAAAGATGTAGAAAAAGGTCCAAAACCAAGATCTAGAAAATGAAAGGACAAGGTTTCAGGTTTATACCTCTAATAAGCTGGAAATATGCTCAAAACTCTGGATCTTCTTGTTTCTCCTTAATCTCACAAGCCTCTTTCTTTTCTTCAAGCTTCAATCACACAAAGTAACACAACAAGGCTCAAGAACACACTAAAAACGGCTAGGGTTTCGAGTAGGGTTTGCTTTGGAGGATGGGGGATGAGTTGAGGGGTTATAATGTGTTTAAATAGGGTGCAAATCCTTAATTTAGGGTTTCACTCAAACAGCGTTTACTCGCCGAGTCAGTCTCCCGACTCGTTGAGTAGATCACTTAATTTTCCCACGGATCGCGACCCTACTCGACGAGTTGGGACTACAACTCGTCGAGTCCTAGAGGAAACATAAGAAATACTTAAATTGAATGCGTACCAGGGATCGGGTGTTATAAATCTCCCCCACTTATCTTAGAATTCATCCTCGAAGTCTTCTGCTCGATCCTGAAAAAGCTCGGGGTAATGCTCCCTCATCTCGTCCTCCAGTTCCCAAGTCCATTCTGAGCCCTTGCGGTGCTGCCACTGCACCTTAACCAACTCCACTCTCTTGTTCCTCAGGTCCTTCGACTTCCTGTCAAGGATTTCCACTGGTCGCTCGATGTAAATCAGGCTGTCATCCACTTGAATATCCTCTAATGGCACTACTGCTGAATTGTCCACCAGATACTTGCGCAATAGGTAGACGTGAAAAGTGCTATGAATCTGACTGAGTTCGGCTGGCAGATCCAGCCTATATGCCACCTTGCCCACCCAGGCTACAACCCTGAAAGGTCCAATATACATAGGGCCCAGCTTGCCCTGCTTCCTGAATCGTATGACGCCCTTTCAAGTCGACACTTTCAGGAGCACCATATCCCCGACCTGGAACTCCAGGTCCGATCGACGATTGTTGGCATAACTTTTCTGTCGACTCTGAGCAGTTTGAGGCCTGCTCCAAACCTGATGGGTCCTCTTCGTCGTCTTGAGTACCACCTCGGTACTCCCCATGACCCTTTTACTAACCTCACCCCAGCATATCGGGGTCCTACACTTCCTCCCATACAACATCTCGAAGGGAGGACAGCCAATACTCGCATGATAGCTATTATTATAGGAAAACTCTGCCAACGGAAGGTAAGTATCCTAACTACCTCTGAAGTCTAAAACATACGCTCTCAGCATATCCTCTAGAGTCTGGATGGTCCACTCGCTCTGACCATTCGTCTACGGGTGAAAGGCGATGCTAAAATGCAGCCGAGTACCCAGCTCATCATGAAACTTCTTCCAAAACCTGGAAGTGAACCTCACATCCCTGTCGAAAATCACTGAAACTGGCTGTCACACCCCAAAACCGAGAACGGTGGAAACGTTTTGGGGCGGAGGACGTCATGTAATGTATCACAACAATGTAAAGTAGTAAACAAGCAACAACATCATCCATTGCATTAATATTATAATTTTAATTACAAGTGTGTTCTTTCATAATATACAAAAATAAAATGAATAATCAGAATATAAGACGAGTCTGGACTGCTCCATCTTCACAAAACCTGGTTGTCGGACCTGTCTATTTGTGACCTGAGAATACAAGTTATATTGAAAGCGAGTACCAGCCAAAAAGCTGGTGAATTCATAAGTATTAATGTGTCTTTGATTTGTAAAACTTGTAATGAAAGTCTTGACATTGTTAAGAAAGTTTGTATAAGTATGTAAATGTTTGTAAGTAATGGAAGCGTTTGAAAAACCCTAGAAATCCCTATGATTCCTATTAGTATAGATGAAATCTTCTACCAAGACCTAACTGTTTTGAAAGTAGCCATCTACCAAGACCCGACTGTTTTCAAAGTAGCCTTCTACCAAGACCTAACTGTTTTGAAAGTAGCCTTCTAACAAGACCCGACTGTTTTGAAAGTAGTCTTCTACCACGACCCGACTGTTTTGAAAGTAGTCTTCTAACAAGACCCGACTGTACGACTATTATTATTAATATAAGAAATTGTGTCCTTTGGAACTAGGATACACAAATATGATTCACCTCATCGGTTATGTGAATGACTCATAAGGTAAAGGTAATAATAATATAAATAACTTAAGTATTATCCTTTTGTACTAGGATAACTGTAACACCCGGGTTTCAGGGCTAAGCATATTTATCAATGTAATAGTCTAGGTCAACTATTTTAACTCTTTTTGAAGTAATAAAGATGAAATATTTGAGTATTATGTGTATTTATGTGCTTATAATTTAATTATAAATGTATAATTAATAAAGAATAAAAATAAACGTCAAAATTAAATTGTGAGATAAGCCCGATATCTCTACATAAAGTTGTAGAATATGTCTCAAGGTTTCCGTACATATAAAGAACGCCGAAATCCGAGTTATAACGAAGAAGTTATGGCCCGTCGAAGTTTTACGGCAAAACCGGCACGGCACCGAGAAGCGTAAATAGTGAATTTACGATAGAGCGAGATTTAGCCTTAGCAATCTAAATGAAAGTTGTAGGATACGTTAAACTAAGAGCGTCGATAAAAAGAACGCCCAAATCTGACTTCGTATGAGGAAGTTATGATTTTTCGAAGTTTCGGCTTAGTAGTGTACAGCCCGAAACTCGAATTTTTGTTCGAGCAGTTTTTGGCTTACGCGACCTAAATGAGAGTTGAATATCTCATTAATAGGAACTCAATGGTAAAAAGACAGATGAAAACGGAGTCCGTATGAAGGAGTTACGAATTCTTCGCGGTAATTTAGCAGTCTAATCTCCTCCTACTGTTAAATTTAAGATCAGTCAAGAATTGGCCGACGGAGTCTTAATGAAAGCTGTAGATCTTGTTTTTACCTACGCGTGGAAAAAAAGAACGTCAAAAACAGAGCTCGTATGCGAGAGTTATGATTTTTCTAAGTCGGGAGGCTGCTGTGTGAAATCGGGTGACGTGGCGCAATCCTGGACTTTCATTGCTGAGGAATCCCCTTAGTAGTACTGTCCATCCCGATGATGATCCTTAGGCTAGGTCCCTTATGATAAGTGTTTAGGGACGTAAAGTGAGGATAACGGGAACGGGTAATCGGGTTATTGTTGATTGATGAAATTAATAAACTTATTTATTGTGGGTTGAAAACCCTATGTGCTCACCAGGCTCCCAAGCCTGACCCACTCAGTTTTATGTATTACAGGTAGTGGCGCTTGAGCATAGATATGATGTTGGACAAGGGATTACAGATATAGGCCTGTAGATATGAAATAATGTAGTAAGGCTTATATTGTACTGTTTATGCTTTTGATCCGTACGAACATGACATCCCAAGTCTTTTAATGAAATACATTTCTATGGAAATGCTTTTGATAAATTTTTATCATATTTTGTTTTGGGACAAATTCCGCAATACTTTTATTTAAAATGTTACTCTGATTTTTAAACAAAGCATAAACAAATCGGTCTTTTCTGGCCGTAATTTTGGGGATGTCACAGTAGCTATCAGAGCATTAGTTTAAGCGAACTAGGAATTTGTAGGATTTCTAGACTTAAACTTAGAATGCTAAGCGATGATTGTGAGGTGTGAGCACTAGCTTACTTTAGGAATTGTGCCTAAAATGCTTTTATGTGATAAATGCTTTGTGCATGATATGCTGTTATTTGTTCGGATCTATGGTCTGTTGCCGACCGGATCTTGAAACCTTATGTGTTTAGGATTCTAAACGTACGACTACGATATTAGAACTAGCATGTAAACGTTTCAGAGTGATAAGGACGATTTAAACGTCTAACCTAAATAAAGATCTAAATTCACCTTATTCGGTGTATAGATCAAGATGGCAAGGACCTGTAGCGGAAACGTGAACGCAAATGGAGATAGGAACCAACCCCCAGTGGTTCAGCAAATACCTGTTGTTGAAGAAGTTGCACCTGAGCCAGTCACCATGGCTGGAGTTCAAGCCATGATTCAAGCTATGCTAGCTGAACAAAGGGAAGAAATGAGACGGATGCTCCACGAAAATAGGGACGAACTTACCATACATGTTGAACCAACGGAGCCAGTTCCCAAGCAATCTGAGGAAGGGAACTACAGCCGCCAAGTGAGTCAAGTAGGGACTCAAGGTGAGCGAAGGGATGTCCCAGAAGGGAGAAACAACAAGGATGGGCAGATGTACAAAAATTTCTTGGGTGCGAAACCACCAAGTCTCTCAAGATGCCCAAAGCCTATTGAGATTATGGATTGGATCTTCGAGATGGAAATGATGTTTGAGAGCTGCGACTGCAGCGAGAAGCAGAAGACTGTCTTCGCTGTGAGACAATTGAAAACTGGAGTCTTGAGCTGGTGGAAGCTATTGGCAGATACAATGCCACGAGGAGAAGCTCTGAAAATGTCATGGGATGAGTTCTTGGAACAACTGAAGACGCAGTATTGTTCAGAGATATATCTGATTGATCTGAACAATGAGTTCCAAAATTTGAAGAAGGGGAGAATAAGCATCGATGACTATGTTGTGGCATTCACGGAAAATATGAAGTTGTTTCCATACCTAGTGCCAACCGAACTTTCCAAAATTGAGAAGTTCGCAAACGGACTACAGGCTGACTTTGGCTCAACAGTCAAGATAGCAACCACTCTGAAATCAGCCGTTCGAGCAGCTAAGAATGTGGAGACCCAACAAAAGTAAAGAGGTCTAGAAAGGGCTGAGGTTGGTGAGAAACGGAAGTTCGATGGATCCTTGAAGTCCAACAAGAAGAGTAGATTCTCGAAGTCTGGTTCGAGAGGAGGAGGATCAGAAGCGAAGTGGTGTGTGATAAGTGCAAGAAGAAGCACTCTGGCAAGTGTGACGGAGGGGTCACTTGTTTCAAATGCGGAAAGTCTGGGCACTATGCCAATGAATGCACCCTCATCCAGAAGGTCTGTTATGGGTGTAATGAAGAAGGGCACATTTTGAAGGACTGCCCGAAGAAGAAGGAGGCAGGAAGACCCAACATACCACTGAAGCCGAAGGCGAGAGCCTTCCAGATGACGCTCGAGGCTGCAAAGGAGGCAGCAGACGTCGCTTCAGGTACCTTTCTTGTAAATGGTTTGCGTGCAAATATACTATTTGATTCCGGAGCCAACTACTCCTTTGTGTCGCATAAATTCGGTGGGAAATTAGCATTACCTGTAGAAAAACTAGATAATACCCTAATTGTAGAAGTTGCCAGTGGCAAATTCGTACCTATTAGTAATCGTATTAGGAACATCGTCATCGACCTAAATGGAAACGAATTCCACGAAGAGCTATTACCCATAGAGTTAAATGGTTTCGACATCGTTTTGGGTATGGATTGGCTTAGTGCCAACGATGCTGAGATTCAATGCCGAAAGAAGATAGTAAGGGTGAACCCACCCGGAAAGGAATCATTTATGGTGTACGGGGACAAACGCAAAGTGAATTCTGGAATCATCTCCCTGATGAAAGCCAGGAAATGTTTTTCCAAAGGATGTGCATCATACTTGGCATTTGTAATCGATGCTAAGAAGGAGAAGAAAGAGGTGCAGAATATACCGGTTGTGTGTGATTATCCGGAAGTCTTTCCCGAAGATCTTCCCGGATTACCACCTGATAGACAAGTGGAATTTCGTATAGACTTGTTACCAGGAACAACACCGATAGCAAAGGCACCTTACCGATTAGCACCGACGGAGATGAAGGAGCTTATGACGCAACTTCAGGAGTTGTTGGACAACGGTTTCATTCGACCTAGTTCATCACCCTGGGGAGCTCCGGTGTTATTCGTGAAGAAGAAGGACGGAAGTATGAGAATGTGCATAGACTACCGAGAGCTGAATAAGGCAACGGTGAAGAACAAGTATCCGTTGCCGAGGATTGATGACCTATCCGATCAGCTGCAAGGTTCGAGCTACTTCTCAAAGATCGATCTTAGGTCGGGATATCATCAGCTCAAAGTGAGAGATCAAGCTATCGAGAAGACTGCATTCAGAACGAGATATGGACACTACGAGTTCTTGGTTATGTCGTTTGTACTAACCAATGCTCCAGCAGTATTCATGGATTTGATGAACAGGGTTTGTAAACCATTCCTCGATAAATCCGTGATAGTGTTCATCGATGACATTCTCATCTACTCGAAAAGCCAAGAGGAGCATGGCAAGCATCTATGGGAAGTATTAGAAATGTTGAAGAAGGAGAAGCTTTTTGCAAAGTTCTCTAAATGCAACTTTTGGATACGGGAAGTCCAATTCTTGGGTCATGTTGTTAACTAGGAGGGAATAATGGTTGACCTTGCAAAAATCGAGGCTGTGATGAAGTGGAAATGTCCAAAGAGTCCCACGGAGATTCGAAGCTTTCTAGGATTAGCCGGTTATTATCGACGATTTATCCAAGGCTTTTCTTCGATAGCTGCTCCATTAACAGCTTTGACTCATAAAGGAGCTACGTATACGTGGAGTGAGAAACACGATGAGGCATTCGAGAAGCTAAATAAGAAGTTATGTGAAGCACTAATACTTTCTCTACCCGATGGAGTTGAAGACTTTGCGATTTATAGTGATGCATCTGGAGTCGGGTTGGGTTGTATTCTGACCCAAAGAGAAAAGGTGATAGCATACGCATCTCGACAATTGAAAGAGCACGAAAAGAACTACCCCACTCATGATCTGGAGTTGGCAGCGGTAGTATTTGCCTATAAAGATATGGAGGCACTACCTCTACGACACGAAGTGCAAGCTCTTCACTGATCATAAGAGTCTCTAGTATCTCTTTAATCAGAAGGAGTTGAACATGAGGCAACGACGCTGGCTAGAACTACTCAAGGACTATGACTGTGAGATACTTTACCACCCAGGTAAAGCAAATATTGTTGTTGATGCTCTCAGTCGGAAAGTCAATCTTGAAAGGAAAAGGACAAGAGCGTTAAGAATTGAAGTCGTCTCGACGATTGTGGAAAGTATCAGGAAAGCTCAAGAAGAAGCTTTAGAGAAGAATGACCGAAAGGAAGAACGTTAGTGTTCAGTACAAACAGTCAAGGACTGAAGGTATTCCAAGATCGAATTTGGGTACCTAAGACGGGAGGAATAAGAGATCTTCTAATGGAAGAAGCACATAAGACCATGTACTCAATTCATCCCGGTAGCACTAAAATGTATAGGGACCTAAAACCCTACTACTGGTGGCCGACGATGAAGCTCGATGTTGCGAAGTATGTGGCCGAGTGCGTAACATGTGCGAGAGTTAAGGCACAACATCAAAAACCGTATGGGAGTTTAGAACCTTTACCTGTACCCATGGGTAAATGGGAAGACATCACCATGGATTTTGTGACTAAACTACCCAGAACAAAGAACGGACACAACATGATTTGGGTAGTCATGGATCGTTTCACCAAGAGTGCACACTTCATAGAAGCCAACGAGAGGTGGTCTATGGATAAGCTAGCAAATGCTTACGTGAAGGAAATTGTAAGACTTCACGGTGTCCCTCTTACAATTGTATCTGATCGTGATAGTCGTTTCACGTCGAGGTTTTGGAGGAGTCTGCAAGAGGAATTGGGTATGAAATTATGTTTGAGTACTTCTTACCATCCGCAAACTGATGGTCAGAGCGAAAGAACGATTCAGACGTTGGAAGATATGCTGAGAGCATGTACCCTCGAATTCCAAGGGAATTGGGACGAGCACTTACCTCTGGTAGAATTTTCCTACAACAATAGTTTTCACTCGAGCATCAAGATGGCACCTTATCAAGCATTGTATGGAAATAAGTGTCGTACGCCGTCTTGTTGGCTTGAAGCCGGAGAGAAGCAGTTTATGGGTCCCGAGATAGTCCATGAGACTGCTGAGAAGTTGAAGGTGATTAGGGAAAGAATGTTAGCAGCCCAGGATCGTCAGAAGAGCTATGCTGACAAGAAAAGACGATCGATAACCTTCAAAGTTGGGGATTCCGTTTTGCTTAAAGTCTCACCGTGGAAGGGACTTATACGATTCAGAAAACGAGGGAAGTTGAGTCCAAGGTTTATTGGACTGTTCAAAGTTCTTCAGAAGATAGGGAACCAAGCTTACAAGTTGGAATTGCCCGAAGAACTCAATGGTATTCATAACACCTTCCATGTGTGTTATTTGAGGAAATTCACGGGAGATGTTCCCGATATAATTCCAATCTCAGAGTTAAGGATAGATGAGAATAAGAGGCTGATCGAAGAGTCCGAGGCAATTGTTGATCGTAAGACTAAGAAGTTACGACGCAAGATGGTCGACTTAGTGCTAGTCCGATGGAAACATTCGAATGGGCCGAATCTCACTTGGGAAACAGAGGATGACATGATGAGTCGCTATCCACATCTGTTTGTTGATGCATGATTCCGGGATGGAATCATCCTAAGGGGGAGAGAATTGTAACGCCCAGGTTTCAGGGCCAAGCATATTTGTCAATGTAATAGTCTAGGTCAACTATTTTAACTCTTTTTGAAGTAATAAAGATGAAATATTTGAGTATTAAGTGTATTTATGTGCTTATAATTTAATTATAAATGTATAATTAATAAAGAATAAAAATAAACGTCAAAATTAAAGTTTGATATAAGCCCGATATCTCTACATAAAGTTGTAGAATATTTCTCAAGGTTTCCATACATATAAAGAACGCCGAAATCCGAGTTATAACGAAGAAGTTATGGTCCGTCGAAGTTTTACGGCAAAACCGGCACGGCACCGGGAAGCGTAAATAGTGAATTTATGATAGAGCGAGATTTAGCCTTAGCAATCTAAATGAAAGTTGTAGGATACGTTAAACTAAGAGTGTCGATAAAAAGAACGCCCAAATCTGACTTCGTATGAGGAAGTTATGATTTTTCGAAGTTTCGGCTTAGCAGTGTACAGCCCGAAACTCGAATTTTTGTTCGAGCAGTTTTTGGCTTATGTGACCTAAATGAGAGTTGAAGATCTCATTAATAGGAACTCAACGGTAAAAAGACAGACGAAAACGGATCCGTATGAAGGAGTTACGAATTTTTCGCGGTCATTTAGCAGTCTAATCTCCTCCTACTGTTAAATTTAAGATCGGTCAAGAATTAACCGACAGAGTCTAAATGAAAGCTGTAGATCTTGTTTTTACCTACGCGTGGAAAAAAAGAATGTCAAAAACGGAGCTCGTATGCGAGAGTTATGATTTTTCTAAGTCGAGAGGCTGCTGTGCGAAATCGGGTGACGTGGCGCAATCCTGGCCGTTGCTTCCTCCCCAAGGCTAGCCACCAGATGGTGACACCTGGCGTGGAACTCGATGAGTTTGAGGCCAACTCGACGATTTTTTGGCTTTTCCAGCCTATAAAAAGGGAGCCGGGGCACCCTCATTTCTCATACCTTTTCCCACTTCTTTCTCTCTCTAAACTCTCTCTCTCTAACCCCCCAAACCCCTCTAAAAGCCTAGGTAAACCCCCTAGCACCCGAAGGAAGCACCGAGGCTCCCGGAGTCCCGAGAAAAGGGGTCTTTCGGTTTGGGAACGCTGCTCAAGCGAAGCCTGGTTTTCGAGAAAACCCGCTGTAAGTGAGCTACGCCTAACCTATCTTTAGTTTAGCTTACGTTTTAATATAGTAATGTTATTAGGACCTTATAATAAGTACTTGGGCTATTATTATGGGTTATATAAGTATTGTTTAATGCTTATATAATAATAATAATAATAATAATAGCTAGACTATTAATTAGTCGCGGTTATCGTTAGACTAAACCCTAGTGGTATTGATACTAGGTTTTATCGAAGGAAAATCGTTTTGAGAGTACCGAAGCGTTGTCCGAGTGTTGAGTCACCACCTTTCAGGTGAGTGCATAGTTACTTTCAGCTTACACCTAGATATGAAGTATTTTATATAAATTACGTGCTATGTGTGCATATTATCTGAATACTTGCTATCTATGCTGGATGAACATTGTTATACATGTTTTCAATGATTTAAAGTGTATATGTATTTTATATCTACGAAAATGTTGGGGTAAAACATGGGTAGATGTAATAGGTGATGTGTGATAAAATGATGAGAGGCCTCGATGTTGATGTTGTTGATTCTGTCATCTAGCGGAGTATGGATGACGACCACGGACTCTTCTAGACAGTCCAGTGGATCACTAGCAGGCTCGCAACCTGTAGGTGTTTGTGAACGATGTGTTCACCGGTGTACTCCATCCCCCACATGGTTGCCTTTAGGACATTTATTGCTGAGGAATCCCCTTAGCAGTAGTGTCCGTCCCGACGATGATCCTTAGGCTAGGTCACTTATGATAAGTGTTTAGGGACGTAAAGTGAGGATAACGGGAATGGGTAATCGGGTTATTGTTGATTGATGAAATTAATAAACTTATTTATTGTGGGTTGAAAACCCTATGTGCTCACCAGGCTCCCAAGCCTGACCCACTCAGTTTTATGTATTACAGGTAGTTGCGCTTGAGCATAGATATGATGTTGGACGAGGGATTACGGATATAGGCCTGTAGATATGAAATAATGTAGTAAGGCTTATATTGTACTGTTTATGCTTTTGATCTGTACGAACATGACATCCCAAGTCTTTTAATGAAATACATTTCTATGGAAATGCTTTTGATAAATCTTTATCATATTTTGTTTTGGGACAAATTCTACAATACTTTTATTTAAAATGTTCTGATTTTTAAACAAAGCATAAACAAACTGGTCTTTTCTGGCCGTGATTTTGGGGATGTCACAATAACTAACAGTGTTAACTGAAGACATCCATAGATATACATTTACCTCTGTAGCTAACAGATGGGTGTAGGAATAGTTAGTCCCTTAAAGTATACCTATAATGGTATCAACTGTTGACATCCGTAGATGTGCATTTACCTATGTAGCAAACAAGGTTTTAGGAATGGTTAGTCCCGCAAAGTATCCTTTGGTACTAGGATATTAAGTCCAATCTATCTCGTCGATTATGTGATTGTATCACAAAATAAAGATAAGAAGGAGAATTATATAACAGTATCTATACATATAATATGTAATAGTAACTCATCATATATTATCTATGTAAAAGTATCCATGTAAGAGTATCTATGTAAACGTACTCATGTAAGCGTATCTATGTAAACGTACTCATGTAAATGTATCTATGTAAACGTACTCATGTAAACACATCTATGTAAACATACTCATGTAAACGTATCTATGTAAACGTACTCATGTAAACGTATCTATGTAAACGTACTCATGTAACATGTAATGTACTAGTATAGACTCATGAATGAACTGACTCTTATGTGATTCCTTGTACTTGGAATGATAAGTCGTATCTCCTAACTATACATATAATAGTTACTAACCATGTACGTGTATAACCTGAAGTATGCCCTTGCTACCTAAAGGTACTGAACTGACTGAGGAAAACTTTATGTCTACATATGTATACATGATATATAGCTAATATTTAGACGGCATTCGGACGGATAACCGATACTCCATAGCCACATCCCAACGAGGAAAAGGAAGTAGAGTGAGTTAACCTTCCTAAGTCCTTTAAACATTACTTATATAACTATACATATATGGGCATGCATTTGACAATATAAAAGCATAAAAGGAGTTTTGTAAAATCTTTGAAAAAGATTAATACCTAAGAAAAGATCGACTTGATGTCAGTTTATAAAACGGTTTGAAAGTATTTGTTTGATAAAAATAGTTTAAGTATAAAGGAACCTTTGTTTGAAACACAAATGTAACAGGGTTTGAAATGAAACATACAGTGTTAAATAAACAGTTTAATAAAGTGTTTTAAACACTTAAAAACGTTTAAGATAAACATTTGAAGAAATCTTTTTGGTAAAACAGTTAACGTAAAGTAAAGCCAGTTGCATGTTAATTATTAATCACATGTGATTGATATAATAACTAAACATGATTCAACTTGTATCCCCCCCCCCCCATAAAGCATTTATAAACATTTAAAAGGTTAATTCAATGGGTATGAACTCACCTGCAGTGAATGAATCGGAAAGAAGTGTCGGACAAGTGCTTGGTGTCAAGTGAAGACTTAGACACACACAATGATCCTAATTACATATGAAGACATATGTATATAAACAATTAGTGATTATAACACTAATTAAACATGTATAAACATCCTATTGCGAGGAAAACACTTTGGTCAAGTGCTAGGAGGGTATCGGGTTGCAAAAAAAGAGTGCGAAGCCTCATATGGGAGTTTATGGTCCAATGACCATCTTTATTGGAGTTTACGGCCCAGGGGAGTTTACTCCTGGCTGTAAACTCTCAATTGGTCACCAAAAGGGGCTTAAAACTCTAAGGGCTTAAGTAGTTAAGTGCTCCAAAGCTTTAAACAAGTGTTTGGGTGGGTTTAAGGTCCTAAAATGACCTTGTTTGGTGTTCACGGCCCTGGGACCACTCGCCCATGAGTTTACGACCGTAAACTCATGGTAAGGAGTACCATTTCATGAATTGTGTTCCTTAGGTCAATGGTGTAAGGTTCTATGTCACTAACCAAAGCTTACTAAGGTGTTAGGGTGTCATTTGCACCCTTAAAAGGGGTTTACGGCCCAAGAACATGCCTTGGCCGTAAACTCCTTGAATACCTTGATTTCTTATGTTTTCTAAGCTCTAAATATGATAAACTTAGTGTACGATGAGTTTGATCAAGATTACTTACAATCTACGAGCTCGAATGGTCGATTTTAGCCAAGAACACTAGTGTGTGTTCTTGGTGAAACTTGAAAATCTACAAAATGGAATGATTTCATGGATGAAATCATGTAAGATTACTAGTTCATGCAAGATATCAACTAGTTAAGACAATAATCTTACGATTTGTGAAGATCGGGGTCGAAGATCGGGATGATACTTGAGAGGATTTGGGCCAAATGGAAGGAAGGAATGAACAAATGGCCTCCTCTTCATCATATAAGCAAGAGTTTACGGCCCACATGGAGTTTACGGACGTAAACTCCCATGTGTTGGCCGTGAACTCCTTGCATGAGTGTTTGAGGTCATTTCTTTGAGCTAAAAACTGCCGATTAACCCCGACACTTATTCCTTAAGTGTACAAGGCTCAGAATGCTCAAATAAACTTCTAATTGTGCTAAAAGATAACAACAACGAGTTTGACTTTCAAAGAAGTGTTAGACTGAACTGGATGGAAATTTCGGGTTGTCACACTGGCACCCCGTGTCGCGCCACTACCTCCCTGATATAGATGTCGGCCAACTTTTCGGCCGAAATGCTCTCCTAAATTGGAATAAAATGGGCGCTCTTGGTCAAACGGTCAACAATGACCCAAATCAAATCCACTCCGCTCACAGTCATGGGGAGCTTTGTGATAAAATCAATAGTAATATCCTCCCATTTCCACAGCAGGATCTCCAATGGCTAGACCTTGTCGTGACGTCTCTGGTGTTCAGTCTTGACCTTCCTGCAGGTCAGGCACCTCTCCACAAACCAAGCTACGGCCCTCTTCATATAGGGCCACCAATAATCAAGACGAAGATCCATGTACATCTTTTCGCCCCGGGATGGATAGAAAACCTGGATTTGTGCGCCTCTTCCATCAATACCCGGCGCACACCTCCATGATATGGGACCCACACCCTCTAGTGAAGAGTCAACAATCCACGGTCGTCATAGTCGAAGGTGGAAACCTGACCCACAATACGCTCGCTCTTGCGATGATCCACCTTCGTGGCCTCCTGTTGGGCCTCCCGAACCCGCTCCAACTGTAACAACGTGAATTTTCAAAACAATTTTTCATTTTTAAAACATAACAAATCTCATAAAGTAATCTCAAAACTCAAATGTATCAAATGTTATCTCAATAAAACATATCCCATAATCTAAAATACAAATCCTCTGTCAGTGTGTACAAATCAAGTCGGCGCCTTCCCGCGATCCTCGCTAGTACCCGAAACACATATCACATAACACGGTAAGCATAGATCCGAACAAATAATAGCATATAAGGCATCTTTATAGCTATAACATAAAACATTTTAGACATCTTTCCTAAAATAAACTAGTGCTTGTGTCTAAAATATAGTAGACACTCATCTCACAATCATCGCTTAGCATTCTAAGTTTAAGTCTAGAAATTTCCTGCAAATTCCTAGTTCGCTTAAACTACTGCTCTGATACCAACTGTGACATCCCCATTTTCACAGCCACAAAAGACCAATTTTGTTTATGCTTTATAAAAATCATAGTATCTCTTTTAATCAAAATGTTGCAGAATTTGATCCCAGTAAAAATGATAAATACGTTATCAAAGCTTTTCCGAAGAAAAGTATTTTTATTCATTTTAAAACATTTGGGATGTCATTGTCAATACAGAAACATAAGCATAAACAGAACTTACATTCATTATCACTAGTGATATATATCTCCTTAATCTCTCAGTGTAATGTGACTTCATATCCACACCTGTGACATAAATAAACTGAGTGGGTCAGGTTGGGAAACCTGGTGAGTACATACGGTTTTCAATCCACAATAATTTAATTATTATGTTTAATCGTCAAACAGTTAACCCAATTACCCATCCCCATTATCTTCTTTACTCTTAAGGGTCTACCCTAAGAATCAGCTACTCCTCGTTAATTCATTCCTAAGGATCATCATAAGGAATCGGCACGAAATCCATCGTTTCCAAGGTTTACTCAACGGGCACTAAATCTATAACTGCCAGGGTTTTCTCAACAGGCACTAAATCCATAGCTGCCAGGGCTATTTCGTTTATCGACAGTATCCACTCGCAATACATGTCAATGGGTTTTTAGAGTACACCGGTGAACACATCGTTCACAACACCTACAGGTTGCGAGCCTGCTAGTATTCCACTAGACTGTCTAGAATACTCCATGGTTGTCATCCATACTCTACTGAATGACGGGGCCATCATTTGGAAAAAAGGCTTCTCACATCGTCCACCTCTTACCCTCACCTCACGATCTATTTCACCTCTCAACGCATCATCCAACTCATACTCCATCTATTACATCTACCCATGTTTTACCCCCAACATTATCGTAGATATAAAATACATATACAGTTTAAATCATTTAAAACATGTATAAAATCATTCATCCAGCATAGATAACAATTAATATTCACACATAGCACGTATAAAATACTTCATATCTATGTGTAAGATGAAAGTAACTATGCACTCACAACACGTAATATATATAAATACTTCATATCTATGTGTAAGATGAAATGGACCATGCACTCACTTGTTATAGTGATGATTCCAAACTCATACAACGCTTCGTTATCTCAAAACAATTTTCCTCGACAAAACCTAGTATCAATACCACTAGGGCTTGGTTTTAACGTTAACCGCGACTAATTAACAGTCTAGCTATTATTACTATTATATAAGCATGAAATAACACTCAATATAACTCGTAATAATAGCACAAATAATTATTTTAAGGTCCTAATAATGTTACTATAATTAAATAAAAGGTATATTAAATATAGTATAGGCGTAGCTCACTTACAACGGGTTTTTATTAAAAACCGGGCTTTGCTGGAGCAGCATTTCCGAGCCGAAAGCTTTTCTTCTCGGAGCCGTCAAGCGCTCCGGGGCTTCTTTCTCGTGCTATGGAGGCTCCCTAGACTTGGGAGGGGTTTAGGGAGGCTAGAGAGAAGTTAGAGAGAGAAAGAAAGGCTTATGGTGTGAAGAAAATATGAGGAGTTCACCCTTTATTTATGAGTTTTATAGTAAAGTAGTCTCTAAGCTTCGTCAGTATCTTCCACATACGACCTCCATTTTCTACGTTCTTTATATACACGTATTGGTATTTACGAGTACTACAACTTTCATTTAGACGTCGTCGACTAATTCTCCTTCTATCTCATATTTAAAAAAAAAAAAACTGTATCGAATTCGCCGTGCCCGAAAAGTAGAGACTAAGCTTCGTCCATAACTTTCGTATACGATCTCCGTTTTTGTTGATATTTATATCCGCGCGTTGGTATTTACGAGTACTACAACTTTCATTTAGACCTCGTTGGCTAATTCTCAATCTATCTCGGATTTACGAAACTGTATCGAATTTGCCGCGCTCGAAAAGTATAGACTAAGATTCGTCCATAACTTCCGCATACGAGCTTCGTTTTTACGTTATTTATATCCACCCGTAGGTAAAAATAAAATCTACAACTTTCTTTTTTACTCTGTCGGCTAATTCTCGACCGATCTTAAACTTAACAGTAGGAAGAGATTAGACTGTTAAATGACCGCGAAGTATTCGTAACTCCTTCATACGGACTCCGTTTTCGTCTGTCTTTTAACTGTTGAGTTCCTATTAATGAGATCTTCAACTCTCATTTAGGTCACGTAAGCCAAAAGCCGCTCGAACTAAAATTCGAGTTTCGGGCCGTGCACTGTTATGCCAAATCTTAGAAAAATCATAACTTCCTCATACGAAGTCAGATTTGGGCGTTCTTTTTAGGGACACTCTCGGTTTAACATTCTCTAGGACTTTTGTTTAGATCGCTAAGGCTAAAAGTCTCTCTATTGTAAATTCACTATTTACGCTTCCCGGTGCCTTGCCGGTTCCGTCGCGAAACTTCGGCGGGTCATAACTTCTTCGTTATAACTCGGATTTCGACGTTCTTTATTTCTACGGAACCCTTGAGACATATTCTACAACTTGGTTAAAATTATTTTTTCTAAATAATCTTTTGTCGAAAGTTTGTTTTCGACCCCTATTATCTCTAAATTGACTAGCCCGGATCTACGAGGGAAACCCATATTAAAGGGGTGGACGAATTCTATGGGGAAACCCATTATAAATCGTCCTAGGCCTTTAAGGAGTCCATGGGTTGCTTAGGGCTTATGCATCCAAATTAGGGTTTCCTTGTTAGATAACCCTAATAGCCTCTCTATTTAAAGGACCCTTATGACTCAAAAACGTGGTGAACTTGTTGTCTAGGGTTTCCACACGTTTTGGGCAGCCTCCTTCTCTTCTCCTCTTCATCCTCTTGCTCTTGGTGTTTGTGAACCATTAGAGGAGTGACATTTGTGACTCTAAGCTTTCTAAAGTCATTACAAGGAGGATTTGAGATTGTTATTGCTACATAACAATCAAGGTATGATCTAAACCCTAATTCATGTGTTATATTGATCATCATATGCTAGATCTAGGGTTTATAGTCTTGGATGAATTGCATGTACAATAGAGAAACCTAGATCAAAGCATTAGGGTTTGTATGAGCACATAGGATGTTCTTATGGCTATAACCCATCAATAAGGACTTACTCGACTAGTCGAGTTAACCTTTCACTCGACGAGTTACCACTAATCACGAATCGTGGGGCAACCCGATCCGACTCGTCGAGTCCTCTTATGGACTCGGCGATTTTCCTCCATAGCAACACTCGTTTGACGTTCTGAGGTCAGATCTGATTCTCTAACCTATAGATCTGACCTTCTAACACCCAAAAGTCACGTAAAGGTTCAATCTTTATGTCCATGCACCACACATCAAGCTCTATTTGATGAAATAGCTCTTAAGATGACAACCTATATTTAAAACTACAATGGGACTACATAAAGTTGGATGATTGGGACTCTCTAGACCTAGAAGGGTCCAGATCCAAAGTCAATTCCACAATTGGACTTCACATGCTCCAATACTCGATTAAAAAGGGGTAAAGAAACCCTAGATTCATGGAATCTACTATACATACGAGAATAGGCCTGAAATCATACCTCAAACAGCAACCTTTGAAGAAATGATACAACTCTGAGCCCTCTTCCAATCAGCCTAGCTTGAATCTCCTTCCCTTCCTTGCAAGAATGCACTAAAATGGTGTAATTAGCTCCCTTCTTCTCTCTCTGTGCTCTCGGGTTCAATAAGGTCTCTCAAGTGTGTGTGTGTGGCCGCCTATGAAGGCCATAAGGACCCTTAAATAGGGCACATGCCCAAAGATTTAGGGTTTCTGTCCACAGCGCGGACTCGTCGAGTCGACTTGCCGACTCGTCGAGTCCCTTCATTAATCCAAGTCATCAGTCGCGATCCTACTCGACGAGTTTAAGCATCAACTTGTTGAGTCCCTCTTCTTAAATCAAAAGTAAATACTTAAATTATGATACCTGAAAATCCGGATGTTACAATTCTCCCCCGCTAGAATCAGACTTGGCCCTCGAAGTCTCACTCTGCAAACAACTCTGGATGCTGCTCCCGCATCTCCGTCTCCGGCTCCCAAGTCAGCTCGGACCCTCTCTGATGTTGCCATTGGACCTAAACTAGGGGCACCTCTTTGTTCCTTAGAACCTTGATCTTCTGATCCATGATCGCGATCGGCCTCTCAATGTAATTCAGGCTTGCATCCACCTGAGTATCCTCTAGCAGCACTACCGTCGTCTCATCGGCTATACACTTCCTCAACTGGGATACTTGGAAGGTATCATGGATCTAACCCAACTCCTTGAGTAGCTCTAAACGGTATGCTACCTTGCCCACTCTGGCAATCACCCTGAAAGGACCAATGTATCAGGGTCCCAGTTTGCCCCTCTTCCTGAATCGGATCACTCCTTTCCAAGGAGATACCTTCAGGAGTACAAAGTCACCAATCTGGAACTCGAGCTCGGATCGTCGTCTATCTGCATAACTCTTCTAGTGGTTTTGAGCTATCAATAACCTCTTTCTGACCTGTTGTATCTGCTCAGTCATCTTACGCACTATCTTAGTGCTACCCATCACTCGTTGCCCTACCTCTCCCCAAAGATGGGAGTCTGAAACCTCCTCCTATATAAAAGCTCAAAGGGAGGCATACCAATACTTGAATGGTGGGCTTTGTTGTAAGAAAATTCAGCCAAAGGTAGGTATGTGTCCCAACATCCTTCGAAGTCCATAACACATGCTCGAAGCATGTCCCTGAGCGTATGTATCGTTCGTTCACTCTGGCTATCCATTTGTGGGTGGTAAGCAGTACTGAAGTGCAATCTCGTATCCAACTCCTCATGGAATTTCTTCCAGAACCTGGAAGTGAAACGTACATCTCGGTCTGACACAATCGAGATCGGCACTCCATGCCGCGACACCACTTCTCTAACATATATCTCTGCCAGCCTCTCCTCAGAAGAGTTCTCACTGATAGCAAGGAAGTGAGCGCTCTTCATCAGTTGATCCACAATCACCCAAATTGCATCAACACCCCTCGCGGTCCTCGGCAATTTGGTGATGAAGTCCATAGAAATTTGTTCCCACTTCCACTGGGGAACCTCTAGTGGCTGAAACTTGCCATGCGGACGCTGGTACTTGGCCTTAACCCGGCCACAGGTCAAGCACCTCTCTACTACCCACGCAACATCCCTCTTCATACAAGGCCACCAATAATCTCTCTTCAGGTCCAAATACATCTTACTACCCGCTCTCTCTTATGGTTCTCTGGTCTCATAGCCACCTCTTGGGCCTCTCAGATGGTATCTAAGACTAGAGTCATCACCATCATCCTCATACACACATCTCGGATCGGAGCACTCACTGCTCTACAACTCAGGGCATTGGCTACCACATTAGCCTTGTCAGGGTGATATAAAATCTCACAATCATAGTCTTTCACTACATCCATCTACCTTCTATGTCTCATATTCAGGTTAGGCGGATCCATAAGGTACTTCAGGCTCTTATGGTACATGTAAATGGTACATCGGACACCATAAAGATAGTGGCGCCAAATATTGGGGCAAATACTACCGCCCTAGCTCCAGATCGTGGGTGGGATACCTCGTCTCGTGAGGCCTTAGCTGCATTGACACATATGCGATCACATGCCCTCTATGCATCAACACGACACCCATTCCCGATATGGATGCATAACAGTAAACTACGAAGTCGTCTACACCCTTCGGTAAGGCTAGCATCGATACCTCACACAATCTCTGGCGAAGAGTCTCGAATGAACTTTGTTGTTCGGGCCCCCAAACAAAATTAACACCCTTCCTGGTTAATTTGGTAAGAGGAACAACAATCTTGGAGAAATCTCTGATAAACCTCTGATAGTAACTATCACACCCTCGAACTGGACGGCGGAAACGTCCGAGGGCTCGCATGACTTAAATTGAAATATCATCACAATGAATATACATGAAACATAACATAAACATCACCATGCATTAATACATTACAACCAACCTTGTTCACATCAAGTACATTGTCTAAATATTACATATCCATAGCATAAATTGTTTGAGAGTTTTCAAAACATAACATCCTAACACACTTGGTATTGTTCTTCAGCTTATCTGTTACATGAGAATACAAGTTATTTTGAAAACGTCAAAATATAGAATGTTGGTGAGTTCATAAGCAGGTTTGATATGAAAATGTTTTATGTAGTTTATAAAACACAGAAAATCCGATATTTTCTGAAACGGCAATTGTTTATACAGAAAGTGTGATGATCCATAGGTATATGCATGAATGATTTCAAAACATGTATAAATGAGAAGTTTTGCATTATAGTTATTGAAAGTACAAGTGAATAATGTTGATTTCCCCGGAAAACCCGATGTTTTCCGATAAAATAGTATGATCGTTTTGTATTATTGTATCATCACATCGAATGAATATGATTTCCCTTGATTACTTAGATGGTATTGGATTTTTATGTGAGTCGTTATAACCATGCATGATAATGACTAGTTCGTCTGTCTTGGCATTCTGGTGAACGCCGGAATTGATCTTAAGATTTTGTCACCCGTATAGATCTATACACAAACTCTCGCTCTCCCTCCAGAAGACTTTGATTATAACTACAGACTACGACCAACACTTATTGGTGTCGCCCGTTATTACTCACTTAATGCAAATGAATTTGATTAACCTTGATTAACGACCTAATTTTTTTTGTTTACTTGAATAGAAGGTAAGCCTAACAAACGAGGAGAAGAGCACCACGAGGTCCTGCTAATCACATATGTTATTTAAAGCTGTCGAGTATACTAAGGGCGCGTTGGCCTATTTCGCATATGATTTATTTGGACCTTACTAGCAATGCTAATGGGCCACAGAGGCCTAATACCATTTAAAGCCATTGAGGGTCCATTAGGCATGTAATTGGGTCACCGGAAGCCCAATAAACATGTATTATTTATGTTGGGCCCAATAGTCACGTTAATGGGTCACGAAGGTCCAAAAAACATGATTAGAATTATTTAATCCCAACCGATATAATGTTTACTTGTTTCGTATAGTATTAACGTCGTAAGGTTTGTTTTCACACGAATTGTTTAATCGAAAAGTCGCCACACTCGCCAAATTGTTTGATAACGATATTTAGATTTATGAAAATATATGTATATTTTTCATTCTAAATTCATAGGTTATAAAATTTTTTATTTTTGACCCAAATATCTTAATAGTAAAATAATTGACTCAAAAATATTGATTTCACCTATTCAGCTCTTCTTTTAATAAAAATGACAATTTTTGTCCCTTTTTATGAAAAATGACATTTTAGGTCCTTAAACTAATTTTTCTTGACATTTTGGCCCAAAGACTTATTTAAAAAACGTTTTCAGCCCAAGATTTAGGTTTTTGATAGATTCAGCCCTTTAAGTAAAAAGTTCTGCACTTGCAGTCCAACTATTCGCAAATTTTACAGTTTTACCCCAAAAGCCAAAAACTTTGCAATTTTAGTCCTATTTGATAAATAAGACATTTTAATCCCTGAAACATGTTTATTTGTGTTTTTAACCCCTGTTTTGAGAAACTTACAATTTCAGCCCCTTAAAAATATTTTTCACAATGTTTTGGGCCTAAAGGCCGAAAAGCCCAAAGTAGCCCATTAGGCTAAATTTTACACTTTTAGTCCATTAAAAGTCAAGATTTTTATAATAACTTATACTTTAACATGATTTAACCTTTTTGACCCTTATAAAAGCGTAAATGACATCTATTTCTTATCTTTTGCTTATTTGTCAAAAATGGTTCATAATTTAGATTTGTGTTTTGTTTTACTTATTTTGAATTTGAATACTACTTTGGTCTTGATAATAACATGTATAAGATGTCTTAGAACACATATATCCTTATCATGGTTAAGGATCTCGAATAGATCATGATTTTTCACACAATTTTATCAAATAAGTTCCAGAAATCACACATATCATGCAAAAACACATAGATCTACACATTTTACTTGTATTCTCCCCCATAAAACATGTGAAGACTGAAAATAGAGGGGTATGAACTCACCTTTGCTTGTTGTTTTCGGTTTTGAAGAAAGAATGGAAGAGTTTGATGTTATTTTCGGCCCTAGAAAGCTTCTTGAGAAGACTTTGGCTTAGATAGGTTCTAAGAAGCATGATCATGAACTTTCATGAGTTAGAAGCAGATTTATAAAAGAATTAAGAAACTAAACCATGGATCTAAGTACAACTTACCAAGGCTGATGATTTCTTATGGAAGAACCTCCTTGAAATGCCCTAGATCTCGAAATTTTAATGGAGGAATGAAGGTGTTCTTGAGAGAATTTGGAAAGACTTAGAAATGAATTATGTGTGTGTGTGTGTCTACCTTTGGCCGAGAGTAGGAGAGAAGAGGGGAGAGATAAATAGATGCAGTGATAGGTGCATGGGGATGAGAGGATGGTGCATGGATACCCAAAATGTAAAGATTAGGTGTCTAACCCTCAATAATTCACTTCTTTCTTTTTTTTAATTATTATTATGGGTGTGGGCCGAGAATTGGGCTAGGAGAAAGGAGTTGAGTAGTTTGGGCCATTAGTTGCCCTAGTTCGAAATCATAGGCCCAAATTATTATTTTTCATCCCATTGGGCTTTTAAGATATCTTACGGCCCAATAATTTTTTAAAAAAGTGAGTTTTACCGCCCAATAACGCTTATCAGTTTAGTTAAGGCCCATTAGGGTAATTTATTTCATTTTAGGCCCATTATGGCCCAAATTGTTCAATTTCATGAAAGTGGGTCCAATTAGATCCCATTTAAGGGTTCTAGGCCCAAAATAGTCAAATTGGAAGCTTATTGGTCCATTAGGCCCAATAAGGAAATCCTAGTCTACAATGGACTTAAACCGGGATTACTAGGGTTTCCAACCTTTTGTTGACTATTTGAATGTTTGTACAGAGTGTTTGATGGAATTTTTGTTGTCAATGAATAAACATCATACATGCTTTCAGGTTTTAATCACAATGTTATCCTTGTTAAGTGTTTTCAAAGCATCAGAATTCCTAGTTGTGACAGTAACCCGCCAAACCCAGAAGACTCTTGATCTCGAATGGGGATCTCGGCACCTCCCATTGCATAACTGCCTCAATCATGGTCGGGTCGACCAAAATCCCATTCTGGTTAACGAGGTCTCCCAAAAACTGGACCTCTCATAACCAGAAATCACACTTGGAGAATTTGGCATAAAGCATCTCCATCCTCAATACCCCAAGAATCTCGCGAAGATGCTCCTCGTGCTGTTCCCTAGTCTTCGAGTACACCAAAATATCATCAATGAACACGATCACCGACCGATCCAACATGGACATGCACACCTGGTTCATGATGTCCATGAACGTTGTCGGTGCATTGGTGAGCCCGAAAGGCATCACCACAAACTTGTAATGCCCATAACGAGTCTGAAAGGCCGTCTTCTGGATATCTTCATCGCAAACTCTCATCTGATGATACCCAGATCTCAAATCAATCTTGGAAAACCAAGATGCTCCCTTCAACTAATCGAACAAATCTTCGATCCTCAGAAGTAGATAGCGGTTCTTGACTGTGAATTTGTTCAACTCCCGGTAGTCGATGCACATCCAGTGTGAGCCATCTTTTTCTTGACAAAGGGACCGACGCTCACCACGACGATCTACTCGGTCTAATGAAACCCTTCCCCAACAGCTCCTGGAGCTGTGAAGATAACTCCTGCATCTCGAGCGGTGCAAGGCGATAAGGTGCCTTGGTAATAGGCATCACACCCAAAATCAGATCGATCTGGAACTCCACCTGCCTCTCAGGAGGCACACCCGACAATTCCTCAGGGAAAACATCCGGGAACTCACACACTACTAGAACATCGGAAATAGAACTCGGTCTCTCATTGGCATCTCGCATATCCATCACGTATGCTAAAAAAACCTATGCACGCCTTTTTTAGACTCTGTCTTGCCCTAGTGGTAGAGCCGAAAGCTGATCCCGATCTAGTTCCCTCACCATACAAAGTAAGTACTCCCCAACTAGGGTCTCGTATGGTCACCATCTGATGCTCACAGTCAATCACGGCTCCAAAACGGCTCAACCAATCCATTCCCACTATGACACAGACATCACCCATCGCTATTGGTACCAGATGTATTGGAAACTCAACACCAAAAATCTCTAATACACATCCCCGGAATACATTAGTGGCAAAAACCACATGCTCATCGGCTTAGAAACCCTCAATGGTCGCCTCAACGCCTCGTGTCTAACACTGATGTGATGACTAAATGATAAGGACACGAAAGATCGACTCACACCCGAGTCAAATAACACCAAGGCAGGCATAGAACTCACAAGAAAAGTACCTATATGCAATACAGTATAAGCATAAATAATTCTCAAAATAACATGTATAAGGAGATACGTACCAGCAACAACATTAGGCGTTGCGCGGACCTCCTCGGCAGTCAGTTGGAATGCTCTCCCACGAGCTCTCAGAGCCTCAGCCTTCCCCGGCCGACCATCAGTAACACGGTAAAGCAGCATGAGAAGAAGCCTGGGTTGATCCCTGGGTGAGCTGAGGACAGTTAGCCTTCCAGTGGTCAATCTGGTTATAATGAAAGCAAACCGAAAATCCCTTGGGGTAGTCCTTCGCCAAATGCCCTTCCTTGCCATATTTGTAGCAAATCCCTACTCAGCAAGATCCTCACGACTCTTGCCGCACTTGCCACAATTGCGGCCCTTCTGGCCTCCTGCTCTCGAATCAGCAAGCTTAGACCGCTTCGTTGTTGGTTGCGACTGTACTAGCCTCCTGTCTCTCCCCTGAGACAGGGTGATCCTCTTTCTCCATTCCTGTTTATATTGGCCGTGAAGGGGTTACGTGTTGCATTGGTTCGGATGCGTCTAGCAAATGTTTATGGGGGTATTCATATTAACGGGATTGAGATTTCACATTTATTTTATGTTGATGATTTGGTGGTGTTGATGTCTCATTGGCATCCTGAGAATGCTAATCCGATTGTTCGTATTGTAGAAGAATTGTATTCGAGAAATCGATTTAGAACAAGAAAAATCAATGTAATGAACTCAGAAAGTAAATAAGACTTTGAAGTTTGTATAACTCTCAATAAGCTCGATTACAAAACAGATAACGAAATTGGAAAACTCGTATCTCTAAATCTAAGCTCAGTCCCTATTTATAGGGAAATAGAGAGTACAAAAAATACTAAGTCTAAAACTATTAAGCTTCGTATGAAAATGACTTAGAAAATATGTTACATACGAAATTGACTAAACACTATTCGACTCTTTACAAGACTTCGACCCTTACAATCTACTCCTTTGTGAACGAGTCGAACTACTCAGTTTGTATGAATCTGAGTAGCAAAGTGCATCATCAGTCGTATCTCCGAGTACCAGGTTAAAACCTTCCTTAACTCCTTCTTGTCACCTTTGTTGTTTTTCGTGTAATTGTTCATACGAACTATAAAGTTCGTATATTGCGACGTTGTATATCTTTCGATCTTAGGAACATGAAAGAGAAACCTCTTAGCCTTCTCCTTTGTATCCTTCCCAGCAAAAACTAAACCAAATCGTTTCAAACATATCTCTCCATCAACATACTTCTTTAACTCAGCTTGTGACTTCGAAGGTTCCATAGCTACATCTACCTTCCTTCCAAGATCTGAAGCCAACTCTTCGTCAGTCAATGCCAAATAGTCATAGTAATTATCAATGAATATTTTGATATGTGCTAGACCAATTCGAAAAAAAATCGAATATGTTTCCTTGAGCTGAGTTTCTTTGATGTCTTTTAAAAGCAATGCAACTTGAATAAGATCAATCAAGTTCATTAAAGGGAAGTCTGCAATGCTAAAGTCGAATGATTTGTTGTTTGCACGAACAACATAATACCTGAAGTTTTGTATCATGGTTTCGAACATAACATCCTTCTTAATAGCAGTAACTTTCTTAATCTTGATCAGGGACCATACTTCATCTTGATCTTTTCCAAGTACAACATGAAAACGAATTTTCATGTGTGTATAATCATCGGGGCTCTTGAATTTCTCACTGACTTTGTATTGTGCAGTGATAAACATCATTTAATTGATCGGAAGTCCAACTGACTGAAATCCGTGTTAGCAATCGAATAACTTTTTCTTAGTTTCTTCTCGAAAGCATACATATGATTGAATGCAACTCTCGATTTGATTGATTCATACAAATATAGCTTCTTGGGATCACCTTTGTCCATACCAGGTGGATCATTCTCCCTTAGCCTCAAAATACTTTGGATATGCCTCTGAAGTTCGATTTCAGCCTCAAGTTCTGCTTTCTTTTCTTCTTTAGACTTTTCGATTAAAACACCTTTCCCTTTGTCGTTCAAATCAGGATTCGGTTTTGTAGAACTTGAACTACCCCCTTATGTAGCCGAACCAATCACAATCCCTTTTGTAACATCCCGAATATTAAATAAATAAATAGATAAGGGTTAATATGATTCGAAACCCTATAATAATTAAAATAATAATAATAATATGGCAAGGTGTTGGCCTCGATGAGTTAATTGTCACGATTTAAGCAGTTGGGGGTTAAAAGTGTAAATTCCGGAGTGGTTTGTATATATTTTCAAAGGCATGGGCTGATTTGTAAGTTATTGGGACTTAATTAAATAGATTTTTGGGAAGAAAGGACCAGATTGTAAATTTTAGATTCAATTTGTAATGATTTCTGAGGGCGGGGGTTATTAGGTAAATTTTGTACTTAGTTTGAAGAAAATCGGGTAAGGAGGGGCTGAATGTGATAAAATGAATAGAAGTTTGGAGGGATGCGAGATCAGTCGGTGATCTTTATTCCCTCCCGTGTTCATGAATCAAACCCTAACCATTATTCTATTGAGCCGCCGCCGATTGGGAGTCCTCCTTCTGCCGCCACTCTTCTTTCCGGTAAATCGTGATCGGTGAGACCATGGCCAGCCATCGGAGAAGCTGCTGCCAGTAGCGTTGAGCAGCACAACGAAGTCAACAGTGAGTCGTCGCTGCCCAATCGAGATTGTCTGCCACGATCGCTACCGGTGAGACCTTGAACCGCCGAGCGCTCTTCTGTGATGCTAGCGCCGACGAATCCGAAGACCAGGAGCCAAGCCCCACACGCTGTCGTCGCCACCACCGCCCTGTGGTTATTCCAAATCTGCTAGCGAGCTCCGGCTGCTGCCACGACGAGGGCTGTGTTAGGGCGTATTTGGTGATCTTCATGCAGGTGTGCGTTGCTGTTTCCATTTCGGATTTGTGTGTGTTCTCCTTGTGGTCGACACCCCACTGCCACCACCATGAGGTGGTGGCTACCATCCATTTGTGTTTTCTGCCGCCACCAGCCGCCATGGGAGGTCGTCGTGGGTGTGTTTGTGAGTTTATGTTTGAGTATAATTATTGTTTTCGGAAATTATGAGGTTGAATGGGTGCTTGTATGGCCGGGAAACCCCCCCCCCCCCCCCCCCACCACCACCACCACCGTGAAGTGGTGGCCACCGCCGTGAGCCGCCACTGACCACCACTACCTGAGGTGGCAGTGGGTGGTCCTTGGCATAGTGAACCCTAATCAGCCTAAATGCTTGATATGGGCTTGTTGGATGGTTTATGGGCTAGAAAATTAGGGTTTAGAAAACCCTAATTTTAGGGTTTGTTGGCTTGGGCCTATTGCGACCCGCATTTGGACCAATGGACTGAAGTTATAACCCATGACGATTTTATTGTATGATGGCTTAGTGGAATCATGGACTTAATGGGTTAAGCCCTTAATGGGTTAAGTGAGAAACACTTAACCCTAATCATCATTTTATGTTGAAACCCTAGTTTCTACTTGGGTCGTGTGTTGAGCCTTTTATTGGGCTTTGGTGATTGGGCCATTGATGAGCCATCCAAGAGTAGTCATGTGGACTAGAATATTTAGATGAGCTTTAGGGTAAGACCTGTGTGAGGTTTTGGGCCCAATTTGGAAAATTGGGCCATGGTTGGGCCATTGGAGGACTTTTTGTGAACCCATTTGGTATTGGGCCTTGGTGGGCCCATTGGGCTTGGATTATTTATGGACCGGATTGGAGGACCATATTTAGACCTAATAATGTGAAGGTTTGTCTTATATCCCAATAGGTTTATTTGTGGGTTTGGCTTAGTGATAGAAGTCGGAGTGTACCAGCAGCATTTATAGGATCTGTTCCCCATCCGAGGTAAGTCTTCTCACTATACTTTACCTTGAGTGGTAGTTATGTGTGACCGGAAGGTCTTATGTGCTTACATTGAGTATTATGTTATCCTGTTGTATGTGATATGCTATGCATTATGTCTTTGTGATTTATGCTATGCGGAATTTATAGACCGGACCGAAGGGTCCAACGATTTATGAGGTCGGAAGGCTTAAGCAGACCGGACCGGAGGGTCCAACGAGCTTAGGACCAGAGGGTCCACAGAGTTAGGGCCAGAGGATCCACAGAGTTAGGGCCGGAGGGTCCACAGAGTTAGGACCAGAGGGTCCATAGAGTTATAGCCTCGAGTGGCTAATATGTGTTGTATGTGGTATTTTGGGGGACTCACTAAGCTTTGTGCTTACCGTGTTTTGTGTTATGTGTTTCAGGTACTTCTCAGGATCACGGGAAGGCGACGGCTCGATTGTACACACAAGATGAAGATTTATGTTTTGGAGGATCCTGGATTATTAATCAAACAGTTATGGATTTGTGTTTTGTTAATTTGATAATTGTGGATTTTCATGTAATGTATTATGAGAATCTTATGATTTAACAATGAAAATTTTATATGAAAATTTTCGGTGTTACAAGTTGGTATCAGAGCCTTGGTTTGAGGGATTCGAATGCACCTTCGGGTAGATCTGGACTCAAACTGAGGATTTGAGAAAAAATTTCAAGGAAATGATTTTTCTAAAACGGGCAAGAGTTTCTATAAGAATACGAGTTGGAGCAGTGTGTACAATCAGCCAGAGCCCGAACGTTGATTTCCCAAAATACCCTTACGTTTGTATTATGAGATATACTATGAGATATTATGCATGCTAGAGATAGGCTAGGTGTTTCATATGCTAGGACTAGAGTGGCCTGATTTGTGATGCCTTAGCCTAGGAGTTATTGTTATCTGTGATGTGCTTTCGAGCATGTGTTGAGTAAGAGTATCCAGCTGGAATCCTCTAGAGAGGGTTTTGAGTAAAGGGGTAATCTAGGAGAGATACCTAGATGAGCATTTGAGGAGTCTACTTATAGAGTAGTCAGATGCCCGCGTGGGGTAAAGTTGCTTGACCTCGGTGGTATCCTTAGAGTATGAGGAGAGCAAGTGGGTAATGACCTAGAGTGGTTTATATGTTAGTAGAGATTATTCGATGCTCGAATGCTACTTGCTTCGTGCTTTGTGGAACTCTTGATGATGAGAGCTAGCTACTAAGTGAATATGACGATATTCAGGAGGTAGATGGCTGACATCATAAGGAGTTCTTCAGCAGCTGATGGCGGGAAGTGTGAGAACCTAGGAAGAGCCTAGGAAAGGGTGACCCTATTCAGATGAGTACACTGACATCATTGGATATTTCACAGAGGAGCGAACACGCATAACGGGGTTGGTGAGTGAGAAGGTCGAGCAGCTACTTAGGGACTCAGGGATGGTCCGTGTGGAAAGTATGGGTAGATGTGGTAGGTAGTATGGGCCCGTACTACTGCAAGCAGAGGACCCATACTCGATGTAGAGAACATTCTGGAGGTCCTAAGTAGCAGATGAGAGGTGACTTCATGGTTCGAGTACCATGATTTGTAGCAGATGAGAGGTGATTTCATGGTTCGAGTACCATGATTTGTAGCAGATCGAGAGGTGACTTCATGGTTCGAGTACCATGATTTGTAGCAGATCGAGAGGTGACTTCATGGTTCGAGTACCATGATTTGTAGCAGATCGAGAGGTGACTTCATGGTTCGAGTACCATGATTTGTAGCAGATCGAGAGGTGATTTCATGGTTCGAGTACCATGATTCGTAGCAGATCGAGAGGTGATTTCATGGGTCGAGTACCATGATTCGTAGCGGATTGAGAACAGATAACATGGTTCGGGTACCATGATTCATAGCAGATCGAGGGGTGGCCACATGGTTCGAGTACCATGACCCATGGCGGTTAGTGTTCCTGGTTCTACCAGTTATGTCGTGGTGATTGTCTAGGCTGAGATCAGATGTGAAAGAGTTTGGGGCCAGAAGGCCATGATGAACAAGTTTTAGTGAAGCATCCCTGGAGAGGGAAATCGAGTTAGCTCCAAGGGATTGTTGGTGATATGCCAGTTGGAGTCGCAAGACTCAAGGATGAGTAGAGATAGCAGTTATGGAGGATTGCAGCATGAGTGAGCAATCAGCCGATAGTGGAGATGTCATCTTCTGTGACATGGATGGTATTATTTCCGTTTCCTGTGGGAAACATAAGAGGCGTTCACAATTCGGTTTCCGAGCTTGGGGGTAGAACCCTGCGGGTTAGCATTGATGGCGACCTTTCATCAGAGTATTTGGGCAGTATGTCTGTCGAGAGGTAATGTTAGAGCATGAGCAGGTTGTCAGCGGGGACTGAGATGGTTAAGGACAAGGATACACCCTATTTGAGCATAGTAGGGCATGTATTAGTTGCAGCGACAGACGATCGAGAAGAGGGTATTGGGGTAGTGGATCTTATTATTTATGATGAGTATCGAGTTTCGTAATGATTACTCCATTCTTATTACAATCCACGTGATGTATCATTGATTGAAGAGTCGAGGATGAGGAGTATGATAGTTCTTTATTTCAGATTAAGAGTCAGAGTTACTACTGGACCGTTGAGATGTCCGATAGTGGGATGATACGAGATTCCGAATGACTAGAGGTAGTCATGATGAGAAGTTTCTGAGGATTTCATCTGAGATTCAGGTAGTTGGAGTTGCTCGAACTCCATCAGGGAGATCATTGAGCATTGCGTATCACCTTCCAAGAGTAGGTGCGATGTTATGGGTAAAAAAATGTTTGTGGGATAGATTGTTGGTGAACCAATTGGTGATGGTTCGAACCCTGAGTGGGGGAGGACCGGGTGGTTTTGAGGAGATCAGAGATATGTTAAAGAGCAGTTAGAGAACTGGATATAGAGACCTGCGGTGCGGATTCCTGAGACCAGGATTATCGATGGTCAAGGCGAAGTGCAAAGCGAGATAGTCCATGTTGTATGTGTTCAAGAAAGGATGAGTGTCTGCACAACAGGTGGTCGTTAGGCAGAGGCCTTGTAGTAGGTAAGAATTTTTCGAGGTGGTTGGTTCGATGAATGGACTATTCTATGCTCTTTGGAAAGGGTAAGAGATGATCGTGCAACCAGCTTCATAGTCGGTATGAATATCCTTGGAGAGGTTTGAGCGACAGAGGAGGGAGTTTAGGATTGTCGACATCATGTTCTGATTCATCGACGATTTCTCTGTGTTTCAAGTTGAGGATTGGGATTTTCGAAGTTCTAAGATGTGCGAGATGAAGATCAGTTTTGAGATTCCAACAGAGTACATTGCGGTATCTGAGTATGATGTCGTGAGTATGAGATCAGTGGTGGGGGCGAGACATCATGAGATTCTGTGATGGTGTGCCGAGACATCCGGGCATGATGTCCTAAATTTCGGTTTATTTCGAGTCTTGAGTTATGAGATGACGAGTGGTGTATCAAGTGTCTATGGTTCCGGTGGGGGCCCTTCAGCTAATTGACATCAAATAGATTTATCTGAGAAGGTGAATTGCGGCGAGAAAAAGAGGTTTTGTCATGACGGTGGTCGTCCAAAGTTGTGATGTTTAGCCTGGATGGGTGTATGTGTACCTATCTATGCTGGGCCGTAGAAGATGAGTTAATGATCGTAGTGTGTTGTCAACTTGAGGATGAGATTGTGAAGTGGTAAGATTAAGTGCGGTAAGACTATGGGGAGCTGCAGCTTCAATGAGTCAGTGTAGAGAAGTTGTGGTGATGCTACAGGGAGCTATAGTACTCACTATTTAGTGAGAGGTTGTGATGATGCTACGGGGAGCCGTAGTAATCACTATTCAGTAAGAGGATGTGGTGATGCTACGGGGAGCCGTAGTACTCACTGTTCAGTGAGAGGTCGTTGTGATACTGCGGGGAGCCGTAGTACCCACTAGTCAGCGAGAGAACATTGTGATGAAGTGCTCTCTGATCAGAGCTTGACGCAGAAGAGTTTTAGGCTTGGGTAGTCCTAATAATTGAGTCTTTGGAAACATGGTGGTCGGGCCAGGGGCGAGATTGTGGTCTCCATGATGGTTGGGATCCGTTATATCTCGAATTGATTAGAGGTTGTGGCACATTGGTGGGAATTGGAGAAGTGATGTATACGTAGATTCGTAAATCATGGGTTGTGAGTTGAGTATCAGATTGGATTTGAGAGATTCCAATTCTGCTGTTGAATCAGACTCTCGAGTTTAGTTTGGCCCTATCTGTGTAAAGTTAAGATAACCTGAGATTTTAGATCCCTAATGGATTTCATTTTGAGTGGTATGGTTTACATTTGATGTTCTAGACCTGGGAGGGTTAGTTCATTCGGCTTGATAAGGACCGCAACATACATGAAGTTAGTGAGTGTTAGTCGACAGAGGTTGGTAATGATGTGTGATTACAGCTTGGGGTAAAGCGAACTTAGTGGTTGCATGTACATGTGGTTGGCTAAGATAGCTCTATTGGACGGAACGGCTGGGGTTATGCTTGGGCTTATGGCCATGCCGTTCAAGATGTCGGGCGTGTAAGGGATGGTAAGGAATGATTTCGAGCACGAAATCTAACTTGAGTGGGGGAGAGTTGTAACATCCCGAATATTAAATAAATAAATAGATAAGGGTTAATATGAGTCGAAACCCTATAATAATAATAAAAAAAAATATGGCAAGGTGTTGGCCTCGAGGAGTTAATTGTCATGATTTAAGCAGTTGGGGGTTAAAAGTGTAAATTCCGGAGTGGTTTGTATATATTTTCAAAGGCAGGGGCTGATTTGTAAGTTATTGGGACTTAATTGAATAGATTTTTGGGAAGAAAGGACCAGATTGTAAATTTTGGATTCAATTTGTAATGATTTCTGAGGGCGGGGGTTATTAGGTAAATTTTGTACTTAGTTTGAAGAAAATCGGGTAAGGAGGGGCTGAATGTGATAAAATGAATGGAAGTTTGGAGGGATGCGAGATCAGCCGGTGATCTTTATTCCCTCCCGTATTCATGAATCAAACCCTAACCACTATTCTATTGAGCCGCCGCCGATTGGGAGTCCTCCTTCTGCCGCCACTCTTCTTTCCGGTAAATCGTGATCGGTGAGACCATGGCCAGCCATCGGAGAAGCTGCTGCCAGTAGCATTGAGCAGCACAACGAAGTCAGCAGCGAGCCGCCGCTGCCCAGTCGAGATTGTCTGCCACGATCACTGCCGGTGAGACCTTGAACCGCCGAGCGCTCTTTTGTGATGCTAGCGCCGACGAAGTCGGAGACCAGGAGCCAAGCCCCACATGTTGTCGTCGCCACCACCGCCCTGTGGTTATTCCAAATCTGCTAGCGAGCTCCGGCTGCCGCCACGACGAGGGCTGTGTTAGGGCGTATTTGGTGATCTTCATGCAGGTGTGTGTTGCTGTTTCCATGTGTGTTCTCCTTGTGGTCGAAAACCCACTGCCACCACCATGAGGTGGTGGCTGCCATCCATTTGTGTTTTTTACCACCCTATGCCGCCACCAGCTGCCATGGAAGGTGACTGTGGGTGTGTTTGTGAGTTTATGTTTGAGTATAATTATTGTTTTCGAAAATTATGAGGTTGAATGGTTGCTTGTATGGTCGGGAAACCCCCCCCCCCTCCCCCACACACACCACCACCATCGTGAAGTGGTGGCCGCCGCTGTGAGCCGCCACTGACCACCACTACCTGAGGTGGCAGTGGGTGGTCCTTGGCATAGTGAACCCTAATCAGCCCAAATGCTTGATATGGGCTTGTTGGATGGTTTATGGGCTAGAAACCCTAATTAGGGTTCAGAAAACCCTAATTTTGGGGTTTGTTGGCTTGGGCCTATTGGGACCCGCATTTGGACCAATGGACTGAAGTTATAACCCATGACGCTTTTATTGTATGATGGCTTAGTGGAATCATGGACTTAACGGGTTAAGTGAGAAACACTTAACCCTAATCATCATTTTATGTTGAAACCCTAGTTTCTATTTGGGTCGTGTGTTGAGCCTTTTATTGGGCTTTGGTGATTGGGCCATTGATGAGCCATCCAAGAGCAGTCATGTGGACTAGAATATTTAGATGAGCTTTAGGGTAAGACCTGTGTGAGGGTTTGGGCCCAATTTGGAAAATTGGGCCATGGTTGGGCCATTGGAGGACTTTTTGTGAACCCATTTGGTATTGGGCCTTGGTGGGCCCATTGGGCTTGGATTATTTATGGACCGGATTGGTGGACCATATTTAGACCTAATAATGTGAAGGTTTGTCTTATATCCTAATAGGGTTATTTGTGGGTTTGGCTTAGTGATAGAAATCGGAGTGTACCAGCAGCATTTATAGGATCTGTTTGCCATCCGAGGTGAGTCTTCTCACTATACTTTACCTTGAGTGGTGGTTATGTGTGACCGGAAGGTCTTATGTGCTTACATTTGAGTATTATGTTATCTCGTTGTATGTGATATGCTATGCATTATGTCTTTGTGATTTATGTTATGCGGAATTTATAGACCGGACTGAAGGGTCCAATGATTTATGAGGCCGGAAGGCTTAAGCAGACCGGACCAGAGGGTCCAACGAGCTTAGGACCAGAGGGTCCACAGAGTTAGGGCCAGAGGGTCCACAGAGTTAGGGTCGGAGGGTCCACAGAGTTAGGACCAGAGGGTCCATAGAGTTATAGCCTCGAGTGGCTAATATGTGTTGTATGTGGTATTTTGGGGGACTCACTAAGCTTCGTGCTTACCGTGTTTTGTGTTATGTGTTTCAGGTACTTCTCAGGATCACGGGAAGGCGACGGCTCGATTGTACACACAAGATGAAGAGTTATGTTTTAGAGGATCCTGGATTATTAATCAAACAATTATGGATTTGTGTTTTGTTAATTTGATAATTGTGGATTTTCGTGTAATGTATTATGAGAATTTTATGATTTAACAATGAAAATTTTATATGAAAATTTCCGGTGTTACACCTTTCGGTTTTGTAATCGGTTTTATGGTTATGACAATTGTTGAGATGGGGTCAGACTTCATTGGGATTGAAATAGTGATTTGTGTAGAAATCACATTTCCAACAACTTTCGAATCTTCAATTGTCTTCTTCTCACATTCTCCCTTTTTATTCACATTCGTTCCTTTGCTCACTTTCTTTTCTCCCCCTTACACCCCTGTGACAACAAATGGGGCATTCTGTGGCAACATCTGAGCAAACTTCGATATGGGAGCAACAGCCTTCTGAATGACTTGATCAAGCACATTCAGCTTCTGAGTAAGGAACTCAGTAGTTAAAAAGGATTGTTGAGTAGGCTTTAATAAAACATTTTTCAAGTCAGCAACTAACTCGACCATCTTCACAAACTGGTCCTTGTCTTCAGTTGCTTTAGATTCGAACTTCAGCATAGTGTCTTGAAAAGTCATGATAAAATTTGTAATTGCCCCAGCAATTATATCAACCTTCCCTTGAATTGAATTGTACTAAGAATGCATATTATGAATCTGCTGAGAGACTTCCTTCTTCAACTCTTCCAGTTTCAAGTTGACAACTTCTCGAACCTTTTTAACATCTTGTACAAAAAGAACATGACGTTCCTTCGCAGTAGATTTCAATTCCTTCAAAGCTCCTTCAAATTTCCCTCCTTGAGTCTTTATTCGAAGCTCATTATTATGATCAGATTCATCTATCTCTTCAAGAAGTCTTCGTTCAACAGCTTTTAACATAACATCTACTTCAATACCCAAAACCGAGTGTTTTGCTCCAGAATCAGCTTGGGACTGAAGAATAGAGTTTAACTTCTTGTTCAAGATTTTAAACTACTTTCCTAACATTAACATATGATCAGGAATCTCCTCCTCTTCCGAATCGAAATGTAATTCATCAAAAGTTCCTCCGAAACCTCCGCCTTCTGTTTCATCATCAGAATGAGGTTTGGGTGTTTCTATGTATTGGGATGGAAAAATAGTAGTGATAGGTTGTTAAAGGATAGTTTCAAACAATGGAGATGAAGTAGAAGTAGATATGGGTGGAATGATTAGTGGTAATGAAACAAACGAAGTAGAACTGATGGGTGGTAATGAAAGAGAAAGAATAATAGGATGTGAAATATCAACACTCATTGTAACATTCACTCCCGAATCAGATACGTTAGCAGTGATGTTAGAAATAGGAACCTCCTCATGAAATGACTTGGTTACCACTATTTCGAGTGGAATAGTTGTTGTAGGTGAAATGGTAGAAGCATGCGAAACTAAAGAAGTTATGGGAGTAGAAGTTACCATAGGAAAAGTCGAAACCAAAGGAGTATCAGGAACAACTTCGTTCTCCGAGGAATCGTCTCTTATTACACTCTTTCGCTTGTACCGTTTCACTGTGATATGCTTCTCAACATCTTGAGGACGTCTCTTTTGTTGGATTAGTGTCTAAGTCCATAACTATTTTGGTATGTACTTGACCCGATGGTGCATGGTCCTTTTGGGTTTCCTTCACCAAAGCAACTTCATTGGAGAAAATAAATAGAGAGAGAGGTTATTATGATTTATTAATATGTTATAAGGATAATATATTAAAGGAGAAATCATATTTGTTTAATTAATATTGGTCAATAATTAATTAAGAATTAATTTTGTGATCAAGTGTAATTAATTAAACTAGAGGGGCTAATTTGTAATTATGTGATAGTTACAAAATAAGGTAAGGATTACCTTATATATAGGGTGAACGAATTTAAGGTGATAATGCCTTAGAATTCGACTAGGATAAGGGTTTCTAAGACTTATCTTATGGTTGCTTGGTGGGCAAGCAACTAGATAAGGATAAGGACTAAAACCCTAATCTTTACACCTATATAAACCCCCTAAGGCTCATGAATTCGTCTAACCCTTCCCAAGAAATCCTAGGGACGAATTCTAACACCTCTCCTCTCTCTTTATACCTTCTCCATTTGCTCTTGGTGTTTGTAAGCCATTAGAGGAGTGACACTTGTGATTCTAAGCCTTCCAAAGCTAATTCAAGGAGGAATTAGGATTGTTATTGCTACATAACAATCAAGGTAATATCTTAAACCTAATTATATGTTAATATTGATTTCCATATGCTAGAATTAGGGTTTATAGTCTTGGATTCAAAGCATGTACAATAGAGAAACCTAGATCCAAGCATTAGGGTTTGTATGAGCACATAGGATGTCTTATGACCAAAAACCCATCAGTGGTATCAAAGCCTAGCTTGGTTTCAATTGTATTGATGCATTGTATATCTAAAAAATTTGATTTTTGGTGTTTTGGAGGCTGGACTCGCCGAGTCCATAACTGAACTCGCCGAGTCCAAGGTGACTCGACGAGTCCAGGCTTGACTCGACGAGTCAACTCGTCAGATAGAGCTTATCTCGGGATTTCTTGCTGTTTTTGCATTGGGATAGTTACCTTATCATGTTAGATCAATATTAATCCGATTATATGATATATTTGACTATATTTTTGATCTAATTGAGGATATTTATCAATTAATAAGATAATTGTTTCCTTATAAGATAATTGATTAATTATTTTGAGTAAATTGATAAATTGTTTTGCAAGAAATCATTAAACAAATCAAATATGGATAATTATGTAATTAAATGTTAGTTTAGATTATTTGTTATTTGATCCTTGTTGTTATGAAAAGTTTCATATTTTGCCCTTTAGGTTTTATAGTATAAATTTGAACCCAATAGTTTTGTAGTTTTGACATTTAAATAGTTGAAACCCTAATGTGTTGAAATGTTTCAAAACTTGCCCTCAAGTTTTGGAATTTAAAAGTTGATTAAAAGTTTAATTAGGAATGTTAAATTCTAAAACTCTAGTATTGTTTTGAAAAAGTTCAAATCACACCCTTATGGTTTTATTAATTAATTAAGGTGTATAATTAAAAGAAGTTTAATAAATCCATAAAAGTTTAGGTTTTCAATTTAATTGAATTAAAGGTATAATTGTTAAATTAGACCACCTAGTATTTTGAAAGTATAAAATACACCCTATACTATATATATCATTAAAAGTCTAACATTATATATATGTATGAGTAAAAGTCAGTCTTACCGTTAGTAGGCCTCATTCACGAAGCTAGTCTATAAGGGGTGTTTAAGGAAATTGCCTATAAAATGGCGATTGAATGGGTATCCACTCTTACCCACCGCACTCTTGACTAGTGGAGGGTCGTTAGCCGAACGGGTAGGATAGGACAAAACCTTCCATTATAAGTATAATGAAATATAAAAGTAACTAAATGTTTTCATAAAATTCCCAATCTTAGTTACTTAGGCAAAAGTGAATTGATGCAATTCCATGAAATTACACTTTGTGCCCTTGCGAAGACGTTAGTGGAGCGTGTGTGGTTTACCGGCACACTAAATGGTTCTAAGCAAAGGTAGCAAAGGGTGACTCAATGTTTGTCATAGTTCGGTGGAGCATGTGTGGTTTACCAGCACATCGAATAGGTGAATGTAACATGTGAGGGCACCATGTAAGTTTGCATGGTTATTCACACCCGCTTTGTGATCCTCGGCATCCCAGTCACAAACAAGAGGGGCATATCGAGATTTAAACATTCCATTGAAAGTTCAATGAATCTCAAAGGATCTAGGAGTTTTCATAGATTTAAAACTTAAATTTCTTTTTCGTTTTTCATGGTGGAAATTAGTGAATCGTCATTCACTTACCTTCAAATATTCTGCAATTAGGGTTACAGCATCCCTCTCCCGAGTTGTAGAATATTGTGTTGGGTCCTAGCCTTAGTATTTCATTTGGGTGATTTACTAAGGACTCAATCTATCAACTAACTTGAATTCGTTTTTCTCCCGTTTTGTAGATGTCAAAGTTCGACAACTATGGTCTTCCCAAATTCCGTGGAACAAGCATTCCACATGAAGATGGTATTCCACGATTCAATCGAGGAACGAGAAATCATGCTTCACTTCCTCCTCCTCCTCCTATTGTTCTCCCCAACCCACAAGATCGAACAATTGAAAGGTTCAATATCACTAAAGCCCTATTGGAATGAAACATGAAGATGGTAAACCCGTGTGTGCCCACGTTCTAGGAATGAAATCACACATTGATAGGTTGATAATGTTGGGTGCGTCATTCCCTAATGAGTTGGCTGTGAATTGGGTTTTGCAGTCACTTCCTGAATCATATAATGAGTTCAAAAGAAAGTATTATATGATGGATCATGACGACAACCTCATTGACCTAACTTATATGCTCATTGCTGCTGAATCAGAAATGATTTGGCGAAGCAATGGAGTGTATTTGTTGGGAAAGTCAACCAACCATGCTTCCGAGGACGTTCTAGGAGAACCGACCTGCGTTTGCTGCCAAAAGAAAGGGCGTTGGATACAAGTCTGCCCAAAGAGCCTGAAGAGTCCAGAAGATGGGAGAGTCAAAGAGTATGGTTGCGCTTCAGGTAAAATCCACTATCTAACTCCATTAAGTTCCTATTCATTGATACATAATGTGATAAGATTGCATTTGAATGTTTTACAGGATCGGTGAAAAGAAAGGAAGCTTGGTGAAAGAACAAGATGAATCTAATCACAAGGAATGGATCTTGATCGCATGGACTTGAAGATTAGATTTTGAGCTTAGATAGTTATGATAGAGTTGTTAGAAATTTTCTTTTGAAATACATAGTTTTCAATGGATTTTGCATTGTAAGGACAAATGTTTTCCGCTACTTTTATAAATAAAATAAATTTTCATTTGACTTATTTATTTATTTCCTTGCAATGAAATCGTTATGAAAATTGGTGTTTGCATATTTCTACAAAAAATGGATATGATTCTTATTTATGGTGTTTATGGAAAAGTCGAGAATTTACCAAATAGGGAGAGTTTCTCATCGCTCAAGTTTCATTTGGACAGAAACTTGGAATCATGCAACGTGGATGCACGATGAATGAGAAATTTCGTATTTGGAAATTAGACTGATTCATTGACAAAGTGTCAAGTGAAGGACTAGGAGATCGAGAACACAAAGTTGTGTATTGATCAAAGTCCACCATAAGAGTAACAAGATATTCGTCATGATTTACTAAAGGTTTAGTAAATATGATTATACTTATAAGATTAAGTGTAATTCTGAATTGATTGAAAAAGTTTAAATCAATAGTAGAACGAATAACAAGAATCAAGTAGGCAGAGAGATAAAAGTTTCTCCATTCTAAGAAGAAGGGAGAGTACCTTTTATGCTTTATGATAGGTCTTAATGATTAAGAACCATATCTCAATTGATCCTCTAAGTGAGTCTTGGTACAATTGTATGTCCAAGAAGAGGAATCAAAGATTGAAGAAATGGTCAAATCAAGAAGTCAATCATACTTCGTTCCAAAACAAGTCCTAAAGTTAAGATTGTGACATTGAGTGAATAGTATTAAGAAGGTTTATAACATTCACCAATTGTGGAAAGTTGTGATGTCTTGGATAAGACAAAGACCAACTAAGACCAAAATTATGAAGTGTTTTGTTTTGATAAAAGCTACACTAACTCTTGAATATTTGTTTGTCAAGAAATGTTTTGACAAGAGAATCGTATATGTCAAGGAGTCAGTGGGAGTCTTTATAGTCTTGAAAAGTTTCAAGAACAAATCAAATAAACCTAATCGATCATCACTAGCACACGAGTTGAGGTTTACAACCTATCGTGAAGACATTATTTTGTTTCTGTGCCAATCCAATCGAGTTAATTATGCATGTGAGTCCTATGAGTTCTCATTTGAATGCATAAAAGGCAAGGACCTTGATCAATGGAAAGTACATTGATAGGAAAAGGTGAGCTGCTTAACTACTTGGAAGACGTGGTGGGCAGCTGTGCTACCATAAGGCAAGAAATCAAGATTAAGAAAGTTCGATCCATATGAGTTTGAATTCGTCGTAAACTTTGGTTTTGACAAATTCACATGGATAGGAACAAATACACCGTTTAAATCTAAGTGTCATAAGATTTCCTCCTTCATGAAAATGATTGTGAGGAAATGCTTTCACTAAGAAAGATTTTAAGAAGATAGTGATTATAAAATTGCATTCTCGAATTCGATTATGGTTACGGTATCCCTTTCCATAATTTGAATTGTGAGGTTTGGCAATTAGTCTTAATTGTTTAGACACACATATGAACTATTGAAGGAAAAAGTGTATAAGAAGCCTTGATAAAAGATTATCAAAGCACTAAGTATTAGAAACATGAACTTAAGAAATTCAATAAGTATTGTTTTTCTGAAAGTTAAGATGTTTATGAATACATGTTGAAGCTAGTGGGAGCATAAGTGTTATGTTTTATAATAATCATCATGATAGTGGGAGCATAAATGTTATGATTGTATGATTATTAAGGAAAGTATTGCAAGTTGGCAATATTAATTATAGAAAATAAGAGTCATTCCTTGCAAAGTTGTAAGGATGGAATAGTTGTTTTGCGATAATTAAGGGAGAGAATATTATGCTTCATTTCAAATCTAAAGGATTAGGTTGTGGAATGTTAATAAATTTAGTCAAGGGTACATAGTGTGTTCTTAAAATTTTGATTATGATTACAGCATTCCTCTTCACAATTCGAATTTTGAGAACATAGCAAATAAAACATTATGCGCCGTGTCCCATACGCTTCGGGTATAGGATCGATTGCAAATGCTTTAATGTTTGACCATTCTAAAATTTTCCAAATGTCGAGCGCATTTAGAGGGAAAAGGGACTAGAATTGGTTTTGACTAAAATAATTAAACAACTATCAAAGTACAATCCAAAGTTCGACGAGGATTGGTCGCTTGTGAGTAGTTGGAAGTATAGTATTGGAAAATATGGAAATGTTTCCATATTGGATGGACAATATCGACATTATCATGAATAAAAAAGATTCTATTAAGAATAAGTTGTCATATGGAAGCGTATCCATATTGGGAATTGAATATTGAGAAATCTATGACTAGATTAGAAACTTCTATGCAAAAGGATGTTCAAAGAATGTACTTTGAGTAAGAGACATCACATCTATGGAATTGTATTGTAACAATCTCCGATAGAGGACTTTATAATCTCATTGGCAATAGTCTTTGTGACTTTGGTGCAGTGACATTACAAAAGGATCATTGCATAAAGTGTTAGAATCTAGCATATTCTATAAGTGGCAAGAATTTGATATTCTTACACTTATGAAAAGGATTTGGAGTTGTGAAATGAGAATGATTGGAAATGTGTTCAGTTTGATCTATTTCACAAAGTAAGAACCATAGGTAAACATTGTGTGCATGCTAGGAGCATGGGACAAGTGTAATAATTCAAGTAAGAAGTTGATTAACCGAAACGACAAATAATGAGTAATCGATATGGTGATAAATAAAAGGAGTTTTATTTATACTCAAAGGTTTGAGGCCATATGGGATTAGTATTATTCTTGTATTTCACATTTGCATATTTTGACTTCCAAAATAATTGAGTTTATTAAGAATAATCGAATTATTCGAACGGGCCACAGTTGTTCATATGTTGGAAGTAGATATGAATGAAGACTGTCGTGAATTGGTGTGTGGATTGTCTAAAGAGCATTAGACATAAGCAAATGTTTGTTGCAATGTTCATGAGTGCTTATGAATATGAATTTGAGCATTGGATTAAACCCACGCTCACTTGGATCACTCCATGAATTGTATCACGAGTGATTGGTGAGACGATAACATCTTATATTCTTGAAACCGAGATGTGTGAGTTGTATCTTGCAAATCAGTTTCACATTGATAATATGTAAACGCACTAGTAACTTGGTGTTATAAAACATATTGTTGTGTGTGATTCGGTGTGTGAGTGCAAGCGAGCATTGTATCAAAGTTTATCCATTCCATTTATTCAAAGTAGGCTAAAAGCGATATCTTTGGGCCCCTCAATGGTTTAGTGATGACAAACGTAAATGCTCGGTCGGGCTAGGGCTAATTTGATTTGTTCAATTACTCTGTCGTCATAAATCAGAAATCGAGAAGTAGTACAAAGAGAATGATTTGAAATCATGTCTCATATGATATCTAGAATGGAGGAATATATGATCCCTTATCTAAGGACACGCGTATTTGATATGATCAAAGTTGACAGCGGCTTTGGAAAGCTACGATTGCAGATCGGGATCCGAAGTCATACGCAGAATAGTTGTTAGACTTATCCAAGTGGGAGACTGTTGGATTAGTGTCTAAGTCCATAACTATTTTGGTATGTACTTGACCCGATGGTGCATGGTCCTTTTGGGTTTCCTTCACCAAAGCAACTTGATTGGAGAAATAAATAGAGAGAGAGGTTATTATGATTTATTAATATGTTATAAGGATAATATATTAAAGGAGAAATCATATTTGTTTAATTAATATTGGTCAATAATTAATTAAGAATTAATTTTGTGATCAAGTGTAATTAATTAAACTAGAGGGGCTAAATTGTAATTATGTGATAGTTACAAAATAAGGTAAGGATTATCTTATATATAGGGTGAACGAATTTAAGGTGATAATGCCTTAGAATTCGACTAGGATAAGGGTTTCTAAGACTTATCTTATGGTTGCTTGGTGGGCAAGCAACTAGATAAGGATAAGGACTAAAACCCTAATCTTTACACCTATATAAACCCCCTAAGGCTCATGAATTCGTCTAACCCTTCACAAGAAGTCCTAGGGACGAATTCTAACACCTATCCTCTCTCTTTATACCTTCTCCATTTGCTCTTGGTGTTTGTAAGCCATTAGAGGAGTGACACTTGTGACTCTAAGCCTTCCAAAGCTAATTCAAGGAGGAATTAGGATTGTTATTGCTACATAACAATCAAGGTAATATCTTAAACCTAATTATATGTTAATATTGATTTCCATATGCTAGAATTAGGGTTTATAGTCTTGGATTCAAAGCATGTACAATAGAGAAACCTAGATCCAAGCATTAGGGTTTGTATGAGCACATAGGATGTCTTATGACCAAAAACCCATCATCTTTTTGAACAATAGAGAAGAAGGAGCAAGAATTTCACGGATTACAACTCCTTTACGGTTAACTTGGGTCTTATGAACCGTCTGAAAGTCATTAGAGGATAACTTGCGAAATCGTTTAAGAACTCCTGATTTTGAAGGAACGACTTCCTTCGAAGGTTGATCTTCATTCTCTTCTACCTTCTTGTTATCATCACCTTTGACTTCTTTGGTGAAGATTTTGACTTTGTAGCTTTTACTTCATCACCATCAGACTTCGTCTTCTTCGATGGCTTTGAAGATCCTGCTTCGACTTCAAGTAACACCCTAGTTGCCACATCTGGGTTTACATTCTTCAGATACTTCACAAGAATCTTGTGAGTAGGGTTCACCTTCTGGAACATTACATCAGGAATACGTGCAACACCTGTAAATATATTCTCATCATCTACGAATGTCTTTGGGAACTGATACTTCGTGAATTCAGCAGTATCCTCACCCTCAGGGACTTGAATTCCCTCTTTCTCATATACTTTCTCCAAGATTAAACTCCAGTATCTGGCACAAGAAATTCCCTTAGCCACACTTGTTCTTACCAAAATTTTCGTGAATTCCTTCCACAACTGAGTAGCATAGTCCACACTCAAATCGTAATATAATCCCATTACCATTGCATATACCTCTAGTCTTCCCTTGTCAAGACCCACACTTATGCCTGTTAAACATCGGAGGAAAATCCCAAACAAGAAATTCCATATATAGGGAAGCCTGGACTTTTTGAAATCTTTTATCTTTTCGAGTAGTGGCTGGTGACCCATCTCGTTGAGCATATGTATGATTTGAGGGTTTGTAGGTTTGAAGAATGGTGGTGAATTGGGAATCTCCAAAAACTGAGAAAACATCTTCTTGGTGAGACGAATACGTTTCTCATTCACCAAGTTAAATGTAATCATATCTATGGCTTTGTTGTATGTTGTAGTAGAAGCAGCCATGGACAACCAAGATATTGGAACTGCGAAGGAGTTGAACATCGCAGTAGCCAAAACAGATCTCTTCAAGACAACGATCAGCATTTTGAGTTCTTCTGGATACAACGATACATTGGATTCAACCTGATAGTTTGAAATTTGAATCTTCATCATCGGTTGAGAAGCAACCTCTTCAGTGTTGGAGGTTAGAACATCAGCCATTGTTGAGTTGTTTGAAAGCTTTGAGAGAATTAGGGCTTTTCCAATTTTCAGGAATTTTGAACGCGTAATGAGCAATTGAAAAGAAATTGCCTTTTATATGTAACTTCAATATAAGATGAACCGTTTCTTATTAAGATCATGTCACGTCTCGCCTTGAATTACGCACCTGTAGCCGTTATTGTAGCCATGTCAGATAAAGTTTCTTGAAACTAGGACCAAGTTTCCAAACGGTTACTTTTAGACTGTTCATGAGTACTTGTGGATAAGATCAAACCCTTCAGATTGGAGGTTGGGCTCTTTCGTTTTTGGGATTCGAAACGAAGTCATTTGCCAGTCTTGTGAAATCTTCAGCCTAAGTTGGTATTACTTAGAGCCTCAAGGATTTCGTGAGTGCAGCGATTCAATGGAAAGAGATAAGAAGCAATTTTTTTAAAAAAAAAAATTGGGATCAGTGATGTCAAATGTTTTGACACGAAAGCAGTTAAACCCCGGGCAAAGGTTGCTTCGTTAATTATCAAGAGAGATAACTAACAGCTTGTTCATTTTCCCATGAATTACAATCGAATACTTATAGAGAAGTATTGAAGGGCTTCTTTTTAAAGGGTTAATGGGTGGTATACAAATTTCGTTACATATCAGCCTAAACATAACGTGAGTAATTGTAATCGAAATTACTTGTTTGACCAGTGTAGTCAGTGACAAGTGGCTTTGGAAAATTTGTTAAAGTGACTAAGAAAAAGAATTGATACTCACACGGAAATCACATTCAAAGAAAAATATTTAAACTGGATTTTGTTGGGAAACAAATGTCATGGGCTTCGAACATTCGATCAAAACCACTCATACGAAAAAATGTGATTTGGAGTATACAAAACGTTGGTACAGAAACCGGTGTTTTGTAAGAATCTGGAACAAAGTTCCCCATCAATTCCTTAATAAGTTCGTATATTTGGGTTTCACTTGCATCACGATCTCATGATTTAAGATCATTAACACAGATTTTTGACATGTTTAAGTAACGATTGGTTTGATCAATGACCTCTTGAACATGTGTCTTTGTGTGTGAAATGTGTTAAGAAATTTGTGATGAAAAAGACTGGCTAAGATTCGAATGTACCTCTGTTATATATGGACCAAACAGATAACTCTTAACTCATTTGAGAAGAGTAAGGTAGCCCATTGGACTAATGCGAATGTAAGCCTAATTGGGAAGAAAATTTCATATGAAATTTCATTAAGGCTTTCGTAACACACATAGAGTCAGTTGAGGCTTGGGTCGACATGTTGCAGCATGCTTCTAGGGACATCTTAACTAGTACAAATATTTAAGAAAATTACCTTCCCATAGAAACATAAGCATGACCCTTTGAAAAATTGTCGTGAAAATGTTCTTGAAGACACAAAAAATAACAAAAAAAAATAACCAAGTAACAAAAATCTTTTTGTGATTTTATATTTTTGAAAAGAAAACAAATAACAAAAGAAAATCTTTTTGTTGTTTTTGAATTTTCGAAAATTAATGCAAAAAAAATATATTTTTGGTTTTTCAGTTTTTGTTTTTCAATGAACAAATGCTAAACTAATGAAATAAAAAGAATGTTATCAAAAACGTGAAAAGTTTTAGTTACAATCTACGCAAATGAAGCGTGTCGAAGCCTCTTAATGCACAGTAACCTCTGAATGGTTAATACGATAAGTCTCTAAATCAACACCTTTTTCACCAACATCATTTCGTTAATCTTGAATATTTGATCCTGGTACTGAATTCGCATTTAACATTCCCAAACCTGCTAAAATTCTCACAAAATTTTTTTCATCAAGTGGTTTAGTGAAAATATCAACAAGTTGATCGGTAGTTTTCACAAAATGAACTTCAATGTTACCATCTTCCACATGATCTTTTATAAAATGATAACGAAGAGCAATGTGTTTTGTTTTCGAATGTTGTACTAGATTATGACAAATGCGAATAGCACTTTGTGAATCACAGTACAATGGAATCCTTTTCGTGTTAATTGCATAATCACGCAATTGGCTTTGAATCCAAATGATTTGAGAAGTGCAAGCAGCAGTAGAAATGTATTCAGCTTCAGCAGTAGAAATAACTACACAAGTTTGTTTCTTCGACTGCCAACTCACCAACTTCCCATCCAATAAGAGACATCATCCACTTGTACTATTCCTATTGAGAGTACATCCACCAAGGTCTACGTCTAAGAAGGCTTGAATATAAAATCCTGATTTCGAAGGATACCACAATTTTAACGAAACTGTTCCTTTGAGATAATAAAAAAAAAATTCTTCACAGCTGCTAAATGTGGTTCTCTTGGATTTGCTTGATACCTTGCACAATTGCAAACAGAAAAAATGATATCAGGTCTACTTGCAGTTAAGTAAAGTAGAGAACCTATCATGCTTCGAAACAAAGTAAGACCAATAGTAGGTGATTCTAACGAAGGTGTTAACTTCATTCCTACTGCCATTGGCACTCGTAGCTTCGTGCTATTAGTCATTCCAAACTTTTCAAGAAAATTCTTCGTGTATTTCTCTTGGTTGATGAAAATTCCTTCTCTGTTTTGTTGAATATTCAAATCAAGAAAATTATTGATTTTACCCATCATGCTCATTTCGAATTTACTTTTTCTAGACAAATTTGGATCAGTAGAGCCAAAAATAATATCATCAACATAAATTTGAACAAGCATTAGATGATCCCCAACTTTCTTACGAAATAATGTGGGGTCAACTGATCCTTGTTTAAATTTTGATTGTTTTAAGAAATTGGTAAGAGTTGCATACCATGCTCTTGGTGCTTGTTTTAACCCATACACAGCCTTATCTAAAATGTAAACATGATTAGGATATTCTTCATTAACGAAACCTAGTGGTTGTTCAACATATAATGTCTCTTCGAGCCCTACATTCAAGAATGAACATTTGACATCCATTTGATAAACATCAAAGTCTTTGTGTGCTGCATAGGCTAAAAATATTTGAATAGTCTCGAGTCTTGTGATAGGGGAAAAAGTTTCTTCATAGTCGATACCTTCTTCTTGCGAATAACCTTTTACTACAAGCCTAGCTTTGTTTGGAATAATATTGCCATCTTTGTCGATTTTATTTTTGAAAATCTATTTTAGCCCGACAATAGAAACATCATTAGGTTTTGGAACAAGTCTCCAAAACTTGTTTCGTTCGAATTCAGTAAGTTCAGATTGCATAGCAACAACCCAATCTGAGTGTTCCATAGCAACCTTAACTGTTTTTGGATCTATTTTCGAAATAAAAATATTAAACATGCAATATTCTTGACTTAAATTTAATATTTCATTTTTCACACGAATCTAAGCTCTCGTTAAAACTTTATCTTGTGGATTAGCCATTATTTGTTCTTTTGGATGATTCTTTGTCCATTTCTCAAGTGGTGGATATGCTGGATCAAATTCCAATGGTGCATCTTCGTACATTTCTTCATTTTCAGTACCTGCCATAGAAATATTATCATCAAATTCATGAAATTCATCATTTTGCTTAAGATTAATTGTATCTAAATCATCATGCTCCCCCTCAACATGATTATCATTTTGATGCTCCCCCTCAAATTCACGATCCATACTATTCTTCTCCCCCTCGAAAGGATGCTCCCCCTCAACATTTAGAGGTATGTTCGTATGCTCCCCCTTTATACGAGCATCTAGCATACTTTCGCCATTCTCAGTAGTATCCAAAGTGAGTGTTGAATCATCAGTATGTTTTGAAGATTCGGATGTTTGATTATCATCAGCATGAACTTCTGCATCAATTCCCTGTCCAGAACACCAAAAATTAGATCATAATCAAAATCAATGGAATTATCATTTTCAATTTGATTGTTTTATTCAGCAAGAATTGGTTTTTGTTCAAACTTTCTTTCCACTTGTTTAACATAGTAATCATCAAAGGTAAGATTAAAAGTTTCTTCAACTTTGCGAGTTCGTTTGTTCAACACTCGATATGCAACTGAATTATGCGAATATCCAAAAATATTCCTTCATCAGCTTTAGCTTGAAATTTGGAAAGATTGTCTTTAAGATTCATGATGAAACATCTGCAACCAAGAACATGAAAAAATTTGACATTAGGTTTTCGATTATTTATGATTTCATAAGGAGTGATATTAAATCTTCTATAAATAAAAGAACGATTCTTAGTAAATCATGTTGTAAAGACGACTTCAGCCCATAGATATTGAGGAAGATTCGCATATGTCAACATTGTTCTTGCAGCCTCGCACAATGATTTGTTCCTTCTTTCAACAACACCATTTTGTTGTGGTGTATATGGTGATGAGAAGTTATGCGAAGTTCCTTTTTCAGTTAAGAACGAATCCAACATGTTATTCTTAAACTCTGAACCATTATCACTCTTTATTCTTCGAACATTCTTCTTCAGACTCATCTCTATCTTTTTGATAAAATCAATCATTGTTTGAGCAACTTCAGATTTTAACATGAGAAAAAATACCCAAGTGAAACGTGAAAAATCATCAACAATAACCAAAATGTATCGTTTCTTGTTAAGTGTTTCAACAGTCCAAGGTCCACAAAGGTCTATGTGAAGAAGTTCCAATGGTTCAACAATTTTTGAATCTATCACGATAAGATGTCCTTTGCGATGTTTTCCTTGTTCACAAGCTGCACAAAGAGTATTATTATCAAATTTTAACACAGGAAGACCATGGACTAAGTCCTCTGTAACCAACTTGTTTAGATTTCGAAAGTTTAAATATGACAAACGTCTATGCCATAACCAGCTGACATCATTTGATGCTTTTGAAAGTAGACAAACAGATGGTTTGCCCACAATGGGTTTAATATCCAGTGTGAACATATCGCCATATCGTTTCGAATTTAGCAACACTTCTTTCGTCTTGACATTTGAGATTATACTCCCTTCTTCGTTAAACACCACTTGATTTCTAGTGCCCAACAACTAATTGCGAAACACTAATCAAATTATGTTTAAGACCTTCCACATATGCAACTCGATTTACTGTGAATTGCCCATTCGTTACTTTGCCATATCCTTTGACTTGACATTTTTTATTATTATCAAACTTCACTACTCCAGCATTTTCAAGACTTCGAAAATCTCTTAAGTTCTCCTTCCTTCCAGTCATGTGACGTGAGCAACCACTATCAATGTACCATTTCGTATCATATTGCTTGTCACATAGTACCTGCATTTAATTAAAGAATTTAGGTACCCAATGCTTTTTGGGTCCTTGGTTATTAGCTTGAAACAAAGAGTGAATTTTAGAACTGAAAACCCAAGTTCGAACTTTTGCTTTGATACTATCAATTAAATCAACATCATTATCTAAAGATATTGAAATATAACTTTTCGATGGTTTTGGATTTTCATTAGATTGCACCTCAGGCTTCTCAATTCTTGTTAATTTTTTGATTGGTTTCCATCTCTGAACTGGAGTATTCGAATCTTGAGAAGATAAACTTCCAGTTGTTGACTCATTCAAATACTTTTCGTAAGTTGTTTTGATCGGAACTTCAGAAAACCTTCCAGACTGATACCTTTTGCCTTGTCCCTCAAGCCAATTATTAATGGAATGAATTTCTGATTTTCCGTTTGAACATGAAACCTTTGTTGGTTTTGTGATTGAAGGATTTGGAAATTTTGAATTTTGTGGTGTAAATGTCACTATTGATTTTGAAATTTCGTTTGTAATGGGTTGACTATTCGTTGATTTTTGAACATTGTTAAGTTTTTGATCATTCACAACCTTTTGTGATGTCTCATACTTTCGAATGTTATCAAATTTTCGAACATGTGCAACCTTTTGATTAATGGGAAAGGTGTCTATTACATTCATTGGTTGATGAAAAGACGTGTTTCTTTGTTTATCTGTGACAAAAAGGCTTTTGAAAACTCTTTGTTTTTGAAATATATGTTAATTTGGATTTTCAAACATTGTTTTTCTCAGACGAAACTTTGGATTTAGTTAGATCGAATTTTTCATTAGACACTACTTGCCAAAAAATTATATTTTGTGCCTTTTTTTTGAAACTTTGTGTTCTTTTGAAAACTTATCAACAAGCACTTTGAATTCGTTTGAATTAAGTTTCACAATTGGAGTTGAATCAACAACTACTTTTGTAACAACTTCTTTTTCTTTTTCAGATTTAACAACCCATTTTTGTTTTGGTTTTTGTTTTTGAAAAACATATGAATTTTTAGTGAGGTTGTTTTCAATTGTGTTTGATTTGCAAAGAGTCCTTCATTTGTTGAACGCTTATTGTCTTCTTCGACCAATTTGTTAAAATCTGGCTTTATATTCTCTGTATTTCCAGTAGTGACAAACACTTGATTTGGAAACACAACATTATCAGTACATGTAAAATTTGGATACACAACTGTGTTGGTTTCCAGAAAATGTGCTCCTTTTTCACTAATCACTTTGTCGAAATTTTCCTTGTCACCATACACTTGTTCAACAACAATTCTTGGAATTGAAGTTTCAGTTGAAACTTTCTTTTCTATCTTACAAACATTCGAAGCTTTGATTTCGTCCTCCTCATCATCACTACTATCTGTCTGACTGTCTCGAACTTCCACATCATCAATGTCAAAAAAATTCGAAGTAGAGGGTTTTCCGATATCATCCTCAACCATCGAATCAATAACAATTTCTTTACCTTTGACCTTAGATGTGATGTTAATGATAGACAACTGAGAACAATCAATACTTTCTTCTTCTTCAATTTCACTGATTTCGCTAAGAATATCCGAATTCTCATCGACATCAGTAAAATTGAGTTGTGAATCAAGTTTTGAGTGTGCAGTTCTTTTCAAAATTTTCACTTGTTCATCTTTTGTCAAACTTTCATTAACAATATTTACCAATTCATCAGCATTTAAAAACTCATCTATTTTAACAACGCCATAAGCAAACATATTGTCTGGTACTTTGTTAGAATCAGCAATTGTGTTTTCACAATCATATGACATGACATCAACTTTTTGTCTTTTGAATGTAAGAAAAGGCAAAAGTTTACGATGTTGTTATTTGCTAATGTCAGAAGAATGATGTAAAGCAGTTAATTTGGCATATAAACATTTTGCAGCGTTACAATAGATGTTACATTGTGCCAACAACATCCTTACATCTTTATCTAGATTCTCTCCATCATTATTGACATTTCCTAATTGTAACTCTAGATACTTTACCCTGCAACGTTTCGTGTCTAGCAACTTTTGAGTCGTAAGCAATTGATTATTAATTCTCTTTGCCTCGTTACTAGCAGACACAACAATAGCATAAAAGTAAGCAACAGTATCATCAAAAGCAATTATTTCATAATCATATGCATGTAAAGGAATATTAAAAGATTCGAGTATAGAACGTACCTTAGTTGTCATAGGAGATTTGTTACTTGACTTTGAAATGAAGCAATGTCCAGATATCTCCTCTTTTTCTCCATCCTCAAATCTTGAAAACATGGCACCATGAGTAGGATGCCTCATTTCCTCGTCATCAAACCCAGATGACCAAATCTGATAAGTGACACTTTCTTCATCTTCATCCTCTCGTCTTGCCACAAGGGACAATCCCTTGGCTTTCTCACGAACTTCCTCCAGTTTTTCAGCATAATATGCTTCATCCTTTACTCTATTCTTCTTTTCATCTTTCTTTCGAAGCATGCAATCAATTGCAAAGTAATTCGCATCGTTACAATAATGAAAATCTACACCAGAATCCCCTTTCAATTTCTTTTCTGCCTTAAACTCTTTCACCTTGTCATCATTCTTCTCAGACTTTTCAAATTTCATTTTCTCTTCTACACCAGACTTCGTAAAATTTCCTTTCACCTCACTCTGCTTTCCCTTAGGATCAAAAGGCTTTTTGAAAAAAAAATTAACTCGATTATTCGAGTAAAAAGCTACAGCTTCATTATCCAAATTCAAGAGAAAACCTTCTTCATCTGAATTCTCCTTTTTAGCAGATTCCACCTCAGACACTTTCGAAACCAGAGCCAGTGGTCCGCCTAAACTCTGTTTCGCTTCTTCCATTATTTCAGAAACTTCACTTTCGTGTGTCTTCAGCTGATTGTAGACATCATTCAAAGATAAACTGTCAAAGCTCTGTTGATTTTTGATCATCATACTAACACTCCTCCATTCCTTCCTAAGTCTCATAACAAAAGTAAGATTATACTCCATTAAGGACCTTGTAATTCCATAGCGATTGCATATGTAGATCAACTCATTCAGACAATCGTAGTAAACTTCAATTGTTTCAGTTTCCTTTTGTCTGAACTCCTTCAGTTCAACCAAACACTGCGTAACAAAATTGATCTTAGTCTTCTCACTTCCTTGATACTTTTCCTTAAGAGTATTCCAAATCTCCTTAGAAGTTTTACAACCACGAATGTAGTTGTAAACAACATGTGGCAAAGCACCTCTCAACTCTCTCATGTATCTCTTTTCGTTGTTCTTTAGTCTTGTTTGTTGCTCTTCAACAACAGAAGTAGTTCCAGATGAACCTATGTTTTGAACAATCAATGGAGGTTGAACTGTTCCATTGATGCAATTCCACAACTCTTCATCCAAACCATTCAAGTAGTCTTCCATACGATCAGCCCACTGATCGTAATATTCTGGAATCATCATTGGAATTTTGGTTGATGATCCAAGCAGATGGGAATATGAATTCATTGTGTTCATGTTGAAGTTCGCCATTGATGAACACGAGAAAAATTCAGAAATCACAGAAAACTTGATGAATTTGAAATTTGATCAAACGAATTGATCAAAAACTTATAATCGATCACTCGATTATACAATTTGAATGCAGAATTTAATCAAATCTGTAGATCAGACGTGATTTTCAGAACCAAAAGCGCGGAAACTTTTGAGACAAAAAAAATGACTCAAAATCAGATGATTCAGAATGAAAATCAGATCAATGCAGTTTGATTCCTGCTCTGATACCAATTGTAGAAGAATTATATTTGAGAAATCGATTAAGAACAAGAACAATCAATGTAACAAACTCAGAAAGTAAATAAGACTTTGAAGTTTGTATTACTCTCAATAAGCTCGATTACAAAACAAATAACGAAATTGGAAAACTCGTATCTCTAAATCTAAGCTCGGTCCCTATTTATAGGGAAACAGAGAGTACAAAAAATACTAAGTCTAAAACTATTAAGCTTCGTATGAAAATGACTTAGCAAATATGTTACATACGAAATTGACTAAACATTATTCGACTCTTTACAAGACTTCGACCCTTACACGTATTATGTGATGTTTCATTCTTACTTCGGGTCTTAAAGCAAATTGATTGGAGTGGGAGTTTCTGATTCATATATTAAGGTTGTTGCGGAGAGGGTGGGTGTGCGTCAGATTCTCTTCCTTTCACTCTTTTAGGTGTGCCAGCAGGTCAGAACATGTTTAGGGTTAATGCCTTGTTAGGTTGGAATTTGAAATGCATTTTGTTTGTCGATCGACATACCTTTGTAAAGTTAGTTTTGGGTAGCATGGGTGCTTACTTAATGTCAATATTTCTAGTCCAAATTTTTATGCTTCGATCCATGGAGTTGTTGAGAGTTAGTTTTGTTTTTTTTAGTACAGACCTTGATGAGAGGCGCATGCATTGGGTTATATAGGATAGAGTTTTGGCTAATAGAGGAGAGGGTGGGTTGGGTGTGGGGAGTTTGTTTTCATTTAATTGGGATATGCTTTTTCAGTAGCGTTGGAGATTTTACCATTCTCTAAATCCATTGTAGATGAGGGTGGTTCAAGATTTGTATGGTATAGGTGGGGGGGATGTTTTTTGATGACTGCAAAGAGATATTGGGTGGGTCCCTAGAATAGGATTATTCGTATGTTGGGTCACGTGAGGGACCATAGGTTGGACTTTCACCCTTTATGCTCGATATAGGTGGGGGATGGGAGATATATGTATTTTTGACATGATGTATGATCGGGGAACATGACCTTTGCAGTGTCATTTCATAAGATTTGATGCTATTGATATGCACAGACAGGCGTTAATTAGAGATTGGGTAGGAAATGGGGTCTATCATACATAATCCCGGGGGTGACGTTGAGCAGACATGGTGGGATAGTTTTATCTCTTTGATGATGGATGTACAATTGGAGTCCAAGTCGAATAGACTGGGATGGCTCCTTGACATGACAAACAGTTTTTCTATTTCCTTTGCTTGTTCTTTTGTGGATAATGGGATGCTTTTTACGGGAGGAATGGAGACTCAATGGAACAATTAGGTTCCTATCAAGTTAAACATTCTTCTTTGGAGATTGCAATTACAAAGTATTCCCACTAAAAAGAGACTTTCGTATATGGGCATTGTTGTGGAGTTGATCATGTGTCTTGTTTATTCTCATTCAACAAAGACAGTAGAGCTTATTTGTAGGTTGTGTGGAGCTTATAGATTTGTGGATGCATATTACGATTTGGTGGGTGTTCAAATTCCTGATCTGGTTACCATTCGGTCTTTAGCCTTTAGTCTCTTGGGCAGATATAGTTAGGTTTTTGGGAGGCCAATGTAAGGCTTTTGATGTTGTCGTGATGACTAATTTTTGGTTTTTATGGAATGTTCACAATCTCATTCTATTTGGAACGGTTTTGCCTAGGAAATCCTTGATTTTTGAAGATGTGGTAGATATGACATTTTTTAGATTTCTAATAGATATAGTAAATCTAAGTTGGGTTGGGTTCCTTGGTTCAAAATCTTGCTTAACTTCTATTTATTTGTAATGAGTTGTTTCTAGTGTCTTATTAGTTTCTTAATAAAATTGTCATTCCAAAAAACAAATTGTATGAAAAAAATGTTTTAACTTTTTTTTTTAAATTAAGTTTAAAAACTTTATTAAAACCAAAAAAAATTCTAAACATTTTAAACCGATAACATCTAGAACTTTTTTCGTTTAAAAAGTTATATGAAAAGATTAAAAAAAAATTCAAAAAATTATAAAACAAGTTTAAAAAAATTAAGGAACGATTTCTGAACGTTTTAAACTTGTAACATTTATAAATGCTTTTATTTAAAAAGTTGCATGACAATTTTTTTGAAAAAAATGTAAAAAAGAGGTTATAAAAATATTGTAAAAAGGTTTATAAAAATCTTAAAAATAGTTGGAAAATTTTCGAAACAGTTGTGAAAAAATAAATTTGCATAAAACATAAATTTATGTTGAATTTGTAAAATAAAATGTTTCGACAATGTTCATATCAAAATTTAAAGTTTAAACAAATTTAGTAGAAATTTAAAATTGGCACAAGTGAAAAAACAAAAATTCATAATTGGTTATCTTTTTGTTTTTGATTCGTTGGCACCGTAAAAACATGTTATAATAGTTTTTCTTAAAAGAAATTCTTAAGTCCTTTTGAGTAAAATGGTAAAATTACTGGTGCAATGTATAGAAAAAATAAGTTCAACGTACCTTTTGAACAAATATATATATATATATATATATATATATATATATATATATATATATATATATATATATATATATATATATATATATATATATATATATATATATATATAAGAAAAGTAATAGCAAAATATATATATAAAATAAAGTTACCCTTTTAATTTATTATTTTTTCTCTTATTTGTGAAGATTGTAGTCATAGTGGGCATATGGACACATGTTGACATGATTGTGCAACATTATCACTGAAACCTGTGTACTTCACATTTGGTATCACATGGGCATCTTACTTTTTATATTTTGTACTAAGAAAATAATCGATGTGCACAATAAATAAATAGGAATAAATATTAATTTCGTAATAATATAAGGATTGTAAATGACTAAATGACAAAATGTAAAACTAAAGTATAGTCTATAAAGGTATTTGACCACTGTTAATCACTCCTTGTGTGCATAATAAACTCTTTTTCTTTTGTTGCTACTAAGTGTTTTTTTAGTCTAAAATTCCTTTTAAGCATCAAAATGAAATTCCAAACATCTTCTAAATATCAAAATTTATCTTGACAAAAAGTGATACTACATGATGTGGAATTTTATAGACCCAAAGTTGTTTTTTTATTACGAATCAAGTGTGATAAATAGAAAAATTATTGAGATGGTAGCCTATTACTACTAGTAAAATTAACAAGGAAACTATAAATAAACGCAAATTTTACTATTTCATAAATTTTAACTCAAGTTTATTTTTGATATTATTTGTAATTATTTTAGAATACTATCATTTATGTTGCAATCATTTTTTCTTCTCTATTCCGCATCTCCACTCCTATTCTTTCCTACTACTTTTTTCATTTTGCCTCTTCAACCACTACTTTTTCAATATGTTACATGTTTCAACCTAATAAGAAACATCATATTTATAAGATCTAAATTCTAACCCACTAAACTGACACAAACTCAACATGAAAACGGATTGAACAACATGCCATGATAATTAAACAATTCAGATAGGGTCAAACTCTTTTGACATCTTTAATATTTCAACTTAATATTTCTACTCAACACGACATGTTTGTCAGATCTACATGATCTTCAAGATTATCTGTAAAATGATATATAGTTACTTTATTTCAATTCAAATGTTGTTTTTTGCCCTTCAACTCCAACTATTCATTTGTCGAGATAAGTTGATTAAAATTAAACAAAAACATGAAATCATAAATTCACCTTTTTGTTAAGATAAGCATCAGAAAAACCCAACCATAATCAATATGGCCTAATGACAATCAACTAGTATGAAACTCTTTAAAATTGAGTTGACTTATATTCGAATCCTACATGTTTCAAGCTTAAAAAGTGATCAAAAAAAGACAACCGAAAACCCATAAACATGCCTCCAAGTGTTGGTTCCAGGTTGGATGCTTAAACCTTTTATTACTCCCCTAGCCACTTATGTACCAAAAAAGCAAAAGCATATCTTGGTGGGACAAAACATGAGTGCATTGTGCCCCCTACCAAAGATCTCATACCAATTTTGGACTTATTGTTCACTATTATAACATATGATCAGACTTCAGAACCTCCATTTTTCATGATCAAATTTCTTCACAGGAAGGAGAAGGAGTTGTACTCTAAGCTTAATTATATGTACCCTGGAAGCATCCTCAAACTCCAACAAAAGGAAACCAGAACAAGAAAGCAACAACAGATTACAGATCAAGTAACAAAATCAAAATCAGCAAAAGGAGTTCTATTTCATCAACCAAGATCAAGGGAAGATCAACGGTATCAAAAGCAAGTCCATGATTAACATGGATGGGACTGATCATAGAGGAATACCAATAAAGAGTAAACTTTGCTTGATGATCATGGCACAATATTGCTCAAGTTAAAGAATTTGAACCCAGGTAAACCTTACAATAATCATCTTTTGATGTTTTTGTTTTCTGTTTTTGGCATTTACCAAGATCCAAACTAAAGTTTTGGTCTTTGTTCAATTGATAGTGTGTCAGATGATGGATAGCTAGGGGAGGTTCAAAATACACGTATATGTGTAATTCTTGAAAGGTTAACTACAAAAAATAGCAAATATAATTTCATTTATTTGTTGATTATAACATTCTATTTTCATCTTCTTTTTATTACAACATTGTATTTTGAAAAATATACCAAATTATAACAATGTCATCCAAATACAACGCAATTTTGACTATTATAGTTGGGTAACATTTTCAAAATACAATGCCTTTATAAGAAATAAACTTGTGAGATGCTATAATAAACAAATGAACAAAAGTACATAGCTATTTCATTCGTTTATCTCATTCATTAATTATGGGTTGTTGTGTGCCTAATTCACATTGCACTTGTGAGATTGTTAGAAAATAACTTTTTTTATGAACAAACTAGTGAAAAAGATGGATAAAAAAGAAAAAATCAAACGCATTGACCACAAAGTCAAAACAATCAAATTCCACAATGGCTACGAAGCAATTCAAGAATCACAACTTCAACTTTTTATACCCCCCACAATGATTTACTGGAGTCTCAACCCTAAGAAAGACTCACAAGTCATGGCTCCAAACTTCCTTCTTTAAACTAGTGCAAATTAGTAAAAACATTTCAATAAAACAATTTTAGCCAATAATTGGTGGTATTATATCTCAAATATCAATCAATCAAATCATTCTTTGATTTGAGTTTGAGTTTGAGTTCTTCCTTTCTTTGATTTGTTCTTCTCCTGCATTTTCTTCTTCTTGGCTTCTGCACTGATCCATGTGTAGTCAGCAGGAATAGCAAAAGGGTCTTGAGTAGTTTCGATTCTACTGCTTGAAGCACCAGATGATGAGCTGGCACGGTGGTATGGAGTTTTGATCCACTGGAACCAAGATGATGATGACGTGGAGGATTGATTGGCCATTGATGGGCTGTCACGGTCGCCACTTGTCGGACTTGTAGGTGGGGTTGTGAATTCATCCAACGGTTGTAACTCTTCAAATTTTGTGAAAGTAACTAAAACCCTTATGGTCGGGATCACTGGAATTGCTACCTGAAAACATCACATATTATTATTATTATCACCCAGAAAATAATATCAGTATATAAAAACTTTTGTAAATCTGTGAATTTATAATAGGAAAACTTTTATACAAGATTTGTGTTATAAAAACTTTGCATACATAAGACTTTGCAATTTTTCAATTCATTCCATGATGGAATCAACAAAATGGAAGGAATCACATTCCTTTAGAAATGCTCCATTCCATTTCATCGGATAAACAAACACAAACAGGTTTATTATCAATTCCAATGGAATGAACCATTCCATTCCTTTACATAGTCCATCATGAATCAGATTCAACCACAATAACAACTTTAAATGAAAAATATGAATCCTTTATAACATGAAGATGTCCATCTAACATTTCAATAAATCTTATTTCTAGTATCACCAAGCATTACGTTTATAAACAATGTTTATTTCATACAATATGGCCACTTCTTACATATAACCGATTAACCAATTACAAGCAAAAAGGTTATAAAAATTGCTCCTAGTACGAAATGCCAATGCATATTTTGTATAACAATGAACATTATTGCATAATATGGGAAAAAAAAAACGTAAAACTTCATTGCATAAATAAGTAATTAACCCATAGATAACATAAGAAGTAATTTTAGTTTCTATCCTTCTAACAATTCGTTTTGTTGCACATGCAGGGTTGAAGCTACTACGAAACTGATACTAAAAACCATTCATTACCCTTCACATAACCACATCCAAACACCAATCACAAGTCTAACAAATTTGATAAAAAAAATAATAACGAAAACTTTAAAAAGTACCTTAACAGGAAAAGTCCCCATTGGAAGCTTTGTTGTAAGCAAATCTCTCAATCTCCTTATCGCCTTAACTTTATTCGCTAATATATCAAGCAAAGGCAAAAGCTCCTCAGTTCTCAAAGGAAAATTAGGAGCAAGCCAAAGAATCGGCCTCAACCCTTTTTTATACTCATTCTCACGACTTCCATCTTTCCTTCTATTTCCACTTGTTGACCCATTCGAAGAAGACGCCTTCAATTCCTTCACTTTCCTACTCTCATTTTCTTTCACAGTCACCTCCATCGAATGCCTCCCCGGTTGAATTTGACCTTGACCTTGACTTTGACTTTGACTAGGGGGTGAGTCACCAAGAAGATCACTAACCTTTTCCTCTAAACATAACGACCCACGAGGCGGTGCCACACCCTTTCGACCACCCCGGTCAACTTTATTCCCGCCTTTCCTCCACCCATCGAACCACCCTTTTTTATCTTTCTCAATTTTAATCTCACCATTTTTGTAACTCGGTATATCTTCAATTGGAATATCGCGTTGCTCAAAACAACTATGTCGATGCCCAATCACGTTTTCGTTATTTTCGTGGCCAAATTCGGAAGAATCAAACTTTAGTGCCGCCTCGAGTTGCTTCCGCTCTTCGTCTGTTAAAATCTCGTTAAGTTCCTCGCTTTCCGTTTCGTTTTCATTACACGATGAAAAAAACTCATCGTCTGACATGGCACCCGGGACCCGCCTAGACTTTATACTCACAACCACATTATGCATATCATACACTTTACATTTCCAACTCCCAACCGATTCGGTTTTCTCCTGTCTGCGCCATGTCATCTGAGGTAAAAGAACCGCTTGTGTCACATCAATCCCCGGGCGGAATATATTTGTCTGAGACATGGCTTGGACTTCCTGTTGCACCTCCGCGTCAGAAGCCGGTGCACCTGCGCCATCTAGCGCGTTCATCACTTCTTTGTTTTTGTGTGAGATCATACAGAGGGACCCGGGCGGGACTTTTCCGTCTTCGGACCCGTCTCCTAAGAATAAAACGGTTTGATCCGCGCGTTGAATACGGAATCCGTCGAAACCGGCTAATGTCATATCTGCCCTTAGATTTGCGCCACGTTTCCAAATCTTGTAGGTATCGGAAGGGGCAATTCGGGAAATGAACGGGATGACTGAGCTTTCGAATTGGAAAGTGATTTCCATGTAGAAGTCACGCATTCGTCTCATTGTTCCTACTAAACGAGGTAATCTGCGACACCATTTAGCCCAGGCGATTGGTTGATAATGTCTGACTATGATTCTAGCGATTACTTCTTCTCTGTTGCATATAGCTTCTTGTAGAGCACTCCAGCCATGTTCGTTTTGTAAGCTCCAATCTGCTCCGGCAAGCATGAGCATTTCTGTGGAGGTGACGTCACCAAGTTTGACTGCGAGGTGAAGTGGGGTATCGCGATTAGGGACGTCACGTCGGTCGATTACGGAAGAGATTGTATCGGCTTTGGCTTCCTCGGTTAAAGAGATTGATTCGTTGTGGATCTCTGATGGGTCACAGAGGCGTGGAAGTCCGGCGATGATTTTTCTTAGACCACCGTAATCTTTTGTTACTACGGCTTTGTGTGTCGGGCTATGGGAATATTTCGTAACGTCGATGGCTGCCATCGTTAAAATTTTGAACCCAATGAAACCCTAATGAAACATCCGAATAAAGAAAAAAACGGAAGGCGGAAACTATAGGGTTTCCTTCGAATCTCAGCGATACGGATTACAGTTTCAGTCTGGCAGCCATCGTTAACATTCACTGAAATCAACTAGATTGAACAAAAAAACAGCTGTATTCGCATCAAGTTGTTACAATGGAATAAATGTAAATTACAAGGGTTTCACGAATGAAAAAATCTGACCTTCTTATAATTTATTCTGGGTCGTTTGAGTAGGCGGCAGACGAAGATTGATGAGAAAAGAGACTTGGCTACTGAACTCCACCACCAATACAAATATAAAACTAACAGACCCTTGCGATCCAATCCAGATCAGACAAACCCCAAAACATGTGGGGAGGTGGGGTTTGAAAAATATTTAAAAAATCACCAGAAATAGGGAAATCTTCAAGGGTTTTGGGAATCTAAAGACGGAAATTGAAAAGGTCACGAAGAGAATCAGACGCTATAAAACCCAAACCCCACCATTCAAGCAAAGAGGAGGAAACCGTGTGTGTGGAAAAAGAATAATAAAACTAAAGGAAAGTATCAAATAATTAAGATTGGGACTTTATCAGGCATTTTCTTTTAATGGAGAGAAGGGACGGGAGTAAAGTCTAGGGACAATTTTACAGATTCATAAAAGGTTGAAGAAGAAGGAGAAAGAAGAAGAAGAAGAGGACGACGATGATAAGGGTAAATTTTTGGGTCAGCTTTAAGTTGGGGGAAGGGGCAAAGGTCCCGTTCTTTTTTTACTTTTAATTCAACAGATAAGAACACGGAAGGAGTATCGTAGTGAGAGAAGGAGAGCGCGTTTTAAATATAGTACCCTATTTAAATGGGGAGTTTACGTTATAAAATAACAAACTCGTAATTTCGGCACTCAACTTTCATTCTTTCAACAATTGTCCCCCTAATTCTAATGAAATTTAAGCATGTCATCGTACCTAATTTTTGCTCTAATATTAATTTTTTTTAGGATTTATTACATCAAATATCTTATTTATGGTTTAAACCTAAACTTTCGACTACTTTACCATTTAGGGATTTGCATATAACATTGTTTAGCTATACACAATAATTTATAATTTAGATGATTGTACAGTACAATCAACTAAAACATAAATTATTGTGTATAGCTAAAAAATGATATGTGTAAATTATCGCTCATTTTAATTGGTTTGTAGGTATTTTATGATAAAGTGTATGACATCTCAATAAAAGAAAAGATAAAATCAACGTTGATATTATATAAATCTTCAATGTTGTAGCGGCTCAACCTTGTATTTTGTTAAGTTATGGTTTAGGGGCCCCAATTTTTACCCCATGTAACGTCCTATTTTCACAATCAAAAATTTATTTTTAAATAAGATAAACTTCTTAATTATAAATTCATTATTAAGAAAAACCATTTATGTCCAAATACATTTATCGAAAATCAGAGTAATATAAGAAACGTGGAATCCTTAATGTTGTTGATTAGTGCGTACAATCTCGTCTTCACCTTCCCACAATCACCGATAGAACCTAAAACATAAATAATTGGGTAAGCACAAAGCTTAGTGAGTTTCCTCCAAAATACCACATACAACAAACATACCAACATGCATAACGGGATTACAATCATCGGATTGGAATATCCTGGCACAATCAGTTATCGGACTGGAATGCCAACATGCAATGGGTACAATCAACCATCGGACTGGAATACCTAGGGTTTGTTGGCCTGCCACCTCAATAAATCGTTCTTCCCGAGTCTCCATGTCTACGGCTTGCAGCCAGCCCGCACCAGGTATCTTGGTATACAACACACAACAAGACCGTCTCAACCTCAACCACTACCATATGTCAACATATAAACAAACAATGATCACATAGGTACATAATACATGCAAATATCAATCATACAGTACATTACCGCCTACTAGATCTCTCACATCACACTGCTCCACTACCAGCTAACCACCATGGAATGCATAACAATAAGTAACCAGAGGTGAGATAGCCACCCGAACAAATGATCTTACTCTAGAGCCACAACCAAAAAAGGAACAGGTAAGAAGCCTAGATCAGGAGTTCTCAGGCATACAGTCCCTAGGCCATCCTTCTAATAACTGATAACTAAAACTAGTGGGTCGACATTGGTGACTTCGACCCACACGTACAATGAAGATAAACTCACATGAAATGAAGAACCCCAAAATACTAAGACACACTTCCCTTTCTGCACTACTTTCTCCCAAGAATCCACTAATCACCAAAACCAAATAAAATCTTAATCAACAGTCCAAAACCCTATGTACGTTCTTGAAGGTGTGACCTAGAGATGTTGGTATGCCCAACATACCACCCTCCTTCCAAAGTCAACACAATTTCAAACCACCATAATTTCTTCGTTTCAACTCTCGTTTTGACGTCCTTTATATGCACGGAAAGGTATTGAAGAGCCGCATAATATTATCTAGATATATTGGACTAAAAACTTATCGAACTAAAATTTGTAATTCATGAAAGAAACCCGGTCTATTACTTTTCCCTGTTTACCCTTCGGCCTAATACAAAAATCTAGTGTTAGATCTTACAACTATAATTATCACCTCCCAAAAGGTCTGAACTTTAACTCGTTAAGGCCCACGACCCTGAAATAAGAAATGACAATAAACATGATGTTACACCCTAAATTCTTTGAACTTAACCCAATATTAATATATCTTAAATCTCTATTAGTCCATTACTTATTGTCCGATAGGCCGCATTACGGTGAGCGGTCTTGATTCTTGAAGATGAAACACATGTGGCACATCAATACGATCTTGAAAACTAAAACTCCGCATTTATCTTCTATTCTTTTATCTTGATTCTCAATTCTTCAAATCCTCATCGCGAAACGGTTTGTGTTTCACGTCTTTTCCAATTTTCCATTATTTATTAGGTTTGCCTAATTAAGTTTAAATATTTGCAATTATCAATTGATTACATAATACAAAATTTTAATTGTCAAGTCTTTAATACTTTTGTATGGCTTTTAATTTCCAAATATTTTCAAGGAAGCAGTCAGCAAGTCAAGGCTATCAGGCAGTAGGCATTTTCATTAACCCATTACTTCCAATATTATGTTTGTTCATTTGTAGTTATCTTGGTGATTAAAAAAACATATACATAATAATAATAAAAAAAAATTAACTCCGCTATATATAAACTTTTTAGTTTATTATTGTTGGTCACAAGCTCGGATAAAGGTGGAATGTTTGTAATGTAAAGTATTGTAAAGGCCAAAGGGCCTTATATCTTTGGTTCGCTCAGAGCCCCAAAATTGGTTGAGTCGCCCCTGCTTCAACGGTAATTAATGGCAGAGCCAAGGTCAAATAATGGGTTGCACCAAAAATTGTGTAATACACATTAAGAAAAAAAAAAGTGTAATTTCATTAGACATAACAAAGTGACAAAATAAAGTATAGAATATATATTACATTTTAAAGTTCATGTATTCGCTCTTTCATTTTCTGAAAGCGTGTAATTACATTTTAAGTCTTAACATTCTCAAATGCTTCCTATTCTACACTACAAATCAAAGCATCATTCATAATATTGTCACATGTTCTATTATACAAATTTTTCTTCAACAAATTCATTGCAAAAAAATATCATTCAATGGTTACAATTGTGACGAGCAAAACCAAAGTTATTTTTACTAATCTATAAACCAAATGGAAAAAAAAGGTGTTTCCCTGTTTCCACCAACAAACGAAAGAAACCTGCAATTCCCTTCAACTTAACAAATTTCTCATCAAGGAGCAAAGATTGGTGATAGATATCAATTTATGCATTAAGATGCACCCGTTTTGAATCGTCAAAATCATTTTTGTATATCTCGCTTAATTTCAATAACTTTGATTTATCAAACCTAGAAAATGAGTCACAATGACTTAAAGCCGCCATGCTCTTTATTAATTTTGTGCCAATAAACCGATCCCCAAATTCTTGAACCTGCATATCTAAAACTGTGTTAAAATCACAACTTCAAAATGATGTTGATTAGTCATAATGATCATATGCTTTCATGGGGTAACATAATATTCCGACATTTCCACAATTCCAATACTATGTTTTTTCACTAAAACCACATACCTTCATAAAAATTTGTGGAAACCCATCTTTTCTCAAAACTAGCAATGCTTTCTTTTTCCCTTTTACTAATGAAGTCGCTTCCTCTTTGACATATTTAAGTACCTCAACAACTTCTACAAACAAATTCATCAAACGTACAAGTGTTCTATAATGTGAACCCCATCTAGTATCTCCAACTCGAGCAAGAGAAGTCTCTTGATTCAAACCTCTTCCTATTTCAGTTTCACCAATGCCAATTTCGGCTTCAACTCTTTCTTTTTGTATCTCTCGTATCATATTTTTTCTCTTACAAGAACCACAAACCACAATAATCACCAAAGCTAGTTATTCACCACAACAATTAACTGAAGTTTGTGTGCAAAACAATGTATATGATATGTGAAACTATTTTCTTTTAATATCAAAGATTTCAATCCGTTAAATGTGCTACTTATATTACTTGCTCCATAATAACCTTATCCCCACCTATTTATTTCAAAAAATTTAATATAAGACATAAATATATATATATATATATATATATATATATATATATATATATATATATATATATATATATATATATATATATATATATTAGTTTATAACTCGTGGGAACCATATTTATAAAATTAATTAAACTTTTATAATAAAAAATTATAATTATTAATCAATTATTTTAAATAATTCATTTTAAATAAACTATTAATTAACAGATATATAAAATTTTTAAAGTTATTATAACTTCAAATTTAACATATAATTAGAAAATATAAATTTAAATTTTGAAATGAGTTGCCTAATATATCTAGATGACACATGGCATAACACTAATGAGGAGTTGTATTATAGTGAAATTTGACAAAAGGAGATTAAAACTATATCCAGATGACACCTGGTCCTCCGGTTCTCTGATGCGGTGGCTCCGATTGCTCCGAGAAGACTTACGAGGTCACAACTAGGGAAAACTAACCCTTCACCATCACATTGTCACCTTCTACCACCACGAACCACCCTTATCCCTCCATTCTGACCACCATCAAACACCATCGATGTAACATCCTGAAATTCAAGTAAGCTATTTTAACCTTTCCATTTTATCAAGTTGTCAAGATTGGTCCCTTGAGAGAGTTCTTGTAGTAAATGAGTACGCTGGGCGTACTGGGGAGTACGATGCGCGTACTCATGCGCTTAATTTAGATGCGGACTCGCCTGGGTACGCTAGGCGTACCCAGGGTTACGATGGACGTAACGGGTCCAAATGCAAACCCTAAATGTTTGGCTTGTGCACTATTTAAAGGATTCTAAGGCTCATTTCTCAGCCTCCATATCATAGAGTGAAACCCTAAGAGAGAGCCTTCCATCGTCCTTAGCTTGAGTGTGTGTGTGTGTGTGTTTTGGAGCTAAAAGTGTCTTGGTGTGATAGTGAAGAAGAAGGAGAAGAGCTTGTGGAGGCTAGGGCTTGAAGTGCAAGTTTGGATCTGAGATCTATAGAGAAAGGAGCTTCATCTAGAGGTATAAAGCTCAAAACTTTCCTCTTTATTTGGTTAGATGATTGCATGGACCATTTCTAGGGTTAAAAGTCCCAAAGGTGGAGACTTTATGAGTGTAATGTACTCCATGGACCTAGATCTGTCCCATTTCAGTGATATTTGTGTTATAGATCCATAAAGTTTCCATCTTGGTCGTTGTTATGAGGTCATTTTGAGTTATGAGCTTTCTAGAGTTGGGAAATGGAATGTTATGGGAGTTAGTGACTTGTCCAGCCATGCAAAGGCTTAAAGTCACCAACTTTATGGATTAAGAGGCTTATAAATGGTCAAATCTAGAAGTTGGACGTGGGTCTTAACTATTTAAGACCTCAAGAGCTTAGAGTCTAAAACTGGGATTTACATGGGGAGTAATCCCAGTACGCGCGGCGTAAGGGGTCGCACACCCTGTTTCTATGAGGACGCCGGGTACGCCCAACGTACATGTTTGGTACGCGCAGTGTAACCCGGAAAGTTGACTTTTGTTCAATTTTAGGGTTTGGTCAACTTTAGGGTCTTTGAGCCATGAGAGGGGTAAAATGGTCTTTTACCCTTCTAAGAGTACTAACAGAAGGAATAGTCTAGCCTTGAGAGATGTATTGATTTAGAGTGTTTATTTCATATGATTAGGCGGAGGCTAGACCCGATTTTACAGAGTTCGAGATTTACCGAGTTACCCGAGGTGAGTCTTCTCACTATACTTTACCTAGAGTGGTAATTAGAATTATGTGACAGAGTATTTTGTATGCTTTCGCATGATGTGATTTCTATGTGATTTATGTTATGTTTGTTACAGAGTTTCCAGTGTTAGGACCGGAAGGTCCACAGAGTTATGGGACTGGAGGGTCCCACTAAGACACATTGACCAGAGGGTCAAACAGAGTTATAGCCTCGAGTGGCTAATATGTGTTGTGTGTGGTATTTTAGGGAACTCGCTAAGCATTATGCTTACAGTGTTGTGTTATATGCTTCAGGTATCAGTGAGGATCGCGGGAAGGCGTCGGCTTGATCAGTGCACACATAATGAGCTTTTACATTTTATGATCTTGGGATGTGATGTTATGAACCGATTATGTGATACAATGATATTTTTATAACAATTATGTATGAAAGTGTGTTTTTAAAATGTTAAAAATTATTTGAAAATTTGGGTGTTAATAGTTGGTATCAGAGCCTTTGTTTGAGGGATTCGGGTGCACCTTCGGGCATATCTTAACTCAAACTAAGGATTTGAGAGATTTTCAAAATAAAATTCACAAAGTTTTTCTCAAGAGTAAAAAGTTTTTGAAAGAGCAGAGCAGAGCAGTGTGTACGATCAACCAGCTCCCGAACGGTGATTTCCCAAAATATCCTTACATTATGAGTTATGAGATATGTTATGATATGATATGTGTGCTAGAGTAGGCTAGGTATTCTTATTAGGACTATAGTGGCCTGATTTGTGATGCCTTAGCCTAGGGATTTTGCTGCTAGGAGATGCTTGTGAGTGAATAGATAGTAGCGAGGAGCTTATGAGAAATCTGTTAGAGAGTAGACTATATATAGAGAGAGAATAGAGTACTTGGGATTTGGGAACCTAGGAGGAGGACTTGGGGTGAATATTGATGCGGTGTGGATGGTAGTATTGGGCCCGTACTACCGAAGGCACTGGATCAGTGCGTAGCCCAAGTAAGAATCCTTAGGGTACCAGGGATCAAGTAGGATTGGGATATCGAGTGTGTGTACACTCGAGCGAGTCTCTGATATCTTGTGTTGTATTTCAGAGAGACATCATGGTGGGGACACGCCACAGGCCAGGGACTAGCGAGGGGGTGTGAGCGATGAGGAGCTTCGCCAGATGATTCATGATGAGGTGGCTGCTGCCATCCACGCTGAGATTCCAGAGATGTTCGGGTCTATCAAGACCACACTGATTGAGACTTTTGATGAGCGGTATGTTGCTCTTACTGATGCTACTGTTGTTGCAGCCACTACGGTCGTTGCTGCTGCCAAACTGCAGGGCGGTGACGCGTTGCTGTACCGGGAGTTCAGCAACACGAAGCCACCAGAGTTTGATGGGACTCAGGATTCGATAGCCGCAATGAGGTGGATCTCTGACATTGAGGGGTTTATACGGACGAGTAGCTCGCCGTGGGGAGTGCCGATCCTTTGTGTCAAGAAAAAGGATGGTTCACACTGGATGTGTATTGATTACCGGGAGTTGAACAAGCTGACGGTCAAGAACCGTTACCCCTTGCCGATGATCGACGATTTGTTCGATCAGTTACAGGGAGCGTCTTGGTTCTCCAAGATTGATTTGAGGTCTGGATATCATCAGATGAGGGTGCGTGATGAGGATATCTAGAAGACAGCGTTCAGGACTCGTTACGGGCATTACGATTTCGTGGTGATGCCTTTCGGACTCACCAATGCACCGGCGGCGTTCATGGATCTCATGAACAGGGTGTGCAGGCCGATGTTGGATCGTTCGGTGATCGTGTTCATTGATGATATATTGGTGTATTCGAGGTCCAGAGAACAGCATGAGGTGCATTTGAGGGAGATCCTCGGAGTTCTGAGATCGGAGAGGCTTTACGCCAAATTCTCCAAGTGCGATTTCTGGTTGCGGGAGGTCCAGTTTCTAGGACACCTCGTCAACTAGAATGGGATATTGGTCGATCCGGCCAAGATTGAGGCGGTGATGAGTTGGGAGGTGCCGAGATCCCCTTCAGAGATCAGGATTTTCCTTGGGTTGGCTGGTTATTATCGGAGATTCATCCAGGATTGTTGTTCCTCTCACCAGGTTGACCCGGAAGGGTGTGGCTTTCAGTTGGGGCCCGGAGCAGCAGGCCTCATTCGAGACACTTCGCCAGAGATTGTGTGAAGCCCCAGTGTTGGCCCTTCCGAAGGGAATGGAGGACTTTGTGGTGTATTGTGACGCATCGATATCGGGACTGGGTGCGGTGCTGATGCAGAGAGGGCATGTGATAGCATATGCATCGAGGCAGCTGAAACCTCCTGAGACGAGGTATCCTACTCACGATCTGGAGTTAGGGGTTGTGGTGTTCGCCCTCAAGATCTGGCATCACTACTTGTATGGGGTTCGGGGTACCATATACACGGACCACAAGAGCTTGAAGTATCTGATGGATCAGCCCAACCTGAACATGCGTCAGAGGAGATGGTTGGACGTGGTAAAGAATTATGAGTGTAAGATCATGTACCACCCGGGCAAGGCTAACGTGGTAGCCGATGCCTTGATTCGCAGGGCAGAGAGTGCTCCTTTGCGAGATGTTTGTATGAGGTTGAAAATGATGACTCCGGTGTTAGACACCATTCGGGAGGCCCAGGTGGAGGCCATGAGACCGGAGAACCACAAGAGAGAGCGGGTGATTGGTCAGATATCTGAGTTCATTGCTGATAGCCAGGGGCTTATGACCTTCCAGGTCTGGACTTGGGTGCCATTTGAGGGTGGGGCACGTGCCATTTTGATGGAGGAGGCGCACAGGTCGAGGTTTTCGTTCCATCCTGGGGCCACTAAGATGTATTTGGACCTGAAAAGAGATTATTGGTGGCCCTGTATGAAGAGGGATGTGGCGTGGTTTGTAGAGAGGCGCTTGACATGTCGCATGGTTAAGGCCGAGCACCAGTGTCCACATGTCAAGTTGCAGCCGCTTGAGGTTCCCCAGTGGAAGTGGGAACAGATTTCCATGGATTTTATCACCAAATTGCTGAGGACTGGGAGAGGCGTCGATGCAATTTGGGTGATTGTCGACCGGCTGACTAAGAGCGCTCATTTTCTTGCTATCAGTGAGCGCTCTTCCGCAGAGAGGCTGGTAGAGGTGTATGTGAGGGAGATGGTATCGTGGCATGGTGTACCGATCTCGATTGTGTCAGATCTAGATATGCATTTCACTTCCAAGTTCTGGAAGAAGTTCCATGATGAGTTGGGTACTAGGTTGCATTTCAGTACCGCTTACCACCCACAGACAGACACACAGAGTGAGCGGACGATTCAGACGCTCGAGGCCATGCTTCGGGCATGTGTGTTGGACTTCGGAGGGAGTTAGGACACGTATCTGCCTTTGGCTGAGTTTTCCTATAACAACAGCCATCATTCAAGAATTGGTATGCCGCCCTTTGAGTTATTGTATGGGAGGAGGTTTCAGACTCCCATTTGTTTGGGAGAGGTAGGGCAGCGAGTGATGGGCAACACTAAGATAGTGCTTCAGACGACAGAGTAGATACAGCAGGTTAGACAGAGATTGCTGACGGCCCAGAGTCGCCAGAAGAGTTACGCGGATAGGCGTCGATCCGAACTTGAGTTTCAGGTTGGAGATTTTGTACTCCTGAAAGTGTCTCCTTGGAAAGGAGTGATCCGATTCAGGAAAAGGGGCAAGTTAGGGCTCCAGTACATTGGACCATTCTGGGTGATTGCGAGGGTGGGCAGGGTAGCATATCGATTGGAGCTACCTACGGAGTTGATCCAGATTCATCATACCTTCCACGTGTCTCGGCTGAGGAAGTGTATAGCCGACGAGTCGGCAGTGGTGCCATTGGAGGATATCAAGGTGGACGCGGGTCTGAATTATGTTGAGAGACTGATCGCGATCTTGGACCAGAAGGTCAAGGTTCTGAGGAACAAGGAGGTGCCTCTGGTTCAGGTCCGGTGGCCGCATCGGAGGGGGTCCGAGCTGACTTGCGAGTCGGAGTCAGAGATGCGAGAGCAGCATCCGGAGTTGTTTTCGGCATGAGACTTCGAGGGCGAAGTGTGGTTCTAGTGGGGGAGAAATGTAACATCTCGAAATTCAGGTAAGCTATTTTAACCCTTCCATTTTATCAAGTTGTCAAGATTGGTCCCTTGAGAGAGTTCTTGTAGTAAATGAGTACGCTGGGCGTACTGGGGAGTACGATGCGCGTACTCATGCGCTTAATTTGGACGCGGACTCGCCTGGGTACGCTAGGCGTACCCAGGGTTACGATGGACGTAACGGGTCCAGATGCAAACCCTAAATGTTTGGCTTGTGCACTATTTAAAGGATTCTAAGGCTCATTTCTCAGCCTCCATATCATAGAGTGAAACCCTAAGAGAGAGCCTTCCATCGTCCTTAGCTTGAGTGTGTGTGTTTTGGAGCTAAAAGTGTCTTGGTGTGATAGTGAAGAAGAAGGAGAAGAGCTTGTGGAGGCTAGGGCTTGAAGAGCAAGTTTGGATCTGAGATCTACATAGAAAGGAGCTTCATCTATAGACTATAGGTATAAAGTTCAAAACTTTCCTCTTTATTTGGTTAGATGATTGCATGGACCATTTCTAGGGTTAAAAGTCCCAAAGGTGGAGACTTTATGAGTGTAATGTACTCCATGGACCTAGATCTGTCCTATTTCAGTGATATTTGTGTTTTAGATCCATAAAGTTTCCATCTTGGTCGTTGTTATGAGGTTATGTTTGAGTTATGAGCTTTCTAGAGTTGGGAAATGGAATGTTATGGGAGTTAGTGATTTGTCCAGCCATGCAAAGGCTTAAAGTCACCAACTTTATGGATTAAGAGGCTTAGAAATGATCAGATCTAGAAGTTGGACATGGGTCTTAACTGTTTAAGACCTCAAGAGCTTAGAGTCTGAAACTGGGATTTACACGGGGAGTAATCCCAGTACACGCGGCGTAAGGGGTCGTGCACCCTGTTTCTATGAGGACGCCGGGTACGCCCAACGTACATGTTTGGTACGCTCAGCGTAACCCGGAAAGTTGACTTTTGTTCAATTTTAGGGTTTGGTCAACTTTAGGGTCTTTGAGCCATGAGAGGGGTAAAATGGTCTTTTACCCTTCTAAGAGTACTAACAGAAGGAATAGTCTAGCCTTGAGAGATGTATTGATTTAGAGTGTTTATTTCATATGATTAGGCGGAGGCTAGACCCGATTTTACAGAGTTCGAGATTTACCGAGTTACCCGAGGTGAGTCTTCTCACTATACTTTACCTAGAGTGGTAATTAGAATTATGTGACAGAGTATTTTGTATGCTTTCGCATGATGTGATTTCTATGTGATTTATGCTATGTTTGTTACAGAGTTTCCAGAGTTAGGACCGGAAGGTCCACAGAGTTATGGGACTGGAGGGTCCCACTAAGACACATTGACCAGAGGGTCAAACAGAGTTATAGCCTCGAGTGGCTAATATGTGTTGTGTGTGGTATTTTAGGGAACTCGCTAAGCATTATGCTCACAGTGTTGTGTTATGTGCTTCAGGTATCAGTGAGGATCGCGGGAAGGCGCCGGCTTGATTAATACACACATGAGGAGCTTTTACGTTTTATGATCTTGGGATGTGATGTTATGAACCGATTATGTGATACAATGATATTTTAACAATTATGTATGAAAGTGTGTTTTTAAAATGTGAAAAAGTATTTGAAAATTTGGGTGTTACAGTCGATACCTTCATCCTCAATCAGAAAATCACCACCACAACCTTCAATTGTAACAAACAAACCACCCTTGTAACCTCCTTCATGCTCACCTTATCATCGGATCATTACCACCATCACCAAAAAACACGTGACCACCATAATCAACTCCAAACCATCAACTAAAACTATATCTGCCAAGAAAAAACAGAAAAATAAATCGACCAACATCCCTACACCAACCATATACACCCTTCATCTTTTCCAAACAATCGTTAACTATAACGTCCGCAGATTCGGGCTAGTCAATTAAAAGACAATAAGCGTCAAAGAATGACTTTTGATATAATATTGACTAAGTTATAGTATATTTCACAAGGGTTTCGTACATATAAAGAACGTTGAAATCAGAGTTATAACGAAGAAGTTATGACCTGTCAAAGTTTCATGACAAAACCGACACGACATTGTGTGACACAAAAGGTGAGTTTGTGATAAAATATTTTTAGACTTAGCAATAGAAACTAAAGTCGTAGTATATGTTAAACCGAGAGTGTCCATAAAAAGAACGTCTAAATCTGACTTCATATGAGGAAGTTATGATTTTTCCAAGATTTTGCATAGCAGTGCACAACTCGGAATTCGAATTTTAGATCGACCGACTTTTAGTTGACACAATCTAAATGAGAGTTGAAGATCTCATTGATAAGAGCTCGACGATAAAAAGACAGATGAAAACAGACGTCGGATGACAATGTTATGAATTTTTAACGGTCTTTACTAGTCCAGGCCTATTAAAATATAACTTTAAAAATAAAGTCAAAATTAGTCGACGGGGTCTAAATGAAAGTTGTAGAGTACGTCACCACCTACGCGTGTATATAAAGAACGTCGAAAATGGAGCTTCTATGCGAATGTTACGAAATTTAGAAGTCAAGAGGGTGCTGATGCGAAGAGGGTGACATGGTCGAATCTCTGCCCTTGCTTGCTCCCCACGACCTCGCTTCGGATCAGTGACACATGCCCCCTCGTATGCGGAGCGTAGTCCTCGTACATGCAACGTACCTCCGAGGAACGCCCAACGTACCGAGGATCAGCCCCCTATAAATACCATGCGAGGCTCAACACTTTCCTTCACACCTTAACCCTTCTCTCTCTCTCTCTAACTTCTCTTTAAACCTCTCCCAACCCTTAGTACTTCCTAAATGGTAAGAGAAGAATCCCAGAGCGCCAGAAGGTTCTTAGAAGAAGAGCTTTTCGGCTCAGAACTTCTGCCCCCGTAGAGCCTGGTTCCTATCCAAACCCTCTTATAAGTAAGTTGTGATTACCCTACTCTAAGTATAGATTATGTTAAATTTATTATCATTGTTATGAGCTTATAAACAATAAATATACTATAAAATATAATACATATAGTGTTATTATAATATATTTTAACTACTCGCGGTACGGGAAATCTGACTTGAAGGGTCGCATAGGGTTGTTGGATTTCAGAAGTGTTATAATGCCAAAATGGTCCTGCCCTCCAGTGTTTCATGTCTGACCCCAGTCTATACATAGTGGTTGAAAAGTATTGTTTAACACTTATAAAACAATACCACTCATAAATACTCTCAATAAATATTAGACTAAAATCTAGTGGTATTAATACTAGGCTTCGTCGAAGGAAAATAGACTCGTTAGAAGTGAAGCGCTGCCCGAGTTTGGAATCGTCACTTTAACAAGTGAGTGCATAGTTACTTTCATCTTACACATAGGTATGAAGTATTTAATATAAATTACGTGCTATGTGTGCATATTATCTGTGTTCTTGATATTTATGTTGGATGAACAAAATATACATGTTTTATTTGATTTAAATTGTATATATATTTTATACCTATAAAAATATTGGGTAAAGATGGTTAGATGAATGATGAGAGATGAAAGATGATATAGATGAAAATTGACAACTATGGACTTACTGCCTGATAGATAAACGCTAGAAGCTATGGACTTAGTGCCAAACCGATAAACACCGACATCTATGGACTTAGTGCCTTACAAATGAACATTACCAGCTATGGACTTAGTGCCTTACAAATTAACGTTAGTAGCTATGGATTTAGTGCCCTATAAATGGATATTGGAAGCTATGGACTTAGTGCCCAACAAATAACATCGGCAACTATGGACTTAGTGCCTGTTAAATAAACCTTGGCAGAGATGGACTTCGTGCCTATTCCTTAGAACAATCCTTAGGAATGAGTGAGTGAATGATAGATGATTCTTAGTGTAGATCCTTAAGAAACAAAGAAGATAATGAGGATGGGTAATTGAGTTAATTGTTTGATGATGAAACATAATAACTTTATTATTGTGGGTTGAAAACCCTATGTACTCACCAGGTTTCCCAACCTAACCCACTCAATTTATTTGTATCACAGGTGTCACACCTCGCTAAAGCGGAAACATGGGACATGGCAGTACAAAGGGTCTCATAGCAAAAGTTAAAAGACAACACCAACCATAGTATTAAAAACATTACAATTTACAATGGGTTTGAACAACTTTTAAAAGAAATTACAATATAATTGAAAAACAACACATGCGAATGCTCCTACAAGTGATGTGTCCCTAAGTGCCATCTTATAGATGAGTTCCTAAAAAAGCATGTAAAATGAGTGGTCAACTACCGAAATAGTTGGTGAGTTCACAGGTTAAAAATAATATTGGTTTCATGAATCGTAATCAAAGTTTTGATAGAAGTTTCCATAAATAAATGTACATTACTAAAATGAGTAAATAAGTTTGCATAAACAAAGTTTGTTGTCCTCATGAGAAATAAAGAATGTTGCTCAAATGAGATGCAAAGTTCATATTCACATAGGAAATATAGTCCTTTGCTAAAACAAGTAAACGAGTTTCATTGATATAATGAGCAATCAAGTTTGTTGCTACATAGAGCAAACAAGTTCATTGCTAAGACAAGTAAATAAGTTTCCAGTAATAAAAGTTCGTTGCTATAATGAGAAACAAAGTTTATTGCTATAATAAATAAGCCAGTTTGTATGTATATAAGCAAAAAATGAGTTCACAACCAAGCCTATGACTGATGTCCTATCAAGAGCTATGCTTATCGTTCCATATATTAATTTGGTATCATGCACTCAAGCAATCGGGATGATGCTCACAATGCTTTGAGATGATGCAAATGATGCCTTGAACTAAGTTCCACTTATACCACTACCGATTCCTACAACGATGTTACACACTAAAGAGCCTCTTATCGAAATCTAATACTTGTATACTTAACTTCTATAATAGAATTATGTCAATAATGTATCAAAATTTTGATATTGATAAGTTACAACATTTTTCTTTGAAAATTAGATTTCCATGAATCAATTGTTATATAACAATTTAAGTGTGAAATTCCTATTATTGAAATGTTAAATTTTAACATTTGAGGAGGTGTTCCAATGATTAAATATTCAAAAACTAAATCAATTTAGTTCCAAAATTTCCCAAACTTTGTATTTTAATTCTAACTGAAGTCAAAGACTTTAAAATATATTTCCTTGAATTTTTGATTTCTCTAACTATTTTTCAACATTTTAATTTCTTGAATAATCACAAAATCATGGAAAAATAGTAAATGATCATGAAAAATTCTTAGACTTTTTGTGTAACTATTTCATAGCATCCCTAAACTGGGAAAATTATTATATGTTACTTTTGATTAATAAAACCTGGTTTTTGTAATTTAATTGTGTTTTAAATCAAGGAATTCTAATTAAATAGAAATTAGTAACTTAAAATCACACAACTTTTTATTAGTGTTCCAATTGCAGTAAAAGATTTTCAGAAAATGTTTCATGCATTTCATATATGTATATCCATTTTTCCTATATTTAATTCTCTAAATCAATACAAATTCATGAAAAATATCAAATCAGTTAAGAAAATTCCCCAAACTTTGTGCACTACTGTTATGAAACATATATAATTTGGGAAAAATATAAAAACTGATTTTCAACTAGTTTTATGTAACAGCCCGGAATTTCAAATATCGATATAACTATGATTTATGGGTGTTTTGAGAAGGGACTCGGCGAGTTGGAGCCTAGACTCGCCGAGTAGGACCGCAGACTTGGTCGCGGGTTCGCGACTGGACTCAACGAGTCCAGATATGGACTCGGCGAGTCGACGCTGTTCAGCAGAAACCCTAGCCGTTTGGTGTTGGATCGTATATAATGCCTCTTAGGCCGTCATTGTCCGTCTTTTGGCCGATTGAGAAGAACCCTAATCGTTGTGGACGTCTAGAGAAGGAGAGAAAGCTTTTGGAACCTTGAAGAATTTGTTAGGCAAGAAGAAGAAGAGTTTTGGCCAAAGGAATATCAAGGGGATTGAGTTCTGAGGTTTGGAGACACAGAGAGGGTGTTATTCAGGTAATATTTCGGATCATTTCTGCTATATTGATGTGTGCACGAATTTAGGGTTTATGAAACCCATTTGGTGATTAGATGGATTATTATATTGTTACCCAAGCGTTTGTAACCCAGTAATAGAATGGTTAGAGGTCCAGAAGGTCCCATGATTGTGTATTTCGGGACCATACGTATTTCAGGAAGCAGTTGCTCGACTGCATGGCATGGACTCGCCGAGTTGTTCTTCAGACTCGGCGAGTGGCTTGAAGATTGACTGGGACTCGCCGAGTTGTTCTTTAGACTCGGCGAGTGGAGTCGGGGTGGCCCCGCGATTCTTCCAGGAGAAACTCGTCGAGTAAAAAGGGGATACTCGACGAGTAGGAAGGGAATCTTAAGGAATCGGTGAGTCAAGGACGAGTGGACTCAGAGTCGTTGAACTCGGCGAGTTTTGGGGTGACTCGGCGAGTTAGGTCGCGGGTTGAGTGAAGTTCTGAGTATGGGGACTCGGCGAGTCACAGGGTTGACTCGACGAGTAGGGTCAGTCAGGGGTTGACTTTGACCTTGTCTTTGTTTAATGATTGACCAGTGGTTCCAGGGGTATTTTGGTAATTGTTGTTTATCGTTTAAGTTCAGTGCATTGGCGACTATTCAGGACTGGAGATCGTATCAGAGATCGGTGCAGCTTGAGCTATCTGTTCAGTCGGTAGTTTCGAGGTGAGTATCCTCACTATATCGCTAGGGTTTATGGCACCAATGCCAACCCTTTTATCGGATGGAAATCCGGGTAGTTGTCAGTTGTTATATGTTATGGGCCGGAAGGCATTACTATGTGGACCAGAAGGTCATGGCCTGGAAAGGCGTATGTATGCATTTAGTATGTTGACTGATTCATAGAGTAAGGTATGCTAGTGACCGGCCAGACCGGTATCTCGGTTAGAGTAATGCTATGGTATGTGATCTGTTGATTGATTGTTGTCTATGAACTGCTATATGATTATTTGTTATGTTATGTATGCATTGTATGCTTATGGGCCGAAAGGCAATATGTTATGGGCCGGAAGGCAAAATGTTATGGGCCGGAAGGCAATATGTTATGGGCCGGAAGGCAATATATTATGGGCCGGAAGGCGATTATGTTGTGTTGAGGACCGGAAGGTCAGGGCCTGGAAAGGCGTATAGGTGGTTGGTATTCTGGGGGTATCTCACTAAGCTTTCGGGCTTACAGTTGTGGTTTTATGTTTCAGGTTCTCAAGAGTCTGTGACAAGGCAAAGGCGTGATCGTACCGTTCCTCGCGTTGGTGGTTTATGTTTTGAACCTGGGAAATTACTCTGTTAAAGAATGTATTGAAAACCTTTTTGTAACAATGTTAATAAAATGGATGGTATTGAAAAGTTTTAATTATTTTGAAATTTTGGATGTTTCAAGTTGGTATCAGAGCCTTGGTTTGAGTGAATTGGGGAAACATTCGTGTGACTCCAGTCTCAAATCGAGGAGGATTTTAAAAAGAAAAATTAAAATGAGAAACTAAAATGGTTTTCAAAGTTAGTAAAAGGAGGACGCGGAGGTACGATCAGCCGGAGCCAGTAAGTAACCCCAAGATACCATACTTGATATTGTTTATTTGAGCTTGATAGCACAGCATGCTAGAGTTAGGCTAGGGATCTTCAGGAATTCATGATAATGTTGCCTGATATGTGATGCCTGTAGCCTAGGGTCCCTTATGGGATATTCTCATTGTTCCTCTAGTGGTGAGGGTTGATAGTTGTTATGCATGTTCCCTAGGGTATTGTGGTAGTACTTCATACAAATATGGGTAGGTGTGGAAGGTAGTATGGGCCCGTACTACTGAAAGCACAGGACCCATACGCATATCAGGGAAACCATGGTCTCTAGGGTAGGGTTGCGAGAGTTGGATCCCAGGATTTTGGGAAGTGTCTGAGATAGGAAGGGTGTCTTCGACATGGAGATTTCGAGGCATGATGATAGTGGATCCGGATCAGGATCGGGAGCTGGAGAGCGAGTTCCGGGTGAATCGGTGCCGTCGGGGGTTATCGATCGGATGAGCACGAGCGAGCGGGATGTGAGGATTCGCGAGATCCTGCGTACAGAGGTTGCTGCATTGTTACGGGCCGAGTCGCCAGAGTTGTTTGGGTCGATCAAGACCGCCATGATTGAGTATTTCGACGAGCGATATGCGGCTCTCGTGGAGACGGTTGCCGCGGCGGCTACAACGGCTGTAGCAGCGGCGAGGGGAGGAGCTAGTCGGGGTTTTCAGTATCGGGACTTCTATTATACGAAGCCCCCCACATTCGATAGGGTTCAGGACCCGATTGTTGCTATGAGATGGTTATCAGACATGGAGGGGTATTTCTCCACGAGTTTCTGCCCTGCTGATCAGAGGGTGAGGTGTGCTCTGAACCTGTTGAGGCTAGGAGCGAAGGATTGATGGAGATTGACTACGAGGTCATTTTCCGACGCGCAGAGGGCTGCGGTTTTAGGGGATCAGTTAGAGAGACGTTCAGTACTCGCTATGTTCCACGGGATGAAAAGGAGAGATTGGCTCGGAAGTTCCTTGAGCTGAAGCAGGATTTGGAGTCAGTGACTGAGATCACCGAGATGTTTATTGAGAGGGCGATGTTTCGCCCTGAGTTTGCTTCGGAGCAGGCTCAGATGTCCCGATATCTGAGTATGCTCAAGGGGGATATCAGACAGTTCGTGTCTGCGCAGAGGTGCGAGACCTTGTTGATGTTGCAGGAGGCCGCCATGCGGCGTGAGTTAGAGGTGGAGTTGCAGTTGGGTGAGCTGAGGCAGGCTTCGATGCAATCGCAGCCAGCGCCGAAACGGTCCAGTACCGTTGATGTTAGAGTGGGGGATCGGAGCGGCCACACTTGTGGGAAGTGTGGGAGGGGTCACACCGGAGTTGCTGGTCCGGTGGTGCATGCCGCAAGTGCGGAAAGAGGGGCACTATGCGCGGGACCGTCGGCAGTCAGTGCCGATTCGGGATTCGAGGATTTGTTATCATTGTTAGCAGGCTGGACATTTAAGGGTCAACTGTCCACAGCTTTCTACAGGACCGGTGCAGGCTCTAGCATCGGCCACCTTGAGGAGTTCAGGAGGAGGACAGGATGGAGCGGAGCCCCGAGGGCTCGGGGTCGTGCTTATCTGCTTGCAACAGAGGGAGACGGAGCAGTGCCGGAGGCAGCTGCGGGTATGATGCTTTCTTGATGGCTTGATGAGCTTGTGTTGATTGTGGCGTATTGTTTGTGCTGGTAGTGTGGATTTCGATGCGGTATTCGTTGTTTTGCGGGATTGGCATGGTTTTGGATTGGTGCTTCAGGTTTTCGCTTTGGCAATCGTTGTTCCCTGATGGGTTGGTATGGTTATAGTCTGGTGTTTTGGTGCCGGTAGCCTCGTGCGGTTTTCGAGGTGGTATTCATCCTTTGGCAGGTTGTGGGTTTGGTTACGGGTTATTGTTGGAAATTCTCGTTGGTTATCGTTCGTGAGGGTTGTTAGTGGAGATGCGGCACTGGGTTGAGTGTCGGGTAGCATCTGCAGTCGTGAAGTGGATAATTGAAAGACCGGATCCTTTTGAGTGGATTGATCAGGGAGGAGATGTGTTTTACTGAGGGTTGCTTATGCTTGTGGAAAGCAGTCAATGGGTGAATGTGCTCTTTGTGCAAGATTGTTCTGAAGGGTCGTTAATGACGATCGGTGGCAGTTGGTCAGTGCTTTAGTGGGGGAGAATTGAAGAATTCTCCGGGAGATCGATGGGTATGTGAGGGTACTTAGCTGTTGGGATTCGGCAGTGTTTGTCAGCTCAGAGTATAGGCCGACGAGAGCGAGTGTCGGGTATGCGGGGCGGGATACAGACCTAGGGCGTTTGATTGTGGAGGCCTGAGAGAAGGTCGGGATCAAGCTTGAGTAAGTAACCAAGGTTATGTGATCAGGGTATTGGTATGTTTGAGGTACGCGATGGGTTGTACTGTATTAATCCCACGGGATTATGTTGTGCATGTTCTAGAGCTGGAACCGGAAGGTTCCCAGAGTTAGAACCTGAGGGTTCGCAGAGTTTGGGTGTACGGACCCACAAAGATATAGCCTCGAGTGGCTAGTATGTGTTATGAGAGTCGGTCCAGTCATGCTGGAGGCTCTGTTGGTATTGCTGGATCAGTTTGAAATTGCAGATCGTGTATGTTACAGTGTGGTTGCATTGGAAGGTCTGGCCCCGGGTTAGTAATCTTGTTTAGCTGAGGCAGTGATTTTGATGAGTGAAGAGAGTGCATGGGATTGAGAGCCCCTGCAATGATAACCAAAGTATGTGAATAGCGGTTACGCAAAAAGGGTGGTGTCGCTTGGAGCGAGCACCGTGACACTGGTTGGAGTGGCATTATGGCCAAGAGGGTTCCTTGGAAAAGGAAGAGAGGAAGGTGTGTAACTCCGAAGGGGGTGCAAGTTCACGAAAGTGAAAGCTGCAGAGCAGAGTTATGGTTAAAGTATTTCGAGTATGGTTTTGAGCATCGCGTTCGCGGCAGTGAAGTAGGAACCCATCCGGGTTGGGATGGCTGTCGAGACTCAGAAGGGGTGCAGGGGGAGAGAGAATCTTGAATTTCCAGTGTGATTCTAATCAGAGTGGAGGGTGGGTGTAGTGGTTCAGCTTGGGAGATGTTCGAGGATATCAACAGTGTATCGGGTCTTCCAACCTGCGGGTGTTGGGGCTAGTTCAGCATGTGTATGCGATGGCAAGAGGAGAACTTGTGAGAGTTACTCTGAGAGTGAGAATGGATCTCTCAGTTGGTTCGGGATGGACAAGGTGGGCTTTGGATCGGGGATCCGGTGGTTCATGGTTTCCTAACCCTTATTGGTCGAGTGATTGTTGGGATTTAGATCAGAGTTGCATCTTGGGTAATTCTCGGTTACAGAGAGCGATGGACAGTACAGAGATTGGGCTTCAGTTGACAGAGCAGATTCAGCAGATGAGACAGAGGTTATTGACCGCCCAGAGCCGACAGAAAAAGTTATGCAGACAGCCACCGATCCGAGCTTGAGTTTCAGGTCGGCGACTTCGTACTCCCGAAGGCCTCTCTTTGGAGAGGAGTGATTCGATTCAAGAAGAAGGGCAAGTTGGGCCCCCGGTACATTGGGCCATTTCGGGTGAGTGCAAGGATAGGCCGGGTAGCCTGTCGGTTTGAGTTGCCAGCGGAGTGGGGACAGATCCACGACACTTTTCATGTGTCGCAACTGAGAAAGTGTATCGCCGATGAGTCGGCAGTGGTTCCATTAGAGGATATTCAAGGGATGCGAGCCTGAATTATGCGGAGAGATCAGTGGTCATCAGAAATTGGAAGATCGAGGCTATGAGGTATAAGGAGATACCTCTAGTATTAATTCGGTGGCAGCACCGGATGGGCCGGGAATGACCGGCGAGCTGGAACGTGAGATTGCGGGAGCAGCATCCGGAGATATTTTCAGAATGAGACTTCGAGGGCGAAGTCTAGTTCTAGTGGGGGAGAGTTGTAACAGCCCGGAATTTCAAATATCGATATAACTATGATTTAGGGGTGTTTTGAGAAGGGACTCGGCGAGTTGGAGCCTAGACTCGCCGAGTAGGACCGCAGACTTGGTCGCGGGTTCGCGACTGGACTCGACGAGTCCAGATATGGACTCGGCGAGTCGACGCTGTTCAGCAGAAACCCTAGCCGTTTGGTGTTGGATCGTATATAATGCCTCTTAGGCCGTCATTGTCCGTCTTTTGGCCGATTGAGAAGAACCCTAATCGTTGTGGACGTCTAGAGAAGGAGAGAAAGCTTTTGGAACCTTGAAGAATTTGTTAGGCAAGAAGAAGAAGAGTTTTGGCCAAAGGAATATCAAGGGGATCGAGTTCTGAGGTTTGGAGACACAGAGAGGGTGTTATTCAGGTAATATTTCGGATCATTTCTGCTATATTGATGTGTGCACGAATTTAGGGTTTATGAAACCCATTTGGTGATTAGATGGATTATTATATTGTTACCCAAGCGTTTGTAACCCAGTAATAGAATGGTTAGAGGTCCAGAAGGTCCCATGATTGTGTATTTCGGGACCATACGTATTTCAGGAAGCAGTTGCTCGGCTGCATGGCATGGACTCACCGAGTTGTTCTTCAGACTCGGCGAGTGGCTTGAAGATTGACTGGGACTCGCCGAGTTGTTCTTTAGAATCGGCGAGTGGAGTCGGGGTGGCTCCGCGATTCTTCCAGGAGAAACTCGTCGAGTAAAAAGGGGATACTCGACGAGTAGGAAGGGAATCTTAAGGAATCGGTGAGTCAAGGACGAGTGGACTCAGAGTCGTTGAACTCGGCGAGTTTTGGGGTGACTCGACGAGTTAGGTCGCGGGTTGAGTGAAGTTCTGAGTATGGGGACTCGGCGAGTCACAGGGTTGACTCGACGAGTAGGGTCAGTCAGGGGTTGACTTTGACCTTGTCTTTGTTTAATGATTGACCAGTGGTTCCAGGGGTATTTTGGTAATTGTTGTTTATCGTTTAAGTTCAGTGCATTGGCGGCTATTCAGGAGTGGAGATCGTATCAGTGATCGGTGCAGCTTGAGCTATCTGTTCAGTCGGCAGTTTCGAGGTGAGTATCCTCACTATATCGCTAGGGTTTATGGCACCAATGCCAACCCTTTTATCGGATGGAAATCCGGGTAGTTGTCAGTTGTTATATGTTATGGGCCGGAAGGCAATATATGTTATGGGCCAGAAGGCATTACTATGTGGACCAGAAGGTCATGGCCTGGAAAGGCGTATGTATGCATTTAGTATGTTGACTGATTCATAGAGTAAGGTATGTGATCTGTTGATTGATTGTTGTCTATGAACTGCTATATGATTATTTGTTATGTTATGTATGCATTGTATGCTTATGGGCCGGAAGGCGATATGTTATGGGCCGGAAGGCAAAATGTTATGGGCCGGAAGGCAATATATTATGGGCCGGAAGACGATTATGTTGTGTTGAGGACCGGAAGGTCAGGGCCTGGAAAGGCGTATAGGTGGTTGGTATTCTGGGGGTATCTCACTAAGCTTTCGGGCTTACAGTTGTGGTTTTATGTTTCAGGTTCTCAAGAGTCTGTGACAAGGCAAAGGCATGATCGTACCGTTCCTCGCGTTGGTGGTTTATGTTTTGAACCTGGGAAATTACTCTGTTAAAGAATGTATTGAAAACCTTTTTGTAACAATGTTAATAAAATGGATGGTATTGAAAAGTTTTAATTATTTTGAAATTTTGGATGTTTCATTTTACATGATTTTTCTGTATTTATTCTATCAAAATAGAGATAAATAGATAACAATTTCAAAAATTACCCAAACTTTTTTTAGTAGTTTTAATAGACATATAAAAGTTGGGAAAAATATAAAAGTTGTTTCCAAATAGTTTAGATATTTTCTTTGTTTTATTCACTTAAATAAGCATTAATTCGTGAATAATTATTAAACAGTTAAGGAAAATTACCAAACTTTTTGTAAATTTCATATACATTGTAAGTAAGCTGGGAAAAATACCAAATGTGATTTTCATATATGGGAGTTCAATTTTTGGATTTATGTGTATGTAATCTTAGGAAAATAGAACAAAAATAGCATATAGAAGACAAAAATCATCCTACATTTTATATAGCATCCTAATGTAATATAAGATGTTCTGGTAAATTTTCCTGAATGTTAGATGAGTAAAACTATTTTTCCCGATTTTAGTCCATTATATACTCAAAAAATCGTGGAAAAATATAAATACATCATGAAAAAATCTTCAAAATATTTTTCTGACTATTCCACATGGTATAAAAGCTGAGAAAAATCATATATGGGCTTTTCACATTCTCTATAATGGTTTTATGATTTATTGGAACTAAACAAAAGAAAATTTAAAAATCCTATCAAACAGTAACCAAAATCGATGAAACTTAATGAGAAGCCTTTATTAGCTTTAGGGGCCATCCACAAGTTTATCCAGTATTTATGGAGCTCTGAAAGTATTTTATATGAATTATTATTTTATTTTCTTAAAATAATTAAATTCAAGAAAGATGGATTATTTTTTGAAAATATCTAGAACTTCTCATTTTGTTGGTGGGATTCTGGGAAAAAACAGATTCAGGAAGAAAATGAGTTTTGGGTATCTTTATGTAAATAAAATCCTTGATGAACACATTTGAAAGCTTTTAGCAATGAACTTTGAACATCTAACATTTAAAAAAAATCTTCACATGTATGTTGGTTTAATGGCTATGCATGAGTTTGAAATGTTCAAAATTCATTTTTGAAAGAAAACTCATGGCGCATGTGGTGATTTTTCACCCAAAACTTGTAGAAAGGTGCATTATCTTGATTTTGACTTAGGTTTAGGTAATATGATTTCACCATTTACAACATGCATGTTGTTTTTGGGTGAAATCCTACCACCATTATCATCAAAACCGTATGTGTGTGTATGTGTGCATGAAAATCTTAGTGAAATGAAGGAAAAATGAATGGAGAATGAAGGATTTCGGATTTACCTTTAAGAACACTTCTAGATAATAAACATTTCGTGATTATAGTTGTTATTTGGCTGGGAAATTCTTGGTTCATAGAAAGAGGAAGAGAGAAATGGAGTGGTGGAGTGTGAGACAGAAATGAGAGAGAGATAAGAGAAGATGGAGTGTGGAGTTGGAAAAAATGATTATGTGTGCTGGGAAGAGACTCCTTTGGGTGTAGGGTCCAAATTTTGAAGAGGAGAGAGGCTCCCTCTTTCTTTAAATTTTATAACTTTCAAATCTTTTATAAAAATTTCAATTTTTATATAAAATATGCACCTTAATATAGTTTTTTTCTTATTTAGAAAACCTTGATTTTTGACTTATGAATTAAGTATAAATGTTAATGAGTTCAATTTTATTTTCCTTGAATATATTTTCATAATTTTAATTATTATAATATAATATTATAAGGTTCATAATTGTTTTTATAGAATTTTTAAGGTTAAAGTTTATAAATTTGAGTTTTTAGGGTTTGTAGGGTTCTAGGGTTGAATAAATCTTTGGATATCAAATAAATTAAATTTTTGAGACTTCAAATCATTTTATGGTATTATAACCCTTTTATAGTTATGAAAATATTGGAGATATGTTTTTGTCGGTTTATTGACATTCTATGTAGTGATTCCGAGATTCAAGTGAAACGAAAGAATCAAGTATACTAGTCCTAGTTTTCAGCTTTGACTTTAGCTCCTATGAGACTCATACCTAATTTCTAATACTATTTCAAGTGCATGATGTGTGTGTATATGATTCATGAAAAGGTGTTCAAGTCAAGGAATGACCAGAATTTGAATAGTTGTTATAGTTAAAGTAACTATAGAAGCCACGTATCAATATGAAATCTAAGTACGCTATCCATTGTTTCTAATTGTTTCCAAGTGTCTAGTAGGTTATAACTTAGCTTATAGCTACCAAGTCTAGTATGTGTCGTGCCTATATGTGAAACTAAGTTTATTTAAATCTAGTACTGTCTCAAATTTTAATGGTTGTCACAACAGGTGTCGATACGAAGCTACATTATACCGAGAGATTAAAGGAGATGTAGATCACTAGTGTAAATGAATGTAAGTTTTGTTTATGCTTATGTTTCTGTATCGACGATGACATCCTAAAGTTTTAATATAAACAAAATACATTTCTTCGGAAATAATTTGATAATGTATTTATCATCTAGGAACAAATTCTACAATATTATTCTTTAAAAATGAATACTCTGATTGTCAAATAAGCATAAATATTTTTTTTAAATGACCGTGAATTTGGGGATGTCACACTAACCCACCATCACCATAGCTTCGTATTTTTCAGAGTAGCAAGAAATTAGCAGTGGAAATTCGAGAATTAAATGAGAAGTGGTATGGATTTATGCGATTCTAAGAGAAGAAAAGAAGGGATCTAATTTATTTCTTAATAATCATCAGTTGTTGAGCATTCATGTGAATCAAATACATACATACACATTAGACCTCGGTAGAGTCGTACATGGTGTCGATCAAATTTTAGAGCTGGCGTCGCATGCTGGTTAACAAGAGAGTCAATGGAATTTTCTTGATCTTATTCTTCAACGACATGTGTGTTCCGATTTTCAAGGTTAGGGTTTGATTTTTTAGGTTTGATTTTCATCAACGGTGGTCAGAGGTGAATAAAGTGATGGTGGTATGGTGAATTGGTTTCCAAGGAAGGTAGAGGGAAAATGGGAAGGGAAAGGGGTGGGTTGGGTAGCATCAAATTTTAGGGTGGGTGTAATTGATCCTGGGAGAATGAGAGAAATAGGAAGAAGAAAAGAAACAAGAAGAATAAAAGAAAAAAGAGTGGAGGTGGGGTGGGGGGATGTAGGTACTTTTATTTCTTTTATTTATTTAATTTCTTTTTTCTTAGATGTAAAATAGTAAAAAGAATGTAAAATAAAATCAAAAGGGTATAAAAGTCTTTTTATATGGGTGGACTGGTGGAGGACCAAGCTTTGTTAGAAAGCGAAACCACCTGAGTCTGAAAAAAGTTGGGGACTAAATATGGTAATCTAGAAAACCACATGGACCATTTGTGAAGATTAGTTTTTAACAAATTATCTAAGGTCGTGTACTTTCACAACCACCATCAGAATATGCAATGTACTTTTAAAACTTTTTTAAATATGACTAAGGCAATGCACTTTTAGTGGCAACATTCAAAGGCAATGTACTTTTAGGGTAAACATTCAAAGGCAATGTACTTTTAGGAGCAACGTTAGCAACATGAACCAATCACCACTCATCATTAATCCCCAATCACCATCAAGATCCACCAATAACCACCACAACACCATTACTTCCACCACCATCATAACCACCACTAAATTAATCCTGTCACCATCCTCACAACCACCACAACACCTCTTTTTTTCCACCACCCTCACAAACCGCCACTACACTAATCTTGCTCCCACCTTTACTATTGTGTAACATCCTAATTCTTACAACATAATTTTTGATTTTTCATTAAAATAAAAGAAGCCATTTTCATAAAGTAACATCATAAGAACCATTTTTTTCAAACGTTTGCATCCCAAAAACCAAAGTATGATCATAAGTGAAAAATCTCAAAATACGAAAGAGGTCAATGTGTGTACAATCATGCCTTTATTTTCCCATAATAATCTGAAGTGCCTAAAATATTTAATCCATAAATTTAAGCTAAAGATTAGTGAGTTTCCCAAAATACCATACGTAAAAATGCTCATACAAGCTACAAACATTGGCCTTCAGTCTACAACTAGTCTACCCCTCTATTCTACAACATAAAGTTAGTTGGCCCCACAACGCTGGTTTGACCTTGTATCGGATGGTTTTTGAGCATTCTAACACTCCTATGGTGTACATGCAACCCTATAAACCTTGAATCTATGTTTTCTCTAATATACATGCAAATTTGATTTTTCAAGGTTTACTTCCTAACTAGCATGGCATGGGGAATATATAATATAAAAAAAGTAGAAGTACAAACCTTTCTTGTAGCTTGGATTGCTTGAAGACTTTGTGAGCCTAGCACCCCAAATATTGTGCCTCAAATGCTTCACACAACACTACAAGGCTTGAAATAACTTGAGAGAATACACTTGCACTCAAAAATCAGTTATGCCCTCTTAGAACTCACTAGTAGTCCGATTTTGCTAGCTATAAGGTCCCTTTTATAGTGTTGTCACAATTAGGGTTTACACATGAATGCCCTTAATTGTCATGACTCTTCAATTCTAATGATCCATGGGTTTGTAACTCCCATGAACTATCCATGGAGCTCCAAATGGTTATAACCCAACTCCATAAACCATGGATCATAAATCCACCATAAAAAGATTAGATGGTTGTCATAATCAACCATATATATTTAATTAGTCTCATTTTGATCACCAAATTAATTCTAAATTAATACTTTATCAACACTAATTAAATATTACTATTATTAATATATTAGAACTTTATAATATATTAATAATCACAAGTGTCCTTTCTCTCATTTAGTCTATCCAAGTATTGCAACGCCATGCAACCCAAATCGACCATGCCGGGTCGGGTCAAGTACATACCAAATAAATTTATGGACTTAGACACTATATCCAATAGTCTCCCACTTAGATAAGTCTAATAACTATATTTGCATATATGACTTCAGGATCCGACTAGCAATTGTAGCTCTTTCAAAGTCTCTTGGAACTGAGATGATAATGATACGACATTTAAGATAAGCGATCATATAATCCTCTGCTCTCAAGATATCAGCCGGACAAACACATGGAACATGGTCTTACTTATTGTCCAACATTTGTTTCTAGATCTCTGATTTGTTTCGACATAGAACTAAATTAAACGCATCAATTAGGTTTTGACTGGGCTCGGTACATAAGTTAAAACCAAATCATCGAGGGGCCCATATATCGCTTCTATTTCTAGAAGGAATAGATAAACTTCGACTCATATGCTTGTACTGACTACTTGTTGAATTATGCACAAAAGCACGTTTTATAACATCGAGTTACCAATGAGTTTTCGTACAATTAATGGATAACCAACTCATAGTCAACAACTCATATCTCTAGGTTTGAAGATTTATATGATATTACCGTCTCACGATCACTCAAGATAAATTCCATGAAGTGATGCAAGTGAGCGTGGGTTGAATCCAATACTCAAGACTTATGAGCACTCATGAATGTTGTAGCAACCATTGCTATGTCTAATGCACCTTAGACAAATCTTACATGCCAAATTCATGACAGTCTTGATTCATATCTACTTCCGATATATGACCGACCGTGGAGAGTTTGAATAAAATAATTATTCTGGAAGTCAAAACATGCAAAATTGAAACCATAGTAAACGATTAACATAAGATAATAACACTTTACTCATAAATAAATAACAACTTTTATTTAATCATCAAAATGTCAATTACATTTTACAAGTTTTAGAGAACTATCTAATTATTAAAACTAATATCATCCTTCAGCCCTATGCGCCTCGCATGCTATAGATGCTTAACCCTACTCAGTCCCTTCGTGAGAGGATTTGCTGGGTTCTCATCCGATGATACCCTCTTTGCCACGAGGAGTCCTTCTTCTATTCAATATCTGATGAAATGGTATTTTCTGTTAATGTGTCTAGATCTTCCGTGATCTCTTGGTTCCTTAGCTAAAGCAACCGCACTTTCGTTGTAATTGAAAAATTCCATTGGCTCCTTTATAGCTGGTACAACTCCAAGGTCTCCGATGAAGTTCTTTAGCCATATTGCCTCCTTTTCTGCTTCACTCGCTGCTATGTACTCTGATTCACAAGTAGAATCAGCTACTGTCTCCTGCTTGGAACTTTTCCAAGTAATTGCTCCTCCATTTAGGATAAAGACCCAGCCTGAATGAGAGCGGAAATTATCCCTATCAGTCTGAAAGCTAGCATCACTATATCCTTCCACTCTCAAGTCATCACTGCCACCGAGGGTAAGGACCCAGTCCTTAGTCCTCCGCAGATACTTGAGAATGTTCTTTACCGCAATCCAGTGAGCCTTGCCAGGGTTCCCTTGATATATACTGACCAAGCTCAAACCAAAGGCAACATCAGGGCGAGTACAAGTCATAGCATACATGATAGAGCCCACAGCGGAAGCATATGGTACACGACTCATCTTTTAAATCTCAGCCTCTGTACTCGGACTCTGAGTCTTACTTAGCTTGGCATTACTCTCGATAGGTAATTCCCCTTTCTTGGATTCTTGCATGTTGAACCTCTTCAGCACCTTATCCAAGTAGGTACTTTGACTAAGTCCAATTAGTCTCTTACTCCTGTCTCTCATTATCCTTATCCCTAGGATATAGGCAGCTTCTCCAAGATCATTCATTGCGAAACACTTCCCAAGCCAGGACTTAACCTATTGCAAAGTTGGGATGTCATTTCCTATGAGTAGTATGTCATCCACATACAACACTAGAAAGCTGACTATACTCCCACTAGCCCAAACATGCACACAGGACTCATCTGCGCTCCTCGAAAAGCCAAAATCTTTGACTTTCTCATCAAAGCAAAGATTCCATCTACGGGATGCTTGTTTCAATCCATAAATTGATTTCTCAAGCTTACACACCCGATTAGGGTACTTTGCATCGACAAAACCCTTTAGCTGAGCCATGTAAACATCCTCCGCCAACTTTCCATTAAGGAAAGCGGTTTTGACATCCATTTGCCATATTTCATAATCATGAAATGCAGCTATGGCTAGCAAAACTCTAATAGACCTAATCTTTGCTACTGGTGAAAAGTTCTCATCATAGTCAACTCCTGGAGTTTGAGTAAAGCCCTTTGCCACCAGTCTTGCTTTGTAGGTGTGTACCTTCCCATCTATGTCGATCTTCTTTTTAAAGATCCATTTTCACCCAACTATGTTACGAGCTGGTACATTGTCAACCAAGTCCCACACTTGATTGTCATACATGGACTGAATCTCATTGTCCATAGCCTCCTTCCATTTAGCAGACTCAGGGCCTACCATGGCTTCCCTGTGATTGTTAGGTTCATCCAAATCTATTAGTGTACTATCACTAATAAATGTATCACCTTCAGTGGTGATGTGATAACCATAATAAAATTCAGGTGTGTTCCTAACTCTAGTGGAACGCCTCGGAGGTACGGACTCATCTATCGTCTCAATAGGAGTTTCCTCCTCAGGTTGGTTGATAGTGTTTGAGGTTCCTTCACCACTTGACTCTTGAAGCTCTTCAAGGTCAATTTGCCTCCCACTGTCCCCTTGGCTTATAATTTCTCTCTCACGAAAGACTCCTCTTCTTGCTACAAAGACCACATTATGACTGGGTCTGTAGAAGAGGTAACCAAAGGATTTTTGTGGATAGCCAATGAAAATACATCTCTCACTTCGAGGTTCAAGCTTGTCATGTGACTCGCGCCTCACAAAAGTGTAACATCCCGAAATATCAAGAGTAGAGTAGAAGGGCTAAAAGAGTAAATTGGGAAAGAGTGACTCGGCGAGTCCATGGGTGGACTCGGCGAGTAGAGTCGCGACTGGGTCGCGTGTTAAGTAGCCGACTCGGCGAGTCAGTAAGATGGACTCGGCGAGTATGCGCTGAGTGGAGAAAACCCTAATTCTCGGGGTTGAGCCCTATATAAAGAACATAACAGCCCTCTCTCAGCCTCTTTATTCATCCTCAAGTCCAGAAACCCTTAGCCTTCGTGTGTGAGTGATCATATCTCATTTGGGAGCTTGAAGGAGGTGCTTGTTGAAGGAATTTTAGGAGTTTGAAGGCTTGGAGCAAGGGGCTTTGCTTGGATTCGAGTTTCATTGTAGTTGGGGCGTTCCTTGGAGGTAATATCTCGTTCTTGGGTTGTTGTTATGTTGTTTCTTCATTTTGGGGTTTGTGGGGAGCTTGTCTTTGGATGTAATTGGAGTCTAGAGGTTAGATCTGAGGTTGCTACCTCAGATCTGGAATGGAGAAGGATCAGAGAGCATGAAAGTCCCTGTGTTGGAGTGTTTAGTGGAGCCATCATGTCCCAAACCCTAGCCCAATGTGCAAATGGCCTAGATCTCTTTGGATTCACGTAAAGTTTGCCACTTTACGTGATGGATGGGTTGTAGGAGGCTAGATCTATGTTTTGGATCAATTGCATGGCCTGGAGTGCTTCTGTATGGATTCAGACCGGTGGTACTCGGCGAGTCACATGGGTGGACTCGACGAGTTGCTTGAAGATGAGCTGGAACCCGACGAGTTGGAAGAACAACTCTGCGAGTAGGTTGAAGATAGCCTTAGACTCGGCGAGTCTGTTCTTGGGCTCGACGAGTCTTGTCGAAGAGTCCCAATCTTTTCTGGTTGAGTCGAGAATCGGCAAGTCAAGGGATGACTCGGTGAGTTGTGTGCGAGTGGACTCAGAGTTGTTGAACTCGACGAGTCTCGGGGTGACTCGGCGAGTTAGGTCGCGGATTGAGGGAAGTTCTGAGTATGGGGACTCAGCGAGTCATCGGGTTGACTCGGCGAGTAGAGTCAGTCAGGGGTTGACTTTGACCTTGTCTTTGACCAAGGGTTGACCAGTGGTTTTCGGGGACATTGTGGTAATTGTTGATTATTGTTTTGAGTTCAGTGCATTGGTGGTTGTCTAGTGGTGGAGATCATATCAATGATCGGAGTAGCTTGGGTTATCTGCTCAGTCGACAGTTTCGAGGTGAGTTATCCTCACTATATCAACAGGGTCTAAGGTACCAAGGCCGACCCTTATCGGATTGAGATCCGGGTAGTTGTTGTTATGTTGTTACTATGATATGTTTGCATCCTGAGAGCTAGGATGGTATATAGAGACCTGATTGAGATCGGTATCCTGAGAGATAGGGAGATGCTATGCTAGTGACCAGTTAGGTCGGTATCCTGGTTAGGATGATGATATGCTATGTGATCTGTTTGATCTGCTTGTTGACTGTGAATTGCTATATGATTGTATGTATATATGCACATGGTTGTTTGGACTGGAGTTGGGTTGAGGCGGGTCCTGCTGTGTGTTGTAGGCCAAGATACCCAGGGCGGAACGGTTGTCCCGAAGGCCCAACGAGCAGTCCGGATAGGCTGTAGGCCCCGAAAGGGCGGACCAGACGTGCCGAAGGCTCGGAGAGTGGACTAGAGAGACTGAAGGCCCGGTGCGGGCGGACCAGTCATACTGTAGACTCAGAGAGTGGACCAGGTGGATTGAAGGCTCGGAAGCGGGCGGACCAATCACACTACAGACTCGATGTATGTGGTTAGACTCGGAGGGTGGACCAGGTGGACTGTAGGCCGGTGCGGCGGACCAGTCACACAGTAGACCCGAAGGGATGGCTGTTCTGTGATCGGATATGTTATGGCATGTTATGCGTGTATGGTATTTATGGTTGGTATTTTGTGGATATCTCACTAAGCTTTCGGGCTTACAGTTGTGGTTTCATGTTTTTCAGGTTCTTCAGGAGACTGTGGCAAGGCGAAGGCGTGATCGTACCGCTCCTCATGATTTCGTAGTATTGTGATTCTGGGAACACGTTAAATGTTTTGTATTGAAAACCTTTTTGTAAAGATCTAATGGAATCGAGATTTTTTTGAAAAATTTAAAATTGGTTGTGTTTTTTGGACGTTACAAGTTGGTATCAGAGCCTTGGTTTGAGTGAATTGGAGGAACATTTGTGTGACTCCAGTCTCAAATCGAAGAGAGTTTTCAAAAGAGTATTTAAAATGGTTTTCAAAATGAGTAAGGGAGGACGCGGAGGTACGATCAGCCGGAGCCAGTAAGTAACCCCAAAATACCATGCATGTTAATTGTTTTTGAGCTTTGATAGAACAGCATGCTAGTGATAGGCTAGGGATCTTCAGGATTTCATGATATGTTGCCTGATTTGTGATGCCTGTAGCCTAGGGTTCCTTATGGGATATTTCAGTGTTCCTCTAGTGGTGAGGGTTGAGCGTTGCTATGCATGTTTCTCTAGGGCGTTGTGGTAGTATTTCATACAAATATAGGTAGGTGTGGAAGGTAGTATGGGCCCGTACTACTGAAAGCACAGGACCCATACGGGTATCAGGGAAACCATGACCTCTAGGGTTGGGTTGAGAGAGTTGGATCCCAGGATGGTGGGAAGAGTCTGAGATTTTGCGTGGTGTTTTTCAGTATGGAGATTCCGAGGCATGATGAGAGTGGATCCGGATCAGGATCGGGAGCTGGAGAGGGAGTTCCGGGCGGATCGGTGCCGCCCGAGGTTATCGGTCAGATGAGCACGAGCGAGTTGGATGCGAGGATTCGTGAGATCCTACGTGATGAGATTGCTGAGTTGTTCCGGGCTGAGTTGCCAGAGCTGTTTGGGTCGATTAAGACCGCCATGGTTGAGTATTTTGATGAGCACTATGCAGCTCTCACTGAGACGGCTGTCGTGGCGGCTACAACGTCTGTAGCAGCGGCAGGGGCAGGAGCTAGTCGGGGTTTTCAATATCGGGACTTCGATAATACGAAGCCTCCCACATTCGATGGAGTTCAGGACCCGATTGTTGCTATGAGGTGGTTATCAGACGTGGAGGGGTGTTTCTTCACGTGTTCCTTCCCTGCTGATCAGAGGGTGAGGTGTGCTCTGAACCTGTTGAGGCTCGGGGCGAAGGATTGGTGGAGATTGACCACGGGGTCATATTCAGATGTGCAGAGGGCTGCGGTATCATGGGATCAGTTCCGAGAGATGTTCATCACTCGTTATGTTCCGCAGGTGAGAGGGAGAGATTGGCTCAGGAGTTCCTTGAGCTGAAGCAGGATTCGGAGTCGGTGACTGAGATCACCAGGATGTTCACTGAGAGGGCGATGTTTTGCCCAGAGTTCGCTTCGGAGCAGGCTCAAATGTCTCGATATCTGAGCATGCTCAAGAGGGATATCAGGCAGTTTGTGTCTGCGCAGAGGTGCGGGACATTGTTGGAGTTGCAGGAGGCCGCTAGGCGGCGTGAGTTAGAGATTGAGTTGCAGTTGCGTGAGCTGAGGCAGGCTCCGGTGCAGTCGCAGCCGGCGCCGAACCGGTCCAAGACCGTTGATGTTAGAGTGGGGGATCTGAGCAGCCACACTTGTGGGAAGTGTGGGAAGGGTCACACCGGAGTTTGTAGGTCTGGTGGTGCATGCCGCAAGTGCGGAAAGGAGGGGCACTATGCGAGGGATTGTCGGCAGTCAGCGCCAGTTCGGGATTTGAGGATTTGCTATCATTGTCATCAGGTTGGGCATTCGAGGGTCAACTTTCCACAGCTTGCTGCAGGACCGGTGCAGGCTCTAACACCGGCCACTTTGAGGATCATAGGTGGAGGTCAGAGTGGAGCGGAGCCCCCAAGGGCTCAGGGTCGTGCTTATCAGCTTGCAGCAGAGGAGGTCAGAGCAGTGTCGGATGCAGCCGCGGGTATGTTTCTTTCTTGATATCTTGCTATCTTGTGATTATTGTGGTGTAATGTTTATGAGCTGGTATTTTGTTTGGTTTTCGATGTGGTATTCGTCATTTTGCGGGTGGTGGTTTTGGTTATGGGTTATCGTTTTGGGAATTCCGTTGGTTATCTTTCATGAGGGTTATTAGTGGAAACCCGACATTGGGTTGCAGGCCGGGTAGCATCTGCTTTCTGAGGAGTGGTTAGATGCAGATTTGAGTTTCTTTCGAGCAGGTTGATCAGTGTTGATGTGAGATCTCGTTGAGGTTATTTATGCTTGTGAGAAGCAGTCCGCGTGTAAGTGTTTTCTTTGTGCAAGAGTTGTTCTGGGAGGTCGGTAATGGCGACCGGTGGTTGATAGTTAGTGCCCAAGTGGGGGAGAATTGGAGAATTCTCCGGGAGATCGATGAGTAATTGAAAGTGCTTAGCTGTTGAGATTCAACAAGTGTTCTGTCAGCCCAGAGTATAGGCTGATAGGAGTAAGTGTCGGACATGCGGGGCGGGATTCAGACCTAGGGCATTTGATTGTGGAGGGCCTAGGAGCAGGCCGGGATGGAGTATGTATGATGGAGTTAGAGTTCGGAACCCCTAGAGGGCTAGAACGGTATGCATGGGAGGATTCCGGGGGGGGGGGGGATAGCCCGGAATGTTGAATGCTAGTTGAGCGGTCCGGATAGACTGAAGGCCGGTAGGTGTACCAGTCAAGCCGAAGGCTCGGAGAACGGTCCAGCCAAACTGAAGGCACTGAGAGCGGTCCAGATTGGCTGAAGGTTCTGAGAGTGGTCCAGATGGACTGAAGGCCTGGTGAGGCGGTCCAGTCATGCTGAAGACTCTGCAGGTATTGTTGGATCAGTTTGAGGATATGGATTGTGTATGTTACAGTGTGATTGTATTAGAAGGTCTGGCCCCGGGTAGTGATCTTGATTAGTGGAGTTAATGCAGGGGCTTGAGAGTCCCTGCGATGAGAGTCCGAGTATGTGTGTGTTGGATGGATAGCGGATACGCTAAAAGGGTGGTGTAGCGTTGGGCGAGCACCGTGGCACTTGTTGGAGTGGCAATATGGCCAAGTGGATTCCTTGGAAAAGGAAGTGAGAGAGGTGTGTAACTCCGAGAGGGAGTGCAAGTTCACGGAAGTGAAAGCGGCAGAGCAGAGTTATGATTAGAGTAATTCGAGTATGGTTTTTGAGCAGCGTGTTTGCAGCAGTGGAATAGAAGCTCATCCGGTTTGGGATGTCTGCTGAGGTTGTGGAGGAATTCCGCAGATGTAGAGCCAAGAGACTCGGAAGGGATGCAGGGAGAGAGTCTTGGGCTCTCAGTGTGATTCTGATCAGGGTATTGAATATGTATTAGTGGTTCATCCTAGGGGATGTTGGAGGATATCATCAGTGCATCAGGTTCTCCCAACCTGAGGGTGCTGGAGAAAGTTCAGCATGTGTATGTGATTGCAAGAGGAGAACTCGTGGGAGTTGCTCTGAGAGTGAAGAATGGGTCTTCCCGTCAGCATGGAATGGATAGGGTGGGATTCGGATTGGGGATCCGATGGTTCATGGTTTTCTAGCCCATATGGGTTGAGTGATTGTTGAGATTTGGAGTAGTGATGTATCATGGGCAATTCTCGGTTGTTGAGGGTGATTATCAGAGGGTACAGCCAGTGCCCTGTTTGAGACGGTGGTCAGGACACCGCAAGGAAGGAGAAAGTGAGCTTCTGGTTTCAATGTGTTGGGATTAAAACCCTAATTGAGATTTGATGAACAAGATGCGGAAAATAAGAACAAACACAAATATGAAGATTATGTCGAATGATCACTCGATTTATTGAAAATAGGAGGAATAAATTACACTTTCAGCATAAACTAAAGAATCTAACACTACATAAGAAACCTCACGTGGCGGCTACATTTTGCCTCACTCTCTTAACCCTAATTGTGAATAATACATGACTATTTATAGGGAAAAGACAAGTCTTGGGCTTTTAACCTAGAATTCATCAAAGGGGCCCATTGCCATCATCCATGGAGTACTTTGAAACCCTACAATCTCCCCCTCAAAGTATGGAATGGATGACAATGCTTTAACTTCCAAAACAAGCATTTAGAAAATAAAAAGATCTGCAACGAGGAATATATGAAGCAATCCACGAATCTTGATTCTTCAATAGTCTTCAAACACGGGCTCTAGGATATATAAATCAGGCACTGAAGTAATGTCTTTAAACTTCATTTTCGAATGTAATCCCAAAGAATCTTCATGAAAACCAAACCCGCCATAAAAACCCATTTCAGAACAAAGAAACCGAATCACTTCTTGTCTTTGAAGAGCTCCCCCTCCAAGTCACAATGATCTTCAAATAAGCTAATGATATAAGCCATCAAAAAATATCATGTCACAACCCAAACTTTATGATTCGTAACGCCCCTTGATCGGGAAAATACAAGAAGTCGGAGATATAACAAGTCCTTAGCAGAGCTCGATAAAGAACTTCCGCTGTAAAGGATACTTCTCTGTAAAAGCTTTAGCAGAGCTCGATGAAGAACTTCCGCCGTAAAAGCTACCTTCATAATTCTACCATAAGCTTTATCAAAAATCTTCAACTTTGAAAAGTCACAAATCCAATTTCGAATGGCCATACCAAATTCTCCCCCGATTTATAATCAAAAACATGATTATAAAGCCTTCAAATGGTCATGAGAATGATCTTGAATGGATAGAAAATTACTAAGCTCCCCCGCGACAAAAAGATATACACAATGAAGTATAAAATCCGAAAAAAATCGTGAAAATTTGACGTTATCACGAAAAACGACTTTCCGAACTGCCAAGACTTGATGGAATCCTTATTTTTCTGTTCACGAAAAAATATATGCATTAAAAACCCAAATTTATTCATCAGCCCTTAAATTTGCAAACAATTCTGAATATTAGGCAGAAACTGTCATTTGCCGAAAGTCAGTGGGCTAAATAGTAATTTTGCATCATTTTCCCTATTAGATTGAAATAAATTAGAAAATTGCACCAAAGCTTTCATGTTGCTGAAGATACAGGGACCAAATATGTAACTTGAAGTCATCTTCCCCATTTACCCATTTACGCTCTGATGAACGAACGAATCCTCACAACAAGTAACGAAAACATGAACTCTGAATCCAAACAACAATGCCGATCAATCATTCGTTCCGAGCACCCTGATGCGACCGAATCTAAGTTCGTTCCAAGATCGTGAATTATTCACCTGAAGCGAACCCAACCGAAGGTTCGGTTCCTTTCGTTTCTTATTTCCATATCAAGCTTCATCAGGCGAAACTCCTTTCGCTTTCGGTCCTTCCTCCTTTCGCTCCAACCATTAACAAGCGAACCCAAGTTCGTTGTTCCAGGTTCGGTCATAATTCATCAGCATTACCCCAAGGCGAATCCACTCATAGGTTCGATTATTGTTCTCACTCTTCTTTCGCTTCAAGCCCTTTCGTTCCAAGTGCTAAGATATGAACACATATTCGTTCCAAGCATATAAGACGTTTGTGAAAAGCGAATAGAAAAAACAGGTTTGGTTTTTCGTTTCTAGCACAATGAGATTCAAGGAAAGCTCAACCGAATTCACAGTCAATTTTGACTTTTCATTATTGACCATTGTTCATGCTAGTGAGATTCAATTCGTTCGCAGGAACTCATAATTCTTTCGTTCTTCATCACAATCCTTCTTGTTCCGATTGCATTCCAAATAAGCCATTTACGCAGACAAACATTTCCAAATCAAAGGCTTGATTTTGATTGCAAATATAAGTCACAATATCAAATTCAGTTCCAGTTCCTTCCACATCGACTCATTCTGAGTATCAAATGCATCATTCCAAATCCGATCACAAGATCGGTTTCATCACAACAAGATATTCATTCCGATTAGAAGATCTTCACCAATTCGGAAGACGATACACACCAAACCTCAAAATCAAATAGTCAAGAGAGAAATACTAGAATTCGATAATCGATGTAAAAAAAAGCTTGATTTCGATTCTTGATAATAACGATTTTTTTTATTCATGGATTCGATTCTGTGAATAAAGGATGCGACGAGGACTAAAGAACATAAAATAGGAAACAATCGTCAAAGCTTTAGGTCAGCGAAAATTGAGACACCCAGTAACAAATTGAACAAATGGACAAAATCGATTTGGACCCAAGAAAAAAAACGATGAACAGTAACAAACTGGGCTTAATATCGATTGGAAAAATTGAGTTTCGTATCCAAATACAAGCGGTGAACAGTAGGAACATGTGACTTAGGGTAAAACAAAGATCTATTAAATCAAAAGATTTTGATCAAAAATCATATTAGATCCAACGGAAAATAATGAATTGAAAAGAGAATTGGATCATATTACCACGACGAACAGTAAGAACTTTGTAAATCTTCATGAACTGTAGATTGAACAGAATTTTGATTCCATACCACCAAAACACCAATAATCTTCAATAATTAATCACCAAATCAAGAACCGATTCTTCAAAAATCAATAGATCTTCAAAGACCCGCTCTGATACCACTTGTTGGGATTAAAACCCTAATTGAGATTTGATGAACAAGATGCGGAAAATAAGAACAAACACAAATATGAAGATTATGTCGAATGATCACTCGATGTATTGAAAATAGGAGGAATAAATTACACTTTCAGCATAGACTAAAGAATCTAACACTACATAAGAAACCTCACGTGGCGGCTACATTTTGCCTCACTCTCTTAACCCTAATTGTGAATAATACATGACTATTTATAGGGAAAAGACAAGTCTTGGGCTTTTAACCTAGAATTCATCAAAGGGGCCCATTGCCATCATCCATGGAGTACTTTGAAACCCTACATAATGGTTGTGTTATGAGGAACCTGGTCGGGTTAGGGCCAGGTGGCGCGTTGTAGGAGTATTTCGGAGTTGAGTTGTCGTAGGCTTCGAGGACGAAGCCTAATTTAAGTGGGGGAGAATTGTAACATCCCGAAATATCAAGAGTAGAGTAGAAGGGCTAAAAGAGTAAATTGGGAAAGAGTGACTCGGCGAGTACATGGGTGGACTCGGCGAGTAGAGTCGCGACTGGGTCGCGTGTTAAGTAGTCGACTCGGCGAGTCAGTAAGATGGACTCGGCGAGTAGGCGCTGAGTGGAGAAAACCCTAATTCTCGGGGTTGAGCCCTATATAAAGAACATAACAGCCCTCTCTCAACCTCTTTATTCATCCTCAAGTCCAGAAACCCTTAGCCTTCGTGTGTGAGTGATCATATCTCATTTGGGAGCTTGAAGGAGGTGCTTGTTGAAGGAATTTTGGGAGTTTGAAGGCTTGGAGCAAGGGGCTTTGCTTGGATTCGAGTTTCATTGCAGTTGGGGCGTTCCTTGGAGGTAATATCTCGTTCTTGGGCTGTTGTTATGTTGTTTCTTCATTTTGGGGTTTGTGGGGAGCTTGTCTTTGGATGTAATTGGAGTCTAGAGGTTAGATCTGAGGTTGCTACCTCAGATCTGGAATGGAGAAGGATCAGAGAGCATGAAAGTCCTTGTATTGGAGTGTTTAGTGGAGCCATCATGTCCCAAACCCTATCCCAATGTGCAAATGGCCTAGATCTCTTTGGATTCACGTAAAGTTTGCCACTTTACGTGATGGATGGGTTGTAGGAGGCTAGATATATGTTTTGGATCAATTGCATGGCCTGGAGTGCTTCTGTATGGATTCAGACCGGTGGTACTCGGCGAGTCACATGGGTGGACTCGACGAGTTGGAAGAACAACTCGGCGAGTAGGTTGAAGATAGCCTTAGAATCGGCAAGTCTGTTCTTGGGCTCGGCGAGTCTTGTCGAAGAGTCCCAATCTTTTCTGGTTGAGTCGAGAATCGGCGAGCCAAGGGATGACTCGGTGAGTTGTGTGCGAGTGGACTCAGAGTTGTTGAACTCGACGAGTCTCGGGGTGACTCGGCGAGTTAGGTCGCGGATTGAGGGAAGTTCTGAGTATGGGGACTCGGCGAGTAAAGTCAGTCAGGGGTTGACTTTGACCTTGTCTTTGACCAAGGGTTGACCAGTGGTTTCCGGGGACATTATGGTAATTGTTGATTATTGTTTTGAGTTCAGTGCATTGGTGGTTGTCTAGTGGTGGAGATCGTATCAGTGATCAGAGCAGCTTGGGTTATCTGTTTAGTCGACAGTTTCGAGGTGAGTTATCCTCACTATATCAACAGGGTCTAAGGCACCAAGGCCGGCCCTTATCGGATTGAGATCCGGGTAGTTGTTGTTATGTTGTTACTATGATATGTTTGCATCCTGAGAGCTAGGATGGTATATAGAGACCTGATTGAGATCGGTATCCTGAGAGATAGGGAGATGCTATGCTAGTGACCTGTTAGGTCAGTATCCTGGTTAGGATGATGATATGCTATGTGATCTATTTGATCTACTTGTTGACTGTGAATTGCTATATGATTGTATGTATATGTGCACATGGTTGTTTGGACTGGAGTTGGGTTGAGGCGGGTCCTGCTGTGTGCTGTAGGCCAAGATACCCAGGGCGGACCGGTTGTCCCGAAGGCCCAGCGAGCGGTCCGGATAGGTTGTAGGCCCCGAAAGGGTGGACCAGATGTGCCGAAGGCTCAGAGAGTGGACCAGAGAGACTGAAGGCCCGGTGCGGGCGGACCAGTCATACTGTAGACTCAGAGAGTGGACCAGGTGGATTGAAGGCCCGGAAGCGGGCAGACCAATCACATTGCAGACTCGATGTATGTGGTTAGACTCGGAGGGTGGACCAGGTGGACTGTAGGCCGGTGCGGCGGACCAGTCACACAGTAGACCCGAAGGGTATGGCTGTTCTGTGATCGGATATGTTATGGCATGTTATGCGTGTATGGTATTTATGATTGGTATTTTGGGGATATCTCACTAAGCTTTCGGGCTTACAGTTGTGGTTTCATGTTTTTCAGGTTCTTCAGGAGACTGTGGCAAGGCGAAGGCGTGATCGTACCGCTCCTCATGATTTCGTAGTATTGTGATTCTGGGAACACGTTAAATGTTTTGTATTGAAAACCTTTTTGTAAAGATCTAATGGAATCGAGATGTTTTTGAAAATTTTAAAATTGGTTGTGTTTTTCGGACGTTACAAAAAGCTTCGCAACCTCAAATCTTGATGTGGTCTAAATTGGGAACTTTCCCAGTCCACATCTCGTGTGGTGTTTTGGCAACCTTTTTAGTAGGGACTAGATTAAGGATATGTGTGGCAGTCTCTAAGGCATACCCCCATAATGAGATTTGTAACGAAGCTCGACTCATTATGGAATGAACCATATCCAACAAGGTTCAATTACGCCTCTCAGCCACACCATTCAACTGTGGTGTCCTGGGAGGTGTCAATTGTGAGATGATCCCACATTCCTTGAGATAGTCGAGGAACTCTATACTAAGATACTCACCACCACAATCTAATCGAAGCATTTTAATGTTCCTGCCCAATTGATTCTCGACTTCCTGTTTAAACTCTTTAAACCTTTCGAAAATCTCTGACTTGTGCTTGATTAAATAGACATATCCATATCTACTTTAATCATCAGTAAAAGTCAAATAATAACGATTAGCATCCCTTGTGGCTGATTTGAAGGATCCACAAACATCTGTGTGTATGAGGTCCAACAAACCCTCACCCCTCTCACAAGTACCAGTGAAGGGTGACTTTGTCATTTTTCCAAGTAAACAAGACTCGCAACTATCATCCGACTTTAGGTCAAATGATTCCAAAACTCCAGCCTTTTGGAGTTGGCGTATGCGCTTCTTGTTGACATGTCCAAGACGACAATGCCACAAGGATGCTTTATCCAAGCCATTTGAAGAATCAATATACAACCCATTATTTCCTAGATTGTCTATAACATTCACAGCTTCATATACACCATCACAAGGTAAAGCTTTAAAGTAAAATACATCATTGTAATAAACATTAATAGCATCATTATTATTATCAAATGAAAATGTAAACCCTTGTTTGTACAATCCATGAAAAGAAATAATATTTCTCGCCATTTTAGGAGAGTAATAACATTTATTCAAATCTAACATTAACCCATAATTAAGCAATAAAGAATAAACTCCTATCTTGGTGACAGGTGATGCTTTCCTGTTGCCCATGACTAAGTTTATCTTCCTGTGCTCCACTTGCTCACTTCTTCTTAGGCCCTGCAAATCAGTATAAATGTGAATACCACAACCTGTATCAAGCACCCAAGAATTAGCATTAGACGAGTTATTAGACAATATTGTATAACTACTTGCATGGGTGGGTTTAACTTTCCCATCCTTTACATCTTGCAGGTACTTGGGGCAGCTTCGCTTCCAGTGCCCCTTTTCATGGTAGTAGAAGCATTGTGCTTCCTTTGGGTTTGAAGAAGGAGGAATGAGACCTTTCTTGGTCCCACTTGAAGAGAAGCCATCAAGGGACTTTCCCTTGGTACCCTTCGAAGGGGTCTTCCTCTTCTTCCCCTTTCCCTGCCCAATTGCCAGAACAGGGGCTGCTGTAGGAGTAGGAGTAGAAGCAACAGCCGACTTACCTTTAAGGCCACTTTTATCGGTCCTTAAAAGTCCTTGAAGTTTGCTAAGTGTGACCTCCTCCTTGTTCATATGATAAGTCATACAAAACTGATCATAACTTGGAGGTAAGGAATGGAGAATGATGTCAATCGCCAAGTCCTCAGGGAAGTCCACATTCAGCTTCAACAACCGGTCCACGAACCTTTGCATTTTCTGCAAGTGACCGATGATGGGTTCACCATCCTTCATCCTGGCCGTTATCATGGAGGAGATGATTTCATACCTCTCTTGACGCGCACTCTGATGGTACCTATCCATCAGATCCAGGTGCATCTCATAGGGGTAGACATCTTCATAGGATTTCTGGAGTTCGGGAGTCATGGTAGCCAACATGATGCAAGACACTTTGGTAGCATCCCTCTCATGTGCAGTGTACTCCACAACCTCCTCAGGAGTAGCAGTGGACTCATTAATAACCTTAAGCTCCTTATCGAGGACATATTCCTTGTTCTCATAGCGGGTAATCATCCTGATGTTACTAATCCATTCATTGAAGTTAGACCCATCAAAATTGACTTTCCCACACAAGTTCATGAGGGAAAAGGAGCTTGTAGGGTTTGAGCCAGTAGTAGTGTTGGAATACATCTGATAGAAAGAAGGACAAGTTTAATTAGATGAAGAATCCTTAATAAGTCACCCAAATGAAATATTAGGCTAGGACCCCACAAACTATTTCATAACTTGAAAGAGGGATACCATAATCCAAGCTATGAAATATTTGATGGTAGGTAAATAACGATTTACCAATTTCCACCATTATAAACGAAATAAATTATTAAGTTTTAATTGGATTTGAAACTCCTAGGTCTTTTGAGATACATTGAACTTTCAATGGAATGTTTGAATCTCAATTGTGCCCTCTCAAGTCTGTGACTGGGATGCCGAGGATCACAAACAAGGTGTGAATAACCATGCAAATTAACTTGGTACCCTTAATTTTAACACCTAATCTATGTGTCGGTTAACCACACGCGCTCCACCGATCTATGATAAAACTTAAGTCACCCTTTGCCACTCTTACTAGTCCCTGTTAGTGTGCCGGTTAACCACACACGCTCCACTAACGACTTGGCAAGGTGCAAAGTGTAATTTCATGGGTTAGCACCTATTTCACATTTTCCTAAAGTAACTAAGATTGGGAATTAATAAAGGTTTAGTTACTTTATAATTTCATTATACTTTTAATGAGGATTAAGGTCCTATCCTACCCGTTCGGCTAACGACCCTCCACCAGTCAAGGAACCGGTGGGTGAGAGTGAACACCCATTAAGCTGCCATTTTATAGGCAACAACCTTATACCCCCTTATAGACCGGATTCGTGAATGAGGCCTACTTGCGGTAAGATTGACTTATTCTTATACATATCTATATAAATAAGATTATAATAATAGTATATGTGTTGTTTTTTTAACTTTTAACAAACTAAGGTTTAATTTGGAATTAAAGTATTAAAGTGTAAGACTTTACAAATTCCAAAACTTGAGGGCAAGTTTTGAAACTATTTCAAGACTCTTCAATTTGTAACTTATGAGTTTTAATGGTTCATAAAGTTGAAGACTCTTCATTTTATGAAACCTCCTATTCTTTAATGACAACTTTTAAAGAAGTGACTTTTGGTTATCCATAACTTGAGGACAAGTTATGGACACCATCATTAGCATTAAGATCATTAATTAAATAAGCATGTAGGTTACACACAATTCCTATGATCTTCTAAAACTCATAAGAACAAATATTCATATCAAACAATTTCAAGAAATCATATTAACACATATAAAACTTGAAAATTGATAATGGTCATTTGAAATGGGTTAACATAATCATTACCCCTTAGAAAAACAGATTTTACAAGTCCAAAACAGTTTGGGATAACGATTCTAGCCCATTTCCAGCAACAAAACTCGGAAAACTGCCCAACACGCACCTACTCATCGAGTGCATGATCCTACTCGACGAGTAGGATGAACTTTGCCTTGGACTCGTCGAGTTCTCCTTTTGCACTCGGCGAGTCTAGTCGAACAGTGAACAGTTTTTCGATTTTTCAAGCAGTTTGCATCAAATATACAGAAAACAAACCTGTCTCTGATACCATTGATGGTTTTTGAGCATTCTAACACTCCTATGGTGTACATGCAACCCTATAAACCTTGAATCTATGTTTTCTCTAATAGACATGCAAATTTGATTTTTCAAGGTTTACTTCCTAACTAGCATGACATGGGGAATATATAATATAAAACTAGTAGAAGTACATACCTTTCTTGTTGCTTGGATTCCTTGAAGACTTTGTGAGCCTAGCACCCCAAATGTTGTGCCTCAAATGCTTCACACAACACTACAAGGCTTCAAATAACTTGAGAGAATACACTTGCACTCAAAAATCGGTTATGCCCTCTTAGAACTCACTAGTAGTCCGATTTTGCTAGCTATAGGGTCCCTTTTATAGTGTTGTCACAATTAGGGTTTACACATAAAGGATCGAAAAAATTAGGGATTAGATTAATTATTTAGAACCATTCCCAGGCAACGGCGCCAAAAACTTGATGTGTGTAAATGCACTTGTGGGCAGCCTAAAGAGCACCGATATCGAAGTTATGGAGTTGTGAACGGTGAGTCATAGGTCGTGATGTGTGTAAATGCACTTGTTTTATTCCTACTTTTTATTAATAAATTTAGCACACAAAGGCAGTGAACCTGTCTTTTAGTGGTATAGTTGAGTAAGTAGGGTATCGAACTCAGGGAACGGAAAATTAAACTAATGGCTAATTTTAACTAAGCAATTAATGAAAGTAAAAGGTTTTTCTTCTAGTTTTACAAGACTAGAAACTTAAGCACACCATAAAACACTTAATTAACTAAGTAACTAAATCAAACAACTAATTCACCAAATTTGATAAAGATGTTTCTATTTAGGTTCAACCAATTCACTCCTATGGTTATTTTGTATTTATGATAGATTAATTGTTATTGGCTACCAATTATAGTGGTTAGGTTCATGTTCATTACTCCTAACCCTTAGACAATTAATTAATTCAACCAGTGATCAAGTGTTTAAGCTAATTAATTCCCTAGATTAATAATTTGGATTAAATAAGATTTGTAGTGGTTAATCAATTTAGTGGTTCAATTAACCTCTTGTTTGATGGTTTCTCAAACAAGCTCACACATTAATCTAACTATTGTCTCATTAATCTTAGTTTCATAATCATTATTCCTAAGCATATGATTTAGTGTTCACATAGACATATGAGGTTAACAACTAAGAGATGTTCATGCAGCTTAATTGTCTTCCAATTAACAGAAAATAATTGTGATTAATGCATAAGGTTCTTTAACAAACTTAATTTAATAGATCACCAATAAACAATTAACCAAAAACTAAGAATTAAACCATAGGAGTTCCTTGGTATTCCCCAAACAGAAACAAAAACGTATTTAGCTCATAGTTGCAGTAAAAACAAACACAAAAACAAGTTTAGCTAGATTAAACATACTCAATTCCTAAAGCTAAGTGGAATGATTAACCTAGTTGCTTTAATTCTTCAAAAGGTTGAAGATTAGAATTCCTCAGCGCCTTCAAGGGTTCTCAATCGCAGCTGGATCTTCAAAAAAACGCAAGAAAGTAGTCCCATCGGATAAAGGCTCGGTTTTTATAGCTATCTCAAAACAGGGTGTACTCGGCGAGTAGCAGACCCAACTCGCCGAGTAGGCTCGTAGTTATCCGTCTTAAATCAGGAGTCGTGGCTATCTTCTGGAATATTCTGATGGACTCGCCGAGTAGGCTCGTGTACTCGCCGAGTAGGTAAGCTTTTGTCCCTCAATCTTCATTCTTTGGTCTCTAATTGCTTCCCCTTGTTCCCTTTCATTCCCAAGCATGTCTTCTGGACTGAAAACAAAATTTAAACAGTTTTAAGTACCTTTTGTCCATATTATTCACATAATTAGTTAAAATTGAATAAAAATGTATGCTAAATAATTAACTAATTATGCACATATCAAAATACCCCACACTTGACTTTTGCTTGCCCCCAAGCAAAACTGAATTTTAAACATATTAGAATCACATATGACAATTCCAATCTAACCCAGCCATTATGCCAAGTCCGCAACGCATGCATTTGTGTCTAAAATTCTCCTAAGTACCCTCATACTCCAAATACTCACAATCCTCATAAACATTCGCCCACTCACCCCGAACTATGCTCATTTTATGCAACCCTCCGAATCCATCCGCAGAAAACCTCTTACCCTCAAGGTATTTTTAATTGAGCAACCCAAGCATACATAATCTAGAATTACAACTTTTCGATACCACTATGGAGCTCTTTTGAATTCTTCACTTCCTTGATAATTTAATCTTTGATCTCTTTGAATTCACCACCTTTATTGTTTGATTTTTTGTATCTTCAACTTTTTGAATTTCTTGGAATTTTGATCTTTTGATCTTCACTTTATTTGCTCCAAAATTCTTCAACTTTTCTTGCAATTCTTTTTTTACATGTACCTCACTTTTTACACTCAATAAACCTACATGCTTAAGCAGGGGCGCTCAACCTCAACCTTTATTGGCTAACGATAATAATTTTCCTGGATTCATTTCAGGTTTAGGCTGCTAAACATATTGCATCCCTCAGGCTGAGCGGGGTCGTGTTTTTGTCCCATGATTTCACTGGAATAAGGAAGCCACAAATGCACTAGAACGTGTATAGGCTCAACTAAACATTTGGGTTTTCATGCAATCATCAACACAATTCTAACATGCAATCCTAATTTGCTTTTACCAAAATTTTCTAAATTAAGTCCCTAAGTAATATTTTTGGTATGCAACAATTTTTTTAAAATTAGCCTAAATTAAGATTCTAAATTTTCTAATATGTGACCAACCCCCTACCCCACACTTATTTTATGCAATGCCCTCATTGCATATTATGCAAATAATAAAAATACAAATATAGAAAGAATTGGAACAAACTCCCCTGGGGTAGCAGTCGATAGGTTGATACTCTCTTCTTCAGCTCCTTCTTCTCTTGACTTTAGCCATGGGAACAGCTCATCCATGGCTTGGGTGTCATGCGTCTCGTGTGGTTGACAGCTCGAAAATTTCACGGAACAAGCTTCTTAGAAAATCTCCAGTGACAATTCTTGACAAAAAGTGGATAAATGCTGCAGTGAAAGTACTCAAAGCAGTTATGGAAATCGAAGATTGTAGATCTACTCGGCGAGTAGCTACGTGGACTCAGCGAGTATCTCTTGACTTGGTAGTATATCGTGTAATATCCCATGTACTCGCCGAGTAGAGTTTGTGCACTCGGCGAGTAGGCGTTGTATTGCCAAAACTGATCCAACTGATATTCCTTTCGACTCAGGTTTTGAACTTGAAAATTTCACTGACCCTCACTCTAATTCCTTCAGCAGCAACACTCTCCATTACTCTCGACTCTCACGGACGCAATCCTAAGGACAAGACTCCATACTTTTCTTGAAAACCTCTCATTCCTTACTTGACCCTCACAATTTAGTATGCTTCCTAATCTTCTATCCCTGAAAAGTAAACAACTAAAAGTGAAAGTAATAACCATCCCAACAAAAATAAAAATCATCAAAGTGTTTGACAATTGTTCAAAACATAACAAAACATCATAAACACAAAACATAAAAGAAAACTCTTCATTCTTCATCTTTCATGTCAGCTCCTCCCGCGCCACTTCCTCCTTCTCCATCTCTTCTCCTCATTCTCTCGTCCCAACTCATAATGTATGGATAGTCGGGCCCGGGTCTTGGGGCAATGTGCATCTGTTGGAAGAGGTATTCAAAAGATTGATTATTATAATTCAACCCTCGTCCAATGTCATCCAAGTAGCGTCGGTACTCCAATTGGTTCCATCCATCATTTTCCTCCTCCACCGGAATAACCGGTGGGTCTTCTCGTACCCGCTCACTATGTTGTCGGACCCGCCTTCCCGGCTCGTCTTCATGTGGAATGGAGAATGAATCACCAAACTTTTCAACTATCCGTGCCCTCCTATATAGTGCAGTGTTGAATGGTGGAGGGTGGATAACCGTGAGTTCCCTAGCTTGTTGCAAATCTAGGACCCCAAACGACTTCGCCAGCCTAGTAACAAACATGCCTCCATTGATTTTTGAGTTGACTTTTTCCTTAACCGCCCCTTCAGTAAGGAATTTGGCAATGCAATAGGGGAGATTGCAGAAAGCGTCGGGAGTAATAATACTCCATAGATAGAAGATATCAAGGGTTGGGACCTTGTCCCAATCCTTCCGCATGTTGATGGTGCTAGCCACGAAGCGGTGAATGAGGCGGTGGATTGGCAAGCGAATGTGGACTTCCTGAGCGGTGGAAGGGATATACACCCGGTTAGCGATCGTGTTCCACCATGTAGAGGCCACCACCGCCTCGGGGAGTTCCTTATGGCAGTTTTCTAGAAAAGCTTCAAAGTCTTCAGACATCATCGTGCTCTGGTCATAAATGTCCAGTCTCCAAGAAAACTCAGCAATGCTGCATTGTCGCAGCTCCCCGCCCAAAGAAAAAGAAATTGTGTTGGGGTTGTAATACTCACTACCACCTTGGAATGAGATGGTAGCAAAAAATTCCCAACACAACTCGACATATACAGCCTTTTGTATCTTGAATAGTTGTAACCAACCATCACATGTGATGGTGGTATACCCCAAACTGCACTCCTTCACCAAGTAAGGTGTAAGCTCCTCCAATCCCACATTTCCCAACCACCCCCAGTCAACTGCGTTTGGTAAATGGATTTCCTTTTGTTTGAGCGCCTTTAATCGGTTTTTGGCCCTAGTTTGTGATGACTTGGAAGTGATTTGTTGGAATGAAAGCCATGGGATATCACTTTGGCTCCCTCCACGAGAAGACTGCCCCCTTCTGGCCATGATACCTGCATAAAAACATCAAAAACACGCAAACAAACAATACCCAGTAATTAAAAACGAAGAAATTGGGTCTGAATAGTCATCTACTCGCCGAGTACACGACCTACTCGGCGAGTAGGATGAACTTCGGGAACTGTTCGGTGCCGTACATGTATAGGCTGTCCAAAACTCCAAATTCTTCATAGGGGTTTGTTGTAATGAGTTATCTAACCATAAATCCAAAAGAAATTCCTCCTAACACTACCTAATTCATGGCTAAATTAAAACCCTAGAAATTGAGGAAACCCCCAAATCCGTAATCAAGCAAAATAGGGGCAAATCTATGATAAAGATTGAACCTTTAATGAGTTTAAAGTGTAAAGATGTTACCTTTTTCTTTGAATGATGAAGATTAAGTGGAAAATCGAAGAGAATTGAAGAAATCACAAAAATCGCAGGGCTGCTTGAGAGATCGCTGTGCACGGCGAGTATGGGGGTTAAATGGGTGAAAACCCTCTTTTTTACAGATTTATATCTCATCCGTGTAAAGTGGCTACTCGCCGAGTATAAATGTCGTTACGCGTTTTATTGGGCTACTCGGGCAGGTACTCGCCGAGTATACGTGCCTACTTGGCGAGTAAACCTTGCAGATTGAAAAAATTGTGAAAATTTTGAAAAATTAATGTATTTTCTCATGTTTTTAAGCCATCCACCCCACACTCTAGGCATTGCTTGCCCTCAAGCAGTTATGTTCTTAAAAGTAGATGAAGAAAAGAAAAAAATAATGAAAATAAAGAAAAGGAAAGAAAATGCAAAATTGAAACTCGGGTTGCCTCCCGAGAAGCGCTTCTTTTTAGGGAGTCATTAGTTGGACTCCTCCCCTTCTACGTGGTTGCAATCCCTTCCAGCAGCAGCAACTCTTCCATTCCTTCATTCCGGAGACTCCTTCTTCATACTTTTTGACCCTATGACCATTGACCTTGAAAGGCGTGCCATCTCTTGACAATAGCTCTATAGCACCATGTGAAAACACCGTCTTCACTAGAAAAGGACCATCCCATCTTGACTTGAGTTTTCCCGAGAAAAGCTTTAGTCGTGAATTGAAGAGCAACACTTTTTGGCCTTCATGAAATTCTTTTTCTTTAATCCTTTTGTCATGCCACATCTTGGTCTTCTGTTTATAAAGCCATGAACTAGAGTATGCATCATTCCTCAGCTCCTCAAGAGCATTCATTTGCATCAACCGGTTGCTCTTTAGTTCCTCCATGTTGAAGTTACACCTCTTTAAAGCCCAAAACGCCTTATGCTCTCGCTCCACCGGCAAATGGCATTGCTTTCCATAAACTAACCTATATGGTGTAGTATCAATAGGTGTTTTGAAAGCCGTACGAAAAGCCCAAAGTGCATCATCTAGCTTATCCGACCATTCCTTGCGATTGCTCCCCACCGATTTCTCCAAAATTTGCTTTAAAGCTCGATTTGTCACTTCGGTTTGTCCACTAGTTTGTGGATGGTACGATGTGGAAAACTTATGGGTTACCCCATATTTCTTTAACACCTTTTCCAATTGGTCATTGGCAAAATGTGTGCCTCGGTCACTTATAAGGGCTTTCGGGACTCCAAATCGTGAAAATAATTTCTTTAAAAACCGCACCACCACCCGACCGTCATTTGTTGGTAACGCTTGTGCCTCCGCCCATTTGGATACATAATATTTATTTGTTTCCTTTAGACATGGGAAATGGTCCCATGAAGTCGATTCCCAACACATCAAACACCTCGCACACTTGGATACTATGTTGTGGCATTTCATTTCGAGATGAAATGTTTCCCACTCTTTGACAAGCATCACATTCTTTGATAAATTGGGCTACATCTTTAAAAATTGTGGGCCAATAGAACCGAATGTCAAAGATCTTCTTTGCAGTGTAGTGTGCTCCATGATGTCCACCCGTGGGCCCGCTATGACAATGCTCTAATATTTTCCGGCTTTCCTTCCCGAATACGCATCTTCATATGATCCCATCCGCACAGCTCCAGAAGAGGTATGGCTCATCCCAAAAGTAATATTTTAATTCAGAAAAGAATTTCTTCTTTTGTTGACGGCTAAAATCTTTCGGGATGTATTTTGTAGCTAAATAATTAGCTATATCTGCGAACCATGGCTCTTCTCCCACCGTCACCATAATGTACTCGTCCGGGAAGTCGTCTCCAACTTTATCTTCTTGCAATTGCGGGTTTTCAAGCCTTGACAAGTGGTCAGCTGCTACATTCTCCATTCCCTTCTTGTCTCGTATCTCTATGTCGAACTCTTGAAGAAGTAGCACCCATCATATCAGTCTTGGCTTGGCATCCTGTTTTGCAAATAAATACTTGATAGTCGAGTGGTCAGTAAAAACAGTAGTTTTGGATAAAACCAAGTAAGGGCGGAATTTGTCAAAGGCATACACCACATCTAATAATTCCTTTTCAGTGGTGGTGTAATTCTCTTGGGCTGGATTTAGAGTCTTGCTAGCAACATATATGGGTCGAAAGTGCTTATCAACCCTTTGACCAAGGACAACTCCTAATGCAAAGTCACTAGCATCACACATAATCTCAAAGGGTAAGTTCCAATTTGGTACAATAATGATCGGGGTGTTAGTTAATTTTTCCTTTAAACATTCAAATGCCTCAAAACATTCTTTAGTAAAAGTAAATGGTGCATCTATGGGTATTTGAAAATAACCCGAGAATCCATCTAGAAAGCAATAGTAGCTATGGCCCGATAGTCTTTCTAACACTTGATCAATAAAAGGTAAGGGAAAATGGTCTTTACAAGTGGCATCGTTTAGCTTTCGATAATCGATGCACACTCTCCAACCGGTTACCGTTCGTGTCGGAATTAGCTCGTTCTTTTCGTTGGTTATGACCGCCATCCCTCCTTTCTTGGGCACCACTTGGACCGGACTCACCCACGGACTGTCGGAAATGGAATAGATAATTCCTGCATATAAGATTTTGACCACTTCTTTCTTGACTACTTCTTGCATATTTGGGTTTAACCTTCTTTGGTGCTGTACAACCGGCTTTGCTCCTTCTTCCAGATTGATCTTGTGGGAGCAATAAGATGGGCTTATTCCCTTGATGTCGATGATGATCCATGTTATGGCCCGCTTCCGCTTCTTCAACACTTGCACGAGTTCTTCCTTTTCAGAATTAGACAGGTCAGCAGCTATGATTACAGGCTTTTGGTTGCCTTCATCAAGGAAAGCATACTCCAAATGTTCTGGTAAAGTTTTGAGCTCCGATTTTTGGTTCTGACTGTTGGACTCGCCGAGTGCAGGTAGGGTACTCGGCGAGTTTGTGGCTGTATTCACGACTTCTGCCTTTTCCAAAGAGGAACTCGGCGAGTAGATCGGTCCTACTCGGCGAGTAGGACTGTCAGTTTGCTTCACCAATTCTTCATAATCTGCTTCTTCCAACACTCTTTCAATTTCCATTAAGTCTTTTTTTGGATCAAATTCTTCATCATCAGTTGTGAACTTGCTGGGATCTTCACTTATGCATTCCTCCAATAATTCGTCAAGCATATCAATTGAGAATGTCGTGTCATCACTGTTCCTTGAATACTTCATAGCTTGGTCTACCCCAAATGTGACTGAATCTTCTCCTACCCGCAAGGTGAGCTTCGAGTCCCTCATGTCTACTATAGCACTTGCCGTGTTGAGGAAGGGCCTTCCAAGGATGATTGGCACTTGTGGATCTGCCTCCATGTCTAGAATGATAAAATCAGCGGGAAAGACGAATTTGTCCACCTTGACTAGTACGTCTTCGCATATGCCTCTTGGGAAGGTGACTGTCTTGTTTGCCAAGTGAATTGCCATGCGAATTGGCCTTGGTTCTGGGAGATCCAGCTTCTTAAAGAATGAATATGGCATTAGGTTCACACTTGCTCCCGAATCGGCTAAGGCATGAATGGTGGCCAAGTTGCCAAATTGGCAAGGTAAAGTCAAACTCCCCGGATCACCTTTCTTCTTTGGTAGCTTATTTAGCATAGCAGCTGAGCAGTTTTCATTGAGTACTACCTTCTTCACTTCTTCCATCTTCCTTCTATTAGTGAGAAGTTCCTTAAGGAACTTTGCATATTTGGGCATTTGCATGAAGGCTTCAATGAAGGGTATGTTGATTTGAAGAGTCTTGATATGATCTAGAAACTTCTGATACTCCTCTTCCTGGTTCTCCTTCTTAGCTCGGGCTGGGTATGGCATTGGAGGCTAGTAAAGCTTTTCAGGGACCTGCTCGTTGGGATTTGGTGGTGTACTCGCCGAGTCCATACGTGGTACTCGGCGAGTAGGGCTGTCAGATTGTATGTTTTGTTTTTCTGCTTGCTTTTCTGCCTCCTCCTTCTGTGATTCCTTGGATGCCTCAGTCTGAATAGGTGCCAGGGGAGTGATTATCTTCCCACTTCTTGTTGTGACTATGTTTATGTGCGCGCCTCGTGGGTTATTTTCAGTTTTGCTAGGAAGTTCGCTCGGTGCCCTTTGGTTGATTTGTTGAGCAAGTTGCCCAAGCTGCGCTTCTATATTGTGGATAGATGCTTGCTGGTTTCTGAGCATGGTCCTTGTTTCTTGAATTGCAACATCATGATCACTATGTCTTTTTTCTGAAGCAACTACAAATTTGGTGAGCATTTCTTCCAAGCTTGGCTTCCTCTCTTGCACCGGCTCCTCCTTTTGGTAGAACCCTCTCCCTTTTTGCCTAAACCTTTCCTCTTTGGCTTTCTTGTACTCTTCATAAGGGAGCCACTCTTTCTTTTGTTTGCGCCAGTCTTCATCATATCGGTCTCCACTTGAGTAACAAACTTGCACCTTCTTGTTGCCATTCTCATCTAAATCACAGTCTTTAGTGAGGTGAGGCCCATTGCAGTTTTCACAACCCACCCGAATAGCATGGATCGTTTGATCCATTTTATCCATACTCCAATCCATGGTTTTTAGCATAGCCATGACCACGGATAAGTCTTCAGTAGCTGCATAAGCGGCTCCCCTAGTGACATCATGTCTATGGTTTTGTTATTCTCTAGAGTGTTTAGAGAATTCTTCAATCAATTCTTTGATCACCGGGGGCGGCTTCTTTGTGAGCGGGCCTTGCGAGTCTAGTAACTGCCTAGTTGTGACATTGACTCCATCATAGAAGATGGAGACTTCTTGTTGGCTGTTTAGGTCATGGTGTGGGCAGTTTCTTAGTAAGCTCTTGTACATCTCCCATGCTTCATATAGCGACTCTCCAGCTTGCTGTTCAAAGTTAGCAATGGCCTTCTTCAACTTGGCTATCTTGGAAGGTGGGCAAAAGTGATCAATGAATTCTTCTTTCATCTTGGCCCAAGTGGTGACTGGTCCGGGGGGAAGTAACTTGAGCTAGTCTTTTGCAGCACCTTTGAATGTCACCGGAAGCATACGAAGTAGCTGAGTCTCGCGGGGCACATTTGGAACATTGAAGTAATCAGCTACATCATTGACTTCGTCCAAATGCTTGTAGGCATCTTCATGGTCTTTTCCATAAAAAGGTATTTCTTTAAGTAAAGCTAGGATATGACCCTTTAGCTCGAAAGTAGCAGTCGCGGGAATTGCAGGTTGCACAAGTCCCGGGCCAGTGTCGTCGCGCATCCTCTTCTTCCATTCTCCCATGGGGATTTCATCAATGTTAGCCATTGTGATAGCTAACTCTTCCTCGGAATCGGTTTCATGATCGTATGTAGGCTACTCTTCTTCCTCGGTCTCGTACTCAATATCTTCCTTAACTGGTTCGTCGATTACTAAAGAAGCGCTGGATGCTCCTGATTTGCTGCTCTTCTTTTTCCCAAAAACAGTCTTCAAATTGGACAAAGGTGACTTCTTTGGTGTACTCGAGCTCTCCACGTCCTTTCCTTTGTTCCTTTTCAATGCGGATTCGGGATCTTCAAACGGGGGTACCAGCGGGGTGTTTGATCCTCTGGTCATGAAAGTCCTGAAACAAACAAGATAAAAACGTAAAAAGAACAAAAAAGTATACTAAAAAAATCGAAAATTAATCTGCCAAATACCCTTGTACTCGCCGAGTATCAGTGTAATTTTGAAGAAATTTTAAACTTAATTTTAAAACTAAAACAAATGCTAAAGCCTAATTTCTAACTACTAGATTGAAATAAATTAACTTTGTGCCAGTAAACTCACATAAAGGATCGAAAAAATTAGGGATTAGATTAATTATTTAGAACCATTCCCAGGCAACGGCGCCAAAAACTTGATGTGTGTAAATGCACTTGTGGGCAGCCTAAAGAGCACCGATATCGAAGTTATGGAGCTGTGAACGGTGAGTCATAGGTCGTGATGTGTGTAAATGCACTTGTTTTATTCCTACTTTTTATTAATAAATTTAGCACACAAAGGCAGTGAACCTGTCTTTTAGTGGTATAGTTGAGTAAGTAGGGTATCGAACTCAGGGAACGGAAAATTAAACTAATGGCTAATTTTAACTAAGCAATTAATGAAAGTAAAAGGTTTTTCTTCTAGTTTTACAAGACTAGAAACTTAAGCACACCATAAAACACTTAATTAACTAAGTAACTAAATCAAACAACTAATTCACCAAATTTGATAAAGATGTTTCTATTTAGGTTCAACCAATTCACTCCTATGGTTATTTTGTATTTATGATAGATTAATTGTTATTGGCTACCAATTATAGTGGTTAGGTTCATGTTCATTACTCCTAACCCTTAGACAATTAATTAATTCAACCAGTGATCAAGTGTTTAAGCTAATTAATTCCCTAGATTAATAATTTGGATTAAATAAGATTTGTAGTGGTTAATCAATTTAGTGGTTCAATTAACCTCTTGTTTGATGGTTTCTCAAACAAGCTCACACATTAATCTAACTATTGTCTCATTAATCTTAGTTTCATAATCATTATTCCTAAGCATATGATTTAGTGTTCACATAGACATATGAGGTTAACAACTAAGAGATGTTCATGCAGCTTAACTGTCTTCCAATTAATAGAAAATAATTGTGATTAATGCATAAGGTTCTTTAACAAACTTAATTTAATAGATCACCAATAAACAATTAACCAAAAGCTAAGAATTAAACCATAGGAGTTCCTTGGTATTCCCCAAACAGAAACAAAAACGTATTTAGCTCATAGTTGCAGTAAAAACAAACACAAAAACAAGTTTAGCTAGATTAAACATACTCAATTCCTAAAGCTAAGTGGAATGATTAACCTAGTTGCTTTAATTCTTCAAAAGGTTGAAGATTAGAATTCCTCAGCGCCTTCAAGGGTTCTCACTCGCAGCTGGATCTTCAAAAAACGCCAGAAAGTAGTCCCATCGGATAAAGGCTCGGTTTTTATAGCTATCTCAAAACAGGGTGTACTCGGCAAGTAGCAGACCCAACTCGCCGAGTAGGCTCGTAGTTATCCGTCTTAAATCAGGAGTCATGGCTATCTTCTGGAATATTCTGATGGACTCGCTGAGTAGGCTCGTGTACTCGCTGAGTAGGTAAGCTTTTGTCCCTCAATCTTCATTCTTTGGTCTCTAATTTATTCCCATTGTTCCCTTTCATTCCCAAGCATGTCTTTTGGACTGAAAACAAAATTTAAACAGTTTTAAGTACCTTTTGTCCATATTATTCACATAATTAGTTAAAAATGAATAAAAATGTATGCTAAATAATTAACTAATTATGCACATATCAGGTCGTGAGCAGCCAGGAAGTTTCCAGTAGGCCTAACCGCCACCTCTCTCTCCTCCCCGTCGTGCCCTCAGTGTTGGACGTCGTGAACATCATTGTTGCTGCCAGAGACTATCGCGCTGCTACGGTAGTCAACTCGAGCGACTTCATCCATTTAGGAGATGTATGGGTGAAGGTACGTTTGATTATTTATGTGCTATCGGTATTTGTGTGATTGTATGAGCCATATTTGGCCTGGAAACCAAGGAAGACCAGCCACCACCACCGTGAGGTGGTGGCTGCCATCTCTTTTGCCGCCTCCAGCCACTATGGGGGTGGTTGTGGGCATGATTTGGTGTGTGTGTGTGAGCATAGGTCATGAGTTTAATGATATATGGATTTTCTTGGACAGGAAAAAATGAAGAGAACTCGCTACCACCACCTGTTGCCGCCGCTCCGCCACTGTTAGCCACCATCTCGGGTGGCTGTGGGCTTTCGGGTGCATTTGGATTGATATTTGGAGTACCTTTGGTGTTGTAGTGGTCGAAGATCATAATCACCACCACTGTGAGGTGGTGGCTGCTGCCGTGAACCACCGCTAACCACCACTACTCGAGGTGGTAGTGGGTGGTACCCGACTAGATTACACTTTAATTAATGTAAAAATTGAATTATTGTATTAATTAGTTTTTGATTTGGTTGGACACCCTAATTATGGTTTAGAAAAACCTAATTTTGGGAATATGTATTTTGGATTTGTCGGGACCCGCGCAGGACCATTGGTTTTGAATTTTGAACTATGCCCGACTAAGTTGGTCTAGTGGAGTAATGGACTTAATTGATTAAGTCCTTAATGGGTTAAGTAGGAGCACTTAACCCTAATCGTCATTTTATGTGAAAAACCCAAATTGGGATTGGGTTCTTATTAGGCCACTTATTGGACTAAGCTGTTGTGGGCCTTTGTAGGCCAATTGGGAACATATTTATGGACTACGGAAGTTATTGGGCTTTAGGATAAGGCCCATTGGAAAGGCTTGGGCCCAATTTCGAAAATTGGGCCATAAGTGGGCCATAATTGGGCCTTGAGGATTATTAGCTATTAGGCCATCAGAATGCCTAGTGTTTGAACTAGAATAAATGGTTGGGCCTTAAGATAAGCCCATGTAAAGGTTTGGGCCCAAATGGAAAATTAGGCCATATGTTGGGCTTTGGTCCATAGTTTGAATTTTGGGCTTTTGGATTGGGACTTGGACTTGAATAAAGTTAAGTTAGGGGTAAAGTAGTCTTTTTACCCCAAGCATGGAATTACGGTTACGTATTGGAACCCAATTATTAATGGGGTATCGTTTTGATGATTGACAGTTCGGGAACCTGTCAACCAACAGCTAGAGTTTTATCCGCGGGACTTCAACAGTGTTAGGTGAGTCTTCTAACCATATGAATGGGTCTAAGGCACCAAGGCCGACCCATTTTAAGATATGTGGTACAATAGTTGTAGTAGAGATATGTGGTATGAGAGTTAGCTTTATGTTAAGTGGTATGTTAGTGATTATGTGATATTTTCATGAAAGACCATGGGGGGAGCCCATAGCACTTGGATGTAAGACTATGTGGGGGAGCCCATGGATTTTCAGGTAAAGACATGGGGGGAGCCCATGACACTTGGTGTTGGGTTTAGAATACTACAACATCCTATGGTGCACATACAACCCTAAATGTCTTGGATCTATGTTTTCTCTAATTATACATGTAATAGTGTTTCCAAAGCATTAAGCCTATAACTAGCATGCAAATAACATAAACAATATGAAATACTAGTTAGGATTACATACCTTTTTATGTAGCTTGAAACCTTGTTGTATTTGGCCTTAAGAGCTTAGCACCAAAAGTATGAATGCCTCAAATGGCTCACAACACACCCAGGACAAAGGTGACTCTTGAGAGAGCATTTCCATGCACTAAAACACTTCCATGATCTCCAAGAACTAGAAGTAGGCGTGTTTAGGTTATCAAGCATATATTTATATGTAGGATTCCAAGGGTCATGGGTATAACCCAAATCCATACCCATGGGTTTATGATCCATGGTACATGTGGCCCAACTCTTTATGTATCCATAAATAAACTTAGTCCAATATGGATTATAAGCACAACACATATAAATATAAACAATTCCTATAATTAGTCCCTATAGATTAAATTAGTCTCTTTTGATGACTAAATTAATTCAAAACTAATTCTTGATCAATACTAATTAAATCATATGCATTCATATTAATATATTAGAACTTATAATATATTAATAAATCATATATAACCTCTTCTCAAAAGTCCATCCTAACAAATTGTCTTGATGATATGCATCCCAAATGAACCATGCTACTCTCGGTTCGAGTACATACCAATAATGGTTATAGGCTAAAAAAATCTAATCCAACAGTCTCCCACTTGGATAAGTCCAAAACTATTATTGCAAATACGACTCCAAAATCCCGACTAGCAATCATAGCTCTTAAAAGCTGTTGTCGAACTCTGACCTTGTCAATGACGTTTCCATTAGATAAGGGATCATATATTCCTCCATTCTAGATATCATATGGACTGAGAGATGGATTATAATCATTCTCTCTGTCTATTTGTTGTTTCCGGATTTCTGATTTATGACAACCGACTAATTGAACAAATCAAATCAGTCCAGGCCCGCTTGAGCACTTAGGGTTGTCATCACTAAATCATTGAGGGGCCCACATATATCGTTTTTATCCCTCTAAGGGTAAAAGGAATGGATAAACTTTGAATCATATGCTTGCTCTATCTACTCATCAAATCATACACAACAATGCGTTTCATAACACCAAGTTACTGGTGCGTTTTCACATTATCAATGTGCAACCGACTTGTAGACTGCAACTCATATCTCTCCGTTTTAAGAATATGAGATATTATCGTCTCATGATCACTCGTGATAAAATCCATGAAGTGATTCAAATGAGTGTGGGTTTAATCCAATACTCGAATCTTATTCTAGGAGCACTAATGAATACTGCAGCGATGTCTAAAACACCTAGACAAACTACAGACCCATTCATGACAGTCTTGTCTCAATACCTACTTACAAAGTGTGATCGACTGTAGACGGTTTGAATAACCTAGTTATTCAGGAAGTCAAAACATGCAAAGTGAAACACAAGAATAGTACTAATCCTATATGGCCCCAAAACTTTTGAGTCATATTGATTACTCATTATTCATTGTATAATGTTTCAAATAATCAACTTAATACTTGAACTAAAACAATAGTTTTCCCATGCTACAAGCATGCACACTACATTTACCTATGGTCCTTTCTTTGTGGAATAGATCAATTGAAAACATTTCAATGATGCTCATTTCACAGGTCCAAATCGTTATGATAAATGTAAGAATACAAGATTCTTTGCCATTTACTGAAATATGTTAGATTCTAAACTTATCTGCAATGATCCTCTTGTAATGATTATGCACAAAAGTCACAAAAACTTGGTAACAGACATTACAAAGTATTCCAATGGAGAGCAATTCCATGGAAATGAAGTCTCATATTCAAAGTACATTCTTTTGAACATCCTTCTTGCATTAAGTTTTCCAATCTTACACAGATTTAATGAATAACTTCCTCCTATGGAAACATTTCCATATTCCCATTTTGACTATCACTGCTGAACAAGAGTTGCCTCTTTTCAGAATATGTCAATATGGTTCTTCCAAAAATTTACACTATACTTCCAACTGTCCATGAGCAACCAATCTTTGGTAAGCCTTAGATTGTCCTTGACAATTGCTTAATCATATTAGTCATATCCAGTTCTACTCCTTTTCCTCTTAATGCCCTAGGCATTTGGAAAATTTAGAACAGATTAACATTACAACACATATAATCGATCCTATATCCGAAGCATATGGGATACGATTCATAATGTCTCACATAAAGACATGATACTAGACCAGTCTTTTGTAATAATATTTCTATTTCTATTTTCCATGTTCTCATAATTCCAATTATGAAAAGGTATGTCGTAATCATAATCGAATTTTAGAACGTAAATAATATTTCCATATATAGAATTTCCTTATGTTGAACCATTCCAACATAACTTTCATATATATATATATATATATATATATATATATATATATATATATATATATATATATACACCTGACTAAATTTGATTAAAATCTCAATTTAAGCTTTTAGAATTGGAATTAAGTATAATTTCCTGTCCCTTAATTATAGCAAAACAAATTTTCAAACCCTGCAACTCTGCAAACTGAAACTTCTGTTTTCTATAATTAACATTGCTAACTTGCAACACTTAACAAAATAATCATGCTCCCACTAACATGATAATTATATTCTGATCAACATAACACTTATGCTCCCACTAGCTTTGACATGTATCTAGAAATCAGCTGGACTTTCATTACCAAAGTTCAGGTTTCTGATACGAGATGCTTCGATAAGACTTTATCTATGTTTCCCAAAATCATAGACCTTTCCTTAGATAGCTCACATGTGTGTCTAAACAATTTAAGAACTATGAAAAGGGATGTCGTAATCATAGTCTAAAATGTTTAGACCTTTGTCATTGCTCACAATTTGAATTATGAAAAGGGATGTCGTAATCATAATTGAATTTGAGAATGCAAATATCACAATTTCTATCTCCTTAAAATCTACTTAGTGAAAGCGTTTCCTCACCATCATTTTCATGAATCAAAGAGAAACCTTATGAAACTTAGATTTTATGGTGTATGTGTTCCTATCCATGTGAATTTTTCAAAAACATAACCACAAGAGGAGGTTAGTGCCAAATCCAAACTCATATGGACTGAACTTGTTCAATCTTAACTTCTTGCTACCTAACAACACAAGGGCCTACCATTGCTTCCAAATAGTTATGCAAACAACTGAGAACTCATATGCATATTCAACTTTAACTGGAATGGACACAGAAACAAGAATATGTCAACATGATAGGTTACAAACCTCAAGTCGTGTGCTAGTGATAAATAATACCCTTGATTAGTTCTTGAATTTTTCAAGATCTTTAAAGCTCCCACTGACCTCTTTACTTATAAGATTCTCTTGTTAAGAACCATTCCTTGACAAAGAAAATATTCAAGAGTTAGTGTGGATTCTTATCAAGACAAACACTTCACACAATTGGCCTTAGTTTGTCTTTGTTTTATCCAAAACATCACAACTCACCAATTTCAAATGTACAAGAGTAGAAAACATTTTACTCTACATTTGATAAGTGTTTTAAACCTTCTTAACATTATGCCACTCAAGGCTCGATCTTGGAGTGTTACTCTAAGACTCAATTTTGGAACGAAGTATGATTCATCATTTGATTTAACCATTTCAACAATTCATGATTCCTTTTCTTAGTCAAAAAAAATGCACTAAGATGTCGTTAGAGGATCAATTGTGATATGGTTTTTCATAATCATTAAGATGATCATAAAACATGATACTGAAGTACTCTCCCATCTTTTCAGATTGGAGAAACTTTTATCTTTCTGCCTAATTTGATTCTTCTCATTCGTCCTGCCATACATTGAAACTTTTCCAATGTTTCTAAATTATACTTAAACTTGTAAGCACAACCATATTTACTAAACTTTATTAAATCATGATGAATAGCCTTATCGTTCTTTGTGGTGGACCTGATCAACGCACAACCAAGTGTACCCGATCTCCTAGTCCTTCAGTTGACTCACATATACATGTGAACAAGGAATTAGTCTTAATTTTCCAAAGATGAAAATTCTCATTCATCATTGTAATACAGGTTGCATGATTCCAAGTTTCTATCCAGCTGAAACTTGGGTGACGAGAATCTTTCCTTATTTGGTAAATTATGGCACTACCACAAACGAAAGAATCAAATCCATTTTCCAATATTAATATCAATGGAATTATATAAACAACAATTTTCCACAAATGCCATTATAAGGAAACTTAAAATAAAAAAAAACTTTTCTTTTATTTAAAAATTTGCGGAAAACTTTTCCTTACAATGCAATTACAAATGAAAAACTTGTTGTTATCTAATCCTAAGCAATTTATCATGACTCTTAAGCAGCAGCTCAAAATTCTGATCATCGAACCATGCGATCGAAATACATCTCTTCGCGATCAGAATCAGCTTAGTCTTCCTTTAAGCTTCCTTTCATTTTTCTTTGATTCTGCAAAAGATCAAAATGCGACCTACTGACCTAGTCACATCATGTAATAAGAATCTCCAAATAGGAACTTAATAGAGTTAGATAGTGGACTTTACCTGAAGCATAGTCAAATTCGTTGACTTTTACCATCCTAGTGAACTTTCAGGTAAATAGGGCAACTTCGCAACTAATGCCCCTTCTTTTGCCAATAGAAACATATGGACTCTTTAGTAATGGTATATGGTACTATCTCAGACTTAGCTTTTCTCTTTACCATTGGGTCAAATGACTTGACCATGGCTGATCCATTTCCATTGGGAAGATAAAGTTTTTCTGGACTTCTAATGTTACCATTGTCAATGTCCATGGAAGTTTGGGAAGTAGATCTTCCAATCAAATTTGCTTTACCAGTGCTCCAAATCATTGCTGATTCAGCAGCAACAAGCAAATAAGTAAGATCAATAAGGGTCATGTCGTGATCTGTCATCAAGGAATGACTAAAGAACCCAGTCAACAACTAACTTCCTCAAGACTTCGACACCCAACTCTCCCATCTTGTCAATATGTGACTTCATCTTCAAGATGTGAGCACATATAGACATTGCTTGCTAATAGGGATTGAGTGACCTTGACCTTTTCAAGAACTTATGGGTTAGGGAGAATAATTGGAGGGGGTGGAGGAAGTGAAGTATGATTTCCAGTTCCGTTAATGCACGATAAAGGGATTAATCTTTCACCTTGATCGCCATGTGGGATATCATCTTCATTAGGAAAGCTTTATCCAAAAGGATAAGGAAGACCATAGTTGTCTGAACTAGACATCTATGAGGGAGAAATTCAAGCAGGTTGATTTAAGTCCTTAATATAACACCCAATATGAAATATTAAGGCTAGGACCCAACACTATATTTTATAACTTGGAAGAGGAATGTCGCAATCCAAGCTACAAAATATTTGAAGGTAGGTAAATGACGATTTACCAATTTCTACCATGAAAAACGAAAATAAACTCTAGGTTTTAAATGAATTGAAATTCCTAGATCCTTTAAGATTCATTGAACTATTCTATGGCATATTTAAATCTCGATTGTGCCCTTCAAGTATGTGACTGGGATGCCGAGGATCATAAACAAGGAGTGAATAACCATGCAAATTAGCTTGGTACACCCAATGTTACAACCACCTAATCAATGTGTCGGTTAACCACACACACTCCATTGATCTATGATTAACATCAAACTACCCTTTGCCACACATTGTCAGTCCGAGATTAGTGTGTCGGTTAACCACACACGCTTCACTAACGACTTAACAAGGTGCAAAGTGCAATTTCATTTGTTAGCACCAAATTCACATTTTTCCTAAAGCAACTAAGATTGGTAACTTTAATAAAAGTTTAGTTACTTTATATTTATCATTATACTTTTAATGAAGGGAGAATTAATGTCCTGTCCTACCCGTTCGGTTAACGACCCTCCACCAGTCAAGGAAGCGGTGGGTGAGAGTGGACACCCATTAAACTGCCATTTTATAGGCAGTAACCTTATACCCCCCCCTTATAGACCGGCTTCATGAACGTGGCCTACTAACGATAATACTAACTTACTCTTATACATATATATATATATATATATATATATATATATATATATATATATATATATATATATATATTAAACCTATAATATAATAATAATATAAGGGTTGAATTTTAAAATTTTAAAATTCTAAGGGTTGGAATTAAAGTATACATGGGGGTAACTTTACAAATTCCAAAACTTGAGGGAAAGTTTTGAACAATTCAAAAACTTTTGGTTTCCATAACCTATGAGTTTAAAGTAGTTTAATGAAAAACTCTTCAAGTTCCATAACTTGAGGACAAGTTATGGAAGACTTTAAAAACATTTAAAAAAATGAGACTCTTCATTTTCATAACTTATGGAAATTTTATGAGTTTTTAAAATTCATAAATGAGACTTTTCATATAACTTGAGGATAAGTTACAAAAACACATGTTATGAACAACTTTTAGATAAATGTGGATCGAAAACAATTATCACATAGTTTTTCTATTAATTTAAACTAACTCATAAGAAAAAGATAATTCATATCATCAATCTTCAGGAAATTAGCATATTCATATAAACTAATACAAAACTTGAAATTATGACAATTATCTAATAATTGGAAGAGAATCAACATTACCATAACAACAAAATCAAATTTATGAACAAAAACATTTTGTGGTAATGATTCTAATCCAAAATAGGCCAAAAAACTTGAAAATCTGCTGTCTGGACTGCCAACTCATCGAGCCCATTACTGGACTCGATGAGTCCAAGGCAAAAAGCATGTTACTCGGTGACTTCACTAGGCAGAAGGCAAAATTTTCGATTTTTTCACTTTGAAAACTTATAAAACATCAAGTATAACAGAAAACAACCCATAAATCTGATACCACTGTTGGGTTTTAGAATACTACAACATCCTATGGTGAACATACAACCCTAAATGCCTTGGATCTATGTTTTCTCTAATTATACATGTAATAGTGTTTCCAAAGCATTAAGCCTATAACTAGCATGCAAATGACATAAACAATATGAAATACTAGTTAGGATGACATACCTTTTTATGTAGCTTGAAACCTTGTTGTATTTGGCCTTAAGAGCTTAGCACCAAAAGTATGAATGCCTCACATGGCTCACAACACACCTAGGAGAAAGGTGACTCTTGAGAGAGAATTTACATGCACTAAAACATCTCCATGATCTAGAAGTAGGCGTTTTTAGGTTATGAAGCATATATTTATATGTAGGATTCGAAGGGTCATGGGTATAACCCAAATCCATACCCATGGGTTTATGATCCATGGTACATGTGGCCAAACTCTTTATGCATCCATATATAAACTTAGTCCAATATGGATCATAAGCCCTACACATATAAATATAACCAATTACCATAATTAGTCCCCATAGATTAAATTAGTCTCTTTTGATGACTAAATTAATTCAAAACTAATTATTGATCAATACTAATTAAATCATATGATTTCATATGAATATATTAGAACTTATAATATATTGATAAATCATATATAACCTCTTCTCTAAAGTCCATCCTAACAAATTGTCCTAATGATATGAAACCCAAATGGACCATGCTACTCTAGGGTCGAGTCCATACCAATAATATTTATGGTCTTAGACATCCAATCCAACACTTGGATTTAAGACCATGTGGGGGAGCCCATGGCTTTTCAGGTAAAGACCATAGGGGAGCCCATGACATCCTGGAGTAAGACCCTGGGAGGAGCCAACATCATCCTTATATGTTTATATGCATTGTTTATGTGATATGTGGTATATTAGTTAATTATGTGATGTGTGATATGCTAGTTGTCTTTGTGATACTTTCATGAAAGACCATGGGGGAGCCCATGGCGCTTGGATGTTAGACCATGTGGGGGATCCCATGGCTTTCCAAGTAAAGACCATGGGGGGAGCCCATGTCAATTAGGCGTAAGACCATATGGAGAAGCCCATGATGTCCTGGAGTAAGACCTTGGGAGGAGCCCACGACATCCTTATATGTCTGTATGCATGGCTTATATGGTAAAGATAGCTTTAATAGCTAATATGATATGTGGCATGTGGCAGATATAGCTTGTATAGCTAATATGATATGTGGCATGTGGTAGAGATAGATTTTATAGCTAATATGATATGTGTTATGTGGATTGTGTGTGAGATATGCTCTGGGGAACTCACTAAGATTTGTGCTTACGGTTTACAGTTTTGGTTTCAGGTATCATCGATTTGGAAAAGAAGGGCTCGGATTGATCGCAATGCACACACCTATGATTTCCGCAATGAATGATTTTGGGATGAACTCTGATAAATGTTTTACATAATTATGATTTGAAACGTTTGAAATAAATGGTATCAATGTTTTAGCTATATTGAAAATGAAATTTTTACCCTTGATTTTTGGGTCGTTACAAATCAAGTCTTCCTTCAACCTTTTTTCTCATGGAAATTCATCATATTTCCAGAGGTATAAATGAATTTCTTATCATTAGTCTTTATTTTCGATTCCTTGTCTTAATTCTTGAAGTATTTTGTGATGTTTGTCAAAAGTTAGAAATTTGGACATAATTGTTGATCTGTTTTTCAAGGGCTATATATCTCAAAATGGTCTGGGTTAGACTATACCCTGGAGAGATGAAATTGTAGGAAATCGAGTCTAGTTTTGAGAAAGACCAATAACATCCCGTTTGGAGTTGTAGATTTTTATTTACACTCAAAACACTAAACATGGGTCGGGATTTGAAACTTCAAATTATGAAACTTAGATTTTGTTTTATGTTTTGATTTCTTATTTCTAATCGGGATTTTGTGTAACCATTTAAGGTGCTTAGTGGTCTATTGGAGAGTTTATCTCTCAATTCATTTCTTCCATTAACTTGGATTTCAGGTGAGTCATTCTTGTAGTTGTTTAAGTACATGTATAGGAATTTTTCATGCTTTAGTACAACTTTATAGTCTAGATTATTGTATATGATGTTACAATATGAGTTTTATATGATGTTTGGGGTTCTAAGTTGCAGTAAAAAAATAAATTAGAGGAACTTTTTTATGCTAGACTCCTTAAGATGGTTAATTTATACATGAAAAGAGTGTTACGTTCATGTTAGTGGTAAGGATTTTATTTGATGTCAAAATATGAAGTGATGCTTGCCATGATTATGTTTTAACATGCTTTGTATAGAATTAAGGAATTCATACTAGAAAGTATGTTTCTAAAAGGACTATCTCATTACATGCTTATGTAAGTTGATATGTGGTGGATTTGGATATATGCCTCTTTAGTATGACATGTGATGTAATATGGTTTGGATTAATAATTAGAATACAGACGTGATTACATAATATGGAAAGGTGAGGTGTGTGTATGGCCCATGCGAGTGAATTAATTAAAAAGGGTAATACAAATAGTTGTAGTAAACAGGTAGTAGCCTAAAATTAGGTGTGGGTCCTATTGGATGTTGTGGCGGAAGAATATCCTTGGAGAAAGAGATTAAGCTAATTTGATGTCAAGTGTTTTTCTAGGTAACCATTTCGAAACATGGTACCGGTGCATGTCAGTGTATGTGGACTAGAGTGATGTTGGATACTCGGTGATGTTGGATCAAGCATAACATTTAGGTGGGGTATAGGTGTGGAGGTACCGTTGTACAAACCTCGAATGACAATGCATTGTGCTCGTACATGCAAAGTCGGAGTAGTGAAAACGAAGAATTGTAGATAGTGTTACGGATGGGAGTCACGCCCCATTTGGTGCAATGGGTCGTCAGGTCCTTTTGTAGAGAATGGGTCATTCTTTGGGGATTTATTGACAGTATCGACCCTGGTTAGAGAGGAATTAAAAGTAATTATTGCAAAGTAAATTATATCATAATTACTACAATAAATAAAATGCTCAAATTAATATATACATTATATATTGATAATAATAAGGGATGTCTGTTGATTGGTATGAATTGATTACATGACTAAGCATATTGTACGAAGTATGTTTGTTTCCATACCTATGTGCTTGAGATTGACTCGTTATGCTGTTGCTGACACTTGTTTCTTTACTTGTTGCTTCCACGTTGCATTGGTACAGGTAGTGTGACTTGATGGCCTGGTGAGGTTAGGAGTCTTTGTGGTAGTTACTTATAATATTAACTTAGTGATTAGTTTTGCAAACTTTAATTTTAATGGGTTGATTTTGGAAGATTTTAATTAAGTAACGTTGGTGATGTTTTCTAACAAATAAATTGATACTACCTTTGCTATAATTTGTTAAATGATGTTTTTAAATAAAAAAAATTAAAGTGAAAAATCATGGCGTTACAAGTTGGTATAAGGATCATGTTGTGAGCGAACTGATTATAGAGCCCGGTGTTCAGACTCACAGTGTAGATTGGCTTAATTTGGTGCTTTAGACTCTTATGGATCTGTTGAAAATATCTTGAAAGAGATCAAGATACAAAATTTCTTTGGAGGACTCTTGGTATTGCCACATAGGCCCATTTAAGCTAGCCTCAAAATAACATAGTATTTAGGTTTGAGCTAGATAAAATGATTTATATTCTATTTTCTTTGACAAATGAATCCACCATCTATGCCATATTATGTACAAGACTAGGTATATGATCATGATATGAACATAAAATAAGATACCAATTAGATACATGGGTAAGTCACTGGATGGTTATAAGTACATTCTAAAAGTATCTAAAAAGAACTAAGAGAACATACATGATAATGTAAAGATCTACACAAGAGGTTGACTTCGAAACAGATAGAGATAATTATGAATTATAATTGGATTATGAGTTTATTAGAAACAAAGAATGATTTTTGTTGGAATGAGTTCTAAGCAAAACATAATTACACAGTCTACAACAAAATAAGAATACAAAGCTACTCAAAACCTACAATCAAATATGATCGGATGAATGAGTTCTTTGAAAAAGTAAGTTAAGTCCTTTCATTAAAGGATAATCTATAAATCTTTTGTAAGTTCGAGAGTATACTTAATCAATCGAAGAGACTCTAAATCACATCAGAACACCAATCATATTTTCCATGATATTTAACTATACTTAGAATAAAGTTAAATACGGAGATGATAATATTCACCGAATTCACACAAATTAAATTTAGTTAGACCCATTAATAAAGTCCGTACTTTAAGCCAAGAATGAATGGCTACACTTGAGTTATAATTTTTTTTATTCTAGAAATGGGATTTATTTGGATTTAGTATTTGGATATTGGAACATTGTTACAACAACTATTATATTGTTTTTATATAATTGGATATGATCTTCACATCAATACTTGTTAAGTTATATATTAACATATTTAATCCATAAATAATTTAATTATTCTAAAGTCTCATAATGGGTTATAATTGTAGGAGCAATTATGTAGTGTGACATCACCTATTTTCTAGACCCCCCAAAAAAACTTTTCTTTACACTTTCAAAATCATATATCTTTATTTGCGGAAAATCCTAGTACAATAAAACATTTTGTAGAAACTGCCTCGTTTATTAAAATATCTTTAGTAAAGATGTTGTTTCAAAAATACAAAACCCTAAGGATATCATAATCAGTACAATATATAAATTATAGCATAAAGACCTAACATTCTTGAACTCTATTGCAGGTTTGTCTCTTTAGTCACTCGGTGTCCTATTAAAAATCTAGTAGCCTTAACACCGCTAATTGTGATGCATATTGTAACACCTCGGTTTTCAAGTATTTTCATATTCATCCATTGGTTTTAATTTATGACAATTTGGTCATTGTATTTGAAGGAAGTATCCATAAGAATCCTTAGCGGGAACATTGTATTTTTGGGGCAGGAGGAGTACGCTAAGCATACATGTGAGTACCCTAAGCGTACTAGGGGTGCCCTAGTATGCTGGGCGTACACATATGTACGTTAGGCGTACTCATGTTCGAAAGAAACCCTAAGTTTCCAGGTTTGTGGGGTATTTAAGTATCCTTATCGCTCATTTATCCCCACCTTTTCAGCCTCCAAAGCCTTAGATTTGTCCCTTGCAGAAACTTAGTCCCTCAAGAGTGTGTTTGAGCTAATAAGTGTGTTTTGGTGTACTTAAGGAAGAAGGTGTTGCATCAAGTAGCATAGAAGTCGAAGCAAGCTTGTGGATATTAGATCATTACCTTCTTGAGAAGCTCCAGAAGGTAAAAACTCTTCACCTTGATGCTTTGATTGCATGGATCTCATTTTTGGTAAGCTTATGTTGTTCTTCTTGTCTCAAAAGCCCCATTTTTATGCATGTATAGTTTTAGACATTTTAAGTTGTCCTTCGAGACTCAAGGAAGGGTCTTAAGCCATAAAAAAATGAGGTCCCTTTAGCTAGTTTGACACCATGCATCTTGTAAAATGTCTTAATGGATTAAGACAATGTGTTAAGGACTTTATGGATGTGTAAACTCATAAAGTTGGAAACTTTATGACCCTAGTATGCCTCTGGACCTTGGATCTGAAGTATGAGCTTAACTATTGAAGTCATTAAGCACTTAATGAAGAATTTGGGGTTGCGAGGTTATGCCCCGCGTACTCAGTCAGCCACCCCGATGGTGGTTTTCTGCAAAGCTTCGTGTACGTTGAGCGTACCTTCAGAGTACGCCCCACATACTCGCATAAATTAGCCCATGTTGAGTTAACTGGGTTGGGTTGACTCGGCTGGGTTGACTTAGTGGGTTTATTGATTTTGACAAGTTGACTTTGAGTTTGACCAAGTTTGACCAAGTTTGACTTTGAGGGTATTTTGGGATTTTGATGGAATTGGTCACTTGGTGGATGTAGGCATTGAGTAGAGAGTTGAGATTCAGAATCGGGCCTTATCAGTTCTTTTCAGCTCGTAAGGTGAGTTTTCCTCACTATACTTTCGGGTCGATGACACCAAGGCCGACCCATTGGTTTGATAACCTGATATTATTGATATGCTTTCTAGTATTGATATGCTAGTCTGGTAGATCTGTAGGACTGCCTATGATACTTTCTATTTATCTGTATATGATATTATTTGTTATATGTCGACATATTGTGCGGGTTAGGTTGAGGTTGTACTGCTCCGTGTTGTAACCAACAAACCCTTGACCAAACCAGATATGAGATGAGGGTCGGGGAGGGCATGCCAGACTCATAATGAGGGATCATGAACATTCCAAATATGAGCTGAGGCCTGGGAAGGGCATTCCATACTCGTACTGAGGGCATAGTGTTATTCAATCCGAGAACTGATCAGGTCGGGGAGCAAGCCAGACATAAGCTGTAGGTCCCAGGGGCAAGTCAGACTTATGTTGTGGGCTCAGGGAGCAAGGCAGACATAAGTTGCGGGCCAAGGGCTAGCCAGACTTATGTTGTGGGCGCAGGGGTAATCTAGTATGTTAGTTGTGGATCCATTGCATGTTGTTATTGTATATGTGTTATTTGTTTGTGTATTGGCATTTTGGGGGAACTCACTAAGCTTTGGGCTTACAGTTTTGGATTATGTTTCAGGTACGTCATAGGATCGCGGGAAGGCAAAGGCATGATTATTCACTTCCTCGAGTTTTGTTTTATGATTTTGGGAAAAACTCTGATAACGATCATGTTTGAAAACTATTTTGTAAACAAGGATGATTTATGGTTTGTTTTAAATGTTTAAATTTTTCATGAATTTTATGGATTTTAGAAGTTGGTATAAGAGCCTTGGTTTGAGTGAATTGGTAGAACACTCGTGTGAGTCCAGTCGCAAACTAATAAAAAAGATTTTTAAAATGATTTTTTTCAAATGGTTTTCAAAATAATCAAGGAGGATGCGATGTGTACGGTCAGCCGGAGTCAGTAAGTAGACCCCAAAATACCATACTATTATTTGATATTGTGATATGTTAGAACAACATGCTAGTGATATGCTAGGGATCTTCAGGATGTTGCATGATAGAATTCCCTGATTATATGATGCCTAATAGCCTAGGGTTCTTCTCTAATGGAATTGACACAAGTACTGTAGTTGCTTAGTGTATGCATCATGGTCATGCATAACTAAGATTCTATAGCCTGAGAATGTTTGGTCTGGCCTTATTCCTTGTTCTAGTTTTATGAAGCGATTAGGTTAAGATCAGATATTCGACTGTCTATAGGGTCCAGTGTTTTGTATGGCTAGCATACACGAGTGTAGAAGGGTTGGTAGATTTTGCATGGATCAGTTGTGTGGGGTCAGCCGGCTAGTTTCGAGATGTTTATCCTTTCCTCTTGGGAGTGGGGATTAAATGTTTTTCTATGCTAGTGAGTATTGTTAGGGTGTTGTGATGATCCTCTGAGACAAATATGGGTTGGTGTGGAAGGTAGTATGGGCTCGTACTACTAAAAGCACAAGACACGTACGTGTAGAAAGGAAGTCACGACCCCTAGGGCTTTGTTGGGAGTTGGTTCCCCTGATATGATATGCATGTTATCTGGTATCTTCCTGGTTTATTTTCAGTATGGTAACTACGTGTCGGTATGAGGCTAGGTCCGGTTCGGGATCAGGAGCTGGTAGTCAAGGTGGGTCAGTTGTGTTGGATGACAGGATCTGGGAGATCCTACAAGAGGAGGTTGTTGCTTTTTTCCAAGCTCAGTTTCCAGAGATGTTTCTGTCTATTAAGACCGTCATGATTGTGTACTTTGATGAGTTCTATGTTCCTTTGTCTAAGACTGTTGCTGCTGCAGCCGTTGTGGTTGCAGGGGTTGGATCGGGTCAGGTTTTTCAGTATCAGGACTTCAACAATATGAAGCCCCCAACTTTCGATGGATTTCAAGGCCCGATCATTGCCATGGGGTGGCTATATGATGTGGTGGGGTGTTTTTTCACTTGTTCTTGCGCAGATGGCCAGAAGGTCAGGTGCGCTCTGAACCTTCTGAGGATCGGAGCAAAGGATATGTGGAGGCTTGCTACTAGTTCATATTCAGCTGGACAAGGAGCTGTTGTGTCTTGGGAGCAGTTCTCGGAGATGTTCTGCTCTCGATATGTGTCACTGGTGGAGCGTGACAGGTTGGCCTAGGACTACCTGGATTTGAGGCTAGGGACTGAGACGGTGACGAAGATCACCAAGATGTTCATAGAGAGGGCAATGCTTTATCCTCAGTTTGTTGCATCTGAGCAGGCTCAGATGATCCGTTACTTGAGCATGCTCAAGACAGAGATCAGAAGGTTTGTTTCCACCCAGTGTTATGGTTCTTTGTTTGAGATGCAGGAGGCTGCCAGACGGTGTGAGATTGAGATTGATTTACAGATGAGGGAGCAGAGGTCGGGCCCGACACAGTCGCAGCCTGTGCCAAAGCAGTTTAAGACCGCTGATGTTAGATCTGGGGTCCGGAAGGGCCGCACTTGGGGGAAGTGCGGCAAGGTGCATGAGGGTGCTTTCCAATCATCTTCTGGGTGCCACAATTGTGGCCGGCTGGACCATATGACGAGGGATTGCCGCCAACAGGACCCAACACTCGGTTCTAGGATTTTTTTATCATTGTGAGCAGGTTGGCCATGTGAAGGTCCATTGTACTTTGCTTGCTGCTAGGCCGGCATAGGCTTCAGCGATGGCTACTTTAAGGATCATTGATGGGAGTCAGGGCAGGGTAGAGCCCCCGAGGGCTCGAGGTCGCGCTTTCCAGCTCACTGTCGAGGAGGCCAGAGCAGCTCTAGATGTTGTAACTGGTATGTTTCATTGATTATGTTTTATGTTATGCTTATCTATTTTCCTCTATTAGGTACGTTCCTAGTGAACTCTTTGCCTGCTCTAGTGTTGTTTGATATGCCCATTGGGGAGTTAGAGTGTCCATTGCGAGTTTCTATCGCCAACGAACATGAGGTTGCTGCATCATTAGTATATTACGGTTGTATTCTGGAGATCTTTAGGGTGCCTTATCCGATCGATTTGATCCTTATCCCCATGGGGGATGTTTGCGTGATTGTGGGTATGGATTGGCTGAGCCATTTTTTGCTATGATTGATTGCGAGGGCCAGCACATGGTAGTTCAAACCCCAAGTGGGGGAGAACTGGTTATCTATGGAGAGGGCACCAGGATGGGTTCAAGGTTTTGTTCTGGAGCCAGAGCTCGGCAATATATTGTGCATATGTGTGCATGTTATTTAGATTATGTAGTGGATACACGTGTTGGGAATCAGGTTTCAGTTTCATAGGTCTCCATTGTCAGGGAGTTTGCCAATATGTTTCCGGAGGAGTTATCTGGTGTGCCTCCTGAGAGGCAGGTCGAGTTCAGGATTGATCTTGTTACAGGTGTGACCCCGATTGCCAAGGCGCTCTACCGCTTGGAAATTCCTGAGAGATACATGAGTTTTCATCTCAGCTGTAGGAGCTTCTAGGCAAGAAGTTCATCAGACCGAATAGTTCTCCATAGGGAGTGCTGATTTTGTTCGTCAAGAAGAAGGATGGTTCACACCGGATGTGCATTGATTACTGAGAGTTGAACAAACTAACGGTGACTAAACGTTATCCCCTTCTGCGGATGGATGACCTCTTTGATCAGTTGTAGGGTGCATCTTAGTTCTCTAAGATAGATATGAGGTCCGTGTATCATCAGGTCAGGGCGAGAGAGGACGACATGGAGAATACCGCGTTCTCGACTCGTTATGGGCATTACGAGTTCGTGCTGATGCTATTTGGGCTCACCAATGCGCTTGCAATATTTATTGACTTTATAAATCGAGTATGCATGCCAATGCTCGATGGTCCGATTATTGTGTTCATTAGTGATATCTTGGTATATTCCAAGGCCAGAGAGCAGCATGAGGAGCATCTTCATGAGCTTCTGGGGTTTTAAGGCGAGAACGGAAATATGCTAAGTTCTCAAAGTGTGAGTTTTGGTTACGAGAGGTTCAGTTCCTTGGACACCTCATTAACCAAGATGGGATATTAGTCGATGCCGCCAAGATCGAGGCTATGATGTAGTGGGAGGTTCCGAAATCTCCTTCTGATATCAGGAGTTTCTTGGGTTTAGCAGGGTACTATCAGATATTCATTCAGGATTTCTCCTAGATTGTTGTACCCTTCACTCATCTGATGAGGAAGGGGGTGGATTTCCGATGGGGCCATGAGCAGCAACCAACATTTGAAAACCTTCGGCAGAGATTATGTGAGCCTCGGTTTTGACCCTCCCAGAGGGAATTGAGGATTTTATGGTATTCTATGATGCATCCATCGCTGGTTTGGGGGAGGTCATAATGCAGAGAGGACGGGTGATAGCTTGTTCTTCATGGTAGTTAAAGCCGCGTGAGACGTGATATCCCATGCATGACCTAGAGTTAGGGGCAGTGGTTTTTGCCATCAAGATTTGAAGGCATTATATTCATGGGGTCTGGTGTACTATCTAACGGATCACAAGAGTTTGAGGCACATTATGGATCAGCCAAACCTGAACATGAGGCAAAGCAGGTGGCTGGATGTAGTCAAGGATTATGAGTGCGAGATCCTTTATCGTTCGGGGCCACCAAGATGTATCGAGATCTGAGATTGAGCAATTGGTGGTCGTGTATGAAGAAGGAGATCACCTAGTATGTGGAGAGGTGCATGACTTGCAGGATGGTCAAGGCTGAACAACAGAGGCCACATGGCAAGCTACATCCTCTAGAGGTTCCCATGTGGAAATGGGAGCAGATTTCAATGGATTTCATCACCAAGTTGCAAAAGAAGGAAAAGGGTTTTGATGTTATTTGGGTCATCGTGGATCGATTGACGAAGAGGGCCCACTTCCTAGCAGTTTGGGAGAGTTCTTCGGCCAAGAAGTTGGCTGATGTGTATGTTTGTGAGATCGTTGCTTGCCATGGATTCCGGTCTCCAGTGTTTCAGGACGTGATGTTCGATTTAACTCCTGTTTTTGGTAGAAGTTCCATGAGGAACTGGGAACGTGGTTGCACTTCAACACAACTTATCATCTGCAGACCAACAACCAGAGTGAGCAGATGATACCGGCCCTTGAGGATATGTTGCGGGCCTGTGTCATCGATTTTGGTGGGAGTTGGGACTCCTACCTACCTCTTGCGGTGTTCTCCTATAACAACAGTTATCACTCCAACATTGGTGCTCAGTCTTTTGAGCTCTTGTATGGACGGAGATGTCGTACACCGGTTTGTTGGGGCGAGTTTGTTCACAGGGTTATGGGGCAGACCGAAGTGGTCCTTCAGACCACGAAGATGATTCAGCAGATCGGGCATAGATTGCAGACTGCTCAGAGTCGTCAAAAGAGCTATGCTAACCGGCGCCGATCTGACTTGGAGTTGCAGGTCAGCGACATGGTGTTATTGAAGGTCTCACCTTGGGAAGGTGTGATTTGGTTCAGGAATAGGGGGAAGTTGGGTCCCCGGTATATTGGTCCAATTTGAGTGATTTCTAGGGTTGGCAAGGTTGCTTACAGATTGGATCTTCCTGAGGAGCTCAGTCAGATTCACAACACTTTCCATGTTTCATAGCTACGATAGTGCGCATTGGATGATGATGCGGTGGTTTCCTTGGATGATATTCACGTTGATGAGCGCTTGAACTTTATTGAGAGGCCAGTAGCTATTCTGGAAAGGAAGGTAAAGGTTTTGCTTAGCAAGGAAGTACCTTTGGTTAAAGTATGATGGCAACATCAGAGGGGCTTGGAGTGGACCTGGGAGCCGGAGGCTGGGATGTGGGAGCATTATCTGGATTTTTTCTCTACAGCAGACTTTGAGGATGAAGTCTAGTTCAAGTCGGGGAGAGTTGTAACACCCCGATTTTCAGGTATTTTCAAATTCATCCCTTGGTTTTAATTTATGACAGTTTGGTCCTTGTACTTGAAAAGAAGTAGCCATAAGAAGCCCTAGTGTCAAGATTGTAATATTGGGGCAGGAGGAGCACACTAAGCATACATGTGAGTATGATAAGCATACTATTGCACGCCCTAGTACGTTGGGCGTAATCGTGTCCTAAAGAAACCCTAAGTTTTAGGGTTTGTAGGGTATTTAAGCATCCTTATGGCTCATTTATCCCCACCTTTTCAGCCTCCAAAGCCTTAGAGTCGTCCCTTGAAAAACCCTAGTCCCTAAAGAGTGTGTTTGAGCTAAAGAAAGCATGTTTTGGTGTACTTAAGGAAGAAGGTAAAAAGTCTTCACCTTGATGCTTTGATTGCTTGGATATGTGTTCTTCTTGTCTCAAAAGTCCCATGTTTATGCATGTTTAGTTTTAGACGTTTTAAGTTGTCCTTCTAAACCCAAGGAAGGATCTTAAGCCATAAAAATAAGGCCCCTTTAGCTAGTTTGGCTCCATGCATCTTGTAAAATGTCTTAATGGATTAAGACCATGTGTTAAGGACTTTATGGACGTGTAAAGTCATAAAGTTGGAAACTTTATGACCCTAGTATGCCTCTCGACCTCGGATTTGAAGTATGAGCTTAACTATTGAATCCATTAAGCACTTAATGAAGAATTTGGGATTGTGAGGGTACGCCTCGCGTAGCTTGGTGTATGCCCCGCGTACCCGGTCAGCCACCCCGATGGTGGTTTTCTGCAAAGCTTCGTGTACGCTGAGCGTACCTCCAAAGTACGCCCCACGTACTCACATGGGTCAGCCCTTGTTGAGTTAAATCGGTTGGGTTGACTCATTGGGTTTATTGATTTTGACCATTTGACTTTGAGTTTGACTAAGTTTGACTTTGAGGGTATTTTGGGATTTTGATGGAATTGGTCACTTGGTGGATGTAGGAATTGAGTAGAGAGCTGAGATTTGGAGTCGGACCTTATTAGTTATGTTCAGCTTATGAGGTGAGTTTTCCTCACTATACTTTCGAGTCGAAGGCACCAAGGCCGGCCCATTGGTTCGACAACCTGATATTGTTGATATGTTGAGTATGGAATACATATGCATTCTAATTTTCATATGCTAGTCTGGTAGATCTGTAGGACTACCTGTGATACTGTATTTCTATTTGTATATGATATATTTGTTATATGTCAACATATTGTGTGTGTTGGGTTAAGGTTGTACTGCTCCGTTCTATAGCCAAAAAATCCTGGAGCAAACCAGATATGAGCTGATAGCCGGGGAGGGCATGTCATACTCATACTGAGGGCTCATGAGCATTCCAGATACGAGCTAAGGGTCGAGAAGGGCATGCCAGAGTCATACTATGGGCTTAGTGGTATTCAGTCTGAGGATTGATCAGGTCGGGGAGCAAGCCAGATATAAAATGTGGACCCCAGGGGCAAGCCACACTTATGTTGTGGCCTCAGGGAGCAAGCCATACATAAACTATGGTCCAAGGGCAAACCTGACTTATGTTGTGGGCTCAGGGGTAATCCAATCTGTTAGTTATGGACCCATTGCATGTTGTTATTGTATATGTGCTAATTGTTTGTGTATTGGTATTTTGGGGGAACTCACTAAGCTTTGGGCTTACAGTTTTAGATTATGTTTCAGGTACCTCAGAGGATCGCGAGAAGGCGAAGGTGTGATCGTACACCTCCTCGAGTTTTTTTTTTTTATGATTTTGGGAAAAACTCTAATAACGATCATGTTTGAAAGTTATTTTGTAAACAAGGATGAATTATGGTTTGTTTTAAAAGTTTAAAATTTTTCATGAATTTTATGGATGTTACACATTAGATTGATTAGGTCAGGTTTGGGAATACTTGGTGAGACATATAGGGTTTTCAATTCCACAATACTATTATGATGATAACCCATATTTAATAAACCCGCAAAACCAACTGTTACCAACAATATATCATTTAACATAGATATCCATAAGAAAATCTACCCCATCCTATCGATTCTCACATACTAATCCTATAACATTGATCTTGTGATCTAACATAATGGATCACTATAAGCAATGAGTAGATTTTTCTACTTCGGGGATTCCTCGGAGGTAGAAATCAATAAAGGCAACCATGAGGGGGGATGGAGTAAATATACCTATGGGAATGGACACCCATTAGGTTTCACAATATATTTGTGGGTTATAAATCCACATTAAGAACATAATTCATGAGACTTGTCTAGAGCAGTCAAGTGTTGTCATCTTATTCTAGCAGATGACAAAACATACCTAAATTGTTGCCTGATATAGACCCATCATTTATGGCTATTCAAAAATAGTAGGAATACTAGTGTTGTACTCTGGTATGTAACCCATACCCTGACACACAACAACGTCATATAACAGAGCTCAACCCTCTGTTCCAACCTCGCACACATCTCAGTATAAAACAACCCAATATCCAACTTATTAAAACTAATAATTATTTTCAAGTCTTAGTTTATAACTAGGCATGACTACTAAACCCATAAGCAATCTCCAACACAAATTTTCTGTTTATGTAATATCGTTACAATATGTGGTATAACTAAACACTTGTTCGGCTTCCTTTTGAACTAAATATCCTTGACAAACCTTAGTTTGTAATTAGACCGAATCACAATGCTTGTAATTTCCTTTTAATATAGCTTTCCTAGCCATGCAATACTACATTGTATGACTATACCTTTATTCAACTTATTTGGTACTAAACATCCTTTATATGTCTTAGTTTAAAACCTAGACAAGACTACAATCCCTAAAATCAACTTTCAGTACCAACCCTATTTTAGACAACACTGTCATAACTCAGTGTAAATATATTTATCATAGAGTATTAGGTATATAATATATGTTAATCTTTTATATAATAATACTTCCATTAAGATTATCATGTAATAATACTATATATATACTTTAGTATTCACTCGTATTTATAGAGTTATATTAATAAATTCTCAGATTCATCATTAATCCCAACAAAATACTAAGTTCATTCAGATAAAGAATGACCAGGTAAGATCACCCTGAAGGTAGGATCTGTTTGGTTAAAAGATATATAGTTTGGAAATTCCACTTTAAAACCTCACATATCTAGCCTACACATCACTCCTGTAAGTAGATCGATCAATATAACGACTGATAATACTAATAAATCTTATTTGTAAGTTCATAATGTGACATCCCCTATTTTCCATAACCAAAAAAACTCTTCTTTACGCTTTGAAACACCTTAACATCTTTGTTTGCAAAAAATCCCAGTATAATAAATAATTTAGCGGAAACTGTTTCTTTTTATTAAAATTATATGAGCACTACATTAATCCTATGGTGTACATGAAAACCCTAAAGCTTTGGATCTAGTTTGTCTAATGAACATGCAATAATCATCCAAATCCATAAACCCTAGATCTAGCATATGTATATCGAAATTAACATGTAAGAACAGATATAGATGAATACCTCTTATAGAATGGCTTGAATCTCATATCCTTGGAGCTTAGAGTCACAAATGTCACTCCTCTAATGGTTTACAAACACCATAAGCAAGAGGATGATATTGAAAGAGAATAGGAGCACCAAAACCGTCCAAAATCTATACCAGAAGACTTAGCTCCGTTTTTGGGATCCCTAGGGGTCTATTTATACTTGTGTGGGTTGCTAGGGTTTCAGAAGAAACCATAATTCTCTACTTAGCCCTTCAGCAACCCATGGAACCTTTCTAGAAGGCCCTTGGATGAAAATCATATGGGCTTCCCATAGATTTCGTCCAACTCCCTTCCCTTTAGGAATCCATAACCCACAATGCAATTATCATATAATTACAATATTAATCCCCCATGTCTAATTAATCTATTTTGGCCACAAATTTAATTTCTTAATTAATTCTTGTCCAATATTAATTAAACTCTATGATTTCTCTATTAATATATTATTCATATAATATATTAATAAACCATAATTAACCTCTTTCTTCATAAATAATCTTATCTAGTTGCTTTGATGAAGGCAACCCAAAAGGACCATGCATAACTGGGTCAAATACTTACCAAATATAGTTATTGGCTTAGACAGTAATCCAATTAATGGACCATATGGATATAATTTGGAATAAATAGGATTCTATTTAGAATAGATAGTCATATGGCAATTATGTTTCCATAATGGGAGTTGGATATTAAGAATCTTTGTGTGAGTTAGAAACTTTAATGCAAGAAGGATATTCAAGGAATACTCCTTGAATGTGAGACTTCAATTATAGGGAATTGTCTTGTAACATTCTCAATTGGAATACTTTGTAATATCATTGGCCAAGTCTCTGTGACTTTTGTGCCTAGACATTACAAAAGGATCATTGCATGTAAGTTTAGACTCGAACATATTCTAGTAGTGGTAAGAATTTTGTATTCTTACAATAAGGATTAGTGAATTGTGAAATGAGGATCATTGGAAATGTGTTCAATTGATTTATTCAACAAGGTAAGGACCATAGGCGAACATAGTGTGCATGCTTGGAGCATGGGATAACTGTTGTTTTAGTTCAAGTATTAAGTTGATTAATCGAAACATTATACAATGAATAATCTGTAATCAATACGGTTGAGTCCATATTGGGTTGGATTATTCTTGTGTTTCACTTTGCATGTTTTGACTTCCCGAATAATAAGATTATTCAAACAGCCACAATCAATCATACTTTGGAAGTAAGTAATGATGTAAGACTATCATGAATCCGACTGTAGATTGTCTAAGCGTTTAGACATAACACAAGTTTGCTACAGTGTTCATGAGTACTCCTGTAATAAGATTTGAATATTGGATTAAACCCACGCTCATTTGAATCACTTCGTCGATTTTATCACGAGTGATTGTGAGATGATAATATCTTATATTCATGAAACAGAGAGATATGATTTGTAGTGTGCAATTCGGTTTCACATTGATGATACGTAAACACACCAGTAAATTGGTGTTATAAAACGTATTATTGTGTGTGATTTGATGAGTAGATTGAGCAGCATATGAGTCAAAGTTTATCCGTTCCTTTTACCCAATGTAGGATAAAAGCAATATTTGTGGGCCCTCGATGATTTAGTGATGACACCCTAAGTGGTTGGCCATGCTTGGACTAAATTGATGTGTTCAATTATAGTCTGTTGTCAATTTTCATAAATCGGAAGTCGGGAAACAACACATGGACAGAGAGAATGATTATAATCCATGTCTTAGTCCATACGACATCTTGAAGAATGAAGGAATATATGATCCCTTATATAAGGATGCATTACTGATAATATCAATGTTCAACAACGGCTTTTGAGAGCTACGATTGCTAATCGGATTCTGAAGTTGTACTTGAAATAATAGTTATTAGACTTATCCAAGTGGGAGACTGTTGGATTAGGTGTCTAAGCCCATAACTATGATTGGTATGTACTTGACCCGATAGTAGCATGGTCCTTTTGGGTTGCCTTCACCAGAACAATTTGATAGGATGAATATTTAAGAAAGAGGTTATCTGTGATTTATTAATATATTATAAGAATAATATATTAATTGAGAAATCATATTATTTAATTGGTATTGATCAAGAATTAATTTGGAATTAATTTAGTGATCAAAAGAGACTGATTAAATTAACGGGGACTAATTAAGTAAATCAGTAATACATATAGTTTGGGCTAATGCATGTTGATGAGGATGGACTAATTTTATGTGGTAGTCCATAAAGAGTTAGTGCAAATTATTGGATTAAAGGCCCAAGGAAGTGAATTAGGGTTTACAAGTGAAACACTAGGAATTCCACACTATAAATGTAACCCCTGGTATCACCAAAAAGGTCCTAAGAGTTCAAAGAAGAACCCTAGCCAGTTTTTGTGTGCCTCCTAGACTCTCTCTCATTATCCTCCATTTGCTTATGGTGTTTGTGACACATTAGAGGCATCAAACTTGAGGTGCTAAGATCTTAAAAGGCCAACTTCTACAAGCTACAATAAGAGGTAATCATCTAACTTGTTTTTATGATTCAAATATCAAATTTGTATGCTAGTTAGGCTTCATGCTTTGGAAAAAGAATATTGCATGTATAAATAGAGAAAACTTAGATCCAAATCATTAGGGTTATATGGACACCATAGAGACGTTACAGTGCAAAAAACCCACCGATGGACTTTTAGTCATAACTTTTAAGTCATAAACTTGACTTTTATCAAAGACTATTGCTCCTTTATAAATTGGGTAGTAAACGCAAAACACGATGAGTTCTTTACTTTGGCTATAACACAGACTGAATGGCCACATTCTAATAACCTTCCATTACATGATGCAATGGGTATACGACGAACTAAACTCTTGCCCCAACAAAAGACATTAACATGGAAGATACCTTCCATCTTGTGTTAAAAACATGGTCTTTCCTATTTAGGTCAAGGAAGAATAACCTACAACCATATCATAGCATGTAACATCTCTGGCTACTGGCTACTCATCCCTAACGAAGGCTACAATACTTATGTCGATCACTTTGATCATCTTCCTCTTCAATCTCCCGGCTAAAGTTGGTCACTACACATGACATGGTCCTCTGAAACAATCCACTCACATGGATTTATATAATTCAGACTCGATACTTCATGACCACTCGAGTCTGCATCAAAACTACTTTCCTAGGCATCACCATAACGTAGGTAATAACAGAAACAAACAAAACAAAATCAACCAACAGTGTCTTAGTAACCTTGCGACTTCTGTTGATCCAAGTATGAATCTTGTGCTTTCGGTAGTACAGGCCTATACTGCCATTCACACCTATGTATACTCGTCCCAATAATTGCCTCATAGTTCCCCAGTCACTATACACAATAACCACAAAAAAAATTTAACATATAAATGTGTCCAAATAAGCATATATAACAATTTTCATTAGACTCTACTAGGAATTTTGCTTCTCTATCAAGCACCTATTAAAGCTTCCTAGACTCACCTTCTAGGATCTTTCCTGCTTTACAACAATCTTCTAAGGCTTATATGATATAGATTCATAAAAAAAACTTTATCGTTTAAGTCTTTATTCGAAAGACAATGTAAATTCAGCAACAATTCTACTTTCAATCTCCCGACATTAACATTTCTCCTTGTGTAATACTATTGATGTATCGTCTCTTCAACTAAATATTTTAACTTTACTAAATGAGTAAGTTATTTAGCACTTCATAGACCAATAACTAATTTCACCATCCTAGTCATGTATGTCAAAATCCTGACTACGTACCGATTAATCTCTGATTAATCCCTAGGCGCTACTCGATTGACTAGAGGGCGCCTAGTGATTAATCCCTTCATACATAATGAGTGAAGCAGTAGAAAACGATGAAATTTTAATACTTTAAAGAAGTTTTATCTCAATAGAAACCATTAAAGGTATGGTTAGTGTTGTATTAATCATATTAACCTATATTGTTATAATATTAGTGATATTTATGAGCTTTGATATGATATTAGTCATATCTAGTTTTCTAAAATTCCACAAATTAGCAATTAATGGTCCCCAATTAATCCCTACCTAGCCGATTAATCATTTAACCCCAGTCCACCTACTAGCTAACGTCGAGCGTTCTTTACAACGTTGCTTATTAGTTGGTATTTTTACTCAAAGTACAACTGATAGTTTTCTAGGTGTTATCCCAAGGAAATGAAAGGAGGACAATTCTACCGATTAAAAAGTAAATCATATCAAGTAAGATTTAATTCATCCTTTATTGTCATTAAGACTTTAGATAGTTCTTACCTATTTGTATCTTAACTTTATATTTGAAAGCTCCAACCAAGATTTCACAATTATGCTTTACCGATATAATTATAACTACTATAATTGTTAATAAAGTTGATTTGGTATCTTATGCTAAATCGTAGACATTCATTAGAAAGGAAGTCATACATCACAATGTATAGTCCCTTAATAATCTATATTCTCTACTACCTAGTTAAAATATCATTATGAATCTTTTATATATAAATAAGATTTACATATTTCAAATAAACTACATTATTTTCCTTTAAATATCTATTTCTTGAAGTTGCAATATGTGAATGTAATTTATATAATAAATATAACAATTTCAAATTTGAGTTTGATTCAAAACAAGTTTAACTCAAAAGTATTTTTAATATATAACACTTTATTTATAAACAATGATATTTACTTTATAATTCTTAGCAAGAGATCTAGTCTCATAAAAAAGAACTTTAATCATTTCTGAATATGAAGGTGATCGTTATGAAAAAATAATTTAAGCAAATGGTCAATCATTCATAAATTAACTGAGACATATATTTAGACAAACTAAAATAAAACATACATTGTTCCATAACAAACATTATTTTATATTACAAGTAATTTATGTTCTAAGCATAAATATTAAACTAAACTCCGAGAGTGTAGTTCAAACTTGATTGTGCTCAGTTGGCTACTCTTCTATAAATATATGCAAGCCATTTACAAATATTAGATCAACATTTAAGCACCAAGTACTTACGTGTTATACGAAAAGTATAAGTTCTATCTAGTAGATACCTAAAGTAATAGTCTCGTTTAAACTTTCTTTCCAGATAAGAGGAACATTTCCTCTGCTATTGTCCAATTTCTCCACAAAAGAAACAAGATCCCTCTATGTGGGCCTTACTGGATTTCTTAGGCTTAAAGGTGTGTAATCTAATAAAACATAGGCCTCTTAGATGACATTACTCTTTTAGTCTTGCAGTATTCCATTGTTTGAACTAGTTTAAAACAACATATCACTATATTTATTGGAATGTTGCTTAACCTGTTATATCAACATATATACAACTATATTATCCAAGATTTCCTGGAAGTCAGGAATAACTACTCCTAGATGTTCAGAAGCATCTTTAGCATCACAATGATGCCTTTACTAGGTATCATGTTCAGGTTTATTGCTTAACACAAGTTTTTTAGGACTAAGTGTATACAATTTCACATCTCTCGTTAGATTTTCTCTCAATACATGTGTCACACCCAGAAAACCAAAGGCGGAAACATTTCCGGGACGGACTCCACGTTGAGTATCAAATCCAATGTACATAGTAAAACAGTAAACACAAAACATTACATTACATAGAATTGTTTACATCTGTTTGAAAGAAAAGTTATACAAGTGTTATATACATATATCATATAAACAAAAGCAAAGACGAGTCTTCGGAACGCTCCGTCTTCTCCAAAAGATGGCGGTGTACCTGTCTAAGGCTGACCTGAGAATACAAGCAGTTTGAAAATCAGCATAAAGCTGGTGAATTCATAAGCGGTTTAGTTTTGAAAAGAACGAGTTTCCTTTGTTTTCTGAAAAAGTTGTTATCCAAGAAAATCCCATATTTTCTTATGAAAACAGTTTAGTTATCTTTTGTTACCAATTCGAAAACGGTTTGTTATGTCATTCCAGGAAAATCCCATATTTTCCTAATAGTTTAGTTATTCATTTGTTACTTTATTTGTTTATGAGTTGTTATGCTATCCCAGGAAAATCCCATATTTTCCTATGTGTTGAGGTTGGTTCTTAGGTTTGATTTCGAAGTACTAGTAATTACCATACTTGTAGTATTAGTTAAGTATTCTAATATCTTAGTTATCCTACATTCGAATGTCTATTATCTACTAACTTAGTTGTATTTTCGAATATTTGGATTCACTCAAAAAGGTACATTACAGTATTTTCGATGTTCTGGTGATTTCCAAAAGAGTACATTAGACGTATTTTCGAATCTCTGGCGACATTCTAAGGCGGATGTATTCGAAACTCAGTAGAGGTCCAGAGGCGTACTTTTGAATTAATTTCGAAACTCTGGTGACACTCAAGGCGTACATAAACAGTATATTCGAATTCTTGGCGTCATCCAAAGGCGTTATTTCGTATTCGTATTCGTATTCCTATTTCTATTCGTATTCATACTATCCTATTGGTTATATTCATATTCGTATTCTTATTCGCATTCGTATTCGTACTATCCTATTGGTTATATTTATATTCGTATTCGTATTCGTACTGTTCTATTGGTTATATTCGTATTCGTATTCGCATTCGTATTCGTACTATCCTATTGGTTATATTTGTATTCGTATTCGTATTCGCATTCGTATTCGTACTATCCTATTGGTTATATTCGTATTCGTACTATTCTATTGGTTATATTCGTATTCGTATTCGTACTATCCTATTGGTTATATTCGTTTTCGTATTCGTATTCGTATTCGCATTCGTATTCGTACTAATCTTAGTTTTATGTTTAGTATGATTTCTTTTGCAAAATGTAATATAGTTTATAACAATTTTTAAAGAAATTTGAATTTAGTCTAACAGTTTACCCTGCAATTCGAACCATTAGTTATCACGATTTTCGATATTAGAAACATACATGAAATAAAACATTTGAGCTGAAAATAAGTTTAAGTACAAGATTTCCTTGTACTTTTTCTTGTATTCCCCCCCCCCCCCCCCCCCCCCGAAAACATTTGAAAAACACGGAAAAAGGGTAGGGGTATGAACTCACCGGTTGAGGAACGCGTCAGTTTGGATCCTAAACGTCAGTTCTGGGTTCGCAAACGCACAAGATTCCTATGTATTATGAAAAGATACACATTTGTATCTAATTAGGACTTGATTAATTTATTTGTTAGGGACATACACTTCTAGTTGCAGAAACACTCCATTACAAGTGTTTGGAAGGACCCGGGTGGCATTTGAGGACACATAAGTCTTGGATATGGAGTTTACTCTTCAAGAGTAAACTCTTAGGAGTGTTTTCGGCCCTAATGACATATTCCCCATGAGTTTACGGCCGTAAACTCGTGGTGGGGTACTTTATGATGTTAAATGTCCTTATATCACTTGGGAAAATTAATTAGGATTAAATCTAAGGCCTTGGAATGGATTAAACTTCACTTATGGACCATTCATTGGAGTTTACGGCAGTAAACATCGAGGTTACGGCCGTAAACTCCCCCACTCTCAATCGTTGATGTTTTGTTGGTCCTTAATTAATCATATGTGATTCCAAATAATTATACAAGCCTTGTATGGAATTAAGGGTGTCTTTTGACATAAGTTTAGGAGTTTACGGACCATTACCCCATCTCATGGCCGTGAACTCCTTAGGGGGGTGTTCTAACATGTTTTAAGGTCCTTAACTTGATTGTGGTTACTTCTAGAATTTATCCCAAGGCTTATGGTGTGTTTAAGTGGCATCTTAACACATTAGAAGGAGTTTACTCCCCATGGAGATGAGTTTACGGCCCAAGCATGTTCTTAGGCAGTAAACTCATGTTTACTCCTCTAAATTGATGTTCAAGGTGTTCCAAGTCTAGTTCCATAATTCTACAAGTCATATCTAAGCCTCAATGGTGTTTTGGAAGGGTTTAAAGGCTTAAATACCCCCCCTTTATATGTGTTTACGGCCCAAGCATGTTCCAGGGCCATAAACACATGAACAAGGTCCTAAATCATGATTTAAACTCGAATTTGAATGCTAAGGATGATATACTAGGAGTTAGGGAAGGTACCTTGATGATTAGAAGCCTTAAATTGATGATTTTGGACCCTTAAACATGATTTGAGGAGAGAGGTTAGAGAGAGAGAGTAGAGAGAGAGAAAAAGCTTCAAATGAATAAACCCCTTTAAATAGGTTCTATGATTTGGACACGGTGGAATTCTACCCGATACCGACATTAAACGGGGCTTTTGGTCGCACCCGATTAAGTTTTTGTAATCCGGCGGGATAGAATTTAGAAATTTCAAATTAATGATTTTGGGCATATTTTCATGAGTTTCGAATGGATTTGAACACTCGTGAGATTAAAATAAACTTATAAGTTTATATAACTTAGCCCAAAAACGAAAACGGGACGAATCGATAAAGGCGGATTTTACGGGCGAAACGGGTTAGGTATCATTTATCCCACTAGTTTATATAACTTGGTTATAGAAATCGCGAATACACCCTGACCATCAAAAGGTAACACTAAGCGGTTAGGTATCATTTATCCCACTAGTGGATACAAGAGATGTGAGAGTGTTCTTCAAAATGGATTTCATAGATTTGAGGTTTGGAAGGGTCTTTTAATGTTTTATAATTCTAGTTTTAAAAACATATGATCTCATGGTTATTACATGCATATAATAATCCATGGTACCAATTTTCAAAAGAAAATCATTAAAGGTTCTAGATAAAGCTAGTTTTTATATAATTTTAACGCGATTCAATTTTAAGGTATTAAGTTTGAGTTTAAGCGTATTTGAACCTTTTATATTTTTAATAAAACTTCTTTTTATTACTTATATATTTAGAGTTTGTATAAGTTACAAAAATCACCATTTTAAAACTTAAAATTTGAGTATTTCAAAATTTTCCGTTATTAGCATTTTTATAAAACCGAATTTTAATTTAAAACAATAATTTGTTACATCTTATGTTCACAATATAATTTTTGAAAACCAAACTCCATGTGATGTTTATTTTGTCCAAATTTATTTTAGCATGTTTCAAGCTAATTTATCAACCACACATAATAATTGCATAAAATAAACAATACAAACATGCATAAAATATATGTGCATAAAGATAACCAACTAATGATATTTTTGTGATCCAACACAAAAGATGCCAAGTCCATTTCTAAAGGAACCAAAAATATTCTTGTAATGTTGTTGTAGAAGCTCCCACTTGAGAAAACACTCATTGCTTGCAAAAGTTTGGAAAATCTTCTTGAAGGTAAAAATTCAGCAAATATCGCTAAAAGTCCAACAACCCTTAAGAATCAGCTTTAGTGACACTTCTCACAAACTGTCACTAACTTCACAACATGCTTCTAACTTCGAAAATTACATTTCTATCTTCAAAAAGGCTCCAACTTCATTTCTTGTTATATTTTTGTACAAATAAATTGTTTCTAAAAACTAATCTATTACTTACAAAAATAAACCAAGAAAACTAATCTATTTAATTTATTTCATACTATATGAATAAATAAATTACTACAACTATTTTTATAACAAAAACAACAAACACAACAACACAACAACATGAAAAAACATTGGTCATTGGCTAGTTTATGAACATCATACATATCAACATACACATAAAAACAACATTTGTTTTTATAAGACAACTTTAAATGAGAAAAGATGCATGAAAATTTTTGTCACAAAAACAATTATAAAGTTGTCATAGAAAATATGTATGAACTCATTTTCTTACAAAAACAAGTTATCCATATTTTCCAAAAACTAATATTTCCAAAAATCATAAAATCTAAGTCAACTTGCAACCTCGCTCTGATACCAATTGTTGGGTTTTTATTCAAAAATTAGTTTCAAAAACAAGAGATTTTAGCAACGGAAGACTTTATATTTTTGAAAAATTATAAACAAGTTATAACCAACCATGGATCTTCTTACAAAAGCTTGGAAAAAAACAATCACTAAAGACGATGATGTAGAAATAACAACTTTTGTAGTTCTTTGGGTCCTCTTGGGAGGCTTGGAAGTTGATGGAGAATGTGGAACTTTTAAGACACCAACAAGAAATCAACTTGATGTAGATGCTATTCCATAAACTCTTAACTCTTAAGCTTGAAGTTCATAACCAATATGTACGTCAAGATAACAAAAGAAAGCAAGTGATCTTCAAGAGATGAACCAAAAGTGTGTGAGAGTGTGAATGCATTCACATTTACGGTTTTCTCTCATAAAAGGGAGAGGAAATGCAAGCCTAAAGTCTTAAAGCATAAAGAAAGGTTCTTCACCACAAGGTATTAAGAATTTTGACCAAACCATGTCCCTATGTGATGAGCATCTACAAACATGCCTTCTTAGACTTGATTTATTTTGATTAAACAACTAGAGAAGCCATGTTTTTCTTGTCTTTTCCTAGCCACGTTTTTTATAACAAAAAGGAGAGAAGAGTTTATAAATTTATAGAGTTTATGAAATATAAACTCTAACCTTTTGGTAAAAGTCAAAAGTCCTTATAGTCCAAAATGTTGTACATGACTGAATAAATCATACCTTATGATATATTATGCTACTTGCCATTGAAAATAAATATGTATATGAAATAAATAATTTCCAAGCATGATCCATTAGTATCATATGTTAATTAGCAATATCACTTTAATATGATTCGTTAGCATGCTAAATCTTTCAGTGTTTATTTATTGTTGGTGTAACCCTATATGACCATATGTTATTAACAATATCATTCTAAAATTAGTATTGAGCATGTAGGTCCAAAATATATCTCATCTGTTATCATTTTAGATGATGGGGACATGAAATGTGTATAAATTCTAGTTTATTCAAAAAAAAGGTTTCTAAAACGACAAAATTGACAACGGAAGCATTATAGAGTTTGAATAACATAAAACAAATTTAATACCACTAGTGATCATTTTGCATGAACATGAAAGATTAAAACTACCATAAAAGTATTAAGAAGTTACAGCCTTAAAGAATTTGAATCCTCTTGGGAGGTTGGAAGTTGATGGAGTATGACAAGAACCTAAAGCAGAATTCCTCAAGATAAGTCCACCAACAACTAAAAAACACTTGGATGCTAGTCATTTCTTGCAAACTAAGCTTTTAAGCCTTCAAGAACAAAAGCTAGTCTTTTGTCTTAAAGGATAACAAAATTATAAATTCCCTCTAACTAGTTCTTAACACTTTAAGAGAGAAAGAGGTAGGAGAAGAGAGGTTCACGGTAATAAAAAGAGGAAAGGATAAAGAATGAAAGGCTTTAGTATATGAATCTTTATACAATGTCTCTTAACACTTTAAGACACACATTAGATCTTACACTCACATGCTTAATAATTATATCAATACATGTTTCTAAAACATGTCTTTCTAAGTATTGTAAGCACAAGACATTTTTTTGTATCCCCTCTCCATTTCTCAGTTTGGCATAAAAGAGAAGAAGATTTTATAAAAAAAAAAAAAAAATCTTTCATCTTTTATATTTTATAAAAGACATGATAATTTAGCTAAACTAAAAAAGTCCTTTAGACCAAAAAGAAGTATATGATTTTATATACCATTCCTTATAATATAAACCATAATACTTGTATTGAAAATATTGTTTTCTTAAAATATATAATTTCCAATTAATTACAAGAGCTATAAATGTTTATCAAGAATCAAATTGATGTGGGCCTTAGTGTGGAGGATCGGGTCCTTATGTTCCTATAGGCCCACGATTGAGTGGCTAAAGGGGCTTCATGGAAATGGTCATAACTTTGGCTACGAGACTCCGTTTCGGGCCTACGACCAATCAAATTGAAGCTTGGAACAAGAAGCACGTCATGATAAGTGCCTGAAGGGGACTTACCCATTTTTGACTCCAGAAATCGTTTTCTAAATGGATTTATAGACAATTTTGTGGTTTTTTCATTATTTTTAGGTTTTATTTTTTGGTTTGTGTTTGGCCCATCGTTGTTTTGAGACATGTTTTAAATTCTGGTCCTTATTTATGTGTAAATGATGTAATTTGGATGATCATTCATCAGTTTCATAAACTTTTAGTTTTCTCCCAAAATTATGTGTGTGTTAGACCAGATTTTGAAGTCAATCTCATGGTATTTGTAGAATCAACATGGTTTTGAAGAGATTGTCTTGGGTATTTTGTTAGAATCAACAGGCTCGCTCTTATTTATCTTTGTTCCGTTTTGCACGTTGCATCACAAATTCTTATAAATAATTAACTCGTGTTTACTTGTTATTAGTGTGACTCTATATAATCATATGTTATTAGCAATATCATTCTAAAATTATAATTGAGCATGTAGATCCAACATATATCGCATCTGTTATCACCTTAGATGACGGGGACATGAAATATGTATAAATTCTAGTTTTACAATGCTCAATGTATAAAGAAATCTCTTTGTTAGCACCATATATTTCCATAACTTTAAGAAATTTTGGTCATATCATAATGGTAATAAAGCATGGTCTAGTTCACACATTATAAATTATAAAATGGTAGTAAATGGTTCCACCATTAACATGCCCTAATTATTTGATCATTGTATCAAGTTCATGGACTCAGGATACATTTATGTCCACATAATCGATATAATCAACCTTGTCATACAAGTATCGCCGTCTAAGGTATCTTGTAAACAACGCTCCATGATGCCAAGAGTAACCATATGTGACATTCTAGATATATAATAAAAAAACAAAGCCTTTTTTGAGATAAAAAAAACCCACAATCGTTATCCAAAATTGTTCAAGAAGTTAGTATTTTTGAAAATAAAGATTGCATTCCATAGGTACGATTCAGGTCTTCCTTCACATCCCTTTCACGAACAATCCATAAGGTAACACCATTCTAGTGATTTTCCCACACCTTGATTGTCGAGAATTCTTCAAGAAAAAATCCTCCCTGAAGCTTGATAGTGAGGAATTGTTAAGAATATAAAGTTTTTTTGGGTGGGTGGGTGGGGGGGATTGGTATAGAAGACGGAAGGATGAACCTCATTATATGTGATGAGATGTCGGGGACAAGCTATAAATAACGGATTTTCCCATCATGTAAGGATCAAAGGCATATATTTTAGGTGTCTCAGACCACTACTTAGTTTTGTCTCACAAGAGTAATTTATTATTATTATTATTGTGCAACTACTATAAAAGAATATACAAAGTAAAACGGGGGTAAGATCGTAAGATCATAGACGATCCGATCCCATGTAAAAAACTACAAAAAGAAAAGTAAAATGAACATTTGTTGTATATCTTTGTCATTGTTGTATACCTTTGTCCTTGTTGTATGTGATTCCATGTAAAACAGATTTGATAGTGGAAGGTATTTGTTCTTGGTTTTTTGGTGTAACTGATAAGTTTATAACAAGTGAGTATGTGGTTTGATGAATGCGAGTCTAAGAAGAGATGATAGAGTTGCGATGATCCTGGTTTTTTACTTTTTGAGATAGATAATTATAACTATTATGAGAAAAGAAAAATGTTTATTATGTAAGATCTTACGATCCCAATTTGATTTTATGATTGCAATCTTGCAAAATAAAAAATGATCCTAAGTAAAATCTCGATTTTAACAACCTTCGATCCAACAACAAAGAAATATAATACATCAAATTTTAGTCCAAACTTGTAAAAAATAGACCAATGTGAGAAAAGGATAAACAAAAATAAATAAAATAAAATCATTAGAAAATAGGTTGCAAATTGTGGATATTGAAAGGCATATGAGTTCGACGGATTTTGTGAGTTTGACCTATCTCGACCCGACACAAGTCCGTTTACTAGTTCTATGTTATTATATTTGATCTGGAAAAAAAATGTATTACTACCGTTAGAGATTTCTACGTCTAGTGAGGATCATGTGGGTCGACTAAGGTCTAAATTAGGCAACCAAAGGGCACGAAGGGCGAAAAAAAAAACAAACCTTATAGATCGAGCATGAGTTCCAATAATTATTCTAAAATAAGCCATAAGGACTATTCACGTAATTTTGTCCCATAAAAATTAAAAGAGGAATATGTTGAATAGAAGATAAACTTAATTGCATATAGTGTAAAAAATGAAAAGAAAAAAGTTTGGTGTCAAAAAATGAAAAGAGAAACGGGCGTGTGTGAAAAGGGAAGGGAGGGAATTTAGCTTTCTTAATAGGATGTGTTGATTGGCCAAAATTTCTATATTCCACAGCATTAATTTTCAGTTAATTATTTTAATAAATGAGACTAGTATTATTGGGTGGCTACACGAGGTCTATAGGTGGCACGTCCAGATAGGTGTCGACTAACTTGAACCGACCCGACCGACGCTTCTTCAGTTCTTTGTTTTTAAATGTACACCAGCAAATTTATAGCTGCCTTAACGTTTCCTTTAATCAATTTGAAAACCACAAATTTGGTGAAACTATAAAGACGGATAAATTAAAATGATCAAAATAAACCACAGATTTGCTAGAGCTAGAATAAAATGATTTTTCATTTTGATTTTGTTAAATTACTTCCTTCATTGAATCAATTTTCAAGTATGAGAAATTAAAACTTTGTATATCTTTATTTGGATTCGTTCATATTCCACGAAACAAGGGTGAAGGTAGGTACCGGATTTTTTTTTTTTTTTGGAACTACATATTTGGACCGAATTGTGATAGCTCAAATAAGTAGCTGTAATTGAATTTAATTAAGGGGAAATAATGGGTTTTAAACCTGAAATCGTGACTCTTGATGAAAAAATAAATTAGGGCGAGTTAAAGGGATTTAGGGATGAAATCTTAGGCATTATAAAAAGCTTAACTTGTGAAACCTCCACTTGAATTTTGGAAAACGATAAGGTGTAATCGAGCAAAGAAGTTTTTAAAGGTTTTGAGAGTTTTTTTTAGCAATTAAGGTACGATTATATGATTTTAGCTAGTTATAGTCATTTAGAAACGTTTATATTTGTGTTCTATGCGTTATAGTTCAATCTTGTGTTATGTCCGACCAAAAAGACTAAGTTTGGTTAAAACCTTATGTAAAAATTTGGGTATTAAATGATACATTTAATATAAAATTATGTGGTTTTATTTAGATTGAATGTGAATGAATGTTAGGGGTCATTTGGTTCGTTGGAATCTGATGGAATCCGAATGAATTGGAATTTAATTTCTTCCTATGTTTGGTTCAAGTTTTGAGAAGGAATTGGATTCCTAAATGTGTCCAACTTTCCTTCCATTAAGGGAAAATAAATTTCATCTAAAAGATGAGGAAATTCAAAATTCTTCAAGTGGGAATGTTAAAGATTACCATATTACCCTTTTCATTTTTAACATTAATTATGAAAAACCTCTGTCACTACTTGCGACCACCTCCACCACAACCTTCGCCACCGCTACCCACCATCTCCACTACCACCCATCACCTCCACTACTACCCACCACCACTACCTCCGCCACCCACCCACCGCCACCACCACTAACCATCACCACTGATGTCGTCGCCACTACCACCACCACCACTATCACTATTACCAACACCACTACCACCACCACCGTTACCACCACCACCACCCATAACCTCCGTTACCACCTACACCACCACCCTACCACTATAATTGTTACTACTAACACTATCATCATCACCACCACCTTTATTGCCACCACCACCGTCGCTGCCACCCACACCCACCACCACCGACATCCACCAGCCACTAACACCCACCGGCACAACCACCACTATCTTTGCCATCAACACTAGTGATGCCACTACTACCACCGCCTTCACCTTTTTCACCACCACACACTGTCGCCATCACCACCACCGTGGCTTCTGCCACTATCAACGCTGCCACCACCACCGTTTACAATTTTTATAATTTATATAATATATCTTTACATATAATTATAAAACAAAGTAAAAAATAAACAAAAAACAAGAAGGGTAGTTATGTTATTTTACACTATTCAAATTCCATTTTCCGTCAACCAAACAAAATATAAAATTCGATTCAAATTTCATTTACTGCTAACCAAACAGAATATTGAATTGGATTCCAATTCAAGACAGATTCCAATTCCTTCAAAAACATTCTGTAAGTAGGGAGCGGAGATAATCAAAAACAATTTAAAATAATTAATTGGTGAATTAAAAACAAAACGTCATTAAGTTAAAAATGGCATACTTTTGGATAGAGAAGACATTTTTTTTTTGTAAAAAGCATGCCTTGTAACAAATATATTTTACAAAATTAAACCAAAAGAACATTAGGTAATGTTTTGGGTAGTAAGTTATACATTTAATCTAAGGCTGTAATGGTATTAAATTATATATTTAGGCAAGTCTATTCTATTCTTGTTAAGTAGAGATGTACAAACCTTATTTTTTCAAAAACCAGATCGGTTCGTTTTGAGTCAAACGAGTCAAAATTGGTTTGGTCAGAAACCAGATTTGACTGGAAAAGGCTCGAACCTATACACATCACATCGGATTGGTTAGAAACCAAATCGGACAGGATTATGTGAAACCGGTTTGGAGAAAACCCGATCAAATTGGGTTTTTGTTTTGGTTCTCTCGGAACTAGTGTAGCCTATACATTTAGAAAATTAAATTGTCTCATATCTTTTAGGGAAATCTTCAGAAAAGTCCCGATATTTACGGAAAAGTTACACTTTAGTCCCAAGATTTTTTTTTGAACGAAAAAGTCCTGAAAACCGGCAAAAATTTGCAGTTTGACCATTTTTGACCGGTTGAAACCGGTACCAAATTAATTTGGGACTATTTCATAAACTAATCCAAAATATTGGGATTTTTTTGTACACAAAAAATATTAGGGTTTTTCTGTAAACAAAAATATTATGACTTTTCTACAAACAGAACTCTTATTATTATTATTATTATTATTATTATTATTATTATTATATAAATAAGAATACTATTTTTTGAACTTGTTATTATTAATATTGTTACTAATACATATAAATACATTAAATGAAATCGTGAATGTCTGCTTGTATATTTTTAACTATACAAAGTAATAGGACATGTTTTTTGGATTAATACTTTTGAATTTTGATTAATACTTTTGAATTATTCCTATTACTTTTTATTAAACAAAATATTGTAATTAATACTTTTGAATTTTGATATGGGTTACCTATGCAGATGTTTGTAGTGGATTTGTTGGATTTGGAAAGTAATTCTTCTACCTTAAACAATTTTATATACAAAATGAGATTAAACTATTAATATGCAACTTCTTTTAAATTGTTACGTATTATTATTCTGAATTGAAAACAATAACAACAAATGTGAAATGACCATAACAAAGTAAAAATATACAGACAAACATTCACGATTTCAATGCTAAAAGCATCACCATCTCCTCCACATTCACCCTTAAACAATGTCATTAATACTATTATTTTTTTTCACTTAAATGCATTTTTATGTATTAGTAACAATATTAATAATAACAAGTTCAAAATATAGTATTCTTATTTATATTTTTTTAATAATAATAATAATAATAATAATAATAATAATAATAATAATAATAATAATAATAATAATGGTTCTGTTTGTAGAAAAGTCCTAGTTTTGTTTACAGAAAAATCATAATATTTTTTGTTTACAGAAAAGTCCCAATATTTTGGATTAGTTTACGAAATAGTCCCAAATTAATTTGGTACTGGTTTCAACCGGTCAAAAAGGGTCAAACTGTAAATTTTTCCCGGTTTTGGGGACTTTTTCGTTCAAAAAAAAAATCTTGGGACTAAAGTGTAACTTTTCCGTAAATATTGGGACTTTTATGAAGATTTCCCTATCTTTTATGCCTATAAATATTCATACCCACTAAAGTTATAACAAGTGTCATCATTCCACCATTCAATTTAATTTTATTTGATATCCCTAATATACCCTTAATGAGATAATTAAAAAAAATAATAGAATGATGACACTTATCATAATTTTAATGGATAGAAAGATTTGTAAGAATAAAAGGTATGAGACAATTTAATTTCTCATACATTTATTTGCAAAGCCCATTTGTGGTTTAATTTCCAAACTTTAGCCCAACGAATGGTAAATGTGAATTGTGAACATAAAGCATACGTCATAATGAAGTTATGAAGGCATAAGTCATACTGAGTTATGAAGGCGGTTAATTTGTTTTCGAAGGACATAACTGATGGGCTTTATAGAAAATAAAATAGTATAATGCGGAAAACAATTAACACTTAATATGATACATGCATCCTACAAAAGATCTATGTCATACATATTAATGACAACATACAATGAACTAAACCTAGTATAACCCTAGTGTAATGAAAATTACCAAGTGTAGAGTTACATATCTCTTGATTTGTTGTATTAAACAAATCACTTCAATCTCTTCGTAGTGTAGGTCTTGGAAAGCTTATCACCAAAAGGATGGTACCTTTAATGGCTCACACCCAAACCCTATAACTAGAAGACAAGAGGAGAGAGAAGAGATTTTCAGCCAGAAAATCCTTCAAGGAAGAGTATGAACAAAAATTGATGGACTTGGGGTCTTATTTATAGTTTAGGTAACTTAGGGACAAAACAAAATTTGAGTAATTAAATAATAAATTTAATCTCAATTCAAATCATTTTCTTATTTACTACCATGAGGCTTTGGACACCTTAAAAAGGTTCTCAAAACCATCCACCTTGATGGTAAGTTTTAAAATTGTCTTTCCTTTCTCAACTATGACTATTTACAATTCACTCCTTGCATCTTTAATTAGTTTTTTAGATTAATTTTGATTAATAGTTAATTAATTCCAATTGAGTTCACATTAATTTATTAATCATGTAAATTAACAAACCAATTTTTTATTTTCAATTAATATATTGATTACGTAATATATTACCAAATTATTTCCTCATAATTTTCAATTAGTTTAGACAAAATTTCACAATTGGTCACTGTGGTATACAGAATATTACTCTTTGAGGACTTCATAGCAAAAAGTCACGCGACTGGTCACTGTGGGTTGTAAAATTACATGAAAGGTCCTCCTGCCGTTAAATCTAACTTTTCAGCCGTTAGATTTTAATGAAAAAAGCTATTTAGCCCTTGTACCAATATTGCAATACACTACAAACCTCAAGGACCATTTGTGTAATTTTCTAAATTTAAAATTATATATATATATATATATATATATATATATATATATAAATTTTATATATATGTATATATATATATATATATATATATATATATATATATATATATATATATAATTTCAACAATTTGATAATTTTTTTTTATCTTTTTGACATTTTGTTTTCAATTTTTATTTTAGAGTTTTAGTAATTTATGGTTTTTTGTTATGTTTTTATTTATTTTGATTCAAATAAATAAACTTAAATTCGATAAACCATGTCGAAATTATTTTTTCTTTAATTTTTCTTATTTGTGAATTGAAGCATTAATGGTTTTTTATTTTTTTTTATTATTATTTTTTAAATTTTATGTCGTTACTGTTGATATGTGAATATTTAGCTATATATTTAGTATAGATTTTTATTATTTATTAGCTAATTATTGCAATTTATGGACAAAAGGTACTTAATAATGTTTAAATTGTATTTTCAGTCCGAAAGTTATGCTCGGAAGCAAAAGGAAGCAGGAGATACAATCGGAAGCTCGGGAATTAAAGAAAGAAGAAAAAAGAGCCAAATCCTGAAGGACTCGGCGAGTTTGGACGTCTACTCGACGAGTACCCACGAAGGTCCGCGAAGCGAAACATAAAGTCCTTACCGCACACGAATTCTACAAGGGGACTCGGTGAGTCGGTTGGCTACTCGACGAGTAGCCTCTGTTTTCTGAAAACTATAAATAGAGACCAAATTCCAAAACAAAACCCTCTCTGGATTTTTGAAGGATTACATTGCGACTAGGAAGCCTACTGGAGCTCTGGAAACCGTAAGAGTCAACCCTAGTTTTCAATTCTAAGAAGATTAAAGGCAACATAAGTTTACTCTTTACTTTATCTATTGTTTTAATCATGTTTAAACTACTAGACATTGTTTTTGAGTTACTTTCTACTACAATCATGAGCTAAACTTTATATCTTCTGTTTAGGGTAGGAAAATTTACAACTATGGATTGATTTGTGGTTGGATTAATTATTTATTGGTGAATTTAGTTTTATTAAGCTTGTTAAAGAACCTTATGCATTAACTATAACTATTTTTTGTTAATTATCAAGTAATTAAGCTGCATGAACATCTCTTAATTGCTTATCTCATGTGATTTATGTGAAACCATTGTTATGTGCCTAGGAATAGCGAACGTGAAACTATTAATGTGTGAGCTTGTGTGATAAACCATCAACAAGAGGTTAATTGAACGACCAATTTAATTAACCACTACAAGTCTTATTTAACCCGAATAATTAACTAGGAAATTTATTAGTTTAATCAACTGACCATTGTTTGAATTGATATGTTTTCTAAGGATTGGTAAGAGCGAATGTGAACCTAATCACTTTAATCGGTAGCCAATAACAATTAATCCATTACACTTGCCATAAAATCAACCATAGGAGTAGATAAACCGAACCTAAACAGAAGTCTTCTTATTATTAAATTTAGTTGATTTTTACTTGCTTTAGCCGTTAGTTATTTAATTTACATGTTAGTTAGTTTATCTAAGTTTCTAGTCTTGCAAAACTAGAGAAACTCTTTTACTTTTATTACTTGTTTTAGTTAATTCTAGTTATTAGTTTAATTACCGTTCCTTGAGTTCGATACCCTACTTATTCAACTATATCACCAATTGACAGATCCACTGCCTTTTGTATGTCCAATTCATATTTAAAAAGTAGGATAAAACTAGTTCGTTTAACACACATCAAGTTTTTGGCGTCATTGTCGGGGAACGGTTCAAAAATTAATTCTAATTTCTAGTATTATCGATCCTTTGTGTGAGATCCATCTTGCACAAAGTTATTGCTTTAGTAATTTAGTTATTAGGTTAATTTCTATTAATTCATGTTTTTCTTTTTTTGGATGCTTTATAGTTAATATCGTTAGCAACTTTATGTTTGCATTTATCATTATCATTATTTGACCTTTTGTTTTCTATGTTTGTTATAATTTTAATTATTTATTATTCTTCTATTGTTTTTATTTATTTTGATTCAAGTAATGAAAAAAAAAAACAAAAAACAAAAACTCAAAAACCAAATTCTAATATACTCTAATATATTAATACATTTTATATTTTCATATTTTTAGGTTTTTTCGTATTTTTTTTATATTTTTTGTATGAATATATTAGAGTATATTACAATTTTGGTGTTTGAGTTTTTTTGGTTTTAATTATTATTATAATTTTGGTTATTTATGGTTTTTGTAACTTTTTATATTTTGATCCGTGTAAATAAAATAGTTATATTTACAAATATAAATAAAGAAAATGAACATAACTTTTTTATTAACACAAATAAAAAAAAGTTACGAAAACCATAAATAATCAAAATTAATAAAAAAAAATACGAAAAAACCAAAAAAATATGAAAAGTGTAAAACGTATTAATATATTAGAGTATTTTACAACTTTGGTGTTTGAGTTTTTATTTTTCTGTTTTTCTATTTTTCATTACTTGAATCAAAATAAATAAAAACAACAGAAGAATAATAAATAATTAAATATATAAGAAAACAAAAGCTAAAATAATGATAATTAAAAATGCAAACATAAAGTTGCTAACGATATTAACTATGATGCATCAAGGTAAAAAAAATAAAAAATAAAAAAAATATACCGCAACAACATAAAATTAAAATAAAAAACATTAAAGTTTCATTTCATAATTAAGAAAAAAAAGGTTTCGATATGGTTTATCGAATTAAGTTTATTTACTTGAATCAAAATAAATAAAAATATTAAAAACCATAAATAATTAAAATTATAAAATAAAAATAGAAAACAAAATGTCAAAAAAATAAATTTTTTTATCAAATTGTTGAATATATATATATATATATATATATATATATATATATAATTATATTTATAATTTATATATATATATATATATGAAATTTATATTTATAATTTATATATATATATATATATATATATATATATATATATATATATAATTTTAAATTTAGAAAATTATAGAAATGGTCATTGAGGTTTGTAGTGTATTGCAATATTGGTACGAGGGCAAAACAGTCTTTTTCACTAAAATCTAACATCTGAAAAGTTAGATTTAACGGCGGGAGGACCTTTCATGTAATATTACAAACCACAGGGAACAATCGCTTGACTTTTTGTTAGGAAGTCCTCAAAGTGCGATATTCTGTAAACCACATGGACCAATTGTGAAATTTTGTCATTAGTTTACCAATCATATAATAATCTAATAAATCATTTTCTTTCTATAAATATCATTCTAACCAAGTTCTAGTTATGAGAGCAACCCAAAAAAGGTTTTGCTTCTAATTACAATAATATATTAATTTAGTTACTGACTTATACACCATAATCCAATAATAACTGCAAAAATGGTCCTTCTGGTTAGCTGGAAATTGTCATTTTGGTCTAAAAATGTTTGGATTAGCAACAGAGATCCAAATTTTTCATTTTGTTGCGAGTTTGATCCAACTTGTTTTTAACTTTTTTATAATGACGATTTTTTCCCTTGATATATATTTTTTATTTTTTAATTACTTTAATGTTTTTCTGATTAAAAGAAAAAAAAAACTTCAATCCTCAACCCACCTCCTACTAACACATCCAACCCACCCTTTCACTTTTAACCAATGTTGTAGAAAATGCTCGACGTTAGCTAGTGTGTGGATATGGGTTAAAGGATTAATCGGCTAGGCAAGAATTAATCAGATGATTAATCGGGGGACCATAAACTGCTAATTCGTTGAATTATAAAAAAATTAAATATGACTAATATCACATCAAAGTTCGTAAATACCACTAATATCATAACAAAATAGATTAATATGATTAATACAATGGATAATGCCATAAAACCCCTCAATTTTAAAGAAATGTTTGGTTATATCCTAAATCCATTTTTATGTCCACAAAAACCGTACATTTGGACAAAAATTGTCATAATTGCCCTATTTTCCAATTTTACCCTTCTTTGGCATTAGGAGATGTTTGGTTACAGATCCACACATGTTAGGGGATGTTTGGCATTATGGGATGTCGAAATGAAGTTGGGCATTGTCTGCAACTTCTGACGAGCCTTCATGGTTCTTCTCTAATCGTCAGTGACCACCAATCGAGGGGAAAATGAAGCAGAGACCGGGTAGATCGGAGAAGCAGATCTACGGCGATCAAGCAAATCGCGAAGAGGGGAACGGAGTCGATATCCGGTGGGCTCCCCTTGGCCCCATCATCCTCGTCTTCGATAGCAATTGAACCGAAAATTAGAGCTGACAAAAATTGATCAAACCCACCAACCCAACCCGAACCCAACCTAAAATTAGTGGGTTGGGTTGACATTTTCAACCCATTTAACTTAAATGGGTCAACCCGTCTAACCCATTTAATTAAATAGGTTGAGTTGGGTAAAAGTTATCAACCCGTTTTCAACCCATCAACCCATTTAACTTTAATATATCCCACACTCAAACTGTTGGTCTAGACTCCGCCTACACATATCACAATCATCTCTACTTAACAATTATATAAAACGTTAAGCTAACTCCTCTACCAAATCTCCAAAAAGGGTGAAAGACCATTTTACCCCTCCATGTTCTCCAAAGTCCACAACTTGACCCAACCCTAAAAGTCAACGAAAGTCAACACTCAAGTCAATAGTCCATGTTGACTCAACTCGTCGAGTGCAGCTCATGAACTCGTCGAGTCCTCAGTACTCATAAATCACGAAAACCCGAGTCAATTCACCGAGTTGCTAGCTAACTCGTTGAGTCCATGCAGAGTCCAGAAGACCTGGGAAAAAACCTAACCACTCGTCAAGTTCTCTCATCAACTCGTCAAATTCACTCTGAATCCAGAAACAGGAAAACCCAACTCAACTCGTCGAGTTGGATCCCCAACTCGTCGAGTTCCTCATCCTTTTCTCATTAAACTCATTCCTGTCGATTCCAATGCTCCAACCTCCTAGGATGGAGTTACCATGTAAAATTGCTAACTTTACGATCATGCAACGCCTCATAAGGCTAAATCACCCAAAACTATGCTCAAGAAGGGGTTTAGGACATGAAGACGGGTCAAAGCTTCATAAAACTTGAAGCTTTATGTACATGGGACTTAGAGAAGTCCAGATTTGAAACTCATACCCCCTAGGCAAGCTTAACTCGAGAATGGCCCTCATTTTGAGCCAAAAACCCATAAAACTCACATTAGAAGAGATATAAGGAATGGAAAGCCAAGGTAAGGACTTTTTACCTCCAAGTATGTGCTACAACCGTATGAATGCTAGATCTAAAGACTCCTCCTTGTTCCAAGCTCTTCACTCTTCAAGCTTCCTCCAAGAATGCACACTTTTGGCTTCACACACTCAAAATATGGGCTACCTCACTAGGGTTTCTCTGTATACATGATAGGGTGATGAGGGAGGCTGGGTGAAGGAGTTAAAGTCATTTAAATATGGTGTAAACCCGAATAATTAGGGTTTTTTCTAAACTTCAACTCGTCGAGTCCAGCTCTCCAACTCGGTGAGTAGGCTTCATAACTCGTACATCCAGATCAACTCCTACACGACGAGTTGGGCCAACCAACTCGTTGAGTAGCCCCTTCAACTTGCACAAAATCCCCAAGTCCTACATCCAGGAATCGGGGTGTTACACACAACCTATCAAAGAATATCTATAAAAGATAATTATTATATATAAAGTTAAGTATATATGAATAATTGTGTATAGAAATTGGCATCAGATAAAGACTAAGTAAGGAAAAGAAAAACCAATAATCATACTTGAGTTTAAATAAAAACGTGTTACTGAGATGTTATTATTCATCCTATAGGCTAATTAAATTCGGCTAACCCCGAACCTATAATCATTTGTCTTACGAGAGACAGAAATATATGTATAGATCTATACGAGGCTAACACCCCCACATGTGATTGCTAGCTACAATCCTGACATGATAACTTTCTTAAGTATAAAAATAATATTATTCGACGTCTGATGAAGCATCATGTAGGGTATATATCAGTCTACATCGTCGATTATAGGGGCTCATGGTAATATTGTTCAGAAAATCTTAATATAAACTGCCTAGAGGGACGCCTTCAAGTAGTTGTATGATTCAATTCGATAAATAATTATAAAATTTTAGGATGGGTATTATATCCTAAAATAAATAAATACTCTGAAGAAAGAAAATTTTATAATATTAGTGTAGATAGTAAGTCATAAGGATAATATCCAGGAAACGAAAATAAGAGTATTAGATATGGAAATCCTAGGAAATAAGGAAAAAAATGAAAGATAAACATATTCATAAACAAAGATCCTAAAATTTTTCAAAGAGTTTTATCGATATTTATAAAACCTGTGAACTCACCAACATCAAGTTGATGTTTTCAAAAATCGCATGTGTTCCTATGATGAAGGGAAGCTTAGTGCAAGGAGGAGCAAGTTGCATGAAGATAGATAGGTTTTAGTTTAGTGGATGTAATTGATATTATTAATGAAAGATAAATTTATGTTATGAGATTATGCCATAGCTCAACCCTCTTTGTTTCTGCCGTCGGTCGGGGGTGTGACAATATATATATATATATATATATATATATATATATATGTGTGTGTGTGTGTGTGTGTGTGTGTGTGTGTGTGTGAGTCATGTATCCTAACATGACAAAGAGAAGGGAAGAAAAGAGGATTATATGTACTATAATCCTACATAAGATTATGAACTTGTGGTTATATTCATGTATCTGAGCATGACAAATAGAAAGAGAGAAAAGGATTATATGTACTATAATCCTACATAAGATTATAGCTTGTGGTATGCACTTAAGATCATGTATCTGAGCATTTGCGTATAACCAAATTATACATATATGTATAGAGAAAGAACAAGAGTATTATAAGTAATACTCTTGAGAGTAGATAAAGAACGAATGTGATTATATGTATTACAATCCTATGTATGAGTGGATGAGGATAAATTATATTTGTAGATACCTAATAGATTTCCGATAGGGATAGAGAATGATTATACGTAATAAAATCATAAGTGTATGTAGCTATGTCTAGACATGGATGATATTGTGTAGAATACCTATATGCTAATAGATATAGATAAAGAATAAGTACTTAATGAGTTAAGTACTAGATGTGTATTATAAGATCTCTTGAAGAGATAAAAAGATAGAATGTCCATAGGACATGTTTTATATAATGAGTCACATAACAAATATAAATATGTAGAGAAAGATGGCTCTTTCAGGGATAAGAGATAGAAGTACCTTCCGGGACAAGTGATAAAGATTCCTTCGGGAATAAGAGACAAAAATTCATTCGGGAATAGAGAATATGGTTCATACGGGAATGAGTGGATGGTTCCTTAGGGAACATAGATAGATGATTCATGTAGGAATTAAAGATTATGTATGGTTAGAAAAGATAGACAAAAGGTCCCATGAGTGAAACAAGGTAATGAAGTTCTTTTAAGAAGTTGGAGATAATATGTGAGGGATAAAGAGTAAGGAATCCATGAAAAAAAGAGAATGTCAAAGAATTTGTGAGGGATCAAGATGAGAAGTATGAGATGAAGCAAGTAGAGCAAGAGAAGAGCATGCATAAAGCATATATAAGAGTAGAGGTAAAAAGCGATGAGACGGAGTATGAAAGGAGATATAAAGATTTAGAGTAGAGTATAGAAAAGACAAAGGTAGGCATATATAGAGTATGTGGAGAGAATGTGATGAGCCTGAGAAGAGGCTATGAAAGATAGAAGAGACAGATGAGTGAGAATAATAGCAATGTGTGCTAGTAGAGAGGAAAAGTAGAGCATAAAGTATGAGAATGAGAGAATAGAATGCTAAGGCATGAAAAAAGATAGATGTGATGACATGAGAAAGATTAGACAGTCTATGCCATGAGAAAAAGAGTTTAAAATGTAGAGAATGAGATAAAAGAGAAGAACAATTAGAGCGTGAAAGATGGAATGAGTAGATAAACATGGAAATAGAAAGAATATAACTCGTCAGACATTGTTATCTGATGTTGTAGAGATGTTTCATTTTTTGCAGGTTCAAGTAACAACAGTTGTGGTACGAGAGGAGAAGACAGGAGCATAAAGACTTTGATTATGTTGTTATCTTAGTTGTATTTCCATGTTGTTCTCTTATGTTGAAAATTTATTGTAAACTTGTGATTATTGTATGGGATATAAAATGTTTTTACTTTTATGAGTTAATAGAATTTCATAAATTTGTAGAAATAATCATGGTAATCCCTTATGTTAGATGTTAGGAAATCCAGGCCATTACAATGTTGCTCCATATACTCATACATATCGATTTTTATAATAAGTTTCCCATCATCAAACCATTGCTTATCAAGAGTCTTGGTAAACTCGATTTTCCAACATCCATAGGACCCTAGTACATAAACGAAGTAGTTACCTGTTAATATCTTCTCAAAACAGTCTGAAACCTCAATAATGCCTCCGTCACAACACTAATTGCTTGATCTTGGCCTACAACTTGCTCATGAAACCTATCTGCTTCCTTTTTAATTAGAGGGTGATTGTGGTGGAGTCTAGCGGTGGCTAAAGCTATAGGAAAAGTTGTAGGTGAAAGAATAAAAGGTGAAGGTGAAAAGGAAATAAATAATTTACAGGCTTCATATAATAATCAAAAAGTAAAACAATCGATTAATAAAAATAATAATTTTAAAACATTTAATATATATATATATATATATATATATATATATATATATATATATATATATATATATATATATATATATATATATATTTGGAATTGTTAAAATTAAAAGTTTGAACAAGATATTTTAAAAATTAAGAAAAATAAATATGATATTTTAAAAATAAATCAAACTAAGTAATATTTTATGAAAGTTTTCTTATTACATGTGATCAAGGTAATTAGTTTTTGTCAACAATATATCTTCCTATTCTAATAAAAGAATAGTTTTTATTCTCCTTTTGACATGTGTCATCTTATTAAACCTCTTAATTAATGCATGTTTTATTCTTCTTTTGCCATGTGTCATCATATTATGTCTACTAATTAATACTTGCCACATGTCAACCTATTAATTATTATTTTAAATTTTAAAATTTTCATTTTATCTACATTAAATTAATAGCATTAAAATAAAATTAATACAAATTATAAAGTGATATAATTTCACATATTTATTTAAAATCAATAATTATAGTTTTATATAACTAAAAAATCTCCTAACTAATAATTTATTTAAAATAATTGAATAATAACCATGAATTTTCACTTAAAAAAAACTTAATTAATTTTGTAACCGTGGTTTCCACGGTTATAAATTAGTTGGAATAATAAAAAACTTTAGCAGAGATGTGTATAGGGTTGGTAAGAGCAGCACAACATATTTCGCCATTTGTTTCTCCCATTTCCCTGATACTAAGTGACCTTTTACTCATTCTAGCCTATCACCTCAACAACAACACGCCGCCTTGCCGCCTTGCTGCCAGCACCTCCGTTGACTTTCAACAATCTTCACCATGCAAGCTTCCTTGATTGCCCCAACTCCCCGCCCCACCAGCATTCTCCCATCCACAACTTTCCGACCACTCATCCCAACTACCCATAAACCCTACACATTCTCACCCCGAGCCTCCGCCGCCTCCTCATCCACAACCGAAACAGTCCCACCACCACCGCAATCTGTCTCCTCCGTCGACCCATCATCAAAACTCAACAAGTTCAGCTCCAGAATCACCGAACCCAAGTCACAGGGTGGCTCTCAGGCCGTCCTTTACGGCGTAGGTCTCTCCGATGACGACCTTAAAAAACCCCAAATTGGTATTTCATCTGTTTGGTACGAAGGGAATACCTGTAATATGCACTTACTGAAGCTAGCCGAGGCTGTGAAAGAAGGGGTTCAAGATGCTGGCATGATTGGATTCAGGTTCAACACTATTGGGGTTAGTGATGCCATTTCAATGGGGACTAGAGGAATGTGTTATAGTCTTCAATCCAGGGATTTAATTGCTGATAGCATTGAAACTGTTATGTCTGCTCAATGGTATGATGCCAATATCTCCATCCCTGGTTGTGACAAAAACGTAAGTTAACCCTCAATTTCTTTTATATTTCAATATTCCTTTTTTTGTTTGTTAAAGAAACAATCTTTTAAGGGTTTTTGTTACAAATTATGTAAAATACTTGGTGGGAATCTCTTTTCACGTTGAAAGTAAACTCTTTCGATCTTTTTGAGGTTGGTTATGATTTGCTATGGAATCTATCTCAAAAAGTTAACCCCATTTCTTGTTAAAAAAGGCCATTCTCAAGAATCTTGATTGACATATTTATTTCTATTGGTCATTACTAAAATTATGAATCATTTGCTTAAAATCATGGGAAAATGTTTCCTCTATATGACAATGACATGATCAGATACATTCAAATATTTTGTTTTTCAGATGCCAGGTACCATTATGGCAATGGGGCGCTTGAACAGACCAAGTATAATGATCTATGGTGGCACCATTAAGGTCTGATTTGTATAATTTATAAACACTTTCTTTATATAATTTATTCAGTAGGTATATATTTTTTTTTGTTAATTGCTTATGAATATGCATCAAATATTTATAAGGTTTATAAAACTTTCTTGCAGCCTGGTCATTTTCAAGGCCACACATACGATATAGTATCTGCATTTCAGGTATAATTAATGTTTTGCTCATATCTTATTTGCTACTTTATCTAAATAATACTTTTTAATTGTAATAATTTTTTATTTGCTATTATTTTTTTATAGGTTTATGGAGAATATGTAAGTGGTTCCATAACTGATGAACACAGAACAGATGTGCTTCGTGCTTCTTGCCCAGGGGCAGGGGCATGTGGAGGAATGTACACTGCTAACACCATGGCTTCTGCCATTGAGGCAATGGGAATGTCTCTTCCTTACAGGTAGGGTCATTTTCGTAATTTCACACTGTTCTATTTGCAATTTACAGATTCACCATCTGATTTTCTATTTTTGTATTTCCAAAAGCTCGTCAACACCTGCTGAAGATCCGTTGAAGTTGGATGAATGCCGCTTAGCTGGAAAGTATATTCTTGAGTTATTAAAAATGGACTTGAAGCCAAAAGACATAATTACCCCTAGATCAATGCGTAATGCAATGGTTACTGTGATGGCGCTTGGTGGATCCACTAATGCTGTATTACACTTGATTGCCATAGCAAGGTAAAACAGCAAATTGGTTGGATTAATGTTTTCATTGAATTGATTTTGACTTTCATTTCTTCATATTACAACTTTTATTATAGCAATTCAATCCAAATTAAAAGCAAATTTTACTGTTTAATTGCAGATCAGTTGGCTTGAGTTTGACTCTTGATGATTTTCAGAAGGTTAGTGATCAAGTTCCATTTCTTGCGGATCTTAAACCAAGTGGAAAATATGTTATGGAAGATGTACATAAGGTCAGAATCGTAAATTTAAGTTCATTGAGAGACAATTTTAGATTTTTGTTGCATACCCTAAACTTTTTTCTTTATTTCTTTTGAGCTGGATTAGATTGGAGGAACACCTGCAATTCTTCGTTACCTTTTGGAGCTCGGGTATCTAGATGGAGATTGTATTACAGGTTGGCATAATAAAAACAAGTGTTTGACTAATTGACTCTCCCAACAATTGTACTTGACTTTTTATTATAATCTTGTGAAAACACTACAAAACTCTGAAATGTACGAAAATTAAGAATTTTGGAAAAGTTATGGAGATTTAATAGCCAAAAGAACCATCTTTTTTGACGCCATTTATCCAAAACTTTGTATTCTTGCAAAATCAGTGCTTTTTGTTTGCATTTTTTATAAAGTGGTTCGATCTTTTTTCAAGTTTTAAGGAATTTAAGTTGTTTTTATTTTTTTCTGGTTATTTTCAGTCACGGGGAAGACATTGGCAGAAAATGCAAAACTTTTCCCTTCTTTATCCGAAGGGCAGGTGATATATCATAATCTTTTCGATTTACATTCGGCTTTTTCTTGAAAATTCATTTCATATAGCAAAGATTTTGTCACTTTTTTCCAGCAAATCATAAAAACACCAGAAAACCCGATAAAGAAAACGGGTCATCTTCAAATATTATATGGAAATCTTGCACCTGAAGGTTCGGTAGCAAAGATCACAGGAAAAGAAGGGTTATATTTCTCTGGTAATTCTCCCATTTTCACATTTTTATTTTTTTGTTTAATTTATGAATAATGATTTGGGAGACTTTTTTCAGGTCCTGCATATGTCTTTGAGGGGGAGGAAGCCATGATTGCAGCCATCTCTGAAGACCCCATGAGTTTTAAGGTAAACTTCTTTGACTCTAATCAAGAAATAACAATGTTTGAATAGGAAAATAAAAGTCAATTAAAGTATAATAATTTAATAGAAAGCAAATGAAAGTAAGATGCTAAACGTATGTTACTATTTCTTGAATTTAGCCCCCTTTTTTTATTTGATTTTTTGAATAAAACCTTGTTTCAGGGGAAAGTGGTTGTTATTAGAGGAGAAGGTCCAAAAGGGGGCCCTGGTATGCCTGAAATGCTGACACCAACAAGTGCAATAATGGGTGCAGGTCTTGGGAAGGTAATTTTTAGGGTTTCATTCAAAATGGCTTAAAAAGTTACTATAATTTTTCTTCTTTCTAACAAATTGTTTTTAAAAGCTGTTTAGATTGTGTAAATTAGTTATATATTGATGAGATAAATTTGTGAAATTTTTGCAGGAATGTGCATTATTAACTGATGGAAGATTTTCAGGTGGTTCACACGGATATGTTGTTGGACACATTTGCCCTGAAGCTCAGGTTTCATCTTTTTTCTTTTTCTAACTTCTAAGTTCTAACCCCATGAAAAATTGCACGTTAACTTAACTACCATCCAATGGGCAATTAGGTAATTTTAACTGCAAAATTTGCCACATAAGCAAAAGTTGGTTATTTTGATTGAATGTAAAGAGTCATTTAAAGGGCAACAACGTAATTTCTGCAGGAAGGTGGTCCAATTGGTCTAGTGAAAAACGGGGATGTAATTACTATAGACATCAGCAAGAGGAGAATGGATGTTGACTTAACTGAAAAAGAGCTGGATGAGAGAAGAAAAGCATGGAAAGCTCCTGCATATAAGGCTGAAAGAGGTGTCCTTTACAAGGTACTTTCTGTTTTTTAAGTGAAAAATTCACCAATTTTAAATCCCAAAGTTGATGTAATTTTTCCATGAAATTCATGAAAACATTGATATGAATATGAACACACATTCAACTTTTTTAATTTCTCAATGGTTGTGTTTATAAAATCATGTAACAATCTTTTTTGTTTTTTTTTTTTTTTTTTTTTTACAGTACATCAGGAACGTTCAATCAGCCTCGAAAGGATGTGTAACTGATGAGTCATAGAGGCGAATTGAGATTAGGGAAGAAGATCTAGAGAATTATTCCAACTCCGGCTTATTATTTATCTTTGTGTTACAAACATACTTTTGGTTGTTTTGAGATTTGAAACTAGAGGATCTAGACATTGTGCAATGGTCCTAGTTAGTTGTATGTATCATGTTCATTTCAAATTTTGAAAGCATTAAAAGAAGTCTTATATAATTCCAATAATAATTTATGTAATATTAACTATTATAAGATTCACTATATAAAAATTAAATAACAATTGTATTAAAATATATACCTTTTCAAATTATATCTATAAACATTAGAAACAATTTTTTTTATAAAAATGATATATTTGTTTAGTTATTGCTCACCAACTTATGCAAATGGTTCACTATAAATGAATTTAATTTCAATTGATCATGTTGCTGGTTTAATGGTTAATGATTTATTTAGGTCGGTTTAATTGGTTTTTTGATTTCTAAAATGTTAACCAAAACCGAACCAAACATGGTTCGGTTGGTTGGTTTGTTTTGGTTTTGTTTTCGGTTAAATTCAAATAACAAAAATCAAGATTTCAAGTATATATTTATAAGGCTGGAGGGCGTACCACACTTTAGGCGAAAGGTAGTTGGAAGCACACCTAAAAACACCACACCCTGGGTACGGTAGTCGGAGGTGCAGTAACCCCTTTACGTTTCTTCTCTCTTCACTTGATTGGACGAATGTAAATTTAATATATATATATATATATATATATATATATATATATATATATATATATATATATATATATATATATATATATATATATATATATATATATAGGCTTAGGTTATTTTATTTTTACTAACTATTGTGTGCCAGAATGCATAAATCTGGACCAACGGATGAAATTCATCAATGGACATGATTTGAGAGTGCATGATATTACAATGGGATAACATGTACCATATAATCATACAAATTTTAGCAAAAGGGTATTTTGGACAATTAACTACAATTATAAAAGGAAATTTTCGGATATTTATGGATAATTAATTCTTTTAATTTTAAAAATATGATTTTTTTAATTAATTCAATTTTAATTCTAACATAATTTGTAAAAATAACCGATTTATTCTGTCAGAATATTTTTTTAGTTAGAATGATGCTCTTTCAAAATTTTATTCTATTAGAATATTATTTAATAATAACAAAATTCTGGAATCCGAGGTTGAAAAATAACTACATTCTAACATATTCTGTCAAAATAACATAATGCCCATCATAAACTACTAAATACATTTTGAAAAGAATACACAAAATAGATTATTGAACTAATAATATACCAAACAATTAATTGTGATTCTTTGAATATTAACAACATTCTGAAAGAATAACAAGTGTAATTCTTAAAAAATAACAACATTCTTAAACATTGAGTGTGATTATTCTTTAATTCATTCTTCAAACCTATCCCATCAGTTCTTCAAGCCATTCTTCATGCCATTTCTATCACAAATTCTGTTAGAATGCAACAACAAAATTCTGTTAGAATACATTATCAACATATAAGTATTAAAATTTTATCAAAATAAAACAGCAAAATTCTAGCAGAATTTATTATCAACATATAAATAATTAACCAAAACCATAATCGGAAGACATGAATAAAAAAATTAACAAATTTTTATCATCTCAATTAATTAACAATCAAATGAATAAAAAAAATTAACAGATTTGATACTTCCATGGTCCTGCAAAACAATTTATAATACAACTGAAACAAAGTTGATTCAAGAGTTTTGTTAAACACCTTACTTACAACAAAAACCTTTATGAAGAAACCATTTATATTTGCCAAAAAAATAGTTGAACTTATATAAAAAGATTGGATAGAAAATCCAGAAACCTGATTTAAGCATTTTATCGAGCAGTTGGTATGTAGCATGAAACTTTCTTTAAATTCTCAATAATGACAGCTTATCCCTTAAAATAACAGGATACATAGAATGCTTAAACAAAGCCTACATAAACATATATACTTATACCTAGATTTCACCGGAGAAGAAGAAGCAACGACCACCACCACATCCTCTCCACCTCCTGACCTGCTTCGATCGGAGCAACAACCCCACCCCGCTGCTTCTCCCTTTGTTCTTCGGTCTAGTCACTCATCGGAGATCGATACCTCCTCCTCTCGCTTTCTTTCTCTTATGTTCCCATCGATCAAGGCCTATGAAGATTCGACTTCATCGTTGATTTCTTTGCCCCATCGGAACCCCTCCTGCCCTCTGATCGAACCTCTAGCACATCCCACCTTCTACGGTAGCCCAAAACCTCCGAAACCCCGCTGAATAGCAGGGACCAATGCTGGGAAAACGAGAGGGAAGATAAATGGCTGTAGACATGATTAGGCAGAATATGGTTTTTGAGAACGTCGTTGGTGATTTTTGAAGCGTGAATATGATTTCCAGAGAAAGAGAAAAAAATCGGCTAGGGTTTTTTTTCAACAGATTTTGACTTTGACATCCCATATTTAGAAGAATAATAAAGAACATATTAATTATCTACCATATTTAAATATGCCAAGATTACTATAATACCCTTAAATGATTTATTTAATAATTTATTATTTCCTGAATTCTTATTGATGCATACAGACACATAATAGTTGTCAAAAACATTTGAACCTATCTCTCTCTCTCTCTCTCTCTCTCTATATATATATATATATATATATATATATATATATATATATATACACACACACACTAAAAAGTTATAAAAAATATAGTAAAAATTATGATTTTTAATTGCCTACAAATGGAATAATATTGATATAAAATACATTTTAAAAAAAATGAAATAAAAAGTAACCATTTCCTATCTTCTGAAGAATAAAAAAAAATAAGGGGAAAATAAAATGACGTTGAGGTGACATATAAAAGGTAAAGTGTGAGTATCCTCATGGGTCTAAGAAACATGGATAGAAAAGGTGAAACTTAAGTACTTAACATTCTTAAAATGCATTCGTTCTCTAACATTGGCGAGTTTATGTGTTATATTGGTGGGTTACTTGACCTATTTTTTTTTTAATTATTTTTGTATGACAAATTATTTGAAAGTAAAGATTGTGACCTACCAAAAAAAATGCAAATGAACCATCTTAATATTTTGGTAACAAAAAAGTATAAATTAGATTTTTAAAGTCCACAATCTCTATTTTAATAGCCCAATATCTTTTAATATATAATCAAATATTCATAGCCTAATACAAGCTACGATAAAAAAAAACATTAAGTCACAAATCAATCGTTTCACAACACGTTAACCTTTGATTTTCAATTCTTCACAATCGCCGATCCAGTTTGCAACTGTCGGTAAACATTCAACAACTTTGTAAAAATTGATTAAATTATGTGAAAATTCTATTTCTAATTCCAATATTGACAAAGACGACTATTCATTATTTAGTTGTAAGTTTAATTGAATTCAATGTTGGATTTTTTTTCTTTTCTTTTTCTTGTTAATATATATTTCATAAGCTTCAAAGGCAATGCTATTGAATGTTTGGCAATACTTAGGAGCTGTTTGTTTTTTTGTGAAGAGCTGCGCAACCACTTTTGTCTGCGCCGTGCAGACATATGCCCTCGCAGAGTGTTTGTTTTTTGGAAGTGCGCAGACCAAAAAACGTCTGTGCAAGGTCTTCCTGGCGCAGACATGGGCCACTGTCTTCTCAGGTCTTCAGGCCTCATTTTAACCAAAAAAAAAAAGACCACCCGTTTTATTTTTTTTTTCTTTCTCTTTTTGCTGAAAATGCATTTTTAATCTTTATGACATGAAATTAAGTTTGAAAAATTAATTTATTTCAACGGCTGCAGACGTTAAAAACAAACAGTCTTTTTATTGCAGACTGCAGACATTTGGTCCACCTCTTCTGCCGCAGAGGCTTGCAGATGTGGTCCGCAGACTGCAGACATTTTGGCTTCAAAAAAACAAACAACACTTTAGTGATTTCTTTTATTGTTCAATGAGTTCATAGTAGGTTTTTTTATATTTCAAATTTTCAATATGAATTGATTATTTGATTGTTGTTCATGTGTTTGGTTATTTGATTGTTGATTATAAATTGTTGTTTATTTCAGAAATCAAAATCAAGAATGTCTTTAAAAATAATTTGATTGTTTTTTTGCTTATACAATTCGATACGATTCGAACCCACAACTAGTTTTTTTTAGTCAGTTTCATTTAAATAGTAAATCATATGGTTTTATCTTCTAAGTGATTGATTAAATGATATTGTCATTTTCATTTTGTCCCTTTGTGTTACAAGGGAGCATCTAGGCTGGAAGGAGTCTATCTCTTCTGCCAATGATTTGATTAAGTTTGGTTTTTCCTAAACTTGGAATGAACCAAAAACTCGGTTTCCATCCTGAAAAAAAAATAATCCTTTCTTTCTAAATTATTGATTTCTATGTCCCATTGCGTCAGCATTCAATTTCTTCCGTTTTCAATTGGTTAACAATTTCATCAAGATGTCTTACGTATCCACTTCAAATTACTTGATTGGACACCTAATATGTTTACATCAATGTTTTGAGAAATTTTAAACTGTAGCTGGAAAGCCAACTCAATTTCAAAAAGTGTTTGTGAAACAGCATTGTTGAGGGTTTTTTTTTTTTTTTTTTTATTATTATTTTTATTGAAAAAAACAAAAACGCAACTAACATTCCGTGGGCCCAAGATGATTTTTTAGTATTTTGTTTGATTTAGTATTTTTCCACACTCCTACAATTGATTCACGTTCTAAAAAATAAGCCAAAATTATTTTGTCTTAATGCTATTGTGCAATTATCATATTTCATTTCCTGATATTTTATATGTGACACCCCGACCTTACAGATACTGTCATTTATTCTTAGTATTCTTTAATTCACTAGGATAAAACCTTTTATTTGGTTTAACAAAATTACATAAACGGAAATGCATAAAAGAAAATCTGTTATAACAGCTAATAATACATTCAAAAGTTCTATTAAATTAATAACTATTTATTGTGGTACCTACTCATTCCTGAGATACATACATGATCAATACATAAACTTTAAGCATAGTGACTAGTTATGGTTTTGATTATTTAGCATAAACATTTAATGCAAAAATAAACAGTCAATGCATTCTTTCTTGAAACATGTTTAAAAATATTCTTTTGAGATCTCATAGTTACATGTAAGAAACTATCTTCGTGGCCTATATAAGGTTGTCCCATATGATCCGTTTGTAAGATGGTATTTCATACCGTACCCTATGCGATGAGTATTTAAATGATCAAGCTTAACATGTATAAAACTTTCATGCTATCTTGATAATATGCTAAAACATGTCTTTAAAACATTAAGCAATTAAGCATGATAAAATAATATATAACAAATATAGCATATATGTATCCCATTAAATCACATAAGTACTCACTTTTTTTTTAGCTTTCTAGAGTTTGGAACTTCAATACTTCTAAATATCCAAGTTGCCATCAAGCATTTGAGAGTGTTTTTTGTTTTGAAATTAAGAATAATGCTTACCATTGCTTGCCTTATAGACGTATAAAATGATACTTTAAGGAAAAACTTACATCTAGTGTACTTGTTGTACTTCATCCCCTTAGGCTATGGGGAGTGGCATGTTAGGAGGGGCTAGTGGCGAGGCTAGGTATAAGGAAGGTGAGTCCCCTTATTTTTTTAGTTTATCTAAAATTTCTTTAGGATTTTTTGAGGGACTTATCTTAAAAAAAATTTAGGACCTATCTTACCTATAAAGATCTTTGAATTTGTATAGAAAATATATATAGAAAAAAAAAATGAACCATATGGTTTCTATTCTAGACTCGCCACTGGGAAGGGCTCGCCAAGCCTTGCTATGCTGGCTAAGCACTGCCCCCTAAGAGCACCCGCCACCCGACTAACGAGAGGAGAGAAAGGGTGGATCAATGGCTCCTGATTGGTTCTTGGCTATTGTTTTCCTCCTCCAAAATCATATCTATTAAATTACACATTATCACTCCCTACATTTTTCGTGTTAGACACGCTAAGCCTATGTGGCATAAAAAAACTAAAAAAATCTATGTGACAATGTGCTAGAAGTATTACTACTCACTCCAACCTTAGAAGCTTACACCTCAAGCTTCTAGCTCTTTTGTGTCATCTTCTAGCTTAATCTAACCACTTTAGAAGTTTACACCTCTGAGTACTTGTTTCTTTCTGTCTCTTTAAGAGTTTCCACTTCATGCTTCTAGCTTAACTTAGAGGTGTTTGAGATTGCTTTTCAAAACAACTTATTGACTTATTGCTGCACATTTCATAATCGCTTTTCTTTTAGCTTAAAAAAACATTTTTTAGAAAACATATAAAACTTGGCTTTTTGAAATTGCTTTTGACTTTTTGACCAAAATAACTTCAAAAATAAGTTTTTAAACCAACACTTTTTAGTTGACTTATTGATTTTTTCACTCAAACCTTTTTAAAAAACTCTTTTTACCGCCACTATAAGTCAATAAACACTTTTATCTAAAAATGTTTTTAAAGTTCAAAAAAACATTCCCAAACACCTCCTTAGTCACTAAAATTCCGAACAACTCTTATCTTGTACAACCTATATATAAGTTTACATGGTTACTCTCTTTGTCTATGTTTTGTGCTGTAGTTGTAGTTATTGTAAGCATCTTCGTAAGCATGATGTCGACATATAGTAAACTATTTGTGTGCTTGTTAATTTAGTTTTAACTTCTCTTTAAAATAAAATTTGTATTAGTTTTTCATAACAAATATTTCTGAAACGTTTCCCATTTTTGTCTATCCTAATGTCAATTAAAGTTATTATTATGTAGATATTCTGAAATGTTTCCCATTTTTGTCGGTGTCCTTTTAGCCGATATCAACATTTAAAATGCAAACAGAACTATAATCCTCCCTAATAAATGAAAATAATTTTGTCACTTGTAATCCTCTTATGCATTATGCTACATGTCATTTTATGGTAGTTTTAGATTAAATTATATTCACGTGTCATTTTATGATTTTTTTTATTTTATTAAATTTCATATAATACTTAAATGCAATAATAAATGTATATCCAATTCATTAATGCAACTTTCCTTATAATTTCTAAATTTTAAATTGAATCAAATTATTTTAGTTGTTTATTTATTTAAATTTTTAGTTTAATTTAAAAGATAAATAAACACTTTTATTTTAATAATTAAATATTTTTCTTTTTTCTTATAAATTTAAATTTTTTAAATTTATCTTTTAAATATTAAAAGATAAGTCAAGAAATTATTATTAGAATATATACTCATTTCTATGGGTACATGTGAAATTTCGCATTTCTCTCCTTCAGAAGAAAAGAAGGTTTATAACTTCAGTAAATCAATTTTCAAGAAGATTATATCTACGGAAGAATGGAGTTTAAGTACACTTAGGGAAAGAGATTTCCACCACCCTTAACAAAAAATTATAATAAAATTATAATTTCTGGGATTATATTGATAGCTTTTATAAAGCTTTCCTATATGAGAATCTAAAAAAGAAACATTCTTGGTTCTTCAAAATTTGTGATCATGTTTATAAACAATGACTATCAAATTGGTTTAGCAATGGTGGATCTCATATGGTCCCAATATTCAAATTCTTCTGAAACAATTCAAATCTTTATATGTGGAATGGCTAAATGTAACACAAATTTAATGAGGCAATTTCTCATTCTATTAGTGGAAAATAAGTAATACCTTCTTTACACTTTTTTTTATGAATTTTCTATACCTTGGATTTGGAAATGGATTCCAAAAGTAGATTATAGTCTTAATAATTTTCCATATTTGTAAAGATATCTTACGAAGTTTTGGCAAAAATGTTACAAAAAGATCAAACCCCAAATGAGATCAATGCTAGACAAACGATTGATAATATCAATCAAGCAATTTTAAAGTATAAATCTCAAAAGGAATATTTGTCTCATAAGGACCAATCCACCAAAGTTCCAGCCCTTATGAAATAATTATTAACTCCATAAAAGCCCATGGAAATCCCTTCCCATCCAAAGATGACATAATCAAGACATATTTCCGACAAATGAAGGAAGACCTGTTTCAAAATTTCAATCAATAGAATCACACAACTCAATGCTCTCAACAGAAAATAATTATAATTATTTGGTAGGAGAATCTCAGCCGATTGATGATGAGGATGAAATTATTGAAGATTTCATTGTAGAAGATGCCTTCTCCACTCTTGAAGACATAATGATGCAGAAACTACAGAAGAACATATAACATTCATAGAGACTATACGGTGGAATTCCTAAACTCGTTAATATCTACTGTTTATTTTAATAAAGTAACAATTATGAAGGAGAATTAAGACAATAATACATAGCCAGTTATTGTCAGATGTCAAACCACACTCAAGAGTGCGCTCAAATTTTGTATTCCAGTAATATGTAAATTTTAATTTAAATTTCATGTTCGGGCCTATATTAAGATGTATATGTTTATGTTTGAGACAAATTCCTTCTTATGCTTCTTCTCATCCTACACTCTCTTGTAAAACATTCAAGTTAATAAAATAAGCTTTGCAATATTCGGGTGCCTCCTTCCTACTGTGTTCCTTCTATAATATAATATCATAAGTCTTCTTTATTTATATTTTGTTATCGTTTGTATTAGCCTAATGATAGGCTATTACTTTTAAAATGTTAAATAATTTTATGGAATTATAGCTTAATTAGTTTCTTAGAAACCAATGTATCATATAATCATTTACCAATGTATCATATAATCATTTGACATACAAAAATCTAGGCTAATAATAGGTAATTTAAATTGAAACATTATTTAACCATTAGTTGCAGTGTTGCCCGTTTTATTAGTCATGGTTTGGCGTTTTTAGGGCTGTTTGCCTTTGACTCGGTTTTCGGTTTTCCAATGTTTCCGTTTGATTATCTGTAATTCTAAATTATCTTATTTATGACTGTATTTTAACATAATTATTTGGTACCCCTGGAAACCATTATAATCTTTTGACCAATGTCAACATTTTATTAAAATGCAAAAGCAGCTATAATACTACAATAGACAAACACTGAAGCACAGTTGATGAATTCACATAAGCAAAGAGATAAACTGGTTCAAATTTTCAAGAAATACAATACAATGCGAAAATCATACGAAATAGAACAAACAAGTGACTTCCGATAGGCTAGCCACCCTTGCACACTTATTCCTGTAAAATCCCATTTTCAATAATACACTATTCTTTCTCATGTAACAGCAGAAGAAACAAAAGGCGATGATGATCTACTTGGCATAACAAACATCATCACACGAGTCCCCTCTCTCAAAAACAGCAGCCGCACCCATCCCTGTTCCAATGCACATCGACACTACACCAAACCTACAGTCCCTCCCACGCTTCTTCATTTCATGCAACAGAGTCGCAACACAACGCGCTCCTACAAATAGTAATCATTCACCATTATTATTATTATTATTTTTTTTTGGGATTATAATTCACTTCAATGACATAAAGAGTGAAAGTGCGTTTGTTGTGGTTTACCTGTTGCACCCAAAGGATGTCCAATGGCCATTGCGCCTCCATTCACATTGATCTTTTGTGGGTCAAGCTCAAGCTTCTTTTGGCAATATAAATATTGTGAAGCAAATGCCTTCACCAAAATAAACAAAATATATATTAATCGTTTCTCCACTCACATCTTTTATAACAAAAAAGAAAATGAAAAATTATTATTACCTCATTGATCTCAAAAAGATCAATGTCTTCCAATTGTAGACCAGCAGCCTTGACTGCAGCTGGAATTGCAACAGCCGGGCCAATTCCCATAATCGCTGGTGGTACACCAACAGCAGCAAATGTCCTACAATCAATCCAACAACAAAAAAAGGACTTATTAATTCCAAGGGCATTTTCGTCTTTTTGGACAGACAATATATCAAGAGCAAGTGTCTGTCCCATAGTGTTAGTCTCGGTCAGACTGTTGACAGTCTAATGCATGTCAAACACAGTACATCAGTATCAGTGTCGGTCTCGGTCAAACTGTTGACAGTCTGATGCATGTCAATCACAGTATAACATGTTCTGTTCTATAACAAATGGGGCCCACGTACCTAAATACACCAAGGATTGGCAAACCCTTTTGAACAGCAAGGCTTCTCTTCATTAATAGAACAGCTCCAGCACCATCACTAACTTGGCTGGAAGTTCCAGCAGTGGTGGACCCATCTTTCTTGAAAACAGGTTTTAATTTTGCAAGATCTGCCAAACTTACCCCTGGCCGGATTCCATCATCAACAGAGATAGTTACAGGTGTCTCATCTCCAGTTTTTGGGTCAACGATCTTTTCACCAAAAAAAAAAAAGATTTAAATCAGAAAAAATAAAAAGTTGAAAGAAAAAGGAAATACAAAAAGTGGAAGACATTTTCATTTTTTCACCTTGGTTGGAATTGGAATGATCTCGTCTTTGAATCTTCCAGCAGCAGTTGCAGCAGCAGCCTTTCTATGGGACTCAACCTATTCATTATCAAAAAAAAAAAAAAAAAAATTTAAATAAAAATTACATTTACAAGAAAGATAACACATAATAAATTAATTTAACTTACTGCAGCCTGATCTTGTTCCTGTCTTGTTACTTTAAAGCGTTGGGCCACATTTTCTGATGTGATTCCCATTGGAAGAAGACAATCTTGGGCTTGTGCCATGGTTTTCACCTGGTGCGATCAAGGGGCAAAATGGTCAAAAACTGAAACTTTTATATTTTTTTTATTACTAAAAAAGAGGGAGAAAAATGTTAATACTTTTGGGTTAACGGATCCTTCCCAAGCCATAGGATTGGTGGTCATAGATTCAAGCCCAGCACCAATACCTATTCATATATAAAATTAATTCAAATGGTGTGAAAATTAATTTATTAAGTATAATAAGAAAAAAATAAGTACTCACCGATTTCATAGAATCCAGCTTTAATAGCTGCAGCTACATCAGCTACTGCCTGAAGACCTGAGGAACACTGTCTGTTGACAGTCCTAATTGGAACAGTTTCTGAAAAAAAAAAAAAAAAAGTAAATCATTATATTTATTGGACAATCATGTTAAAGGAATTAGAGTATTGTGGACATGGAATGGAAAGTATGGAATGGAATCCTGAATTCCATTCATACCAGGAAAGCCGGCATAGAAAGCAGCCATCCTGCATTCACTTGCTCTTTGGGAGCCTGGTCCCAATACTGATCCAACAACAATGTCTCCAACTTCAGCTGGATTAATATTTGTTTTTTCTATCAATGCCTGAGAAATTACAAGGAAACAATGTAAAAGCTGTACAAGATTTTTTAAAATGAATAATAAGACACAAGTTGAAAGGATTTTACCTTCAAAACTGGGGCAAGTATATCATCAGGATAGGTATCCTTGAATCCACCCCTCTTTGATTTGCAAAGAGGGGATCGGTATGCACTGCATAAATCATCAAAATAAGGAAAAAAAGATTACTGACAGAAAGTTGCTGCCTGTGGGTATATTAACATAAAACTACAGCAAGAAACTTGGAAAGAAAGAATATTCAACAGATGTTACTTACGCTACAATTACTACATCATCCCCAAAAACTTGACTCCTTTGATATGCAGCACTATCACCTGCTGCACAGACTGATGCCTGATTTCAAATTACAAGCATTAACCACAGTATTGAGGAGAGAATAAACATGACAAGATGAATACTTGTAAAAACATGTAAGATAGACAACATTTGTTCAATTTCAACAAAATCAAGCCAATATGGTGGCACCTAAGGTGATCCATTAGTTTACAAATTCATGAAAAGAAAACATAACAAAATAGCACAAGATGTAAGCATTTAGGCCACATCGAAATACCTTGTTTTAGAACATAACCAAATAAGCACCTATTCTGATCCCAAATTATCCAGGAGATATGCAGGGGATAACTATTGGATGTGATTTTACAACAATCATTTCATCAAAACAAGTTTGAGAGGGCAAAATGAAACGATTACACAGATGAAAATCAATGAAATTGTGAGGAGGTTATGCTAATTCTGAGGTTCTGGGAAGTAAAAGTCATACTTCCACATGGTCCTATGCTCTTCCCTATGTCCTATCCTATATTCAACACTTTTGGTACATCTTCAAACCCCCATCATGGCAAAAATATTCTCTTATTGTACTTTCATTTGAGCTAACTTATTATATATTGATGATTTATCTATTATCAAGCATCTATGCAAAAAATTATCTCTAAAGGTGATCCCAAACTACATCGAAAAAAGCATCAATTTTGATTCCAAATTTTGATTGTGATACTTGCAACAGCAACAACAACCTATCACAAAGCTAACTGGAGAGGCCAAATTAAAAACCTTTGTAGTGAAATTATAAAGGGATCAAGCACCATGTAGTTCCGGGATACAAAAGTCAATACTTCCACATGCCCCTAATCCCTATGCTCGTCCCCACAAGCAATACCTAGAAGCTCAAATTTCTATTCAACACTTTTTTCCGATGCCTCTTCTAAGCTTCGTGGTTGTACAAGTGTTCCTTTTGGTACTCTCATTTCAAGTAACTTACTATAATTTGCTTTAGCTATTATCAAGCATCTGTGGTGGAAAATATTATCCCCAAGACATATTTGTACTTGGTACGAACTGAGGAAACAGGAAAAATAAAAGAATGTCTTGGATCAATCAGGGTACGAACTGAAGAATGTCCATATGATGCCGGTATATAAGGCAATACCTCCGACAACATAACGAATTTTAATTTTAGCAGATCAAAGTCTAATAAATTAGTCAACTGTATAAATCTTTGTGCAACAAAGATCAAATCAGGTTAAAACGATCATAAAACGCATGATATCATGTACGAAACCTAACTTCACGGTGAGAATTTTTTTTTTTTTCTTCTTCAGCATCTGAATAAATCAGCACGATCAAATTACTCATATACAGATGTTACTTAAGAATTAAGAAAGAACGGATCGAGTCAAACACTAGAGGCATGAAAACAGTTCATTGATTAAAACTAGAATTGAACTTACGGAAATTGAAGAATCGAGATTTTCCAAGGATGAAGAGGTAGAAGACGGACGAAGATGCTCCAGCAGAACTCTTTGTCTCTCGATTGCTCTATCCATTTTCTCTACGAAAACAAAAATAGGTTGCTTGCGCGTTTGAATTGATTAACCGTAGAAGCAACGATGTGCAGCTACGCTATTGGTATTTATAGAGAGAAGGAGAAATTAATTTATGAGTGTGTAAAGGTTGAACATTGGGATGTGTGATGCTTATCGTTTGAGGCGTTATATGGCGGTGTCTCTCGCATGTCAATTTCATAGCAGATGATATTTTAAATAATTGACCATTGCGATATGGGAGTTTTTCATTAAGTTTTTTAGTTTTATGTTTCGTTATATAAATAAATTAAATAAATAAATTTATCTAAAAATATAACAACTTTCATTTGTAAAGTTGTGTTTTTTATAAGGTTTATTTATGGGTTTTCCTAGAGATGCATAAATAAGTGTCCGACCCGATCCACATCAATGATTGGTCAATAAGGCGTGGATCGGGCCCACATGCTTTATTTGGACACGGGGCTGTCTTGGGTCAAAAAACATGAACCAGTTAGAGCAACTCCAATAAAAGTTATTTTTTTTATAAAGGTCATTTATGGGTTTTACTAGAAATGGATAACTAAGTGTCCGATCTGACCCAGATCAATGATTGGTCAATAAGGCGTGGATCGAGCCCACATGCTTTATTTGGGCACGGGGCTGCCTTGGGTCAAAAAACATGAACCACTTAGAGCAACTCCAATGAAATTTGTTTTTTTTATAAATGTTATTTATGGGTTTTACTAGAGATGGATAACTAAGTGTCCGATCCAACCCAGATCAATGATTGGTCAATAAGGCGTGGATCGAGCCCACATGCTTTATTTGGGCACCGGGCTGTCTTGGGTCAAAAAACATGAGCTACTTAGAGCAATTCTACTGGACCTGCAAACTTGTGTTTTGCAGGTTCAATTTGTTCCAATGGACCTCTAAATTTGCCGGTAATTTTATGTGGTGCTATAGGAAATCAACAAATTTGTATGGAACTATTCATCACCACTAAACATATATATACATTATATTATTACATATATTTATTTTTAACACTTATTTAATAATAAGAAAACTTTGTTTTTATAATTATAATATTAAAATATGTTTTTAGTGTTAATTTTTAATGTGTGGTTGGACTTGAAAATGGTTTTTGTGGGTTTTTTTTTGTGTAAAAATAGTGTGATTTATAATGCTAGCCTTGGAGTTGGTCTTAGGCATTTCATTTTTTTCAATGTTTTTAAAGTAACAAAGTTACAACAATATATATTAGTAAAAAAAACATGAACTATTTTAGACCTTTCATTTTTTTAATGTTTTTTAAAGTAACAAATTATATATATATATATATATATATATATATATATATATATATATATATATATATATATATATATATATATATTTTCTTCATATTTATCATTTATAACAATTTCAATGGGTAGGAAGATAAATAAGAAGAAATATGTTTGGTCAGTAACTGTCACACCCCCGAACCAGACGGCGGAAACGTCCGGGGGCTGTCGTGACTCAATTGCATACCATAACATTGAATATATATGAAACATAACAACATTCGTCACCATTCATTACATATTACAACCGGTAGTGTTTACATGTCATACATTGTTTAAAACATTACATTCCCGAAAATTAATTTGTTCCATTCATTCAAAAATAAACTGCAACCGTCACTGATTATGATTTCCCTTGATTCACTGGTTCCCTGAGAATACAAGTATTTTGAAAAACGTCAACATATGAAATGTTGGTGAGTTCATAAGTAGTGTTTGAAATCGAATATTTTTATTGTTTGAGAAACCACCAGAAAATCCGATATTTTCTGAAAAGAAAAGCTTTCGAAAAACGTTTGTGAAGATCCATAGGTATGCTTGTTTGTTTCTATACTTGTAAAAAAAAATGTTCATTGAAAATGTATGCATTTCAAATCTGTACGTATTGAAAACCCTAGGGAAACCCGATGTTCCCCTAGTTCCTTTGGAATCCATTAAGTTGCGTTGAAACCATTACGAAAATAGCAGTGTCAGTCCCAGGCGACGTTGGAAGGTTCTCGAGCATGATTATTTACTACAAACCCGCATTACACAAACGCCCAGTTTATAGTTATACTAACGATCCCGAAGGCGTCGTCCGTACTAATCACGTTATCCAATCGCCCTGACTAGGTGTAGTCCCACATCCGAAGAGAAAGAGGTCACGAAGACCCCGGTGACTCCATTAACCGGTTGGGGAAAATATGCGTGCGAGGGGTCCCCGACCCGCCTCGTAAAATATGCAGACTCTTCTAGCAATACCAAGGACCCTTGGGGACCAGTGGTACAAGCCATTGAAAGTCACTCCACGTTGTGCCAAGTCGGTGAAACTCAGCACTTCGTAGAAAATATGTGTCTTCGGGCCTTAAGATCAGGTCATTGGGCTAGCTAGGCCCAACAAGCAAGATTTTACACTTTTGGGGCCCGAAGATGGTGCGTAGACGTCTGTGCACACTCGTATGTATATGTATTACCAAACGTTATTTGTATGATTCGTTGTGTCGAAGAGTTAGTAGTTGTAGATTTCCATTGGCTCGAGACCGAGCCAATTCGTTTAACAACGACTTTTGGTATTGTAATGAGTTGTATTTCGTCGATAGTCGAGGTGTCGTTATTTGATCAAATTGTACATATTGAATTAGCCTTGAAATATTTCTGTTTTCAGCCCCTCATTATTTGTAAAAATTACATTTTCAACCCTTTTATTGTAATATTTCCCGGTTTGGTCCTTAAACTATTTTTCTTGACATTTTAACACCAAAAATTATTGAAATTAATATTTTCCAGCATATTTTTCATAGAAAACAGTTTAAGTCCCTGAAAATGCAGTTTTTCTCGGTTTTAGCCCTTCTTTTCGCAATTTTGACAATTTTGGCCCAAATTGGAAATTTTTTGCAACTTTGGTCCTTTTTAAATTTAAAAAGCATTTTAAACCTTTGAAAAGGATTTGGGACACTTATAGTCCACTGTTTTACAGAAATTCACAGTTTTGGCCCTCCAAAACAGAAAAATTCGCATAATGGGCCTCCTTGGGCCGAAATTTTCATTTTTAGCCCAATAAGCTTGAAATTTATGTTTTTAATCCTCTAATTGAATATAATTCCAGAAATAGTTTTATGGAAACTGTTTTGGCACATTTCATCCATCAGAATCTGTGAAATGTCAATTTGGGCCCTTAATTTTGTATTTTTCACATTTTTGGCCCAAAATGTGTGTTTTTAGCTTAAAGAAAATTGTTGCTAACCACTTAGCTATTTTTCTTGTATCACTTTATATGTAGAAACATATTTGAAGCTAAAATCATAAAACATAAGTTATATCTCGGTTTTGAGGGGTTTAATGGCTAGATCCAACATTAAAACACATATAAGCATACATATAAGCATGGAAATCATACAAGGCATACAAACACATATAGATCTACACTTTCACTTGTATTCCCCCCCCCCACAAAACTCATAAAAACAGAAAATAGGGGTATGAATCTCACCTTGGGGGGGGGTAGTTTCGTTTCTTGAAGAAAGATTGGAAGAAATGAAGTGATTTTTGGCCTTTGCACTCCTTGATGAACTTTTCGAGATTATGGGGGTTTCTAGAGTGCAAGATCATGATTTTTGCATGGATTAGGAAGAGATGTTTGATAAATAAGGAATACAAGTTATAGATCCAAGCAAAACCTTACCTTAGATGATGATTTTTGTGGAAGAACCTTCTTGAATGCTTCCAAATTTTTGAGATTTTGGATGGAGGGGAAGAGATGTTCTTGAGTGATCTAGAGAGTGTTTGAGAGATTTTTGGTGGGTGTATGTGTGTATGGCCGAGAGTGAGAGAGGAGAGAAGGGAGAAGTGATTTTGAAGTGATGTGCATGGAGGAATGGGAAATATTGCATGGATATCCTTTGGATATTAATGAGGTGGCATGCATTAAGTCAACTCTCCCTTATCTTCTTGGGTTTGGGCCTTTTTGGGCCGAGATTTTAGAGAGGGAAAAGAAAAATTTGGGCTTTTTCCCTTAAGCCCAAAATTAGAGTTAGTTAGAGTGTGTTTTATGCTTAAGAGAATGTAGTAGGATTTTTATGTTTTTCTTGAACTAGTTTTAGGTTATTCATGTATCAAGGCTCTTAATCCATTTCATTCTAGGCCCAACATGGCCTAAAATGTTAAAATAAATAAGTGTGGGTCCAATTAGAGTCCAATTAGGGTTCTAAGCCCATGATAGTCTAATTGGAAGCTTATTGGCCCATTTGGATCCAATAAGGAAGTTCTAGCCTAACTTAGACTTAATAAGAACTTCTAGGGTCTCCAATTGTTTGATGACTATTTGTAGTTCTAGCATGTTGTATTTGATTGAAGTTTTTGATTCACATTAACTTGAATGTATAGATTACATGGCTCAAAATTTACAGTTGTGACATCATCCCCCCGTTAGAGGGAATTTCGTCCCGAAATTCTATTTGAAAGCTAGATTTGAGAATTGTTAGAATAGGTGAGGGTACTTCTGCTTCATTTGATCCTCGCGTTCCCACGTGAATTCTGGCCCACGCTTTGCGTTCCACCGTATCTTCACGATCGGGATGCGACTTTGTTTAGTACGCTTCACCTCCCTGTCCATGATTTCGATTGGTTCTTCGACGAACAGGAGATTCTCATTGATTTCGATTTCGTCAAGAGGAATGACGAGAGTTTCATCTGATAGGCACTTTTTCAGATTAGAAACATGAAACACGGGGTGTACACCGTTTAGCTCCGTGGGTAGTTGTAGTCTGTAGGCTACCGGACCTATTCGGGCGACGATTTCGAAAGGTCCAATGTATCGCGGGTTTAGCTTTCCTCGTTTTCCGAAACGTATAACTCCTTTCCAGGGTGAGACCTTTAACAATACTCGATCACCGACCTGGAATTCTAAGGGCTTTCGCCGTCTGTCTGCGTAGCTCTTTTGCCGGTCACGCGATGCTTGTAATCGAGCTTTGATCTGGACAATCTTTTCTGTGGTCTCGCGAATGATTTCCGGTCCTGTCATTGCTCTATCCGACGTATGTGTTCTTGCTAGCTGGGTGTCACCTACTTCGGCCCAACATAACGGTGATCTACATTTACGCCCGTACAGTGCTTCGAAAGGGGCCACCTTAATGCTCGAATGATAACTATTGTTATATGAAAACTCGATCAACGGTAGGTGGGTATCCCAAGACTTTCCGAAGTCTATCACGCATGCACGAAGCATGTCTTCAAGCGTCTGAATGGTTCGTTCGCTTTGACCGTCCGTTTGTGGGTGATACGCGGTGCTCATATCAAGATGAGTTCCCATGGCCTTGTGGAGCGACTGCCAAAAGCGTGACGTGAACCTACTGTCCCTATCCGAGATGATAGATTTTGGCACTCCATGAAGTCTTACAATCTCTCGTAGGTACAAACGCGTCAGCCTCTCCATCTTGTAGGACTCTTTGATTGGCAGGAAATGGGCAGATTTCGTCAGTCGGTCGATTATTACCCATATGGTGTCCAATCCGTCCGACGTCTTGGGTAGCTTGGTCACGAAGTCCATAGAAATCCCCTCCCATTTCCACTCAGGGATTGCCGGTTGCTGTAATAATCCGGAAGGTTTCTGGTATTCCACTTTTACTTTGGCACACGTAAGGCACTTACTAACATAAGTTGCGATTTCCGCCTTCATGTTAGGCCACCAATAGTGCTGCTTAATGTCCAAATACATCTTGTCCGAACCAGGATGAATGGAGTATCGTGTCTTGTGGGCTTCCTTCATAACGGTCTCTCTGAATCCTCCGATTTTTGGAACCCAAATACGGTTCATGAAGTAGTATACCCCATTCTCTTTGACTTCCAGGTTCTTCCCCATTCCGCGCAATGCTTCGCTAGTTCTATTTTCCGCTTTCATAGCCTCTGCCTGGACTGATGCAATTTGAGTGGTCAGATGAGACTGAATGGTTATCGAGTGCGTTTTCGTACGGCGATTTGTGTATTCCTTCCGACTTAATGCGTCAGCTACCACGTTGGCCTTGCCTGGATGGTACTTGATCTCGCATTCGTAGTCGTTTAACAACTCCACCCATCTTCGTTGTCTCATGTTCAACTCCTTCTGATTCAAGATGTGCTGGAGGCTCTTGTGGTCTGTGAAGATGGTGCACTTAGTACCGTACAGGTAGTGCCTCCAAATTTTTAGGGCGAAGACCACGGCTCCCAGTTCTAGGTCATGGGTCGTGTAATTTACTTCGTGCGTCTTTAGTTGACGGGACGCATATGCTATCACTCTTCCACGTTGCATGAGAACGCAACCTAATCCTTGATTTGACGCGTCACAGTAAACTACAAAATCTTCCGTTCCTTCAGGTAGAGATAGTACAGGAGCGCTGCAAAGAGCTTGCTTCAGGGTTCGAAACGCAATCTCTTGTCGGTCTGTCCACTTGAATGGCACGCCCTTTTGCGTAAGCAAGGTAAGCGGCTTGGCGATCTTAGAGAAGTTTTGGATGAATCTCCTATAGTACCCTGCTAGGCCTAAGAACTGACGAATTTCTGTGGGCGTAGTCGGAGTTGCCCATCCTTCCACAGCTTTGACCTTAGAGGGATCCACATGAATTCCTTCTTGGCTAACTACGTGGCCTAAGAAATTCACACTCCGAAGCCAGAACTCGCACTTGGAGAGTTTGGCGTAAAGCTTTTCCGTGCGCAGAGTCTCTAAAATTCGTCGGAGATGACGGCCATGCTCCTCTTCGCTTCGAGAATAGACGAGGATGTCATCGATAAACACAATGACGAAGTTGTCCAGGAACGGTCGACAGATTCGATTCATTAGATCCATAAATGCGGCAGGTGCATTTGTTAGACCGAAGGGCATTACGACGAATTCATAATGTCCATAGCGGGTTCGAAAAGCGGTTTTTGGAATATCCTCTTCTCGGACCTTGAGTTGGTGGTATCCGGATCGTAAGTCTATTTTAGAAAAATAGCTAGCTCCTTGGAGCTGGTCGAATAGATCATCGATTCGCGGGAGTGGGTAGCGGTTTTTGACAGTGAGTTTGTTTAACTCTCTGTAATCGATGCACATCCTGAAAGATCTATCCTTCTTTTTGACAAAGAGCACCGGAGCTCCCCATGGCTAGTAGCTAGGTCGGATAAATCCCTTGTCCAGAAGCTCACTGAGTTGGCTGGATAATTCCTGCATTTCAGCAGGTGCCAACCGATATGGTGATTTAGCGAGGGGAGTTGCTCCTGGAACGAGGTCGATTCGGAATTCAACCTGTCTCTCTGGGGGTACTCCTGGAAGATCTTCGGGAAACACGTCCGGGAATTCACACGCTACCGGAATGTCTTGGATGTTGGTTTCTCCTTTGGTCCTGTCCACTATGTGGGCCAAGAACGCCAAATTGTTCTTTCGCAAGTGTTTTTGCGCTTTGATGCACGAAATGAGGCGGAGATTCGTACTGGGTTTGTCTCCGTAAATTACTAGGGTTTCGTGATTTGGGAGACGAAGGCGAACGGCCTTCTCGTGGCACATAATCTCAGCATGGTGGGGGCTTAACCAATCCATGCCGATAATCACATCGAAACTCCTAATTGATACTGGCATTAGGTCTATTCGAAAGACGTGCTGGTTAAGGGTTAGGGTACATCCGATGTAGATCTCCCTAGTGGATTCGGTTTTCCCATTGGCCATTTCCACCGTATAGGTTTCATTCAGCTTCTGGGGTTGTTGTTTTAGTAAATGTTTAAACTTCTCGCTTACGAAACTTCGCTCCGCTCCGGTATCAAATAAGATGCATGCATAAGTGTGGTTTAGGAGAAACGTACCGGTCACAACTGCGGGATCTTGAACTGCATCACTCTGACCCATAGTCAGCATTCTTCCTGCTCCTCTGTTTCCTGAGTTGTTGTTGTTAGGGCAATCTCGACGGAAATGTCCCGTCCTTCCACACCCGAAACAGGTGTGGCTAGGCCCTGCGTTGTTGCCGCCGGCATTGGTGTTGTTGATGTTGCGGTGGTTGTTGTTGTTGTTCTGGTTGTTTCCCTGACTCTGGTTCTGAGAAGGATAAGTCCTGCAGAACTTCGCAGTGTGTCCCCTTCGGTTGCAACTGGTGCAATGGAACTCCTTACATTCTCCATGATGATGGAAACTGCACTTATTGCACTTGGGAGCGCTACCGGAATAGGGCCTTGAAGCATTTGAAGCAGCTGAGGCTGGAGCATGTGAGGTGACTGGAACCGGCGCAGTAACAGCGTTAACTGCCACTGTTTGTTGCCTTTTTGAGGTCTCGGGGCCCTGACGCCCCTTTCTTTTGTGGTTCCATCCCTTCTTACCATCCCCCTCCTTCTTCTTCTCGGTCTCCACTGGTTTTTCGCCCTTTTTGTGGTTATGATCATATAGCCTCTTTGCCAATCTCTTCACGCTGTCAAACGTTTCAGGGTTAGCAGCTATCACATTCCCTTGAATGGGGGATGTCAGTCCCCAGATGAATCGTTCAATCTTCTTTCCCTCTGATGTGATCATACCCGGGCACAACAGGGATAGTTCGCTGAATCTCGATATGTAAGCATCGATGTTCCCATTCTGCACCGTGAGATTCCACAGCTCCTGCTCCATCTTCTGTATTTCACCTCGGGGGCAGTACTCAGCCGTCAACATCTCTTTCATTTCTGTCCAGGGTATAGAGTTGGCAACAGGGAGTGTCATAGCTTCTATGTGACCATTCCACCAAGTGAGTGCTTGGTCCACAAAAGTGCAGGCCGCGAACTTCACCTTCATCTGCTCGGGGCACTCGCATATCTCGAATACCGACTCTATCTTCTCGATCCATCGCTTTAGAGCGATCACTCCCCCGGTGCCGTTGAAAGTTCGGGGTTTAGCGTTCTCAAAATCCTTGTAGGTGCACGTTTTAGTGAGTCCTTGGTTCGTCCCGTTGTTCGAACTTCCGGATCGTTGCCCGTTACCTCCTCCGTTGTTCCCTCGGTGAAGTTGTGCCATAGCTGCTGTGACCGCAGCAGACACGGCTGCCTGGAAAGCAGTGGAGTCAACTTCGGGCGGGATTGGTTCGGGATTTCCGCGAGTAGCTGGGCGAGGCATCTTTCTGTCATGAAACGGAAAGATGTTGAGTGTACGTGGTTTCGGTGAGGTTATGATCCTACTAACTAGGTGTAGGGTACGAACCTAAGCATTACTATCATCAAGCATACAATCATAACGCCTCAACATATAACAACTGAGAATATCATAGCAAAACACACAAAAGTTTATTAATATTATCCGCATTTAGTACAAGAAAATTTGCTCGTAGGAGCATACATAAGTAACACTAATCCGACAGCATAACGGCTCCATGAGTAGTGTAGTCACTTAAACATAGAGCCGGAGTACATAACATAGTTACTAATATCCTACTACGATAGGTCTATCCCTAACCGCGATGAGCTGCGTCAGGAGGTGGTGCCGAAGATGTGGACGCTCCCTGAAGACGAGCCACCAAGCGTTCTGCATCCTGGAGTCGAGATTCCCACCTTACCTGCCTCATGTGAAACTCCCGGAGGACGTCACGCGTCTCCTGTTCCGCACGCTCGACCCTAGTCCACAGCTGGCGTACTTGATCAGCAGTGTTCTGAGCAAGATCGCCGGTGTCCCGTAACCGTCTCACCATGACCGGTAGAGCTCGGTCGGCCGGTCCTCCGTCCCTCAAGTCAAAGAACTCACGTGACATGCCAAACGGGGGTCGTTGTCCCTGATGTCTGCTCCATCTCCAAAGATCCATGCCCCAAGGAGGGGTAGGTCCAGTGGGTCCCACACGATAAGCAGGCACCCTGATCGGGTAAGGGGGATCGATGACCTCGGACTCTGCGTCCGAATCACCCCCTTCGCTGCCATCAAGCTCCTCTCCGAAAGGTTCTTCGTCTTCCTCGGGTTCGGCAGGCTCGCCCTCGACTTCTGCCTCCGGTTCCCCGTCTGATTCCTCTTCGGGGTCCTCCTCAGGTTCTTCTTCAGGCTCTTCCTCAGGCTCCTCCTCCTCTAGCCACCCGTTGTTTCCCTGATTAGGGAAGTAGGGGTCTCCAGGGTGATGAAAACCAGCCATGCTGTCTGCGCGAGTACGTAATTATGCTACATTATTCCTAGGGTACTATGACTATTGTACAGACTAAGCAAACATTCTCTTTTTGGGTGATAAAGGGTATAGTTTTAGGTTCCCTGGCTATTCCGATCTCATCAAGACGTGTGTTAGTTTTACCTTGGAGAGAATGTAGTTGATCAGGCTACATTCGCCCCTTGGCATCACTAAGAACAGTCCCGAGTTAACCGAGATACCAGCATTATGGTGTTTGATTCAGCGTTAGGTCCTTACTCCTAATGCAGGCAAGTGTATTTTATTTATTTGTTTTGTTCAGAGTTATGTTAGTCCTTCTTTTTGGTTTATAGTTGCATATCAATGTATGGCTCGACATGCTAGTTCACTATAAACAAAGCTCTGATACCAACCTGTCACACCCCCGAACCAGACGGCGGAAACGTCCGGGGGCTGTCGTGACTCAATTGCATACCATAACATTGAATATATATGAAACATAACAACATTCGTCACCATTCATTACATATTACAACCGGTAGTGTTTACATGTCATACATTGTTTAAAACATTACATTCCCGAAAATTAATTTGTTCCATTCATTCAAAAATAAACTGCAACCGTCACTGATTATGATTTCCCTTGATTCACTGGTTCCCTGAGAATACAAGTATTTTGAAAAACGTCAACATATGAAATGTTGGTGAGTTCATAAGTAGTGTTTGAAATCGAATATTTTTATTGTTTGAGAAACCACCAGAAAATCCGATATTTTCTGAAAAGAAAAGCTTTCGAAAAACGTTTGTGAAGATCCATAGGTATGCTTGTTTGTTTCTATACTTGTAAAAAAAAATGTTCATTGAAAATGTATGCATTTCAAATCTGTACGTATTGAAAACCCTAGGGAAACCCGATGTTCCCCTAGTTCCTTTGGAATCCATTAAGTTGCGTTGAAACCATTACGAAAATAGCAGTGTCAGTCCCAGGCGACGTTGGAAGGTTCTCGAGCATGATTATTTACTACAAACCCGCATTACACAAACGCCCAGTTTATAGTTATACTAACGATCCCGAAGGTGTCGTCCGTACTAATCACGTTATCCAATCGCCCTGACTAGGTGTAGTCCCACATCCGAAGAGAAAGAGGTCACGAAGACCCCGGTGACTCCATTAACCGGTTGGGGAAAATATGCGTGCGAGGGGTCCCCGACCCGCCTCGTAAAATATGCAGACTCTTCTAGCAATACCAAGGACCCTTGGGGACCAGTGGTACAAGCCATTGAAAGTCACTCCACGTTGTGCCAAGTCGGTGAAACTCAGCACTTCGTAGAAAATATGTGTCTTCGGGCCTTAAGATCAGGTCATTGGGCTAGCTAGGCCCAACAAGCAAGATTTTACACTTTTGGGGCCCGAAGATGGTGCGTAGACGTCTGTGCACACTCGTATGTATATGTATTACCAAACGTTATTTGTATGATTCGTTGTGTCGAAGAGTTAGTAGTTGTAGATTTCCATTGGCTCGAGACCGAGCCAATTCGTTTAACAACGACTTTTGGTATTGTAATGAGTTGTATTTCGTCGATAGTCGAGGTGTCGTTATTTGATCAAATTGTACATATTGAATTAGCCTTGAAATATTTCTGTTTTCAGCCCCTCATTATTTGTAAAAATTACATTTTCAACCCTTTTATTGTAATATTTCCCGGTTTGGTCCTTAAACTATTTTTCTTGACATTTTAACACCAAAAATTATTGAAATTAATATTTTCCAGCATATTTTTCATAGAAAACAGTTTAAGTCCCTGAAAATGCAGTTTTTCTCGGTTTTAGCCCTTCTTTTCGCAATTTTGACAATTTTGGCCCAAATTGGAAATTTTTTGCAACTTTGGTCCTTTTTAAATTTAAAAAGCATTTTAAACCTTTGAAAAGGATTTGGGACACTTATAGTCCACTGTTTTACAGAAATTCACAGTTTTGGCCCTCCAAAACAGAAAAATTCGCATAATGGGCCTCCTTGGGCCGAAATTTTCATTTTTAGCCCAATAAGCTTGAAATTTATGTTTTTAATCCTCTAATTGAATATAATTCCAGAAATAGTTTTATGGAAACTGTTTTGGCACATTTCATCCATCAGAATCTGTGAAATGTCAATTTGGGCCCTTAATTTTGTATTTTTCACATTTTTGGCCCAAAATGTGTGTTTTTAGCTTAAAGAAAATTGTTGCTAACCACTTAGCTATTTTTCTTGTATCACTTTATATGTAGAAACATATTTGAAGCTAAAATCATAAAACATAAGTTATATCTCGGTTTTGAGGGGTTTAATGGCTAGATCCAACATTAAAACACATATAAGCATACATATAAGCATGGAAATCATACAAGGCATACAAACACATATAGATCTACACTTTCACTTGTATTCCCCCCCCCCCCCCCACAAAACTCATAAAAACAGAAAATAGGGGTATGAATCTCACCTTGGGGGGGGGGGGGGGTAGTTTCGTTTCTTGAAGAAAGATTGGAAGAAATGAAGTGATTTTTGGCCTTTGCACTCCTTGATGAACTTTTCGAGATTATGGGGGTTTCTAGAGTGCAAGATCATGATTTTTGCATGGATTAGGAAGAGATGTTTGATAAATAAGGAATACAAGTTATAGATCCAAGCAAAACCTTACCTTAGATGATGATTTTTGTGGAAGAACCTTCTTGAATGCTTCCAAATTTTCGAGATTTTGGATGGAGGGGAAGAGATGTTCTTGAGTGATCTAGAGAGTGTTTGAGAGATTTTTGGTGGGTGTATGTGTGTATGGCCGAGAGTGAGAGAGGAGAGAAGGGAGAAGTGATTTTGAAGTGATGTGCATGGAGGAATGGGAAATATTGCATGGATATCCTTTGGATATTAATGAGGTGACATGCATTAAGTCAACTCTCCCTTATCTTCTTGGGTTTGGGCCTTTTTGGGCCGAGATTTTAGAGAGGGAAAAGAAAAATTTGGGCTTTTTCCCTTAAGCCCAAAATTAGAGTTAGTTAGAGTGTGTTTTATGCTTAAGAGAATGTAGTAGGATTTTTATGTTTTTCTTGAACTAGTTTTAGGTTATTCATGTATCAAGGCTCTTAATCCATTTCATTCTAGGCCCAACATGGCCTAAAATGTTAAAATAAATAAGTGTGGGTCCAATTAGAGTCCAATTAGGGTTCTAAGCCCATGATAATCTAATTGGAAGCTTATTGGCCCATTTGGATCCAATAAGGAAGTTCTAGCCTAACTTAGACTTAATAAGAACTTCTAGGGTCTCCAATTGTTTGATGACTATTTGTAGTTTTAGCATGTTGTATTTGATTGAAGGTTGTGATTCACATTAACTTGAATGTATAGATTACATGGCTCAAAATTTACAGTTGTGACAGTAACTTTATAATCATTAGTTAAAATTAATATATGCATCGATTTGAATATCCAAAGTCAGCATTTATATGTATAGATATTTAATAACATCATGATTTTGTATGATACAATATACATTTGCATATAGTTAAAAAGAAAAAAACACAAACATACAACCATAGAAATGACATTGTTATATGGCAAATTAAAATTTAAGATGATTTAAAAAATATACATAAACACAATAAAATCAATTACAAATTAAAATGGTGAATGAAGTATGATTTACTAAAATAAATAAAATATCATATAAAAAAATAAAAGTTTTACAAATTGTTTATAAATTTCTATAAACTTCTTTATCACACATTGTAAGTTTTGTTTGTAAGTATATCATCATTATTTAAATTAACAATTTTAATCATTCTTTACTTTACATTCTAAATAAAATAATATATTATTAGTCACGTGTAAAAACAAGATCTTTTATAAATTTCTTAAGATTTTTAATAATTTCTTACAACATTTTTATAACATTTTTATGATATTTTTTTCCTATATTATTTTAAACTTTGCTTATATATATATTTTTTTAATTTTGTTTTTTTATACTTTCACATAATTTTAATACAAGTTATTTTAAACCAAATATTTTCTAATGTTTTAAATTTTTCTAACAAGTTTTTAATTTTTAATTTTTAATTTTTTTTTAAACATTTTCATACAACTTTTTTTTATAACTTTCATACAGTTTGTAACATCCAAAAAATAGTGATAAAATTTTCATTTTTATTTTAATCAAAAACCATCAAGTATTCATAAGAAACCAACCAAAGTATGTCAAATAAGAGTTATTATCAGAATACAAATTCAAATCATAAAGAAAATACAAAACACGGGTGAATGTACTATGATCAAGTCGGGCCCTTCCATTTCTTACTAGATGTACCTGAAACCACAAACAATCTGTAAGCACAAAGTTTAGTAAACTTCCCAAAATACTATATGCAACATACATATAATATAACATGTGGCTATATCAGGTCCGTATCAACCATCGGGTTTGTATCAACCCAAAATAACAGCAAATAACTGTGTCGGGTCCAAATCAGCCCCAGGGTTCGTATCAACCCTGAGTCCATAATGACACCGAGCCCAGATTAGCTCCATAAATAAATCATACAATCACATCAGTCAAAATCATACAACAACATGCATTATACTCATACAATACAGAGGGCCGACCTTGGTGCCTTCGACCCACTTGAGATGGTAATAAGACTCACCTCATAGACAGACGAAAAGCTGAAACAACACGCTGCTCTGAAAACCACGTTATTGGTTACCTTTACAAATAACAGTGACCAAAACTCATACTATAACTCAAAATACCCAAAAATACCCTTAGGTCGAACTTAGTCAAATTTTGGTCAAAGTCAATGTCACACCCCGAAACCGATGGCGGAAACGTTCCGGGGTGGAGGACGTCATGTAAAGTATCACAACCAATGTACATAACAAGCATAGTAAACACAACCATTACATTACATAGGAATATTTACATTTGTTTGAAAGCAAGAAACTACATGTTTTATCTATACATCAGTATAACAAAAGTAAAGACGTGACTTCTATACGCTCCGTCTTCTCCAAAAGATCGCGGGATACCTGTCTAACGAGAACCTGAGAATACAAGCAGTTTTAAAAATATCAGCATAAAGCTGGTGAATTCATAAGCACGTTTGAAAGGATAACCGGTTATTTAATCTTGTGATAAATACTTCATTTCCTTTGATAAAGATTTCTGCAATATCAAAAACCATTGTTACTGAGCTATGAAATACATAAGCATGTTTTCCTAGAAAATCCCATATTTTCTAACATGTAAGTCGATTTCCATAAGATAAGAAAAACCCTGACTAATCACCAGCAAGTTAAGAAAACCATAAGTTAAGATCCTTGGAATACCCTTCAGTACGAAAGTAGGTAGTTTTAATACATAAAACTATAGATTAAGAACCCTAGAATACCCTCCAGTACGAAAATAGGTAGTTTTAATACATAAAACTATAGATTAAGAACCCTGAAATACCCTCCAGTACGAAAGTAGGTAGTTTTAATACATAAAACTATAGATTAAGAACCTTGGAATACCCTACAGTACGGAAGTAGGTAGTTTTAATACATAAAACTATAGATTAAGAACTCTGGAATACCCTCCAGTACGAAAGTCGGTAGTTTTAATACATAAAACTATAGATTAAGAACCCTGGAATACCCTCCAGTACGAAAGTAGGTAGTTCTAATACATAAAACTATAGATTAAGAACCCTGGAATACCCTCCAGTACGAAAGTAGGTAGTTTTAATACATAAAACTATAGATTAAGAACCCTGGAATACCCTCCAGTACGAAAAGTAGGTAGTTTTAATACATAAAAATATAGATTAAGAACCCTGGAATACACTCCAGTACGAAAGTAGGTAGTTTTAATACATAAAACTATAGATTAAGAACTCTGGAATACCCTCCAGTACGAAAGTAGGTAGTCTTATTACATAAATAAGACTATAGAAGAAAGAAAGAAATCCGTGAATAAAACTAATTAATTTAATACGTATTGTGAGTTGCATAACCATACTAATTTGACCCATGACCTCCTTGACGTTCTTCAGGCGTCGTTCGATTCCAAAATTTGTCACACAGGGCATGCCCACCTAACTGTAGCTAGCAGTTAAGGTGTGGGATTGTCAGTCCCGAATAGATCTATCCACAAATTTCACGTTCTCCCTCCAGGAGACTCTGGTTATACTTCCGGAAAGGATTTACTGGTACCCCGAAGGGTATAACGAAGACAGTCTCACAAGCTAGTATTAACTGATTCACAGGATAATAGACCGTTCTCGAGTTTTGAAATCATTTGGAACAAAGTAGAGTATAAATAATCAAATACGAGATAATTATTTAACAAGATACTCTAGGTTAAACATGGATAAACTAAATCAGACATAGTTTATATTGACTTTGCATGAATCTGAATCCGTAAAACAAGTAATAAAGATCCCAAATTATTCCCATAATAATTTGAATGATGATGAGTTTATCAAACTCTTAGATCGTTTAGATCTTATAACAGGTAAATCACGAAAGCAAAAACAGTAATGTAAAACTCAAGAATGAATCTGAATGTGTCGAATGATTCAAAATAAATCAATCCTCAGCAGAGCTCGATGAAGAACTTCCGCTGTAGAGGATATTAGGGTTAAAAAAGATAAGAACAAAGAACGCTATTAAATTATCTCTCTAAATCTTACGTTCTAGGATGCATGCAAGCATCTATAAATATAAAACCCTACAAAATAACTCACGGATGGACAGGCCCATACTGGAGACTAAATGGACTAAATAGTGAGCCCAAGACGCAACACCTTCTGGACCTAACAATCTCCCCCTTTGCGTCAATTGGAGCGAGACTATCTCTTCGGCTTGCTGGGTCCAGCTGCAGGAAATTTCTTAGTGGTATCAAACAGACGTGGGATGAGAGCAAGGATTGTCTGTCTGAAGCGAATGTACCACTAAATCATGTCATCAAAGTACTTCTTGTCATCTGCCGAATTCTACTTGCATCGATGAATGATACTTAGAACATGTTCCAAGCATGCAGTGATACTTAGAACATGTTCCAAGCATCATGTTCAAATCACTAGTAGAGCCAACATGAGAAATAGTGGGTTTTTTCTTGAATACGCTAGCGATTTCCTAATCCATCTTGACAACCTCCATAATGTAGCATACTAGCATCCTTTTGAAGTGATCAATAATTGGACCATACTCAACTTCGTTGGTGAGGAGGATATTGTGCAAAATAATCCAGTCATGTGGATTTAGGTTGGGAAGATCAGCAAGCGATATGGCATGTTCAGTCTTAGCAGAACCCCTCAGCACCTTGAACTGAACATTCGTGAAGTTCCCCTCTCGAAACGGCTTGAGGACCCGAACGCTGACAATCTTCTGAGCGCTCCAAGTTTGATACTGTGGTTGGGCAGACTTCAGATAGAATTCGACGACATCCCTATCAACCTTTGGATGAGGATGAGGGATATCAGCAACGTTATCAAAGGCATGGAAGATGAAGGCCTTTCGGGTTAGTGACATGTCAAACTGTGAATCGACCGAGTTGATGCGATCCAATGAAATCACCGGTTCAAACCACAAAATGCTGGGAGTTTCAATCGTTTCTTTCAATAGCTTCTCAAGAGTCCACGGAGGAAAAAGGGTTTTCCTACTCTCAAGAAGGTCATGAGCCTCTTTCATTTTTCTTTCAGTTTCCTCAGCCTCTCTGGCAACGCGAGCGCTCATATCAGCATCTTTATCACGACCTTGCTTCTTTAAGAGATCTGCATTCGTCTCTTTATCATCATCACTATCTTCAACAATTTTCTTCCCTTTGTCTTTGACACCCGAACCTGAGGCTTGACCTGTTGAAAGAGGTTCGGTTGTTTTTGTTGCTGTAGAAGTGGGAGGCGGTTGAGATACATCCTCTCCCCCTTGTTTCGGAATGGACACGAACTCAAGGAGACCTTCAATTTTGCTTAGGAGAGAAAGGGCAGGAGCAAGCTTTTCTGCGAGAGTACGCCTCACTGAGTAATTCAGTATTGGATCATGTGCTTCAAGGAGGTTGGAAAGGGCGGCGTGGACATCCGAAACACATGAAGAAACAATCTCTCGTTCAGATCGAAGAGATTCAATTTCCTTTTGAGAACTGGAGAGCTGAAGATTCTTGACCTTAAGAGTAGTGGTCTTTCGAGCGAGAGCGTCCATGAGTGAGTTCTCGGCAGCTAGATCTTCTTGTAGCTTAGTTAGGCGCCCCTCAATAGTCGCCGTAAACGATGAGTGGCTATCACTGAGAGCCTGACGAAGACTGGTGAACGATTGCAGTTCAGAGGCAACTGAGGTGGCAATTTGGTTGACAAGAGAGTCAAGCCGCGCTGCGTTGGAATCAGCAGTGCCCTATAAAGACTGCAAAATGGAAGAAGTGTCAACAAATAGTTTTTCGACTTTTTCGGTCGCAGCAGCACATGCCTTGGTTGAGGCGTGAATAGCGGCAGTGGCTGAGCTGATGGAGGCTTCATGATCCTTAGTAAAAGCATCAATAATCCCCTGAATAGCAACCTCGGAGATGGTAGACTGTGAGGAAGAAGAGGAGGAAGCAATGAGAGAATCAATCTTCTCGTGAAGCTCCTTGAGATGCTTCTTGGTTACAGGAGCATCATCGTCATCATCACTTTGCATCTGATACGGACTGTAATAGACCGAATCAAATGTCATGTTCTCCCCACCAAGAAAAGGTTCTTCATTATCTGCGGAGTGAGCAGGAGATGAGGGAGGAGGTGAGGGTGGAGGCTCGGTTGTGAAAATAGGTTCGGGGGTTGATGTATGTTCGGTAGTAGGAGTGGGTTTGGGTGCTTTAGTAGGAGCCCCCGTATCAGATACGTTGGTTCTTACTTCAGCGGTGGTTGTGGTAGCTTCAGTGAAAATGGGAGGGGGTACTGGGATAGAGGTAGGTGGTATTTGAGTAGTGGAGGTTATGGGGGGAATGGAAATAGAAATGAAGATTGGTGGAGAAGAGACAGGTGAAGTGGAAATGTGTACCTCTGGGGTAGGCGATCGAGGAGGAGTGTTACCACGGGGGGACTCTTCGAAGTCAGAACGTTCTCCCTCAGAATCGTTGGAGGAGGAGGCAAGTATCAGCTTTCGCCTAGGTTGGGTTTTCCTCTTCTTCAGTGGAGGAGATTGAGCCGCCTTGGTAGGTTTGCGTTTCTTCGGAGAAGGGCCTTTCGCTCCCTTGACAACCTTCTTGTCTTTTCCCTTTTCATTTTTCTTTCCCCTCGGAGCAGGCCTATCAGCATCATGGATTGATTTAATCATATCAGGAGTGAGCTCTCTAGGACCAGAGCGACGAAACTCCTTGTAGGTTCTGATGATGCGGCTGTCGCTTGGAACGTCTCCAAACATCGACTCAGGGATTGAGCCAATGAACTGAAACTTAGAAGAATCAGAGACAATGATCTTCGTAGTATGGAAAGTACCTATCGAAGAGAGTGGAGAATCAGCAGCAATTGGAACGTGATACTTGTCCATCACCCATTTTGAGATCAGCGTCCAGAAGCGAGTGTAGGAGATCTCTGAATGGCGAGATGTAGATGCAAGACTCTGAATCAACTGTTGCCATAAAACCGACCCATAGTCAAGGTTGATGCCGTGGTATACCCCATAAAGAATCGTTATAAACAGACGACTCGCTCCGTCTGAACCAACACTGCGTTCCGATAATCCCTTGAACAACACTGTGAAGAACCCGTTTCACTGAGGAGGCAAGCACGATTTCTTGAATTTGGTGACCGTCGTCAGAACCTCAGTGTATCCCATGTTATAAAACATGGAAAATAACTGTCCTACCGGGATGGATTCAGGATTAACCCTAGATTCATCAGTTGAAACCCTAAAAGCGAACAGAATCGCTGCTTGGAGATGGAGGCCTTGTGATCAAGAATGTCGAAGAAGATTTGATCGACAGACTTATCATAGTGGCCTGTGGAGAAGATTTGTGACAAACAATCCATTGGAACAACTTCAACTTTGGTGAGAGCGGAAGCTAGCGGCGAATATTTGAGACATTCGATGATCGGAAACATAAAGGCATCGTAAACTTGTGGAGTGAGATCGATGATCAGGCTTTGTTAGGGACGAATCGGAAGAATGTGAGAAGTTGCATGAACTGAGGATGAGTCCGCCATTGAAGAGAATTTGGGAGAGATGATGAACAGTAGAAGGAATAATACTTTTCTTGCTCTCTGAGAATTGGGTGCAGTAAAGAGGTAAATTATGGTCGAAGTTACCTTTTATACCGTGGTGAGAAGAGAGAGAAAAATCTATTCCCAAATCTTCAACGGAAATACGAAGAGTTTCATTAGGTGATTGAGCGTTTGGGAGCCCCAATGATTACGCAGGAGAGAGAAGAACTGACCCGTTTCACACGCCTTCCCATCAGGCGCCGTTTGAAATCTCAAAAACGGTTCCACTTCACATGCCTGTCTTTCAAGCGCCGTTTGAAAAATCAAACCGATTGGATTTTCGGCTGAGTCAGCAACTTATCCCTTTAGTGTGAGCTGTCATCATAAAGTAGAATAGCCCCGTGTAACATTGTGAGCCACAACACTTTTATTACTTCAAATTCCATTGCGAAAAAAAATGCCTTGGAAGGAATGAAACCAGAATTGTGGAAAATCAAAAAAGATTTTCGTGCTTAGTGAGTAAAAGAAAAAGAAATAAAGCAACACATATGTGGAAAATTGTGATGTCAGTAAAGACATGAAACAATGGATCCCGGCACGAATCTCTCCCTTCAAGATCAAGAGTGACCTTAAAGTGTTTGTTTGGTTTCCTGTTGAATTACGATCAGACACTTATTGAGAAGTGTTGAAAAGCATCTTTTAATCAGGCTAATTTGGGTGGCTATTGCTTCAGTTCAGAATTCCTGATCTTGACATAAGACAGAAATCGACTGAAGTACTTGTGAGACCAATGCAGTCTGTTGAACAAGTAGGTGTGAAGAGAATTTAAGTGGCATGGTGAAAATATATGTAGGTGAAATCTCAAAAAAAAAATTAAAACTGGATTCCAGGGGAAGAAATGTTATGGGATTTAACAATTTCATAGGAATCACACAAAGAGAAAATTCAGAGATTTCAAGGTACAACCTCAAGGGTGAATTCTTCAATTATGTAGTGAAAACTAGAGCAAATTTAATTGTTCACCGTCAATGTATAGAAGGTAGTGAATTTTGGGTTTCACTTAGCACGTAGTGGCATGAAGCTAAGATCATGAACACAGAAATTGTGTAACCATAAACCTCAGTGGTAATTTCTGAGAGTCTCAAGGGTTACATGTATGAGATCGAAATATGATGGAGAAAAATATTTGAGATGGTGTAAGGAAACCAAAGTACCTCTGCTGTTAAAATAAGGACCAAGCAGAAAACTCTTATCTCATGTGAGAAGAGAGTAAGGTAGCTCATGATTAGAATAAATATAAAAGCCTAATTGGGAAGACAAGGTTTGTATATACCAAGTTAATAAGGCTATTATTCAGAATCAGGTGAGACTTTGGACACATACAACAACATGCTTCTAGGGACACTTAACTAATAAAAGAATTCGCCCACAAATGTCCACACATAGAAATTAGCGAACGCAAACAAAAAAAACAAAAAAAAAAATAATTTTGGAGTTTTTATATTAAAGAAAGAAAGAAAAATAATATATTTTGGAAACAAACAAACAAAAACAAAAAGAAAAATTAAATTTGGAACCGAACCCGAGCGTTCGGTCTATTTCGGTTTAGAAAAAAAATAAATTTGAAAGAAGGTTTTATTTTATTTTATTTTATTTTATTTTTATTTTTTTTTATAAATTTGAAAAATAAGAGAGATGAAATCAAGAAAAAGTATACATAAGGTTTACAACCAAAGAGACTACCTTTAAGTGATAAGCGAAGACAAGAGAATATGATCGAACCCGAGCGCTCGGTTCATTTCGGCACACACGTGAAACGAACCCGAACGTTCGGTTCATTTCGTTTCTAACTTTTAGATTGGAGAAGTAATTTTTGGTACTGACTCTGATTCCCTCATACCTAGCCCTTGTAGAATTTTATTGAAACTTGCTTTAGGAAGAGCTTTGGTGAAGATATCGACTAGTTGATCAGTGGTTCGAACAAAGTGAATTTCGACGTTTCCATCTTCCACATGATCCTTAATAAAGTGATACCTCAGTGCTATATGCTTGGTCTTGGAGTGTTGCACTGGGTTATGACAGATCCTAATTGCACTTTTTGAATCACAATATAGGGGGATCTTTTTCATATTGAGTCCATAATCACAGAGTTGACTTTGGATCCAAATCACTTGAGATGTGCAACAAGCGGCTGCAATGTATTCTGCTTCGGCTGTAGACAATGAAACACATGTTTGTTTCTTAGATTGCCAGCTCACCAACTTCCTGTCGAGGAATTGACAACCTCCTGTAGTGCTTTTCCTGTCTAAACCACATCCTCCAAGGTCTGCATCTGAGTAGGCTTGAACAAAGAAACCTGAGTTTGAAGGATACTGGTGGTTGTCGAGGCCAACACAAATAATAACCCTAAATATTACACACTAAAATAGTGTATAGTGGTAAAGGGATCGAATCCACGGAGATTGGTTCAATTTATAACTCTATGAAAAATCTCTTTGTAAAAATACTAGTAAAATGACAATAAAAATAAAATGGGGGGTTTTGGTGTTTTGAAATACTTGAAACAAACTAGAATTAACTATGATTTAAATAGACAAATGCAACAAAAATAAGAGTTTGATGTAAAATCAATAAGGGAGAGATGGTTGACTTAAAGTTTCCTCACTTTGACTTTTGATGAACATATCATTAGAATCCAATGGTGCAATACTTTGACTTAAATCCTTAATTTGGCTATAGTAATCCAAGGAGCTTGAGATTACCTAGACTTTTCTTAATTGTTGAAATGGCTAGAGAAGCTCATAACAATTTCCTTAGTCAAAGTCACTAATTCCAAATAGCATGTAATTAGTGAAAGTCAACTAGCATTAAGAACCAAAAAGTCACCAAATCCAAGAGGGGTCAAATGCTTTCACCACCATGTTGGAGGAAATGTTTTTATGATTGTGTGAAGCAAAAACAACACAAAAATCATTTGTTGCTTGCTAATTTGAGGATCCTTTACTTAATCAAGAAATTAGCCAACTAATCACCACAAACACATTTAAACTCATGAACTAAAACATACAAGTAGTGATAAGATGTTAAAACACAAAACATTCCCATAAAGATTTAAGAACATGTTCATGGATTCTTCAACATTCAACAAAAGTTCAAAGGATTAACCAAAAGTCAACCAAGATTAGTTTAGCCAAGCATGACTAAACCCAAAGAAACAAAGTTAGAGAAAATTGTACCAAACATTAAGCAAGAATCAAGAGGTAAAAATATGATGTTCTTCAAGTGTTCTTGGCCTTCAAAAGTCTCCAAAACTCCAGAGAGAATCTCCAAAAATCGGATGTCCAAGAGTCTCCAAAAGATGGGCACCAACCTTCCTCAAATAGCCTTCCAAATGGATTTCCGAAATTGCCCCTGCAGGAGGTTGCGCGGCCCGCGTGCTGTTGCGCGGGTGGGTTGCGCGGCTGGTCCCTGGATGTAACATCTTTGAGGTTTTGGGCCTCCATTGCTTAGCCCACCTAGCCCAGATCGAATCCAATCACCTCCTAGCCCATTTTCTTCAAGTTTTTCTTCATTTTAAGCCCAATTTGACCTCTCCAAATCCTCCAAAGCTCGTGCACTCTCCCGATTAACAATCTACGCACGCTTGAATAAACTCCCGCATCTTGCAAATTTAAAGTTTATTTCTCTCCAAGCCTTCAAATAACCATCAAGCTCGCTCCATGCATCATCTCCACAATCACCAAGCCTAACATCATTTTTGTCTACCAAATCTCATCGCTTCCCAAACGTCCCGAACACTCCCGCTCCGCTAGACCCGAAAACCTGCAATTATGCTCACAAGATTCGAAAGTATCCGAAATAGTCATAAAATAACAAAAAGGGAAAATATGCATGGAAATTATCTAAATTATGAATGAAATATGCTAAAATAAACTATAAAAAGAAGTAAACAAAACTAACTATCAGATACCATAGACCAAAGGAGGTGGTTCGTTTCAGATATCAGAGTATGTTTTTCACTGCTAGCATATGTGGTTCACGAGGATTGTCCTGAAACCTAGCACAATAACACACAGAAAACATTATATCGGGCCTGCTATCTGTGAGGTACATCAAGGAACCAATCATATGGCGGTATAACATTATATTGACTGCCGGTTTTTCCAAGGATGGTGTGAGCTTGGTGCCGAACGCCATTGGAACTTTGACCTTTGAGTCTCCCATCATGTCGAATTTAGCAAGAAGAGACTTGGTGTATGCTTCCTGGTTGATAAAGATGCCTTCGGGTCCCTGTCTAATGTTTAAACCAAGGAAAAAGTTAATCGGACCCATTGAGCTCATTTCAAATTTAGTCTCCATCAGCTTTCTGAATTCAGATGTTAAGCTAGGATTCGTTGAGCCAAAGATGATATCATCGACATAGATTTGAACTATCATAAGGTGATTACCTTCCTTCTTTCAAAAGAAGGTTGGGTCAACCGAACCTTGTTTGAATTTAGACATCTTTAAGAACTTAGTTAGCGTTTCATACCATGCCCTAGGTGCTTGTTTCATACCATAAACTGCCTTGTCTAGAATATAACAGTGATTTGGGTGCTTTTCATTCACAAAACCAGGAGGTTGCTCCACGTAAACCGTTTCTTCAAGTTCTCCATTCAGAAAAGCACATTTTACATCCATTTGGTAGACCTCGAAGTTCTTGTGTGCAGCGTAGTCAAGAAATATTCGAACAGATTCCAGCCTTGCTACCGGAGCAAAAGTTTCTTCGTAATCAATTCCTTCTTCCTGGCAGTATCCTTTCACCACTAGATGAGCTTTATTTCGAATCACATTTCCCTCCTTGTCCATTTTGTTTCTGAATACCCATTTGAGACCAACGACAGAGGCATCTTTAGGTGTTGGAATGAGGTGCCATACCTTGTTTCTTTCAAACTCATTAAGTTCATCTTGCATAGCCTGAACCCAGTCAGAATGATCAAGAGCAGTATTGACTGTTTTCGGTTCAACTTTGGATACGAAAGAATTATACATGCAGAACTCTACTTTGGAAAATAGGGAGGATTGCTTTGCTTTCACTTGAGATTGGGTCAGGACCTTTTCTGAGATATAGGATGATCTCTGGTCCATTTAATGAGGGGAGGATAATTTGGATCATAGGATGGATCCAATTCGGCGTTCAACATTTCTTCCAATTCAGATTGACTATCGTCATCATAAAATATATCAGAATTCTCCCCCTCGACAGACATTGGTATCAGAGTGGGTCTTTAAAGATCTATTGATCTTTGAAGTATCGGTTCTTGATTTGATGATTTTCTGCACATCTATTGAAGATTATTGGTGTTTTGATGGTATGGAATCAAGATTTTTGTTCAAGTTACTGATCATGGAGATTTATACCGTTCATCTGGTATTTTTTTAAATCTGATTCATTCTTTCTGTTCATATTGGTTCTGGTCGTTTGCTTAATCCAAAAATCAATTGACGTTAATCATCTGTTTTGATCCACTTTGATCTATTCGAATCTAATTTTGATCTGACCCATATTCTTGGCCGATTCACTGTTCATGGTCCACATGCTTATTGCCGATCCACTTTTTATTCCTTGGTTGTATGCGTCTTTTGCATCCGATATCGTATTCTTTTCTAATTCGACATCGATGATTCTTGTGTTTGAGGTTAATGGTTTTCGACGTGTGTATATCAATTCTCATGAATCGATTTTTTTAAGTTTTAATCCAAGATCATATTGTTCGTCAATTTTCTCGTTCCTGTTTTTATAGTCAATTTAATCTCATTATTATTAATCTGATTAACGTCAAACTTGAAAATTTCTGATGATCTATGAGTGAAATCGATCTTTGAAGAATCGATTTGGTGTCTGATTTAATGTAAATCTCGATGTCTGATGATGAATGGACGAACAAATTGTATTTTGATTTGGTGGGTCAAACCATAGAAAGTCAAAATTGGAATTTATGATTTCACCTGTGAATTTAATCGATACAAACGTCATGTGAATCGTAATCAGCATTCCATTTGGGAGGATTTGGAACTTGAACAGGATTGGGTCTTCATAAACAGGTTCGTTGTGTAAAGGCTCTTGGAATCGGGGCTTAAATCAAAATCGGAAGTGTGGTTCATACTGGATTGGAACGTAGTCGATGTGATTGTGCTTGGAACAAAAGAAGGGAGGACCGAAAGCGAACCTGTGATTGGATTTGGTTTGCTAAGGTTTCGCTTTTATTCGCATCTTGATGCTCGGACCAAACATGGTTTCGGTTTTGTATCCATGAACATGGAACGAACTTAGGTTCGTTTGTTAGCCTCGGAACGAAAGTGTAAATTCAGGTGTTGAGATGGATTCGCACTGATTTGCAATCGACACTTCAATTGGTTGAATCGGAGTCGGAATTGAAATCAGGGCTCGGACTCGTTTTGAATGTTTACCTGCAAAAGCTCTCAATGTCCGAAAAAACGAACATGTAACTGGATTCGGATTTACCTGTGGTTTGCATCTAGAACGGCATTCACAGTCGCAAATGGGATGTTCAGAACAAATTGCTTTGATCGGTGTTATTGATTGATTGAAATCGGATTTATGGTTACGTTTGGGAACACTCGTTTAAATCGCCATTTTTAATCAGTCATGTTTGTCCCTGCATTAGTTTAATCAGTCGTGTGCTTTAAATCAGGGGTAACATGGTGAAGATGACTCAAGTTACAATTATGGTCCCTGAAACTTCAGTGTTTTAATAGTTCAACTCCCTGTATATTTCATGACTTGGCAGTTTTGAATCATACTCAGAAAGTGTTACAATTAAAAGGGAAATTCATGCAGAGTTACATTTCCAGCCCCTGTCTTTCAGCAAGTGACAGTTTTGGCCCAATATTCAGAAAAGTTTACTACATTGAGGGCCGGTGAACAGTTTTGAATTCTTTAATGCTCATATTTTTTCGTGAACAACAAAATAATGATTCCACCAAGTCTTGGCAGTTCGGAAAGTCGTTTTTCGTGATAACGACAAATTTTCACGACTTTTTCGGATTTTACTTTATTGTGTATATCACTTTGTCGCGGGGGAGCTTAGTAAATTTTTATCCATTCAAGATCATTCTCATGACCATTTGAAGGCTTTATAATCATGTTTTTGATTATAAATCGGGGGAGAATTTGGTATGGTCATTCGAAATTGGATTTGTAACTTTTCAAATTTGAATATTTTTGATAAAGCTTGTGGTAGAATTATGAAGGTAGCTTTTACAGCGGAAGTTCTTCATCGAGCTCTGCTAAAGCTTTTATAGAGAAGTATCATTTACAACGGAAGTTCTTTATCGAGCTCTGCTAAGGACTTGTTATATCTCCGACTTCTTGTATTTTCTCGATCAAGTGGCGTTACGAATCTTAAAGTTTGGGTTGTTACATGATATTTTTTGATGGCTTATATCATTAGCTTATTTGAAGATCATTGTGACTTGGAGGGGGAGCTCTTCAAACACAAGAAGTGATTCGATTTCTTTGTTCTGAAATGGGTTTTTATGGTGGGTTTGGTTTTCATGAAGATTCTTTGGGATTACATTCGAAAATGAAGTTTAAAGACATTACTTCAGTGCTTGGTTTATATATCCTAGAGCCCGTGTTTGAAGACTATTGAAGAATCAAGATTCGTGGATTGCTTCATATATTCCTCGTTGCAGATCTTTTTATTTGCTAGAAGCTTGTTTTGGAAGTTAAAGCATTGTCATCCATTCCATACTTTGAGGGGGAGATTGTAGGGTTTCAAAGCACTCCATGGATGATGACAATGGGCCCCTTTGATGAATTGTAGGCTAAAAGCCCAAGACTTGTCTTTTCCCTATAAATAGTCATGTATTATTCATTATTAGGGTTAAGAGTGAGGCAAAATGTAGCCGCCACGTGAGGTTTCTTATGTAGTGTTAGATTCTTTAGTCTATGCTTTAAGTGTAATTTATTCCTCTTGTTTGAATAAATCGAGTGATCATTCGACATAATCTTCATATTTGTGTTTGTTCTTACTTTCCGCATCTTGTTCATCAAATCTCAATTAGGGTTTTAATCCCAAAAAATGATTTGATAAGTTCCCACGCTGTTTTGAAAACTTTGTAATTATATTCAGAAAACGTCCCTTATGCTCCGCATATTACAAAAGGGATAAAGTATCTAAAGTTTGTCAGAAATTCGTATAATTACATCAGTTTTAAGTTTCGAAAACCTTTATGATTTGCTTGTATCCCCCCCCCCCTTGAAAACATGAAAAATTCGGAAAAGTGTATGGGTATGAACTCACCAGACGAGAAATGTGCCGGTTAGGATGCTAAGTATCAGTTAAGGCTTGAAGACGCGCGAGGTTCCTATGTAACACGAGGAGATACATAATTGTATCTAATTAGACTTTGAACTACTAATTAAGTAAGATAATACACTCCGAGACGCGAAAACACTTTATTTCAAGTGTTAGGAATGATACAGGTTGCATCTAAGGGGGTGTAGGGCCTATATATGGAGTTTGCTCTTCAAGAGTAAACTCTTAAAAGAGATTACGGCCCATATACCATATCCCCATGAGTTTACGGCCGTAAACTCATTGGTGGTGTGTTCTTGGATGATTAAAGGCCTTATAACACTTGTGGAATTAGGCTAGGTTCAATTCTAGGGCATAGGAAGTGATTAAATCACCAAATGGACCATTTATGGGAGTTTACGGCTGTAAACTCTTACTTGTCCCTTCCTTTTGTGTTTTGGTGGTTGTAGGTTAAGCCCATATTGTGACATCCCCAAAATCACGGCCAGAAAAGACCGATTTTGTTTATGCTTTATAAAAATCAGAGTAATTCATTTTATAAAAATGTTGCGGAATTTGTTCCCAGAAAAACATGGTAAATACGTTATTAAAACATTTTCGAAGAAACGTATTTATTTCATTTTAAAACGTTTGGGATGTCATCGTTAATACAGAAACATAAGCATAAACAAAACTTACAATTATTTACACTAGTGATCTACATCTCTTTAAATCTCTCAGTGTAATGTCACTTCATATCAACACCTATGATATAAATAAACTGAGTGGGTCAGGTTGGGAAACCTGGTGAACACATAGGGTTTTCAACCCACAATAATATAATTATTATTTTTAAACATAAAACAATCAACCCAATTACCCATTCCCGTTATCCTCACATTACGTCCCTAAAACATCTAACACAAGGGACTTAGTCAAAGGACTATCATTGGGGTGGAGTGTACCTAGTGAGCACACAGTTCACACAGTTCGAATGAACACACAGTTCGAATAAACACACAGTTCAAATAAACACCTACAGGTTGCGAGCCTGCTAGTGTTCCACTGGACTGTCTAGAATAGTCCGTGGTCGTCATCTATACTCCGCTAGATGACTAGATCATCAAGAACAGTTATAACGAGGCCTCTCATTATTTTATTTTGTCACACAACAACTATTACATCTACCCATGTTTTACCCAACATATTTTGTAGATATAAAATATATATATACAGTTTAAATCATTGAAAACATGTATAAAACGTTCATCCAACATAGATAGCAAGTATTCAGATAATATGCACACATAGTACTTAATTTATATAAAATACTTCATATCTATGTGTAAGCTGAAAGTAACTATGCACTCACTTGAAAGGTGGTGACTCAGCACTCGGACAGCGCTTCGATACTCTCAAAACGACATTCCTTCGATAAAACCTAGTACCAATACCACTAGGGTTTAGTCTAACGATAACCGCGACAAATTAATTAGTCCGAGTATTATTAAGTGTTAATAATACTCGATAATAGCTCAAATAATTATTTTAAGGACCTAATAACATTCCTATAATTATTTGAAAGCTATATTAAAAATTGCGTAAGCGTAGCACACTTACAGCGAATTTTATTGAAAAACTGGGACTTAATTGGAGCAGCGTTTCGAAACCGAAAGACTCCTTTTTCTCGGGACTCCGGGAGCCTCGGGGCTTCCCTAGGATGCTAGGGGTTTTATCTAGGGCTTAGGGATGGTTTGGGGTTGTAGAGAGAGAAAGAAGTTAGAGAGAGAAGTGAAAAAGGTATGAAAAATGAAGAAATCTCGGCCCCCTTTTATAGCCTTGCGAGGCCTCGGTACGCTGGGCGTACCTCGGACCTACGCGGGGCATAACCATCGGATAAGAGCGCCACCTCGGACCAGCTGGCTTGCACTCCGGAAGAGATAAGGGCGAGGGTACGCGGGGCATACTGGCTTCGTATGCGGGGCGTATGCGAGGACTACGTGGCATGATCCGAAGCGAGATCCGAGACCATCACCGGACGGCCCACAACGCGCCACGTCATCAGTCTCACACCAGGTTTCGCATTTTCATACTTCAACTTTAAAAATTCATAACTTTCGCGACCTCCGATTTCGACGTTCTTTATATCCACGCGAAGGTGGGAACGTACTCTACAACTTTCGTTTAGACTTTGTCGGCTAATTCTGGCTCGATTTTAAATTTTATATTATTAACGGGCTGAGACACAATTGGTCCGTTAAATCCTCATAACTTCTTCATCCGACATCCGTTTTCGCCCATCTTTTTCTCGTTACGCTAATCTCAACGAGATATTCGATTCTCGTTTAGGTCGTGTCGGCTAAAAACCGCTCGATCTAATATTCGAATTTCGGGCTGTACACTGCTATTCCGAAACTTCGAAAAATCATAACTTCTTCATACGAAGTCAGATTTGGGCGTTCTTTTTATCGATGTTCTTAGTTTAACATATTCTACGACTTTTGTTTAGATCGCTAAGGCTAAGTCTCGCTCTATCGTAAATTCACTATTTACGCTTCCCGGTGTTGTGCTGGTTCCGTCGCGAAACTTCGACGGGTCATAACTTCTTCGTTATAACTCGGATTTCGGCGTTTTTTATATGTACGGAAACCTTGTGACCTAATCTACAACTTGGTTAAGATTATTTATTCTAAATAGTCTTTTCTCGAAAAGTGGTTTTCGACCCCTATTGCCTCTATTTTGACTAGCCCGGATTTGCGGGCGTTACACATATGATTCTAGTCCAATATACAAGCCATAGAAGGAAGTTAGGGCATCATTTGACCTCTTTAGAGGAGTTTACAGCCAAGGAACCAATCCTAAGGGGGTTTACGGTCGTAATCTCCTAAGGACATGGTTTCCTTGATGTTTAGTGTCCCTACTTCGATGGTGGTTGGTTCTAGACATTATTCCAAGCCATATGAGGTGTTTAAGGGGAAATCTAACACCTTAAATGGTGTTTACAGTCTATGAATGAGTGTTTATGGTCCAAGAATGTTCTTGGTCCGTAAACTCATGTTTACTCCCCAAATGACAAGATTTTGGTGTTCTAAGTCCATTCATGCTAGCCCTTAAGTCATAGATAAGCACTAGAAGTGATTTTGGAGGGTTTTGGGGCATTAAAACCCCATTTAAGGGTGTTTACGGTTTGGGGTTGTTCCTGGGCCGTAAACACAAGTTTTTGATACTTTTGGATGATTTAAACATGGATTTGCATGCTAAACAAGCTAAACTATAAGCTAGGATAGATCAATTACCAATTTGGAGCTTGAAAAGGGGTGTTTTTGGATCAAGCTTGGCTTGCAGAGAGAGAGAGAGAGAGTATGTTAAGAGAGTGGAAAAGCTTTAAATGAAGTCCACTCACCCTTATATAGGGTTTGAGTTGGTGGCCCGGTGGAAATCTACCCGATACTGACGTTAAACGGAGCTTATGGTCGTACCCGAGTAAATTGTCGTAACCCGACTTAGTTGTAACTAAAAATCTTCTAAATGAATAATGGGGGTGTTTTCACATGTTTCTAATGCATTTGGACACTCATGAAGTCATAGTAAAAGTCTCAATTTAAATAACCTAATTCAAAAGTTAACGGAAAATGTTAATGAAAACTAGTTTATTAACGGAAAAAGAGGTTACAATGACGAGATAAATTTCAGGTTGTCACAGTCAACGGTCAAGATGGACCCTCCACGTCGTGGCCTTTAAACGAAAAAACAGACGCATATCCCTTAGTTGCCACGTCGTGACAGACTAGGTCATGCCGTGGGAACGAGATCCAAAACATCTTAATGAGTTAAGTTGAATCCTCCAATTGCAAAGGTTCCAACATCTATATCTGATCATTTCTAATGTCCAAAAGGGGTAAAGTTGCCACCTTTATCACCTGAGATCCATCAAGAGGTTTAGATCTAGGGATGTCAACGGGGGCAAACGGGGCGGGGAGTGCATCTCCCGCCCCCGCCCCCAAAATTTCCCTGTCTCCCCGCCCCCGCCCCTGCCCCCGAAATGTTCAATGTTCCTACCCCCGCCCCCGCCCCCGTTCCCCCTCCCCCGATTGATTTTGGGCTACTTTTTTTTGGGCTAAAAGAAGTTATTATTTAGGTTAAAATAAGCTATTTTTTAGGTAAAAAATAATTATTTATAGCAAAATTCTATATGTTAAAAATAAAAAAGTTATGGAATTTTAAAAAATTATACTAACAGCTTAAAAACATGTTTTTTGATGAATTTTGGAAGCTCAAAATCATGTTATAGTTTATTATATTTATATAATTAATATATGTAAATATATGTGTAAGTTATTAATGGGGTCCCCATGGGGATTTCGGGACGGGATTGCCTACCCCCGCCCCCGCCCCCGAAATTAAAATGGGAGTTAACCTTGCCCCCGCCCCCATCCCCGTCCCCGTTTTTATTTAAAAAATTCCCCCAAACGGGATGGGGCCCCCACGGGACTTTTTGACATCCATATTTAGATCTTAAGTCTTAGATCCAAAAAGGCTAAAGGATTGTAATGACTTATCAAGAACCACTTAATCCCTTGAGTCTCAAGCTCATTTGCTCCAGAAGAGATTATAACACCAAAATCATCCTAAAGTTTGATGCTTTTTAGACTTGCATGTCCAATTCAAGTCTTGGACTCAACTTAGGTCAAAATGGGATTTTATGACCACAAGATCCAAACCATGAACCCAATGATCCAGAGATTCATAATGTTGCAACCTTTATGAAGTCTCTCCATCCCATCTAACAAGGTCAAGAAGGAATAAGACAAAATACAAGATCTAACATTCTATAAACATAAAATTTGGAACTTGGGGACTTACAAGAGTCCAGAAGATGTAAAATAATATGGTGAGAAGAGTTCCCTTGCTAAATCCAAGTCAAGAAGTCATCTCATTCTTCTTCTAATCTCCAAAAATCAACACAAAAAGCTTAGAGAGCAACAATGGGAGTTAGAGTTTGCTTGGAGGCTGAGAGAGTGTGACGGAGGATGAGGGTGAACAACCCTAGCCATCACATTCCCTTAAATAGGGTGCAAACCCCGAAAATTAGGGTTTCTCATTAAACGGCTGCTGCATCGTGGCCATAGGTTGCCACGCCGTGGCGGTCATTTAAAATTCGTGACACATCAACCTTGACCATGTCGTGGGATGCATTCACAACGGTGTGGTACGCCTAAAATCCAAAATTCATAAATTTTAAATGCCTCCAAGGATTCGGACATTACACAATTATTTTTAAACTTTCTTTTACAACATTTTTAAAGTGTTTCACATATTTTGTATGACAAATTAATACTTTTTTATAGCATTTTAAAATACTTTTGTTAAATATTAGTTTAAAACGTTATATTAAAAAAAGTTAAAAGTTTATAAACTTCTAATTAAAAATATTAAAAAGTTGTAATAATTTTAAAACATTTACATTATATAGATTTTTTTTGTATTTTTATTTGCTACATAATATTTTCTTTTTACCTTTTTAAAAGACCCTTCATACTTATCGTTCATATTTAATTTATTTAATTTTATTGTTAGATACTGTTTACTTTAAAAATGTTGTATATGCTTGAAAGGTCTAGTATTCTCAAGAGTAATATTAAAGTGATATTGCTAATTAACATATGATACTAATGAGTCACACTAATAATAACTTGATATAATTGATTATTTATTAGAAATTGATTTTAATAAATATTTTAAAACTCTTATAATTAAATTGAAAATTATTTATTTCATAGAAATAATAGTTTTTATTAGCAATTAACATTATATTATTTTATATGGTATGAATTAATAAGTCATGCACAACTTTTTGGACTAGTTGAAACCCTTTTGTCTTTTACTCAAAAGACAAAGTTTATATTTTATAAAACTTGAGTTTATAAAATTTAAACTAACTCTTCTTTTTATACATATAATTTTGAAAATTAGAGGAAAAGAAAGGAGTCATGGGCATTCTATTAGTTTATTCAAAAGAAATGAAGCATGAGAGACATGTTTATAACATGGGAACATATGTGCTTAAAGTGTTAAGACTTAACGGTTAATACTTTCACTTTATGCATATAAATAAGAGGCTTGTATTCTTGAATGACTTGCTTTATTCCTCCCTCTTAAAACCGTAACCTCTTTAGAGGAGGTTACTCTCTCCCTTTTGTTCTTTTTTTCTTCAAGAATAGTTGCATCTTCATGCATTCTTTAAGTTCATATTGGTTATGAACTTAAACCTTAAGGGTTTAAGAGTTTATGGACTAGCATCTACATCAAGTTGAGTTATTATTGGTGTCTTAAAGGTTCCACATTCTTCATCAACTTCTAAGCCTCCCAAGAGGACCCAAAGAACTACAAAGGTTGTTATTTCTTCAACTCTTCTTTGGTTTGTATTTTAACATTTCTATAACTTGCAAGAAGATCCTTGGTGGGTATAAATTGTTTATGTTATTTCAAAATTATTAAGTCTTCTGTTGCTATATTTTTCTAGTTCATGAAACTATTTTTGAACTAAAATTCAACAATTTGTATCAGAGCCACCTTGCAAGTTTGGTTAGATATTTTGATTTTTGAAAATCTTAGTTTTTGGAGAATATAGATAACTTGTTTTTGTATAAAAATAAGTTCATACATATTTTCTATGTCAACTTTATATTTGTTATTTTATATGACAAAAGTTTCATGCATCTTTTGTCATTTAAAGTTGTCTTAGAAAAACAAAGGTTGTTTTATGTGTATGTTGATGTATATTATGTGTATAAACTAGCCAAAGACCATTATGATTGTTGCGTTGTTGTGTTTATTGTTTTTATTATAAAAATGATTGTAATAATTTATTTATTCATATGATATGTAATAATTAAATAGATTAGTTTTTCTTGTTTATTTTTGTAAAGTAATAGATTAGTTTTTAGAAATAATTTATTTGTATAAAGATGTAACAATAAATGAAGTTGGAGCCATTTTTGAAGACAAAATGACAAAATTTCGAGTTCAGCATGTGCTGGGTAGAAAGATGACACTTTCTGAAAAGTGTCATGAATGCTACACATGTGCTAAAAAAAGTTCGTTTTTTTATATATCATCATGGATCTCTATAGAAAGAGGACGAAAAATTGTGAACAATAGTATATTCGAGTTTTTTTTTGATAAAAAACATGGCCTAAAAAAAATTTAAAAAAAATGTAGTGAATTTTGTTATAATCCGATGCATGTGTGTCCATTGTAAAAGTCTACAACCCTTTCTTTTGCCGTTGATCGTTTTAAATTTCGACGCTTTAGATTGGTTTCTTGGTTCCTTAATTAATAATGGTTCTCTATTGAACTTTTATATATATATATATATATATATATATATATATATATATATATATATATATATATATATATATATATATATATATATATATATAACCAACTCTATAAAAGTAACTAAAACAAACTTTTTAGTTATGAAAGATAATTTATAAACAACTATTAAGAAAAATTGATTATAGTTTATTATTTTCTTTTGATAAGAAGTAGATATTAAGGTATGATATTGGATGAAAGTTATAATAATTAAAAAAATAATTTAGTAAATTTATAAATGATTAAATATATATTAAAAATAAATAATAAGTTGTTATTCAATTTTTTTGAACTATTCGATTCTTATTTATAAATCAAAACTAATCTAAAATCCAAAATAATAATTTTGTATAGCTTAAAATCAATCCAAAAATCTGAATATTCGAACCAAATTGTCCGATCAAATAATTTGGTTTTAACCAAATAATGAACAGTCCTAACAATGAACCAATATAAAAATATTTTTCACAAGACATTTTTCGAGTTTCATCAAGAATCTCATTAAACCGATGAATTTGCCAAAATGTTTCTAGAAATTCTTCTGCTTCATATACAATAACAAATTTGCATGCAGACGAAATAGAGAGAAGTTTGAAATAAGGGGCACAAGGAATGTACCCAAAAGCATACAAGAATGAGCCGTGAGAAGTAAAATCAATGGGAATTTGAAATTAAAAAGTAAAAAGGATACAAGATGCTTTTAAATTCCGCTCATGCCCTATGTAAATTAAGTACAAACATACAAAAACCCTCATTGTTTTGTAGACCTTGATTTGCAGTTATTATTATGTCTATTCCAACATTGATTTGAGGTGGTTGTAATTTTTTTTTCATATTGATGTTGTTCTTGAATCTTGATCATTAAAAGCCATGGATAATAATGATAGTTAGATGTTTGAACTTAATTTTGAACATAATGGGGGGGGGGGGGGGGGGGGGGGGGATTCCTTTTAAAACAACTTTTGATTTTTAATTTTCCAAAAAGGTAAAAAAGTTCAAAAGATATTAGGCAAAACAGAAAAGTTTTTTTAAATCAACTTTTTCCATGATTTTTTTTTTTTTTTAAAGTCATAAAAGTCAAGCCAAAAATCATTTTTATAAAATGACTTTTAACTTAAAAAAGAAATCCCAAATACACAAATACACCCTGGGTATCCATTCGATCATCAATAGAAATATATAAACAAATTATTGAAGAATTAAAAAAATGTTAACCAAGATAAGGGCAATATAATCCATTTACTTTTTCTTTTCAATTGTAATGATTTTAAAATATAAAATAGGATTATGAAATATTAAAAACTATTAAAAATAAATTTTGACAAATTTAATATTTTAAATGATTATGAAACGTAAATATGATATTTTGACGTTTCATAAGGACATATATAAAATTCTATATTTTTTTAGCATATCTTGATTTTGAGACTTGTTTTGTACTAATAATTAAGAAAAAATAAATAAAAAGATATTGGATTTCTTACAAACTTAGAGTAAATTACACAAACCCCATAAAACCAAAAAACCAAAAAAAAAAAAAAAAACAAGAAAATAAATAAAACAATAAAATTGACTGCTTATATGACTACTACAATTGAAAATTGACTGCTTATATAATAACAATAAAATAAATAAAACAATTTACTACAATTGAAAATTGATTAGACAATTTCTCAAAACTTATATGACTACAATTGAAAGTTGACTGCTTATATATTAACAATAAAATAAATAAAACAAAAATTTTTAAAAACAAGAAAAGTTATTTGGTATCAATTTTCGTAACTTTTAATGTAAAAAAATAAGAAATAAAAACAATAATTACTATTATAAATAACTATTCTTATAATAATAGTTTTCATAATGTATTACTATATGTAATATTTTTATAAGAATAATAAATATTTCCAAAATTTTAGAACTTCAATAATATTCTTTTAAAATTTTCACCAACGGTGTGTTTATCATAAATAATCTAATATATGTTTGGAATATTCAACTGATTTTATAATGTCTTACGATTTTGATTGTTTTCTTTCATTTTTTTCATTTCTATTTTTGGACCTCTAAAATATAGCCAGAAAATTTTATTTACTCTATTGCTCTTCATTTTGTTTGCATTGGACAATTTGTAATCTAAAAAAGATCACATTATAGAGAATCAACAACCAGATTTCACAAAAACCAAAATAAAATTCTTCATTTCAATAATCAAGAAATCTTTTTAGGACTAATATCGCATCTTACAACTAAAATAATTCCAAGATTTCACCAAAACAGAGTACATAGATTTATATACTCCCATCGGCTACTAAAACACTACTACTTCACACATTCATCCACTAAAACAATGATTAATCAAACTAGAAAACAAATGCGATCATCATATCATGCAGCCATTTGAGGTGAGAACGAATCAGCAGAAAGCAATGGCAGCTTATTATCCAACGAACTGAATGGAATCTTGTTTTCCAATGAACTGTTCAGATTCAAATTCCCTTTCTTTGCAACATCACTCTTATCTTTTGAACTCAAAGGGCTGAAATTCTCCTTTGAATCAAAGAGAACTTTCGTCAGACTCTTCTTGTTTTCACCCTCTGAATCTTCTGAAGTCTTCTTCATCGAAGGAAATGGAGTAGCAGAGTGTTGAGAAAGCTCCCTGTAATTCCCACAAAGTGTAAATATATTTTGAATACGCAAATGCCTAGATGCAGCTGTATCTTCTCCATTTTCAGATCCTGTTTCCATGGAATCAAGATTGAAAGCAGAAATAGGAATTGGATTCTTGACTTGATACACAGTCTTCTCCTCGATAACTTCTTTCTGCACTTCCTCCTCTTTTTCTTCTTCTTCTTCTTCATCTTCATCTTCATCTTCCTCCAAAACAGTGCTCAAAAACGGCTTTCTTGTTGAATTTCCAACATAAACATCATCATCATCATCATGTGAATTCTTTAAATTCTCCATAAATGGATAACCCAAGATAGCTTTTATACTAGTTTTATGATCCATGGATTTCTCCAAATCCAAGGATTTATCCAAATCCATGGATTTCTCCATTCCTGGATCCTCACCAGCATACATTTCCATCAACTTTTTAGCAAAACCGTTTCCTTCTGTAGAACATGAAACATTAACATTTCCATTTCCATTCGACCGAGTCAACTCAGTCTCGATCTCCTCCAAACGCTTTCTCAGCATTTCAAGCTCTTCCTGTTGTTGTAAAATCTTCTCTTCCATCTTTCTTCTTTCCATTTCAACAACTTCATCAGCCATTTTCTTACACTCTTCTATCTTCTTCTCCAATTCACTTCTCAACATGTTCGTTCTTTCCTGAACTTTCATGTTAATTTCTTCTTCAGCGTTCTTATCTTCAGCCTCTGAAAGCTTAGATCTCAGAGTCGCAATCTCTTCTTCTTTCTTCATAAGTTGTTTGTGAGCTTCCATCTTTTCTTTCTCTCGAACTTTATTCTCCATTTGCAGCTTGTGAATGAACTGATCCATGGCTGCAATCCTTGATCCCAAAATCACATCTGATGAAGAATCTTGACCATTTTTCTCCTTGATTGGTGTATGAACACCTCGAACAATGCATTTAGCTTTTGCACCATATTCCAATGTTGATATAGTCTTGTGTATTTCCTTCGGATCTGGACTCGCACATAATATCATAAGAATCTTGGATTTATCATCTTCAAATGAATCCTGTTTTAAAAAAAAAAATAAAAAATTACTGGACTGGACCCCACTAAAAACTGTTAACATTTACATTTACCTGTAAAAGCATGGTTAACTTGCTGTCTCTAAATGGAACATGAGAATCGCCATTGGCAATGGATTCCACCACTCGTTTTAACGCTATATTACCCTGATTAATCTTCGCTGTCTTCAAGTTCAATAAAAAATTAAACATTTTTTAGTAACATTTTATAAATCGTGTTGAAGAAATGAAAAGTTTTAGTCAAATTGAAGATTACCTGCATTTTGGCTTCGAATCCAGTTTGACCAGCTTGTTCTATATTTTCTGATCCAGCCATGTCAACAAGCATAAGTCGTCCACCAACAGTTGGGACATCAAGAATTATCTGAACCAATTTGATACAAATTTAGTTGAAGAAATAAAAATTTGTAAGAAAGAAAAGTTTTGAAGGAATTAAGTCAAACCATGCAGTGACTCCTGGAGCTTCTTTCATTGCAAAATGTGCTTTTGATAATTCTACGTTTCTCAACCTTCTGGATCTCTTTGGATATCTTTCCTGCTTCAGTTCCAGAGATGAAAGTCGCATTCTTTGCCTTCTTTCCCATAACTTCTAATTTTACCTATAGTTTCAAAAAGAACAACAATAACTTTGAAGATCTATACCTTTTTAATGATCTATTTCATAAACATAATGTCTAATTTTGGAAGCATGAAAAGGTTTGGAATGCTTTTTACCTTTGACGCATTGCCTTTCGACCAGCCAATGTTGAATCCACCTTTACTATTGGTAGATAAGAGATCATAGATTTCCTCATTGTAAATCTCAAGAACAGTAACTTGCACGAACGTACCAACTCCGACCTTCTGTTGTTCATCATCGATCTCGTCATCTTCGTTTCCCAAAATATCACTTAAAGACTTGTACACAATCCCCTGCTGCTTATGGCTTCCGAACATAGTATGACTCTTTCCCGAACCAGTAGGGCCATACATCATGATTGTACATTTATCGCCCAATTTGACACCATTGATTCTGGGTTGAACGAAATTTCTGTAGAACCCCTCAAGATCTTGATCTTCGGAAACCCCATCGAGGGTGAAATCACGATACCCGATATCAGTTCTGACTCTAACAGAACGACCATCGGAGTTAACCTGCAAGGCCGAAATGGGTTTATCTTTGAGGTCAGGGTAGTCCCTAATCCGGCCGACAACTTCAACTGGGTGATCCGGATGTTGATGGGGTTCTTTGACGGCAGAATTAGGGTTTGGGGAGGGTTTTGTTGAGTTGAAATTGAGACGATGTTTAGACTGGGGAGTTCTTATATGGGTGTTGTTCGATTTAGAAGAAGGCGTTGGAGCCATTGGAGACGAGTGTGCACGAAATCAAGACTTCTTGATGAAAGAATGCAGAGAAAATGAAGAAGATTAATGGCGAGGAAGGGAGAGAGAAAGAGGAGTGTTGATGGAAAGTTGAAAGCCAAAATGGAAAGGGTGGTGTGATTTTGTGGGAGATTGAAAATTGAAATCTAGCCGTTACAAATCTCTAACGGGCAAAGAGGGCGCTACTCGGGTAAATCGGCCATGACGAAACGAGACCCTTGTGAATTGTGATGAGAAACTGGGCCCAACATGTAAGCCCAGACTTTTTGAAATCTGAATCTAAAAACAAAGGTCTTTTTTTTTTGATTAATAATTTTCAAACCTATTGTCCTATATATTTAGTTAATATTGCGAACTAGAAGAACTTGATAATCAGAATTCACCATGTCAATTGAAAAGAAATTATTGAGGTGGAAAACAACCAATTGGAGTCACTTGGCAACAACATATATGGAACCAAAGAAATCGATGCTTGTGGTTATCTTACGTTTGGAGTTCCAAGTGTGAAATAACACGTTGTTTTTCTTATGTAATAGATGCCTTCTATTTCTGGAACTAAGAACCCTAAAGGGTCTGAGAAGACTTACCTTCCAGACTCCAACTCCGATGATGAAGCTTTTTACTTTAGCTTCTTGCATTTTTTTGAAGAAACTTTCAAAATCCCCTCAAAACTATGTGATGACTCTCTCCTTAACTTATTGTGTGATGAAAACATTTTAAGGAGTATTGATGGAATGATGGATGGATGATGGAGATAGAGGAGTATTGATGGAATGATGGATGGATGATGGAGACAAAGGAGTATTGGTGGAATGATGGATGGATGATGGAGACAATCCCGGTGGCCAACAAAATGAGCATGCCCACTCAGATGAGAACGATGAAGATGTTGGTGTGGAGTATAATATGCATAATCCCACTATTGACTGGAAAGAAATTAAACCACAATTATGATATTGTTATGAATCCCCTTCTCAATTCAGGTTTGCTTTAACAAACCATGCAGTCCATGCAGGATACCAACTTTATTTGAAAAAAGTGATAGAGTGAGGGTTATAGCTAAGTGTGGAAGCGGAACTTGTGATAATGAAGAAATACGGTGTCCATTTAGGGTTGCAGATGAATGGAAGTACAATGAAAGGATATTCCAGATTTAATTTTGTAATAACATTCATCTATGTGCTAGGAATTATCACCTTGGTTCCCTAGATACTAGCAATTGGATAACCAAACACTATCTAAAAGCAAGTTTGTAAAAATCGTTCAGTGGTAGCTCGATGGTTGATTGGGGTCAAACGATTAATCAGTTTGGTGGGGATTAATCAGAGACCCTAAATTACTAATAAAACTATTATAAAACTTAATATAGCCTAAGAAAATTAGTATTTGAAAATTTAAAATTTTTAGATTTTTAAATTTTAGATATTTGTTATAATATTTGAAATTTCGAATATTTAAAAATTTAAAATTTTGAAATTTTGGTGTAATATTTGAAAGTTTAAAAACTTGAATTTTTTAAAATATTCTTGCCTAGGAGCGCCTAGCCCGAGTTTGACCGATATTGATCAATTTCCACCAAACACCCCTAATCGTAATCAGTTGCAGACCGCCTAGTGCCTAAGTGGTTGGCTAGGCCGATATTTACAACATTGTCTGAAAGATATAATCATGAAGTCCAAGATGACATTTCTAGAGATGCAAGTAGATGTGCTACAAAGTTTTTTAGTGAGTGTATACGCTGGGCAATGCTAAAAGAAAGGGCTAGCACAATTGGGATGATAGAAGGGAAGTTAGAAGACCACTAAGTCAAGGTTTAGGACTATGCAGTTGCAATTATGATGACTAATCCGGGTACAACATGCTTGGTGGGTGGTAAAAAGTAATCATGGGTTTAACTATTTCAAGAGGCTTTATGTTGGCTTCAAGGCTTTCAGAGATGGATGGTATAGAGGTTGCAGAAGGGTTATAGGATTGGATGGCAGTTTCTTGAAAGGGAAGATAAAAGGGGAGATTCTAACTGCTATTGGGAGAGATGCAGAAAACCATGTGTACCCAATAGCATGGGCAGTTGTGAATGTTGATAATAATAAGAATTGGACCTAGTTCATTGAGAATTTGGTTGCTGATTTGGATCTTGGTGCTGGCAATAAATTTATTTTTATCTCAGACCAACACAAGGTACATACAAGATATATATATATATATATATATATATATATATATATATATATATAAAATATTATATATAGTAATAGTCATTAATTGTAATATGTGTTTGTGTTTTAATTATAGGGAATTGTACAAGCTGTGGCAGACCTACTCCCCTATGTTGTGCATGACACTGTGCTAGACAAATATTTGTAAATTTTAGGAAGAGTACACATAATTGGAGCTGAAGAATTTGTTTCGGGAAGCTTCTATGAGTACATTGGAAGGAGACTTTGTTGCTACAATGGAGAAGATAATGAAGATAACAGAATTATGATACAATCATCTTATGGGAAGAAAACCTGAAACCTGGTGTAGAGCCTTCTTTTCTCATGGGCATGCTTGTGAGGCAGTAGAGATTGGAATTTAAGAGTGTTTTAATGGCACTATCAATGAAATGCAGAAGAAATCGCTACTTATGATGCTTGAGAAAATAAGGATTTTCCTTATGAAAATGTTTTATCATAAGGATCAAGAGGTATCAAAATTGAGGGGTAACTGTGGGCCGAACATCTCACTAAAGGTTGAGGAGTTTGGGAAGGATATGAGGTAATATTTTTCTAATGTCCATGTATTATATATATATTTTTTGTTTTTTTGAGTAATTTGTTTGTTTTCTATGTAGGTTGTGGACAACGGTACCAAATGGAGTTGATGTGTTTAAGACCTATAGCTATAATAGATACAAGGTGGATTTAGCTGCTCACATTTTCACTTCCAACTTATGGATGTTGTCTGACATACCATGTGTGCATGGTCAAGTTGCGATCAATTTCATCCACAAAGATCCAATACAGTTCTTTTCTTCCTGGTTCCATAAGGACAAATATGTTGCAACACACATGGAAAACATACTACCTGTACGTGGAAGCAACATGTTGCCAAGGATTGAGTTTACTAATCCATTACCACACCTAGTTAGAAGGGTGCCAGGAAGACCCAAAATAAAGAGAGTGAAGCATGCATCTAAATCACAAGATGCCAAATACCTCTCACAAAGGTTAAAGGTGCCTAGGACTGTGACGTGTGTAAATCCCCAAGAGCTTGGGCATAATAAGATTTCCTGCACAAATGGTGAATATTAGAAGACTTAGGAAAGATGGAGAGGACAACCTATATTTGACCAATTCCCTCAAGTTAGGCCTTCTAAACCAAGAAGGGATGGTGATGTAGGTGTTCATGAGGGTTGTATAGGTGTTATGATGGTACTCCTCCTGCATCTGAATATAGTGTTCATGATGGTGCTCCTCCTGTTTCTAAATCTGGTAGTCTTGCTAATACTCCTAAGAAAAGGACTAAGATGATCGCAAGGAGGGGAGGAAAAGCTAAGATTACTGGACCAAGGCACAAAACACCAAAGAAAACCCATGATAAGCAACCTATGCGTCAATGAAGTGAGGATACGTCCCTAAGGTGTGATGAGGATTTTGATGATCTTTTCACCCATACACTAGGTGTCCACTACAATATGAGTCAAGTAAAGGAGGAGGTGCATGAACAAGATAATGCCCATGTGGTGGATGTAACATCCCAAAAATCATGAAAAAAAATTCAGTTTTAAAACCATATCAAAATCCATGAATCATACAAAAAGTAGTTTCCAAAAGTCATAATTAAAAATCAGAGTATCCCAAAATCATAGGTCAAATAAATATCAAGGATGATGTGCATAAACATGCATTTGCCTTGACCATATCCTCTGATGTACCTGAAACCATAAAATCAAATTGTACGCCAAAGCTTAGTGAGTTCCCCCAAAATAATCCACACAATAAGACATATACAAATGTGCATGTTAGGTCCACAGTCATCAGACTGGATTACTGATGGGTTTTGAACATAACTACAAATCCTATGTGTTTATGCAACCCTAATGCTTTGGATCTAGGTTTTCACTAGTTGAACATGCAAACTTGAATACAAAAGAGAAACCCTAGGAAGCTAGTATATAATTCGAAATCTGTACAAAATAGGGTTTAGATGTGTACCTTACTTGTTATGTAGTAATAACAAGAAAACCTTGTAGATCTTGAACTCTTGAGAGCTTAGTGTCACAAATGTCACACCTCTAATGGCTCACAAACAAACAATGCAAGTACATGATTGTAAGAAGAGGAAAGAGGTTGCAATTTCGGATTTCTTCTCTCTTGGAATAGAGTGGCCGAAAATTGCAATGGGATATGCTTCTTAAATAGTTAGGTTGCATATCCCCAAAGCTAGGGTTTCTAGATGGAAACCCTAATTTCCATCTTAAGCCCCAAGCAGCTCATAGATCCACCTCCTTAAGGCCTTGGACAAAATTCTAAGGGCCTTCCTAAGAAATTTCAGCCAACCCTACTAAGGATGATCTAGGAGCCCAAACCACAACTATTAAGTAATTGCAAACCAGCCCCTACACTTTTAATTAATTCCTTTAATCGCAAAATTAATTCCAAATTAATTTCTAACTAAATATTAATTAATAATATGATTTCCAATTAATATATAATTTCCATAACATATTAATAAATCATTTATTCCATTTTATTATTCCAATAATAAATTCTTCCTTTTTCTCAATAAATCATCCTTTCTAGTTGCATGTGTGAAGATAACCCAAAATGACCATGCCATTATCAATTCAAGTACATACCAGTTATAGTTATGAGCTTAGACACCTAATCCAACAGTCTCCCACTTGGATAAATCTAATAACTATAGTTGCAAGTACGACTTCAAAAATTGACAAGCAATTGTAGCTCTCAAAGTTGCTGTCGAACTCTGACCTAGTCAGATATATGTCATTAGCTAAGTGATCAAGTATTCCTCCATTCTATAAGATATCGTATGAACATGATACAACGGAGTGCCTGTTTCGGTGGTGTCAGACCGAGACATCCGTTTTACTTCCAGATTTTGGAAGCGGTTCCATGACGAGATGGGGACTCGTCTTCATCTTAGCACCGCTTTCCACTCCCATACGGACGAGCAGAGTAAGAGGACGATTCAGACTCTCGAGGACATGCTTCGGGCATGTGTTCTAGACTTCGGTGGTAGTTGGGATACGTATCTTCCTCTGGCGGAATTTTCGTATAACAACAGTTACCATGCTAGCATTGACCGTCCTCCTTTCGAGATGCTCTATGGAAGGAAGTGTACGACCCCGATTTGTTGGGGCGAGGTTGGTCAGCGAGTCATCGGGAGCACCGAGGTGGTGCTCAAGACCATAGAGTTGATCCAGCAGGTTCGTAGCAGATTGCAGACTACGCAGAGTAGACAGAAGAGTTATGCCGACAGGAGGCATTCAGAGTTGGAGTTTCAGGTGGGCGATATGGTCCTCCTGAAGGTATCACCCTGGTGGATGAGTCAGCAGTGGTACCTTTGGAGGATATTCAGGTTGATAGCAGCCTGAATTATATCAAGAGACTAGTGGCGATCTTAGATCGAAAAACGAAAACCTTGAGGAACAAGGTGATTCAGTTGGTGAAGGTGCAGTGGCAGCACCGAAAGGGTTCAGAGTGGACGTGGGAGATCGAGGGGGAGATGAGGGAGCATTATCCAGAATTATTTTTAGATTTAGCAGCAGCAGACTTTGAGGACAAAGTCTAAGATAAGTGGGGGAGAGTTGTAACGCCGCATTTCTGGTATGTAATTTAAATAAAATATCTTTCGTTTTTAAGGGGGTACTCGACGAGTCTGTAGCCCGACTCGACGAGTTGAGATGGGATAATCGTGCTTTTGGGGTCGGCTACTCGACGAGTCCACACGCTGGGACTTGGCGAGTCTGCCTGTCTGGATGAAGCCCTAATTTTAAGCGTTTGCACCCTATTTAAACACACTTATACGCCCCAACCTCACCTCCATCACCCTCTGAGTATCCTTTGCCAAACCCTAACCCCCTTAAAGAGTGTGTGAGTGATTGTTACTTTGTGAAGGAAATTTTGGAGCAAGTGGAAGAAGGAGAAGGTTGGAGAGTTCAAGGAAGAGGAAGTAGATCTAGAACACACTCCTTTGTGGTCATCTTTTATGGTAATAAAGTCTCCATCTTTCTTATTGATCTAGTAGATATTGTGCGTCCCCAAATTGTTGCTTTTTAGCCCATAAAACCCAAATCCTTTGTAATAGAACCTTATGATCAGGTTATACTTTAGATCTGGATCCTCATTGCATTCTAAAAGTGTAAAGTTTCAGTCAACATCGTGATTGAGGTCCCTCTTGAGCTTAGAACCCCATTAAGAGCTTAGTTTTGACATTTTGAAGCCTTAAAGCCATGCATGCACGTAAAGTTTGCAACTTTATGTGATAAGCATGCCCAAGAAGCTTGGATCTGTGATTTGGAGTCGCTGCATGGCTCAAATCAAGTCTGTATGGAAAAAGGACTGTTTGAACTCGGCGAGTCGCAAGGTTGATTGGGTGAGTCCTATGAAGATAGCCGTAGACTCGACGAGTTGGATGAGCAACTCGACGAGTCCAATGAAGATTGCCTTAGACTCGATGAGTTGTTGAACAACTCAACGAGTTGGATGAGTTTTCCCAAGAAAAGTAGTGTCTGAGTGAAATAGCTTCATTCCTTCCTAGTTATGCGTAAAGTTAGCAACTTTAGGTGTTCAGATGGTTCACGGGACTCAGATCTACAAGTTAGATACTCTGGAATGGTTTAGAATTCGATTGTATGGAATCTGCATGACAGCACTCGGCGAGTAGTTCTTCGGACTCGACGAGTCATGTCGCGAGTCCCCGTTTTCCTTCGACTTGTGAGTTCAGTGTGAGTCAGTGAGTGGGAAAGGGACTCAATGAGTTAAAGTCAGAGTTAGTAAAGAAGGGACTCGGCGAGTCTGCGCCTTGACTCGGCGAGTCCAGTCAACTAGGAGTTGACTTTGACTAGGGAGTTGACTTTGAATAAGGGTAAAATAGTCATTTGACCCCGAGAGCATTTACCAGTATCTGATCTAGTATTTTTGGAAATTGCAGCCGGACAGTTCCATAGCAGCAACCAGCCAGCGTTAGAGTCAGCACCTCAGCAGCCAGCGTTATGAGGTGAGTTTTCCTTCCAGTAGGGACGGATCTACGACCACAATGGCGGCCCATCTAGTTAGCAGTAGTTTCGGACTTTGGTTCGATGCAGTAGTTCAGTGTGCTTGATGTCTTTGTGATTCAAGCATGTCTTTGTGTTATGTGTTCTGGACTTCGGTTCGATGCAGTATGCAGTATATGTGTTTATGCTAGTTGACATGTTTATGCTATGCTATGTTATGATTAGTCAGTTTCTGGACTTCGGTCCGATGCAGGGGACAAGGTCCCAGTCAGTTCCGGATATCGGTCCGATGCAGTTAGTTTCGGACTTCGGTCTGATGCAGGGGACAAGGTCCCATTCAGTTCCGGACTTCGGTCCGATGCAGTTTCCGGACTTCGGTCAGATACAGAGGGCAAGGCCCTGGTTAGTTCCGGACATCGGTCCGATGCAGTGGGCGAGGCCCAATATATGCTTATATGTTATTGTATTGTATGTGGTAGTCTGGGGGAGCTTATTAAGCTTTGTGCTCATAGTTTTAGTTTTGGTTTTAGGTACTTCCGCAAGTAAAGGGAAGAGCTCGGGTTGATGACATCACACACACCACAACTTCAGTTTATCCTGGGAGTTTATTTTGGATGTTACTATGATTGATACAGATTTGTTTAACACAATATTATGACATTTGAGTTGCTCCTTACATGGTTTATTATATATGATGTGATTTTAGTATTATTAAAAGAAATTTTTTTTGGGTCATATTTTGGGTCGTTTCAGCTTGAGATCCACTTGTGGATATAAAGAAAACATCTTAATGTTGCAATCATCATTTTAATTTAAAACTATAAGGAATGGTTTTATATCAAAATGTATAAAACACATGTGCTTACATGGAAATAGTGGGAGCATAGTGACATTCCTAATCTTGTATGAGTGAGACATACTTAATCATAAGAAATTACAATCTGACCATGCCAGGATTTTTCATCTTGACTAGGAATGTGTTTCTAAAATGAAAGACTTAGAAAGAACAAGATATATTATTGGAATGTAAAATCTATAGGGATAGATAAAATGAATGTTAAAAGTTTTATATGCATATATTGACAATATCTTGAAAGAGATCAAGATAGAAGATTCCTTTGGAGGAACCCTAGGATTGTCACATATCACTGAATTTGAGCGAACCTCAAATGGAACCTAGCTCATAGGTTTGAACTAGCTAAAATGATTTATATTCGATTTTCTTGGCAAATGAATCCATCATTTATGCAATATTATGCATAAGACTTGGTATATGATCATGCTATGAACATATCATAAAATACCAATTGAATACATAGTTAAGTGATCAGATGACTATAAGAACATTCTAAAAGTACTTTAGAAGAACTAAGAGAATGTAATATGAGACAATTAGTTTGGAATAAGATCTTCATGTAAAGAGCTGTATATGATTCTGATTTCTAAACACACATACACATACACACATACATACATACACACACACACACACACACACACATATATATATATATATATATATATATATATAATTATGAATTGTAATTGCATTATGACTTCATTGTGGGATGAAGAGTAAGTTTTGTTGGAATGAGGTCCAACTAAAACATAATGACACAATATACTACAAAATAAGAATACACTACTTTAGAAGTTTAAATATAATATGATTGGATAAATAAGTTCATTGGAAAACTATGTTGATTTCTGCCATTTGAGGATCACTTATAAATCTTAATGACTTCAAGAGTATACTTAATTGAGCTAAGCGACTCTATGTCATGAAAAGAAGACCAATCATATAATCCAAGAAATTTAACTATACCTAGAGTAAAGTTAAATATGAAAATGATAGTTGTAACGACCCAAAAATCACGACTAAAAATTTCTTTTAAAACATTACTAAAACCATATTTATGAAAAGTGTATCATAATTCATAACATAGTTTCCGAGTATCAATTCAAAACATAATCTTATTATCAGAGTAAAACATTCCTAGGCTAACTGACTATGGTGTGTGCACTGCAACCCCTCTGAGCTCCTCTTTTGAAAACTGTGTACCTGAGACCAAAAACTGAAAACCGTAAGCATGAAGCTTAGTGAGCTCCCCCAAACTACCACATACCATACAAACATATAAAGCACATACTGGGCCTTGCCCACTGCATCGGACCGAGGTTCGGACTAACTGGGGCCTTGCCCCTTGCATCGGACCGAAGTCCGCAAACTGAATGGGACCTTGTCCCCTGCATCGGACCGAAGTCTGGACTAACTGGGGCCTTGTCCCCTGCATCAGACCGAAGTCCGGAAACTAACTGGGACCTTGTCCCCTGCATCGGACCGAAGTCCAGACTAACTGGGGCCTTGCCCCCTGCATCGGACCGAAGTCCAGAAACTAACTGAACATAGCATAGCATAAACATATCCACTAGCATGAACACATAAAATGCATACTGCATCGGGCCGTAGCCCGGAACACATAACACATAAATCCTGTCTGTGCCACGAAGGCATCAAACATACTAACTACTTCATCGAACCGAAGTCTGGAAACTACTGCTAGCTAAACGGGCCGACATTGTGGCCTTAGACCCGTTCCTACTGGAAGGAAACTCACCTGAACTGCTGGGCTCTGCTGATAACCCTCTGGCTGCTAACCGACAACCCTCTGAGTCGCTGCTCCTCTAGCTCTCCGAGCTACCAATATCAATATGACACTTAGTCTGACAGTCCTCCAAAAGTCAACTAAGTCACTCTAGTCAAAGTCAAAGTCCTGGTCACAGTCAACCTTCCAGGTTGACCCTACTCGCCGAGTCAGCCTACTGACTCGCTGAGTTCATAAGCTCAGAAACCCTTTTCATTCGCGACTCGACTCACCAAGTCAGACCATGACTCGCCGAGTCTACTGATTTCCGAGTTCGGTCCTGTCCAACTCACTGAGTCTTCACTCAAGTCACTGATCCGAGTCTTAACTAGAAGGGTTTGGGGTTTCGCGACTTGACTCGCCGAGTCCAAGAACAGGCTCGCCGAGTCCAAGGCAATCTTCAAGAGACTCGCCGAGTTGTTTTTCCAACTCGTCGAGTTCCTGCCTATCTTCATCCAACTCGCCGAGTCCACCCATGTGACTTGCCGAGTTGCTACGCGATTTAAATCTGGTATCTAGCCTGACTCGCTGAGTCCTTTCTTGTATTCTCATGATCTCGAGTCACAGAGCTACTCCTTTGCTCCAAACAATAGATCTGGGTTCCTATAGTCCATTAGCAACATAAAGTTGCTACCTTTACATGCTTCTTGTCTCATAATACCAAAACCAAGCTAGAAAGGAACTTAACTCATGGGGAATGGCTTTTGCATAGCAACTAATAGGGCTTTCTGCATCTTTGGTCCAAATAGAGCTCAGATCTGGAGTTTCAACTCCAGATCTAACTTGTGAACCCACTTCACATCACGTACTCTCCAAGAAACCCTAAAACTCCATGACAGATGGATCTTGAAAGGAGAAAGCCAAGGATAACGATTCATTACCTCCAAATGCTCTAAAAAGTTCCACCAACTCTGAATCCAAGGCCTCCTCTTGCACCACTATGAATCTCTTCTCTTCCAAGCTCCAAATTACTTCACCAAGGGTAGAACTTGCTCCAAAAACGGTTATGGTGGCTAGGGTTTGGGGTTCTGGGCTATAGGGGCCGCAAATGAGCCCTATGAAAGAGAATAAGATGCTTAAATAGGGTACCAAGTCCCGGAATTAGGGTTTCCCAACTCAGACTAGACTCGCCGAGTCCACTTGCCGACTCGCCGAGTCGGTCACTTACTTTGCACCCGGATCCCGCTCCGACTCGCCGAGTTCCTCCCTGGACTCGACTAGTCGACCCTCTCTAACTTAGGGTTTTCCTTTCCTTTCTTGACCTTTCTGATTTCGGGTGTTACAATATTATTCGCATAATTCACACAAATAAAGTCCTTCTCTTAAGCTAAGTTTGAATGGTCACACTTCAACTATAAGACTTTATTGTTCTAGAAATGGGATTTTGATTTGGATATTAGAACATTGTGACAACAACTATTATATAATGTTTTAAAATAGCAGGATATGATCATAACGTCAGTACTTTTTGTGTTCTATATTAACATGTTTAATCCATAAATAATCTTATTATTTTAAAAGTCTATAGTTGATTATAATTGTGGGAGCAGTTATGAAATAAGACTAATAGGAGTTGGATTGATTGACTTTCACTAGATGAAAGTAGGCAATTGGTTTTAACCAAGTTTCATAGTTACTTGTATGAGAACTAGTATTGAATTGACGCACATCAATATCATCTCATGGATCGCTATCATGAATGATACTTGATTAAAAGGTACTATCTTTGTATCCGTGACACTTGAGATACATTGTGGGACTTAAGTATAGGGAGTGCTGGGCTTTGATGTAGTCAAATACTGTTCCATAACCGGACAGTTATAAAAGCCATTTTCAGGTATGGTGTGAACTATATAAGATGCTTATATAGTCAAGATGAGATTTTTCCTTTTATGTGCTGAGAGTGAGACATCTAATCCTTGACAAAGGGATAACTGGTAAACTTTCGCAGTACACAAATTGTAGTCTTGAGCTTTTGGGAATTGGGCGTTGATAGAATGGCACAAAGTCGTATGTTGATGGGGGTAGTGAAATTTTGCTAGATGTTCACCATTATCTATATGAGTATAATATGAATATTGCACAAGTGGAAAATTGAAAGATCTATTATGCTCAAGAATAATATTAAAGTGATATTGCTAATTAACATATGATACTAATGGGTCATACTAATAACAACTTGATACAATTGATTATTTATTAGAAATTTATTTTAATAAATACTCAATAAACTCTTATAATTAATTGAAAATTATTTATTTCTTGGAAATAATAATTTTCATTAGCATGTAACATAATATATATCATATGGTATATTTTATTAAGTCATGTACAACGACATTAGGTCGCCATGTCGTGGCGACTGGGGTTGGATCAACTATTTTGTCCTGATCTGGTGCCACGGCGTGACATGTTGTTGAGGCTAAATGTTTGATTGATGACTTGACCTTGACCATTAACCATGAAGGTTGACTTTTGAGTTGTTGACTTTGGTCAAATGTCTGGTTTTAGAGAGGTAGACTAAGGGTCTTACTTGCATGTATACCCAATTGGCGTTTAGCACTATTTTGGATTTGTAAGTTGTTGATTAAGAGCAGTATTTCAAGGTGAGTCTCCTCACTGTACTTGTAAGTCGAAGGCACAAATGTCGGCACATTGGATTATGTTTGTAGGATGCTAGTTAGCTCTGTGATACTTACATGTTCTGTATATGGGCGGGGCCTGTTATGCAAGCTAGGGCAGTGCATGTTATGCTTATTTGGTGGGGCTCGTTATGTGAGTTAGGGCGAGACCATTTATACTCAATGGGCGGGGCCCTTTATGAGAGTTAGGGCGAGGTCTGTTACACTCATTGGACGAGACTAGTTACTTGCATGGTATGTGGTATTTTTGGGGAAACTCACTAAGCTTTGTGCTTACAGTTTAAGTTTATGTTTCAGGTGCTTCTGGTTCGAAGGGGAAGGGTTTGACCTGATCGCAGCGCAACCACCTGTGTCTAGCTTTTTATTATTTTGGTATTTATACTCTGATAACTATTTCGATTATGATATACTCTGATGGTTTATGAGCTAGCTATATGATTGATGGTTTTGTTTACTTAAAAATAAAAAAATTTCATTAGTATTTTCGGTACATTTGAAGTTGGTATCAGAGTCTTGGTTTGAGGGATTCAGACACACTCTCTGGTTTGTCAGAACTCAAACTAGGGATTTGATAAGTTGTTCATAAAGGCAATAATTTTCTAAAAAGGTTTCTACTAAAAAAAGGGGTGTGATGCATGCATTCGGCCGATATCAAGTAAGTGTTCCCAAATACCCATACATGTTTGTTGATTGAGTATGTGATTATTAAATCGCATGATAGATTAAGTCCTTTGTATGATTACTATATAAGCCTTTAGAACTACATGATAGTATGGATTACAAACAATATGATAGGATGGCATGTTAGGCGGTGATCTAATTAGAACTCAATGCTCGAATGTTACTTTCCTAATTGGAAGAACTCAGGAAGGCTGATGCCCGATACCAAAAAAGAGATTTGGGCCCCGTCAACTGTTTGTGCAACAAAACTTTTAAAGACTAAAACCGTTTGACCTCATATAAGTTACAAAACGGAATTTTCAAAATTTATTCATACTACTTGATGGAATTCAAGACGATTCATATAAAATTATGTTTCTTGACTTGTTTCTCAAGAGGAGACTTTTTCAAGAATTAATGTTACAATTATACCATTCACACACTTTTAATTATTTCAACGAGAATAGTATATGTCGTGATTAACTATTGTAGCGACCACAACAACAAAACGAATAGTGATAATGGAAGCGAAAGGCAAATAGTTGACCCGTATTTCCTCCATCAAACTTGCAATCAGCTACTCCCAACGCTCGTTTCTTTGTATTCCCTCCAAACACCGTGAGACATTTTCCAGTAGCACGAGATACCCAAAATCTAAACTGCCTGTGGTTCAAATGCTTGGGTGGATTAATCGATTTCCAATCTGCAAAAGCCAAGCTTTCCAAAGAAGTCAAAGACCGGAGCTTCACTTCACCATGCTTATCAACTGTCAAGAAGTTTTGTCCCCCTGAACATTTATCCATATAGTTACTGAACCTGCACATGGATTAATTATCATTTATTAGTGTCAGTCTTAGATATCTAGAGTCCTAGATTTTCTCTTCAAAAGAACCCTTTAACATATGTGACCTTAAAATTTGATTAACTCACTAATCTAAAGAGTGATTCTCACCCATAACATTGTAACCGAAAAAGACGTAAAAAGATGGTCACTCGCGGTTTCGGGTTTGTTTTTTTTTTTTTTTTTTTTTGTTTTTTTTTTTTTTTATTTCTAATTTTTATCGGCTCTGATACCATGCTAGATTTGTGGAGCCGAGGACAAACATAAAGAAAAACAGATGTGGGACACTATAACAATGAGGATCTTGAGAATAAGGCTAAGAATTAGAAGGTTGAGTCAAAAAACTAACCTATGATAACCCGAAGCAGATCCGGAGGTGGATTCCCATCCGAAATAGGCGTTGTACTCCAAAGACTGGCCACCCACAATACTGGGTACCGAGTAAACACCTCTATCACTTGCATTAACATAGTCAGACTGCAGTGCTCCAGCAATAAGGGTGTCATCAAAGGCAGTCATGTGAGGGTAGGTTTCACTTGCTGGACATGTTTTGGTCTTATGATCACATGTTGAACACTGGTCGCATAAATTCTTGCTCTCTAATTTGTGTATTGGAGGCGCATAATCAATCCCACCACCCATGCTCATCACCACCAGATTCATCAAGATCAGGATGCTGCATAATCTAATTATTCGATCCATAATCTGCGTATCTCACTAATTAATATGTCAGTTTGTTATATATCAACACATATTACTTCGGCGAATGATGCTAGGATTGGCTTTTTGTGATATTTAAAACTGTAAGTAATATTGTTTATGTCGCTCCTTGTTCCTCCTTGAACCAATCTCATAATATTCCAAAAAGTCATCATTTCAAACATAGTAAATATCAACAAGATTCACACAATCACGCCCTTTTACAGCTTATACATATATTTATGCAATTAACTTTTTGTTGCATATACAACAAAACAGTATGTATGTACACAAGAACACAACAAGATTAATTAACAAACGATAAGCAAAGTATATAACATTTGTGTTTTAGACACCACCAGTGACGCAAGAGAGGAGTCTATGGCTTCTGAATCGAACAAGTTTCTTGTTATTGTCAAGATTCCCATGAGTCGACTTGCTTCTTGTAGTGGAGACTCGATGCTTGTCTTTATTTTCTTGTTGTGGGTAGTGATAATTGTATCCATCTGGGTAGAATTCTTTGATGTTGTAGTTTTGATAGCGTCCCTTTACAGTCATGCTTCTTTTGATGCTCTTATACACCATAGGAATCAGTCCCTCCATGATTGGAAATCCAGTTTGTCTTGAATTGGTTATGGTGGGTTGGGGAACATATTAATGTTTTGAATACGAATATTATATACAGATGATACCTAATTTGACCTCATCAAACACATAATTAAGAGGTTCCATCTTTCTTCCTTATCGTGTTGGTCATGTGGTGCGTATAATAATTTGAAAAATTGGGTTGCAGGTGGTGATTTGGTCAATGAGACGTGATTGCCAGCAATGAATCCCATGGAAAAGTCTTTGGAGTGATGAGTTGTATTGAAATATAGTAGTATTCAAAATGGATTGATCATATTGCGTCTTTCATGCCTGAACAATAGTTTATTCATATTGCATAAAAGACCCCTCATCGGTTGAATTGGTGACTCTCTCTCATCGATCTATGTCAAGTCAAACAAGCATCTTCCCTTGTCACGCTTCATTTTCGTTCTCCCACGGTGAATTGATCATTTTTTACATATAAACACAAGATAAAATTACATTTTTGGTCCCTGGTCCCTGTGGTTTAATGATTCCTTTGAATAAAGGTTAAACTTTTTCAATTTTAACACCGACATTCCCTATCTAATCTTTTTGTCACACATTTAGTCCGTCCGTTAATTTCCTTAACCTTAGTCCAGTTAAATAGAGGCATGTGATCCGCATATGGTGGGCACAATTATCTTTTTTTTTTCCTTCTTCTGTTGCTGTCACATTAAAAGGATAATTTGATGTAATCTTCATTGCTAATTGTTAGCATTATATATATATATATATATATATATATATATATATATATATATATATATATATATATATATATATATATATATATATATATATATATATATATATATATATATATATGCATATGGTGGGCACAATTGTCTTTTTTTTTCCTTCTGTTGCTGTCACATTAAAAGGATAATTTGATGTAATCTTCATTGCTAATTGTTAGCATTATATATATATATATATATATATATATATATATATATATATATATATATATATATATATATATATATATATATAATTTTATATATATAGGGAAGAGTTATATGGAAAATGAATCATTAGGGCAACACATATTTGAACCAATGAAAACATGATAACACATCACTTCTACAATAACTTCCACAATACATTACTTGTGAAGAAAGAAATGGACACATGTCATTTGATTATTGGTTCCGGTAGATGTTGCCCTAGTTATTTGTTTTCCATAGAACTCATTCCTATATATATATATATATATATATATATATATATATATATATATATATATATATATATATATATATATATATATATATATATATATATATATATATATATATATATATATATATATATATATATATATATATAGAGAGAGAGAGAGAGAGAGAGAGAGAGAGAGAGAGAGAACTTCAAAAATGGTCCCTGTGGTTTCCAAAAATTTGAAGTTTGGTCCCTAACTTACAAAAACCTCACGGATCGTCCATATGGTTTCAAAACTTTTAACATTTGGTCCTTCCGGCTCACTCCGTTATCATTTCACCGTTAACTCTTTTTCAATATTATATTGCAGGGGTAATTTCATCATTTCAGTTGTAACCTTCTCTCTTTAATATGAAATGATTACCTACTGTTTGCATGTCAACTCACTACCCGTCCTTCTCCCAAGAAGATAACCAGTTACATTTGTAATCATCGGGTTCATTCCCATCGTAGAAGCAAGAACATAAATTGCGATTTAGGGTTTAAGCTGAAGGAATTGCAATGGTGCTATCAATATGGTGTTTTTGAGAAAAATTTTCAACCATACAGGACTTAGGAAAAAGATACGGTACGATACTACAACAAAACTTGTTTTTTCTTGGTCGATTGTGTTCACGTAGAGAAATCATTGACTTAATCTTTTTTTTTTTTGTGTTTGTAGAAGGATATGAAAACTATTTCACGTTGAAGATACACTACAGTGGTGTCTTCACCAAAGCACCTGGAAGGAAATACGTTGATGGTGTTCTAGCATATGTAGATGATGTTGACACTGATTTATTTTCAGTTCATGAGCTTGATGACATGGTCCGAGAACTAGGGTACAAAACCGAGCAAACCCTTTATTACCATTTCTGTATCCCCGAATACCCTTTAGACTATGGCTTAATGCCTTTAGGTAATGACCAAGATGTACTTAAAATGGTATCATATGTCCCTAAACACAGACTTATAAGGGTGTATATTGAAACTGGTCAGACAAGGGTAGCTAGGTATTAAAAGTCTCCTTCTAAAGTTGTTATTGAAGAGTTGGAGCCTGATAGTGTGTTACTTGAAATGAATAGAAAGAAACCTTGTAGGAGAGAAGTAAGATCACGTAGTAGAAAGCTTGATCTAAACAAGTCTATCAACCCTGATTTTGAGCAGTCACAAGTATTAGATGTTAATGAAGGGCATGATTACTCAAAGAGTATTCTGCCATTTATAAGGTCACAAGCTAGCAAACAAAGTCATGTCATTCAAGAGGAATTGGTCAATCATGAAATTGAAACTCAAGAAGAAGTGATCACTAGTGCACTTGAAACTGAAGAACCAGTGGGAAATTACCATGTACAGGAACCAAGCTGCCAAGCTGGTGATGTAGCAAATACTACAACAGTTGATGACTTTGAAGCATTTGTAGAGGATTATTCACTTTATGCTGATTATGATGCTGAGTTTAATGTTCAAAATTCATGTGAACAACAACTATAAGTGGATTATCTAGAGGGTATGGTGAGTGATGATAGTGGAGAGGCTTTCTATTCTGAGAGTGGCCATGGTTCTGAGGGTAGTTGTAACATCCCGAAATCAGGTATATCTCCTTGGTCCTTCTTCTTTCCTTAAGTTGTCAATTTTAGCCCTTGTGTAATTTGTGTGATGATTGAGTATGCTGGGCGTAATATAGAGTACGCCACGCGTACTCGTGGGTGTATTCATGACGTGGAGGTTGCCTAGTACGTGGGGCATACCGGGCCCAGAATGAAACCCTAATTCTAAGTGAGCCCCCTATTTAAAGAACGTTATGGCCTCATTGTTAGCCACCATTTCCAGAGACTTGTCCATCTAAAACCCTAATCCTCGTTCTTGAAGCTAGAGAGTGCACTTGAGAGCTTGTTGGTGTGTTCTTGAGCCTTAAGAGTGGAAATGAAGCTTTGGAGAAGAAGGAGTAAGAGCCCAAACACTTGGATCTGAGCTTAGTAGTGTGAGAAGCTTCATTGGGAGGTATAAAGCTTCAAACTTTCTTCCTTTTCTGTTGTGTGTTCTTATTTGGGATGTTTTAGGGTTTTTGCCCCAAAAGTTGATGGCTTTGTGAGTTGATGAGCTCTAAGAACCTAGATCTATCCCTTGCTAGTGTATTTCGTGTTATAAAGTCATAAAAATGCATCTTGGTCATTAAGAACTAACCATGCATGGGATATGGGCTTGAGAAAGAAAATGGATGAAGGTTTTGAGTGTTTAAGGTCAAACCAGCCATGCAAAGGTGTAAAGTCTTCGACATTATGGATTAGGAGGCTGTAGGGGGTCCAGATCTGTATTTTTAGCTAAGGTCTTAACTGATAAAGACCATAAGTGAGAAAATAGTGAAATTGGGACGTATGCTGAGCGTAAACCCCAGTACGTGGGGCGTAGGGTTCAATCATCCTGATATCAGCATAGTCGACGAGTACGCTCAACGTAGGAATCTGGTACGCGCAGCGTACTCGCAGACGTTGACTTTTGTTGACTTTTAGGGTTCGGTCAACAAATGGACTTTTTGATTCAAGAAGGCGTAAAATGGTGTCTTACCCTTCTGTGAGTGCTGTTATTCAATAAGAATTTCTGTTTATGTGTATTAGACGGAGGCTAGACTGGAGATTAGAGTCCGAGATAGTTTGAGGTGTGTCTTCCACTATACCTTACCTAGAGTGGTAATTATGTGTGACCGGAAGGTCGTATGTGCTTATATGTGATATGTGATATATGTGATATGCTATGTTATGAGTTGCCTGGTTCGGACCGGAAGGTCGACAGGGCTTGGACCGGAAGGTCAACAGAGTTGGGCCGGAAGGTCAACAGAGCAGGACTGGAAGGTCATCAGGGTAGGGCCGAAAGGTCTACCAGAGTTGTAGAGCCGGAAGGTCCACTAAGACACATTCGCCGGAAGGCATCATAAAGCTATAGTCTCGAGTGGCTAATTTATATGCATGTGGTATTTTGGGGAACTCACTAAGCATTCATGCTTACCATGTTATGTGTTATGTGTTTCAGGTACCTCAGAGGATCGCGGGAAGGCACCGGTGTGATTGTACATACACTCGGGATATTGAGATATGATTGTGGATCCTGGATTTGATATGATGTTTAGAAAACTTTGTTGACTATTATGGTGTTTTATATAAAATGACATGTGTTTTGTGAAATTAAAAATGAAAAAATTATTTGAAAAATCATATCATTACAGCAGTGGAGATGATTTTGATGACAGTGAATACAATGTGGATGAGTCTATCATACAATTTGATTTAGATGTAGACATGAGTGATTTCCATAATGTTGTTGATGTAGATGAACATGGAATCTTAAACAATCATTCAAAAGATGAAGGGAATGACATGGTTGATGATGAGTTGGAAGTTATTGCGACTGATGATTATCAATTTGCTGGATTTCATAAAGATGATAGGAAGAGATTGCTAAAAGAGTTGAGTAAGTCAAGTACATGCTCACATGGAGAGGTTCATGTAAAACCATTTCAGATTGGCCAGGTCTTCAAAACCAAGCATGATGTTAAAAACTACATGAACTCACACGCTGTAGCAACAAGGAGGTCTTTATACCTAGCAAAAAATGACAAAATCCAGATTAGGGTGTAATGTAAAGGTGTTGTAAGTAAGCCATCCAAAGTAGTTGATGGTGGTGGGCTCTCAACTAGAAGTAGGGAAAAGTGCAAGGGTAAAGATGTAATTGCCAATAAAGGTACATATCTATGGGCAGTCCAAATATCGAGGGCTAATGAAAATCAGGATTGGTTGGTGAAAACAATACAAGATGAGCATAAATGTTTGCAAACAAGGGCGGTTAAAGCTTGCACTTCTAGATACATTGCAAATTTAATTTTTTAACTAATCCAGAGTAACCCTAGAATTCCAGTGAAAGCTTTACACGAAGAGTTGTGCAATAAACTAGAGCTAGGAATGTCATTACAAAAGGTTGCTAGGACAAAGACAATGGTTGAACGTATCATTAGTGGGGACTACCAAGTACAATACGTACTTTTGAGGAATTATGTGTTGGAGCTACTAAACACTAACCCTGGTGAAACAGTTTGGATTGATGTGCATCCAGAAACCTCCCTGTCTATTACCACAAGAACTTTTAGAAGAATATGTGTCTGTCTAGGTGCATTGAAGTTGAGATTCAAAGTTGGGTTTAAAGATTTTCTAGGTCTGGATGGTACTTTCATGAAGGGCCCTTACCCTGGGCAAGTGTTAACTGTTGTAGGGTTGGACTCAAACAATGGCATATACCCTATAACATATGAAGTGGTAGAGACAGAATCAACAAGTAGTTGGACCTGGTTCTTAGAACTGTTAGGAGAAGATTTGGATCTGGGAGCAAATTCAAACTTTACATTCATTTCTGATAGACAAAATGTATGTACCATCTAACTTTTTTTCTTAGTACTATTTCTAGATACATTTGGGTAACTGATGTTGCATAAGTTGACCTTTGTTTAGGGAATAATACCAGCAATTGTAAAGGTATTCCCTAGTGCAGAACACAGGTTCTGTTTGAGGCATATCCAGGAAAACATGAAGAAACAATGGAAAGGAAAATACTTAAGTGACCAGCTTTGGAGTGTGGTAGAGCAACAATAGTCAATCATTTTAACAATCAAATGGATGAGTTGAGGAAGATCAATGAAAAGGCTCATGCTTAGGTGTGTAAGATCCCAGCAAACAGTTGGGCTAAATCTCATTTTAGTGGTATGTTTGTAGAAATTTATTGATAAATGTTAATCTTCCATGTTGTGTGTTTACTGTATGTGTAATTGTCTTATCTCAATATCTATTATTTAGGAAGGGCACACAATGATTATTTGTTGAATAGCCTTTGTGAGGTATTCAATTCTAAGCTAGATGAAGGTAGGGATAAACCTATTATCACTTGCTTAGAGTATATTAGAGAGTATCTCATGAAGAGTTTATGTGTGGTGCAAAAGGAAATAGATAAGCGTGAAGGACTTCTAACCCCTACTGCAACTACAATGTTTGAAAAGATTAAGACTGATGTAGCTAATGGCTAAGTGCAATGGGACATGAAAGTCCCAAGTAGCAAGAACATGGCAAGATCAGTATGTGGTAAACTTGAATAACAAAAGTTGCAGTTGTAGGTTTTGGGAGATTACAGGTTTCCCATGTAGACATGTTGTTTGTGCTATATGGGACAAAATTGAAAACGGTGAAAATGCCCCACATGTTGATGAATGGGTCCATCCTTGCTATAGGCTATCAACATGGAAAACCATGTATTTCAACAAAATTGATCCATTGAATGGGCGTTCAATGTGGCCTAAAAGTGACTGCTCATTCACACTACTTCCACCAAAACATAAAACACAAGTTTGTATTTCAAGTAGACCAAATATATAGTATACATGTGAATATGGAATGAATTTAATTTTAACTATAGTATATCAATATGTGTAGGTTGGGAGGCCTAAGAAGAAGAGAAGGAGGGGTTTTGATGAGCCAAATAGCCAAGCTGGTAGATTGTGCAGGAAATATCTGGCAGTCACTTGTTCAAAGTGTCATAACAAAGGGCACAATTCCAGAACATGTAAAGGGCAGGGAGGCAGTGGTGAAGTTGGAGGCGGCTGGAAACTATTTTTTAGTAGTTATTAGGATGCTTGTGTTGTAGGTCTTCTGAAACTCAAGTCATGTGTACTTGTTTGAAGATGTGTTAACAACTTGAAAATTTTTCATGTAATGCTTTTGTTGTACGTCTTTATTTGTTTTGAAACTTAGTATGATGGTTGTATTAATCACTTTAAAACTTTGCATGTAATGATGTGTATGCACATTGTGGTAATGAATTAATCTGTTCTGTGTACTACCATTCACAAATCAATTAATAACATTGTACATTTCAATTGCAAATCAAAACAATCTTAAAGATACATTTACAATACACTTAACAATTGCATTTAAAAAAACATTCAAGAAATTGAACAATCAACTATAACAACTACATTCCATTACCATTACCATTACCATTACCACTCCATTACACATTAATCTGATACATAAACCAAATACAACAACACCAATTCAAAAACCCGCTACAGAAACTGAAAGCAAAAGAACCCGTATTCGATTAAAATCAAAAAACCCCTACAACGGTTACAAACCAAAAAAAAAAAAAACTCCATTACCATCCAAAGTTTCAAAAGATAGTTAGAGATTAAAATAAAACCAAAAAAAGAACACCCATGAACAAAACAACATCAAACGGTAGTTACACAATTCTACACTCACAATGGCAACCCTCTCTTCCAATCGGTTCATTCATCTTATCAAATCTGGAATCACCACCAATGCCTTAGCACACATAGGAGGATTAGACCATCGAAGGAACCCATATCTTGTACAGTTCCAAAATTTTCTTCCAGGGTTACGATCCGTCCATGAAGTGATCTTCATTGCTTCATTCCCACATCTGCAAGTCACCATCTTTGAATGAGTAGCGATTGGGTGTCGTGAAGGGTGCAACGGTCGAGAAACATTGGAAGGGAGAAGGGAGATGATGATCGTAGATAAAGGTAAAGGGTTTGCCCAAAAATCAGACATGCGATTGGGTGTCGTGAAGGGTGCAACGGTCGAGAAACATTGGAAGGGAGAAGGGAGATGATGATCGTAGATAAAGGTAAAGGGTTTGCCCAAAAATCAGACATGCAATTTCTTTTAAAGAGAAAAGGTTACAACTAAAATGACGAAATTACCCCTGCAATATAATATTGAAAAATGAGTTAACGGTGAAATGCTAAAGGAGTGAGCCAGAAGGACCTAATGTTAAAAGTTTTTAAACCACAGGGACGATTCATGAGGTTTTTGTAAGTTAGGGACCAAACTTTAGATTTTCGGAAACCACATGGACCATTTTTGAAGTTTTGTCATATATATATATATATATATATATATATATATATATATATATATATATATATATATATATATATATATATATATATAACCCGTGGGAATCACAGTTACAAAATTAATTAAACATTAATAGTAAAAACTGAAAATTATTAATCAATTATTTTAAATAAATTGTTGATTAAAAGATAATTGTCTAGTTATATAAACTTATAATCGTTGATATAAATAAATACGTGAAATTATATCATCTTATTGTATGTATTAATGTTATATTAATTTTAATTTTAATGTTATTAATTTTATTTAAATTGAATGAGAAATTTAAAATTTGAAATTTGAAATTGAGAATCAATAGGTTGACAAGTGACATGACATTAAATAAGAGGGCTAATAGTGTGACATTTGACAAAATAAGAATAAAACTATTATTTTATTAACTCATAGTTTCCTAAGAACCCGAAAACTAAAAGTGGAGCGTTAGATCAAAACTAATTTATTAAGGGCATATCTTAATTTTATGAATCTCATTTAATGTTTAATTTTTTGTGTTATTGAAAAATATTAATATAAATATCTAAAAAATACATAATAAATCAAAATTTTGGAATTTTTTAAAAGTAGTATTTTTTAGTTTTTTTAAGTGTAGATTTTTTTAATTTTTTTTGATGGAAAACATGAATTTTTGAAAAAAAAATTGAAAAAAATATTTAAAAAAAACTGCAATTTTTTTAAAAGCGTTTCAAAATCAATAAAATTTTAAAAAAATAAACTAGAATATTTAAAAAATGGTATAATTTTTGAACCAAAAAATTAACATTTTTGGTAATTTTATGCATATTTTACAAGTGCATATATGCATATTTCATATATTATAATATTTGTAAAGAATTCATAAGAAAACTCATTTTATTTACTAATATATAAACATAATAAAATAAGTATTTTATTCGATACAATATAAAATATAAAAAACAAAAAAATACGACAAAATTCCAAAGCGTTTTCATGTCTTCGTCTCAGTATTTCCATATTTTCTTCAATTGATCATTTTTCACCTCTTCAATATTCACCACAATTTCTTCCAAATCTACAAGAAAAATAAAAAGAAATCGGTTGATGCAAAAACACTCACAAAAATACATATGTGATTTACATGTGAATCACATGTAATTTATATGTGATTTATATGTGAATCACATATAATTCATATGTGATTTACATGTGAATCACATGTAATTCATATGTTAATTACATGTGATCATATCAGATTCATATATGAATTACATGTGATTCATATGTGAATAACATGTAATTTATATGTGAATAACATGTGATTTACATGTGAATCACATGTAATTCATATGTGAATAACATGTGATTTACATGTGAATCACATATAATTCATATGTGATTTACATGTGAATCATATCTAATTCATATATGAATTACATGTGATTCATATGTGAATAACATATGAATAACATGTGATTTACATGTGAATCACATGTAATTCATATGTGAATAACATGTGATTTACATGTGAATCACATGTAATTCATATGTGAATTACATGTATATCACATGTGATTCATATGTGGTTTACATGTGAATCACATGTAATTTAGTTAGTAAGGTTTGAAAAAAAATCAAGAAGAGAAGAAAAAAAGTCACACAAGGTATTTTGTAGAAGGTTCTCATTGTTAGCTCCAACATCAATCATGATAGGAAGAACCTATTACAATAAAAAATGGAAAAAAATGTATGTTTGCATGTGAGAAAATTTTGAAATATGTATATATTGAGATGGATAATATGCAAACATTACTCTCTGAGGATTTATTCCAGCTACAGCAACATATAAATCCAACTTCCCAATTGCAATTCCAATACCCTAAATTCCTAGATCACCAAGACCCATTATTTTGCTTCCATCAGTAACAACAATCATATCAACCTACAAAATTTGCAAAAAGGTTTTGAAATTTGATTACAAGCACCAATGTATCTAGATCTAATAATTAAAAAAAAGAATCATATCATTTATTTAAAAGTAGAGTACCTGTTCAGCAGGCCAATTATAAACCACTGACATCATTTCTCCACAATCAAGAGCATTGAAATATATCCCTCTTGGTCTTCTAAACAATCCACTATATTCCTGACAAACAAGTCCTACTATTGGAGTGTATACTATTGGGGCACACTCCTTGATATTCGCCATTAGAAGCTGTTATAACATTAGATACATTGTTATTGGTTAACACCAAATGTGTTAACACCACTGTATTTCTGACAACAATCAAAATTCTTAAGCTTGTAAAGTGACAACTAATAGAAGATTTGTAAGAACCTGAAAGGATCTTACCAGTGATCAAATAGCAATAACAATCAGATAAACAAATAAGAACGAGTAGAATAAGAATCAAACAAGCTTGCACACGCTTTTCTATTAGAATCACGTCTGGTACAACTTGCAGTTTACAAGAGCTTAGAATATCGAGGCATAAACAACCACAAAAGACCTAACATACCTCTATATATACTATCATGGGCCGGCCTTGGGTTTACGGCCGTAAACAGGCTTACGGCCGTAAACTCAATACAGTGACCGTAAACTCCAAGCACAATACTACAAGCTATCAAGTGACCAAAGGAACCTATTACATGGAAAGCCTAGACCAAAACACTAATTGGACCCTTCAATCTCCCCCTTGGTTTGGTGCTAGCTTTAGGTCAATCTTTGTCCATGATCATTACATCATCTAGCCCCATGGCTCCATTCCACATTCTCTTATTAATGATCTCATCCACCATAGTAGTGTATTCTTTTGCAGCCGACTCGAAAATCTCCTTAGCAACTTGGATCTGGAAATTGCTCAGGTGATGAATGTCCCATTTTCTGAACTGAAACAAATCCCTTTTATCGTATAGACGAATGCATCCTTCCTTCAGCTTGATGAGAACAGATGCTGTTGTCTCATCAAACACCCAGTAAAGCATTGAGCTCAAGGATCCATCCGGGTAGCTCTGAAGCACTGGAATTTGTTTGACTTGATTTGTAGCAAGCCACATCACCACCTGGAGGGGATGACCAATTTTAGGATCAATGACATTTGGATAATGCTTTATCACAGATTCAACAGTTTTCATTGACAGGAATCCCTTCTTCACTTGATCGTCCAGGAAATGTTTAAAGTTGGTTGCTTGTTGATTGTTTGTTGGATTTGAGAAAGGAGATTGAGACAACTCCGAAAGATCCACCTTGGTCCAAGAGTTAAAGTCATGACAGTCCTTGTAGAGCTCTGTATTACCGCTCTTTCTCCTCACAATCCACATTTTCAAGGGATCATGAAAACCCCAAGATATAATTCCCGACCTATCACCATACGTGTCTCTAAACCTTGCGGCCTGGAGATCTGTTACAGTGATTGAGGATTCGCTCCCAGGTGCGTTTTTATCGGAACTCTTCTTGAATAAGAGTTGTCCCTTCTTAGCTGCTTCAGCTTGTCTGTCTCTGATTATCTGTGCATTGTTAGGAGCCTGAGCAGGTTCTTTTTCAAAGCGATCCACGACTCGTGAGGTATCAGCAGTTGGCACAGCAATGGGGTGAGCTTGAGAGTGAAGATTGATTCTGTATTCATCAGCATTAGTCTTGTACTTAACACCCAAATCTTCTTCAAGCTTCTTCTTTAGATCAAAGTAGCTGGAGGTCAAAATATTAATGTGAGCTTGGAGCTCAGATATCTGCTTGGTCTTTGTAGCTCCATCATCTTTGAGATCAGAGACTTGAATCTTTAAATTTGTGTTTTCACTAAGATCTTCAACCTGGATGCTAAGCTCAATGTTTTTCTGATCAAGCACATTGACCCTTTTCTGAAGTTCGTCGATTACAAAATTTTCATCTCTAGACTGACCCCCTTTAAAAACAATCCCTTTTGCCTTAGAAGCAGTTGTGCCGGTTTGCTCTTGAGCCAAAAACTGAGCAAAATGAATGGAAGCTTGTTCATGATCTTCCCTTGGAGGAGAGAACCCTGGTGGTATAGAGGGACCACCAGTTTCAAAAACAGTAATAGGGCCTTCACTGAATGGTTCTGCAGTTATGATAGCTGGAGTAGTAGTTGGAGTAGTAGGCACGCCTTGAGAAAGGCCAGAGTCCAAAAACTCGACCCTAGGATCTCTTCTTCTCCTTTTTGATGGAGGCTGCACTGTCTGGTCTTCTTGTTGATCATCTTGAAGTGGCTCAAATATGGGCAAAGCACTGTCAAGGGGAGGAATCCCTGACACTGTCACTGTAGGAATTGAAGAACAAACCACTTGCTATTGAGAAACGGGGGTTGAATAAAAAACGTCTTCCTTCTCCCTTGTCTCCGTTACTGGGATAGTAACATCACTGACATTATCTAGCAAAGAGTTGAGATTTACGCTTGTTAAGATGTCATCACTTCTTCCAAAAGTCTCAGGAATTTCATCTTGATCAAATCCAGTAAGATCAAGGTCTTCAAATTGATTAGGCTAGGCTGTGTTCTTAGATGACCCCTCATTGTATTCTCCTTCGATCTGAACATTTTGTAAATTATGTTCCTCTATAACTGATACATCATGAGCTTCAGCCTCTTCTCCCTCTTGATCCGATATAGTGACCACATCTCCTTCTGAAATAACTCTTTCCGATGAAGTATGCTCTGACGAAATTTTGTCTGACGATCCATGATACTCGGTTGCTTCATTCGGTTCAGCAAATCGTCCAAACTTGACCAGAGGATGCAACCCTTGAAAGACCACCTTTCCTTTTTGGTTTTGGTTAATGAGCCCAATAGTATGAGGACCCAAAGACTTCATATCCAATGTTCTCCATCCTTCACCAAATTAGGAAACTGCTTGTTGATGAAGAGCTGAATAAATCGAGGGTACATTAAGAAAGTATCCCGAGTAGTGGCATTAATGTTGACAATAAACTCGTCTAGAATAAATCTAGAAAAGTTGAAGCCGAACCCTACAGCGAGAGAAACAATAGCGCCAGTGTTCCTCAGGGAAATCTCATCAGCACCGGATCTTCTGCCGGAGATGCAGCTCACGAACACATGGGCTAGAAATCTCGAATAAGGCGGCATAATTTTCTTCATGGTTGGTGGAGTATCACCCTCGTATCCTATCCTCCTTAGAATCTTTTGAGCATCACTAGTACCAATTTCCATGGGAAAAGTTGGAAGGTCGTTAATCAGCAGAGTCTCTCTCACAAAGGTCTCATCAATGACAATCTTGCATCCCTGAACGATTGCATCTACAGTTACAGCTCCATTGCCGTCCCTTGTCATCTTAGCAGTCTGCCAGAACTCACGAATCATTTTCTGGTACACCGCAACGTTCATCATAATGGTAGAGGCCAAACAGCATTCTCGAAGTCCGTGAATCATCGACTGAAATCCTGATGTGCCACCGGAGGGTCAGCAAGAATCATCGCCAGGTTGTGCATATCTGCAAATTTCAAGGCTGCCATTTTATTTGCACTAAAACATACCAAGTGAGACAAAAAAGAAAAATGAGCAATTAAAATTTTAAATGATTTAATTTTTGACCCCAAAATGAAATAACAAATTTTTTTAATTAAAATTAGGTCAAAGTCAGAGTTTGCGATCAACATCAGGGTTTGCGGTCAACTAGGGTTTACGACCGTAAACCCTTGACCGTATGCTAATGACCATTTGGGGAGTTTACGGTCGTAAACACCTTACGGCCGTAAGCTTCGACCGTAAACTCTGAAAACCCTTTTTGCCGATTTCAGCCTCAAAAACACGGTGAATGACACAACGAGATGCATATTCCTGGTCGAAAATGTAGTACCTTCAAGACTATCAGATTAATTTCGCAAAAATCGATGAATTTTTTTGGAGGAAAGAGAGGATGAGAGATTTTGCGGTCGGAACCAAGAAAATGATGGAGATTCCGGCTGTAAACCTCCTTATGTACCCCCTTTTCATTTACCTGATAACTACACAGTATAAGGCAGTCTCCAACACAGTCCAATATTTTTAATTTTTTTTTCTTTTTTAAAATCTTTTGAGGATTAATATTAATACTAAAATTAAAAATAAAATAAAATAAAATTAACTTTGCAAAATTAAATAAATAATTTTTTTTGTTTTTAGCAGTTAACAAAATAAAAATAAAATAAAAATAAAAATAAAATAAAATTAAAACTAAAATTAAATTAACTCCAACTAAAATATACAACTTGAAAATTTAATTATTGGGAATGAATTTGTGACGCTGGGATCAAAGTTGTTGGACAACTTTCTTCCACTTGTCGGTACCCTTATTTTCACATCTTCTTCTGATCGATCGCCAATATTGTGGTCCATTTAAACACGAAACATTTGTGACATAATTTTGGACAGTTTACCAATAATATGACATATTTAGCCCTTAATCTTAAGCAAATTTCTTAGGGACCATTTATCTGATGACAATCAGGGATATTGTTGTCCACCTAAATTGAGCAGCGAGATCTACAAATAATTTGTATGTGTTCAATTTTAATTGTACTAGAACGTGTTTCCCGCTTCTTGATATGCCCCAGCCATCAAGGACTTCTAGAATACTCCTTACAACAGGTGAGCAGACAATTATTAAGAGAGAAGATAGATTTAGAATGTATATGCTGTACATCCAGGTCGGATCTCTTCAATCACGCAAAGGATGAAACATATGACTAACTGAGGTTTTTAGAGGGATTGAGAAGATAATGGTGCATATACTATGTACCAGGTTGGATTTTGAGTCACGTAGAGGAGACAGTATATGGCTAACAGATAGAAAGAATTGCATAGAGAGAAGATGCAGAGATATCGAATTGCATATGTTATAGTCCAGGTCGGATCTCTCGATCACACAGAGGAGGCAACATATGACTAACAGATAGAAAGAAAGAAAATAACCTTCTACAAACCTAGTTTATCGAAATTCCCCAGTCACCCCATCCAACCGGAATTATAGACAGAATCCGCACATTGAGGAGAAGTGAATCCACAGTTCTATATACGGGTTCATTAGTGTGACTGGTAGATTCTCATGTATATCTCCTTGCTCAACCTATCCGAGCGTCGTATTGTCAGGCTAAACGGATCTAACTAGGTCAAAGTTTGTTAAGTCCTTGAATTCATTAAGTTCAACTCTCCCTAGTCAAGTCCATTTAAAATCTTTCGTGCCTACCAGCGCATCAAGCACAGACCGTAGACGATTCAACTTAGGTACGTTACGCAGATTCAGATTGCCCGTTATCACTTGCTAATTTCATTTCTCGTCACAACACCTGCAAACAAAAGTGACTACAATATTTTTGATTTTCCGGATTTTTTATTGTTTTTGGATTTTTTTTGATTTTTTTATTGTTTTTGGATTTTTCTCCCCTTAATTTTGTGCATGAGAGAGAACAAAAATAAAATGAAATGCGCAAATTTAAATTAACCTACCTACAGAAACCAAAACAAATTTAAAAGATTTAGAATAATTAAGTAAAAAAAAAACTTAATCCTCAAAACGAATCATTTTAAGAAATCCCACAAGCACATTGAATCGATCTTTCTTAAAAGGCTTAGTGAACAGATCCACCACATTGTTTAAAGTAGGAACCTGTTCGAGCCGGATTAGTGAACGTTCATAACAGTCTCTGATAAAATGAATTTTAATATCGATGTGCTTGGTTTTAGAGTGTTGGACTGGATTTTTGGCAATTTGGATTGCGGCCTCATTATCACAGTAAATGGGGGTTTCTAAATAATTCAAACCGTAGTCCAATAGCTGATGTTGGATCCAGATAACTTGAGAGCAGCATGCAGATGCAACAACGTATTCTGCCTCCGCTGTTGAGGTTTAAACAGTGTGTTGTTTCTTGCATTGCCACGACACTAATCTGTCACCAAGGTATTGACACCCTCCCGAAGTAGATTTCCTGTCAAGCTCACAGCCTCCATAATTACTGTCAGCAAAAGCATATAAGTTAAATTCAGAATTCTTCGGATACCAAAGACCCAATTTTGGGCTACCTTTGATATACCGAAAAATTCTTTTGACAACAATAAGATGTGAAAGTTTAGGATTAGACTGATAACATGCGCATTGACAAACTACAAACATCATGTCAGGATGACTTGAAGTAAGATACATCAGCGATCCGATCATCGATCTGTAGAGCGTTTGATTTACGGATTCACCATCAGGATCTGGAGTTAGGAGAGGTCTTTCAGCCATTGGTGTCAATGCAGATTTGGTGTCGTGAAACCCGAACTTCTCAAGAATGTCTTACACATACTTGGCTTGATGTAACAGGATCCCAGTTGAATTTTGTTTGACCTGAAGCCCCAAAAACATGGTCATTTTCCCCAACGAATTCATTTCGAACCTCTTTTTCATAACACCTTCGAATTCTTTGCATAGCTGCGGACTTGTCGACCCAAAGATAATGTCATCAACATAGATTTGCACCAGTATCTGATCATTACCGACATGCTTGATAAACAAAATCTGATCGATAGTGCCACGAGAGTAACCATGCTCGAGCAAATGCTTTGTCAGAGTTGCATACCACACTCGAGGAGCTTGATGTAACCCATACAATGATTTGTCCAACTTGTAGACATGATTAGGAAACTTTGAGTCAACGAACCTAGGAGGTTGATCAACGTAAATTTCTTCCTTCACCTTGCCATACAAGAAGGCGGTCTTGACATCCATTTGGTAAATAGTAAAGTTCATGTAGGAAGCATATGCTAGGAAGATACGAATAGCCTCTAAGAGAGCTACTGGAGCATAAACTTCAGTGTAAACAAGACCCTCAACTTGTCGAAACCCACGAACCACCAATATGGCTTTGTTTCGCACTATAACCTCTGAATCATCCTGCTTGTTTCGATAGACCCATCGTGCATCAAGAGACTTTTTGCCCTTTGGCAACTCAACTAGCTTCCAAACCCCAAGTTTTTCAAATTAATGTAACTCTTCATGCATTGCATCTACCCAGCTAGGCTCATTCAGAGCCATTTCAATATTCTTGGGCTCTATTTGAGAGATAAAGCAAGAGTAAAGACAAGTATTGACATCTCCACTCTGAATTCTGGTTTTAACACCGTCGCCCAGTTGACCAATGATATTGTCGATCGGATGATCACGTTGAATTCTTGAGGGTATTTCCTGGCTGATCTCATTAAGAGAGACAGGAAGATTGTGAATATTTACACCTCCCTCATTAGCTGATTGAGCCGCGCCAGACGACTCTGCCACAAACTCATTTGAAAAGTCTTCAGGAAAGAGTAGCTCCATAAATGTTGAAGTAGCAGCGGAAGAGTCTTTAGACATGAACTTTCTTTCTATAGGAGTAAGTGGTGTTGTTTCAGCATCAGGAGAAGTATTATGAACTGGAGATTTCGGACTATCAGGATGTACAAATGACTCCCCCTCAGGTGAAGCAAACGACTCCCCCTTAGGTGAAGCAGGAGTCTCCCCCTCAGGTTGTTGAAAAGATACCGTTGGAGGTCTGTATACAACTTCTTCATCTTCATCTTCAGAAACATTCTTTGAACCGGAGATAGATCCAGATGAGCTACCTGAAGACACATTTATAGATTTGAACAGAGATTTGTAATCGAACAACCAATTCGGACCTACTCGAGCATCCGTCTCAATTTCTTCCAACCAGTGCACGTCATACGATTCTACAACTTGCTTTGTCTTCTTTTTATAGACCCGATAGGCGGTGCGAGCAACATACCCTATGAAGTAACAATCATCAGCTTTGGCATTGAACTTTGGGTTGGACTCTAAGTGAAGAAGGGTGCACGGGCAGGCAAATACACGGAAATGACTGACTGAAGGCTTGTGACCATATAGAATCAAGCACGGAGTCTTCATTTGAGCTTTGTTGATCAACACACGATTCTGAACATAGCAAGCAGTGTTTATTGCCTCAGCCCAAAAGAAGACTTGCAATTTGTAGTCACACAGCATCGTCCTTGCGGCGTCTTTCAAAGTTCTGTTTCTCCTCTCAGCCACACCATTTTGTTGGGGTGTGTGAGTGGAGCTGTATTGACGCATGATACGCTTTTCTACGCAGAAGTGATCGAGAACAAAATTCTTAAACTCTGTTCCATTGTCAGTACGAAGCGCCTTCACCCTGTTGTTAGTTTGGTTCTCAATTAACACAATGAATTTCTTAATCAGATTAGCAACTCCACCTTTATTGGATAGAAAGAAAACCCATGTAAAACATGAAAAATCATCAATCACGACTAGACAATAGGAATATCTGTTAATGCTGAGAACGTTTACTGGTCCGAACAGATCCATATGTAGCAATTGAAGCACCTGACTATTTGAGTTAACCTGGTATGGCAGGTGTAGTTTTCTATGATGCTTACCTTGGGCACATGACACACACTTCTCAAACATGATAAAGTCCTTGACAGGCAAACCACGAACCATCTCATTCTTTGCAAGACGATTCAACTTCTTGGCATTAGCATGACCAAGTCTTCTGTGCCACAACATTACAGTTTGTTCGGAAATCTTTGAGAGGAGGCACATAAGTTATTTTGGAAGATTGCTATTCATATCAATGACGTAGGCATTCCCATCCCTTTTAGATTTTACAAGAATCCATTCTTCAGGAATGACAAATCCTGGCTTGAGAATCATACATTCCTTCTCAGTGAAATGTGTAGAATAGCCTTTGTCGCATATCTGAGACACACTCAACAAACTATGCTTCAATTCCAGAGCAAAGTTGACGTTTTCGAAAGTCAAAACCCCATTTGTGAAAGTTCCTCTTTGAGTGATCTTGCCACCTTCTCCACCCGCAAAGGAGATGTATCCCCCATTAAAGGATTGAATGTTGTGCAGTTGGGCGATATCTCCTGTCATATGCCGGGAGCAGCCACTGTCGACGAACCAGGGTCTGACGACATTCCCCCGCAACTATGCCTGCAAGATGTGCGGGTTTAATTAGATTTAAGAACCCACGTCGTTATTTTCCTGGGTGGTCCCGATGCCTTTTCAGATTTATTGTCATTTACGGATTTTTCAGAGGACACAAATGATAAATTGGAAGCTAATTTGGGCAACCATTGATAATTAGGCTTTATAACAGTCCTGTGTGGTTTTGAAATCGAATGTTTATCAGTTTGCTTGAAGCATTTGGGTTTTCTACTAGAATTAGTTGAAGACCCACTGTTGCTTCTTGACGAAACTGACCTTGGCTTGGCCGTGCTCGGTTTTGGCAAACTGCTTGGGACTTTATTATGAAAGACCTTTTTATGTTTTTGAAAAACAGCCTGTTTTCTACTTTGCTCATTTATCCAATCATCATACCGAGAGCGATTTCTAGAGGACTTTCTAGTTAAAGACCTTCCTCTGAATTCGTTCTCTCCTCTTGGAAATTCGAAATGTACAAACATATGATTTTGACAATTTCTAGCTATATCTGTTTGTTATTGTTATAACTTGTGCTACATTGATCAGATTTGTTTTCCATACTAACACCCTTGCTTCTCTCACAAGAACAGGAACAAGAATTAGGTTGTGAGACAAGTGAGGGTACATTAGATGGAGAAGCTTGTGAAACTGGTGGTTTTTGAAAATTATCATCACAAACATTAGAATTGTCAACCAAATTGTTCAAACTAGTATCAGACACTTTAAAACCATTCAAAATAGTATCAGAAGAAATAGAAACACCACAAAAAACATTGTCACTTGAAACATTAGAAAAATTATTGTCTTTATTTAAAACTAAAACTTTAGGTTCTGACTCAGTTTTATTTTCAGAAACAGATCCTTCAACTTCGTGCTTTAACTGATTCAAGGATTGATCTGTAGGAGAAGTAGAAATGTTAGTACTTTCAAAATTGATAAATCCTCCCGAAAAAAAACCAGATGGCTTGCTATAAACCATGAATGGTTCATTGGCAATCTCTTCTTTGGACAATGGTTGTAACTGATATGTATGATTGAAAGGAGGAGGCACTTGATTATACCCTAGACCCTTTAACTGATTTCGTTTAAATTGCATCCAGTGGTCTATCATATTTACAACTACCTCACTCGATATATTAAATTTTCTAAAGTCAAAATTAGCAGTTTCAAAGTTGCCCTTTAATGATTCAATTTCAGCCACTAGTTCAGTGTTCTGTTTCATTATATAGTCATGATTTTCGCATTTATTACTGTAGTCTTCCTGAAGTTTCCTAAAGTCCTTAATTTTAGATTCTAATTGGGCTTTAAGAGGTTTTTAACCTTTTCTGAGTTGGTAACCTTCATATCTAATATCTTCTACTTCCTTTTTTAGTGATTCGTTAAGTTCACAGAGAATTTTAAGATTCTCTACTTCACTACTTAATGTCTCAATTTTCTCATGCAGAATTTTAATATAATCAATACAAGTTTGAGAGCATGAGGGTAGAATTACCTCGGTTTTATTAGGTTCATGAGAAGAAGACACCATCAATGCAAACTGCAGCTCCATCATTTGATCTTCAGCCGCAACAATCTCTGCCGGAGCATCATTACTAACCTGTGCCAGGTGGGCATTTTCAGGTCCAGATAAGTTCATGGCCTGCATCTGATCCTCCCAGTCAAACGATTGTGGAACCATAGCCTTCTCGTTGTTGACTTGACCACCACTTCGATTGTTCCCAACTGCAACTATTGTCCTGCCATTATTTAATCTTCTGTCTGGCTGTGGACAGTCACGAGCAAAATGCTCGGGCTCGTGGCAGTTGAAACACCGCAACTTTCCCTTGCTGAACCCAACCTTCTTATCAGCACTCATCCCACAGTTGTTCTTTCCTGTCTTCTTGGCAAACTGTTTCGCCCTAAAAACTGCCATGGAATCTTCCATGTAATATCCATCTCTTCAACATCTTCAGGGTGAACCTGATCAAGATTGGCAAATGATAGTTGGGGTGGAAGATCTCCAGCTATGAGTGCATTGTAGCAATTGACAAGCCCTGTAGCAAGAGCGAGATTTTCATCACCCTCCTTTCCTTTTGAAGAAGAAGCTACATTGGAAGAGGAAGCAACTTAGCAGCCACGAACGATTGGTTCTGTAAGGAAGGCATGGCTGATGCAAAGGATGCTGATGGAGTGGGGAAGGACTGAACTTGAGCTTGCTGAGTAGCAAATGATTGACCTACAGAAGGAAAAGTGAGAGATGAAAGAGCATTGTTAGAAGAAATTCCAAGGTTTGCAGCTGAGTATGAGTTCACATGGTTGATCTCTCACTACTTGTCATCAATATCACAGGCCTTGATGACAACCATCGCTTCAGCAAGAGAGAGCCGGCTAAGATCCTTAGTCTTCTTTATGACAGCGATATTCATGTCCTAAGACTTTGGGACAACATTCAGTAGCTTCTTATTTATCTTGGACTTTGTGTAGAAAATACCGGCCACAGCCATTTCAGTGTTGAGAGATGTGAACCGCTGCAGCTGTGCTTCAAGAGTCTCTCTCGGAACATAGTTGAACATATTGAAACGTTGTCACAACATATCTTGGCGACTCTCCCTCATATCCTCGTTCCTTTTCATAGACCTCAATTAGGGCTTCCCACAAAGCCTTAGCAGAAGTATACTCCCTGCAACCTTGAGCAATGTCTGGAGATAGAGCCATGGTTAAGGTGGCCAAAGCCTTTTCTTGCTCTTCAACCTTCTCGAAGTCTTCATCAGTGTAGTTTTCCATCTTTTTGTCAACCACTTTCCCTGCAACAGTAGTGGTTATTCTGACAGGGTCTTTTATTATGCTTCTCCAAATTTTGAAGTCCTTCATCTTTACGTACTGCTCAATTCTGTACTTTTATTCTGGGAAGCCTTCAGCGGATAAAAGTCTAGGAATTCGGGTGGTTGTGCCCATAACTGAATCCAGCTCGTGATGGTTTGTTTGACTTTGAGAATCCATTATTATTATTTAATTAATATGAAACATAAATTAAATTATTTATGATTAAATTAAGCTTCTGGTCAAACACAGTCAAAACACGATTTGCAGCCGTAAATAGAGTTCACGGTCAGATGAGGGTTTGCGGCCGTAAACTCCGAGTTTACGGTCGTAAAGTGTTCACGGTCTAAAGATCACGGTCCAAGAACAGTCAGTTTCTGGTTTATGAATATTCCTTATTTACGGCTCAAGAACACAATTTACGGTACAAGAACTCTGAAGAGTTTGCGGCCGTAAACTGAGATTACGGCCATAAGCTAAGGCCGTAAGCTCTTAAACTTGAGAGAAATTGCAGATCTTTCGATGAAACCGAGAACCCTTTTGCAGAAATCCTCAACTTTAGTCGAAAACAGATGAGAAGTCGCTCCAAAATCGATTGTAGAGAGCCTTTGATGCTGGTCTTGCTCTGATACTAATTGTAAGGTCCTGAAAGGATCTTACCAGTGATCAAATAGCAATAACAATCAGATAAACAAATAAGAACGAGTAGAATAAGAATCAAACAAGCTTGCACATGCTTTTCTATTAGAATCACGTCTGGTACAACTTGTAGTTTACAAGAGCTTAGAATACCGAGGCATCAACAACCACAAAAGACCTAACATACCTCTATATATACTATCATGGGCCGACCTTGGGTTTACGGCCATAAACAGGTTTATGGCTGTGAACTCATTACAGTGACCGTAAACTCCAAGAACAATACTACAAGCTATCAAATGACCAAAAGAACCTATTACATGGAAAGCCTAGACCAAACCACTAATTGGACCCTTCAAGATTAACTATATAATAGTATTCAGATAAACTAAATGACAAGATACGTGATTTCGCAGACAATAAAGCTCTTATTAGATATCAATTATAGGAAAAAAAATGAAAATCAAAGCTTGTAAAAATATTAGTAATATGTTGTCCGGAAGAAGGTAATACCAGATCAAAAAATTGAAAGCCACTGCCATTATTAATAATCATATTTGGACCGCTATTCCCTGAAATCTAGATCGATGTGTAAGAGAGTGATGAAGGCACAATGATAGGAGGAAGAAGAGATAGATCCATAAGAGGAGCCTAGAGTGATCAATATCAAAAAAGTAATATAAACTAAAACATAATTCCAAATTTGAAAGATATACAAAAAACGAATAAGAGATGAGGTGCAGTACCAAATCGGTCACTAGAGATGAGACGGAGATGTGATTCGATTGCAGAAGATGAGGCGGAGATGAGCCTCGATTGTCACATGGCATTTAACTGAGTGAAGACATTTGGCACCTCACTTTAGTTCATAAATTCAATCAATATGAAAAGACAAGGTCAAGACCACAATAATCTTAATTCATCAATAAAAAGTAACACAAAATTCATTAGATCAAATCAAAGTCTTGAATCAAAGGGTGATGATGTCTATTTGAACATCCTACGACTTTGCACAAAATGAAGCATACAACCAGGATCAATCTATAAGCCTAAAGTACAACTCGTGAAAGAATGAAGGAAGGAAGAATGACCAACCTGATTAGCTAGAGAGACATAATCAAACTTCATAAATTAAATTTGAATTCAAAAGGATGAAGTGAAAGGCGGAGGTGGAGGTCGTCAAATGACAGTGCGGTGATTTAGATTTCGCTGTTGTTTCCTGTTGTGGTGTGCGAGGTACATGACATAGATGGAAACAAGAAAATCAAAGAGAGGCGTGGAAGTTGGAGCTATATGGTGGTGATATGGTGTTAGAGAGATTTATGCTTAACGTGTCTTTACAGAGCAAGCTAAAGAGCCTACGACAACCAAAAGTGCCAAAAACTGGAAGTCAAATATCACCTGCCAAATGAACAAACTTGAATTACAACATTGAAGGATCAAATGATTTTCTATAAAAAAAATCAAATTGAATCAGGTGTAATTATCCACTAACAATCTCGTAAGAACACAAAAACTATACGAAATTCTAGAAAAAACAGCAATAACCTTCGTAGAAGGATATCAGAAAATCATGTGATATCAGAAATCAAAAATCAAAAACGAGTTATCGGTTCATAATTGTTATTAGTTTAATAAAATGAAAAACAAAAGTAAATTTGACCTTCTACCGAAAATTAAACAACAGCATAGGAAAATCCGACAAAAAACTCTCAACTTCTAGAGCTTGAGTTTGCAATTGCTAGCATCAAGACCTTGAATTTCATCATTGAAAGATCATAATCGAGATTAATCTAGACATCTCCTTCTCCATCTTCATTGATGTCGAAAAACAATCCGTTCGAGGAGCGATTACTAATTACATATCTAGAAGACGTTTTTGTTGTACATTCTAGGAAAGGCGGCGATGATGTAGGTTTTGGAGGAGACGGTGGTGATGATGTCGATTTTAGGGAGATTGGCGGATTTGATGGTTGCCGTGAAGGGTCTGGAGAGAAATATTCCACCAGAAGTTATCATGGTGGAACGAGGTGCTAGTTTGACGAGAAAGAGAGATAAGATCAGTTAATTGGGGGTAAATTTTTATATCCCTAAGATACCCCTAATGTCATTTTGTTAAGGTACCCCTGTGTCTTTAATTTTCAATTTATTTACAAAAATACCACAAAGCATCTTGGCCATCCTTTTTTTTTTTGATCTAATGCTCCACGTTTAGTTCTCGGGAAACTTTAAGTTTTAAAATGATCCTTCCCCTCTCTCTCTCTCTCTCTCTATATATATATATATATATATATATATATATATATATATATAAGTTTAGGTTCATTTGAAACCACTATATTTTGTGAGACATGCGGAGGCAATCCTAGCCATTCATTCTGGAGATAAAAAAATACTTTTCAAATACAAAATAATTGAAATTTTTTGAAATGTTTTTTTAAATATTATTTTCGTCATTTATAACCATTTCAACAATTCATGACTCCTCTTCTTAGCCATAAGAATGCACTAAGATGTCCTTAGAGAATGAATTGTGATATGGTATCACAACCATTAAGATGATCATAAAATATGATACAAAAGTACTCTCCCATCTTTTCAGATTTGAGAAACTTTTATCTTTCTGCCAGATTTGATTCATCTCATTCGTTCTGCCATAGTTAAACTTGTAAGTATAATGTTTCAGAATTATACTTAAACTTGTAAGTATAACCATATTTACTAAACATTAGTAAATCATGAAGAATAGTCTTATCGATCATTTTGGTGGGCTTGACTAGTGCACAAGAATGTGTACTCGGTCCCTTAGTCCTTCACTTGACTCACATATACATGTGAACAAGGAATTAGTCTTAATTTTCCGAAGATGAAGATTTTCATTTATCATACTATACAAGTTGCATGATTCCAAGTTTCGGTCCAATTGAAACTTGGGGGATGAGAATCTTTCCTTATTTGGTAAATATAGACACTTCCACAAATGAAAGAATCAAATTCACATTTCCATTATTTCTAGAAGCATACAAACATCGATTTTCCATAAATGCCATTGCAAGGAGATATAATAAAATAAACCAAAATTTTATTTATTTATAAATGCGGAAAAAACTTTTTTCCTTACAATGCAACTTTAAATGAAAACTATGCTTTTACATATTTTCTAGCAATCTATCGTAACTCCTAAGTAGTAGCTCAAGAATCCGATCTTCGAACCATGCGATTGAAATCCATCTTCGTGTTCAGATTCAACTTACTCTTCTTTTAAGTTTCCTTCCCTTTGCTTGATCCTGCCAAACATCAAAATGTAAGCGAGTCACATTTTATATTAAGCATCATCAATAAGGAACTTAATAGAGTTAGATAGTGGACTTACCTGATGCAGAGTCAATCTTTTTGACTTGACCTTCTCTCTGATCTATCAGGTAGTTAGGGCAGCTTCTCAACCAATGACCTTTCCTTTGGCAATAGAAACATATAGACCCTTTGGGAATGGTACACGGGGAACTATATCAAACTTAGCCTTTTTCTTTACCATTTGGTTAACCGAGTTGACTATGGCCGATCCCTTTCCATTGGGAAGAGAAAGCTTTTATGGATATCCAATTTTACCATTGTCAATGTCCATGGTAGTTTGGGAAGTTGATCTTCTAATCAAATTTGCTTTACCAGTGCTCCAAATCATTGCTGATTCAGCAGCATCAAGCAAATATGTAAGATCATTAAGGGTCATGTCATAGTCTATTACATAGTAGTCCCAACGGAACTCACTATGTGACTTAGGAAGTGAATTAAGAACCTAGTCAACGACCAACTTCTTCAAGACTTTGACACCCAACACTCCAGACTTGTCAATATGTGACTTCATCTCCAAGATGTGAGCACACATAGACTTTGCTTGCCAATAGGGCTTGAGTGACCTTGAACTATTCAAGAACTTGTGGGTTAGGGAGAATTATTGGAGGAGGTGGACGAAGAGAAGTATGATTTTCATTATCAAACCACGGAACATCATCTTCATTAGGAAAGCTTGTTTCATGAGATTTGGGAAGATCATAGTTTTCTAAACTAGACATCTACAATGGGAGAAATTCAAGTTAGTTAATTTAAAGTCCTTAATATAAAAACCAATATGAAATATTAAGGCTAGGACCCAACATAATATTTTATAATTTGGAAGAGGGATGCCTTAATCCAAGTTATAAAATATTTGAATCTAGGAGAATGACGATTCACCAATTTCCACCATGAAAAACGAAATAATTTATTAGGTTTTAATTGGATTTGAAACTCCTAGATCGTTTGAGATTCATTGACCCTTTCATTGACATGTTCAAATCTTGATTGTGCCCTCTCAAGTTTTGTGACTGGGATGCCGATGATAACAAAACAAGTTGTTAATAACCATGTAAATATACTTGGTACCCTTAGTATTTATCACTTAATCGATGTGCCGGTTAACCACACGCGCTCCACCGATCCTATGATAAACCTTAATCCACCCTTTGCCAACCTTGTTAAATCCAAGTTAGTGTGCCGATTAACCACATACGCTCTACTACCGACTGAAGCAAAGTGAAAAGTGTAATTTCATGGGTTAGCACCAAATTCACATTTTTCTAAAGTAACTAAGATTGGGAATTTATAAAAGGTTTAGTTACTTTATGTTTATCATTATACTTATAATGGATAATTATAGTCCTTGTCCTACCCATTCGACTAACGACCCTCCACCAGTCAAGGAAGCGGTGGGTGAGAGTGGACTCTTATTAAACTGCCATTTTATAGGCAGTAAGTAACCTTATACCCCCTTATAGACCGACTTCGTGCATGAGGCCCACTAACGGTAAGACTAGCTTTGTTCTTATACATATATATTATTAACTTATAATATTATAAAGTATAAGGGTTGAATTATAACTTTTAAAATTCTAAGGGCTTAACTTGGAATTAAAGTATTCATGAGGGGAAACTTTACAAATTCCAAAACTTGAGGGAAAGTTTTGATCTATTCAAAAAACTTTTAGATTTTCATAACTTATGAGTTTAATTAAGGTTTTAAAAACTTTAATGAAGAGACTCTTGAACATCCATGTCACACCCCAAAACCGGAACGGCGGAAACGTCCTGGGGTAGATGACGTCATGTCAAGTATCACAACACATGCATATAGTAATCAAAGTACAACAAATCATTGCATTAATAGTAATAATTTTACATGGTTACATTACATAGTATCAAAGTAATACAAGCAAAATATATAAAGTGCAGCAAGGTACTTAAGCCATCTTCATCAGCAGCTCCAGGGATGTACCTGTCTAATTGCTAACCTGAGATTACAAGTTATTTGAAAAGCGAGTATCAGCATTTTTACAAATGTTGGTGAGTTCATAAGTATTTAGTGTCATTTAGTCAAATAACTTTAATAAGTAGTAGTTTAAGTGTTTTCAGTGCACCAGTGTTCTTTCCAGAAAATCCTATATTTTCTTTAAATAAAGCAGCCTTCTACCAAGACTGTTTCAGTGTATTGTGGTAAGAGGTAGTTTTCCCTTAATTGCTATTTTTATCAAAATACTGAATTTGATTATTAAAGAAAGCAAGAGACATCAGGGAATAATATATGCCTCAGCAGTGAGGACTGCTGACTAAGGCAAGAATCATAGACTCCAGGAGGGTATTGAATTAACGACACGCCTGGTTCAGTCTAACAAAGGGGAGACACAGACCCCAGAAGGTACCAAATGAAAGGTACAGCTGGTAAGGTCTAAAACAGTGAATGTAGACCGAAGACGATACTAAATGAAACGTACGTCTCGCAGAGTCAAAACAAAGGCTACAGACCCCAGACAGTATCCAATGAAAGATACAGCTAGCAAGGTCGAAACAGAGACTATAGACCCCAGACAGTATCAAATGAAAGATACAACTAGCAAGGTTGAAACAGAGACTATAGACCCCAGACAGTATCAAATGAAAGATACAGCTAGCAAGGTCGAAACAGAGACTATAGACCCCAGACAGTATCAAATGAAAGATACAACTAGCAAGGTCAAAACAAAGACTACAGAAAACAGAGACTATAGACCCCAGATAGTATCAAATGAAAGATACAGCTAGCAAGGTCAAAACAAAGACTATAGACCCCAGACAGTATCAAATGAAAGATACAGCTAGCAAGGTCAAAACAGTGTGAATCTGAAAAGTGACATCAGCATACAGTGTAAATTGCTGACGAAATACCGTTACCTTAAAGCCATGAATTATAAGGCAACCCAGGATACTCGTAACCATACTGACTAGAGTACCAGACGCCCTAAAAGCATCTAACTAATGTGACATTTGTCACCCCTTGGCTTGGTGAGCCGTGGACTGTAGCTAGCAGTTAGGGTGCGGGGGTGTCAATCCCGTATAGATCTATACACACAATGTCCGCTCTCCCTACAGGAGACTCTGGTTACCAACTAGACGACGGAGAAGGCCGTGTCCTGAAGATGCATCCCAAATAGTGGGTTTCTAATGAAAGTGCTGAACTAGAGGTAGAGACTTCCCAATAGTGGGTTTCTAATGAAAGTATAAAATAGAGGTGGAGACTCTTAACTGAATTGGCTGAAGTAACCCGTATGTCTAAGCTTGTATACATAGTATATAACTAATGAATCAAACGACCTTCGGATGGATATCCGATCCCACCAGACCACATCTCAACGAAGAAAAGGAAATAGGGCGGGCAAACCTTCCTAAGTCCTTCAACCATTATTTATATGCGTCTATACAAGCACATACATACATCTAACTATGCTCGAGTGGGTATCAAGTAAAAGTGATTCTCGTGAAGTAGGAGAGTCTAACGAGTGAAGTAAGAGTAGTCACAAGTGAAGTATAAGTGTCGAATAAGTATAAGCGCATCGCGAAGTAGAGACGGCACTAAGTGAAGTAAGAGCGGTTGCAAGTGAAGTATAAGTGTCGAATAAGTATAAGCGCATCGCGAAGTGGAGGTGACCACAAGTGAAGTAAGAGCGTATCAAGTATAAGTGAAGTAAAGTCGATCTCAAGTATAAGCGAAGTAGACTCGTATTGCTAAGTAAGTGTGTGGATAAGTATAAGCGTCATCAGGCATAAGTGACTTCAAGTATAAACGAAAGCATTACAGAGTAGGAGTATAAAATAAGTATAAGCGAAGCAGCAGTAATTAACAATTAAGAGTATTCATAAAACCTTTGAAAACCTTATTACTCAAGAAAATCGGATTTGTATTCTTTGATAAAATAGGTGTGAAAACCTTTAGAAATCTTTGGGAATCTTTATAAACTAGTTTGGAAATGAATCTTTGATAAGTTATGAAAGTAAGAACTTGAACAATTTACAACCCTTTTTGAAAGCCATTTACAGTGTCCTACTCAGTAAAACAGTGTACAGTGGTAACATCTTGTGCATGCGGGTTATCAATCACATGTGATTGATATGATAACTGGCATGTTTAACTTGTAATCCCCCCTATAAAACATTTAAAAGCATTTAAAAGGTTCATTCAGGGGTATGAACTCACCTGGTGTAAGTAGGTCCGACGGAAGTGCCGTTTGGGCGTTCGGTGTCGCGCAAGGACTTGAACACACACAAGGACCTATTTTAACATATGGTAACATATGTTCACATACAATTAGCATATAATATACTAATTAAACAATTATACACACTCAAAGGAGTGGAAAACACTCCCGGTTGAGTGTTTGGGGTCCCGGGTAGCGTTTAAGGGTGCTAAGGGTCTCCTATCAGCTGTGGGACTTTGCTATACTCACATATCTAGTGTGTAAAGGGGTTTAAAGCATCAATATGGACCAAACAAGGAGTTTACGACCCAACCTAAGGGAGTTTACGGCCGTAAACTCCCAAGGTCATGTTCTTGGGTGTTTGATGCTTCTAGCTTGTTCCTTGATTTATTCTAAGCACTTTTCCCAAAAGGCATGAGTGGAATTGAGGCCTCTAAGGGTATTTTATAGGAGTTTACGGCTTAAGAACTCTCCCAAGGGAGTTTACGGCCGTAAACTCTCACCCTTAGTGATTTGTGAAGTTTCAAGCCTCTAATGCCTTTCTAGAATTTTCTTATGAAGTTTGATGCTATTATGGGTGATTAAAACCAACATTTGAGGGGGTTTTGGGGAGTTTACGGCCTAGATAAATGCTTGGGCCGTAAACTCCAAGAAATCCCTCATTTTCTTGGGTTTAAGTCCTTAGATCCCCTCCTAGTATTTTATGGTAATTGTCTAAGGCCATTAGGGGGGCAAAAATCACACTTTTGGGCATGATTTAGGGAGTTTACGGCCTTGACCAAGTCTGGGCCGTAAAATCCTTTCTTTAATTCATTTTGGAGTGTTTCAAGGGTCTAAACTCAAGAGGATAAGTCCCTAAATTATGTAATAAGCCCTAGGATGAGTTTGGGAGTGTTTTGGGGCACTTTTGACATGATTTTGAGGAGTTTACGGCCTAAGCTTGTGCTTGGGCTGTAAACTCTCCTTTACCCCCCCTAAATCCATGAGTTTTGTGTTAAAACACTCCTAGGATATTACCTCAATTTATTTCCTAGCCAATGGGGACAAGTTTGGGTCGTTTAGGCCTTGATTTAGGTGTTTACGGCCTAAGAAAAAACTTAGGCCGTAAACTCCTTTTCCATTGCTTCTAAGTCCGTATTTTGGTCCATACACATGAATCAATATGTTTAGAATAGGCTAGGGTAAGCGGACTTACAATTTGGAAGCGTTTGGTTACGAATTCGGGGCGAAAACGGGTCTAGAGAAAGAGTTTAGAGAGAGAGTGTAAAAAGTCTCCAATAGACTCCACTCACCCATATATAGGTTTCACAGTCGGGGCTCAGTGAAATTTTACCCGATACTGCCGTTAAACAGGGCTTTTGGTCGCACCCGATTTAGTGGTCGTAATAATAAAACTTGACATTTTCCAAATGAATGAAAATGTGTGTCCTGTGCTTTTATTTCCTTTTATCACGACTTAACGGCATGTTAAAGGTAATCAAATGGAAATGTTTATTAAATTGATGCCCTCTAATTAACGGAACTTTTATACAGTGGAATATTCCGTTAACGGTAACGGGGAAATGTAACGGGACAACTTGGGTTGTCACAATCCATAACTTGAGGACAAGTTATGGAGTTCATAAAACAAAAAGACTCTTCAATTTTTTTCTAACCTATGAATTTTAATGGATCTGTAAGAGAAATGACTTATGGTAATCCATAACTTGAGGACAAATTATGGACTCCATTAAAACACATTTAGATCACGAATTAACTAACAAAGAATTTTGCAAATAATTCCTATGATCTACCAAAACTCATAATTGTATGAACAATCATATCAACAATTTCAAGAATTACATAAACAAACATAAAACTTGAAATTTTGATAACAACCTTGAAATTGATTTACCATAATCGTTACCACATGAAAAATAGGGTTTATAAGTCCAAAACAGTTTAAGGTAATGATTCTCGAACAATTCCAACCTTAAAACTTGAAAATATGCTGTCAGGGGCTCCTACCCGTCGAGTGTATGAACCTACTCAACGAGTAGGATGATTTTCTTCATGGACACGGCGAGTCCATTAGTGGACTTGGTGAGTCCAGTGCCCACAAAGCTAGAATTTTCGTTTTTTAAGTTGTTGCATCAAGTATAAATGAAAACAAACCTTGGCTCTGATACCACTGATGGGTTTTGAGCATTCTAACACTCCTGTGCCCACCACTGATGGGTTTTGAGCATTCTAACACTCCTGTGGTGGGCATGCAACCCTATAAACCTTGGATCTATGTTTTCTCTATTATACATGCAAATATTCAATATTCCAAGGTTTCATCCTAACTAGCATAATATGAAGTAACTATACTACAAGAATCTAGTAGAATGACGTACCTTTTGATGGAGCTTGAAGTCTTGAACATTTAAGAGCCTAATGCCTCAAATGTTTCACCTCAAATGGTTCAAAAAACACCAAGAACCATTGGAATAACTAGAGAATAAGGATACTTAGGTTCACCCTCAAGAAATCAGTTTGTCCTCTTTGTGTACACACACTCTAGTGTCTAGCACCTAGCCCTATTTCATGAACAATAGAACTCTTTATATAGCATGGAGGATTAGGGTTACATTCATGTAAACGCTAATACCCATGACCTTTCATTTCCATAGGATCAATGGGTTAAAAACTCCATGGACTATCCATGAAAGCTTAGCCCAACCTAAATAAACTTGGCCCACCACATATATAAGAGTCCATATTTAATTAGTTCCTTTTGATCACTAAATTAATTCTAAATTAATTCTTGATCAATACTAATTAAATAATATGATTTCATATTAATATATTAGAGCTTATAATATACTAATATAAATCACTAGTATCCTTTTTATCATTTTGTTTATCCAATTGTTCCGATGCCATGCATACCAAATGGACCATGCCAAGTCGGGTCAAATACATACCAATAGTAGTTATGCGCTTAGACATCCAATCCAACACTCTAGAGCTCAAAAGAGTTTAATGAAGGGTCAAAATAACACATGCCTGAGTCCAAATAAACCATAAAGATCACATTTGTATGCCTTTGAGAGAGCTAAAACATTCAGATCTACACGATCAAGCCTCTGAAACAACCTTAGCTCATAGGGACCAACCAAAAGAGGGTAAAACGACCATAATCAAGCTCAAAAGAATATCTAACCAAAGAGATGGAAAGATCAAAGCTTTTTACATTCAATACATTGCAAAAGATGGCAAGCTTTTGCATCTACAAGATCTCTTCCAAGTGGTTATTCTTCAACAAGCTCCAAGCTCCTCAAAGTTCACAAAAATACTCCAAGATCCTTCACAATGGCTTAAATGCTGCAAGATAAGGGCTAGGGATTGAATTTTAGGGTTTAGGAGGTTAGAGGTTAATAAAAGACAAGGCTCACGAAAGAAATGAGGTTTAAATAGGATCAAGGATCAAAAACTAGGATTTAATGGCTGAAGGGAGTTTGCCCCGCGTACCCCTTAGTACACCCGGCGTACTCAAGGATCACCCACAACCATTTAAATCGGTACGAGTTGGGTCTAAAAATATGGTTTATACTTTACTTTTCTTGGCTTTAACAGTTTTTGGTCTAGAATTGAAAACAACCTTGGGTTCACGGTTCATGTGTTTTTGCGGTTGGGCAAGTTTGCGGCTGTAAACACGTTTATTGTTGTAAACGTGTTTGCAACTACTGTTCCGTATATATATATATATATATATATATATATATATATATATATATATATATATATATATATATATATGTATGAATGTATATATATATAGTGTCAGTAGAGTCATGAGTAAAATGGGGGCTAAGTGTGTGTATATCAAGGTGTTCTAGAGAGAGAAAGTGAGAGAGAAGAAGAGTGTGTGTGTGTCAGAGAATGTCATATTTATAGAGCATCATTCATATTATTAAATACATAATAGATTCATCTTCTTCTTCTTCTTCTTCTCCTTCTTCTCCATTTGATCTTTCATCATCCACTTGATTGGGATTCCGCACCATCAAGTGGATCTGATCAATACATCAAGCTAATTTTGGGACTTACAGTTGGTATCAGAGATTGGATTGTATCAATCAATTTGACATGATCTGGAGTGTTTTTGTACTTTTTTTTGAAGGATTTTACGTTTTTGGATACGTTTTGAAGAAATAGTGGGGGTGTATTTTTCGTGTTCTTGATAAAAATAGCTTTTTGATCAAGTTTGGAGCTAAAAAGTGAGAAAATCGTTGTTTTTTGACGTAATTTTGCGACTTCCAGCGAGGACATGGCGGCAGGTTTCCTCGAAGTTTACACCAGAAATTCGTTTTTGGTTTGGGGGTTTATGGTCTGAGGTGTTTACAGTCGCAAACGGTTTTCGACTTCGGTGGACCGGTGCGAGGTTTCTCGGACGAAAACGCATTCTCAGCCGCAATCTGTTCTCGCCTCGGACATTTTCGGCCCAGCACATGTTCGGTTGTCCTCGTGTTCGGTCCTCGCACGTGTAGTCCTCACAGATTCTCGTTTAGCAGCTTATATTTAAAAATCTGGGGTGGAGCAGATTCGAACCCGGGTCTCTTGCATACACAACCAATGCCCTTACCACTTGGTCTAGGATGTCAGATGCTTAACATCTTCCGGTTTTAGTTCAAGTAGTCTCGCTGTTTTGATCCTAGTTTCACAATTTTGACAATTTTAGCCCAAAAATCAAATTTTCAAAGACAAAATTGCAAAAATGGTCCCTGTGGTATGCATTTTTTTGGGGTTTTAGTCCAAACCACGACTTTTTTGGATTAGTGGTCCTTTTGAGCTAGTTTCGTTGGGTTTTTGGTCCCTATACTTAACTTCCGTTAAAAAGAATTTGTTAACCCCTTCATGTGCCTTCCATGTGAGGGTATTTCCATCATTTTACTTCTAGGGACCATTTTTGCAATGCTTTCTTTTACCTTTTATCCCTCATTTACAATCCCAAACAACCGTTAACTCCCCACCTCCCTCCTCCTTCCTTCCGCTCCATTAAACCTGCAAAAAAATTGTTCCTTATCCACATAACCTAATTGAAGCAAAAGGAGACAAGATCATAAACATACAAAAGGCCTCGATCTAAGAGTTAAAGCATACTCTGCTTTCCCTCCTATTTAATAACGTTCTTTCGCTTTATCATCATCATTGTTCTAGTCTTTATCATCATCTTTTTTATAATTATATTCAATCTTCTTCTTAATCACAATCCATGAATAATCATTGCCAATTTCTTCTTTTCACATGGATTCAGTTAACCAATCCATTCTTACCCTAAAAAAAACTAAATTAGCTCAAACTTTTGCCAAAGCTTTGCATATTCGATCTGCAAAAGTCAAACATGAAAAGCCAATCACAGAACATATGTCAAACAAATTTCTTCGATGAAGAAGACGATAAGTTTCAGTGAGTGATTATGGATGCATTCATAACGAAAGTTTTTTCAACAATCTCATCTGTGAAAGCTGCGTATTCACAATTTCAAAACGCTCAATCTCGATACGACGCCGACGAAATTTAGTTGGTCGATCAGATCATAGTGTCGGAACTGAAAAATTTATCGGAGTTAAAGCAATTGTTCTTGAAGAAACACCTCGATGACAGTTCACCGGAAACCACCATACTACTAGCGGAGATTCGTGAATAGAAGAATCTCTTACAAATGTATGAGATAACCGGAAAAAAGTTAGATAGTCAGAAAAAAACTCAAGGATTCAGAGATGATCTTTTTGAAAGAGAAATTAAACGAAGCTAACAGAGAAAACAAATCGATCGAGAGAAGAACTCGAGTGGGCCATTATCGCGTCATCATCCGTTTACCCTAAATGGTTTTCCCTCTGCTCTTCGTCAAACGACGAAATCGATTAGAAGTTTCGTGATATTTTTGATCGGAGAAATGAAAATCGCCGACCGGAATATCGACGCCACCGCCGACGCAATGCAACTGGATGTTTTTTACAGCGAAATGAACCATAAATGCTGCGCGTTTGAGTCGTTTGTTTGTCGAGTGATGTTCGGTTGGTTTAACCACCGGTGCTACTCCATCTCCGACGATGTTTTTTTGTAGGTTTAATGGAGCAGAAGGAAGGAGGAGGGAGGTGGGGAGTTGACAGTTGTTTGAGATGGTAAATGAGGGATAAAAGGTAGAAGAAAGCGTTGCAAAAATGGTCCCTAGAAGTAAAATGACAGAAATATCCTCACGTGGAAGGCACATGAGGGGGTTAACGGATTCTTTTTAATGGAAGTTAAGTATAAGGACCAAAAACCCAACAAAACTAGCTCAAAAGGACCACCAATCCAAAAAAGTCATGGTTTGGACTAAAATCCCAAAAAAATGCATACCACGGGGACCATTTTTGCAATTTTGTCTTGTTGAGAGAAAAACTTGGAGACACACTTGAACAAACGTCAGAACAAGTAATTTGCAGAATAGTTAATCTCTAAGGATCTAAAAGCTCAACAATAATAAAGTTAGATAGTTAGATAGTTAGTTGTGGAAAGTAAAGAAAGATAAATGACAAAAGTTATATCAAGAATACACTTAAACTGATTCATAACAAGGAATGTAGTCACTCCAAGTTAGTTAGCGAGATCAAGTTTAGTGATTAAGTCTAGAAGACTTGCTCCGAAGAGAGGTTATGTTCCAGTAGCAGTTTGAGTGTAAAGAGTAATAAGATAGATAACTCATGAAGATAAGAAAGATGATTGAATGGGAAATCTTATGTATTGAGAAGATAAGAGTTTTCACACTCACATATATCACAAGTACATAATACATAAGAAAGAGTCTCTATTTATAGAGTTTAGAAAAGTACTAGTCTATGAGCAGCCGTGTAAGGCTTGCTGGACAATAGAGTGAATTACATGGTAAAAGAAATAACTAAGACTGCAGATAGAAAAGACTTGAATACTCCGGATGCTGATATGGTTGCTGATGGAGAATGGTTGCGGTTACAGTTGTAGAGATTGACTCCGGGTGCTGTATTGGCGGCAAGTATTGAACCGTTGTGGTAGTTAAGTTCAAGAGGGTCACTTTTATGTTTCAAAAATTCCCCCCTAAGTGACCTCTTTAACTTTGGTTCAGTTATCAAGTTTAAGAAACTTGATCAAAATCCACCAAAATTTTCTAACATTTTCCAGCCACATGATTCTTCTGGAGATCTCAAACTTGACTTCAGCAGTAGTGTGCTTTGATTTTTCTACTGTAGTCTTGCAGATGTCAAGTTGCTTCTTGGGCAGGCGATGCATGGCATTCATCGGAATGAAATATTTGACATTGTCTGTCTTCCGTTTGAATATGATGCCAAGTTCTGGGAAGTTGGTTGCGCCTAGAGATCTTTCTTCATAACCTTCTGTAAGCATTGACACTGGTTCAAGTGGTGGAAGGTCAAATTTCTTGAGGATAGTGGGGTGGATGTCCGCATCAATCTTCGCAAAGTCACAGACAGTGTCCTTAAGAAAGGATTTGGCTTTGTTGAGAGCTATCTGCATCTTAGGATGTTTCTCTGCCTTGTTCTGAAAAATTCTGGCAATGAGAAATATTTCTTCAGGGTTCATGCAAGGGAAGTCTGCCTGGGTGTGGATGTAATCATGCTCTTTTCTAGTCAGAGTGAATTGAGCAAAGTCTGCTTTCATAAACTTCCACATCTTGTAGTTTTTCACTGCGGATGGTCTATCGTTAGACCAAACGTTTTCAACTGAAGAGCCATATTTCGCATAGAAGCGAGCCAGTCTTTCGAATTCCATTGGCAGACGCTTGTGATCAGGATGACTGCGGTCGAAGGAGTCAAAAACAACAAAATACTTGGCATTGGGAGAAATTGGAATATCCCAATAACCATCGGATGGTGGTTCAGCATATGTGAGGTGGGGAGTGTAGTCTTCATCAAGTAGCCTGAGGAGAGGATTGACCCATGAGTTGATCAGCGATTCATCAATCATTGTGTCAAAACCGCATTCTCTCCATATAATTTCGGCTAACTTGGCTGCTTTCCAGTCATGTTTCCTTTGGGCAGTAGCAGGAGAGTCAGTAGAGCTTTCTGAAGACATATGTTCCTCAAGATTCTTTTGGTGGGGAGGAGTCTCAGGTATGTTGAGGGTGTTTTTGGGTGATGAGTGGGGAGATGGAATATTTTGAGATGGTGGAGGAGAGGGCCGCGGAGTGGGAATTTTGTTTGTGGTGATTGGAGGGCTCTGACGGATGGATGTATTTGAGCGATCGCCTTCTTTATCACTTCCCCCTCTTGAGGAATGCAACCCCTGTGCTTCCTCAAGCCATTGTTTGAGTCGATCAACTTTGGCACAAACCTCAGCAAAGTGTGCTTTCATCGATTCGGCCAAATGGGAGTTGTTTGGAATGGCAGAGTTGAAGAGCTGCCTGTGAATATCCTTTGTGAGCTGAAGTATCTCTGGGCCATGAAAGTTTGATGTGAGGGATTTCTGCATTCGGGCGATTGTGGCATGAAGGGCAAAAATCGTGGACGCATAGGCAGTATGAGTTTCCTCTATTACCCTTTTGGATTGGACAACTTGATCCACAACGGCTGTTTGTAAGCCTTGTTTGATTGCAGTTACCTCAGTGATGAGGCCTTCCGCTGCGGCCATAAAATCTTGATGGTCGGCCTTGCGGTTGTTGTCGAGAGATCGAATCCCCATCTCGACTTTGAGAGAGATGCGCTCAGCGGCTATACGCTCTCTCATTTCAAGTCGTTCGATGCACTCAATTAGGGATTGCAGACCTGGGATATCTTCTGGTGGAGCTTGGGTAGGCTTAACCGCAACCAAAATTTGATCAACTTTGGCTTGAAGGTTGAGGAATTCTTTGCGAGTGACAACATCTTTCTTCTTTTTCTTCTTCTTCATTTCTTTGGGCTTTGAAGTGGAGTGCTGAGAACCGCTGGATTCTTCTTCTTCCTCGAACATCATAAGGTCGTCATCCGAGGGATTCGGTTTGTTGACCTCTTGGATGTCTTCATCGTCAAAACCGAAGGTTGGGGCTGAGCTGAGTTCAATAGCTGGCTCTTCGTCTTGAGATGGGTTAACACCGTAAAAATTAAAACAATTTTTCGCAATTGTAAACACATTTTTAACAAAACTATTCATTCATAAAATGTTATATCATCATGTTTTTTGTTCACAAAATATCTCCCAAGATCAAATACATCAAATCCCATGTGTGTGTGTGTACGAATCAAGCCGGCGCCTTCCCGCAGTCATCACTGGTACCTGAAACACATAACACTGAACAGTGTAAGCGAAAGCTTAGTGAGTTCCGCAAAATATCACTCTAACACATAATAGCCACTCGAGGCTGAAACTCTGTCGACCCTCTGGTCAATGTGTCTCAGTGGGGCCCTCCAGCCCCAACTCTCTGTGGGCCCTCTGGCCCTAACTCTAGGGACCCAAAAGCCCCAACTCTGTAACTCTGAATCATGCATATCACATATCACATATCACAATAAATCACAACACATAAATAACATGCAAATACACTGGAATATAACTCTATAGTACTCTGTCACATAACTCTGTTACCACACTAGGTAAGGTATAGTGAGAAGACTCACCTCGGGTATCTCGGTAAACCTCTGACTCGGTAACCCTGGCCTAGTCTCCGCCTAATCATATGAAATAAACACTCTATTTAATATAACTCTCAAAGGCTGGACTATGCTTCTCTTATGATACTCTCAGAAGGGTAAAAGACCATTTTACCCCTCTCATAACTCAAAGGCCCCACAATAGACCATACCCTAAAAGTCAACCAAAAGTCAACTCTCTGGGTTACGCTGCGCGTACCTGATGTGTACGCTGAGCGTACCCGGCTGCACCTCAGAATCGGGGAGCGCCACCCAGTACGCGACGCGTACTTCGGATTACGCCCGACGTACTCCCCTGCTTCAACACTTTAGATCTTGAGGTCTTAAACAGTTAAGACCTACGTCCATAATTTAGATCTGACCCCATCTAAGCCCCTTAATCCACAAAGTTGATGACTTTAAGCCTTTGCATGGCTGAACAAGTCACCAACTCTCACAATGATCCCACCTTCAACTCTAGAAAGCTAAATACACATGCATGACTTCAAACTAACATCCAAGATGGAAACTTTATGGCTCTAAATCACTAATAACACTAAAAGGGGACAAATCTCGGACCATGGAGCACTTTACACTCATAAAGTCTCCACCTTTGGGGTTTTTAGCCCTAAGAAAGCACATACTACAACAACCAAAAGAAAAGGAAAGTTTTGAACTTTATACCTCCAAGTGTAGCCCTTTTCTCTGTAGATCTCAGATCCAAAATGGCACCTCAAGCTTTAGCTTCCAAGAACTCCCTTCCTTCTTCTTCACCAAGTCACTAACGCACCAAAAAGCTCAAATCAACACTCTCACACACTAAGGACGATGAGGCTCTCTTTTAGGGTTTCACTCACTGATATGGAGGCTGAGAAATGAGCCATAACACCCTTTAAATAGTGCACAAGATGGATTAAGGTTTTTGCACCTGGGCCGGGTACGCCTGACGTAACTCTAGGTATGCCCGTCGTAACTCTAGGTACGCCCAGCGTACCTTGGCGACTCTGCGTCCAAATTAAGCGCATAAGTACGTGCATCATACCCCTCTGGTATGCCCAGCGTACTCACTTGCTACAATCCCAACATCAAGGACTAAACATGCCTAATTAATAAAGAACAAGGATGAAAGAAATGTACCTGAATCTCGGGGAGTTACAGTAGTTGAAGTTGGAGGAACATTAGATGTACCTGCGGCTGCGGTTGAGGCTTGAGCTTTCGCATAGTTTCAGCCATGTGGTCCATCCAGGTCTAAACCTTTAGGATTGTGGCAGCAGTGTGGGCGTTGCTGATGGCATTTGCCCAGTACCTGGCCACTGACAGAATTTCTTGTTCCTTCTGCTGTTGTTTTTTGACCTGCTGTTCCTTGCGGGCTTGAATGCCCTTTTAAAGGCAACATACTTCTTGATTTCAGCATCAGTGGTTGGTTGATACCGAATCCAAGAGTCATTTGAGTCTTCATCGTCAATTCCTTGTGTTCGCACCAAGGTGTCCCTTGGGTTCACGGATCCATGAACATTAGTGCTCACCGTGCCTAAACCACCTGTTACAGATGTAAGCAGAGTAGGATTTCTGGGACTTCCTTGGTCTCCTTGACCCGTGGTCAAGTTTGGCCTCGGCCCAGTTCTGGCATGGGTGAAAGAGATGCCCTGCGGATGGAGTGGTGTTTGTAGTGTTTGGGATACTTGCAAGAGGATGGAGTCTAACCCCTCAGAAGAAAAGATGTGCAGCCGGGAAGCCCTAGAGACCTTAGGACGATTACCAATTCTATCTTCTTGAGATACAACGGGGGGCTGTCTCCACGTTCAGAAGAAGATGATGATGAAACAATCTCACAAGATGAGGTTGAGTGGTATTTGATAGTGGCATTGAATGGATGTGCGGCCATCCCAAGGACTACCGGAGCCTGTTGAGAGGCTTCAGTATCAGTCCAGTCACGTATATGGCTAGTGGTTTCGGTTGTTTTTCTTTTCTTGAGGATAGATAAGGGTAGTCTATCTTCCTCAGAGTCACTGCTCGATACAGTGGTGGTTTTGGTTTTGCGTTTCTTGGAGGGTGCGGTTTGTTTTGGGGCTTTCTTTTTGGGTGTTGTAGCTTTCTTTTTAGAGGCTACTATTTTTCTCCGTTGAGAAATGTTAGAAAGTGTAGTGGCAGAGGGGGCTACGGTACCCTCAGGAAGAATAGTTGAAGAAGGAAGAGGTGGGGTAGAAGGGTATGGGATAATACCCTTCGTGGCCTCAATATGATCTGAGACATCAGCAGTCTCAAGACCAAGCAGTGAAAAAATGTTTGTGGGGAGCCTGCGGATAGGTCAAAAAATAGTTTGATCAGAGGAAGGAGTATACCTTTTGAGATCTTTAGTGACAAAAAAATTGATGTCACTTCCCAAGTCGAGACCAGCATCCGCATGCAGATCAGAAATACACATAGACCAAAAGCGAGCAAAAGTGAGCTCGGTTGGGTTTTCCTTTGGTTGCTCTTTGGGAATGTACTGGAGGAAATCATCCCAAAGAATTTGACCGAAGTTGACATCATGGCCTGTGAAGGTGCTCCATACGAGTTCATGGAGCTTGAGTCCCATGTTGTCAATGCCTCCGGTTCTGCCAGACAGACATCGGATGACAAAGTGGCATACAAACTGCCAAACTCCAGGCAGCTGATTCTTAAACTCACCAATCCCTCGGATTGGTTTCTGGTAACCCATTTGGTAGAGTGCAGTAGTGATATCGGATAAGGATGGAGTGAAGATTTTGATGGAAGGATGGATTAACAGGTTAATGGAGGTTAAGAATTTTTCTTTGGTCAAGATGACCAGGGAATCGTTGATGAGGTTCAAATACACTTCTTATGGGTTTTCCAGTGGTCTGTATGCAGACAAAGCACACTTAAAGAGTGTAGAAACGGGAATAACATCAGTGAATGCGTCGAACGGGCCAAATAGGATATGGTTCTTGAGATGCTTGATCATCAGTTTTGTTGGAGCATTGTAAGATGGATGATCGTCAAACATAACTCTGAAGTTGCTTGAAGCGATTGTTGGTGATGTGGAACCGGTTTGATTCATCGAGCTTGATGCCTTGGATTGTTTCTTGGATGCACCAGACTTCGCCATTGAGAGTTGTGAGATTGAAATTCTTGAGAGCTTTTATGAGTTCTTGGAGAGTTGAGAGAGTAATCGATTAACAGAGAGCGTAAACGATTATAGAGAAGAAGGTAGGTTTATAAAGGGGGTAAAAGGATTTTAACCCTAGGTAAAAGATAAAAGGGGGTAAGAAGTTGAATGGGGTTTGGGGGGAATCAATGATTATGGGATTGAATCTCAGCCACACGAATATGAAGCGGGTTTTGAAGAGATTTGAGAAATCTTAAAAAGGGTTTTGCATTTAATGGTGGAGTGGACACATGGTAATACGTTAGGTAATCATGGGTTGATGAGAGAGAACGTGGTAATTGACTGAACGTGTTTGGGAGAGGAAAGGACAGGTTAAGAAAGGATTGATTTGGGAATCATTCTTTTTGGCATCATCCCTAAAATAGGTCTGATACGGGGTTTATTAAGAAAGTTAAAGTGACAGTTTCTAAATGGAATGTTTGTATTTTATTTAATGAAGGATCATTAAATAGCACACAAAGATTCAAGAGTTAATGAATCTGTTGGAATTTATTTGAGGAGGTTGTGAATGAATTCATCAATTCGGTTGAGAAACTCCATCGCGGATGAAATTTTTTTTTCCAGAGAATCTGTGAGACAAACACTTGTAAGAAAATTAGAAATAAAGGAACATTAAAACCAATGAGAGGTACGTATGACATATAGTTGCGGTACCCCGATTGCGGTATCAAAACCATCTATCATATGTAATTCTCAGTTAGAACCGCAATGGAGACCAAGGACGGTTTGCGGTAGCTAACATTTCAAAAAGAACTGCGGGTCCGGATTCATCATTCCCAACATTTGTAAGAATGTATTGAGTTTTGTAGAGTCAAGAGCTTTTCTAAAAACATCAGCAATCTCTTCATGAGTAGGAACAAAGATGAGTTCAATATTACCTTTTAGTATATGATCTTTGATGAAATGGTACCGTAACTCAATGTGTTTCGTCTTGGAGTGCTGACTAGGATTATGAGAGATAGCTATAGCACTTTCAGAGTCACAGTAAATTGGTATCCGCAGCATTCTATACCCGTAGTCTAGTAATTGTGTCTTCATCCAAAGAACTTGGGAACAACAGCTGGACGAGGCCACATATTCTGCTTATGTGGTAGATAGAGATACACACGTCCGTTTTCTTGAGGACCAGCTCACAAGTCTTCTTCCTAGAAATTGACATCCACCTGAAGTACTTTTTCTATCGTGCTTATAACCTGCATGATCTGCATCAGTGAAGGCTTGAAGACTGAAGTCGTTGCCTGCAGGATACCATAAACCCATAGATTTGCTTCCTTTAAGATACCAAATAATTTGTTTGACTGCAGTCATGTGAGACACTTTTGGATCAGCCTGGTATCTTGCACATACACCAGTTGCAAAGACAATGTCAGGTCTGCTTGCGGTGAGGTACATTAGTGAACCAATGATGCCTCTATAAGTCTTGTGATCCACAGATTCACCAGAGGGATCAGCAGAGATCTTATATCCGAAGGCCATAGGGACCTTAGCAGAAGAGCAGTTGTCCATTGAGTATTTCTTTAGAAGTTCGGTGGTGTATTTCTCTTGGTGAATAAAAATTCCTTGCTGAATTTGTTTGACTTGAAGACCTAGAAAGAAATTAATCTCTCTATTCATGCTCATTTTGAATTTGTTGGTCATGAACTTTGCAAATTCATCTACCATATCTTGATCAGTAGACCCAAAAATGATATCATTCACATATATTTGTACCATCATAAGGTGGTCACCATTTGCTTTTCTGAATAATGTAGGATCAATCACTCCTCTTTTGTACCCGGATGAGACAAGAAATTCAGAGAGTGTCTCATACCAAGCCCTTGGAGCTTGTTTCAGGCCATAGACTGCTTTTTTGAGCTTATAGCAGTGGTATGGAAATTCATCATTTTCAAATCCTGGAGGTTGCTGAAGATAAACTTCTTCTTTTAGTTCACCATTGAAGAAAGCACTTTTAACGTCCATTTGGTGTACCTTGACATTTTTGTGGGCTGCGTATGCTAGAAAGATGCGGATGGCTTCCATTCGTGCTACCGGAGCATACGTTTCATCGTATTCAATGCCTTCTAGTTGACTATAGCCCTTGGCAACAAGTCTTGCCTTGTTTCGGATGACTGGGCCAGATTCGTCTAGCTTGTTCTTGAAAACCCATCTTGTACCAACAATAGTATGACCTTGTGGAAGAGGAACAAGTTGCCATACTTTGTTTCTTTCAAATTCTTCTAATTCTTCTTGCATTGCAGCTATCCAGTCTGGTTCAAGCAAGGCTTCTTTGATCGTTCGAGGTTCAACCGAAGACATAAATGCTGCATAATGGCAGTGGTCAGATAAATCTTTGGAAGATCGAGTCTGGATACCTGCTGATGGGTTGCCGATAATTTGACCTGGTGGATGGTCTCTTGTCCATACATGAAGATGTGGCATTAGATGATCAACAACTGTGGTAGAAGGAATATCTTGGATATCAGAGGAATCTGCGGTTGGGGAAGGCAGTTCCCCCTGGACTTGAGAACATCCTGCTGAATCATATTGATCTATTGAAGCAGAATTTACTTGAGGAGTTGGCAGAGATTGAGGTTCCCCCTGGATTGCGGATGGGAGTTCCTCTGGAACCTGAGAAGGTTCCCCCTGGAATGCAGATGAAAGAGTGACAATTCTAGGATCAGATCTAGTGTCAATATTCTCTATGAGTTCGTCATCTGACTCCTCCGAAGGTTCGTTTGATGGTGAGACTTCACTTCGGGCAGGAATGTAAGCAGCATCAGGTACTGGAACCTCAACGATTGCAACAATATCCGGAGTAGAGCTTTCCCCCTCAACAGGAGAGGTGGAAGTATTGAGTGATACTACTTCAGATAGAGAAGGTCCAGATACGTCGGCATGTTGTTGTTGAGCTGCGGATGACACTAGGACTTTGGATACTTTCGCCATTTCAATGGGATCAAGCAGATCATCATAGTTGATTTCAACTAGATTTAGAGGTCTAGAATTGGTTGGAATGTCACTTTCCATGATTGCAGTTGTTTCGGTAGACGGAGGTGCACTGCAGATGTGAGAGTCATCAAATTTCACATCAAAACTTTCAATGATCAACCTTGTTCTTCTGATGAGCACTCGATATGCAACCTTGTTAGTGGAATAACCAAGGAAGAGACCTTCGTTAGACTTCGGTGCAAACTTGTTGAGTTGATCTCTATTGTTGATCACGAAGCGTCTACATCCAAAGATATGAAAGACACAAACATTGGGTTTGCGATTGTTGAGCCCTTCATATGGCGTTTTATTGAGACGCTTGCACACAATACTTCGGTTTGGAACAAAGCATGCGGTTGCTACTGCTTCGGCCCAAAAATAGAAAGAAAGTTGGGCGAAGTTAAGCATGGATCTGGCTGCTTCAATGAGTGTGCGATTTCTTCTCTCTACCACACCATTTTGTTGCAGTGTATAGGGTGCTGAAAATTTTTGAGAGATGCCTTTGGAAACTAGGAAACTGGTCAGAAGATGATTAGTGAACTCAGTTCCATTATCATTGCGGATGCGTCTGACTGCAAGCTTGATTTGAAGTTCTATTTCTTTGATGAAGTTAATGAAGATTTGTGAAGTCTCTGATTTTAGTCTGAGAAAGAAGACCCATGTGAAGCGTGTATAGTCATCAACAATAACCAATATATACTTTTTGTGGTGAAGACTGGCTACGGTTCAGGGACCGCAGAGATCGATGTGTAATAGCTCTAGTGGTTCAGAGATAGAAGAATCCATTATCAGAGGATGACTTGCTTTGGATTGCTTACCGCATTCGCATGCTGGAAAAAGAGTATCATTGCTGAATTTGAGAATGGGGAGACCACGGACCAGTTCTCCTGTGACGAGGTTGTTGATGTAGCGAAAGTTGAGATGAACTAGCTTGCGGTGCCATAGCCAGCAGACTTCGGATACAACTTTGGACAGAAAACACAGCTGCAGTTTGCCAATGATGAGAGAAACATCAAAAGGGTACATCGTGCCTTCGCAGCGAGACTTGATTAAACAGGTGTTGCGATCACTCGTCATTATGTAGCATAATTGATTATCAAATTTAACTCGATGTCCTACTTTACATAGTTAGCCAACACTAATAAGATTGTGTTTAAGACCTTCTACATAAGCAACCTTCTGAATGGAAAATTTCCCCGTAGTGAGAACACCGTAACCTCGGATGACACCGTTATTGTTGCCAAACGTGACATTTCCACCATTGCATATAGGCCTAAAATCCCGAAGGTACTCTAACCTTCCGGTCATGTGCAAGGAGCAGGCACTGTCAATTAACCATTCTTCTTCCTGTTCCTCCTTGCACAAAGCCTGAGAATTAAATGGTTAGTTTCGGCATCCAAACAAGTTTGGAGCCAGGGACGATTGATGTATTCTTAAATGATGCATGGTCCGAGGTTGCATGGACAAGTCTTTTGTCATCTTTTAGACCTAATCCTGGGTGTTTGTTCAGATTTGGATTATTACGAGGTTTCTGAAAAGTATGAGATTTCTGACGTTGATTTGACTTGACATGAGATAAAAACCTTTAACAGCTACACTGACATTTGCAAAAAGAAGGGTTGTCATTGAATCTGACATTGTGCTTGGTCAGCGGTTTATGGGGTGTGTTGGACTTGAAATTAGTCCGAGGTGGGTAAATTTTGAAAGATTTGACGTTTGAGCTCTGAGAAGTTTGTTTTGAACGAGGTTTCGCACGTGTAAATCTTTGAGTTGCTCTAGGTGGATTTGATACAATTCCTTTCCATTTGTTTTGATTTGATTTTAAAAGTGTTGGAGTGGGTAAAACTCCTTTCCATTTCGGGTCAGTTGAAGAGTAGATATGAAAAAATAGTTGCTAACAGGTTTGAAACCTTTTTGGGTTGTGTCAGAAGTAGCAGAAGTGGCTTGTGAAACTGAACTTTCCTTTTTGTTTGTTTTCATGAAAGAAGAATTTTCTGAACTCTTGGATTTTGGAATTTTCTTATTTTTTGAAAAATTTGGCCTACTTTTGTTTTGAAATCTAATTTCTTCTTTGAAAGCTCTTTTTGCCAAAAATTTTGGTGAACCGTAGTCATTGTTATTCAACTGCGTTTTCCTGGAACCTTTTGAATTATTTTGAAAACGTGGGCTAGAATCATCAGAACTTGAAGATTCTAGAATTTGAGAGCATTGGCCTACCTCAAAATTTTCTATAGGCAATTCATGAAAAATCGGTTGAAGAGTTGTAGTTCCTTGAACTGAAGAGTTGCAGTCAATGTTTTTTAACTGCGGTGAAGATGATTTGACTATCACAGAGTAGGTTTTAGATGAGATTGCGGTGGGACATTTCTGGGACATTTGACTATAGTCTGAGGATAAAGATGGAAAGTCCTCTAAGACTTTGGGGCCTTCAACAACAATTTCTTCATCAACTTCGGATGAAGCTTGAGAATTGGAGTGAGTTGTGCCACTGATGGGAATTTGATCACATATATGACTAAAATCCACAGGCACAATTTCCTCAATGACACAATTATTGATCAAATTGTGTAATCTACCGAAGTGAGTTTTGATATCTTCGGGAAAATTCTTGTCATTGACAGGGAATCCATTGCGGTAGGATATCCATTTGACCAACCCCAATTATATGTATTGTCTACGGTTCCATTGTTTACCAAAGTTTCAATAGCCTCACTTTCATTAAACAGTTTTTCAATTAAAAGATTCAAGTGTACAATTTCTCTCTGAGCTAAATTTTTTTGATTCAAGGCTATTTCTAATTGAGTTTCACTTAACATTCTAGCATCTTTCTCTAACTCTAGATCCCTTTCTAACATTGCCATCTTAAGTCTCTTGTTATCCAGTCTTCCTCTCACATGGAACATCTCTTGGGACGCTATGTTCTTCTCATCTAAGGCTTTGTTATAGTCTGAAAGGACGGCAACACAAGTGTCATTAAGAACATCTATGTAGGGTTGACGATCATGCATGCTATAATTTAAACTTTGGATCATGCGTTTTACCTGTTCAACGATGCTTAGAGTCCCATCTTTCGCTATGTAGCAGTAGTTTTTGTTCAACATTGCTGACCCATCATCATTCGTAGTGGCCAGCATGCAGATTTTCCCTTTTCCTTTAACATTGCTGATGGTCTCTTCTTCATCTCATGATGACCAAACTTGATGGTCTCTTTTAACTTGAGCCACATATGCCCTTGCCTTTTCTTTTTCTTCTAACTCTTGAGCTATTCTAAGATAGAATGCTCTGTCCTTGACTACGTTGGCCTTACAGTCTTTTGCGAAGTGATTTTCTTTGTTGTATTTGTGAAAAATCACAACATCAGTCTTGTCTTCTGATTGAGTACCAGAGTCATTGTTCTAAGGGGACTGCGGTACCTCCTTGGGTTCATTGTTCTGAGAGACTTTAGGATACCGAGAGTTGTTGTTCTGAGGACCGAAGTTACGGTTGAATTGTTGATTCTTGCGGAAAGAGGAAGGTGGTATGCGGTTGAACTGTTGGCTAACTAGAGCAATAGCCTTTTGAAAATCTTCTTCATCATCATACTCAAAATCTGCTTCGTATGATTGTAGTGGGGTGTCATACGAGGAAGAGTAAGGTGACTGCGGTGGAGCTTGTGCTATGAGGGCAAGTGGTCCTCCGAAGTCAGCACAGTCTTTGAGTACAGTGGATTCTTGTGCTTGAAGCTCTCCATAGAGTTTGTAGAGTGATAAAGAGTGAATCTTTCTGTCACCTTGGACTATCATTTTGGCCGTAGTCCAATGTCTTCCTAGACCATTAAGGAACTGGAGATTGGTTTCATGGTTGCTGCGGATGGTACCAGCATTTGATAACTTCGTGACTATCAGGTTGAATCTCTTGAAGGAGTCTTCCAAACTTTCACTAGCATGAGCTTTGAAGTTGTTGAAGTCGTTGAGTGCGGTTGTGAGCTTCTTATCTTGTGCTTGTTCTGAACCTTCGTACAGGTTTTTGAGTACAAACCAGATCTCGTTTGCTGACTTGTAGTTTATGATAATATCAAAGTTGTCAGGAGCAACACCACACGAAATTTCATAAAAAGAAACAACATCATTTTCCATTTTATCGAGATCATCTTTGGTAGGACGACTCATAGTTGGTTGACCTCCTCCTAGTCTGGTTGCAGCGCCATCAGTTTGGATTGGTGTGAGGACTGGAACATGTGGTCATTCTTCCACCGATCTCCATACATCTCTACCCAATCTTCTTAAGTACCTCTCCATTCTTTGTGACAAGTGATGATATTCATTTGCTTCTAGTATTGGGGCTCGGTTAGAACCACCAACACTATTGGAGACATTCAGAGATAACAATTGTGTCATTTGTGTTTTTTTTGAGAAATAAGCTTTAGTGGTATAGAAGGCTCAACGAGAAAATCAGAGTTCCGATATCCAAAAAGCAGCCACTTTGGCTCTGATACCAATTGTTGAGAGAAAAACTTGGAGACACACTTGAACAAACGTTAGAACAAGTAAGTTGCGGAATAGTTAATCTCTAAGGATCTAAAAGCTCAACAATAATAAAAGTTAGATAGTTAGATAGTTAGTTGCGGAAAGTAAAGAAAGATAAATGAAAAAAGTTATATCAAGAATACACTTAAACTGATTCATAACAAGGAATGCAGTCACTCCAAGTTAGTTAGCGAGATCAAGTTTAGTGATTAAGTCTAGAAGACTTGCTCTGAAGAGAGGTTATGTTCCAGTAGCAGTTTGAGTGTAAAGAGTAATAAGATAGATAAATGATGAAGATAAGAAAGATGATTGAATGAGAAATCTTGTGTATTGAGAAGATAAGAGTTTTCACACTCACATATATCACAAGTACATAATACATAAGAAAGAGTCTCTATTTATAGAGTTTAGAAAAGTACTACTCTATGAGCCGCCGTGCAAGGCTTGCTGGACAATAGAGTGAATTACATGGTAAAAGAAATAACTAAGATTGCAGATGGAAAAGACTTGAATACTCCGGATGCTGATATGGTTGCTGATGGAGAATGGTTGCGGTTACAGTTGTAGAGATTGACTTCGGGTGCTGTATTGGCTACAAGTATTGAACCGTTGCGGTAGCTAAGTTCAAGAGGGTCAATTTTATGTTTCAACATGTCTTTTTTAAATTTCAAAATTTCTTTTTCAGCCCAAACCTTTGACTTTTAATTTTTGACTTCCTTAATTGATTTTTTGACCTCAAAAATTGACTTTGAATTTCATGTTTGAACTTTGACTTTAAACTTTGACTTTCTCGTTTAACCTTCAAATTTTTACTTTTAGCTTTTCGGTTTGACTTCTAAGTTTGACTTTTGAAGCTTGACTTTTGAGGTTTTAAGTCAAAGAGAATTTTTTTTAAAACAATGAGTTAAATATGAAGGATATACTCTTAGGAAGGCCCAAAAACCCTTAAAAACACAACTAGAGGCCAAAACTAAGGATTTTTGAAAACTTCAATAGGAATATAGCAATAAATGTGAAAACTATGACTATGTTAAGAGACAACTTGCCGAATTAACTACCAAACTTGATGCACTTAAAGCTAAATATAAAGATGTTGAATTCTACTTTAAGAAATTCGATGTATCAAGTGAGGTAGTAGCTTCTATGATAGAAAAATAACTAAAATTTAAAGATAATCAAAATAAGGGTCTGAGGTATAATAGAAATTCGATGTATCGTATGCTTGGAACAACCATTACCAACAAACTGATTCTAATTCATGTGCAGGTAAACTAATGAAAGATGAGGACAAGGAGAACATAATTAATTCCAATTATGTTGATACTGTTGATTGTCAAACAAACAACTCCTTGAAATCTAAATCTGTTGCTTCTAATTCAGTCACCTCTAACAAACCTGTTGTTGGTAAATACAGGCACCAAAACAAGTGAAACAAAGTGCCTGCTACAAGTGTGCTTGTGGGAACAATCAGAGACAAGGCAATGGCACGCCACCAGGGGAAAGCAGAAACAACTCCTACGTGAAGAGACAAACATGTTTGCAATTCGGAACACCTAGACACATTGCTAGAAATTGTCCAAATCGCGCATACGTTCCCTACTACGCACAAGGATGGCAGAACGTGCCAGGAGGGAGATTCTCCAAAGTAAGTCATTTGAGGTCACAATTGCGAAATGGTAACTGGAACACAAAATAGGCCAAGAATCCAACTCCTGAGGTCAATAAGGGAATGTTGGCTAAGAAGCCAAGCTCAAGAGATGCTCCAGTGAAACCAAGGCCGGTTCGGTGATAGTAATCTTGGCGATCGACTTCGAGTTCAAAATCCAGTGTCGAAGCACCCATCTGCTTAAACAAGAAATGAGTTAAACCCAACTACAGATGGGTACCAAAGGTTCAATCTCCTAAATCTTCTAATGATTCTAATATTTCTTCATCTTCTGTTTGTGATAGGCAAGATATGTCATGGGAGAGAGTACTTTGCAAAGATGACAATGTTCGACCCATTTTCAAAATGGAATGGGTTCCAAAGATCAACTGATCCCGCTCTGTGCTGGAGTAGCTATGGAGAGATATCATCAAACTTCAGTTTGTTGGTAGTGGCTGTTCCAGGCACATGATAGGAGGCATCTCTCAACTGTACTTCACTCAAAACCTTGTTTGAGAGTATGTGTCCTTTGCGAGAAAGGAAGAAAGGAAAGGATCACATATGGAATTTTGTGCTTAACAACGTGAAGAATTTTCAAATTTGTTCTGAGATTATGCGTGCTGTTCTCAGACCTTCTGGATGCAAATTCAATCGGTGAGTTACAGTTTGAGTTTTCTTCTCAATACTCCCGAGTTTATCTTAAACTGATTCATTTTGAAGACAATCTTTTATTTTCTTATAGGTTTTCATTTGAAAGTTTTGTTAATTAGGAAGTAATATGAAGTCTAGTGCTAAAGGGCGATCTGAAATTCGTGTAATGCACTAAAGCCGAATTGTCCAGACTCAGTGTTTAATGTGCTGGTAGGCATGAAGTGTTCAAAAGGACTAGACTTAGATTGAAAATGAAAGGACTTGACAGGATGCATTTATATAGCTTTATTTGGACTGACAATATGACACTTGGGTAGATTGAGCAATGAGATAAACATGAGAAACTGCGAGATACTCCAAAAGTTAATTATCTAGAAATGTGGCTCAAAATTTCCATGATGTATGGACTTATGTCCTTAATTCTGATACTGATAGGGCAATTGAGAGTTCTGATAAAGTAGGTCTATAGAAAATTATTTTCTTTCTTTCTGTCAGTTTTTCATATGTTGCTTCCTTTGCGTGATTGGAATATATCCGACTTGGATTGCAACATATGCAACTCTATCTCCATGCGTCTTCTTATCTATGCAATTCTTTCTATTTGTTATCTATATACTATCCCCTCTATGTTGGATTAGTGTCTAAGTCCATAACTATAATTGGTATGTACTTGACCCAATTTGGCATGGTCCATTTGGGTTGCATGGCATCAGAACAATTTGGATAGACTTTTGTAAGAAAAGGATATTTATGATTTATTAATATATTATAAGTTCTAATATATTAATATGAAATCATATTATTTAATTAGTATTGATCAAGAATTAATTTGGAATTAATTTTGTGATCACTAATTAAATGTATTGGGATTGATTGTGTAAATTATTCATTCTTATATATGTGGGCTTATGATCCATAGTTCTTCATGTTGGGATAAACCAATGGAGTAACCCATTGATACTCCATGTAAGTTTTAACCCATGGAGCATGAAGAGTATGGGAAGTCATGAGTTACACAGTGTAACTCTAATACCCACAGTATATAAAGATCCCATAGCTCAAGAAATCAGCCCTAAGGCTTTATATGAGAGGGCTAGCCGATTTTGAGCATAAGAACTTTTCTCTCAAGTTATTCCAAGTTGTTGTTTGTGTTGTGTGAACCATTTGAGGTGTCACACTTGGGGCACTAGGCTCTTAAGCCCATGGAATCAAGCTACAAGAAAGAGGTATGTTATCCTAACTAGTATCTTGTATTGTTTATATCAAATTACATGCTAGTTATAGGTTTAATGCCTTGGAATCCATTTGCATGTATAATTGGTGAAAACATAGATCCAAGGTATTTAGGGTTGTATGTGCACCATAGGATGTTTTAGTATACTAAAACTCATCTGTGGTATCAGAGCCAAGGTTTGTTTTCAAGTTATACTTGCTGGGATGGCTGAAAAACGAGGTTTTTTGCTGTTTGGTCAGGGGACTCGACGAGTCTATTGAGGGACTTGACGAGTCCATGTACAAACTCATCCAACTCGTCGAGTTTGTTCTTGCACTTGGCGAGTTGGAGCCCCTGACAGCGTATCTTCGAGTTTTAAGGCTGGAATTGGACTAGAATTCTTAAGCTAAGCTGTTTTTGAACCTATAAACCTGTTTTTGATATGGTCATGTTCATTCTAATCCAATTCAATAGATAATTGTCAATAGATTCATGTTTTGTATTAGTTTAATGGTTAGGCTAATTACATGAAAATTGTTTGATATAAATTATCTTGTTCTTACGAGTTAGCTTAGATTAATAGAAAAATTATGTGATAATTTGTTTTCGATCCTAATTGGCCTAAATGTTGTTCATAAAATGTGTTTTTGTAACTTCTCCTCAAGTTATATGAAAAGTATCATTTATGATTTTAAAACTCATAAGATTTCCATAAGTTATAAAAAATGAAGAGTCTCATTTTTTAAATGTTTTAAAGTCTTCCATAACTTGTCCTCATAAGTTATGGAATTGAAAAGTTTTCTGAATTATTCAAAACTTGCCTGCAAGTTTTGGAATTTTTAAAGTTTCCCCCATGAATACTTTAATTCCATGTTAAACACTTAGAATTTTATAAGTTAAAATTCAAGTTTTATACTATTATAATATTAATAGTTAATAGTTAATAGTTATATATATATATATATATATATATATATATATATATATATATATATATATGCGTGTGTGTGTGTATGTATAAGAGCAAAGTCCTTCTTACCATTAGTAGGCCTCATTCACGAAGCTGGTCTATAAGGGGGGGTATAAGGTTACTGCCTATAAAATGGCAGTTTAATGGGTGTCCACTCTCACCCACCGCTTCCTTGACTGGTGGAGGGTCGTTAGCCAAACGGGTAGGACATGACTATAATTCTCCCGCCATTAAATGTATAATGACAAATACTAAGTAACTAAACACTTATAAATTCCCAATCTTAGTTACTTAGGAAAATGTGAATTTGGTGCTAACCCATGAAATTGCACTTTGTACCATACCAAGTCGTTGGTAGAGTGTGTGTGGGTAACCGACACACCAATATGGACTAGTAAGAGTGGAAAAGGGTGACTTAATGTTTATCATAGATCGATGGAGCACGTGTGGGTAACCGACACATCAATTAGGTGATAAAATTAAAGGTACCAAGTTAATTTGCATGGTTATTGACACCTTGTTTGTGATACCCGACATCCTAGTCACAAAATTGAGAGGGAAAAATCGAGATTTAAACAAGCCATTGAAAAGTTCAATGAATCTCAAAAGATCTAGGAGTTTCAATCCAATTAAAACCTAATTCCCATTTCGTTTTTCATGGTGGAAATTGGTGAATCGTCATTTGCCTACCTTCAAATATTTTATAGCTTGGATTACGACATCCCTCTTCCAAGTTAGAAAATATTGTGTTGGGTCCTAGCCTTAATATCTCATATTGGGTGTTATATTAAGGACTTAAATCAACTAACTTGAATGTCTCCCATTATAGATGTCTGGTTCAGACAACTATGATCTTCGTAAATCTCTTGAAACAAGTTTTCCTAATGAAGATGATGTCCCATGGTTGGATCATGGAAATCATACTTCTCTTCCTCCAATTGTTCTTCCTAACCCACAAGTGCATGAAAAGTTTAAGGTCACTCAACCCCTATTGGCAAACAAAGTCTATGTGTACTCACATCTTGGAGAGGAACTCACATATTGACAAGCCGGGAGAGTTGGGTGTCAAAGTCTTGAGGAAGTTGGTTGTTGAATAGGTTCTTAAGTCACTTCCAAAGTCACATAGTGAGTTCTTTAGGACAACTATGTAACAGACTATGACATGACCCTTAATGATCTTACCTATTTGCTTGTTGCTGCTGAATCAGAAATGATTTGGAGCACTGGTAAAGCAAATTTGATTAGAAGATCAACTTCCCAAACTACCATGGACATTGAAAATGGTAACATTGGATATCCAGAAAAGCTTTGTCTTTCCAATGGAAAGGGATCAGCCATAGTCAACTCCGTTAACCAAATGGTAAAGAGCAAGGCTAAGTGTGAGATAGTTCCCCGTATACCATTCCCAAAGGGTCCATATGTTTCTATTGCCAAAGGAAGGGGCATTGGTTGCGAAGCTGCCCTAACTACCTCAGAGATCTAAGAGAAGGTCAAGTCAAAAAGTTTGACTCTGCTTTAGGTAAGTCCACTATCTAACTATGTCAAGTTGCTAATTGTTGATTCTTAATAAATGATGTGACTAGGTTGCATTTTGATGTTTTGTAGGATCAAAGAAAGGGAAGGAAGCTTAAAAGAAGAGTATGTTGAATTTGATCGTGAAAATGGATTTCAATCGCATGGTTCGAAGATCGGATTTTTGAGCTACTACTTAGTGTTTATGATAGATTGCTAGGAAATATGTAACAACATAGCTTTCATTTAAAGTTTCATTGTAAGGAAAAAGTTTTTTCCGCATTTCATAAATAAATAAAATTTTATTTTTGTTTTATTTTATATCTCCTTGCAATGGCATTTATGGAAAATTGATGTTTGTATGTTTTTAGCAATAATGGAAATATGAATTTGATTCTTTCATTTGTGGTAATGTCTAAATTTACCAAATAAGGAAAGATTCTCATCACCCAAGTTTTAATTGGATTGAAACTTGAAATCATGCAAGTTGTATTATATGATGAATGAGAATTTTCATCTTTGGAAAATTAAGACTAATTCCTTGTTCACATGTATATGAGTCAAGTGAAGGACAAAGGGATCGAGTACACTTTGTTATGCGCTGATCAGGTCCACCACAAAGATCGATAATGCTATTCATCATGATTCACTAAAAGTTAGTAAATATGGTTACACTTACAAGTTTAAGTGTAATTCTGAAACATTGGAAAAGTTTCAGTGTATGGCAGAATGAAAAAGAAAAATCAAATTAGGTAGAAAGATAAAAGTTTCTAGAATTTGAAAAGATGGAAGAGTACTTTAGTCATGTTTTATGATCATCTTAATGATTATGAAACCATATCACAATTCATCCTCTAAGGACATCTCGGTACATTCTTATGGCTAAGAAGAGGAGTCATGAATTGTTGAAGTGGTCAAATCAAGAAGATGAGTGATACTTAATTCCAAAACAATTCTTATAGTCATACTCCAACGTTTTAAATTGAGTGACATATCTTAAAGAACGTTTATAACACTTATCAAATGTAAGAATAAAATGTTTTCTAGTCTTGTACATTTGAAATTGGTAAGTTGTGATGTTTTGGATAGAACAAAGACCAACTAAGACCAACTGTGTGAAGTGTTTGTCTTGATAAGAATCTGCACTATCTCTTGAATATTTTTTTGTCAAGGAATGGTTCTTGGCAAGAGAGTCTTATATGTCAAGAGGACAGTGTTAGTCTAAAAGATCCTGAAAGAGTTTCAAGAAATGATCAAGAATAAAACCTATAGTTTATTACTAGTGCATGACTTGAGGTTTGTAACCTATTGTGTTGACGAATTCCTATTTCTGTGCCCATTCCAGTTAAAGTTGACTATGCATTTGAGTTCTACAAGTTCTCAGTTATTTGGATAACTACTTGGAAGCAATGGCAGGCCCTTGTGCTGCCAGGTGGCAAGAAGTTAAGATTACACAAGTTTAGTCCATATGAGTTTGGATTTGTCACTAACCTTGTCTTGTGATTATGGTTTTGACAAATTCACAAGGATAGGAACACATACACCATAAAGTCTAAGTGTCATAAGGTTTCTCTCCGATTCATGAAAATGATGGTGAGGAAACGCTTTCACTAAGTAGGTTTTAAGTAAATAGCAATTGTGATATTTGCATTCTCAAGGTTGTTAGTGGACCGTGTGTGGGTAACCGACACACAAATATAGACTTGTGAGAAATGGCAAAGGTCTAAACAATTGAGACTATGATTCCGACATCCATTTTCATAGATCTAAAAATTGTTTAGACACACATGTGAGCTATCTAAGAAAAGGTCTATGATTTTGATAAAGTGTTATCAAAGCATCTCGTATCAGAAATCTGAACTTTGGTAAGAAAGTCAATAAAGTATTGATTTCTAGAAGTCCAACTGATTTCGGGATAAATATCAAAGCTAGTGGGAGCATAAGTGTTATGCTAATAATTATCATGTTAGTAGGAGCATGATTATTATGATAAGTGATTCAAGTCAGTAATGTTAATTATAGAAAACAAAAGTTTAAATTGGGAAAAATTGCTTTGCTATAATTAAGGGAGAGGAAATTATACTTCATTTCAATTCTAAAAGCTTAGATTGAGATTGTAATCATCGTTAGTAAAGGATATATATATATATATATATATATATATATATATATATATATATATATATATATATATGAATTTTATATTGGAATGGTTCAACATAAGGAAATTCTATAAATATTGTGTTCCTAAAATTTGATTATGATTCTGGCATCCCTCTTCATAGTGGAATTATGAAAACATGGGAAATAAAAAATATTGTAGCAAAAGGCTGGTATAGGATGATGTCTTAATGTGAGACATCATGAATCGTGTCCCATATGCTTCAGATATCGGATCAATTGCATGTGATGTAATACTTATCCTTTCTAAATTTTCCAAATTCCTAGGGCATTAAGAGGGGAAAAGGTCTACAATTGGATATGACTAAAATGATTAAGCAATTATCGAGCACAATCTGAGGTTTACCAAAGATTGGTTGCTCATGGATAGTTGGAAGTACAGTGTTAATTTTGGAAAGACCATATTGACATATTCTGAAAGGAGACAACTCTTGTTCAGAAGTGAAAGTCAAAATGGAATATGGAAATCTTACTATAGGTGGAAGTTATTCATTAAATCTGTGTAAGATTAGAAAACTTAATGCAAGAAGGATGTTCAAAGGAATGCACTTTGAATTTGAGACTTCGTTTCCATGGAATTGATCTCCATTGGAATACTTTGTAAATGTCTGTTGTCAAGTCTTTGTGACTTTGTGCATAGTCATTACAAGTGGATCAATGCATATAAGCTTAGAATCTAACATATTTCGCTAAATTGTAGGAATTTGGAATTCTTACATTTATGATAAGGATTTGGGATTGGGAAATGAGCATCATTGGAATCATGTTCAATTGGTCTATTTCACAAAGTAAGGATCATAGACAAACATAGTGTGCACACTTGGAGTATGGCATAACTATTGTTTGGACAAACATAGTATGCATGCTTAGAGCATGGCATGACTGTTGTTTCAAATTTAAGTATAAAGTTGATCATTTGAAACATTATACAATGAATAATGAGTAATCAATATGGTGTTTAAATGAAAGGTGTTTTATTTACATTTAAAGGTGCTTGGGGCCATATAGGATTAGTATTATTCGTGTGTTTCACTTTGCATGTTTTGACTTCCCGATTAACTAGGTTATTCAAACTCTCCATAGTTAATCATACTTTGGAAGTAGGTATGAGGCAAGACTGTCATGAATGGGTCTGTAGTTTGTCTAAGGGACCTAGACATAGCTGCAGTGTTCATGAGTGCTCCTAGAATGAGATTCGAGTATTGGATTAAACCCACGCTCATTTGACTCACTTCATGGATTTTATCACGAGTGATCATGAGACGATAATATCTTAGATTCTTCAAACCAAAAGATATGAGTTGCAGTCTACAAGTCGGTTACACATTGATTATATGAAAATACACTAGTAACTTGGTGTTATAAAACAAATTTTTGTATGTGATTTGATAAGCATATAGAGCAAGCATATGAGTCAATGTTTATCCATTCATTTTACCCTTGGAGGGATAAAAGCGATATCTGTGGGCCCCTTGATGATTTGGTGATGACAAATGTAAGTGCTCGGCCGGACATGGACTGATTTGATTTGTTCAATTAGCCATTCATCATAAATCGGAAATCAGGAAACAATAGATAGATAGAGAGAATTATTATAATCCATGTTGCAATCCATATGATATCTAGAATGGTGGAATATATGATCCCTTATCTAATGGGTGTGTCGTTGATCTGTTCAGAGTACGACAACGGCTTTTAAGAGCTACGATTGCTAGTCAGGTTGTAGAGTCATACTTGCAATAATAGTTATTAGACTTATCCAAGTGGGAGACTGTTGGATTAGTGTCTAAGTCCATAACTATAATTGGTATGTACTTGACCCGATGTGGCATGGTCCATTTGGGTTGCATTGCATTGGAACAATTTGGATAGACTTTTGTGAGAAAAGGATATTTATGATTTATTAATATATTATAAGTTCTAATATATTAATATGAAATCATATTATTTAATTAGTATTGATCAATAATTAATTTGGAATTGATTTTGTGATCAAAAGACACTAATTAAATATATGGGGATTGATTTTGTAAATCATTCATTCTTATATATGTGGGCTTATCATCCATAGTTCTTCATGTTGGGCTAAACCCATGGATACTCCATGGAGGTTTTTAACCCATGGAGCATGAAAAATATGGAAATTCATGAGTTACATGGTGTAGCCCTAATAGCCATAATATATAAAGACTCCATAGCTCAAGAAATTGGCCCTAAGAATTCATATGAGAGGGCTAGCCGATTTGGAGCATAAGAAATTTTCTCTCAAGTTATTCCAAGTTGTTGTTGGTGTTGTGTGAACCATTTGAGGTGTCACACTTCGGGCACTAGGCTCTTCAGCCCATGGAATCAAGCTATAAAACAAAGAGGTATGTTATCCTAACTAGTATCTTGTATTGTTAATGTCAAATTGAATGCTAGTTATAGGTTTAATGCCTTGGAATCCATTTGCACGTATAATTAGTGAAAACATAGATCCAAGGTGTTTAGGGTTGTACGTGCACCATAGGATGTTGTAGTATACTAAAACCCATCAATCTACGAGATCGAAAGATCCAACATGGGACACAACATATGCACCCTACTATCACTATAACACTCTATCTATGTTAGTCGTATGTTGTTCCCTATGCGTGATTGGAAAGCAGCTGACCTGGGACACAACATATGCATTTCTATATCTAACTTCTCTCTTAATGATTGAATACTCACCTAAAGTAAGGTATTCTTTTGAAGTTCTTGATTACCGAGGTATGTCGGGAAGTGGGAAACACATTCTGGTGCATCTAAAATTGAATCATTTAATAGGTGGTCTGTGAATGTTGCTGCTGAATTTAAGTGAACAACAATATCCTTGGTCGTCGTCAGCCAAATGGTCTATTTAGGAATAAGATCGCAATGACTTTTCATTTATAATCTATCCAATTTGTCAATATCCTTTGTGTTTAAGTGAACCACAATACCGGTGATTGACCAGATCTAAGCATCCAGGTGTGTGCTGATAACCGATATTTAATTGCTTGACAACTTTTATCTCAAATCAGTCATAAAGTTAGCTATTATTTGTGACAACCCGGAATTTTCATTCGGTTAAACCCTAAAAGTCAATCACTTCATATTATAAGTCAAGTTCACTTTTACTTGTTTTTGGGAAAAATAAGTTCATTTGATTATTTTAATAATTAATCTTTAAACAAACGGGTGAAAGAAAGTGCTGTCTTGGGTTTTGAAATTTAAAAACCGCAAACACCTCGTGTCTTAGAAGTTCACGACCAAACTTTTATGTTTGGGTCGGAAAATCATCCAAAAACCGTGAACTCATGCATAAGCATGAGTTTACTCCTCAAATTAGTCACTTTTCATTTCTTCACCCTAAAAGAGTAAACTCCAAAAGAGTAAACTCAAAAACACTCTTAAGTATCATCCAAGATTTAATTAAAGATCTTCAAACTTGTAAGTATTCTAGCAATTCCAAGTTGATATAAAACTTAATCTAGTGATTGTACATCTTTTCATCCATTCATTTTTGTGTTTTGATTTGATTTCCAAGAACACCAAGAACACACACTAAGTGTACTTGGACTTTAAGTTCATTTCAAGCTTCCACAATGTAAGTACTTCTATCCTAGAGTCATTTAAAGCTTGCTATACATGTTTATACCAAGGAAAAGTCCCAAGAACACCAAGAGCAAGGTGTTCACGGTTTTGGGAGGCTCCCAAAACCATAAACACCAAATTTAGTGCCTTAGGGTGCTTTAGGGTGTCTAGATGCTTCACAATGCCTTAGGGACTTGTCTAGATCCATCCTTGATGTATATATCACCTAAAAGAACAAGAAAGCAACCATTTATATGTGTTTACGGTTTGGGGATCTCCCAAAACCGTAAACACCCCAAAAGGTGTTTAAAATGTCCCATAAAAGTCCCATGGTTGTTCCTTATGGCTAAATCTAACCTAGACTATTGCCATGATTGAGCTAAGGACTTGAAAACCCCCAAATACAAACTTATGGGTTTAAGGTAGTAAACTCATGAGTTTAAGGTAGTAAACTCATGGAGAAATGGTCCTTAGACCGTAAACTCCATTTAGGAGTGTTTTGATGCCACACAACACTTCCTAACGCTTAATCATGAGTAGGAATGTTTAGAATAGCTTAGAAGACTTCAAAACAACAAATGGTCAAAAGGTTAGGAGTTTACGACCGTAAACTCAAGATTTTACGACCATAAACTCAAGGAGTGTTGGTCTTTAGGGAGTAAACTCATTTTAGAAGTGTTCCTTGAACCCCAAACACACTAGCCTTTCCCTACAACACTTAGATGCACTCCTTAGCCCTTATAACACTTATACAAAGTGTTTGTCATGCCCTAGAGTGTCTTGAATTTTTTATTAATTGTTTAAAGACTATTTGTTTATATACATATGTCTTTATATGTTATTAGGATCTTTGTGTGTGTCTAAGTCTTCACTTGACACCAAGCACTTATCCGACACTTCCTTCCGATCCACTCGCATCAGGTGAGTTCATACCCCTTAATCGGTGTTTTAAATATTTTTAAATACTTTATGGGGGGGGGGGGATACAAGTAGAATCATGCTACTTATTATATCAATCATGTGATTAATAAGCAACATTCAAATGATTGGCTACTCATTAGCCGTTTTACCAAACAATTTCCTTCAAATGCTTTTCATAAACACTTTATATGTTTAAAACTCCTTATTAAAATGTACATTTTACTCTGTATGTGTCATTTCAAACTCATTTACAATTGTGTTTCAAACAAATGTTTCTTTATACTTAAACTGCTTTATCAAACCCATGCTTTCAAACCGTTTTATAGATTGACATCAAGTCGATCTTTTCTTAGATAATAAAACTTATTTTATGATTTTATATTATCAATTGGATGCCTATATATGTATAGTTAGATAAGAAATGTTTAAAAGACTTAGGAAGGCTATCCACCCTATTTCCTTTTCGCGCTTGAGATGTTGTCTGGTGGGACATCGGGTATCTGTCCGAAGGTTGTTTAAATATTAGTTATATATCATATGTACATATATAGTCATAAAGGTCCTTCCAGTTCATCCAATGCCCTTGGGAAGCAAGGGTATACATCCATGTTCATACGTACCAGTTAAATTACTAGTAAGCTACCATATGGGTAGTTTAGGAAGACACTAGAACTATTAGTAGAACGCGATATCATACAATGAGTCAGTTCATTCATGAGTCAATATTTGCTTGATAGAGAGAACATACATTATAGCTAGCACACGTGGAACATTACAGTACATTACTATACCTACTAGATAATGAGAGAACACACATTACAGCTAGCACATGTAGAACGATTAACAATACATTACATATACATGAATACGTTAACATAATTATGATCCACTGTATCAGAGCATGCCTTCAATGTCATGGCCCGAGTTGTAGCCAGAGTCTCTTGGAGGGAGATCGTGAGTTTGCGTATAGATCTATACTGGATTGACTATCCTACACCTAGCTGCTAGCTACAGCCGGACCTGTAGGTCTGCGGGTGCCAAACGTCATACCGTTTTACGACCTACATTGTCGTGTTACATAGTTGATAGTATGGTACAATTAATCACATGATACCTTAATATAAATCCGGTTTAAGGTAGTTAGTACAACAGTAGTTCCTATAATACAACACTACAGTACTACATTAGTTTACCCTTTACATATATTTAGTGATCATTTAACTTAAACATTAATGTACAAACTACATTTTGACAATGATAGTTACACTTGGGAAAATTACACACATTTACAATAAATGAACATACAAAACAGTTAAGTCTTGGTAGAAAGACTACATTTAGAACAGTTAGGTCTTGGTAGAAGACTCCCTTTTATAATAGAAGGAATCATAGGGATTTCTAGGGTTTTTCAAACATTATAGTTGTTTTACAAACATTTTCGTACTTACACGAACTTTCTTTCAAAACATTTTCAAGTCTTCCATTACATGTCAAACAAATACTTACATATAAATTAAGACACATTAATACTTATGATCTCACCAGCTTTAAAGTTGATACTCTCTTTCAAAATAACTTGTATCCTCAAGTCAACAGTAGACAGGTATTGATGCTAGGTTTAGAGAAGATGGAGCTCGTTCAAGAATCATCTTTCATTTTGTTTATACTTTAGTGTCTATTATAATTTGACAGAGCACTTGTATTAAAATTATATAATTAATGCAAAGGATGATGTTGTTGCTTGTTTACTACTTTTCATTGTTGTGATACTGTACATGACGTCCTCCGCCCCAGAACGTTTCCGCCGTTCTTGGTTTTGGGGTGTGACATTATTTTTGTTTTTGTTAAATTTGTTCATAGTTTTCCTTTATGCACAAATTTATGCGGAGAATTAAAATTTTTTAAAAAATCAAACAAAAATCAGAAAATCAAAAATCCAAAAATATTGTTATTTATGTTTTTTTTTGTTTAATAGGAAAAATCCAAAAATATTGTGTACTAAGTTTTCTTTTAATTTTGTTTTTATCTCAAAGTCTTTAAAATTGAATTCAGATGTAGATGGGACTCATGGAGACTGTACCGAGATTTTCTGAGCCAAAGCTTCATCCGTGATTGTCGAAGAATTCTCATTTGAAGGAACAAGAATGGAGAATTATTCTTTCAACATTCAATCATTTAACCCTAGAAGCAAGGTGAAGTTGTATTTGAAGATTATGTGACAGATTGCATTGAAGATTCGTTCTCTCTGATATTCTCTTTGAAGATTCTCAAGCTGAAAGCACCATTTTTCTAGAATCTCTACAGGAGGCCTCCTCACCTAACGTTCATTCAAAACCAAAGTATGAAGAACTGCCCATCCATTCAAGATGAAGTCATTCAGCTAGAAGATTCAGTTATTCATCTTGAATTTGTGAAGAAATTGAAGATTAAAGCTGAAGCCAAGCTCCAAATGAAGATTGACAAGAAAAGCCAACTACCTTTTTAGGGGAGTTTGTTGGGTCAAAAGAAAAGAAAGCTATAAACCAAGGGGGAGATTGTTGGGTCTAAAAATATAGTTTATACTTTACTTTTCTAGGCTTTAATAGTTTTTGGTCCAGAACCGAAAACAGTCTTGGGTTTAGGGTTTATGTGGTGTTTACGGTAGTAAACGTGTTTGCATCCACAGTTTCGTGTGTGTGTGTGTGTGTGTGTATATATATATATATATATATATATATATATATATATATATATATATATATATATATATATATATATATAGTGTCAGTAGAGTCATGAGTTAAAAGGGGGCTAAATTTGTAAAAATAAAGGTGTTGTTGAGAGAGAAGAAGTATGTGTGTGTGTGTGTGTGAGAATTCATACGTATGGAGCATCATTGATATTATTGAATGGGAAATCTGCGAAAAAAATCCCAATATTTTAGGCCAGTTTACGATTTAGTCCCAAATTAAATTTTGTTTACAAAAAAGGACAGATTACCGGCTAAAACTTCGGATTAACCCTTCGTGGCCGGTTTCACAGATTTAGCCGGTATCTCGTCTTTTTATGTTAATTAATCCAAATTTTGGGGCCTTTTCATTAATTAATCAAAATTTTAGGGCATTTTCATTATTTCTTACCAATAAACCAAAATATTTGGACTTTTCTGAAGATTACCTTTAAACTAATATATATTATATGATATAATTTAATATGTACTATTCCATATCTTCTTTCTTATGCTCTTCTAGGCTCACCATGTGTTTTTATCGGTGTCGTCAAACCCAACAAAAAAAAATCTCACTTACAAGCCTCGTTAACTCCATCAATTTTCAAAAATTATCCATTCACAACTCTATGATCATCTTTCAATCTCCAAAATAAAGAACAGAGAAAATCCTTGTTGATTACGTGGATGTCCCTATTACCTAACCATGACTTAAACCGTGGTTCCAACACTTGGATGTTCCTATTACCTAACCATGACTTGAACCCAGACACTAATGGCATTGTCCATAGTGTTGTTAACAATAGAAGACGAATCTCACATGTTCAACCACTGATACATTGACTCAAGTCTTACTTGACCCTTGTTTCCTTACAACACTATAGAAGCCCCAACATAAGATGAATACCACATGTCACAAAGTAAAGCATTTTGGAACCCCCAAATAGACTAAAACGTAATAATGACAATTATTGTAATATCACACCAATTGTCATTATGACTTAAACGTAACATCACAACAATTGTCATTATTACATTTTAGTCTATTTGGGGCTTCCAGGATGCATTACTTTTTAGCAAGAAGAAAACCAATAAATGATGAAGTTTTTGATAAAGACCGGAACACAATCTTATTGATGGATCCAAGACCTCCTTCTCGTCCCAAGCCTTTTCTCCTCAATCTTCTTCCAAAAAATGCACTACCTGACCAATGGTAGCCGTATCTCACATGTCCTGAAGCAGTCCATTGCTTCTCTAATACCATAACTATCGTGAAGCTCCTACAGTCCTATCACTTGCTCAACCAGATCTAATCCATCTGGGTAATTCCGAAATCCAATCCGTGGATTTCCCTATCCTTACTGCTACACCCGAACTGGTGGGTACTACTGTTCCTTCTGCGTCCTAACAACGCGCTCACACGATCTACTAACCTAGTGAATGTTGTGGCTACACCCGCAGTCTCATAACACTCTATCATTATCTGGCCACTAGTGAATGCTACGGCTACCTCCGCAGTCTTACAACACTTCCCATGCTAACTGACCACTAGTGAATGCTACGACTACCCTCGTAGTCTTACAACACTTTCCATACCATCTGACTACTAGTGAATGCTACGGCTACCCCCGTAGTCTTACAACCCCATAGTCTTACAACACTTTCCATATCATCTGACTACTAGTGAATGCTACGGCTACCCCGTAGTCTTACAACACTTTCCATATCGGGTCGGACACGCACTCGACCTAACACATCACTGAACTAGAGTCCTAACCGGAACTCTGACATGGTTCCTGAAACCTGCTATCATGTGACCCCACTGTATCAGTACCATACCCATGCCCGTGATCAAAGCGTCACAGTAAACCATGAAATCATCTACACCCTCTTGCAGGGTGAGAATTAGTGCCTCGCAAAACTGCTGTATGAGAGTATTGAAGGCTGCCTGCTATTCAGGCCCTCAACGCAAGGCCACCGACTTCTTGGTCAGTCGGGTCAAAGGAACCGCAATCTCGGAGAAGTCCCATGTAAATCTCCGGTAGTAACCTGCTAGACCCAAGAAACTCCGAATCTCAGATGGAGACCTCGGAATATCCCACTGCATCACGGCCTCTATCTTGGCTGGATCAACTAGAATACCCTTCTTGTTGACATGCTGCCCAAGAGATTGCACCCCGCGCAACCATAACTCACATTTGGAGAACTTTATAAAAAGTCTCTCCCCCACTTAGATTCGACTAAGTCTTCACTGCACGCAAGAATTGAAGGATTTCCAATCCTTCTCGCTTTCTAATATCCCACTGATGACAACCTGTGCCTGCCAATGCTAGCGTTTAATCACCGATTAAACCTTGAGATCACACATCCTCGGAAATCTCGATGAGTACTCTTGACATCTGATCCATTCTGACACCTCAATCCATGATCCATCTAACATGTTGTCAATTGAAGGTCTCAATCTTCACTTTGGCTGACGAATCCTCGTTCTCATTTCCAATCTTGCAGTACCACTGAACTCCAACCGAACACAGCCCATGCAAAAACACAATTATCCTGAACATGCGATGACCAACCACTTATGCATCTAACACCCGCGACTGACACTACCCTTTTCATGTCACCAGCTCTGTCCTAGCAACAATAGTGCCTTGAACTCCAAAGTTCATCCATAGACAATTACCGACGGTACCTGAACAATGATAGAACCCCTGAACACTGACTTCACTGTAGAACTATTACTCTAACCCTGGCTGAGGATCTTCCCAAACAATAATCCTGCACTGATCTCAACAAAGATCCGGAATGATAACAGTACACGCGGAACTCGCTCCGCAAGATGCATCCCTTTGTGGGTTCATCAATGACTTTTTGGCTTGCAGGATGGCATATATGATCCTTGATCACCCAAACACTAGCAGGAAACCAACCCAAGATCTAACTTATCCAAACCTACTCATAACTCCAACATCCATCTAATAGCAATAGAAGATGACATACCAGCAACATCTGGAGGAATACTAATCACCTTCTGCTGACGTGACCAACCCCACTACCCTGTAGTAGCCTAAACCCTCAGAGTGACAAACTCCCTTGTACATTGTCCTGTACGTGCTGCACTGACTTTGGCCCTGCTGGCCCTTCACCTGATGATCAGAAATCATGGGTCTCTTCCTGAGACCCCTACTATACGCACCTAGCACGAACCTCTCTTCTCAAAGTGCTCTAAATCGATCACGCATTTGCAACTTCATGGAAATCATATCCATCAGGGTCTGACACCCTGCCACGCTCACTAACTCACTTGCCAATGGCTATGCTGGAACATCCTCTATCCCTAAACTGGGTCACAAACTCTTCCCTAAACATCCTTTGATGGTGTTGACGGCAGCAGCCACCATGGCCGGCTGCCATGGTGGTTGTTCTTGGTTTTAGACCAAACAACACGCCTATATCGAACAGTGACAAGAGTACGCGCATACATGTGACTTGCCGACTGAGATGTACATGGCAGCCCCCCTTGGAGTGATGGTTGTTGACCGGAGCGGCTAGAATGAGCCGCTTGGGCAGCGGTGTACGTTCCAACTGAAGCATCGTACGGAGGAATGGAGAGAAGGGTTGTGATGGAGAGCGTTAGAAGCAGCAGCATAAGGATACCCGTTCATCATCCTCGTCATTGCCGGTAGCGAGAGGAATGGCGGCGCTGAATGACATCCAATCCCGGCGGCAAAGGCGGCGGCCTAGGATTGAACGGGTCGTCTGACAGTTTTGCTCGATCGGAAATGAGAAGGGTGGTCGGCTGCAGGTTGACGAACGATAGGAGGGGAGATCCGGAATGATGGTGGCGCTGGTGAGGGGGCAGAAGAGTGGAGATAAGTGACGGCTGGAGGGTTTTGTCTTCGGGTTAGGGTTTCATAACCCTTTATACCCGATACCTCTTAAACATTTTGCCATAACGACATAATCGGCCCCTCCGCATAGAATCTTCTTTAAAATTCAGCCCCAATTTTACCATTTAAACCCTGCCCTCTAAAACCTTTACAATTTAGGTACAAAATTTACCAAACAGCCCCCAATATCTTAATCATGATATATTCAGCCCTTCCACCTCATTTCCTTTTAAATTAAATTCAAATAATTACCACGGAGCCCCTATCTTCATACATATATATAAAATTAGTCCCAAAGTCACACTTTTAACCCCCGAATTCTAAAAATGTGGCAATTAACTCCTCGAACCCAACACCATGCATAAATAATTATTTATTTTAGGCTACCATTCGTTCATTAACTTATTTATTTAACTAATAAATAAACGGGTGTTACATCTTTATTTGGAGATTGAAAGATGATCATAGAGTTGTAAATGGATAATTTTGGAAAATCGATGGAGTTAACGAGTCTTGTGAGTGAGATTTTTGTTGTTGGGTTTGACGACACCGATAAAAACACACGGTCAGCCTAGAAGAGCATAAGAAAGAAGACATGGAATAGTACATATTAAATTAGATCATATAATATATATTAGTTTAAATGTTATCTTCAGAAAAGTCCAAATATTTTGGTTTATTGGTAATAAATAATGAAAAAGCCCTAAAATTTTGATTAATTAATGAAAAAGCCCCAAAATTTGGATTAATTAACGAAAAAAGACGAGATACCGGCTAAATCTGTGAAACCGGCCACGAAGGGTTAATCCGAAGTTTTAGCCGGTAATCTGTCCTTTTTTGTAAACAAAATTTAATTTGGGACTAAATCATAAACTAGCCTAAAATATTGGGCCTTTTTTTTGCAGATTTCCCTTATTGAATACATAATAGATTCATCTTCTTCTTCTCTTTCTTCTTCATTTGATCTTACATCATCCACTTGATTGGGATTCCGCACCATCAAGTGGACCTGATTGATACATCAAGCCAAATTTGGGACTTACAGTACGCCCGTGTACACATCTAGTACGCCCCACGTACTAGATGGCCCCCCAAACTCAAAAACTTTATTTGGCTTTAACTCCTTTGCCCAAAGTCTATTTCCAATGAACCTGATATCCACTGAAAGGTGACAAGAAGCCTATTCTTCTAACAACTCACCATTTCCTTAAAACATCCTGAACAAGAACCCAAAATTCATAAATTCCCGAACTAACAAATTACGATTATACCTTTTCGCTTGGAAACACCATCAAACACTCAGATCACTTAAACTATAACACCCACATTCAAAATGGGCCAAATCGTTTATTCCCCAAAACACCGTTGAACATTCGGATCATTTAAGCTATAACACCCTCATGATAACTGATGATTAGGCCACAACCCCTAATAATGAAGCAATCCGAAACCGAGTGTTACACTTGGTAAATGAACCGTCGTGCGTGGCTTAGACACATGATTCGTTAAATGCATCTAGCCGTCGGTTAGTCAGATTGATTTAGTTGAGTGGATTTCCTATTAAGGCTTAACTGCTCCTTATCTTTATATAACAGATAATAAGATTTTGGAATCTTCCATTTTTTTTGTACTACTTACATTTTCCACGCCTTCTTCTACCATGGATTTTGAGGTGTCATTCATTCTTTCAAGTGTTTGTGATGACAAGGATGATCCAATGCGTAGGGACAAGGTTTGATAATTCAAACTTTGAATGAATGCTTAAGATCAATGTATGCTTACTAAAAGATATTCCAGTCAAGTCTGAGTTAATGCATTCAACAAAGTGTTTAAGACATAAATGAAGTGAGAAGATAATGATCAAGGTAAAGATAATAAATGGATAACAAGAAGAATGTTTTAGAGAATAACATGAAAGATGAAGTAACTAGAATATGGTTATATTTGAGTGAATGATCCATCGTTTGATTTAACATTGAAAGCTCCTATAAATAGGAGAATGAGGTACATGGTACTAACCGATTACATACATAGGACCGGATAAAAGAGTTACATCTGACACTCTGAATACCCGTGTTTGACAAAAAAGACTAAGTCCTATGACAAGTTAAATCTAACTAAATGACAAAGATAATAAATGCATAAAGACAAAACATTGATTCGGATAGACAAACATTCCAGATACGTAATCCATTCCGGAATGTCTTCACTGATCTTCTCATCCAGAGCATATCTATAAGTCCAGACACAACTGAGATTATGGAGGACAACTTCAATTATGGACACCAAGAAAATCACTTCGGAACTCAGACTGACTTCGGATTGGGATTTATAGAGGTTCACTTTTAGGTTCCAACAATCTCCCCTAAGTGAACTTATCAAATAAGTCAGATTAGTTTGTTTCTTCCTTTATGAACGAGTAAGCTCTGAATAGCCAATCGCTGACCTCAACATACCATTGGAGTTGACTTACAAACTTTTCCTTGACCTGTTCAGGAGCTTCGGCTTTGGATGCTCTACTCATGAACTTCTTGAGGTCTTTTGTTGAAACTAGGTGTTTATCAAGGACTCGGAAAAATTCCTTTTTGTTTGTCTTCTTTGTCTTGTACACAAACCCTAGAACTGGATCATCAATAGGACCTGCAGCTAGTAGTTCAGCTTCCGGGAGCACATACTCAATCTTGGCAACAAAGTCTTCAGTTCCTTACAAATGAGCCAACTCATAGTCGCATCAATAAAATTCCACGACATAGTCCTTGAAAAATCCTAAGGTTGTATGATAAGCACCCATGCATACGTCATCTCTTTGTAGACTCTGTAGATGAGCAGCAATGGTAAGGACATCATTCCTATTCATTGTAGGAAAGTCAGCATCGGTGATGGTGCGGTATGCAGGTTTGTTCCGGATTATGTGATATCGGAACATTGGGCAGTTGACTTCATACTTCACAAAGATTTTTCTTTCGAACCCAGAGATATTTGTAATAATCTTCCTTGTCCACACTTCCTTTTGAGGTTATGCTTTCTTGGAGTAGAAAGTTTTCAATCTTTCACGCGCTGTCCGGATGATTAATTTCATAGCATCATTTGGGTGGAGAGGAGAAAATTTGGTGTAGAATTTGCTGTATGAAGAGAGAGGCAGATCAAGTTGTTCTTAATCAGTTGTAGGGACATCATAGTACATGAAGGGTACTACGTACGAATCACGAATAATGCCTTCACGACATTGAGGAGAGATACCATGCATTGGATTAGGATTGTCTTTAAGAGCATGGATCTAGATGTTGTCTTGTAATGCTTTGTTAATTTCCTCCTGAGACCATCCAAATTTTTTCTTTGGTGGAGGTCCGAATTCTGTGATGGGATTCTTGCCTTTGTCTTTGCCTTTATTTAGAACTGAGATCACATGCATCATATTCTTGTCAACAGTGAACTTTGGAGGAGAGGATGGAAGAGGTTCTTCTGGAATGTCGTCTGGAGTCCAGAGGGGAGAACCTTCATCTATTGGAGCAATTTTGGGAGCCGTAATTGGTGGCAGCATGGATGAAGTGGCTCGGAAGGCTTGAGCAGTCAGAAAGGTTTTTGCCTTAGGCATTTTGATTCCCCTTTGAAGAACATCAGGTAAAGAGGATGGCCAAGAAACTACAGACCAGATTCTCTTCTCTTCTTTGGTCATCACCTTTGGGAAAAGCTTCCTTGGAGCTTCAAGACCAATAAATCCATTGGTAACATACTCCTCTTCTTCACTCTCTTATTCTTCAGTAATTTTGGGAGACGAGACGGAAAGTGTCTTCAGATCATCATTATTACTTTCATTTTCACCCCGGAGTGTAAAATCTGAAGCATGTTTCCATACTGTGGTTGGTCCTTCTCCCCCTCTTGCATCGATGGCCTTGGAAACCGATGCAAGCATCAACGATTCCCTCAAATCAGAAAACTTGTCAAACACCTTTTGAAGACCTTTATTGAGTTGAAGGGTGAGAGCATCATAGGCTTCAGTAGTAGGCGCCTGAGATGCGAGATGATCAAATAAGTGACCAAGGATGGCAAGCATCTCATTAAACTTGCAATTCGGAACATCAACAATGTTCCAAGTAGATCGGAGCAATTTGATGAGGACTTGTATAATCAGGTTCATCTCATCCTTCTTCTTAATCTCCTTCTCCAACCTCTGAATCTACTTCTCATGATGGACATGGGTCTTATTGATGAGTTCATTGGTAGCAGTAACCAAGTCGTCATGGACTTTGAGCATCTGGGTTATTGTATCGAGATAATGTTCAATGGAGGCATCATATTTTGCTTCAACTTCTTCGATTGAATGTTTATGCCAGAGTGAGATCAGTTGATCTACTTGGGCTTCCCGTTCAGCTACGGAAGGTCTGAAATTGTTGGTTTCAGACATAGCTTTAAGGATGGCATCAAGCTTCGAATCCAGTCCGGAGACTTTCTGATTCAACATGGAGTTAAGCTCTGGTATGGAAGTTTCAATAAAGGCGACCTTCTTCATGGTGTTATTGGATTGAATATCCAAAAGAGAAAATAGATCAATGCAGTCTCCTGTGGAGGATCCGTTGTCTGAGCTGGAATGTTGAGGCTTGTGTTTCGGAGATTCCAGATTGATTGGAGTGGCTGAAGGACCAGGTTTGTTGGTAGCTGCATCATCATGAAGTTTATGAGTTGATTTTGATTCATTTTGAGTGGAGGGGGAGGATCCGAAATCAAATGCAGGCTTGGATGAAGATGGCTTGGAGAGAAGTTAAATAGAAAAGAACATGTTTGTATCAGAAACTTGTGCATCATCTTTGGTTAGCAGCACCTCTTCGAAAATTTCATCATCCGAAGCTGAAGGATTGGGAACATGGGGTGAAGTCTTGGGAGTTTCTCCGGATGTAAACTTAAGATCAACAATCTCATCAGAAGGAGCAACATAAGGAAGGTTACTCTGAATGGCTAGGTTTCTCATGGAAATGAGAGTGGCTTCAACTTGCGATCTTGTAAGTTGCTAGTGCCTCGAATGTGCCTTGTTTACAAAATCTTCCCACAATGAATCATTAACACCTGGTCGTCCTGTACCCTTACCGGGTATCAAACCAGTTGAGGCGCCATAGGTTAGAGGGACAACTCCAACCTCAGAATGCTTGGGGTCCGGAACAGGGGTTTCAGAGTGTGCGCATGTAGAAGAAGTAGGGATAGCGAATGTGACACGTAGGTTTGATCCAGGGGCAAGGAACTTTGTCTAACACCTCCATCACCTTATTGAGAAGGTGAGGGTGGATTATTTGAAGACTCCCCGTGAGTCTGTGTTTGTGTTTTTGAAACATCGAGGGGTACCTCAGATGAGTGGGTAGGAGGGGTGTTCGAAAAGCCAGAGTTAGCCCAAATGGCATGAGTTCGTTCCTGTTGAGAGGAGGAACTGACTTTGGTTCTCTTTTTAGGATTGGGCTTTGAAGGAGAAGTCTTCCGTTTGGCAGACTTTTTAATTTTTTCTCTGGAAACAGAAGGATTGGCCTCTTCCGAAGTGGGCTCAACAGAGACTGGGGCAGATTGTGTTTGGTCAAACACAACCGAAGTCTCTAAATGATGTTTCAAGTTAGGTGGATCAGAAGGAATTAAGTCCAACATATGGTTCAGAGGACGTCTAACCGGACCAAACGAAGACTGGTCCAGAACTCTATAATGCTTAACACTTTTAAAGGTAAGATATACCTCCTTTGGAATTGTGCAAATCAGAATGGGTTTAGATCTCTCCTTGTAGAGCTGTTGAACTGTCACGACCCAAAACATAGGGCTTGATATTTCATTATGTATCCTTTTAAATGCGAATTTATGAAAATCTTGCCACAATACTTCCGGAAGATCGAATGCGTTGCTGCGTCCGGAGTAGATGTTGTATACCACATATAACCAGTCTTTGCTCAGGGTGTCCGTACCATCATGTTTTCGGACAGCCCTCAAAAGATGAAGTGCATCAACACGGTCCAAAGTCCTGAAACTGCTAACTTCTTGAAGGCCTTAGCCTTGTAGTCTTAATTGTATCCAATATGATTCAGGAATTGTTGAAATTCTTCACTGGTTGGTTCTGGAACCTTGAATCATTCATGATTCTCATTGACACCGATGGCCTTGAGGAATGTAGATTTGTGGATGGGCATGATCCAATCACCTGTGATCTTTGTTTCGAGAACACCATTGTCAATCTTGATTCTTGTGAAAGCGGTGTGCAAGAGACTGAGTGGTATAGGAGGATCTGAGATTTTGGTGAGTAGGATGGATATGGGAAAATTTGCGATAAACTCAATCATCACTCTGATGGGTTCATCAAAATCTAGAGGGTTTATCGAGAAAATTTGTGTGGTGTCTCTAAGAAAAGGCTCAGATGAATGTGAGGATGATGATTCTTTGGAGGACTTCTTGTTCGTGATAGATTACTTGGGTGTTGAGGAAGTTGCAACAAGTTTTTGAGAATGAATATTGGGACGCCATTGATGAATGTTATTATAGCTTGAAGAACACGATGAACACAGAGAATTTAGGAGTTTGGAGAGTTTGAGAAGGTTTATATAGGTGATGGAAACGGGTCGGATCAGAAAGGGTAACGATGAGGATCCGAAATGGAAATGGATCGCATTTAATATGTTATCGTTTAGGGGGTGAGTTGACTAATGATGATAAAAGGTTTCTATGGAATGATGTGAGGAATAAAAACCGTCAAACGACGATGGGATGCTTGCTTAAAAGGGTGTGCAATCGTGGCACGGATTTCGAAGAACACGATAAGCATCTTTTAAAAGTAACCGTTCGCAAGAGTATCACCTGAAAAACCTTTGGACTTCCGAATGATCGATTCGGACAGTTTGAGTTCCGGAGGATAAAGAGGTGAATTCCGGATCATGGTGATTTGAGAAAAGGGTCCGAAATTATTTGAATTCCAGAGCAGAAATCTTTTGAAAAATTCCGGAGTAAAGTTTTTTTTAAAAGATTTAAAAAAAAGTTTAGAGAAATGAGTCCGGAGTAAAATGCGAAATTCAAAAAGGATTATTTTGGTGTTCCGGAGTGAAATTTGAAAGAGTTTCCGGAACAAGATTTAAAAAACAATTTGGAGCGGAATTTAGACAAATTCTAAAGTATGAGATACAATACCTTTCTGGATTTGAATTCTGGGATGACCTTATGAAGTAAATTTCGATGTGAATATTTAACCATTGACTATGTGGCCTGAACTCATCATATGATAGGATGAACTGTACAACTAGAAAACTCAAGTGGTGGTTACTGATAAAGACAAGTAAAATGATCCTATGTATTCCGAGAGAAAGTAGTTCCGAGATAAAAGTGTTTTGAGTTCGGAACCAAAAATGATGTCGTCAAAATAAATTTGGACCAACATGAGATGCTTTCCATTTGACCTTCAGAACATAGCGGGATCTAAAATTCATCGTTGAAAACCTGAACGCTTGAGAAAATCGGTGAGGGTCTCGTACCATGCGTGAGGAGCTTTCTTAAGGCCGTAGACAGCTTTCTGGAGTTTGTAGCACTAGTTCGGATATTAAGGATTAACAAAACCGGGAGGTTGTTGAAGATATACTTTCATATCAAGTTCACCGTTTAGAAAACCACTTTTGACATCCATCTGATAAACTTTGAAGCCTTTGTGAGCAGCATAAGCAAGAAAGATTCTGATAGCTTCAAGATGTGCAACATGACCAAGGTCTACTCATAATCAAGGCCTTCAATCCGTGTAAATCCTTTAACCACCAATATTGCTTTGTTTCGAATGATAACTCCTGTATCATGTAACTTGTTGCGAAACACCCATCTAGTACTGACAATGTGATGATTCTGAGGGGGAGGGACGAGAGATGAAACTTCATTTCAATCAAATAATGCTAATTCTTCTTGCATGGCTGTGATCCAATCAGCATGTTTAAGTACTTCTTTGATGGATGTAGGTTCAACATAGAGATAATTGGCGAAAAATGACATTCGTGTTGAATACTTGTAGCAGACCGAGTTTGTACGCCATCGTTTGGATTTCCTATCACTTGGTTCAGAGGATGGTCCTTGGTCCAAATATGTAACCTTGGGAGTTCTTGAGCAGTAGATGATCCAATATCAACAATGGGGTTGTGATGCTCTCTATGAATAGTTTGAACATGTGGATTATGCTCCCCCCTGAAATTCTGAACCGGATAGGTTGACATCATCTTCAGGTGGGAATTCAAAGAAGTTTACATCATCATCAATGTTGATAGGAATGGAATCATCAAAATCAACAGTTGCATCTTCAAATCCATCCACATTTGATTCAAGGGAAGAGTGACCATTCTCCCCCTCAACATGACTAGGTTGAAACGCTTTAGAATCAATTGGAGGAAGACTTAGGATCGGACTAGACATTGTTTGAGAGACTAGAGCTTCGGACATGGTTGATCTTGTTTGAGTTTCCGAATCACGAGCTGTTTCTGAGGGTCTGAAAAAGGTCTCAAAGTCAAATTCAAGAATTGTTTGATGGGTCGGACATCCTAGTGAGGGAACATCAGACTCCATAATGTGAGTTGTAACATGGGTTGGGCCAGAATTTCGAACAAAATTGTCAACAAAGGTAACATCAAAGCTTTCTTCTTGAAAACGATTTCTCGGAGTAAGAACTCTATAAGCTATTAATTTAGAAGGGTATCCAAGGAAGATGGCTTCATCAGCTTTAGGTTGGAACTTGGTAAGCTGATCACAGTTATTCTTGATGAATCATCTGCATCCGAAAACGTGAAGAAATGATATAGCTAGTTTCCGACCGTTCATGGCCTCATACGGTGTTTTTTGAGGCATCGATTGATGATATTTCTATTCATAGTGAAGCATGCAGTAGAAAGAGCTTCGTCCCAAAGATAGAGTGGCAGGTTTGCAAAATTAAGCATGAATCGAGCAGCTTCAACAAGTGTTTTGTTTTGTTGTTTGACAACACCGTTTTTTTGAGGAGTGTATGGAGAAGAAATATTGTGGTCAATGCCTTTCTCGGTAAGAAAGCTTTCAATGGTGGAGCTAGTGAATTCCAAGCCATTGTCACTTCGGATTCTCCTTACTGGGAGTTTGATGAGAACTTCTGTTCCTTTGATAAAATTGATGAGCACAGAGGTTGTTTTTGATTTCAGTCTTAGGAGGAAGACCCAAGTGAACGTTGTAAAGAAATCCAAAATCACAAGAATGTACTTCTTGTGATGCAGACTCTCTACTGTTGATGGTCCACACAAATCAATGTGTAGAAATTCTAATGATGTCGAGATGGATTGTTCAATGAGAATAGGATGACCTTTCTTTGATTACTTTCCACACTCACATGCAACACATAGATGGTCGTTTTTGAATTTTAGGAGTGGCAAACCTCTAACCGTTTCTCCTCAAACAAGATCATTCATATATCGGAAGTTCAAGTGAGCAAGCCTCCTATGCCATAATCAATTAACGTCAGGAACAACTTTTAAGAGTAAGCAGAGTTGGGGCTTGCCAATGATCATGTTGATGTCAAGAGGATACATGTTCTTTTTGCGATTGGACTTGATCAAGCATTCCTTTCGATCTTTTGACATGACATAACTATGTTTCTTACATAATTCAACTCGACGATTTCCATTAGTGACTTGAGCCACACTTATTAAATTGTGCTTCAGGTCAGCTACATATGCCACATTTGAAATGGAGAAGTTGCCATTGGTAAGAATTCCATAACCTCGAATCTGAGATTTTGAGTTGTTTCTATACGTCACATAGCCAACTTTCGACGCAAGTTTAAGATCTCGCAGAAAGTCCTTCTGCTACGTCATGTGCCTGGAGCAAGCACTATTAATATACCATATTGCCTCTTGCTCCAAAGCACTGAGAGCCTGAAAAATTAGTGAGTGGTGGAGTTTTTAGGTTCCTAGTTAGGTTTTGGGACAAAGATCCGAGTCTTAGGCCTGGGAAGTGACTTTTGAGCAATAGTTGGTTTAGAGGGTTTGTTACGAGATTCCTTAGGAAACAAACAAAATGACATGATTCTTTCATCTATCCAATAGTCATATTCAATGACATGAGAGTTTGGAACCACTTTCTTCGGACTTTTAACTTGTGGAGTAGTGGAAACTACCTTGGCTACCGGAGTGATTGTTACATCATTACGAGTTTTAAGTTACCACACAAGGGTTTTTTCAAGATTCTGAAATTATTTTAACATATTTTTGTTTGCTTGATGAGACATTTGATTTTGAAAGTTGAGGTATAAAAGTTGTGCCATCGGATTTTGCAATAAAAACAGATGAAACAGACCGAGGAGAGGTGTTTTGGACAGACGTGGGGCTTACTTTTGACCTTTTTCCTGAGTGGGACTAACAACCTTCTTTTTTTTCTACAGGACTTGGAGGATTTGAGGGTATCTTGAGTATCATAGTGGGTGTGAAGGAGTTTTGACTATGGGTTGATGAAAGAGACTTCCGAGATACACTCTATTTTGGAGTTCTCAAGGAATCTTGAATTTTCTCTAGTCTTAACTTCCTTTTTGTGTGCATCCGAGCTTCTGCCTTAGGGTCTACAATATCCTTCCCGTTTAACATTGGCTTTATTTTGGATTGAGACGAAGATTTCGAAGTCTGTCCTACTGAAGGATTGTTGAACACATTCTTAGTGGGAACTAGATTTGTTTTTGAAATTACCTGTGGTTCAGAATCACATGAAATTGTCTCATCGACTTCAATGGTGGTGTTAGTGAACTCCAATCCATTGTCACTTCGGATTCTCGTTACTAGGAGTTTGATGAGAAATTCTATTCCTTTGAAAAAATTGATGAGCTCAGAGGTTGTTTCTGATTTCAGCCTTAGGAAGAAGACCCAAGTAAACATTGTAAAGAAATCCACAATTGCAAGAATGTACTTCTTGTGATGCAGACTCTCTACTATTGATAGTCCACACAAATCAATGTGTAGAAATTCTAATGGTTTTGAGATGGATTTTTCAATGAGAATAGGATGACCTTTCTTTGATTCCTTTCAACAATCACATGCAGCACATAGATGGTCGTTTTTGAATTTTAGGAGTGGTAAACCTCTAACCGTTTCTCTTGAAACAAGAACATTCATATATCGGAAGTTCAAGTGAGCAAGCCTCATATACCATAACCAATTGACGTCAGGAACAACTTTTGAGAGTAAGTAGAGTTGGGGCATGCCAATGATCATGTTGATGTCAAGAGGATACATGTTCTTGTTGCAATTGGACTTGATCAAGCATTCCTTTCGGTCTTCTGACATGACATAGCTATGTTTCTTATAGAATTCAACTCGACGATTTGCATTAGTGAGTTAAGCCAGACTTATTAAATTGTGCTTCAGGTCAGCTACGTATGCCACGTTTGAAATGGAGAAATTGCCATTGGTAAGAATGTCATAGCCTCGGATCTGAGATTTTGAGTTGTTTCAATACATCACATAGCTAGCATTTGGCGCAAGTTTAAGATCTCGCAGAAAGTCCTTCTGCCCCGTCATGTGCTTGGAGCAAGCACAATTAATATATCATATTGCCTCGTGGTCCGAAGCACAGAGTGCCTGCAAAAATAGTGAGTGGTGGAGTTTTTAGGCTCCTAGTTAGGTTTTGGGACAAAGATCCGAGTCGTAGGCCTAGGAAGTGAGTTTTGAGCAACAGTTGGTTTAGAGTGTTTGTTACGAGATTCCTTAGGAAACAAACAGAATGAAATGATTCTTTCATCTATCCAATAGTCATATTCAGTGACATGATTGTTTGGAACCGCTTTCTTTAGACTTTTAACTTGTGGAGTAGTGGAAACTACCTTGGCTACCGGAGTGATTGTTTTATCATTACGAGTTTTAATTTACCACACAAGGGTTTTTTCAAGATTCTGAAATTTTTTTTAACATGTTTCTATTTGCTTGATGAGACATTTGATTTTGAAAGTTGAGGTATAAAAGTTGTGCCATCGGATTTTGCAATAAAAACAGATGAAACAGTCCGAGGAGAGGTGTTTTGGACAGATGTGGGGCTTACTCTTGAGTTTTCCTGAGTGGGACTAACCACCTTCTTTTGTTCTACAAGATTTGGAGGATTTGAGGGTCTCTTGAGTATCATAGTGGGTGTGAAGGAGTTTTGACTATGGGTTGATGAAAGAGAATTCCGAGATACACTCTTTTTGGAGTTCTCAAGGAATCTTGAATTTTGTCTAGTCTTAACCTCCTTTTTAAGTGCACCCGAGCTTCCACCTTAGAGTCTACAATATCCTTCCTGTTTAACATTGGCTTTCTTTTGGATTGAGACGAAGATTTCGAAGTATGTGCTACTGAAGGATTGTTGAACACATTCTTAATGGGAACTAGATTTGTTTTTGAAATTACCTGATGTTCAGAATCACATGAAATTGTCTCATCGACTTCAATGGTGGAGTTAGTTTACTCCAAGCCATTGTCACTTCAGATTCTCCTTACTAGGATTTTGATGAGAACTTCTATTCCTTTGACATAATCGATGAGCTCAGAGGTTGTTTCTGATTTCACCCTTAGGAAGAAGACCCAAGTAAACATTGTAAAGAAATCCACAATTGCATGAATGTACTTCTTGTGATGTAGACTCTCTACTATTGATAGTCCACACAAATCAATGTGTAGAAATTCTAATGGTTTCGAGATGGATTTTTCAATGAGAATAGGATGACCTTTCTTTGATTGCTTTCCACACTCATATGCAGCACATAGATGGTCGTTTTTTAATTTTCGGAGTGGCAAACCTCTAACCATTTCTCCTGAAACAAGATCATTCATATATATATTAGAAGTTCAAGTGAGCGAGCCTTCTATACCATAACCTTTTGACGTCAGGAACAACTTTTGAGAGTAAGCAGAGTTGGGGCTTGCCAATGATCATGTTGATGTCAAGAGTATACATGTCCTTGTTGCGATTGGACTTGATCAAGCATTCCTTTCGATCTTTTGACATGACATAGCTATGTTTCTTACAGAATTCAACTCGACAATTTACATCAGTGAGTTGAGCCACACTTATTAAATTTTGCTTCAGGTAAGCTACATATGCACATTTGAAATGGAGAAGTTGCCATTGGTAAGAATGCCATAACCTCGGATCTGAGATTTTGAGTTGTTGCCATACGTCACATACCCAGCATTTGGCACAAGTTTAAGATCTCGCAGAAAGTCCTTCTGCCCCGTCATGTGCATGGAGCAAGCACTATCAATATACCATATTATCTCTTGCTCCGAAGCCCAGAGTGCCTGCAAAATTAGTCAGTGGTGGAGTTTTTAGGTTCCTAGTTAGGTTTTGGTACAAAGATCCGAGTCTTAGGCTTGGGAAGTGACTTTTGAACAACAGTTAGTTTAGAGGGTTTCTTACGAGATTACTTAGGATACAAATATAATGACATGATTCTTTCATCTATCCAATAGTAATATTCAATGATGTGAGAGTTTGGAACAACTTTCTTCAGACTTTTAACTTGTGGAGTAGTGGAAACTACCTTGGCTACCAGAGTGACTGTTTCATCGTTACGAGTTTTAAGTTACCACCCAAGGGTTTTTTCAAGATTTTGAAAATTTTTTTTTCTTAACATGTTTCTGTTTGCTTGATGAGACATTTGATTTTGAAAGTCGAGGTATAAAAGTTGTGCCATCGGATTTTTCAATAAAAACAGATGAAACAGTCCGATGAGAGTTGTTTTGGACAGATGTGGGGCTTATTCTTGACTTTTCCTGAGTGGGAATAACCACCATCTTTTGTTCTATGGTACATGGAGGATTTGAGGGTCTCTTGAGTATCTTAGTGGGTGTGAAGGAGTTTTGACTATGGGTTGATGAAAGAGAATTTCGAGATACACTCTTTTTGGAGTTCTCAAGGAATCTTGAACTTTGTGTAGTCTTAACTTCCTTTTTGTGTGCATTCGGAGCTTCCTCCTTAGGGTCTACAATATCCTTCTTAGTTAACAATTGCTTTCTTTTGGATTGAGACGAAGATTTTGAAGTTTTTCCTACTGAAGGATTGTTGAGCACATGCTTAATGGGAACTAGATTTGTTTTTGAAATTACCTGAGGTTCAGAATCACATGAAATGTTCTCTTCGACCTCACTATCTAAAGATGCCCAAACACAGTCTAATGGTTCAGACAAAGTTGATTCCAGAAAAATTTCCTCAACAACACAGTTGTTAAGAGGGTTGAGGTTCGGAGTTTGAACAACAGACTTTTGAGTGCTAGAGGTAAGTTCAGAGGTCTGATTCTGGTCCTTGTTTATCAGAGGCGGAAATTGCATGAAATCTGGACTCTTGAAAACTATGGGCTTAAACTCAAGAATCAATGATGCAAAATGATTAGAAGTCTCATTAATACAAGGGAGAAACACGTGTATCCAAATTTTTGAGGTTCAGAACATCTCCCATAAAAGTCAGATTTTGCAATTCCTTTAAGGGACGAACAATTAGTTTTGGAAACTCGCTTCTGAAACCAGGAGCTTTTGACCAAGGATGACGAAAATTGTGAGTCATCTGCTCATTTTCTTCAAGAATGTCTATGGCGTGGTGCATGACATCAATCTTAGCCTTAAGACGTTTGTTATCCGAAATTAAAATATTTCTTTCAGAATAAGTAATTTCACATTTATATTTAAGAATGATACATTCATCTTTTGACATTACAAGCTCATGTTCTAAAGACTCAATTTTTAACTTCATGTCCTCGAAACGTTTCCTAAGATGACTTAATTCACTGTCCTTCTTCTCACTAGCTTCTATGGCTAACTCATAGGCAATGTAAACGATGGTCATGTCTGATTGGATCTGGGTAAGATATGGTTCACAAAGAGACAAATCAAAATTATTATCAGTAATCATAGATTTTACCTGCTGAACGATGCTTCGGCCGGGTGGATCGTTAGTAGCCATGTAGCAGTAGTGTGGTTTAGCACCTTCATCATCTCCTTCGGACCCAGAAGACCAATAGCCTTCATCACATTCAATTTCTTGTCAATCCATAAGACACATGTTTCTTCCAGTGGTTACGTCATCCTCATCTCCAGATGACCTATAACTTTTCACATCTCTAGACACAGTGGTGACAAAAGCCTTTTCACTTTCAGCCAGTTGTTGAGCAAGACATGCATAGTAATCTGAGTCCTTGATCTTTGATTTTGAAGGACTTCAGCCAGGCAATCTTTGGCAAAGTGATTTACATGTCCGCTCTTGTGACACATGATCTTTGGTTTCTCGGGTTTCGGATGTTGTGGAGGTTCTGATGTATTATTCTGAGCATGAAGATTTGGCTTGTAGGAAGGAGGGTTTTCAGAAGGTTTGTTGAAAGGCTGATGATTGCTTTGGTGAGGAGCTTGAAAATGGTTATTTTGGAAAGAAGTTTGGAAGCGATTGTTATGAGTTTTGTTAAAAGAATGATTGTACTTCATGGAGAGTAAGGCAAACTCTTGTTGAAAACAGTAGTTTAGAAACCATTTATAGGTTGAGAGTTTGAAATTTTGAGAGCAGGAAAGTTAGGAGGTGAAGGTTGAACAAAAGGAATATATGGAACAATAGCATTAGGAGGGTCCAAAACATTTTGGTTTGAGGTTTGTGGATCAAAGGAACCGACTAAGGCAAGAGGACCTCCAGTGAGTTCTCGTAGAGTTTGAGCAACATTTGACTCATGACCTTGAAGCTCATTAAAGAGTTGATAGAGTTTGAGCTTCTTTAGAGATCCATCGCTCTGAAGGCATGATTTCACATTTACCCATCCCTTTCCTAAACTGTTAATGAACTTGAAATTGTACTTAAGTGGAGTTCGGATTATCCCATGAGCTATCATTTTGTTGACAACAATTCAGTATCGGTTTGAGGCTAAGGAAATAGATTCACTAGGTGTTGTAGTGAAAGTGTCGAACTCATTGACAACCGAAGTCAAGTGCTTATCTTTCATGTTCTCTGATCCTTCAAATAAATCTTGAAGTGTGTACCAAATCTATTTTGCTGACTTGCACAACTTGATGTTCTCAAAGAGAGATGGTGGAACACCAAACACAAATTCCAAGAAGGCAACTTGATCAGCATGCAACTATTCTAGGTCATTAGCAGTGAGAGGTGCTTGACGTTGTTCATCTTGACCCATGAGTTAAGCAGCAGCGTCTGTAACTGTTGTTCTAACTGGAACATGAGGACCTTCTTTAACGAATCTCCATATAGATTCACCTTTCTCTTTTCCAAGTAAAAATATTTCCATTCTAACGTTCTAATGATCATATTCTTCAACAACTAGCAGTGGCGCACGAGTAGGGCAGCCCACATTATTTGCGATTTGCATTGAATATATTTGTTGAGTATTAGAAGCAGCCATTGAAGTTAAGATATCTTTGAGCAAAATTGGTATATAGAAGTGTTGGGTTTTGAGCATTCTAACAATCCTAAGGTGTTCATGCAACCCTAAATACCTTGGATCTATGTTTTCACTAATTATACATACAATGGTGTTTCCAAAGTATTAAACCTATGACTGGCATACAATTGACATATACCACAAATGAAACTAGTTAGGATAACATACCTTATAGTGGAGATTCAAGTCTTGATGTATCTAGCCTTAAGAGCTTAGCCCCAATAGTGTGGAAGCCTCATGTGGAATCACAAATAACCATCAACAACTTGGAAGAACTTGAGAGAATACGGAGCTCACTAAAATCGGGCACCTTTTCTTTCACATACACTAGTGCCAATTTTGTGAGCTAAGGACCCCTTTATATATTATGGAGGATTAGGGTTACATCCATGTAAACCCTAATACCCATGACCTTTCATTTACATAGGATCCATGGGTTAAAACCTGCATGGACTATCCATGGACTTTCATACACTTTTAGCCCATCCTAAATAAACCTTGGCCCATTTCATATATATATATATATATATATATATATATATATATATATATATATATATATATATATATATATATATATATATAAGAATCCATATTTAATTAGCCTCTTTTGATCACTAAATTAATTCCAAATTAATTATTGATCAATACTAATTAAATAATATGATTTCATATTAATATATTATAACTTATAATATATTAATAAATCATAAATATCCTTTTTCTCATAAGTCTATGCATACAAACTGTTTCGGTGAAGTGCAACCCAAATGGACCATGTCGGGTCGGGTCAAGTCATACCAATTATAGTTATGGACTTAGACACTAATCCAACAAGAAGAACTTTTATCCTTAACATAGAATTGATCCAAATAGCAAGGTAATTCCAAATAAACTATAATCTGATCTTATGGATTCAAAGGAAAACCACTCAAGCTCCGATACCAATTATGCCGACAAGGATGATCCAATGAGCAGGGACAAGGTTTGATAATTCAAACCTTGAATGAATGCTGAAGATCAATGTTTGCTTACTAAAACATATTCCAGTCAAGTCTGGCAAGACCAGTAAAGTCCGAGTTAATGCATTCAACAAAGTGTTCAAAACATAAATGAAGTGAGAAGATAATGATTAAGGAAAAGATAATAAATGAAGAACTAGAAGAATGTTTTAGAGAATAACTTGAAAGATGAAGTAACTAGAATATGGTTATATTCGAGTGAATGATCCGTTATTTGATTTAACATTGAAAGATCCTATAACTAGGAGAATGAGGTACATGGTGCTAACCGATTACATACATAGGACTAGATAAATGAGTTACATCTAACACTCTGAATATCTGTGTTTGACAAAAGAGACTAAGTCCTATGACAAGTTAAATCAAACTAAATGACAAAGATAGTAAATGCACAAAGACAAAACATTGATTCGGATAGACAAACATTCCGGACACATAATCTATTCCGAAATGCTTTCACTGATCTTCTGATCTGAAGCATATCTTCAAGTTTGGACACAACTGAGATTCCGAAGCATAACTTCAATTCAAGACACCAACAAAATCACTTCGGAGCTGAGATTGACTTCATATTCGGATTGCTAGAGGTTTAATTTCAGGTTCGAACAATGTTGAAAACTTTACGTTAGATGAGCATGTTCATGAGTACAAGTTGTATACCGTGCATGATGTCTTGTTGCCCTCTCCTTATTCCTCTATTCTTGAACCTCTGGTAGGAAAAGTAGGGTTTTACTTAAGACACCTTGTTTGTGGGTTAAGGCTTCGTCCTAATTTTTTTCTAGAAGTTTTATCTTTGTATGGTGCATATATGAATCAGTCATGAATGTCCTAATGATGTCTCCAAAATCATTGCCTTTGAGGTGTTTTGCATGTCACGACTGTTGGATTAGATGTCTAAGCCCATAACTATTATTGGTATGTACTTGACCCGATAGTAGCATGATCCATTTGGGTTGCATATCATCAGGGCAATTTGTTAGGATGGACTTCTGAGAGAAGATGTTGGATATGATTTATTAATATAGTATAAGTTATAATATATTAATATGAAATCATGTGTTTTAATTAGTATTGATCAAGAATTAATTTGGAATTAATTTAGTGATCAAAAGAGACTAATTAAATCTATGGGGACTAATTACGTTAATTAGTTATATTTATATGTAGTGGGCTTATGATCCATGCTGGACTAAGTTTATGTATGGATGCATAAAGAGTTAGGCCACATGAACCATGGATCATTAAATCCATGGGTATGGATTTGGGATATGGGTTATACCCATGACTCTTGGATTCCTCGCACATATAAATAGATGCTTCTAGCCCAAAAATCGGGACTTACTCTAGTCTTAGAGTTCATGGAGTTTTTGGTGCATGGAGATTCTATCCCAAGTTCATTCTTTGTCCATGATGTGTTGTGATTCCACTTGAGGCTTCCACACGATTGGGGCTAAGCTCTTAAGGCTAGATACATCAAGACTTCAAGCTCCACAATAAGGAATGTTATCCTAACTAGATTCTTGTGTTGTATATCACAATTGTATGCTAGTTATAGTTAATACCATGGAAAGTTCATATTTGCATGTATAATAGAGAAAACATCGATCCAAGGTATTTAGGGTTTCATGAACACCTTAAGAGTGTTTGAATGCTCAAAACCCAACAGTGGTATCAGAGCCTAGGCTTGTTTTCAGTTATACTTGATGCAAATTGTTGATGTTGAGTTATAAAATAACTCTTTGATCGATTAGATCTTTGTAACAGGTAAGAAATGAACGTAAAGATAGTAAAAACGAAACACAAGTATGAATCAGAATGTGTCGAATGATTAGATTACTCGATCCTCAGCAGAGCTCGACTAAGAACTTCCACTATAGAGGATTCTAGGGTTACAAAATAAGAACGATGAATATGTTGAACAATACTTCTCTAATCATTTCTAATCCTCTCGTTCTAGGATGCATGCAAGCATCTATTTATACTAAACCCTACAAAACTCACGGATGGACAATCCCATACCGGAGATAGACATGGACTAGCTAACGAGCCCAATAGACGCAACACTACATTAGACCTAACAATCCCCCCCTTTACTTCAATTTGGAGCGAGACTATCGTTTCTTCTTGCTTGGACCAGCAGCGGGAGCCTTCTTTACTGTATCGAACAGACGTGTGATAAGTGCAAGAATTGTCTGTCTGAAGCGAATGTACCATTGAATCATATCATCAAAGTACTTGATATCATCTGCTGTGTTCTGCTTGCATCAATGGATGATCCCTAAAACGTGTTCCAAACAGGCAGTGGTGTAGAGATGTTTGTCTGCCAAGGCAAAAAGACATTTATGTCCTTCGTTCCTGGTAAACATGACGGAGTTCTTCTTTGGGTCAATCTTCCCCATCTGCATCATGTTGAGATCACTGGCAGAGCCAACAGGAGATATGGTGGGCTTCTTCTTGAATATGCTCGCTATCTCCTGATCCATTAGAGCAACTTCCATAACATAGCATACAAGCATCCTCTTAAAGTGGTCGATGATCGGACCATATCAGCTTCATTTGTAAGAAGGATATTGTGCAAGATAATCCAGTCATGGGGATTAAGGTTGGGAAGATCTGCAAGTGAGATGGCATGTTCGATCTTGGCAGATCCTCGTAGTACCTTGAACCGAACGTTGGTGAAGTTGCCTTCCCAGAACGGATTTAGGACCTGGACATTGATGATTTTCTAAGTGCTCCAAGTTTGATATTGTGGTTGAGCTGCCCTCAGATAAAATTCGACTAAGTCCCGATCAACCTGTGGATGAGGATGGGGGAACTCAACAATGTTGTCAAAGGCATGAAAAACAAACGCCTTTCGGGTCAGTGGCATATCGAACTGAGAGTCGACAGAGTTAGAACAATCTAAAGAGATCACAGGTTCTAGCCACAAGATACTTGGTGTTTCAATGGCTTCTTTAGTCAGCTTCTCAAGTGTCCAAGGAGGAAAAAGAGTTTTCCTGCTCTCGAGAAGGTCGTGGGCTTCTTTCTGTCTTCTTTTGGCTTCTTCAGCCTCTCTAGCCACACGAGCACTGATGTCAGCCTCTTTATCTCGACCCTGTCGTTTCAGAAGGTCGGCAATTGTCTCCTTATCATCTTCATCGCTCTCCTCAGCAATCTTCTTGCCCTTGTCTTTTACACCGGAACTGGAGGCTTGGCCTACTGGAGGAGGTTCGGTTGTGTGTGTTGTTGTTGAGACATATTCACTTTTTCTCCCCCTTGTTTCGGAATGGACACGAAATCAAGGAGCCCTTCAATTTTGCTCAGTAGAGAGAGGGCGGGAGCAAGCTTCTCTACAAGGTCACACCTCACAGAATAATTGAGGATCGGGTCATGTGCTTCAAGGATGTTTGAGATAGCTGAGTGGACATCCGAAACACACGATTTAACCACCTCTCTTTCAGATCGAAGAGAGTCAATCTCCTATTGAGAGTTGGAGAGTTGAGTACTCTTGACCTTCAGAGCGGTAGTCTTCCTTGCGAGAGCATCCATGAGAGAGTTCTCAGCAGCTAAGTCTTCTTGAAGATTGGAGAGACGCTCCTCAATGGTTGTTCTGAAAGCTGAGTTGTCGTCATAAATTGTTTGACGAAGTGAAGTGAACGACTTCAGCTCTGATGCGACTGAGTTAGCCAGCTAGTTGACAATGGGTTCCAGCTTTGTCGTGGTGGCTTCAGCGTTTTCCTGTAAAGATTTCAACAAGGAAGAAGCATCAGTGAATAGTTTATCGACTTTTTCGGTCGCTGCCTTACAAGCTTTGGTTGAGGCGTCAATGGCTGCAGTAGTGGAATCAAGAGAAACTTGATGAGCTTCGGAAAAAGCATCAACAATTTTCAGAATGGCAGCTTCAGATACTGAGGACTGTGATGTGGAAGATGAGGCGATGAGCGAATCGATTTTGTCATGTAGCTCCTTGAGATGCCTCTTAGTGACAGGAGCATCGTCATCATCGTCACTTTGAACTTGAAACAGACTATAATAGACCGAATCGAAGGTCATGTCCTCCCCGCCAAGGAGTTGTTCTTCACCCTCTGATGCATGAGCAGGAGAAGATGGTGGTGGTGAAGCTTGAAGCTCGGTAGTGGTAGTAGTAGGTTCGGGTTGGGTGGTGTTTTCGGTTGTTGGTGTGGGTTCGGGTGCTGAGGTGGATTTGGGTGCGTCAGCATGAACCCCCATATCAGATACATTGGTTCTTACGTCTGTAGTGGTGGTGGTTGGTGCTTCGGTAAATATAGGTGGTGGTACTGGGATGGAGGTGGATGGTATTTGAGTGGTGGAGGTTATGGGGGGAATGGAAAAAGGAATTGTAACTAGTGGAGAGGAAATAGGAGAAGTGGAAATATGAATCTCTGGTGTAGGCGATCGTGGTGGAGTGTTACCACGTTGAGATCCATCAGAATCAGAACCCTCTTCCTCAGATTCGCTTGAGGACGAAGCGATGATTAGCTTTTGCCTTGGTTGGGTTTTTCGCTTCTTCATAGGAGGGGATTGGGCGGCTTTGGTGGGTTTCCTCTTCTTGGGAGATGGGCCTTTTGCTCCCTTTGCATCCTGCTTGCCCTTATCAGCCTTCTTTCCTCTGGGGGCAGGCTTGTCAGCATCATGAATCGATTTAAGCATTTCTGGAGTAAGGTCTCTCGGACCAGACCGTCGGAACTCCTTGTACGTTTGAATGATCCGGCTGCCGGCAGGAACATCACCATACATTGTTTCAAGGATAGAACCGTTGAAGGGAAATTTTGATGCGTCAGAGACAATGATCTTCGTGGAATGGAAAGTACCAATCGAAGACATTGGAGCACCAGCGACAATGGGTACGTGGTACTTGTCCATCACCCATTTAGTGACAAGTGTCCAGAACAGGGCATATGAAATCCCTGAATGTCGAGAAGTGGAAGAAAGACTTTGAATGAGTTTTTGCCATAGCACCGACCCGTAGTCCATGTTGATACCATTGTAGATCCCGTACATGATTGATAGGAATAGACGACTTGCCCCATCTGATCCAACACTTCTTTCAGACAAGCCTTTGAAAAGCACAGTAAACATCCCATTCCACTGAGGGGGCAGGCACGATTTCTTAAATTTCGTGACCGTTGTGAGCACCTCAGTGTACCCCATGTTGTAGAACATGTTGAACAAATGACCCATCGGAATGGTTTCAGGATTAACCCTCGACGAATCAGGTTCAAACCCTAACAGCGTACAAAACCTCTGCTTGGAAATCGACGCCTTGTGCTCGAAGACATCGAAGAAAATCCTATCGACGACCTTGTCGTAGTGACCTGTTGCAAAAATCTGTGACAGGAACTCCATGGGAACAGCTTTAGCCCTGGTAAGAGCAGGAGCGATTGGCGAGTATTTCAGGCATTCGATGATGGGAAACATGAAAGCGTCGTATGCCTGAGGAGTAAGATCAATGATCAAACTTTGCTGCTAACGAATAGGCAAGATGTGAGAAGTTGCGTGAACTGATGAAGAATCCGCCATTGTTGTGATGAAGATTGGAGAGAAGATGAACAGTAAAGGTTGGAGGATATTCTTGCTCTCTGGAAATATAGGTGCAGTAAAGAGGTAAACGGTGGTTTACATTGCCTTTTATACTGTGGATAAAGGAGAGAGAAGAATCTTTCCCAAATCTTCGATTGAAAAAGGAAGAGTTTTTCGGAGGCGATTGACATGTGACAGTTGGTGTTGCCGATGATTACGCAGGAGAGAAAGTGTCAGTCCCTAATTACACGCCTCCCCATCAGGCGCCGTTTGGAGACGAAACGGTTCCAATTCGCACGCTTTGCCTTCTTGCGCCGTTTGAAATCAAATTGATTGGACTCCTGCCTGAGTCATCATTTTGTCATCTTATCCCTTTAGAGTTTAACGACATCTTTAAAATAAAATCGCCCACATGGATCAATATCAACCACAACCTTTTTATAACAACCAATCCAATTAAAATGTCTTGAAATTAATGAAACCAAAATTTTGGAAAATCAAAAAGATTTTCGTGCTGAGTGTGTAAAAGAAAAAGAAATAAAGCAACACTTTTGAGGGATTAGGTGATGTCAATAAAGACACGAAACAATTGATCCCGGGCACGAATCTCTTCCTTCAAAGTCAAGAGAGATCTTAAAGTGTTTGTGTGGTTTCCCGTTGAATAACGATCAGACACTTATTAAGAAGTGTTGAAAGGTTTCTTTTAATTAGGCTTATGAGGGTGGCTTTCGCTTTGATTCATAATTCCTGATCTTGATATAAGATAGAAATCGAACGAAGTACTTGTGAGGCCAATGTAGTCTGTTGAACAAGTAGGTTGGAGATAATTTAAGTGGCAAGGTAAACTAATGTATGCGAAATCTCAAAAAAATAAAACTGGATCCCAAGGGAAGAAATGTTATTGGATTTAACAATTTCATAGGAATCACGCAAAAGAAAAATAGAGATTTCATGTTGTACCCCCATGGATAAGTCCGTCAATTCATTGGTGAAAGATAGAGCAAGTTAATTGTTCACCTCAATGCATAGTAGGTATTGAATTGTGGGTTTCACTTAGCACGTAGTGACACGAAGCTAAGATCATGAACACATAAATTGTGCAACCATAAACCTCAGTGGTAATGTCTGAGAGTCTCAAGGGTTACGTTTATGAAGCGAATGAGATGGAGAAAAAGTAATGTAGATGGGGTAAAGAAACCAAAGTACCACTGCTGTTAAAATAGGGACCAAGCAGAAAACTCTTATCTCATGTGAGAAGAGAGTTAGGTAGCTCATGATTAGAATAAATATGAGAGCCTAATTGGGAAGACAAGGTTTGTTTGTACCAAGTCAGTAAGGCTTTTATTTAGAATCAAGTGAGGCTTTGGACACATACAGCAGCATGCTTCTAGGGACACTTAGCTAGTGAAATGATTTACCCACAAAGAGACATAAAAAGATAAGAGCCAAAATTAAATTAACATAAAGAAAGAGAAAAATAAATAAAATAAAAAAAATATTTTTGGAGTTTTTGAATTAAATTTTAAAAAAAAATATTTTTGGAATTTTTGATAAAAAGGAAAATAAGACATAAAAAAATGAATACAAAAAAAGTTGGAACCGAACCCGAGCGTTCGGTTTACTTTGGTTGAGAAAATTTTGCAACCGAACCCGAGCGTTCGGTCTATTTCGGGTGAGAAAAATTTTGGAACCGAACCCGAACGTTCGGTCTATTTTGGTTGCCAAAAAAAAAGTTTGTAAAAGAAAAGAACTTTGACAATAAGATAAATGAATTTGGAAAAATAATACAAAAGATTTACAACGAAAGAAACTACCTTTGAGTGATAAGCAAAGATCAGATGATACAACCGAACCCGAGCGTTCGGTTCATTTCGGTACACTAGAACAAGACCCGAACCCGAGCGTTCGGTTCATTTCATCATATATGAGACCCGAACCCGAACGTTCGGTCTATTTCGCTTCGTACTTTTAATCTTGAGAGGTAATTTTTGGTACAGACTCCGATTCCATGATTCCTAGCCCTTGTAGAATTTTGTTGAAAGAAGCTTCAGGAAGAGATTTGGTGAAGATGTCAGCCAATTGATCAGTGGTTCGAACAAAATGAATTTCGACGTTCCCATCTTCCACACGATCCTTAATGAAGTGATACCTTAGTGCTATGTGCTTAGTCTTGGAGTGTTGCACTGGGTTATGACAGATCCTAATTGCACTCTCGGAGTCGCAATATAGTGGGATCTTTTTCATATTGAGTCCATAGTCCCGGAGTTGGCTTTGGATCCAAATCACTTGAGATGTACAGGAGGCAGTTGCGATGTATTCTGCTTCAGCTATAGACAGAGATACACAAGTCTATTTCCTTGATTGCCAGCTAACCAACTTCCCGTCAAGGAATTGGCAGCCTCTAGTGGTGCTTTTCTTGTCTAGTCCACAACCTCCAAGGTCTGCATCTAAGTAGGCTTGAACGAAGAAACCTGAGTTTGATGGATACCATAAGCCAAGAGAGGTAGTTTGTTTTAGATATCAGAGTATGTTCTTCACTGCAAGCATATGAGTTTCACGAGGATTCGCCTGAAATCTAGCACAGTAACAAACAGAAAACATTATATCAGGCCTGCTAGCAGTAAGGTACATTAAAGAACCGATCATCTGGCGATCCAGCGTAATATCGACTGCTGGCTTATCCAAGGATGGAGTGAGCTTGGTGCCGAATGCCATTGGAACTTTAACCTTTGAGTCTCCCATCATGCCGAATTTAGCAAGGAGAGTCTTGGTGTAGGCTTCCTGGTTAATAAAGATGCCTTCGGGTCCCTGTCTAATATTTAAACCAAGGAAAAAGTTAATCGGACCCATTGAGCTCATTTCAAATTTAGTCTCCTTCAACTTTCTGAATTCAGCTGTTAAGCTAGGATTCGTTGAGCCAAAGATGATATCATCGACATAGATTTGAACAATCATAAGGTGGTTACCTTCCTTCTTACGAAAGAAGGTTGGGTCAACTGAACCTTGTTTGAATTTGGACATCTTTAAAAACTTGGTTAGCGTTTCATACCAGGCCCTAGGTGCTTGTTTCAGCCCATAAACCGCTTTGTCCAGAATATAGCAGTGATTGGGGTACTTATCATTGATGAATCCCGGAGGTTGTTCCACGTACACCGTTTCTTCAAGTTCTCCATTTAGAAATGCACACTTTACGTCCATTTGGTAGACATCAAAGTTCTTGTGTGCAGCATAGGCAAGAAATATTCTAACAGATTCCAGCTTAGCTACAGGGGCAAAAGTTTCCTCATAATCGATTCCTTCCTCCTGGCAGTATCCTTTCACCACTAGACAAGCTTTGTTTCTTATCACATTGCCTTCCTTGTCCATTTTATTTCTGAAGACCCATTTGAGACCAACAACCAAGGCATCTTTAGGAGTTGGAATGAGGCACCAAACCTTATTTCTTTCGAACTCATTAAGTTCGTATTGCATAGCTTGAACCCAATCAAAGTGATCAAGAGCAGTATTTACTGTCTTCGGTTCAACTTTTGAGACGAAAGAGTTAAACATCCAGAACTCTACTTTTGAGAACAGAGATGCTTGCTTTGCCTTCAGTTGAGATTGGGTCAGGACCTTTTCGGAGACATTACCCACTACCTGTGAAACGGGATGATCTCTGGTCCACTTAACAAGAGGAGGGTAATTTTTATCATAGGATGGATCCAATTCATCATTCACCATTTCTTCTAATTCAGATTGACTATCATCGTCATAAAACATATCGACATTCTCCCCCTCGACTGATGAGCTTTCAGGTGTAACGTGACTTTCCGGTGCTACAAGACTTTCGGGTGCAATTGAGCTTTCGGGAGCTACAGTACCTTCGGGTGCAATTGAGCTTTCGGATGCAGCTGGAGAAGAGTTCTCCCCCTCAACTTGAGAACACGGCTGTTTTGAAGAAGATGGATTCTCCCCCTCAACTGAAGCACCGTGCTGAGGAGGTTCATTTGAAACTGATACTCCTTCATCCATTCGTTTGGCAGCGTCTTCGACGATTTGCTTCAGATGGTCAACTTTGTTGTCTGCTGCATTGGCTTCTGAGAGAGTAGCCTTCTCTGGTTCATCGAATAACTCCACAAACTGCTCAAATAAATTTGCAATCGAGGTCGTGACATGGCCTGTCTGTGAGAAAATTTCTCTAATTGTTTCTTCAGTGGCCTTCAGCTTCTTGACGTAGCTGTCATCGAAAGTCACATAATACGTTTCTTCAATCTTCCTCGTACGCTTGTTTAAAACCCTGTATGCTTTTGAAGTAAGAGAGTATCCCAGAAAAATCCCTTCATCGGCTTTAACGTCGAACTTGTTATGATGTTCTTTAGAATTGAAGATAAAGCATTGTGAACCGAAGTCATGGAAGAATTTAACGTTTGGCTTCCTGTTGTTGATGATCTCATAAGGAGTAAGAGTGAAACGCTTATTGAGATAAGACCTGTTCTGCGTAAAACATGCTGCAGCAATAGCATCAGCCCAAAAATATAAAGGTAGAGAAGCGAAACTTAACATGGTTCGAGCCGCCTCACACAAAGATCGGTTTCGTCTTTCGACAATTCCGTTTTGTTGAGGGTGTAAGGGGCTGAGAAGTTGTGACTGGTTCCTTTTTCGGCCAAAAAGTCTTCAAATTCTTTATTTTTGAACTCCAGCCCATTGTCGCTTCTGATGTTGCGAACGACTTTCCTCAGTTTCACTTCAATCTGCTTGATAAACATCTTTAGCTTGAGAGTTGCCTCAGATTTGTGCTTCAGAAAGAACACCCATGTAAAACGTGAAAAGTCATCGACAATAACAAGAATATAATTGCTACCGCCAATGCTTTTGATAGATGATGGACCACACAAATCAATGTGAATTAACTCAAGTAGTTAAACGACTTTAGTGTTTATAATGGATGGGTGACTTTGACGACTCTGCTTCCCCATTTCACACGCAGCACACAAATGTTCTCGATCAAACTTGAGCAATGGAAGACCCCTAACATGACCTCCTATGACAAGTTTGTTGATATCCTTGAAATTGAGATGGGAGAGCCTTCGGTGCCACAGCCAGCTTTCCTCAGAATGTGCTTTGGACAACAGACAGATAGTTGGATTTCCTTTGATAGGTTTGAGATTGAGAGGAAACATTTCGCCTTTGCGCTCTAATTTGAGAATCACTCTTTTTGTTTTCTTCTCAATTATTTCCGAACCCTCATCGTCAAATGAAACTTTAAGACCGGTACCTCCAACAAGTTGAGATACACTGATCAGGTTATGCTGTAGTCCTTCAACGTATGCAACCTTTCTAATCGTGAAGTCTCCATTTGTTATCATCCCATAACCTTTTATCGTGCCATATGAGTTGTTCCCGAACTTGACATTCCCGCCGTTTGGAAGAGATCGAAATTCCCTCAGCTCTTCCTTCCTTCTTGTCATGTGACGTGAGCAACCACTGTCAATATACCATTCTTTGTCGAACTGCTCGTCACTGATAACCTGCAAAAATCAAGCAGATTTAGGAACCCAAAGTTTCTTGGGTCCACGTGAGCCTTTCATAGGAACAGGAATAGTAAGAGAAATGTTAACAAGATATGTTCTTTTTATTAAAGTTGTTTCATCTTTCTTCTTAATAGTGAAAACTTTAATTTTGTTAGGATTTGTTACAGTCGGTTTGGATTCAGGTTCAGGCGTTTGGGCCTTGGAATGCTTTTGATCATTCTTGACTGAGGAAACCTTCGATTTTCCTTTCAAATCTGTTGAAGATTTTGGATTTTGAGTTTGAACAAAATTGGATTTAGAATGGGGTTGAGAAGAGTTAGAATGAGAGAATTTAGACTGAGATGTTTTCTTGACTTGAGGTTCTAAGTGACCCTTTAGGTTTTGGTCATTAGTGGGACCGAACCTTGAACCTTGATAGCTTTTGCTCTCGGAACCGAACCTATGCTTTCGGTAGCTGGTGTTCTCTGAACTGAACCTTTCCCTTCGGTTGTTATTACTTTCTTGTGGCCTGACAGTACTTTTCTCTGACTTTGAATTTTTGTCATGATAAGAGAAATGGGCGTTTTGAGATTGCCAAAACTGTTTTCGCTCTGAGAGATTCTTTTTGTATCTCAGATTCCTTTGCTGCTTTTGATCCTTCACTTGCTTTGGTTGTCGGTGGATGTTGGCTTTTTGCTTTTGCTTCCTGTCTGCCGGTTCACTTTTAACAGATGATGTTTCGCTTGTAAGAGTGACTTCTTCTACAGGAACTTCTTTTGTACCACTAGTACTTGGCACATCAAAGTTGTCAGGCTTGTTTAGTGGCTATGGCACATATCTGCCTTTGGTTTCCCAGGACGTTCGCTCTGACAGACCAACGGTTTCGTCAGCATTATCTATAGGAGCATACCAGAAAAACTCATCACAGCCATCTGCATTATCTTCGTTTACTATGGCGGTGAGTTCGGCTGTCTGATGTTCGGTTACTCCCGTGACCTTATACACCTGATTTGGTGTTGTTCTCATCTTTTGGTACACAACGGTCTTTTCTTCAAGAATCGGGGACTTATTTTGGGACAAACGAGCAAACTCCACTGAATTTTCAGAAATAAGATTTTTGTGGTTTTCGAGTTCGCTCTTGACAAAATCAGAACAGTCGACTTCATCCTGTACAGAAATTACGCTCATATCATCGTCCTTATTAAGCTCAGACGCGTTTTCAACATCAATTTTATTTTCTGAGCTCAAGTTGGCATTCAATGAGTTAAATTTTTGTATGGTTTCGGTCCTTAGTTTCAATTTATCGTTTTCATCCAAAAGGTTTTTCAACATGTCCTTATGGTCCTTGGACTTTATAAAAGATTCGATTTTGTCCAGACCATACATATAAGTCGGATTCACATCATCAGACGAAACTACACTTTCGCAATTATATGCTTCAGCATCGATTTCATCCTCCTTAAACTCAAGGAAGGGCAAAATCATGCGATGAATTTTCTGCCCTATTTCATAGTTCAGATGAAGTTGAGTGATGTTAGCATAAAGACGTTTGGCAATTAAACAAAAAACATTTCTCTGTTTCAGAACTTTTAAATTGTCTCTTTGTAAATAAATGTTTTCGTCCTTAGATTTAATCAGCCCCGACTCCTTCAGCTCTATCCACATCCTCCGTTCCTCACTCTTGGATGACACCCTGCTTATTTGGTCAGTTAGGTTAGAATTGGTGACCCGTGTTTGAGTTAAACTGCTATCTACATTTGAGATTCTTGAATTTAAGCTTTTTAATTCTTTTTCATATGAATTTTGTGGGACTTTGAATGAAACAAAAACTAATTGTGCCTTCTTGATCAATTCATCAAGCTCATTGATCTGTACACTGAGAGGTGTTGCTGTGAAGCATAAGTCCTCTCGCTCCTTGGTGTCCTCTTTCCCACCGTCTGTATTGTATCCCCTCATTTGAGATACATCTGTCACCATCAAACACTTCCCACTGCTTTCATCACCTCTTCCAACATCCTCCTTTCCATGAGATGACTTCCTGACTTCATCATCCTCTGAGTCGGTTGACCAGACCTGCACGCCATCGAACTCATCATCCGCTGCCGAACCCTGCACAATTAAAGTATTCATCCAAGGGTTAGTAGCAACTTTCTTTCTCTTGATCTCTTCTAGCTTTTTCATCAACATAGCCTCTTCATCTTTTTCCTCATCCTTCTCTGCCATTTTCTTTAGGACATAGTCTTTGGCATAGTGGTTCTTTCCTCCACAGTAGTAGCAGTTCACACCAGAATATCCTTCAGCTTTCACCTCTTTCTTTGGTTCTTCTGTCTTCGGTTCCTCTTTAAGCTTTTCAGAACTGTAGCTTCCCTGCCAATTTCGGTTCTTATTGGCAGGGAACCTTTTCTTAATGAACCTCTTTGGATTCGACACCATCATTTCATAGTCTTCAGAAGTAAGATCATAGTCTTCTAAGTTGAGATCTTCATCTTCTACCACACTTTTGCTTTTAGACAGGAGTGCCAAGGACCCCAAACTTGAGACCACATTTTTCTCTTGCAAGACATTCTTTTCTTGGGATTTCAGAATCCCCACCAGCTTTGCCAATGAATAAGATTTAAATTGCTCATGAGCTTTAACAGTGGACACAACCTCTCTCCACTCGGATCTAAGGTCATTAAAGTTACTTTTTGTTCGATCAGCTTCCTTTCTATATCGTGTTTGATCATCTTGCTAAGAAGATGATTGAAGCGATCAAACGTCTGAGTAACAGTTTCATCAGAATTTTGTTTAAATTCACCAAACTCAGACAAAAGCAAGGTCTGAATAGAATGCTCCAAATCTTCATCTATGTAATATAGCTCTTGCAGCCTATCCCAGATTTCTTTAGCGGTGCTGCATGAACTCATCAGCCTGAATGTATCTGATTGAAGAGCGAATCGAATCAGTCTCAATGCTTTAATGTTGCACTGAAACTTTTCCTTTTCGTCTTGAGCAACATTGTTTACGTCCTTTAACAGATCATTATACTCTTTTTGAGTTTTAATGATTTTTGATGTTCCTGACTTAGCAAATGGTCCAGATACGATTTCTTCCCAAATAAGGTATCCATTGTCTTCAGATCCGATGACATAATCTTCAAAATGATGCGCCCAGACTTCATAATCCTGGTTGTAAAGAATAGGAATCTTCAAAATGATCCAATGCTGTTTGAGATGTTGATGGGATTAGATTATGACTCGTCCATGCTTGATCGTTTAACCTGTTTGAAAGATCAGACTTGTAATATGTAATATTAGGGCAAAAAAAAATAAATGCTGAGTTACGTCAATTATGGAATGATGGCTCAATAAATATTAGTTAATGCGGAATAACCCTAATCGCAAACTCTTTCACAGAAAAGATGTGTATGAATTACACAGCCTCCTGCTCTGATACCAATTGTTGAGTTATAAAATAACTCTTTGATCGATTAGATCTTTGTAACAGGTAAGCAATAAACGTAAAGATAGTAAAAACGAAACACAAGTATGAATTAGAATGTGTCGAATGATTAGATTACTCGATCCTCAGCAGAGCTCGACTAAGAACTTCCACTGTAGAGGATTCTAGGGTTACAAAATAAGAACAATAAATATGTTGAACAATACTTCTCTAATCGTTTCGAATCCTCTCGTTCTAGGATGCATACAGGCATCTATTTATACTAAACCCTACAAAACTCACGGATGGACAGGCCCATACCGGAGATAGACATGGACTAGCTAACGAGCCCAATAGACGCAACACTACATTAGACCTAACAGTTGAAAAATGCTGAAAAAATCGATTTTATGCTGTTCTGGACAGTGGACTCGCCGATTCCACTGATGGACTCACCGAGTCCATGCACAAATTCATCCAACTCGTCAAGTTGGTTCATGCACTCGACAAGTTGGACCCCCAAACAACATATCTTTGAGTTTTAAGGTTGGAATTGGTCTAGAATCATTACCTTAAACTGTTTTGGACTTATAAAACTTGTTTTTGATGTGGTAATGATCATTCTAATCCAATTCAAAAGATAATTGTCAAAAGTTTCATGTTTTGTGTTAGTTTAATGATTAGGCTAATTACATGAAAATTGCTTGATTTGAATTGTCTCGTTCATATAAGTTTAATAAAGATTATGAATATCTCTAGACATGTTTGTGATAGTTGCTTTCAATCCAAATTAATCTAAAAGTTATTTATAATTTATGTTTTTGTAACTTGTCCTCAAGTTATATGAAAAGTCTCATTAAAAAGTTATTAAAACCATAGGTTAAGAAACATGAAGAGTCTTTTTGTCATAAATAGTTTTATGAACTCCATAACTTGTCCTCAAGTTATGGATGTTCAAGAGTCTCTTCATTAAAGTTTTTTTAAAACGTTAATTAAAATCATAAGCTATGAAAATCTTAGAGTTTTGAAAAGTTTCAAAACTTTCTATCAAGTTTTAGAATTTGCAAAGTTAACTCCCCATGTATACTTTAACTCCAAATTAAGCCTTAGAATTTTAAAAGTTTAAAATTCAACCTTATACTATTATAATATTAAAAGTTAATGATTATATATATATATATATATATATATATATATATATATATATATATATATATATATATATATATATATATATATATATATATGTATGCATAAGAGTAAAGTCAGTCTTACCATTAGTAGGTCTCATTCACGAAGCCATTCTCTAAGGGGGTATAAGGTTACTGCCTATAACATGGCAGTTTAATGGGTGTCCAATCTCACCCACCGCTTCTATGACTGGTGGAGGGTCGTTAGCCGAAGGAGTAGGAAAGGACTATAATTCTCCCTTCATTAAAAGTATAATGATAAATACTAATTAACTAAACACTTATAAATTCCCAATCTTAGTTACTTAAGAAAATGTGAAATGGTGCTAACCCATGAAATTACACTTTGCACCTTTGTTAAGTCATTAGTGGAGCGTGTGTGGTTAACCGGCACACTAACATAGGATTGAAAATGTGTGGCAAAGGGTGACTTAAGTTTTATCATAGATCGGTGGAGCGTGTGTGGTTAACCAGCACATCGATTGGGTGATAACATTAAGGGTACCAAGTCAATTTTCATGGTTATTCACACCTTGTTTGTGATCCTCGGCATCCCAATCACAAACTTGAGAGGGCACAATCAATATTTAAACATGCTATTGAAAGTTCAATGAATCTCAAAGGATCTAGGAGTCTCAAATCCAATTAAAACTTAATAATTTATTTTGTTTTTCATGGTGGAAATTGGTAAATCATCATTCACCTACCTTCAAATATTTTGTAACTTGGATTACGACATCCCTCTTGCAAGTTACAAAATAGTTTGTTGGGTCCTAGCCTTACTATTTCATATTGGGTGTTATGTTAAGAACTTAAATCAACTGAAACTTGAATTTATCCCTCATAGATGTCTAAGTTCAGACAACTATGGTCTTCCTCATCATTTTGGATAGAGCTTTCCTAATGAACATGATATCCTAAATGGCAATCAAGGTGAAAGATTAATCCCTTTGTTGTGCATTAATGGGACTGGAAATCATACTTCACTTCCTCCACCTCCACCAATAATTCTCCCTGACCCACAAGTTCAACGTCACTTAATCCCTATTTGGCAAGAAAAGTCTATATGTGCTTACATCTTGGAGATTAAGTCACATATTTAAGTCACATATTGGCAAGCCGGGAGAGTTGGGTGTCAAAGTCTTAAGGAAGTTGACAGTTGAATGGGTTCTTCAATCACTTTCTAAGTCACATAATGAGTTCTTTAAGGACTACTATGTAACAGACTATGGCATGACCCTTAATGATCTTACATATTTGGTTGATGCTACTGAATCAGCAATGATTTGGAGCAATGGTAATGCAAATTTTAGTGGAAGATCAACTTCCCATGCTTCCATGGACATTGGTAATGGTAACATTGAAAGTGCATAAAAGCTTTCTCTTCCCAATGGAAAGGGATTGGCCATCGTCAAGTCATTTGACCTAATGGTAAAGAGAAAGGTTAACTCTAAGATAATCTCATGCACCATTTCCAAAGAGTCCATATGTTTCTATTGCTAAGAGAAGGGACATTGGTTGCGAAGCTTCCTAATTTACTTGAAAGATTATAAGGATGGTAAAGTCAAAAATTTTGGCTCTACTTCAGGTAAAGTCCATTATCTAACTCTATGAAGTCTCTTTTGGAGATTCTTAATACATGATGTAATGTAATTACATTTTGATGTTTTGTAAGAATCAAAGGGAGCTTAAAGAAAGAGTAAGCTGATTCTGATCGCAATAGATGGATTTCGATCGCATCGTTCGATGATCAGAATTTTGAGTTGTTGCTTAAAGAGTTATGATAGATTGCTTAGGAATAGATAACAACTTGTTTTTCATATGTATTTGCATTGTAAGGATAAGTTTTTCCGCAATTTTTAAAATAAAAGAAAAAGGTTTTGATTTTGATTATTTTAAGTATCCTTACAATGGCATTTGTGAAAAATGTCGTTTATATGATTTCGTTGATAGCAACATTGGAAAATGGATTCGATTTTTTTATTTGTTGTAGTGTCATAATTACCAAATAAGGAAAGATTCTCATCACCCAAGTTTCAATTGGATAGAAACTTGGAATCAAGCAACTTGTATTGTATGATGAATGAGAATTTTCATCTTTTGTAAATTAAGACTAATTCCTTATTCATATCTACATGTGAGTCAAGTGAAGGACTAAAAGATCTGGTACATTAGGTTGTGCACTGGTCAGGTCCACCATAAAGGCTAATTAGGTTATTCATTATGATTTACTAAAGTTTAGTAAATATGGTTATGCTTACAAGTTTAAGTGTAATTCTGAAACATTGGAAAGGTTTCAATGATTGGCAGAATGAATAAGAAGAATCAAATTAGGCAGAAGGATAAAAGTTTCACCAATCTGAGGAGATGGGAGAGTACTTGAGTATCTTGCTTTATGATTATTTTAGTGATTATAAAAACCGTATCACAATTGATCCTCTAAAGACACCTTAGTGCATTTGTTTGGCTAAGGAGAGGAATCATGAACTGTGGAAATGGTCATATCAAAAGATAAATCATATATCGTTCCAAAACAAGTCTTAGAGTCATACTCTAAGATTGTAACTTGAGTGACATAATTTTAAGAAAGGTTTATAACACTTATCAAATGTAGAGTAACATGTTTCTTACTCTTGTACATTTGAGATTGATAAGTTGTGATGTTTTGGATAAGACAAAAACCAACTAAGACCAATTGGAAGAAGTGTTTATCTTGATAAGAATCCGCAGTAACTCTTAAATAATTTTTTTTGTCAAGGAATGGTTCTTGACAAGTGAATCTTATATGTCAAGAGGTCAGTGGGAGTCTTAAAAGATATTGAGATGGTTTCAAGAACTAATCAAGAGTATTGTTAATCACTAGCCCACGACTTGAGGTTTGTAACGTATCGTGTTGACATATTATTATTTCTGTGTCTATTACAGTTAAAAGTTGACTATGCTTGTGAGTTCTATGAGTTCTCAATTGTTTGCATAACAACCTGGAAGCAATGGTAGGCCCTGTGCTGCCAGGTGGCATGAAATTAAGATTAAACAAGTTCAATCCATATGAGTTTGGTTTTGTCACTAATCTTGTCTTATGATTATGGTTATGACAAATTCGCATGGATAGGCGCACTTACGCCATAGAAAATCTAAGTTTCATAAGGTTTATCTCCGATTCATGAAAATGATGGTGAGGAAACTCTTTCACTAAGTAGATTTTCAGTAGATAGCAGTTTTGATATTTGCATTCTCAAAGTTGTTACTTGAGCACGTGTGGTTAACCGGCACACTAACATAGACATGTGAGAAATGGAAAAGGTATAAATAATTGACACTATGAGTACGACATCCCTTTTCATAGTTCTAAAATTGTTTAGATGCACATGTTAGCTATCTAACAAAAGGTGTATGATTTTGATAAAGTCTTATCAAAGCATCTCGTATCAGAAAACTGAACTTTGGTAAGAAAGTCAATAAAGTTCTGATTTCTAGAAGTCCAGCTGATTTTTGGGTACATGTGAAAGGCAGTGAGAGCATAAAGTCTTATGCTAGTTAAATTGTCATGTTAGTGGGGGAATGATTATTACGTTACGTCTTGCAAGTTAGGAATGTTAATTATAGAAAACAAAAGTTTCAATTCGCTTTGAAAAGTTGTTTTGCTATAATTAAGGGAGAGGATTTTATACTTCATTCCAATTATACAAGCTTAGATTGAGATTTTAATCAACTTTAGTCAAAGATATATATGTATGTTATCTTGGAATGGTTCAACATAAGGAAATTTTATATATTTTGCATTCTCAAAATTCGATTATGATTACGACATCCCTTTTCATAGTTTGAATTGTGAGAACATGACAAATAAAAATTTTATAGCATGAATTTTGTCCCATATGCTTCGGGTATAGGATTGATTACATCCATTATAAATTTTCCAAATGCTTAGGGCATTAAAAGGGAAAAAGGAATAGAACCGGATATGACTAAAATGATTAAACAATTGTCAAGGATAATCTAAGGTTTACCAAAGATTGGTTACTCATGGACAATTGGAAGTACAATGTAAACTTTGGAAAGGACCATATTGACATATTCTAAAAAGAGGAAACTCTTGTTTAGAAGTGATAGTCACAATGGTAATATGGAATTGTTTCTATAGGTGGAAGTTATTCTCTGAATCTGTATAAGATTAGAAAACTTAATGCAAAGAAGGATGTTCAAAGGAATGTACTTTGAATATGAGACTTCGTTTCCATGGAGTTGATCTCCATTGCAATAATTTGTAATGTCTGTCGCCAAGTTTTTGTGACTTTTGTGCGTAGTCATTACAAGACAATCATTGCATATAAGTTTGGAATCTAACAGATTACAATAAATGGCAAGAGTTTGGTATTCTTACATTTACAAAAGGGATTGGGATTGTGAAATGAGCATCATTGGAGTCGTGTTCAATTGATCTATTTCACAAAAGAACGGACCATAGGTAAACATAGTGTGCATGCTTGGTGCATGGCATGGCTATTGTTTTAATTCAAGTATTAAGTTGATAAATCGAAACAATGAATAATGAGTAATCAATATGGTGCTTAGATAAAAAGGTTTTTATTTACACTCAAGAGTTTGGGGCTATATAGGATTAAGTATTATTCTTGTGTTTCACTTTGCATGTTTTGACTTCCAGAATAACTTGGTCGTTCTTCCTGAATGACTAAGTTATTCAAACCATCCACAGTCGGTCATATGTTGGAAGTAGATATGAATCAAGGCTATCATGAATCTGGCTTGTAAGATTTGTCTAAGGTGAATTAGACATAGCAATGGTTGCTACAACATTCATGAGTGCTGATAAATTCTAAGTATTGGATTAAACCCACGCTCATTTGAATCAATTCATGGATTTTATCACAAGTGAATCATGGACAATAATATCTTATATTCTTCAAACCTAGATATATGAGTTGTTGACTATGAGTTAATTATACATTGATTGTATGAAAACGCATCCGTAACTTGATGTTATAAAACATGCCTTTGTGTATGATTCAACAAGTAGTTAGTACAAGCGTATGAGTCGAAGTTTATCCATTCCTTTTACCTCATAATGATAAAAGCGATATATGTGGGCCCCTCAATGATTTAGTGATGACACCCCTAAGTGCTTGGCCAAGCCTGGACAGATTCGATTTTTCCAATTAGTCAGTTGTCATAAATCGAAAATCGGGAAACAACAAATGGACTGAGAGAATGATTATAATCCATGTTTCAGTCCATATGATATCTAGAATGGAGGAATATATGATCACTTATCTAATGGATGTGTCATTTGATTTGTTCATATTTTGACAGCGGCTTTAAGAGCTACGATTGCTAGTCAGGTTATGAAGTCGTAGTTGCAATAATAGTTTTAGACGTATCCAAGTGGGAGACGGTTGGATTAGATGTCTAATCCCATAACTATTATTGGTATGTACTTGACCCGAGAGTAGCATGGTCCATTTGAGTTGCATATCATCAGGGCAATTTGTTAGGTTGGACTTTTGAGAGAAGATGTTGGATATGATTTATTAATATAGTATAAGTTATAATATATTAATATGAAATCATGTATTTTAATTAGTATTGATCAAGAATTAATTTGGAATTAATTTACTGATCAAAAGAGACTAATTAAATCTATGGGGACTAATTATTTTAATTAGTTATATTTATATGTGTTGGGCTTATGCTCCATGTTGGACCAAGTTATTGTATGGATACATAAAGAGTTGGGCCACATGAACCATGGATCATTAAACACATTGGTATGGATTTGGGTTATGGGTTATACCCAGGACTCTAGGATTCCTCACACATATAAATAGATGCTTCTAGCCCAAAAATCAGGACTTACTCTAGTCTTAGAGTTCATGGAGTTTTTGGTACATGGATATTCTCTCTCAAGTTCATTCTTTGTCCATAATACGTTGTGATTCCACTTGAGGCTTCCACACTATTGGGGCTAAGATCTTAAGGCTAGATACATCAAGACTTCAAGCTCCACAATAAGGTATGTTATCCTAACTAGATTCTTGTGTTGTATATGACAATTGTATCCTAGTTATAGTTAATACCTTGGAAAGTTCATATTTCCATGTATAATAGTGAAAACATAGATCCAAGGTATTTAGGGTTGCATGAACACCTTAAGAGTGTTAGAATTCTCAAAACAATCATCCTTCTCTCATAAGTTTAGTGTTTGTTTGTGTGGGGTAACAGACAGTTTGTATCAAAGCTATATGGTTTGGTTGAACTTTAGACTTCTTCTGGCTCCATTGTTGATTGTAGGATTTGCACCTAACCTTGCCTATCCCGGTTTTAATTAGATCCATTATTCTCATTATAGTTTCTTTATTGTAGGGTCTTGCTGATCTGGTAATATGTTGCAAGAAGAATTAGACGAGGCTTGCCAAGTTATCGCTCGAGTTGAGGATATTTCAGTTGTTGTTAACGAGAAAGAGTCAAAATTTTATGATTGATTGGTAAGTCTGCATGATCATTACTTCTACGCCGAAGTGAATTTGTAGGGAGCTGAAAGGTATGAAGTCGGTTGGTTAGGAGATGTTCTTTGAGGTTGGGAAACATCACACTAAGTTGAGAGATTAATTTTGTGCTGCTTCTAAGAGGATTTCTTTTTTGGAAATTAACATTCACTTTTAGAGGTTAACTATAAGGCTTGCGTTCAATGGAATAATTTCCTACATGCTCAAGTTGTTGGGATGTCTTCTTGAGTTATTTCTGTCTGAATTGGTTATGTTTAATATGTCTTAGCAAGCAAGTCAATAGGGATGACTTGTAAGTGTAACCAATTTGTTTTTGACTTGGTTATTTTATTGATAAAGTTTTTATCTTAATACTCAATGGTTGTAATTACCTTTTTGTTCCTTACATTCCTTTCTCTTTCACCCTCGATTAATTTTTCCTAGTCCTTTTGTGACTTGGTATTGTATATTGGGGTTATCTTGTAAATTAGTTTGTTTTCCGACCAGAGTATCATTTTCCTCTTGCTACTCATAACCATATGCTAGTATTATTTGACGATGGTAATGTTGCTACCTTGTCGGGGTATCTTGTGCCTCTCATAATTCATGTTTTATTGAATCATATGTAACTATGATTTCATCAAGGTACCTTGCCACGGTTTTATGTGTGCCTCATAAGTCAAGTTTGATGTGAATCATATGTAGCTATGATTACATCAAGGTAATATTGCGACCTTGCTGGGGGTGTCGTGTGCCTTTAATAAGTCTTGTTGCTTTGAAGCATATGTAGTTATGATTTCATTAAGATAATAATATGACCTTGCTGAGGTGCCGTGTTCCGCTTATAATCTATGTTGCTTTGAAGAATATGTAGCTATAATTTCATTAAGGTAATATTGCGACCTTGTGGTGGTGTCCTGTGCCCATCATAAGTCACATGGAGAACTTCCTTTTGCTTTTATTTTAAACCATCTTGCCGTCAGTATATTTCATTCCTCATTGTTATATATAGAATTTTTGTAGGTTTTTTACATGCCATAAGCTTAGCACCATACTGTTGGGTTTTGAGCATTCTAACACTTCCTAAGTGTACATGCAACCCTAAATACCTTGGATCTATGTTTTCTCTATTATACATGCAAATAAGAACTTCCAAGGTATTATCCTAATCTAGCATACAAAACAATGAATGTAACAAGATAGAATACATACCTCTTGATGTAGAAAGTCTTCATGAAGCTTGAGTGCTTAGTGCCCCAAGTGTGACACCTCAAATGGAATCACAATCATCAAAACACTTAGAATGATTTGAGAGAATTCTACACTCTTCAAAATCGGCTAGCCCTTTCTTTACACACACTAGTGGCTGATTTTTCCTCAATAATAAGATGCTTATATAGTTACACAATTAGGGTAAACTCTTAATTGTCATGGCTTTCCATTTCCTTGGATCCATGGGTACAAATACACCATGGAGCATCCATGGACCATCCTATGGGTTTTAGCCCAACTTGATTATCCATGGAGCATTAGCCCACTATACAAGTATGGATGATTTACACAATCAACCCATATATTTAATTAGTCTTCTTTTGATCACTTAATTAATCCTAGATTAATTCTTGATCAATACTAATTAAATAATCTTATTATTCTTATTATTAATATACTAGAACTTATAATATATTAATAACCATAAGTGTCTTATTTCTCTCATTCAAGTGCATGATGGTATGCAACCCAAATGGACCATGCCGGGTCGGGTCAAGTCTTACCAAATATAGTTATGGACTTAGACATTAATCCAACAGTCTCCCACTTGGATAAGTCTAAAACTATTATTGCGTATGACTTCAGGAACCAACCGACAATCGTAGCTCTCAAAAGCTTCTGTCGAACTCTGACCTTGTAGATGAACTCTGACCTTTGTCAGTGACTTGTCCATTAGATAAGGGATCATATATTCCTCCATTCTAGATATCATATGGACTGAGACATGGATTATAATCATTCTCTCTGTCCATTTGTTGTTTCCCGATTTCCGATTTATGACGACTGACTAATTGAACAAATCAAATCAGTCCTGGCCCGGCCGAGCACTTCCATTTGTCATCATCAAATCATCGAGGGGCCCACAGATATCGCTTTTATCCCGAAGGTAAAAGGAACGGATAAACTTCGACTCATATGGCTTGTTCTACTACTTGTTGAATCATACACAAAGGCACGTTTTATAGCACAGAGTTACCAAATGCGGTTTCGTGCAATCAATGTACTATCAACTCATAGTAACAACTCATATCTCTAGGTTTGAAGAATATAAGATATTATCGTCTCATGATCACTCGTGATAAAATCCATGAAGTGATTCCAATGAGCGCGGGTTGAATCCAATACTCAGAACTTATGAGCACTCATGATTGTTGTAGCCTTGTCCAACACCTTAGACCTCTACAACCCATCATGACAGTCTTAATTCATATCTACTTCCAAAATATGACCGACTGTGGATGGTTTGAATAACTTAGTCATTCCGGAAGAATAACCTAGTTTATTCGGGAAGTCAAAACATGCAAAGTGAAACACAATAATAATTCAATCTAATATGGTATCAACCCTTTGAACATAAATAAAACACCTTTTATTTATCACCATATGATTACACATTATTCATTGTATACTGTTTCAGCTATCAACTTTATTCTTGAATTTAAAACAATAGTTGTCCCATGCTCCAAGCATGTACACTATGTTTTCTTAAACACTAGTCATGCCACACACCAAGTATGCATACTATGTTTGTCTATGATCTTTACTTTGTGAACTAGATCAATTGAACATAACTTCAATGATTCTCTTTTCACACTCCCAAATCCTTACTGCAAATGCAAGAATTCCAAATTCATGCCATTTACTGAAATCTGTTAGATTCTAAACTTATATGCATTGATCCTCTTGTAACGATTATGCACAAAGTCAGAAAGACTTGCCAAAAATCATTACAGAGTATTCCAAAGGAGATCAACTCCTTGGAAACATCCTTCTTGCATTAAGTTTCCTAATCTTAAACAGATTGAAAATTCTAACTTTGAAACATTTCCAGATTCCATTTTGACTATCACTTCTGAACAAGAGTTGCCTCCTTACAGATTATGTCAATATGGTCCTTCTAGAATTATCACTATACTTCCAACTGTCCTTGAGCAACCAATCTTTGGTAAACCTTAGATTGTTCTCGACAATTGTTTAATCCTTTTAGTCATATCCAGTTCTAAACCTTTTTCCCTTCTTAATGCCCTAGGCATTTGGAAAATTTTTAGAAAGGATGAATATAGCACATGTAATCGATCCTATATCCGAAGCATATGGGACACGATTCATGATGTCTCACATAAAGACTAAACCAGTCTTTTGCTATAACATTTCCATTTCTATTTGCCAAGTTCTCATATTTCAGATTATGAAAAGGGATGCCGGAATCATAATCGAATTTTAGAACGCAAATAATGGACCCGTATACAAAATTTCCTTATGTTGAGCCATTCCAACATGAAATTCATATATATCCTTGACTAAATGATTAAAACCTCACGATCTAAGCTTATAGATTTGAGATGAAGTATAATTTCCTCTCCCTTAATTATAGCAAAACAACTCTTTCCCAATTGAAACTTTTGTTTTCTATAATTAACATTGCTAACTTGCAATACTTATCATAATTATCATGCTCCCACTAACATGATGATTATTAGCATAACACTTATGCTCCCACTAGCTTTGACATGTACTCAGAAATCAGCTGGACTTCTAGAAATCAATACTTCATTGACTTTCTTACCAAAGTTCAGATTTCTGATGCTAGATTGTTTTGATAAAGTTGTATCAAAATCATACACCTTCCCTTAGATAGCACACTTGTGAGTCTAAACAATTATGAAGAGGTATGCCGTAATCATAATGGTTAGACCTTTTTGCCACTTCTCACAAGTCCAGGTTAGTGTGCCGGTTAACCACACGCGCTCCACTAACGACTTTGAGAATGCAAATATCACAATTGCTATCTAGATAAAATCTACTTAGTGAAAGTGTTTCCTCACCATCATTTTCATGAATCGGAGAGAAACCTTATGACACTTAGATTTATATGGTGTATGTGTTCTTATCCATGTGAATTGTCAAAACCATAATCACAAGACAAAGATAATGACAAATCCAAACTCATATGGACCGAACTCAATCTTAACTTCTTGCCACCTGGCAGCTCAAGGGCCTGCCATTGCTTCCAAGTTGTTGTGCAACAAATTGAGAACTCTAAGAACTCATATGCAAAACCAACTTTAACTGGAATGGGCACAGAATATGTCAACACAATAGATTATAAACCTCAAATTGTGTGCTAGAGAAGAACTTTAGGTTTTATTCTTGATTAGTTCTTGAGACTTTCAAGACCTTTAAGACTCCCACTGTCCTCTTGACATATAAGACTCCCTTGTCAAACATCCAAGAGATAGTGCGGATTCTAATCAAGAAAAACACTTTACCCAATTGGCCTAAGTTGGTCTTTGTTTTATCCAAAACATCACAACTTACCAATTTCAAATGTAAAAGAGTAGAAAACTTTTACTCTTACATTTGACAAGTGTTTTAAACCTTCTTTAAGACATGTCACTCAAATGACAATCTTGGAGTATGACTCTAAGACTTGTATTGGAACGAAGTATGACTCATCTTCTTGATTTAACCATTTCAACAATTCAAGTTCCTCTTCTTAGTCATAAGAATGCACTAAGATTTCCTTAGAGAACTAATTGTGATATGGTTTCTTAATCATTAAGATGATCACAAAACTGATACTAAAGTACTCTCCCATCTTTTCAGATTTGAGAAACTTTTATCCTACTTCCTTATTTGATTCTTCTTATCGATCTTTAGTGGTGGACTTAATCAGTGCACAAGAATGTGTACTCGATCCCTAAGTCCTTTACTTGACTCACACATCCATGTGAACAAGTAATTAGTCTTAATTTTCCAAAACTTGAAAGTTCTCATTCATCATGCTATACAACTTGCATGATTCCAAGTTCCGGTCCAATTGAAACTTGGGTGATGAGAATCTTTCCTTATTTGGTAAATCTAGACATTACCACAAATGAAAGAATCAATTTCATATTTCCACTCTTGCTCTTAATGGAATCATATAAGCAACAATTTTTCCTCAAAAGCCATTGTAAGGATATTTTAAAATAAATAAAATCAAAAATTTTCTTTTATTTTAAAACTTTGCGGAAAAACTTATCCTTACAATCCATATGAAAACTTGTTGTTATCTATTCCTTAAGCAATATCTCATAACTCCTAAGAAGTAGCTCAAGAATCCGATCTTCAAACTACGCGATAGAAATCCATCTACGCCATCAGATTCAACATATTCTCTCTTTAAGTTTCTTCACTTTTCTTTCATTCTTAAAACATCACCATGTGACCCAGTCACATCATGTATCAAGAATCTCAGAATAGAAACTTAACAGAGTTAGATAGTGGACTTTACCTGAAGTAGAGTGAAACTTATTGACTTTAACATCCTTAGGTAAATTTTGGCAGCTTCGCAACCAATGCCCCTTTCTTTGGCAATATAAACATATGGACCCTTTGATAAAGACACACAGGACTATCACAGACTTAGCTTTTCTCTTTACCATTTGGTCAACCGAATTGACTATGGCCGATCCCTTTCCATTGGGAAGAGAATGCTTTACTGGATTTCCTGTGTCACTATTGTCAATGTCCATCAAGTATTAAGGAAGTTGATCTTAACAAATAGATAAGATCATTAAGGGTCTTGTCATAGTCTGTTTCATAGGTGTCCCAAAGGAACTCACTATGTGACTTAGAAAGTGATTGAACCACCAACTTTCTCAAGACTTTGACACCCAACTCACCCGGCTTGTCAATATGTGACTACATCTCCAAGATGTGCTCACACCTAGACCTTGCCTTGCCAATAGGGCTTGAGTGACCTTAAACTTTTCAAGAACTTGTGGGTTAGGGAGAATAATTGGAGGAGGAGAAAGAAGTATGATATCCATGGGACATCATCTTCATTAGGAAACCTTGTTTCAAGAGATTTGGGAAGATCATAAGTGTCTAAACCAGACATCTTTTGGGAGATATTCAAGATAGTTGATCTTAAGTCCTTAATATGACACCCAATATGAAATATTAAGGCTAGGACCCAACAAACTATTTTATAACTTAGAAGAGGTATGCCGTAATCCAAGCTATAAAATATTTGAAGGTAGGTGAATGACGATTCACCAATTTCCACCAAGATAAACGAAATGTATTATTAGGTTTTAATTGGTTTTGAAACTCCTAGATCTTTGAGATTCATTGAACTTTTCAAAGGCATGTTTCAATCTCGAGTGTGCCCTTCAGGTTTTGTGACTGGGATGCCGAGGATCACAAAACAAGGTGTGAAGTAACCATGCAAATCACTTGGTACCCTTAATAATTACCCCTCAATCGATGTGCCGGTTAACCACACACGCTCCATCGATACTATGATAAATATTAAGTCACCCTTTACCTACCTTGTTAAGTCCAAGTTAGTGTGCCGGTTAACCACACACGCTCCACTAACGACTTAGACAAAGTGTAAAGTGTAATTTCATGGATTAGCACCTTATTCACATTTTTCCTAAGTAACTAAGATTGGGTATTATTAAGAGTTTAGTTACTTAGTATTTTTCATTAATACTTTTAATGAAGGGAGAATCCTAGTCCTGTCAAACCCGTTCGGCTAACGACCCTCCACCAGTCAAGCAAGCGGTGGGTGAGAGTGGACACCCATTAAGTTGCCATTTTATAGGCAACAACCTTATACCCACCTTATAGACCGGCTTCGTGAATGAGGCGTACTAGCGGTAAGACTGACTTTACTCTTATACATATATATATTATTAACTTATAATATTATAAAGTATAAGGGTTGAATTTTAACTTTTAAAATTCTAAGGGCTAACTTGGAATTAAAGTATTCATAAGAGAAAACTTTACAAATTCCAAAACTTGAGGGCAAGTTTTGAAACTATTCAAAACTAATTAATTCCATAACTTATGTGTTTAAAGTAGTTTTAATCCAAAAACTCTTCAAGTTCCATAACTTGAGGACAAGTTATGGAAGACTTTAAACTAATAAAAAAAATTAACTTTTCTTTATTTTATAACTTATGGAATTAATTAAGGTTACACCTTTTTTTTTATTTTATTTTATTTTATTAAATGAAGAGACTCTTGGTCCTCCATAACTTGAGGACAAGTTATGGAGTCATAAAACCTTTTAATTAGAACTAGACTCTTCATTTTTGTAACCTTTGCCAATTTTTATGAGTTTTATGATTCTTAAATGTGACTTTTCATATAACTTGAGGACAAGTTACAAAAACACATTTTAGAATCAATTCTTAGATTAATTTGGATTAAAACCAACTATCACATAATTTTCATCATTAATCTAAATTCACTCATAAAACAAGATAACACAAAAAACTTTTGGTGATCCATAACTTATTCTTAAGTTATGTAATCCTTTAAAACATTAACACCAAATTTTGTAACTCCAAAAAAACTTTGAATCAATTTTTTTTTTAAAACCTTTTCATATCCATAACTTATGGAGGTTTCAAAAAATAAAACTCTTTAGATCAAACTTTTAAAACTAATAAAATAATCATATTATTTTATCTTTTATTAAATTTGACCTAATTCAACTCATAAAGCAAATTATTCAAATTTTACAAATAATTAGTTTTTCACAAGAACAAGTAATTATCATAAAATTTGACAAACTTCATGTTTTTTTTTCTTTTTTTTTCAAATTTGAAAATAAAATATTTGCATCAATATAACAGAAAACAACCCGTGGCTCTGATACCACTGTTGGGTTTTGAGCATTCTAATACTTCCTAAGTGTACATGCAACCCTAAATACCTTGGATCTATGTTTTCTCTATTATACATGCAAATAAGAACTTCCAAGGTATTATCCTAATCTAGCATACAAAACAATGAATGTAACAAGATAGAATACATACCTCTTGATGTAGAAAGTCTTCATGAAGCTTAAGTGCTTAGTGCCCCAAGTGTGACACCTCAAATGGAATCACAATCATCAAAACACTTAGTATGATTTGAGAGAATTCTACACTCTTCAAAATCGGCTAGCCCTTTCTTTACACACACTAGTGGCCGATTTTTCCTCAATAATAAGATGCTTATATAGTTACACAATTAGGGTAAACTCTTAATTGTCATGGCTTTCCATTTCCTTGGATCCATGGGTACAAATACACCATGGAGCATCCATGGACCATCCTATGGGTTTTAGCCCAACTTGATTATCCATGGAGCATTAGCCCACTATACAAGTATGGATGATTTACACAATCAACCCATATATTTAATTAGTCTTCTTTTGATCACTTAATTAATCCTAGATTAATTCTTGATCAATACTAATTAAATAATCTTATTATTCTTATTATTAATATACTAGAACTTATAATATATTAATAACCATAAGTGTCTTATTTCTCTCATTCAAGTGCATGATGGTATGCAACCCAAATGGACCATGCCGGGTCGGGTCAAGTCTTACCAAATATAGTTATGGACTTAGACATTAATCCAACACATACTTCGTCCATGGTTTGTAGGATATATGAACTGTTCCAGTTTGCTTCATATATTTTATGTGGTCCTTCTCATACTGGTCATAATTTACCTTATCGTTCTTGCCTATTTGCTTCATTAGTTCTTAATACTTGTTATCCGACCCATAATGACTTGTTATGGACTCGGTTCTAATGGTTCTCATTTTGTTTCTCGTAATGTTCTTGTTGAATGTTTGGAACTACGAGACCGGACTGTTTTGAGACCTCTCCGAGATCGTGTCAGATTAGTTGTCTAAGAGAATAATTAAACTTGTATAATCTTGAATTATTAGCAAAATTCTTTAGGGCTGACCTTAAACCTTGTAATTGACTAGAATGCTTTTTGTAGAGAGAGACTAGTTTAATAATTTATTATATGATTAATAAATTAATTAGAAATCAAAATAAATGACTTATTAATATATTTTGTGAATAATATATTAATTAGAAATTATATTGGTTCATTAAGAATTAATCAGAAATTAAATGGAATTCATTTTGAGATTAGTTGGACTAATTAAAAGCGGAAGGACTAATGGTGAGAATCTTCAAAAGTTAAACATTAACCAATTCTAGAACCTCCCTAGGAGGACGGACAAAATTCTAGATGGTTATAGGGTTTTTAGAGGTATTCTTGGGCTCTAAGGAAGCTTGGAATACCTTAGGAAGCAATAAAAGGATAATGGCTTATCTAAGGAAACATGTCTTATCCTTACCCTCCTTATCACCTATATAAACCCACTTGGGTTATGTATTTCAAAATTCACTTCATTCCAAAGAGAATTTCGAAAATTCCCTTCCTCACACTCCTCCAATTTGCTAGGGTTTAGGTGTGAGCCATTAGAGGCATGAGATTTCTGGTGCTTGCTTTATAAGGCTAGATCTAGAAGGAATTATTGTTTAATTAATATAATAAACAAAAGGTATGTAATATGTATAACCCTCTGATAATTTCGAAAATACCTCCAATATTCTAGGGATCTTGATATTCAATAGTTGTTTGCAAATCATAGTGATAACATAGATCCTTTAAGGTACATGTGAGCTTAAGGTTTATATTTTTCAGCCAAAAATAGACTATTTATAACATATAAAACTCATCAGTGGTACAAGAGCCATTTTTCTCATTGATCTTGCACAAATTTGAATAGATCAAAATTAGGGTTTATAGAAACTAAACCCTAAGGAGGTATTTTCGAAAATTCCATAGGGTTCTTGAAACCCTAGCATCCACCCTAATATTTTCAAAATTCGCAAGGGTTTTAGAAAACCTAGCCCGCTTGCCTAAATTTCGAAATTTAAGGTTCACTTCTACGGTTTGCCTTGTTTCCTTATTTGTTATTTTAAGAGCCTTAAATTTTGAACAATTAAAACCTAGTAAACCCTAGGCTTTTTTCGAAAAATAGAAAGCTTAGGATAAGGTTAAACTGGATTATTTTTATTAATTGTTTAATTGTAAATAATTATTTGATCTATATTGATTTAATTAAATTAACTAATTGGTTAACTAAAAGATAAATATTAAATAAAAATTGGTTTATTTTTATATTAATTTCAAAAATTTAAACTTCAACATAGTATTTTAGAAAAGTTTTAAAATACACTTTATACTACATATAATAAAAGATTAATATAATATATGTGTAAGAGAAGTTAGACAAATCGCTAGTATGCCTTATTCACAAAACCATGCTATAAGGAGGGAACAAGGAAATAACCTATAAAATGGTCGTTGAATGGGTGTCCACCCTCACCCACCGCTCTCCTGTGTTGTGGAGGGTTGTTAGCCGAACGGATTTGATATGACATAATCTCATTAATAAGTATAATAATATAAAGTAACTAAACCATATTTAAAATCTCACTCTTAGTTATATGTCGTTAGTGGAACGTGTGTGGCTAACCGGCACACTAATAGCGACTATAAAGAGATATGGTGGACATTTTGAAAATTATCATTGTTGATGAAGCATTTGTGGTTTATCGGTACAACAATGTGAGATGATAAATGACGTCAAGATTGTCAAGCAGGTTTGCATGGTTGATCACATCTTGTTTGTGGTCCTCGGCATCCCATTCACAAAAGTGAGAACATAATCCAAGATTAAACATGCCATTGATAAGAATCAATGAATCTCGAGAGATCTAGGAGATTCCTAAGATTAGAATTGGAAAAATCCTTACCTACCTAAAATAGATTCAAATTTGATTACAACATCACTCTTCAAAGTTCGAATTGAAAATATAGATCCTAGCTTTAATTTAAATTTATGGGTTAATAATTAAGGATTAAAATCAACTAACGTGAATTCTCTTTTTCTCCTATTTTTAAAATATATTATAGAAATGGTCTTCCTCATTCTAAAGAAAATAGTTTTCCTCAGTCTTCTAAATATGGTCTTCCAATTTCAAGTCAAGGTGCAATTATTTTCCCTTCCATAGGAAATGATGGAACTAGACATCATCTTTCTTGCACATCCTTGTGACTCTCCCAAACATCACGTTTTCCTCAAGTTGAAAGATACGATACTACCCAATCCCTATTGGCATATAAACATCAAGATGAAAACCTTGTGTGTATGCACGTTCTGAAAAGAAATCATACATTGACAAGTTGGATAGAATTGGTATTGTTTTCCTATGGAAGCAAGCCATTGATGTGGTTCTTCTTTCGCTTCCAAAGTCATATAATTAGTTCATTGAGAACTCTTATATGAGAAATATCAGCGTGACCATAATTGATTTGACTAAAATGTTGATTGTTGTCGAAGCATAAATGCTTAAGAACACATCTAAAGCAAATATGCTTATTGGGTCTAATTCTAAGGTTTCCATGGACTACTACTAGGGTATAGGCCTTTAATGACACACGAACCATGACACGCAGTGATTTACGATACGTAAAACTGTGTGTCCTTAAAATAATGTCGTATCTTCTAAAATTTGAAGGATTTAGGACACGCATTTTTGCATGTTTTGAAAATTAGTGTCGGAACAAAAAAAAAAAACACGGAGGACACTCAGCATAAAAGGCGTGTCGTCTATGCATATCGTTTTATAATGTTTTCATCAAACGCGTGCTCTCCATATTGAATAGCTAAGGGGGACAATCAAATCCCAAAAAATTAAAACCCTCGCCTTATTCTCATTTTCTACCAGCTAAAAACCCCTTCTCTTTTCCATGACCTAATTAATGAAGCTCTGCTAATTACATCACCGTTTTGATATCTATAGATATGCTTTGAATCAGATCTAACCATACCTTTGCCCAAAATTCTTCAGATATGGTTCACCTTCGTCTTTTTATCTTTGCATATGGCCCATCTTCACATAATCAATAAAGATACTAGGGCTTTGAACCTGTAACATCCCAAAATTCAAGACTAAAAATTTCTTTTAATACAATATTACTTAAAGTAAAATCATCATTTAAAAACATAAACAGAGTATTAGTTTTCAAAACACATGTTCATTATCAGAGTAAAACATTCCCAGGCTGACTAATCTATGGTGTGTGCCATGCGATCATCTCGAGCTCCATCCTCCGCTACCGGAAATACCTGAAACCAAAACTGAAAACCATAAGAACGAAGCATAGTGAGTTCCCCACCTTACCACATACCATGCATAACCACATATTGCACATAATGGGCCACGCCCCCTATCCTGGGCCTTGCCCCCTACCTCGGGCCTCGCACGCTACAATGACCCCGCCGCTCCAGGCCCCGCCTGGCTTCGAGCCACACTCGGATACAGATCTGTTTCACTTAGGCCTCGCCTGTCACAGGGCCCCGCCCACTAACATATAATAGCACATAAAAATATCACATCACATCACATAAGCTAAATACATACTAACATATCTTGTTCTAAGGCCTCGCCTGTCTCTGGGCCCCGCCTGTGTCCTGCTACTGATGAGTCATGGAACCGCGTCCATACTCCTGCTGATAGTGAGGTACAGGCCCAGCCTACCCTCACTCCTTCCCTAACTTGGGCCTTGCCCCTGCTCTGCTGCTACTGAGATGTGGAACACCATCCACACTCTGCTATTGGTGAGATACGGGACCTCGCCCACACTCACCTCCCTACCAGGCACATACAAGTATCACACATACAACAAGTATAAACTGTCACATATACCATTCCTTGGGCACCCGCCCTCTACCATTGGACCTCGTCCCGAATATCATACTAGCATACTGTGCCTAGGGCTAACCCCTGGGTCTTCTACTCATAACTACATGGGCCGACATTGTGGCCTTAGACCCATTCACACAAAGGGAAACTCACATGCACTACTTGAACTTGCTGACGATCCCACTAGCCACTGCCCGACAACTCTCTGAACTCCGGCTCCACCCGCTCCCCGAGCTACCAATAACAATGCGACACTGAGTCTAACTGACCCCCGAAAGACTACCAAGCCAACTCTGGTCTAAGTCAAAGTCCTGGTCAAAGTCAACCTTCCAGGTCAACCCTACTCGCCGAGTCGACTTACTGACTGGCCGAGTTCTTATGCTCAAAGTCCTTCCAATCGCGACTTGACTCGCCGAGTCAGCCCCTGACTCGCCGAGTCTTCTGATTCCCGAATCCTTTCCTGTCCAACTCACTGAGTCCTTGCTCGACTCGCTGACTCGAGTCTTAACTCGAAGGGTTTGGGGTTCCGCGACCTGACTCGCCGAGTCCAAGACCAGACTCGCCGAGTACAAGGAAATCTTCATCCAACTCGCCGAGTTGTTCTTCCAACTCGCCGAGTTCATGCCCAACTTCATCCGACTCGACGAGCTGTTCATCCCACTTGTCGAGTTCCTCCTCATCTTCAAGCTACTCGCCGAGTCCATCCGGTCCTTCATACATGCAGAGGACTTTTGAGTCATGCAGGGACTCAAATCTGTAGGTCTACCCTTCCCTAGCCTATTCCTCACGTAAAGTTGCAAACTTTACATGTAAAGAAGGAGATCTAAGCAAAATACACCATAAACTAGGGTTTAAGGCAAGAAGGCTCCATAATCAGCTCAAGGACAGATACTTTATGGGACACTAGACCAAAACAAGCATGGATCTGAGGTAGCAACCTCAGATCTAGACTTCTAGCTCGGAATGGTTACTATCATGCCAAGAATGCCTAACACACACATAGATCTAGGTGCAAGGGAGTCCAAGGACTAGCTTATTACCTCCAAAAGCTCAGAAATGTCTACCCAATCCCGGATCTACAGCCCCCTTTTTGCACTCTTAAGATTCTTCTTCTTTCTCCAAGCTTTAATGCACCTTCCAAGGCAACAAATGGCTCAATCAAAGGATATGACAGCTAGGGTTTGGTATGCCAGGCTAAAGAGGCAGTAAGGAACCCTAGGAAGAAGATTAAGACGTTTATATAGGCTCCAAGTCCCGAATTTAGGGTTTTCCACGCACAGACCAGACTCGCCGAGTCCACTTGGCCGACTTGCCGAGTTGGTCACTTACGCCTCGATCCGGATCCCGCTCGGACTCGGCGAGTCCCTCCTTGGACTCGCCGAGTCGACTGCTAAACTTAGGGTTTTCTTTCCTTTCTTGGCCTTCAAAACTTTGGGTGTTACAACTCTCCCCCACTTAAACTAAACTTCGTCCTCGAAGTTTGCCATGGCCCACCGCCTACGATCTGCCTCCACTACCCACCAATTATCCCAAAACCAACTGCCTACCTTCGCTGGTCTTCCACCTGGTCATTCTGACTAACATATACCTCGCAGATCAACCTCGGGTCAAACCTGACCCGTAACAACTCAGAAACACGACTTACTCAACCGATAATCCTTTTGGTACTCACCGAGTACTGCATTGAACCTATAGGGGTTCACCCCTTCTTTCCTTGCGCAAATTCCTTGCCTTCCCAAGGCAAAGCTCCATATCCAACTATTTCCTCTGACACTGTGAAGGTTCTGTCCTTCACCAACTCCATCACCCCCGTTATTCCCCAGAACGGGTCATCACCGTCAGTAATCACTGACAATCCTCTCTGCCAAAACTTGGTGTCGAGCACCCCTCGATTCAACTAACTGAATTCCACCATACACTGCTTACCCGCAGTACTACTGACCGAAAATTATGCTATTCCTTGTCTGCCTTCCGGATGAACTGAGACCACCCTGGTCCCTACCAACCTATCAATGTCTGGATTACCGGCTCCCACCGGTAGCTAGTTCCAACACCACCACTAGTCGCTCCCAACGACTCCCAAAGAAACTTCGACCACCTATAACTGCTCAATCTATTCTGCCCTTCAGGCACTACAAACCTGGGATTCCCGATCCCCTAACTTGACACTCAAGTCCCTTCCAGGTCCCACCTGCGCTGCTGAAACTCACGGGCCTCGCCCACGAGTCCCACCCGCCTCTATCCTTCTAGTCCCACTAGTTTAATAACTCTCGCTCGGGCCTCGCCCACGGGTCTCACCCGACTATATCCTGGAGCGGCCTCTCCAAGGTCTCACCTCTCTAGGGCTATACAGGCAAACTCCCTACCATTCTCATCCACTACCCATTTCTGATCCCTATCAGATCACTAGGAGATAAGGGCCTCGCCCCAACTCCGCTAACGAAGCTACTAAGGAATGCTACCGCTTACCCGTAGTCTTACATCACCATCCATTGTTGACTGCTAGTGAATGCTACAGCTGCCCCGTAGTCTTACAACACTTCCACCACTGACTACTAGTGAATGCTACGGCTGCCCCGTAGTCTTACATCACTTCCACCACCGACTACTAGTGAATGCTACGACTGCCCCGTAGTCATACATCACTTCCACCACTGACTGCTAGTGAATGCTACGGCTTCTCCGTAGTCTTACATCACTTCCACCACTGACTGCTAATACGAAGGCACCAATGTGCCAATAGCTCTCAAGATCCTTATTCCGACTCCCTCGAGTCCTACGGGCGATCCACAACCTGAATTCCCAACCACGTACTAACCATTACCATCACACGTTCTAGCTAATGGGGAGTTTCTCAAACTCCCAACCCTGAAATCCTCAATCCATCGAACGCTGAACTACTTCCTTTCCTTCTCGGAGGTTGCGCACTCATTCTGGGTCTGCGTGCTCCTACCTTTGCACACTCGGAGGATTCTCCCCCACTTCGATCCTGCTTACCCCTTGTTGCTCAATACTCAAAAAGAAATCCCAATCCTTGCTACCATTCCATAATCAATCTGCTGAGGAAACCCAAGATTACCATAGCTAGGGATCTAACCAACCCATCTCTAACACTACACAACTCCAATCTAGCGAGACATACCAAGTCCTTCCCAAGCATGCTACAGTTACTGCATCCTATGCAACCTTCTCCAATAAGGCACATCCCCTCACTACCATTCGGATATCCAAGGTATGTAGATGGCATATAACTCGATCACAATCAACCGCTCAAAAATAAAATACTCATACCGATAAGGATGCAGAACCATAACAATATAATCATGTACAAATAAAAGAACTAAAAACAGAAATCGCATACCTGCAACGTTTGGTGCTGACCACGCCTCCAATGTAGTCATCTGAAGAGCTCTGCCTCCTACTGCAGACGCCTCTGCACGGCCCTGATGACCGTCTGTGATCCTCAAAGTTGCAGGGGCAGGTGCCCCCACCCGCTCTGCTGAAAACAAACAGGGGCAGGTGCCCCCTATCCTGGGCCTCGCCCCCGACCTCGGGCCTCGCCCGCTACAACGGCCCCGCCTGGCTTCGAGCCCCGCTCGGATACAGATCTGTTTCACTTAGGCCTCGCCTGTCACAGGGCCCCGCCCACTAACATATAATAGCACATAAACATATCACATCACATCACATAAGCTAAATACATACTAACGGATCTTGTTCTAAGGCCTCGCCTATCTTTGGGCCCCGCCCGTGTCCTGCTACTGATGATTCATGGAACCCCGTCCATACTCCTGCTGATAGTGAGGTACGGGCCCAGCCCACCCTCACTCCTTTCCTAACTTGGGCCTTGCCCCTGCTCTGCTGCTACTGAGATGAGGAACACCATCGCCACTCTGCTATTGGTGAGATACGGGACCTCGCCCACACTCACCTCCCTACCAGGCACATACAAGTATCACACATACAACAAGTATAAACTGTCACATATATCGTTCCTTGGGCACCCGCCCTCTACCATTGGACCTCGTCCCGAATATCATACTAGCATACTGTGCCTAGGGCTAACCCTCGGGTCTTCTACTCATAACTACATGGGCCGGCATTGTGGCCTTAGACCCATTCACACAAAGGGAAACTCACATGCACTACTTGAACTTGCTGACAATCCCACTAGCCACTGCCCGGCAACTCTCTGAACTCCGGCTCCACCCGCTCCCCGAGCTACCAATAACAATGCGACACTGAGTCTAACTGACCCCCGAAAGACTACCAAGCCAACTCTGGTCTAAGTCAAAGTCCTGGTCAAAGTCAACCTTCCAGGTCAACCCTACTCGCCGAGTCGACTTACTGACTCGCCGAGTTCTTATGCTCAAAGTCTTGCTTCCAATCGCGACTTGACTCGCCGAGTCAGCCCCTGACTCGGCGAGTCTTCTGATTCCCGAATCCTGTCCTGTCCAACTCACTGAGTCCTTGCTCGACTCGCTGACTCGAGTCTTAACTCAAAGGGTTTGGGGTTCCGTGACCTGACTCGCCGAGTCCAAGAACAGACTCGCCGAGTACAAGGCAATCTTCATCCAACTCGCCGAGTTCATGCCTAACTTCATCCGACTCGACGAGCTGTTCATCCCACTCGTCGAGTTCCTCCTAATCTTCAAGCTACTCGCCGAGTCCACTCAAAGGACTCGCCGAGTCCATCCGGTCCTTCATACATGCAGAGGACTTTTGAGTCATGCAGGGACTCAAATCTGTAGGTCTACCCTTCCCAAGCCTATTCCTCACGTAAAGTTGCAAACTTTACATGTAGAGAAGGAGATCTAAGCAAAATACACCATAAACTAGGGTTTAAGGCAAGAAGGCTCCATAATCAGCTCAAGGGCAGATACTTTATCGGACACTAGACCAAAACAAGCATGGATCTGAGGTAGCAACCTCATATCAGGACTTCTAGCTCGGAATGGTTACTATCATGCCAAGAATGCCGAACACACAAATAGATCTAGGTGCAAGGGAGTCCAAGGACTAGCTTATTACCTCCAAAAGCTCAGAAATGTCTTCCCAATCCCGGATCTACAGCCCCCTTTTTGCACTCTCAAGATTCTTCTTCTTTCTCCAAGCTTTAATGCACCTTCCAAGGCAACAAATGGCTCAATCAAAGGATATGACGGCTAGGGTTTGGTATCCAGGGCTAAAGAGGCAGTAAGGAACCCTAGGAAGAAGATTAAGATGTTTATATAGGCTCCAAGTCCTGAATTTAGGGTTTTCCACGCACAGACCAGACTCGCCGAGTCCACTTGGCCGACTCGCCGAGTTGGTCACTTATGCCTCGATCAGGATCCCGCTCGGACTCGTTGAGTCCCTCCTTGGACTTGCCGAGCCGACCCCTAAACTTAAGGTTTTCTTTCCTTTCTTGGCCTTCAAAACTTTGGGTGTTATAGAACCAGACCGTACATAATTCTTAGAGCTCACAACAATTTATCATGCTTACAAGAGATCGTAAAAATGGTTTATTCAAACCCTTCCTGCATCTTGTTCTTCCCTTTCTTAATTGAAAATCAACAATCACAGGCTCCAAAATTCCTAACTTCCTTCTGCCTTTAATTGATCGGATGTCTTCTTCCCTCTTCACACTTCAATTGACAAACCAGGTCACCTAAAATCACCAGTTATCTTTTTCCTTTCTCAAAATCGATCGCACCTCAAAGAACCAAAGGTATTGTTTTTTCCTTTTCTGGTTCGATTTGAATGTGAGGTTGTGCGGTGGCGCTTCAAGGTTGTAAATGGGTGTTGAGGATATGATGTTTGGTGATTGTTCTGTGATGGAGAAATAAGGGTGTGTTCACAGGCAATTTAAATCTACAATCACTAACAAAATATTATCTTCCATGTTTTTGTTGGCATAACAAACATGTTATAATTCAATGATATACTTTGTTGACCAAATTGGACCTTCCCCTTCTGCTCAAAGTGTAGTTTTGCGTGGTATACCTGTTCGTGACGTGGGTCAGCATCGTCTCTATCATTCTGCATTGTTTTTTCACTTCTTCTTATTCAAATGTTGATAAACAAAATTTTACTTTAGGTTATCTTTGTCTTTGAGAAACTTGTAATTGGTATGGGCTATGACTTCAATCCTATGGTTTATGCAGCAGATGGAATAGGATCAACGTACAATTTTGAGTTTCAATTTTCAGGGTTGATTGGAAGAAAAAGAAATAAAATTTCATTTTTTCCTTGATCTATGTTCTTAGGAACTTTGTGAGGTTCCTTGATGAAAAAAAATCAGCACCTTCTACTGCAAGATATGGCTCACATGTTCTTCTTATAATCAAATCATTTACGCCTTTCTTGATGAAAAAAAGTCAACTTTGTTTATATGCCAAATTATGACCTTGGATGAGCTTTAAACTTTCAATATTTTCACAAAAACTTGCACTATTTTATCAAACTCCTTACTTAGTGGGTACTTGGGCAAACTTGAAGGGTGGCAAGGTAAAGGCTTTGTTGTCCCCAAAAAAAATATGGATTAATGTATCAAGACACTGACCCTTTACCTATTTCGCCCTTCTTTTTTACCCTTTCAAGTCAAAATTGATGAGTATTGTGAAATTTGTCTTTTAGAAAGTAAGGGTAAGATGGTCATTTAGTGCACCTCACTATATAGTGCAGAAGAAGAAGATCCTCGGTTATGAGTTTCAACTACAAGGAGAGAATCCAAAAGCATTAAAGCTGATGGAGTGAAATGCTTGAATGTCTCACCCACACACTGTTTGTAAGGCTATTGTGGTTTAAAAATAGTGGCATGAGGCAACTTTGATTTTCCCCAGTAGTCTTCAGATGGCGAACCATAAAGTTTAAAAGTTTTGTGTAATTGTTCTACCTATGAATAATTAATAAGAAAAATACGAAATAGAGGGCAAAATAGTCAGTTTACATGCATATAATCAGGGTGCTAGTTTCAGGGACTAAAAAGGTGAATACCACACGGTCCATCTTAGTTTTTGTTTAGCTCTACGTTTACATTTTCGAGTTGATAAGGTACATATCTGTGAAATTGGTTAAGGTTTTGTATTACATTTTTTAGGTTTGTGTTATTAGAAAATTTTGTTCTACTCAATAAACAAGATGATTGCCTAAAAGAAAGAGATATACATGTGATTCGGTAAACTTAATCATGGGAGATGCCACAAGTCCAACAGGATCATGCTCAATGTAATCAAATACAAGATACAAATTTCCAGAAACCCTAGATGTTAGTAAACCTTAAAGCTTCATCACATTTGGATGGTCTAACCTACGAAGAACATTAATCTCCCTTGCCATAAACCTAACACTTTCTGGATCCATGTTAGTGAACCTTTTTGGATCCATCTTAGTGAACCTTACCTTCTTGCATGCTTTATGTGTAGTGGATCCTGCACTTTGTGCACCAACCTCTAATCCTTCTCAGTTTGTGGTCACATTGTAGCCATATTCACATTTGAATCAGATACCAGAAGTCAAAATACAACCAATTTAATGTCTGATGACATGGAAAGTGGCTCGGAGCTTTCAATGGACAAGAGTGAGGGGGGGGGGGGTATTTTGGAGAATGGACACTTCTTGGTGAATGCATCAATTCTTTACATATTGTTGCTTTAGGTGATGTAGTTTGTGAAGTTTTAACAAAGGAAAACTTTGAATTGGTTGTTGTCCCTGTGTCACAGACCTTACAAGATGGATACAGGTAAGAAATCCCACATTTACACATTTTCCATATATACCCTTTTCCCATAATAACCACAAAAAGGTACTTCGAAGTGTCTAATTCTTTATTAATGAATTGTTCAGGTCAAGAGAAACTTCTAGTGATTTTCCACGTGGGCCCGACAAAAGTATTAATCCGAGTTTGTTCTCAAATGTTCAGCTTTCTGATTTGGTATGAAAATTGCATCATACTTTTTATTCTTGAAATCAAGATAATAAACTAATGTGTCTACTTTTTATTTAGGAATGGAAAACATGTTTATATTCAACAGTCTATTGTGAGATTAGGCCTGTTCAACAAAAGGATTCATGTTAGTGCTTCAATGATCTCTCCCTTTTAAATAAGACATTAAAGTTGACTTTTTTTAGGTCAGCCAAAGGGTTTTTATAAGTAAAAGTTTGTAAAATTGTTGATTTTAACATCTTAGTAATAATTTTAAAGTTTAAACACGTCTTCAAAATCTTGACCATTTAGTATAAAGTTGCCTTTTGAGGTTAACCAAAAGATTTCTAACCAAGGTCAGTCTTTCAATGCAAGAAATAGCAACATACTTTATGAACTATTATCAAATGTTTTTCCTTTTTTTTTATAAAAATTTGTATTTAATTTGGTTTTTCAAGATGACATTCGTTATAGAGGTGTGTCACCTGAAGTTTTAATCTTTGCCCAAATAGGACGTGTACATGTGTGTTTATGGTTTAAATTCAATAACTAGATAAATAGTTAAAGTAGCTTAATTGATATTAATAATAATCACACATGACAGTGTGTTTTATTTTATGTAGCCAGTGGATTTTAGATTTGGGAAGAAATTAGACAGTGAAAGAACATTTACAATATGTACGACATTAAATTTTATGTAATGTATTGTATTTTTTGTATATGGTATTTCATTTTCTATTATAGACAGTGAAAGAACATTTACAATATGTACGACATGGCCTTTCTTGACAGAGGTTTTAGTGAGACACATTGAGTGTCGTAAATAGATGACGCACAAAAGCGTGTCATCTTTCGTTATGACAAGGCCTTCCTTGACACGCAATTGCGCGTCGTGTAAGAGTTTTATGAGACACAATGTATGTCGTAAAAGGGTGTTTTTGTAGTAACGGACATTGACAATGGTGGTCCAGAAAAGATTTTTCTTCCCAATGGAAAGGCGTCATGTGACATCCCCAAAATCACGGCCAGAAAAGACCGGTTTGTTTATGCTTTGTTTAAAAATCAGAGTAACATTTTAAATGAATGTATTGTGGAATTTGTCCCAAAACAAAATATGATAAAGATTTATCAAAATCATTTCCATAGAAATGTATTTCATTAAAAGACTTGGGATTTCATGTTCGTACAGATCAAAAGAATAAACAGTACAATATAAGCCTTACTACATTATTTTATATCTACAGGCCTATATCCGTAATCCCTCGTCCAACATCATATCTATGCTCAAGCGCTACTACCTGTAATACATAAAACTGAGTGGGTCAGGCTTTGGAGCCTGGTGAGCACATAGGGTTTTCAATCCCCAATAAATAAGTTTAATAATTTCATCAATCAACAATAACCCGATTACCCGTTCCCGTTATCCTCACTTTATGTCCCTAAACACCTATCATAAGGGACCTAGCCTAAGGATCATCATCGGGACGGCCTCTACTGCTAAGGGGATTCCTCAGCAATAAATGTCCTAAAGGCAACCATGTGGGGGATGGAGTACACCGGTGAACACATCGTTCACAAACACCTACAGGTTGCGAGCCTGCTAGTGTTCCACTGGACTGTCTAGAAGAGTCCGTGGTCGTCATCCATACTCCACTAGATGACAGAATCAACAACATCAACATCGATGCCTCTCATCATTTTATCACACATCACCTATTACATCTACCCATGTTTTACCCCAACATTTTTGTAGATATAAAATATATATACAGTTTAAATCATTGAAAACATGTATAATAATATACATCCAGCATAGATAGCAAGTATTCAGATAATATGCACACATACCACGTAATTTATATAAATACTTCATATCTATGTGTAAGATGAAAGTAACTATGCACTCACCTGAAAGGTGGTGACTCAGCACTCGGACAACGCTTCAATACTCTCAAAACGATTTTCCTTCGATAAAACCTAGTATCGATACCACTAGGGTATAGTCTAACGATAACCGCGACATTAATCGTCTGACTATTATTATTATTATATAAGCGTTAATAACACTCAATATAACTCATAATAATAGCCCAAATAATTATTTTAAGGACCTAATAACATTCCTATAATTATTTGAAAGTTATATTAAAAATTGCGAAAGCGTAGCATACTTACATCGAATTTTATCGAAAACTGGAACTTAATTAGAGCGGCGTTTCGAAACCGAAAGACTCCTTTTTCTCGGGACTCCGGGAGCCTCGGGGCTTCCCTAGGATGCTAGGGGTTTTATCTAGGGCTTAGGGGTGGTTTGGGGTTGTAGAGAGAGAAAGAAGTTAGAGAGAGAAGTGATTTTGGTGTGAAAAATGGAGCTGCCTTCGGACTCCTTTTATAGGCGCGAAGCCTCGGTCTACGTTGCGCGTCCAGCAGCGCTACGCTGGGCGTAGCTCGGATATGGTTGCCAGCTCGCACCAGCTGGCTCGCACTCGGACTCGGAAGGGATATGAGCGAAGGTACGCGGGGGTACAGACTTCGGGCGCGGGGTGTAAGCGAGGGGTGGCGTGTCGCAATCCGAGGCGACTTCTGAGACCATCATCAGACGGTTGTGGTGCTGCCACGTCATCGATTTAGCAACAGACTTCGCAATTTCGAGTTACAACTTCAAAAATTCGTAACTTTTGTATACGACCTCCGTTTTCGACGTTCTTTATATCCACACGAAAGTGGGAACGTACTCTACAACTTTCGTTTGGACTCCTTCGGCTAATTTCGGCTCGATTTTTAATTTTATATTATTAATAGGCCGGGACAGGATAAAAACCGTTTTCGCCCATCTTTTTCTCGTTACGCTACTCTCAACGAGATCTTCGATTCTCGTTTAGTTCGTGTTGGATAAAAACCGCTCGATCTAATATTCGAATTTCGGGCTGTATACTGCTAACTCGAAACTTCGAAAAATCAGAACTTCTTCATACGAAGTCAGATTTGGGCGTTCTTTTTATCGATGTCCTTAGTTTAACATATTCTACGACTTTCGTTTAGATCGCTAAGGCTAAATCTCGCTCTATCGTAAATTCACTATTTACGTTTTCCGGTATCGTGCCGGTTCTGTCGCGAAACTTTGACGGGTCATAACTTCTTCGTTATAACTCGGATTTCGGCGTTCTTTATATGTACGGAAAGCTTGAGACATATTCTACAACTTTATGTAAAGATATCAGGCTTATCTCACACTTTGATTTTGACGCTTATTTTTATTCTTTATTAATTATACATTTATAATTAAATAATAAGCACATAAACACACATAATTCAGATAATACTCAAATATTTCATCTTTATTACTTCAAAAAGAGTTACAATAGTTGACCTAGACTATTACATTGACAAAAATGCTTAGCCCTGAAACCCGGGCGTTACACGTCATCCAAGATCAAATTGTTTGATTGTATGGTAAAGAAAAAAGGCTAGTTCTAGAATTGTTCCATATGTTGACCCCAATGATTCTATTTCTTTTTACTATCAATAGAAGTGACATTGGAAACAATGTTGTCCAAAATACCTAAAAGATCTTGAAGATAGTAATGTCAAGTCGTGTGACTCTACTTCAGGTACATAAATTATCTGACTCCATTGTCTTATAGGGTCCTATTCATAGAGTCTTAATACATGATATGATGATCAAATTTTGATAGTATTAAAGGAGTTAAGAGAAAGAATGAAGATTGAGCAAGGTGTGATAAATATGATATTGATAAATGGACTTTGGTCACATGGTTCAATGATCAAAATTTGGAGCTACTACTAAGGAGTTAGGATAATTTAATAGATTGCTATCACTCTTTGGAGAGGTATCGAAATATTGTCTTTCATGTTATTCATTGTAAGGTCAATTTCCAATTTTTCGTTTGTTTTCAATAAAGTGAAAATTTGGTTTATCTGATTACCTTATTTTATATTTCCTTGCAAAGGGCTTTATGAAAGTGTTGGTTATGTTTCTAATATTTGCAATATTAACTATGTATTTAATTCTTATGATATCTCTTGTGGTATTATCATAATTGACCAAGTGATAAGAAATATCATCACCAACTGAATAGATACCTGGTGTTTTACAAGTGGCATTGTATAGTGTACTAGTATCTTTTTCATTCGAGAATTATTACTAATTCATTGATCACATGTTTATGTGACTCAAGTGAAAGACTAATGGATCTAGTACATGTTGATATGGACTATTCAGATCCAGCACAAAGGATGATAAATCTATTCATCATTATTTACAAATGTTATAGTAAATACGGTTGATTTTATAAGATTAAGCGTAATTATGATACTTTGAAAAGATTCAAAGAGTAGCAAAACGAATAAAAAGAATCTTTTAGGCAGAAAGAAAAAAGATTATGTAATCTGCAAAGATAGGAGAATGCTTTAGTATCATGTTTTATGGTTATCTTAGTGATTGTGGATTTATGTCACAATTGATCCTCGATCAACATATTAGTGCAATTGTATAACTAAGAAGAGGAATAATTTTTTTTTTGAAAAATAGTTCAATCAAGAGATGAGTCATACTTCATTCCAAATCAAGTTGTAGAGCCATGCTCTGTTAAGTACAAATCATATCTTGGAACTCCTTTCAAACTAAGAAGGTTGAAAACACCTTGAAATATGTGGAGTTAAAAGGTTTCTTACACTAGCACATATAAAATTGGAGTTGTGATTTTTTCAACAATCGAGAAACAAAGGATAAACTGAGACCACTTATGAAGTGTTTTCTTGTCGGGAATCCACACAACCTTTTGAATATTTGTTTTAGCTCGTCAATGAATGTTCCTTGATAGAAAACCCGTATGTCAAAAATTCAGTAGGACTCGTATTGATCTTGAGAGTTACAAGAATCAACCGACAATAAACCTTTTAGTTATCACTAGTACACGACCTGAGGTTGATAACCTATCATGTTTGGTTGACAAATTCTTATTTCTGTGCACTTCTAGTTGAGTTGGCAATGCTTATGAGTTATATGTTTTTCATTTAACTTCAAAAGCAAAAGCATGTTGGTCAGTGAAAGTACATTGATCAATATGGGTAACCTACTAAAAACATGGAAGTATTGGTTTAAGCTACCAAAGGGAAAAAAAATTAGAATTGGGAAGTTTAGTCCAAGAAGGAAAGCTAATTTTGAATTTTGGTTTTCCTAAACCTTATCTTATAATTGTAGGGATGCAAATTATAGATTCACATGGATGGGAACGTATGCACCTTAAAATCTAGGTGGTAAAGTTTTCACTCTAATTCATGAGAATGATTGTAAGGAAATACTTTTGCTGATAGATTATAAGATCAAATAAAAGATCAATATGGATATTGGCTATTGCATTTTCAAATTCACAATATGATTACGATATCCCTCTTCATATTTTGAATTATGAGGAATGGCAAGGAATTGTGTGAACTTTCAAGACATATATCTAAAAAGGTTTAAACTCACATATATATTATCAAATAAATGTGTATAAGCTTAAGAATTCTAGTTGGAGACAAATCGAAACATTACGTAACAGAAATATGTACTTCAGTAAGAAAGTCATGGGTATTGATTTCTAGAACTCTAGTTTATTTCTGGGTATATGTCAGAGCTAGTGGGAGCATAAACTGTTATGCTAGTATTGCTTGTTGACAATATTGCTCGTATGGAACAATGATTTCAATTTGCAAATTGCAAAGCTTGTTAATTGTTTCACTATAGTAGACTTAAGGGAGAGGGCACTAGTACTTTTTTTCGAATCTAAAGGTTTAGATTGTATAGTTTAAAAGAACTTAGTCATAGACACATATAAAGATCATGTTGAAACAGTTCAGCATAGGAAATTCTATATATTGAAATATTATAGCAAGAGATTGAACATATATTAGATCCTTATAAAAGATATAATGAGTCGAGTCCCATATGCTTCAGATATAGGATCGATTACAAATGCTATAATGTTCACTTATTCTAATTTTTCAAATGCTCAGAGCAATGTGAGAGAAAAGAACTTGAATTTTATGTGACTAAAGTTGTTAAACAACTATCAAGGACACTCTAAGGTTATACCAAAAGATTGGTTGCTATTGGATAGCTAGAAGTATCATATTAATTTCGACGAACCATAGTTACATGATTATGGATTGAGATGATTCTTGATCGGAATTGATGGTCATATGGGAATATGGTATTGTTTCCATGATGGGGTTAATTATTAAATCTACATGTGAGTAGGAAACTTTAATGCAAGAGAAGTTTTAAAGGAGTGTACCTTGAGTTTGAACCTTCATTATAAAGTTCCAATGGAACATTCAGTAATATCGTTGGCTCAGTCTATGTGACTTTGAAGTCTTGAAATTACAAAAAGTTAATGCATGTAAGGATGGAATTCCAATACATTTTAGAAAATGATAATAATTTGGAATTGTGAAATGAGCATCATTATAATAGTGTCTAGTCCATCTGTTTACAAAAGAAAGTACCATAGAGAGGCATAGTATGCATGTTCATAACATGGAATTATTGATGTTATTTAATTAAAGTGGTTAATTGATTAATTGAAACATTATACAATGAATAAAATCATAATTATTATGGTGATTAAGTAATAGAGATTATTTATATTCAGTAGGGTTGAGACCCTTGTTAATTAGGCTACTATTTTTTTCACTTTGCATGTTTTATGTCTTAAATAATTTGATTATTCGAACTGCACAGTCACTCATACTTTTGGAAGTAAGTAGTGAATTAAGACTATCATGAATTGAATTATAGACTGTCCATGGGGATTAGACATTGCAATGAGATTGCTACAATGTTTAGGAGTAATTAGAAAATGGGGATTTTGAGTATTGGATAAACACACGCTCAGAGTATTAATTCATGGATTTTACCATGAGTAATTCTGAGGCGACAATATCTTATACTCTTGAAACGTATATATGTGAGTTCTAACTTAAAAATCAGTTGTGCATTGGTATTGCAAAAAAAATCAGTAACGTGATATTATAAAACGTGGTGCTATGTATGATTTGGTGAGTAAAAGATACAAGCATATGTGTGACATCCCCAAATTCACAGTCATTTTAGTAATTTTATTTATGCTTGTTTGAAAATCAGAGTATTCATTTTAAAGAATAATATTGTGGAATTCGTTCCCAGAAAAACTTGATAAATATATTATCAAAGCTTTTCCGAAGAAATGTATTTTGTTGGTATTAAAACCTCAGGATTTCGTTGTCAGTATAGAAACATAAGTATAAAGAGACCTTACATATATGTACACTAGTGATTTACATCTCCTTCATCTCCTAGTGTAATGTAGGTTCGTATCGACACCTGTGATACAAATAAACTGAGTGGGTTAGGTTGGAAAACCTAGTGAGTAGATAGGGATTTCAATCCCACAATGTTATATCGTGTGTCTATATATATATATATATATATATATATATATATATATATATATATATATTAGAACTCAGAAAATATACAATTTCATCTTATATAAGAAATTCTTATCCCACCCCGTTGATCCTTACAACACGATCCATACTCTCGGATCTAAAATTAACCTCTTAACTTAATCCATACTCCCAGATAAACTATGTCTAATCAATAACTGTGCCCATTCCATACTCTTGGACTAGGGACAATTGACTATGTCACAATCCATGCTCTCTGAATAACGACAAATAACTATGTCCTCTCCATACTCATGGACTAAGGACGAATGACTAAGTCTAATCCATGCTCTCAGATCAATGAAAAGTTTTAAAGTTTTACCCTCCGTGTATATCTCACTCTTACTCATAAGGAGATACTACCGAATATTCTTCTTAATTAATTTAGGTTTGCTTTGTATCCTAAATCATTATATATTATCAAATATGCTCTTAACACGTATTCCAGGAAATAGAAAATATTTCACACACACATATATTTAATACTTTAATCAATACTTGTATTAAAATAATGCTCATGAAAGGGACTATGCACTCACTTGTTAAAGTGATGATTTCCAACTCGGGCAACGGTTCGCTTCTAACGATTAGATTTTCCTTTGAAGAAACCTAGTATTTATTACCACTAGATTTTAGTTTAAAATTTATTGTGATTATATATGAGCGATATTTTTTTATAAGTGTTAAACAATACTTTTCAACCACTATGTACAGACAGGGTCCAGGTATGGAACACTGGATAGTAGGTCCATTTTGGCATTATAACACTTCTGAAATCTAACAACCCTATGCGACCCTTCAAACTAGATTCCTCGTACTGTGAGTACTTAAAAGATATTATAATAACATTTTATATATTATATTTTATAATATATACTATTTATTAGTTCAAAATAATGATAATAAATTTAAACCTAAGCTATACTTAAAGTAGGGTAAGAATAACTCACTTACCGGGAGGTTTGGCTAGGAACCGGGCTTTGCCGGGGCGGAACTTCCGAGCCGAAAAGCTCTTTTTCTAGGATCCTTTTCGCACTCAGGAACTTTCCTCTAGCACATAGAAGTTACTATGTCTTTAGGAGGGTTTTAGAGAGAGGTTAGAGAGAGAGAGAATGGTTATGGTGTGAGAAGTTGGAGTGAACCTCACATCCTTTATATATGCAGCTGATCCTCGGTATGCAGGGCATTCCTCGGAGGGACGCTGCAGCTTTCCAGGTATGTTGCGTGTATGAGGGTACGCTATGCATACGATGGGGTACGTGTCACTAATCCGAAGCGAGGCCATGTGGAGCAAGCAAAGGCCGAGATTTAGCCACATCACCCATCCTCGCAATATTCCATCCCGACTTCTAAAATCTGTAACATTCACATACGAGCTCCATTTTTGACGTTCTTTATATCCACGCGTAATTAAAGATGTACTCTTCAACTTTCGTTTAGACTCCGTTCGCTAATTGTGCACTGACGCTAAATTATAGAAAAGTCATAACTAAGTCAGATTTGCACATTTTTATGCACACTCTCAATTTAATGTATACTACAACTTTTCTGCAGATCCCTAAGTCTAAAAATTATTTTATCGCAAACTCACCTTTTATGATTCCCCTTTTCATGCCGTTTTGCCATAAAACTTCGATGAGTCATAAGTTCTTCGTTATAACTCGGATTTTGGCGTTCTTTACGGAACCCTTTTGACATATACTATAACTTTGTTAAAACTATTTACTCTAAATAATCTTCTATCAAAAAGTCATTTTGATGTTTATTGTCTCTAAATTGACTAGCCTAATCTATGGGTGTTATAACTATCTCCCCCTTAGGATGATTACATCTCGAAATCATCAACAAAACAGTGATTATATAATGACTCCATACGATATCTCTTCATCCTAGGTAATAACAGTAACTTCTATCTTCCTTCGAATGATTATCTAACTCTTCGACTTGCTTAATTGATGGTTGTGATCAATCTTGCACCCGCTCTCTATCCCACGTTCGAATTTCAATTGTAAACTTCGAGTTACAAAAACAATCCTTATTGGAGACTCCTAATTAACTTAAGATAGGTTCATTACTATAATTATTATAACAAACCGATGGGTCATGTTCTAATGACCTCTCATCGTAAGATGCAATGCTTAGAATCGGGTCTTTTAAAGTCAAATTATAGAATGGAATATACCTTCCTTCATGTTCTAATGTGATATAATAACATTCTAACATGTAGCACTTCAATCTACAAGCTTCTTACTTTAATAACGATCGTGATACTTCTACTGATGTCTTTGACTATCTTTCCCTTCAATCTTCTGGCTTACACTGGGTACTACATCGAACTTGGTTCTCTAAACCACATAACACATTCGTCTTAGTCAGACTCAATTTGATATGACCACTAGGTTCGGAATAATAATCATCTTCTTATGCATTACCGAAACAATGGTAACGACAAACATGAACAAAATGTAATCAATTAGTAGCGCCTTGGTAACCTTGTGACATTCCTTGATCCAAGTGCGAATCCTGTGCTTCCGATAGAATAGGCCTCTATTACCATTCACACCTACTCATACTTGTCCCAAGTATTGACTTGTAGTTTTCCAAGTCACCATATAAGAATTTCACATAATCATTTAACACATCAGATAGCATAATGAAGGTTTATATTAATTCTTGAAACGATTACATAGATATTTAGGTTCAACATACACTATGCCTCTTATATTAGGCTACACCCCATGATACTAATTATATGGCTGCTTCATATCTCGATTCTTGGATATATAGATCTTCACTCCTGATCCCTTGCATCCTCGCCTGCTTCATTAAGGATCATCCACAATGCTTTTGCCTTTGGCTTTGGTGATACGTTTGGCCTTTTAGCTCCTTCTCTATTTGGACAGTCTTTCTTGAAGTGTCCTTCTTCACCACACTTAAAGTAGACTTCTTTCTTGGCTGTGCATTTGTTGGCGTAGTGAATAGTCTTCCCCCATTTGAAGCATGTCACCTCTTTAGAGCATCTCCCAATGTGCTTCCTTCTTCACTTGTCACACCACTTTTCTTCATTACTATCCCCATACCTTTTGTTGTTGGGGTGAGACTTCGGGAACCTATTTTTCTTGTCAGATCTTGAAGACCCCTTACACTTCCTCTTCTCGCCAACCTCTTCCTTGTTGGTAGCTCTACTCTTGATCATCTCCTCAACATACTTAGCAACCTAGATGGCTGCCTCAAGGGTAGGTGTCTAACGTACTGGCACAGTGTACTCTCGTGGTAGTCCTTTTGCATACATATTAATTTTTGTTAGCTCATGGGGGATGATGCACAAAGTAAACTCCATCTTGTTTGTGAAGGCATTGGTATACTCCTCGATAGACATGTTGTCCTTTTTCAACGTCAAAAACTGTTTTTCTAGCTCTAGCAGGTTTTTGGCTGAGCAGAACTTGCATTTAAAGTGTACCAAGTATTTTGCCCATGTCAGTGGTAGTGGCTCATCGGGCCTCATGATCCTCCCCAGAGTATTCCACCAGCGGCAGTGCCACCTCTGAACTGACGTACTACCCACATGTTATGAAGGCTAACTCCATGTTTGAGATCTAGTCCATAACACCGATTGGATCCTCCATCCAACTTAAAGTCGATGGCTTGCAAGTCGTGAAATCCCTATACTTGCATCTATTCCTCTTGATTCCTTCATCATGGTTATTCCTCCTAATCACTACCGGTTCGGCTTGACCAACGATTCTACTGTAATTCCCTTCTTCTGACTGTCCTTCATTTAGTTCTGGCTATTCAGAAAGCATCGTAGATTCTTCCGTATTATTTAGCAACATTTACTTATATCTTCCCTCTGTTCGACCATCATAGCCCGAATCATGGCTTGTACTCTTGCCATTATGATTGGCTCAGGTGCAACTGCTACCTCTTGTGCACGCTCAATCACTTGTGGATCAGGTCGATGGTTTCCAATAGCATTTCCAAATCTGCTTTGAGTTCTCACCATGTCAGTCTATATACCAAATTAGACATTTGGTGTGCAGTGACGAGATTTAACATAGGGAATGCTTTTACTTACGATAATCATATAAATCTCTTTATCATTTTGAAAAGTTACATGCTAATTCTAATACCGTAATTAAATGGTTAGAAATCTGAGCACATAAAGTTTCCAGGCAACAGACCATAGATCCGATCAAAATATGGCATCATAAGGCATCACAAATCACTTAACATATAAAATCATTTTAGGCATCTTACTAAAATAAGCAATTGCTTCTGTCTATTCATGTGTAGTTCCTAAAATATATTAGAAACACGGGATAATGTCATTAAAAGCCTTAAGTTTGACAAAAATATCGATTTTACCCTTCGGCATATTTTTGGTCTGTTTATTCCCCAAATTTGTCATTTTTTGTTGGTTTTGCCCTTGTTACCTGCAATAGCAGGTTTCCAGGTTATTATGAATTATTTTTTTGCGGAAAAACCCTTAAGTTTATAAATATTTTGCAAAAAAACTCTTAAGGTTATAAACAAATAAAATATAAATATATATTCAAAATTTGATAAAACTAAATAGTTTTCTACTGAAACATGTTTTTAGTTTTACATACGGTAACTTTTATATTTGTTTGATATAAACTTTTTATATTTAAATTTTACAAAAGTTACATTGTTTTAACAAAATTTGAATATATTTCTTAATTAATACTTCAACTTTTCAAAACAAAATTAAAAAACATTTGTTAGTTAATAATTAATTATGCTAAAATAGTTAATATGAATAATATGGTATCAAGTACATTCAATTAATTTTTTTTGAAAGGTAAATAAAAATATATTATATGTTTAAAAAGTTTGTATTTCAGAAGTACTAACATATCATATTTTTTATATGTTTAAATACATAATAATATTATCATATTTTTTTATAAATTTATCATAAACATTTTAAACATCAAAAATAAATATAACCATTTTAAACATATAAAATATAAATATATTTGTCTAATTTATTATATAAATATATTTATTTTTATAAAAAATATGATAGTTTGTTATTTCTAAAATACAAGCCTTTTAAACATATAAAATATTTTTATTTTTATTTTAAAAAAAATTAATTGAATGTAACTAATGTCATATTATTATTAGCTAACAGACGTTTTTTAATGTTGCTTTGAAAAATTTAAGTATTAATTAATAAATATATTTAAATTTTGATAAAACTAGGTAACTTTTTTAAAATTTAAATATAAAAACTTTATATCGAACAAATATAAAATTTACCGTACATAAAGCTAAAAATATGTTTCGGTTGAAAACTATTTAGTTTTATAATATTTTGAATATATATTTATATTTTATATGTTTATAATCCTAAGGGTTTTTTTTGCAAAATATTTGTAAACTTAACGGTTTTTTCACAAAAAATAATTCTTATTAACCTAGAAACCTGCTATTGCAAGTAACAAGGGCAAAACCGACAAAAAAAATGACAAGTTATGGTATAAACGAACCAAAAATCTGCCGAAGGGTAAAACTGACATTTTCTGCCAAACTTAAGGTTTTTTATGACATTATCCCTTAGAAACACTCCTCACGATCATCGCTTAGCATTCTAAGTTTATGTGTAGAAATAAATCCTTATTCCTAGTTCGCTTAAACTAATGCCCTGATACCAACTGTGACATCCTCAAATTCACAGTCATTTTAAAAAATTTTATTTATGCTTATTTGAAAACTAGAGAATTCATTTTAAATAATAATATTATGGAATTATTTCCTAGAAAAACATGATAAATATATTATCAAATAATTTCTGAAGATATGTATTTTGTTTGTATTAAAACCTCGGGATGTCATCGTTAACACATAAACAGAACCATAAACAAACCTTACATTCATTTACACTAGTGATTTACATGTCTTTTAATCTCTTAGTGTAATACAGCTTCGTATCGACACCTGCGATACAAATAAACTGAGTGCGTCACGTTGGAAAACCTGGTGAGTACATAGGGATTTCAATCTCACAATGTTATATCACATATATATTTTAGAACTGAGAAAATATACAATTTCATCTTATATAAGAAATTCCTATCCAACCCCGTCGATCCTTACAACGACACGATCCATACTCTCGGATTTAAAGTTAACCTCTTAACTTAATCCATACTCTCGGATCAAGTATGTGTAATCCCTACTCTTGGATCAATAACTGTGCCCATTCCATACTCTCAGACTAGGGACAATTGACTATGTCTCAATCCATTCTCCCAGATTAATGACAAATAAATATGTCCTCTCCATACTCTTGGACTAAGGACAAATTACTAAGTCTAATCCACGCTCTCGGATCAATGAAAAGTTTTAAAGTTCTACTCTTCATGTATATCTCAGTCGTACTCATAAGGAGATACTACCCAATATTTTTCTTAATAAATTTAGGTTTGCTCTGTATCCTAAATCACCATATATTATCAGTTATGCTCTTAAAATGTATTTCAGGCAATAGAAAATGTTTCATACATAAACATATATTTAATACTTTAATCAATATTTGTAGTAAAATCTTGTTCATGGACTATGTACTCACTTGTTAAAGTGATAATTCCTAACTAAGGTAGCGCTTCGCTTCCAACGATTCTATTTTCCTTTGACGAAACCTAGTATTATTACCACTAGATTTTAGTCTGAAATTTATCGCGACTATTTACTAGCGATGTTGTTTTATAAATGCTAAACAATACTTTTCAACCACTATGTACATATAGAGGTCATACATGAAACACTGGAGGGCAGGACCATTTTGGTATTATAACACTTCTGAAATCCAACAACCTCATGCGGCCCTTCAAAGCAGATTCCCCGTCCATGAGTAGTGAAAAGATATTATAATAACACTTTATATATTATATTTTACTTTATATATATATATATATATATATATATATATATATATATATACATACATACATATATACATATATATATACATACACACACACACACATATATATATATATATATATATATATATATATATATATATATATATATTGTTTATAATTTCATAATAACGACAATAAATTTAAACCTAAGCTATATGTCACACCCCAAACCGGAACGGCGAAAACGTTCAGGGTAGGATGAGATCATGTACAATATCACAACAATTGCATACTAGTAATCAAAGTACAACAATCATTACATTGATAAAGTATAGTTTTACATGTGTTTTCAAATCAATGTTTATTTGACACCAAAATGTGTAGTAAAAGAAGAAGACGTGACTCTATGAAGCTCCGTCTTCTCAATACCTATGAATACCTATTTACTGATTTCCTGAGAATACAAGTAGTTTAAAAAGAGTGTCAACAATTAAGTTGGTGAGTTCATAAGCATATTTGTATTTGAAATATGTCATTTGTCTCCTTGAAAATGTAAGTATGTTCTTTTAGAAAATCCTATATTTTTTGTTTTAAATGTATTGTAGTCTTAATACCCTAAGACTAAAACATGTAAATGTTGTTTTACTCTGAAATAGTATGATGTAGTTTTAATCTACATAAAACCATAAAATGGATGTTTTCATTAAATGTAAGTTTCTCTATATTAAGAAATTAGTATACTATAGTTGTACTTGTATGAAATTCTTTGAGTGTATGTGCCTGTATCGACCAGCTGTACTGTAAAATACTATATTGTTGTTTTATTATTCTAATAAAACTATGTGAAGTTGTTTATGTATTCATACACTACTTGTATTGTTCAATACCAAATAGTGAGTTATCATAACCATGCTTGATGACCTAAGGTGGCCAGAATACGACGTTCTTCAGCCGTCAGAATCGGTACGACATTTGTCACCCCAGGCCTACCAGCCTAAGTGTAGCTAACAGTTAAGGCGCAGGATTGTTAGTCCCGTATAGATCTATACACAAGTGTACGCTCTCCCTCCAGTAGACTTTGGTTATAATTTCAAGGCTATTGTTGGTACTTAGATAAGTACGTGAAGTGTGTCTCACAAAGCTATATTGACGGTTACGTCTAGAATAATGAAAAGTCCTTTTTGTAATAAATAACTATATGTATATCTCATAAACTATATTTATTATAGTTTATATGTTTGTTTTCCGTAATGTATTCTGAAGTTGGTAATATAGTGCATACGATCCATAAACTATACCTATTATAGTTTATATATTTCTTTCTGTGTAGCATCTCGGACTTCGTAAACTGATATGTAAGTTCCATAAATTATACCTATTATAGTTTATAGTGTGTGTTCTACTGAAATGAAAACCTTTATATTATTAACAACTTTGCAAGTTTGAAATCTTAACTCCTTGATAAAGATATTTCTTGAAATTTAACATTTTATGTCCGAATGGTGGTAAAATAAATTGTAAAAATATTCTTTTTGTTTAACATGTTTAAATAGTTTTATACTTATATATATGTATGTATGTATGTATATATATATATATATATATATATATATATATATATATATATATAATACTTATATAATTATGATTAAAAAGGCAGTCGAATAAATGATTCTACGCTAAGCTCACAACCAAACAAATAATAGGAAATAAAGCAAAAATCATCAATTCTAAGTCTTTTGAATTTTAATTACATTATATATATATATATATATATATATATATATATATATATATATATATATATATATATATATATATATATATATATATATATATTTGTGTGTGTGTGTGTGTTTACTATCGTGAACGATTGATACTATTTGAAATAACTTATATGTTAAAACAAGATTTCTTGAGTTTTGCATGTATTCCCCCCTAAAACAATGAAAAATTGTGAAAACGTATGGGTATGAAATCACATCGAGTATGTGTTCTTGATTGGGTACAAAGTGGTAGTGATGATCCTCGGGTTAGAACACGTATATAAAATCGTATCCTAAATAGTATTAAACACATATTATGTGTATGTTAGATCACCTAATAATAAAGTGTTGTATAACACTAATATATGTAAGAATATTTACAAATTTTTTTGTAAGAATTAATTGAAGGTTTTGATTTCCTAGGGAAAATCTTGTAGATGTTCTTGTTGTTCTTGAGGGAAATATGAAGATTTGAAGGTTTCCTGGGAAACTGCTTGAATATATGAATATCGCCTTAAAAACTTTGAGAGCAAAATGGAAGGATTTCGGTTTTGAATGTGAATTGTGAGAGTTGTTTTCGGTTATACATATTTATAGGGAAAAATATGATGGGATGTTTACGTTGGAATGTGTATCTTATCACTTTGGGAACTTAACCAAGTAAAATATCTAGATATTTAAGGTGGATTTCGGCCAAAAGAAGGTGATTTCTGGCTAACTAAGACCAAATCCTCTTGATTTCGGTTTAGCATCACACTTAAGTGGGTAATTTCGGTTCTAGAAGAAAGCATAAGGAGATTTCGGCCAAAACCAAAGCCGAAAACCTAAAGTGGTCCAAGATACCCAAAACCGAAAACCTAATGTTTCTAGATGCTTAAAACCGAAAACACAAGAGTTCTTAGATTCCAAATACTGAAATCAACATGATAAGGTGCATTTCATGCTTTTTAACTTACTTCCTTGACTTATGTTGACTTGTATTTAACTTATATATGCATGGTTTTTAAAGTATGCTCATACAATAACTTATATAAGCATGCCCTTATGGCATTCATAGTTTTTATTGTATTATTGTTATGATGTGAATTCACTTTTAATCGGTTGTACTTTAGACTTTTATTTGAACATTTTTGACTTACATTGACTTGAAATAACAGGTTGTTACATAATCCCCCCCCCCCCCCCCCCCCGGTTAGAGGGAATTTCGTCCTGAAATTGTTTCTAAAGTGGTACTCATGAACTAAGGAAAAGGTGTGGGTACTTTTGTTTCATCTAATCTTCCCGTTCCCAAGTGAATTCAGGTCCCCGCTTGGCATTCCAGCGAACCTTCGCTATTAGTATATGACTTTTTTTTTCTCTTGATTTCCCTGTCCATGATCTCCACTAGTTCTTCAACGAAGTGTAGACTCACTTTTAGCTCGATTTCATTGAGTGGGATTACAAGAGTCTCATCATACATACACTTCTTTGGATTTGACAAGTGAAAAGTTGGATGTATGTTACTGAGTTCATGCGGTAGATTGAGTTTGTACGCAACTAGAACGACTCTATCAAGAATCTTGAATTGTCCGATGTACCTTGGGTTTAGTTTTCCATGTTTACCGAAACATATCATTCCTTTATAAGGTGAGACCTTTAACAGGACATGGTCACCAACCTGGAACTCCAAGGGTTTTCGTCGTTTGTCCGCATAACTCTTTTGTCTGTCTCTAGAGGCTTTTACTCGTTCTCGTATTTGGACGATTTTCTCTGTTGTTTCTTGAATGATCTCGGGACCGGTTGGAGAGTTGTCGGGTGCTTGATTCATGGCTAGTTGCGTATCACCCACTTCAGCCCAACACAGAGGGGATCTGCACTTACGGCCATAAAGGGCTTCAAAGGGAGCAACATTGATTAGTGGTAAGTAGGTAACCCAAGCTTTACCAAAATTTATCACACAATCCCACAACATGTCTTCCAATGTTTGTATAATTCTCTCGCTTTACCCATCAGTCTGGAGATGGTACGCTGTACTCATGTCGACTTTCGTTCCCAAGGACTTTTGTAGTGTTTGCCAAAACCCAAGGTAAATCTAATATCTCTGTCAGAGATAATGGATATTGGCACACCATGCTATCTGTGACATCCCCAATTTCACGGCCAGAAAAGTCCGATTTGTTTATGCTTTGTTTTATGAATCAGAGTAATCGCTTAAAGAAAACGGTTGCAGAATTTGTTCCCAAAACAAAATGTGATAAGAATTTATCAAAGCATTTCTTTAAAGAAATGTATTTTCATTAAATAACAAAATCTCGGGATGTCATGTTCCGATACAGACCAAAATCATAAACAGTATAAAATAGACCTTACAACAGTTATTTATAACTACTGATCTATATTCCAAAATCTCTCGTCAAGTCCACCAACTTATACTCTTGTGCCATTACCTGTAATGCAAAGAAAACTCAGTGGGTCTGGCTTGGGAGCCTGGTGAGCATATAGGGTTTTCAACCCACAATAACATATTTATTATATTTAATCATCAAACAATCAACCCAATTACCCATCCCCATTATCTCCATTTATCTTAAGGATCTACCCTAAGAATCATCTATCCTTCATTCTTAAGGATTGACCTGAGGTATAGGCACGAAGTCACATCGTTGCCAGGGTTTACTCAATAGGCGCTAACTCCATAGTCACCAAGGTTTATATAATAGGCGCTAACTCCATAGTCACCAACGCTTATACAATAGACGCTAACTCCATAGTCACCAAGGCTTATACAATAGGCGCTAACTCCATAGTCACCCATGTTTATACAATAGGCGCTAACTCCATAGTAACCAAGGTTTACTTAACAGTAGGCGCTAACTCCATAGTCACCAAGGTTTATATAATAGGCGCTAACTCCATAGTCACCAAGGTTTACTTAACAGTAGGCGCTAACTCCATAGTCACCAAGGTTTATACAATAAGCGCTAACTCCATAGTCACCAAGGTTTACTTAACAGTAGGCACTAACTCCATAGTCACCAAGGTGTATACAATAAGCGCTAAATCCATAGTCACCAAGTTTTACTTAACAGTAGGCACTAACTTCATAGTCACCAAGGTTTATACAATATGCGGTAACTCCATAGTCACCAACTATCCCATCTACCCATGTTCTACCCAACATTTTCGTAGATATAAATATACACTTTTATACATAGTTTAAAACTTGTGTTGCATGTTCATCCAATACACATTCCACATAATAGATGAGACACATACACATTACACATATCTCATAGACAATAACTCCTATCTATGAGTTAGAAGAAAGTAACTACACACTCACACAAAACATATACTTAATACATTCAAACAATACTTGTATTAAAAATGTGTTTGTGAAAGCGACTATACACTCACTTGATTAGAAGATGATCAGACAGCACTACGACTTGCATAAGTAGTATTCTTCGGTAGATTTGGAAGATATTCACAAAAACCAGGCTCCTTGCGGGTAGAGCTTCGGCTCGGGAATTGCACTTCTCGGGATCTTTGGGCTTCAGGACTCGCTTCGGGTCTCGGGATGATACTGGGGCTTCAGGGGTACTTCTTTACATGTAAATCGAGGTAATATGGGTGAGAGATGAGAGAATGAGCAACCAAACTCGGTTGGCCCTTCAAATCTATTTATAGGGAAAAACTAGCCCTTGCCACGTCGTGGCACCTTTTTCCACATCGTGGGCTTGGTCGTCACTAAATGCATCATCGCAAGTTGCATCTGGAGGACTCCCGTGGGTGTCAGAAGACGGGCCACGTCGTGGCACTGGTTGCCACATCGTGGTATCTGACAGTTTTTGGGGTTTCACGCCCCGAACTTCAGAAATTCATAACTTTCGTATACGAACTCCGGTTTCGACGTTCTTTATATCAACGTGAAGGTGAGATTATGCTCTACAACTCTCGTTTATATTCCACTGGCTAATTTTGATTTAATTTTTAATATATTATAATTATATTACGTATATGTTATTTTTAGTAGGCCGGGACAGGAAAACTCCATTATAAAATCATAACTCCTTCCTTTGACGTCCGTTTTCGTCCGTCTTTCCTTCGTTGAACTACTATCGATGAGATCTTCAATTCTCATTTAGATTGTTTTGGATAAATATCGCTCTAATGTAAATTCACTATTTACGTCGTGCTATGTCGTGCTGGTTCTGTCGCGAAACTTCGACAGGTCATAACTTCTTCGTTATAACTCGGATTTCGACGTTCTTTAAATATTCGAAAACCTCGTAACATAAACTAAATCTTAGTTAAGATTACTCCTTCTAAATAATCTTTCTCAAAAAAGTCATTTTTGACGCTTATCGTCTCTAAATTGACTAGCCCTGATCGACGGGCGTTACAATTATCTCACCCTTAGGATGATTACGATCCACAATCATCAACGAAATAGGATTCGCATACTGAGTCTATAAGTTATCTCTCCATCCTAAGTAATAACCTTGATGCTCAATCCTGCATCTGCTATTCGTACTATGTTGGACTTCCAATCATAACCTTTGAGTTACAAAATAAATCCTTTTTGAGGACTCCTTCTTCTTAGGATAAGTACATTCCCTTATCAATTGTAACAGACCTATGGGTCGTGTCCCGATGACCACTCAACATAGTCGGACTCAATTTGATATGACCACTAGGGTCAGAATATCAATCATCTTCTTAGTCACTACCGAAACAATTGTAACGACATACTTGAATAAAACGAGAACAATCACTAGCTTCTTGGTAACCTTGTGACTTTCCCTGATCCAAGCATGAGTCTTGTGCTTCCAGTATTATAGATCTCTACAACTATTCACACCTACTCATACTCGTCCCAAGTATTGTCTCACAGTCCCCAAGTCCTAAATTTGCAAAACAATTTAACACATATGAATGTGTCCAATTAATCATAAAAATTTTCCTAGACTCTACTAGCACTTCTTCCATGCGTATCTTCTATCATCAATCATGCTTCAACTCGATTAGTGATGGAAATTCCAGATTACGGGACAACTCCAAGAATTACACCAATCGTTCTGTCATCCTGCCAATCGAAGGTGTACTTCAGACGTACCGTACTCCTCTAAACGTTCTGTTATTTTATCAGACATATTCTAAAGGCATGATACCACTCTTACAATATCTTCTGATAGGTGTCATTCACTATCATAGGCCTTTCATTTCCTCCATTTACTCAATTCTCTACGAGTCTTCACCATAACGTTCTATACACCAAAGCAGACGGTCAGTGTATCGAGACAAGAATATAGATAGAGGAAGGTTTTAGACGTGTAATCCTCCTTATTACTCCGAAACATTACATGCCAGTTGTAATATCGTAATTAAACGTTTAGAACCCTGAGCACATAAAATTTCTAGATCCGGTCGGCAACAGACCATAGATTTGAACAAATAATATCGTATATGGCAACATATAACATTTAGCACATAAAAGAATTTTAGGCAACTTTCCTAAAATATACTAGTACTCGTGTCTTAAAATAAGGTAGACACTCATCTCACAATCATCGCTTAACATTCTAAGTTTAAGCCTAGAAATCCTACAAATTCCTTGTTCGCTTAAATTAATGCTCTGATACCAACCATGACATACCCAATTTCACGGCCATAAAAGACCGATTTATTTATGCTTTGTTTTGTAATCAGAGTAATCATTTAAAGAAAACGGTTGCCGAATTTGTTACCAAAACAAAATGTGATAAGAATTTATCAAAGCATTTCTTTAAAGAAATGTATTTTCATTAAATAACAAAATCTCGGGATGTCATGTTCCGATACAGACGAAAAGCATAAACAGTATAAAATAGACCTTAAAATAGTTATTTATAACTACTAATCTATAATCCAAAATCTCTCGTCAAGTCCACCAACTTATACTCTTGTGCCATTACCTATAATGCAAAGAAAACTGAGTGGGTCAGACTTGGGAGCCTGGTGAGCATATAGGGTTTTCAACCAACAATAATATATTTATTATATTTAATCATCAAACAATCAACCCAATTACCCATCCCCATTATCTCCATTTATCTTAAGGATCTACCCTAAGAATCATTTATCCTTCATTCTTAAGGATTGAACTAAGGTATAGGCACGAGGTCACATCGTTTCCAGGGTTTACTTAATAGGCGCTAACTCCATAGTCACTAAGGTTTATACAATAGGCGCTAACTCCATAGTCACCAAGGCTTATACAATAGGCGCTAACTCCATAGTCACCAAGGTTTATACAATAGGTGCTAACTCCATAGTCACCAAGGTTTACTTAACAGTAGGCGCTAACTCCATAGTCACCAAGGTTTATACAATAGGCGCTAACTCCATAGTCACCAAGGTTTACTTAACAGTAGGCGCTAACTCCATAGTCACCAAGGTTTATACAATAAGCGCTAACTCCATAGTCACCATGGTTTACTTAACAGTAGGCGCTAACTCCATAGTCACCAAGGTTTATATAATAAGCGCTAACTCCATAGTCACCAAGGTTTATACAATAGGCGCTAACTCCATAGTCACCAACTATCCCATCTACCCATGTTCTACCCAACATTTTCGTAGATATAAGTATACACTTTTATACATAGTTTTAAACCTGTATAGCATGTTCATCCAATACACATTCCACATAATAAATGAGACACATACACATAACACGTATCTCATAGAGAATAGCTCCTATCTATGAGTTAGAAGAAAGTAACTACACACTCACACAAAACATATACTTAATACATTCAAACAATACTTGTATTAAAAACGTGTTTGTGAAAGGGACTATACACTCACTTGTTCAGAAGATGATCAGACAACACTACGACTTGCAGAAGTAGTATTCTTCGGTAGATCTGCAAGATGTTCACAAAAACCGGGCTCCTCGCGGGTAGAGCTTCGGCTCAGGAATTGCACTTCTCGGGATCTTCGGGCTTCGGGACTCGCTTCGGGTCTCGGGATGATACCGGGGCTTCAGAGGTAGTTGTTTACATGTAACTCGAGGTAATATGGGTGAGAGATGAGAGAATGAGCAACCAAACTCGGCTGGCCCTTCAAATCTCTATATAGGGAAAAATTGGCCCTTGCCACGTCGTGGCACCTTTTTCCACGTCGTGGGCTTGGTCGTCACTAAATGCGTCATCGCAAGTTCCATCTGGGGGACTCCCGTAGGTGTCAGAAGACGGGCCACGTCATTGCAATGCTTGCCGCGTCATGGTATCTGATAGTTTTTGGGGTTTCGCGCCCCCAACTTCAGAAATTCAAAACTTTCGCATACGAACTCCTTTTTCGACGTTCTTTATATCGACACGAAGGTGAGATTATGCTCTACAACTCCCTTTTAGATTCCATTGGCTAATTTTGTCTTTATTTTTAATATATTATAATTATATTACTTATATATTATTTTTAGTAGGCCGGGACAGGAAAACTCCGTTATAAACTCATAACTCCTTTTTTTGAGGTCGGTTTTCGTCCGTCTTTCCGTCGATGCACTACTATCGATGAGATATTCAATTCTCATTTAGATTGTTTTCGATAAATATCGCTCTAATGTATATTCACTATTTACGTCGCGTTGTGTCGTGCCGGTTCTTTCGCGAAACATTGACAAGTCATAACTTCTTCATTATAACTCGTATTTCGACGCTCTTTATATAATCAAAAACCTCGTAACATAAACTAAATCTTAGTTAAGATTACTTCTTCTAAATAATCTTTCCCAAAAAAGTCATTTTTGACGCTTATCATCTCTAAATTGACTAGCCCTGATCTACGGGCGTTACAATTATCTCCCCCTTAGGATGATTACGATCCAGAATCATCAACGAAATAGGATTCGCATACTGACTCTATAAGTTATCTCTCCATCCTAAGTAATAACCTTGATGCCCAATCCTGCATCTGCTCTTCGTACTATGTTGGACTTTCAATCATAACCTTCGAGTTACAAAATAAATCCTTTTTGAGGACTCCTTCTTCTTAGGATAAGTACATTCCCTTATCTATTGTAACAGACCTATGGGTCGTGTCCCGGTGACCTCTCACCGTAGTCGGACTCAATTTGATATGACCACTAGGGTCAGAATATCAATCATCTTCTTGGTCACTACCGAAACAATGGTAACAACATACTTGAATAAAACGAGACCAATCACTAGCTTTCTTGGTAACCTTGTGACTTTCCCTGATCCAAGCATGAGTCTTGTGCTTCCAGTAGTATAGATCTCTACAACTATTCACACCTACTCATACTCGTCCCAAGTATTGTCTCACAGTCCCCAAGTCCTAAATTTGCAAAACAATTTAACACATATGAATGTGTCCAATTAATCATAAAAATTTTCCTAGACTCTACTAGCACTTCTTCAATGCGTATGTTGTATCATCAATCATGCTTCAACTCGATTAGTAATGGAAATTCCATATTATGGGACAACTCCAAGAATTACACCAATCGTTCCGTCATCCTGCCAATCGAAGGTGTACTTCAGACGTACCGTACTCCTCTAAACGTTCTGTTATTTTATCAGACATATTCTAAAGGCAAGATACCACTCTTACAATATCTTCTGATAGGTGTCATTCACTATCATAGGCCTTCCATTTCCTCCATTTACTCAATTTTCTACGAGTCTTCACCATAACGTTCTATACACCAAAGCAGATGGTCAGTGTATCGAGACAAGAATATAGATAGAGGAAGGTTCTAGATGTGTAATCCTCCTTATTACTCCGAAACATTACATGCCAGTTCTAATATCGTAATTAAACGTTTAGAACCCTGAGCACATAAAATTTCTAGATCCGGTCGGCAACAGACCATAGATCCGAACAAATAATATCATATATGGCAACATATAACATTAGCACATAAAAGAATTTTAGGCAACTTTCCTAAAATATACTAGTACTCGTGTCTTAAAATACGGTAGACACTCATCTCACAATCATCGCTTAGCGTTCTAAGTTTAAGCCTAGAAATCCTACAAATTCCTTGTTCGCTTAAACTAATGCTCTGATACCAACTATGACATACCCAATTTCACGGCCAGAAAAGACCGATTTATTTATGCTTTGTTTTGTAATCAGAGTAATCGTTTAAAGAAAACGATTTCGGAATTTGTTCCCAAAACAAAATGTGATAAGAATTTATCAAAGCATTTCTTTAAAGAAATGTATTTTCATTAAATAACAAAATCTCGGGATGTCATGTTCCGATACAGACGAAAAGCATAAACAGTATAAAATAGACCTTAAAATAGTTATTTATAACTACTAATCTATAATCCAAAATCTCTCGTCAAGTCCACCAACTTATACTCTTGTGCCATTACCTATAATGCAAAGAAAACTGAGTGGGTCAGACTTGGGAGCCTGGTGAGCATATAGGGTTTTCAACCAACAATAATATATTTATTATATTTAATCATCAAACAATCAACGCAATTACCCATCCCCATTATCTCCATTTATCTTAAGGATCTACCCTAAGAATCATCTATCCTTCATTCTTAAGGATTGACCTGAGGTATAGGCACGAGGTCACATCGTTTCCAGGGTTTACTAAATAGGCGCTAACTCCATAGTGACTAAGGTTTATACAATAGGCACTAACTCCATAGTCACCAAGGCTTATACAATAGGCGCTAACTCCATAGTCACCAAGGTTTATACAATAGGTGCTAACTCCATAGTCACCAAGGTTTACTTAACAGTAGGCGCTAACTTCATAGTCACCAAGGTTTATACAATAGGCACTAACTCCATAGTCACCAAGGTTTACTTAACAGTAGGCGCTAACTCCATAGTCACCAAGGTTTATACAATAAGCGCTAACTCCATAGTCACCAAGGCTTACTTAACAGTAGGCGCTAACTCCATAGTCACCAAGGTTTATATAATAAGCGCTAACTCCATAGTCACCAAGGTTTATACAATAGGCGCTAACTCCATAGTCACCAACTATCCCATCTACCCATGTTCTACCCAACATTTTCGTAGATATAAGTATACACTTTTATACATAGTTTTAAACCTGTATAGCATGTTCATCCAATACACATTCCACATAATAAATGAGACACATATACATAACACGTATCTCATAGAGAATAGCTCCTATCTATGAGTTAGAAGAAAGTAACTACACACTCACACAAAACATATACTTAATACATTCAAACAATACTTGTATTAAAAACATGTTTGTGAAAGGGACTATACACTCACTTGATCAGAAGATGATCAAACAACACTACGACTTGCAGAAGTAGTATTCTTCGGTAGATCTGCAAGATGTTCACAAAAACCGGGCTCCTCGCGGGTAGAGCTTCGGCTCAGGAATTGCACTTCTCGGGATCTTCGGGATTCGGGACTCGCTTCGGGTCTCGGGATGATACCGGGGCTTCAGAGGTACTTGTTTACATGTAACTTGAGGTAATATGGGTGAGAGATGAGAGAATGAGTAACCAAACTCGGCTGGCCCTTCAAATCTCTTTATAAGGAAAAATTGGCCCTTGCCACGTCGTGGCACCTTTTTCCACGTCGTGGGCTTGGTCGTCACTGAATGCGTCATCGCAAGTTCCATCTGGGGGACTCCCGTAGGTGTCAGAAGACAGGCCACGTCATTGCAATGCTTGCCGCGTCATGGTATCTGATAGTTTTTGGGGTTTCGCGCCCCCAACTTCAGAAATTCAAAACTTTCGCATACGAACTCATTTTTCGACGTTCTTTATATCGACACGAAGGTGAGATTATGCTCTACAACTCCCTTTTAGATTCCATTGGCTAATTTTGTCTTTATTTTTAATATATTATAATTATATTACTTATATATTATTTTTAGTAGGCCGGGATAGGAAAACTCCGTTATAAACTCATAACTCCTTTGTTTGAGGTCGGTTTTCGTCCGTCTTTCCGTCGTTGCACTACTATCGATGAGATATTCAATTCTCATTTAGATTGTTTTGGATAAATATCGCTCTAATGTATATTCACTATTTACGTCGCGTTGTGTCGTGCCGGTTCTTTTGCGAAACTTTGACAAGTCATAACTTCTTCATTATAACTCGGATTTCGACGTTCTTTATATAATCGGAAACCTCGTAACATAAACTAAATCTTAGTTAAGATTACTCCTTCTAAATAATCTTTCCCAAAAAAGTCATTTTTGATGCTTATCATCTCTAAATTGACTAGCCCTGATCTACGGGCGTTACAATTATCTCCCCCTTTGGATGATTACGATCCAGAATCATCAACGAAATAGGATTCGCATACTGACTCTATAAGTTATCTCTCCATCCTAAGTAATAACCTTGATGCCCAATCCTGCATCTGCTCTTCGTACTATGTTGGACTTTCAATCATAACCTTCGAGTTACAAAATAAATCCTTTTTGAGGACTCCTTCTTCTTAGGATAAGTACATTCCCTTATCTATTGTAACAGACCTATGGGTCGTGTCCCGATGACCTCTCACCGTAGTCGGACTCAATTTGATATGACCACTAGGGTCAGAATATCAATCATCCTCTTGGTCACTACCGAAACAATGGTAACAACATACTTGAATAAAACGAGACCAATCACTAGCTTTCTTGTTAACCTTGTGACTTTCCCTGATCCAAGCATGAGTCTTGTGCTTCCAGTAGTATAGATCTCTACAACTATTCACACCTACTCATACTCGTCCCAAGTATTGTCTCACAGTCCCCAAGTCCTAAATTTGCAAAACAATTTAACACATATGAATGTGTCCAATTAATCATAAAAATTTTCCTAGACTCTACTAGCACTTCTTCCATGCGTATCTTCTATCATCAATCATGCTTCAACTCAATTAGTGATGGAAATTCCAGATTATGGGACAACTCCAAGAATTACACCAATCGTTCCGTCATCCTGCCAATCGAAGGTGTACTTCAGACGTACCGTACTCCTCTAAACGTTCTGTTATTTTATCAGACATATTCTAAAGGCAAGATACCACTCTTACAATATCTTCTGATAGGTGTCATTCACTATCATAGGCCTTTCATTTCCTCCATTTACTCAATTCTCTACGAGTCTTCACCATAACGTTCTATACACCAAAGCAGATGGTCAGTGTATCGAGACAAGAATATAGATAGAGGAAGGTTTTAGACGTGTAATCCTCCTTATTACTCTGAAACATTACATGCCAGTTCTAATATCGTAATTAAACGTTTAGAACCCTGAGCACATAAAATTTATAGATCCGATCGGCAACATACCATAGATTCGAAAAAATAATATCATATATCGCAACTTATAACATTTAGCACATAAAAGAATTTTAGGAAACTTTCCAAAAATATACTAGTGCTCGTGTCTTAAAATATGGTAGACACTCATCTCACAGTCATCGCTTAGCATTCTAAGTTTAAGTCTAGAAATCCTACAAATTCCTAGTTCGCTTAAACTAATGCTCTGATACCAACTGTGACATCCCCAATTTCACAGCCAGAAAAGACCGATTTGTTTATGCTTTGTTTTATAAATCAGAGTAATCGTTTAAAGAAAACGGTTGTAGAATTTGTTCCCAAAACAAAACGTGATAAGAATTTATCAAAGCGTTTCTTTAAAGAAATCTATTTTCATTAAATAACAAAATCTCGGGATGTCATGTTCTGATATAGACCAAAAGTATAAACAGTATAAAATAGACCTTACAACAGTTATTTATAACTACTGATCTATAATCCAAAATCTCTCGTCAAGTCCACCAACTAATACTCTTGTGCCATTACCTGTAATGCAAAGAAAACTGAGTGGGTTAGGCATGGGAGCCTGGTGAGCATATAGGGTTTTCAACCTACAATAATATATTTATTATATTTAATCATCAAACAATCAACCCAATTACCCATCCCCATTATCTCCATTTATCTTAAGGATCTACCCTGCGAATCATCTATCCTTCATTCTTAAGGATTGACCTAAGGTATAGGCACGAAGTCAAATCGTTGCTAGGGTTTACTCAATAGGCGCTAACTCCATAGTGACCAAGGTTTATACAATAGGCGCTAACTTCATAGTCACCAAGGCTTATATAATAGGCGCTAACTCCATAGTCACCAAGGCTTATACAATAGGCGCTAACTCCATAGTCACCAAGGTTTATACAATAGGTGCTAACTCCATAGTCACCAAGGTTTACTTAACAATAGGTGCTAACTCCATAGTCACCAAGGTTTACTTAACAGTAGGCGCTAACTCCATAGTCACCAAGGTTTATATAATAAGCGCTAACTCCATAGTCACTAAGGTTTTCTTAACAGTAGGCACTAACTCCATAGTCACCATGGTTTATACAATAAGCGCTAACTCCATAGTCACCAAGGTTTACTTAACAGTAGGCGCTAACTCTATAGTCAGCTAGGTTTATACAATAGGCGCTAACTCCATAGTCACCAACTATCCCATCTACCCATGTTCTACCTAGCATTTTCGTAGATATAAATATACACTTTTATACATAGTTTAAAAACCTGTATAGCATGTTCATCCAATAAACATTCCACATAATAGATGAGAAACATACACATAACACGTATCTCATAGAGAATAACTCCTATCTATGAGTTAGAAGAAAGTAACTACACACTCACACAAAACATATACTTAGTACATTCAAACAATACTTGTATCAAAAATTTGTTTGTGAAAGGGACTATACACTTACTTGATCAGAAGATGATCAGACAGCACTACGACTTGCAGAAGTAGTATTCTTCGATAGATCTGGAAGATCTTCACAAAAACCGGGCTCCTCGCGGGCAAAGCTTCGGCTCGGGAATTGCACTTCTTGGTATCTTTGGGCTTCGGGACCCGCTTCGGGTCTCGGGATGATACCGGGGCTTCGGGGGTACTTATTTACACGTAAATCGTGGTAATATGGGTGAGAGATGAGAGAATGAGCAACCAAAATCGGTTGGCCCTTCAAATCTATTTATAGGGCAAAATAGGCCCTTGCCACGTCGTGGCACCTTTTTCCATGTCGTGGGCGTGGTTGTCACGGCATGCGTCATCGCAAGTTGCATCTGGGGGACTCCCAGAGGTGTCAGAAGACTGGCCACGTCGTGGCACTACTTGCCACGTCGTGGTATCTGACAGTTTTTGGGGTTTCGCGCCCCGAACTTCAGAAATTCATAACTTTCATATACGAACTCCGTTTTCAATGTTCTTTATATTGACGAGTAGGTGAAATTATGCTCTACAATTCTCCTTTAGATTCCATTGGCTAGTTTTGAATTTATTTTTAATATATTATAATTATATTACTTATATATTATTTTTAGTAGGTCGAGACAGGAAAACTCTGTTACAAACTCATAGCTCCTTCGTTTGACGTCCTTTTTCGTCCGTATCTCCGTCGTTGCACTACTATCGATGAGATCATTAATTCTCATTTAGATTGTTTTGGATAAATATCACTCTAATGTAAATTCACTATTTACATTGCGCTGTGTCGTGCTGGTTCTGTCGCAAAACTTCGACATGTCATAACTTCTTCGTTATAACTCAGATTTTGACGTTCTTTATATATTTGGAAACCTCGTAACATAAACTACATCTTATTTAATATTACTCCTTCTAAATAATCTTTCCCAAAAAATTCATTTTTGATGCTTATCGTCTCTAAATTGACTAGCCCTGATCTACGGGTGTTACACTGTCGTACTATTTCTTTTATGTACGTCCTTGTTTACTTCTCCATTTTGTCAGTTTATTTTATTGGCAGGAAGTGTGCAGATTTGGTTAATCTCTTGACGATTACCCAAATGGTGTCATGACTACCCGTTCTCCTGGGTAACTTGGTTATAAAATCCGTAGTTATCCGCTCCGACTTCCATTCGGGTATTTCAGGTTGTTATAGTAGACTCGAAGGCTTCTGGTATTCTACCTTAACTTTGGTGCAAGTCATTCACTTTCCCACATAAGTAGCAGTTTTAGCTTTCACATTTGGCCTTCAATAGAGTTTCTTGAGGTCTAAATACATCTTGTCTGACCCTGGATGAACGAAATATTGAGTTTTATGGGCTTCGTTCATGACAACATCTCTATAGCCACCAAACTTTGGTGTCCAGATCTGATTTATAAGATAACAAGTTGTGTCACCCTTAACTTATAGGTTTTTATCCATTACTATTAATGCTTCAGCTATCACATTATTGGGTTTCAAGGCTTCCAGCTGAGCCTCTTTGATCTACGCAGACAGGTGCCAATGCATCGTGATAGTTAGAGACTTTACTCGGTGCCTGAGAACTCTTTTCAACTAAGGGCGTCTGCTACTACATTGGCTTTGCCAGGATGATGGCTAATCTCACATTCGTAATCATTGAGTAGTTCTACCCATCACCGTTGCCTCATGTTCAGTTCTTTTTTTATCAAAGATGTGCTGGAGTATTTTATGGTCTGTGAAGACTATGTACTTCGTGCCATAAAGATAATGTCTCCAGATATTTAGAGCAAAAACCACTGCTCCCAGTTTGAGGTCGTATGTGGTTAGTTGACATCGTGGTTTTTAAGCTGTCTAGAGGCATAGGATATTACATTTGCTCGCTGCATAAGAACGCAACCTAGCCCTTGCTTGGACGCATCGAAGTAAACTACAAAATCTTTCGTCCATTTTTGGAGGAACAAGATCGGGGCGCTGCATAGGGCTCACTTTAGTGTCTAGAAAGTAGTTTGTTGTTTCTCCTCCCAGCTGAAGGTTACACTCTTCTGAGTCAGGGTGGTGAGTGGTTTTGTGATCTTGGAGGAGTTTTGGATGAACCTTCTATAATAGCTAGCAAGTCCTATAAATTGATGAATCTTTTTTGGGGTTCGTTGGGTCGCCCAGTTTTCAATAACTTTGATTTTGGAGGGATCCACATGTATCCTTTCTTCGCTGACTAGGTGTCTTAGGAAGTCAAACTTTCGAATCCAGAATTCGCATTTCGAAAACTTTGCATAGAACTTTTCTGCCCTTAATGTTTCCAAAACTAGTCGTAAGTGTTGGCTATGTTCTTCCTTACTTCAGGAGTAGACTAGTATATCGTCGACGAAAACTATTATGAACTTGTCTAAGTAAGGTCGACACACACGGTTCATCAGATCTATGAACATTCTTGGTGCATTTGTTAAACCGAAGGGAATTACTACGAATTCATAGTGGCCGTAGCGAGTTTTGAATGTGGTCTGACGAATATCCTCCTCCTAGACTCGTAGTTGATGGTATCCTGACATGACGTCGATCTTGGAGAAGAAACTTGCTCCTTGAAGTTCGTCAAAGAGGTTGTCGATTCTATGTAAAGGGTATTAGTTTTTGGTAGTGAGTTTATTTAATTCACGGTAGTCTATGCACATGCCGAACGATCCATCCTTCTTCTTCACGAACAAGACCGGTACTCCCCAATGCGAGAAGCTTGGTCTTATAAATCTATTGGGATTATAGTATTGCGTCTTTGGGCCTTCTTGATTTAGTTTATCTTGTAAACGAGTTGGGGCTGTCCACTCATATTTATCTCTAGGGTTAGAGCATTTAAGATGCATGCATGCATCGTATTTTAGTTAACTCTGATAATTATTCTGTAACCCTAATCACGCCTTTACAGTAGCAATTCTTAATCGAGTTCTTCTGAGATGTGACACTTAATCATTCAACATTATTTGAATCATTTTTTGTGTTCTTGCTTTACTGGTTCTGAATTTAAACGATCTTTAAGGCTTTTATTCCTAACAATTGGTATCAGAGCAGGAGACTGTGTAATCTATACACATCTCTTTTGTTTACAAATTTTTTTAGGTTTCCGTTAATATAGGGTCTGGTTCAGTCGTCCTCTTAGTCATCTTGACGGCATAAAGTGATCTTGATATTACCTTATAAACTATCTTAGTTTACACTTCTGATTCTCTACAGGTATCAAACAAGATATCATCATGCAACACGATGATTATCACATCAACTCCATAAATATTTCAAGCAACATTGGATCAACAACAAGGATCCCGATTCTCTTCCCTCATGAATATGAAGTACAGGTGCTTCATTTTGAAGATTATGTTCTTGGTTAAGAGGATAATAGGTATTTAATATGGGAAGCCATTACTCTAGTTCCATTTGTTCACACAGAAACCAAAAGAGTTATCAAAACTCAGAAAGAATACAATCAGTTGCTCCTTGATGTAAAGGATGTTCCTCAAGATGAGAAAGAGAAACTTATCAGCAATGTCAAAGCAATGAGGATCATTAGATTCGCTTTTCAGGGCGATACTAGTTCGTGTGATACTGCGAAATCCATCTGGGATAGGCTCAAGGAACTTTACTCCACTGATGCAGATCTTCAACATTCTACACAAACACGCTTGCTTTCAGAGTTTGGAGCATTCACACCAAAGCTTGAAGAAAATCTGAGCCAAACATTCAATCGCTACAATCATCTTTTCAGCAAGATGATGAAACATGGTATTGGACGTGAAGTGATCGAGCAAAAGGTTACTCTCATGAATGGGCATAGATCGGAGTGGATGGTAGTGGTTTCTATCGTCAAAGCACACAAGAAATTTAAAAATTACACTTTATCCAAGCTTTATCGGATTCTTAAGGCACATGAAAGTGAGGCATCAAAAGAAGCGAAAGGTTTTTCTAGTATGGGGTCTCTAGCTCTTGTTGTGAAGGGAAAGGCAGTTGCAGAGGATGAGTCTAAGTCTGATCATTCTGAACATCATCTAACAAACGAGGAGTATGGTTTAATGGTTTCAAATTCCAAGCAGTTGGCAAGGAAGAAATTTCCATCAAACAAGAACCGAAACTGGCAGGGTAGCTACAGCTCAGAAAAGGTGAAATAGGAGAATAAAAGCGCTTCTCAAAAGGAGTGCATGCTGAGAAGGTTAAATGAGAAGAAAGAAGGAGAAGGTGATGAGACTTACCACATTCGAAAGTTGGAAGAGGTCAAGAAGAAAAAGGTTGTTGATAACTCTATGCCTGCTTTGATTGTGCAGGAAAATATGGCTGAAAACGAATTTGGCGGAGCGAAAGAGGAGAGTTCGCGGTTTACAGGAAAGTGTTTTATGGTGACAAATGATGGGTCACAGACGCAAGAGTATGCTACTGGGAGTGGAAGAAGAGATGATAGTTGTTTCGTAGCAAGAGCAATTCTTGAACAAATCAACGAGTGTGAACAACTAATCAACAAGGTAACTATAATTCTTGAATCTATCAATATACCTGGTTCTAGATATGAAACTGAATTAAACGACCTAAAATTCACTTTTTCAAGCATTAGTGATAGTTTAAAAAGAAATCGCTTGACAAAATCTAACCTAACCAATCAAATTAGCATGGTTTCGTCGAAAAGTGATGAGACGCGGATGCGGATAGCAAAGATCGAGTCAGATTTGTCTAAGTCTAGGGATGAATTAATTTATTTGCAACGAGACAACTTGATGCTTTTAAAACAACATAACCTTTTTTTGTTTGATTGCTAAAAGACCTTTCTTTAACATTACCCAGTTTCACCTTGATTGTGAGATTAGTGAGAAAATTCACAAGATGATTTTACAATTTCTTGAGTTAAAGGAAGACAAAATTGACGCCAACTGTTATAAGTGTGAATACATCGTCTCATCTGACAAGTCTTCTGATGCTTACAGGTTAGGACTGGAATGAATTGAATCATACATTAAGTCCAAAGACCATAAAAATATGTTAAAACAACTTTTGGATGAAAATGATAAGAAGCAAATAAAATCTGATACTATACAGAAATTCGATTCATTGAGTGCCAAATTGAGTTCAAAAAATAAGATAAATGTTGAAAGCACATCTGAATTTGATGAGGACAGTGATATGAGTGAAATCTCCGTAGAGGATGAGGTGGATTGCTCAGAGTATGTTAAAAACGAAACTGAACCTACGAAACCTTTGATTTCTAAGAATTCAGTTGAATTCTCACATATTTCTCAAAATAAACCCAAAATTTTAAAAGCTAAAGCAACGGTTTTTTCCCAAAGTACAAACTGTCCCTAATCAAGTGTTTTCTACTAAAGGACTAGAAAAAAATCAAACTGTCAAATTAACGTCCATTGTCAACGTAGACAACAAAGTTGGTTGCGATGAGTACTTTTGGTCCGCTCCTATAGATAATGCATACAAAATGAAGGGTCTCTCAGAAAGAATGTAACACCTGATTCCCAGTACGCACTTAATTTAAGCATTTCTATATTTTTCTTTGGGACTCGCCGAGTTGGAGGCCCAACTCGTCGAGTAGGGTCGTGATCTGCAAGCATTTTAAGTGACCTACTCGACAATTCGGGAGACTGACTCGACGAGTAGGTGTTGTTTTAGGAAAACCCTAAATCCGAGGGTTTGCACCCTATTTAAATGCATTATTGCAGCCTCCATTGTCCCTTGTGCTCCCAGAACACCTCTTATCGAAATCCTAACCGCTTTGAGTGATCTAAGGCCTTTTTTGGTGCTTTTGGGTGGTTGTGAGGTTTGAAAGGAAGGGAGAAGCTTGGGAATTCGAGTTAGGGCTTGTAGATCCAGAGATCTTATTCCATCTTCAGCTCAACCAAGGTAAATGCCCTTGTTTTGGTCTTCCTTTTTGGTTGTTCATCTTTAGGGCTTATATTTTGGGTGCATTTAGGGCTTTTTAAGCCATTTTCAGATTTGTGAAGTGATTAATGGGGTTCGACTTCCAGATCTGAGTCATTGGAGGGGTCTCATGGCATAAAGGTGCCAACTCTATGGCCATGAGAGCATCATGCACATTGTAGAGAACCTTTTATGGATTTCTGAGCCAAAAACCCCATGCATGTGCATCAAGTTTGGAACTTTCCATTTAAAAGCGACATTAGGAGGCCAGATCTATAGTTTTGATTTGTCAAAACCCATTTAAATTGGTTGTATAGTAATGGTCAAGGATGGACTCGTCGAGTTGTTCTTGGGACTCGGTGAGTTGAGGTGTAATGACCATCAAATCCGTTCTGCGAATGGACCAGTTGTTAGGGAGGAAAGTATAGTAGATGTTTAAACGCGAAAAAGGACATCAGAATCATGGGACTCGACGAGTATATGAACAGACTCAGCGAGTCCAAGGCAATCTCCCAACCTTTGAAGACTGAATCGACGAGTTGTTCATACAACTCGGCGAGTCGTAGATTTGACATTTTCTTATGAGGGAGATGAACTCGCCAAGTTCAAGGTAGAACTCGAAGAGTTGGATGAAGACGGTTCCGATGGTTAAATGAAGGAGAACTCAAAGAGTTCTTGCTAGACTCGACGAGTGAAGTCGGGGTTGGACCGGGTTAAGTGGAGCATGGACTCGACGAGTTGGTAGACCAACTCGGTGAGTCAGGTCAACTGGATGTTGATTTTGACTGGTTATGGTATTGAACCTGGTTAGGGTTGCATGTTCTGTTTGATGACTTGAGGATTGTCGTGTACGGATTGAGGAGTCGAGGAGAGCTGATCTTCACCCCCGAGGACAGATCAGACACTACAAGTCATCAAGGTGAGTTACCTTCCGGTAGCGGTCGGTCTACGGCCACAATGTCGGCCCACTAGTAGGATTTGCATGATAGATGATTGTCTTTGTGATATTGATCTAGGTTGCTACTACCTGATATGTTATATGCTGGCGTGATATGCTATATGTGATAGTGGTAGTTAGGGGAGAATAGCCCCAGGTTCGGTTGTTAGGACCGAAGGGTAGGTCGGACACCCCAGATATGTCTGACAGTATGTTATCTTCGTATGCTGGAATGATATGTTAAATGTGATAGTGGTAGTAGGAGGGGAATAGTCCCCAAGTTCGGTTTTTAGGACCGAAGGGTAATTCGGACACCCCAAATATGTCTAATAGTATGTTTATGTCATGATATATGTGATAGTAGCAGTAGGAGGTGGAATAGTCCCCGAGGTTTGGTTGTAAGGACCGATGGGTAGGTCAGCACCCCAGAACGTCTTGACACGGGTAGGTCAGCACCCCAGAATGGCTTGACTTGGGTATGTCATCACCCCAGAATGGCTTGACACAGGTAGGTCGGGCAACCCAGAATTGCCCGGCGGTATGTAGGCTATATGATTGTATGGTATGTGGTATGATGGGGGAACTCACTAAGCTTTGTGCTTATAGTTTCCATTTTGGTTTTACGTACTTATTCGTCCAAGGGGAAGGAGCTGGCAGGGTTGCAACACATAACACACGCACATATGATTTCCGCTTAGAGTTTTCTGGGATTGTACTCTTATATGTTATTACATTCAGATGATATGGTTTGTGAGGCAAGACACTACGGTTTTATATATTTATATGATTTTAGCAATGTTTTGGCAAGTTATTTTATAATTCACAAAATTTAAAAATGAAATTTTTGGCCTCGAAATTTAGGATGTTACAAGTTGGTATCAGAGCCTTGGTTTGAAGGATTCGGACACACCCTCGGGGGTGTCTGGACTCAAACCGAGGGACTATAAGATTTTTCAAGGAAATTAGTTTCTAAAATTTTATGTTAACGAATTTTGAGAAAATACAAGGTGTGTGATGCATGCGACCGGCCGAGCTCAAGTAAGTTTTCCCCAAGATACCCATACTTGTTATGTTATGTGTATGATTCATGATTCTGAGAGCTGCATCTAGATTAGGGCTAGGGATGTAGAAGGATGCCTTGTATGCCTGATATATGATTCTGAGAACTGTATGCTAGAGTAGGGCTAAGGATCTAGAGGATGCCTTGAATGCCTGATGTATGAGCTGTATGCTACGACTGTTTAGTAAGCGGTAGGATAGCCTGGTTAGGTTATGCCTGATGTGGTTACTCAATGCACAAATGTTGCCTGCTTTGTGTTTAAGGGGTCCTGGCTAGCTTTAACTAACTAGTGGGAGGATATTTAATAGTATTCGCAAGCTAGTTAGTGAAGGGAAGCAGGGACTCCTAGTGCAACTGATGGCAGAGAGTAGGTCGAATAGTGCCCTAGGAAAGCCTAGGACGAGATTAGTAGGAAAGGGTATCATAAAGGGACTGGTGAAGTTGAAGCAATCCTTGAGGAAAGTACAGATAGATGTGGAAGGTAGTATGGGCCCGTACTACTGGAAGTAGAGGATCCATACTCGAGTGAAGGAGGGCCGAGATGAAACCATGGAACTTGGAGAGTGTGTGAGACCTCTCGAGAGCGGGAATGATCCTGATGTTTATGTGTTTATTTGTAGTATGGCAATCACGCGACATGGGGTAGGAGGTTTAGGATCAGGATCAGGATCAGGCTCGGGTGTAGGATCCGAGTAGGTTGGTGACGGGCTACGCGAGTTCATCGCGTCTGAGATCACGAGAGGTATCCTTGAGTCGAACTCGGTTATTTTTGGGTCGATCAAGGAAGGGATTATTGAGTTCACGGAGGATCACCCCCGAGCATTCCGGAGTGATCTGGCGTCTAGCCAGACGTGTATGCGCACACTATCCTTTAAGGACTTCCGAGGGAGTGGTACGCTGGATTTTCACGGGCTGAAGGACCCCATTACTGCCAGAAGATGGATTGTAGACGTTGAGTCTGCGCAGTTGATGAGCTTCTGCCCAGAAGGGTCGAAGGTCCGCTTTGCTGCGGGATGTCTGAGGGATAGAGCCAGAGATTGGTGGGAATCGGTTGATAACTCGTTGGGGGCCCCGGTCATCAAGTCTATGACTTGGTCATATTCTGTTACCAGATTCAGGGCTGAGTTTGCATCGGCTGTGGAGCTTTAGTAGCTGGCCAGAGAGTTTTTGGATATGAGACAGACTACGGAGACCGTGGTGGAGGTCACTGCCAAGTTCTGAGAGAGAGCATTCTTGGTACCCCAGTATGCGGGGGACGAGGAGATGTGGAAGACCCGCTACCTTGATATGTTGAGGGCTGATATTCAGGAGCGTGTTAGCTATTTTGCCTGCCCAACCCTAGAGTCCATGATTTCCACGGCGCGAGAGATGGTGCTTGTTTTGGAGTGTGTTAGGAAGAGGAAAGTGGAGTCTGAGCAGGTTTCAGGGGTTTCGGGGAAGAAACCTAAGTGATCTGACGTTAGGTCGAAGGGCCAGCCGGGCCAGAGGCGCTGTAGGAAATGCGGCAAGCTGCATGAGGGAGCTTGTACAGCGGGGTCATCCGGCTGCTATAAGTGCGGCAAGACGGGGCACTATGGTAGGGATTGTACTACCCCTGCCCCCACAGTGCAGATGTCAGACCTGATTTGTTTCCATTGCAATCAGAGGGGCCACAAGAAGGCCAAGGTAGAGGCTCCAGTGGTGCAGAGTAGAGCATTTCAGTTGACAACCGAGGAGGGACGCGCTGCACCCGATGTAGTAACGGGTACAATTACTTTCTTATGCTTTTATGTTATGTCGTTGTGATTTTGATATGTTATGTATGTGCTTTCTTTAGGATTGTTCCATGTGAACGGTATCCTAGTTCAGGTATTGTTTAATTAGGGTGCTACATGATCGTTTGTCTCTCTTGTGCTTAGCAAGAAGTTTCTTGAGCCTTCGGTCATACTGGATTGCCCTTTGGAGGTTGAGATTGCGAACGACTGGTCAGTGCAAGCATCTCAGGTCTACTGGGAGTGTGGTTTAAAGCTGTTTGAGGAGCGTTGCTTGGTAGACTTGGTTCCCATACCTTGCAGGGGAACAAGGTTATTATTGGTATGGATTGGCTAAGCCCCTATGGGATAATGATCCACTGTGTGCAGCAGTTAGTGCAGATCAAGACCCCAAGTGGGGGAGAGTTGGTGATTCAGGGCGAGAGGCCACAATGAGGAACAACTTTATGTTCAGCAGCGAGAGCTAGACGCTACCTTCAGTAGGGTAGCGCATGATTTTTCGCCTATGTCATGGATACCCGGGAAGCGGGTATGGGTGGGTGATGTGCCCGTGGTACGAGAGTTTGCGGATGTATTTCCTAAGGAGTTGCCTGGGATACTTCCTGAGAGGCAGGTAGAGTTCAGGATCGACCTAGTCCCTGATGCGGCTCCGATAGCCAAGGCACCGTATCGGTTGGCTCCTCCTGAGATGCAGGAGTTGTCTATGCAGCTGCATGAGCTGTTAGACAAGGGATTCATTAGACTGAGCAGTTCACCCTCGGGAGACCCTATTTTGTTTGTGAAGAAGAAGGACGAGTAGCATCGGATGTGTATAGACCATAGGGAGTTGAATAAGGTAACAGTGAAGAACCGTTACCCACTCCCAAGGATTGATGACCTCTTTGACCAGCTGCAGGGATCATCTTGGTTCTCCAAGATTGATCTGCATTCAGGATATCATCAAATGAGGGTGAGAGAGGAGGATGTGCAGAAGACTGCATTCCCGACGCGCTATGGCCACTATGAGTTCGTGGTGATTCCTTTTGGGCTCACCAATGCTCCTGCCACGTTCATGGATCTCATGAACCGCGTGTGCAGATCGATGTTCGATCGGTCTGTGATAGTTTTCATCGATGACATCTTGGTTTATTCCAAGACGTGAGAGCAGGATGAGGAGCACTTGTGGGAGGTTTTGGGTACATTGAGGAGGGAGAGCTTGTATGCTAAGTTCTCCAAGTGTGAGTTCTGCTAGCGCGAGGTCCAGTTTCTTGGGCACTTTGTCAACCAGAACGGGATTTCGGTTGACCCGACCAAGGTAGAGGTCGTGAAGAGGTGGGAGGTTCCGAGGTCTCCATCCGAGATTCGGAGCTTCCTGGGACTTGCAGGCTACTATTGGAGGTTCACTCAGGACTTTTCCAAGATAGTCGTGCCCCTGACCCAGTTGACAAGGAAGGTCGTGGTCTTTCGCTGGGGGCCTGAGCAGCAGGCCGCATTTGAGATATTGAGACAGAGATTGTGCAAGGCATCAATCTTAGCCCTGCCTAAGGGCATGGAGGAGCGATATTTATGCAGAGAGGGCATGTTATAGCTTATGCTTCGAGGCAATTGAAGCCTCACGATGCGAATTACCCGACGCATGATTTGGAGATAGGGCTATTGTTTTAGCCCTCAAGATTTGGCGCCATTACCTCTATGGGATTTTTAGTACCATTTACACGGACCACAAGAGCTTGAGGTATCTCATGGACCAACCAAATCTGAATATGAGGCAACGTCAACGGCTTGATGTGGTCAAGGAATATGATTGCGAGATCCTTTACTACCCGGGGAAGGCCAATGTCGTGGCCGATGCGCTTAGCCGCAAGGCAGCACCGATCAGGGACATTTGTCTGAGGATGAAAGTTGTGACTTTGTTGTTGGAGCAGATTCAGGAGGCCAAGAAGGAGGCCATAAAGGAGTGTAACACCCAGATTCCCAGGTATGATGTTTTGTTCTTTTATTTTTGGGTGTTGAGGGGAGACTCGGCGAGTTGGAGTTTAGACTCGCCGAGTATGGTCGCGGATTTGTATGTGAGTTCACAGCTGGACTCGGCGAGTTCATGAGTGGACTCGGCGAGTCCATGCTATTTAATGAAACCCTAATTTCCAGGGTTTGAGACCTATTTAAAGGGTCTTATGGCCGTCATTTGCGGCCACCAACCCCCAAAGAGAAACCCTAAAGAGATCTAGAGCGTTTGTGAGGAAGGAGAGGCCAATCTTGAACTTTTGTGGGTGTTTTTGCAAGAAGGAAGTGTTCAAGGCAAGGGGATGCTGAAGGAGGTGCGATTTTGCGGGTTTTTGAGCTCATAGAGACTGTATTGAGGTATTATTCTCGGACCTTCTTCAGTTTTTGGTGTTGATTCTTAGTGTTAGGGTTTTCTAACCCTTTTAGATGTTGATTAAGTGGTGTAGTTGGTCCCTTCTCGAATTTGTGTTCTGGATCTGGACCCAAAGAGGTCCAGAGACCTTAACCCTTGGAGCTTTATGAGTCATTTTGGGAGTTATGAGCTTGGAATGTCATTTTTGGGGCTAAATCACCATTTTGGACCATTTAGATGTTATATGTGTGTCAAGATCCAAACTTTACGTGATTATCATGCTTGGGGAGGCCTGATCTATGATTGTATGGAACAGATCTTACCTCAGAAGTTGTTTTGAGTTTGTGCATGGCATGAACTCGCCGAGTCCAAAGAACACACTCGGCGAGTAGTATGAAGTTTGCCTGTTAATCACTCGGTGAGTGTACTTGTCGAGTTGGGGGAAATGACTCGGTGAGTCAAAGAGAGTCAGGGGTCTGAGTTCAAGTTGGAACTCGCCGAGTTGTTCTTGAGACTCGGCGAGTTGAGTCAGGGTGGCCCCACGATTCATGCCAGGTGGAACTCGTCGAGTCAAGGGGAGTACTCGACTTGCCAAGAGAGGTTCTAAGAGAGTCAGTTGACACGTGTAGACTCGCCGAGTCGCCCTAGTGCACTCGACGAGTCGGGTCAAAGTGTGACCGTTCACCTTGTTGACTTTTAGGGTTGAGTACATTTGTATTTATGAGAGTATTACTTTATGTGATTAGGCGGAGGCTAGATCACACTTCTTCCAAGTCAGATATTTAGACATCGAGGTGAGTCTTCTCACTATACGTTACCTAGAGTGGTATTATGCGATGACCAGAGGGTCTTATGTGTTATGTATGAGATTATGTGCTATGTGATATTTGTATGTTGTATGATGATATAGACCGGACTGGAGGGTCCAACGATCTATGACCGGACTAGAGGGTCCAATGAGCTACGGGACTGGAGGGTCCTGCTGAGACACATCGACTGGAGGGTCGTATTATAGCCTCGAGTGGCGTATGTGATGTATGAGGTATTTTGGGGAACTCACTAAGCATTTATGCTTACAGTTGTTGTGTTATGTGTTTCAGGTACTAGTGATGAGCGCAGGAAGGCGCCGACATGATTCGTACACACACGCATTGGAGTTTTTTGTAGAGATTCTGGGGAGATGTTTTTTGACAATAACATTTGATACAATGTGTTTGACATTATTTTATGAATGAATGAATGTTTTAAAAATGAAAAATTATTTTGAAAATTTACGTTGTTAAAAGGAAGAACATCAGAAGAGAGAGCAAATTGTGGCCTAGGTTTCCTCCTTCGACTATGATAGTTGGGGATTGTTGACTCTTCACCGTATGGTGTGGGTCCTGTATCATGGGGGTGTGCGCCAGGTACTAATGGCAGAGGCGCACAAATCCAGGTTCTCCATCCATCCCGGGTCGACAAAGATTTATAGGGATCTTCGTCTTGATTATTGGTGGACCTACATGAAGAGGGACATAGCTTGGTTTGTAGAGAGGTGCCTAACCTGCAGGAAGGTCAAAGCTGAGCACCAGAGACCTCATGAAAAGATCCAGTCGTTGGATATCCCGCTATGGAAGTGGGAGGATATTACTATGGACTTCATTACAAAGCTTCCTAGGACCGCGCGAGAGGTGGATTCGATTTGGGTCATCGTTGAGCGATCGACCAAGAGCGCCCATTTTATCCCGATTCAGGAGAGTATTTCGGCCAAAAAGTTGGCCGGCATCTACATCCGGGAGGTAGTGGTGCGGCACGGGGTGCCAGTATTGGTGATTTCAAATAGGGATGTGCGTTTCACTTGCAGGTTCTAGAAGAAGTTTCATGACGAGCTGGGCACTCGACTGCATTTTAGCACCGCCTTCCACCCACAGACGGATAGTCAGAGCAAGCGGACCATCTAGACTCTGGAGGATATGCTACAGGCGTGTGTTTTAGACTGGGGAGGTTGTTGGGATACTTACCTCCCGTTGGCAGAGTTCTCCTACAACAATAAATATCATGCGAATATCGACTGTCCTCCTTTCGAGATGTTGTATGGGAGGAAGTGCAAGACCCTGATATGCTCGGGAGAAGTGGGGTAGAGAGTCACGGGGAGTACTGAAGTGGTACTCAAGACTACGGAGATGATCCACCAAGTTTGGAGCAGTCTTCAGACTGCTCAGAGTCGGTAGAAAAGTTATGCCGACAAGCATGGGTTAGACCTGGAATTCCAGGTCGCGGATATGGTGCTCCTGAAGGTGTCACCATGGAAGGGCGTCATTCGATTCAGGAAGTAGGACAATTTGGCCCCCAGGTATATTGGACCCTTCAGGGTTGTAGCCCGGGTGGGCAAAGTGGCATATAGGCTGGATCTGCCAGCCGAACTCAGTTAGATTCATAGCACATTTCATGTCTCCCAGTTGCGGAAATGTTTGGTGGACGATTCCGCAGTGGTGCCATTAGAGAATATTCAGGTTGATGACAACCTGAACTACATCGAGCTGCCAGTGGCGATCCTCGACAGGAAGTCAAAGAATCTGAGGAACGAGAAAGTGGAATTGGTAAAGGTGCAGTGGCAGCACCGCAAGGGCTCGGAATGGACCTGGGAGCCGAAGGACGAGATGAGGGAGCATTACCCCGAGTATTTTCAGGATCGAGTAGCAGACTTCGAGGACGAAGTCTAGAAAAAATGGGGGAGATTTGTAACGCTTGATTCTCGGTACACACTTAACTTAAGCATTTCTATATTTTTCTCTGGGACTCGACGAGTTGGAGGCCCAACTCATCGAGTTGGGTCGTGATCTGCGAGCATTTTAAGTGACCTACTCAACGAGTTGGGAGACTGACTCGACGAGTAGGTGCTGTTTGAGGAAAACCCTAAATCTAAGGGTTTGCACCCTATTTAAATGCCTTATTGCATCCTCCATTGTCCCTTATGCTCCTAGAACACCTCTTACTGAAACCCTAGCCTCTTTGACTGATCTAAGGCCATTTTTTTGGTGCTTTTGGGTGGTTGTGAAGCTTGAAAGGAAAGGAGAAGCTTGGGAATTTGAGTTGAGGCTTGTAGATCCAGAGATCTTATTCTATCTTCAGCTCAACCAAGATAAATTCCCTTGTTTTGGTATTCCTTTTTGGTTGTTCATCTTTAGGGATTAGATTTTGGGTGCATTTAGGGCTTTCTAATCCATTTTCGAATTAGTGAAGTGATTCATGGGGTTCTACTTCCATATCTGAGTCATTGGAGGGCTCTCATGGCATAAAGGTGCCAACTCCATGGCCATGAGAGCCCCATGCATATTGTAGAGCACCATTTATGGATTTTTGAGCAAAAAACCCCATGCATGTGTATCAAGTTAAGAACTTTACGTATAAAAGGGACATTAGTAGGCCAGATCTATAGTTTTGATGTGTTAAGACCCATTTAAATCAACTGTATAGTAATGGTCAAGGATGGACTCGTCGAGTTTTTCTTGGGACTCGGCGAGTCGAGGTGTAATGACCATCGAATCCATTCTGCAAAGGGACCAGTTGTTAAGGAGGGAAGTCTCGTAGATGTTTAGACGCAAAAAAGGACCTGAGAACCATGGGACTCGACGAGAATATGAACAGACTCAGCGAGTCCAAGGCAATCTCCCAACCTTTGAAGACTGAATCGACGAGTTGTTCATACAACTCGGCGAGTCGTAGATTTGACATGTTCTTATGAGGGAGATGAACTCGCCGAGTTCAAGGTAGAACTCGACGAGTTGGATGAAGACGGTCCCGATGGTTAAATGAAGGAGAACTCAAAGAGTTCTTGCTAGACTCGACGAGTGAAGTCGGGGTTGGACCGGGTTAAGTGGAGCATGGACTCGACGAGTTGGTAGACCAACTCGGTGAGTCAGGTCAACTGGATGTTGATTTTGACTGGTTATGGTATTGAACCTGGTTAGGGTTGCATGTTCTGTTTGATGACTTGAGGATTGTCGTGTAGGGATTGAGGAGTCGAGGAGAGCTGATCTTCACCCTCGAGGACAGATCAGACACTACAAGTCATCAAGGTGAGTTACCTTTCGGTAGCGGTCGGTCTATGGCCACAATGTCGGCCCACTAGTAGGATTTGCATGATAGATGATTGTCTTTGTGATATTGATCTAGGTTGCTACTACCTGATATGTTATATGCTGGCGTGATATGCTATATGTGATAGTGGTAGTTAGGGGAGAATAGCCCCAGGTTTGGTTGTTAGGACCGAAGGGTAGGTCGGACACCCCAGATATGTCTGACAGTATGTTATCTTCGTATGCTGGAATGATATGTTAAATGTGATAGTGGTAGTAGGAGGGGAATAGTCCCCAAGTTCGGTTTTTAGGACCGAAGGGTAATTCGGACACCCCAAATATGTCTAATAGTATGTTTATGTCATGATATATGTGATAGTAGCAGTAGGAGGTGGAATAGTCCCCGAGGTTTGGTTGTAAGGACCGATGGGTAGGTCAGCACCCCAGAACGTCTTGACACGGGTAGGTCAGCACCCCAGAATGGTTTGACTTGGGTATGTCATCACCCCAGAATGGCTTGACACAGGTAGGTCGGGCAACCCAGAATTGCCCGGCGGTATGTAGGCTATATGATTGTATGGTATGTGGTATGATGGGGGAACTCACTAAGCTTTGTGCTTATAGTTTCCATTTTGGTTTTACGTACTTATTCGTCCAAGGGGAAGGAGCTGGCAGGGTTGCAACACATAACACAGGCACATATGATTTCCGCTTAGAGTTTTCTGGGATTGTACTCTTATATGTTATTACATTCAGATGATATGGTTTGTGAGGCAAGACACTACGGTTTTATATATTTATATGATTTTAGCAATGTTTTGGCAAGTTATTTTATAATTCACAAAATTTAAAAATGAAATTTTTGGCCTCGAAATTTAGGATGTTACAAGTTGGTATCAGAGCCTTGGTTTGAAGGATTCGGACACACCCTCGGGAGTGTCTGGACTCAAACCGAGGGACTATAAGATTTTTCAAGGAAATTAGTTTCTAAAATTTTATGTTAACGAATTTTGAGAAAATACAAGGTGTGTGATGCATGCGACCGGCCGAGCTCAAGTAAGTTTTCCCCAAGATACCCATACTTGTTATGTTATGTGTATGATTCATGATTCTGAGAGCTGCATCTAGATTAGGGCTAGGGATGTAGAAGGATGCCTTGTATGCCTGATATATGATTTTGAGAACTGTATGCTAGAGTAGGGCTAAGGATCTAGAGGATGCCTTGAATGCCTGATGTATGAGTTGTATGCTACGACTGTTTAGTAAGCGGTAGGATAGCCTGGTTAGGTTATGCCTGATGTGGTTACTCAATGCACAAATGTTGCCTGCTTTGTGTTTAAGGGGTCCTGGCTAGCTTTAACTAACTAGTGGGAGGATATTTAATAGTATTCGCAAGCTAGTTAGTGAAGGGAAGCAGGGACTCCTAGTGCAACTGATGGCAGAGAGTAGGTCGAAGAGTGCCCTAGGAAAGCCTAGGACGAGATTAGTAGGAAAGGGTATCATAAAGGGACTGGTGAAGTTGAAGCAATCCTTGAGGAAAGTACAGATAGATGTGGAAGGTAGTATGGGCCCGTACTAGTGGAAGTAGAGGATCCATACTCGAGTGAAGGAGGGCCGAGATGAAACCATGGAACTTGGAGAGTGTGTGAGACCTCTCGAGAGCGGGAATGATCCTGATGTTTATGTGTTTATTTGTAGTATGGCAATCACGCGACATGGGGTAGGAGGTTTAGGATCAGGATCAGGATCAGGCTCGGGTGTAGGATCCGAGTAGGTTGGTGACGGGCTACGCGAGTTCATCGCGTCTGAGATCACGAGAGGTATCCTTGAGTCGAACTCGGTTATTTTTGGGTCGATCAAGGAAGGGATTATTGAGTTCACGGAGGATCACCCCCGAGCATTCAGGAGTGATCTGGCGTCTAGCCAGACGTGTATGCGCACACTATCCTTTAAGGACTTCCGAGGGAGTGGTACGCTGGATTTTCACGGGCTGAAGGACCCCATTGCTGCCAGAAGATGGATCGTAGACGTTGAGTCTGCGCAGTTGATGAGCTTCTGCCCAGAAGGGTCGAAGGTCCGCTTTGCTACGGGATGTCTGAGGGATAGAGCCAGAGATTGGTGGGAATCGGTTGATAACTCATTGGGGGCCCCGGTCATCAAGTCTATGACTTGGTCATATTCTGTTACCAGATTCAGGGCTGAGTTTGCACCGGCTGTGGAGCTTTAGTAGCTGGCCAGAGAGTTTTTGGATATGAGACAGACTACGGAGACCGTGGTGGAGGTCACTGCCAAGTTCCGAGAGAGAGCATTCTTGGTACCCCAGTATGCGGGGGACGAGGAGATGTGGAAGACCCGCTACCTTGATATGTTGAGGGCTGATATTCAGGAGCATGTCAGCTAATTTGCCTGCCCAACCCTAGAGTCCATGATTTCCACGGCGCGAGAGATGGTGCTTGTTTTGGAGTGTGTTAGGAAGAGGAAAGTGGAGTCTGAGCAGGTTTCAGGGGTTTCGGGGAAGAAACCTAAGGGATCTGACGTTAGGTCGAAGGGCCAGCCGGGCCAGAGGCGCTGTAGGAAATGCGGCAAGCTGCATGAGGGAGCTTGTAGAGCGGGGTCATCCGGCTGCTATAAGTGCGGCAAGACGGGGCACTATGGTAGGGATTGTACTACCCCTGCCCCCACAGTGCAGATGTCAGACCTGATTTGTTTCCATTGCAATCAGAGGGGCCACAAGAAGGCCAAGGTAAAGGCTCCAGTGGTGCAGAGTAGAGAGCATTTCAGTTGACAACCGAGGAGGCACGCACTGCACCCGATGTAGTAACGGGTACAATTACTTTCTTATGCTTTTATGTTATGTCGTTGTGATTTTGATATGTTATGTATGTGCTTTGTTTAGGATTGTTCCATGTGAACGGTATCCTAGTTCAGGTATTGTTTAATTAGGGTGCTACCCGATCGTTTGTCTCTCTTGTGCTTAGCAAGAAGTTTCTTGAGCCTTCGGTCATACTGGATTGCCCTTTGGAGGTTGAGATTGCGAACGACTGGTCAGTGCAAGCATCTCAGGTCTACTAGGAGTGTGGTTTAAAGCTGTTTGAGGAACGTTGCTTGGTAGACTTGGTTCCCATACCTTGCAGGGGAACAAGGTTATTATTGGTATGGATTGGCTAAGCCCCTATGGGGTAATGATCCACTATGTGCAGCAGTTGGTGCAGATCAAGACCCCAAGTGGGGGAGAGTTGGTGATTCAGGGCGAGAGGCCACAATGAGGAACAACTTTATGTTCAACAGCGAGAGCTAGACGCTACCTTCAGTAGGGTAGCGCAGGATTTTTCGCCTATGTCATGGATACCCGGGAAGCGGGTATGGGTGGGTGATGTGCCCGTGGTACGAGAGTTTGCGGATGTATTTCCTAAGGAGTTGCCTGGGATACTTCCTGAGAGGCAGGTAGAGTTCAGGATCGACCTAGTCCCTGATGCGGCTCCGATAGCCAAGGCACCGTATCGGTTGGCTCCTCCTGAGATGCAGGAGTTGTCTATGCAGCTGCATGAGCTGTTAGACAAAGGATTCATTAGACTGAGCAGTTCACCCTCGGGAGACCCTATTTTGTTTGTGAAGAAGAAGGACGAGTAGCATCGGATGTGTATAGACCATAGGGAGTTGAATAAGGTAACGGTGAAGAACCGTTACCCACTCCCGAGGATTGATGACCTCTTTGACCAGCTGCAGGGATCATCTTGGTTCTCCAAGATTGATCTGCATTCAGGATATCATCAAATGAGGGTGAGAGAGGAGGATGTGCAGAAGACTGCATTCCCGACGCGCTATGGCCACTATGAGTTCGTGGTGATTCCTTTTGGGCTCACCAATGCTCCTGCCACGTTCATGGATCTCATGAACCGCGTGTGCAGATCGATGTTCGATCGGTCTGTGATAGTTTTCATCGATGACATCTTGGTTTATTCCAAGACATGAGAGCAGGATGAGGAGCACTTGTGGGAGGTTTTGGGTACATTGAGGAGGGAGAACTTGTATGCTAAGTTCTCCAAGTGTGAGTTCTGCTTGCGTGAGGTCCAGTTTCTTGGGCACTTTGTCAAACAGAACGGGATTTCGGTTGACCCGACCAAGGTAGAGGTCGTGAAGAGGTGGGAGGTTCCGAGGTCTCCATCCGAGATTCGGAGCTTCCTGGGACTTGCAGGCTACTATTGGAGGTTCACTCAGGACTTTTCCAAGATAGCCGTGCCCCTGACCCAGTTGACAAGGAAGGTCGTGGTCTTTCGCTGGGGGCCTGAGCAGCAGGCCGCATTTGAGATATTGAGACAGAGATTGTGCAAGGCATCAATCTTAGCCCTGCCTAAGGGCATGGAGGAGCGATATTTATGCAGAGAGGGCATGTTATAGCTTATGCTTCGAGGCAATTGAAGCCTCACGAGGCGAATTACCCGACGCATGATTTGGAGCTAGGGCTATTGTTTTAGCCCTCAAGATTTGGCGCCATTACCTCTATGGGGTTTGTTGTACCATTTACACGGACCACAAGAGCTTGAGGTATCTCATGGACCAACCAAATCTGAATATGAGGCAACGTCAGCGGCTTGATGTGGTCAAGGAATATGATTGCGAGATCCTTTACTACCCGGGGAAGGCCAATGTCGTGGCCGATGCGCTTAGCCGCAAGGCAGCACCGATCAGGGACATTTGTCTGAGGATGAAAGTTGTGACTTTGTTGTTGGAGCAGATTCAGGAGGCCAAGAAGGAGGCCATAAAGGAGTGTAACACCCAGATTCCCAGGTATGATGTTTTGTTCTTTTATTTTTGGGTGTTGAGGGGAGACTCGACGAGTTGGAGTTTAGACTCGCCGAGTATGGTCGCGGATTTGTATGTGAGTTCACAGCTGGACTCGGCGAGTTCATGAGTGGACTCGATGAGTCCATGCTATTTAATGAAACCCTAATTTCCAGGGTTTGAGACCTATTTAAAGGGTCTTATGGCCGTCATTTGCGGCCACCAACCCCCAAAGAGAAACCCTAAAGAGATCTAGAGCGTTTGTGAGGAAGGAGAGGCCAATCTTGAACTTTTGTGGGTGTTTTTGCAAGAAGGAAGTGTTCAAGGCAAGGGGATGCTGAAGGAGGTGCGATTTTGCTGGTTTTTGAGCTCATAGAGACTGTATTGAGGTATTATTCTCGGACCTTCTTCAGTTTTTGGTGTTGATTCTTAGTGTTAGGGTTTTCTAACCTTTTAGATGTTGATTAAGTGGTGTAGTTGGTCCCTTCTCGAATTTGTGTTCTGGATCTGGAACCAAAGAGGTCCAGAGACCTTAACCCTTGGAGCTTTATGAGTCATTTTGGTAGTCATGAGCTTGGAATGTCATTTTTGGGGCTAAATCACCATTTTGGACCATTTAGATGTTATATGTGTGTCAAGATCCGAACTTTACGTGATTATCATGCTTGGGGAGGCCAGATCTATGATTGTATGGAACAGATCTTACCTCAGAAGTTGTTTTGAGTTTGTGCATGGCATGAACTCGCCGAGTCCGAAGAACAGACTCGGCGAGTAGTATGAAGTTTGCCTGCTAATCACTCGGTGAGTGTACTTGTCGAGTTGGGGGAAATGACTCGGTGAGTCAAAGAGAGTCAGGGGTCTGAGTTCAAGTTGGAACTCGCCGAGTTGTTCTTGAGACTCGGCGAGTTGAGTCAGGGTGGCCCCGCGATTCATGCCAGGTGGAACTCGTCGAGTCAAGGGGAGTACTCGACTTGCCATGAGAGGTTCTAAGAGAGTCAGTTGACACGTGTAGACTCGCCGAGTCGCCCTAGTGCACTCGACGAGTCGGGTCAAAGTTTGACCGTTCACCTTGTTGACTTTTAGGGTTGAGTACATTTGTATTTATGAGAGTATTACTTTATGTGATTAGGCGGAGGCTAGATCACACTTCTTCCAAGTCAGATATTTAGACATCGAGGTGAGTCTTCTCATTATACGTTACCTAGAGTGGTATTATGCAATGACCAGAGGGTCTTATGTGTTATGTATGAGATTATGTGCTATGTGATATTTGTATGTTGTATGATGATATAGACCGGACTGAAGGGTCCAACAAGCTATGACCGGACCAGAGGGTCCAATGAGCTACGGGACTGGAGGGTCCCGCTGAGACACATCGACTGGAGGGTCGTATTATAGCCTCGAGTGGCGTATGTGATGTATGAGGTATTTTGGGGAACTCACTAAGCATTTATGCTTACAGTTGTTGTGTTATGTGTTTCAGGTACTAGTGATGAGCGCAGGAAGGCGCCGACATGATTCGTACACACACGCATTGGAGTTTCTTGTAGAGATTCTGGGGAGATGTTTTTTGACAATAACATTTGATACAATGTGTTTGACATTATTTTATGAATGAATGAATGTTTTAAAAATGAAAAATTATTTTGAAAATTTACGTTGTTAAAAGGAAGAACATCAGAAGAGAGAGCAAATTGTGGCCTAGGTTTCCTCCTTCGACTATGATAGTTGGGGATTGTTGACTCTTCACCGTATGGTGTGGGTCCTGTATCATGGGGGTGTGCGCCAGGTACTGATGGCAGAGGCGCACAAATCCAGGTTCTCCATCCATCCCGGGTCGACAAAGATTTATAGGGATCTTCGTCTTGATTATTGGTGGACCTACATGAAGAGGGACATAGCTTGGTTTGTAAAGAGGTGCCTAACCTGCAGGAAGGTCAAAGCTGAGCACCAGAGACCTCATGACAAGATCCAGTCGTTGGATATCCCGCTATGGAAGTGGGAGGATATTACTATGGACTTCATTACAAAGCTTCCTAGGACCGCGCGAGAGGTGGATTCGATTTGGGTCATCGTTGAGCGATCGACCAAGAGCGCCCATTTTATCCCGATTCAGGAGAGTATTTCGGCCAAAAAGTTGGCCGGCATCTACATCCGGGAGGTAGTGGTGCGGCACGGGGTGCCAGTATTGGTGATTTCAAATAGGGATGTGCGTTTCACTTGCAGGTTCTAGAAGAAGTTTCATGACGAGCTGGGCACTCGACTGCATTTTAGCACCGCCTTCCACCCACAGACGGATAGTCAGTGCGAGCGGACCATCTAGACTCTGGAGGATATGCTACAGGCGTGTGTTTTAGACTGGGGAGGTTGTTGGGATACTTACCTCCCGTTGGCAGAGTTCTCCTACAACAATAAATATCATGCGAATATCGACTGTCCTCCTTTCGAGATGTTGTATGGGAGGAAGTGCAAGACCCTGATATGCTCGGGAGAAGTGGGGTAGAGAGTCATGGGGAGTACTGAAGTGGTACTCAAGACTACGGAGATGATCCACCAAGTTCGGAGCAATCTTCAGACTGCTCAGAGTCGGCAGAAAAGTTATGCCGACAAGCATGGGTTAGACCTGGAATTCCAGGTCGGGGATATGGTGCTCCTGAAGGTGTCACCATGGAAGGGCGTCATTCGATTCAGGAAGCAGGACAATTTGGCCCCCAGGTATATTGGACCCTTCAGGGTTGTAGCCCGGGTGGGCAAAGTGGCATATAGGCTGGATCTGCCAGCCGAACTCAGTTAGATTCATAGCACATTTCATGTCTCCCAGTTGCGGAAATGTTTGGTGGACGATTCCGCAGTGGTGCCATTAGAGAATATTCAGGTTGATGACAACCTGAACTACATCGAGCTGCCAGTGGCGATCCTCGACAGGAAGTCAAAGAATCTGAGGAACGAGAAAGTGGAATTGGTAAAGGTGCAGTGGCAGCACCGCAAGGGCTTGGAATGGACCTGGGAGCCGAAGGACGAGATGAGGGAGCATTACCCCGAGCATTTTCAGGATCGAGTAGCAGACTTCGAGGACGAAGTCTAGAAAAAATGGGGGAGATTTGTAACACTTGATTCCCGGTACACACTTAACTTAAGCATTTCTGTATTTTTCTCTGGGACTCGACGAGTTGGAGGCCCAACTCATCGAGTTGGGTCGTGATCCGCGAGCATTTTAAGTGACCTACTCAACGAGTTGGGAGACTGACTCGACGAGTAGGTGCTGTTTGAGGAAAACCCTAAATCTAAGGGTTTGCACCCTATTTAAACGCCTTATTGCATCCTCCATTGTCCCTTATGCTCCTAGAACACCTCTTACCGAAACCTTAGCCTCTTTGACTGATCTAAGGCCATTTTTTTGGTGCTTTTGGGTGGTTGTGAAGCTTGAAAGGAAAGGAGAAGCTTGGGAATTTGAGTTGAGGCTTGTAGATCCAGAGATCTTATTCTATCTTCAGCTCAACCAAGATAAATTCCCTTGTTTTGGTATTCCTTTTTGGTTGTTCATCTTTAGGGATTAGATTTTGGGTGCATTTAGGGCTTTCTAATCCATTTTCGAATTAGTGAAGTGATTCATGGGGTTCTACTTCCATATCTGAGTCATTGGAGGGCTCTCATGGCATAAAGGTGCCAACTCCATGGCCATGAGAGCCCCATGCATATTGTAGAGCACCATTTATGAATTTTTGAGCAAAAAACCCCATGCATGTGTATCAAGTTAAGAACATTACGTATAGAAGGGACATTAGTAGGCCAGATCTATAGTTTTGATGTGTTAAGACCCATTTAAATCGACCGTATAGTAATGGTCAAGGATGGACTCGTCGAGTTTTTCTTGGGACTCGGCGAGTCGAGGTGTAATGACCATCGGATCCATTCTGCAAAGGGACCAGTTGTTAAGGAGGGAAGTCCCGTAGATGTTTAGACGCAAAAAAGGACCTGAGAACCATGGGACTCGACGAGTATATGAACAGACTCAGCGAGTCCAAGGCAATCTCCCAACCTTTGAAGACTGAATCGACGAGTTGTTCATACAACTCGGCGAGTCGTAGATTTGACATGTTCTTATGAGGGAGATGAACTCGCCGAGTTCAAGGTAGAACAAGACGAGTTGGATGAAGACGGTCCCGATGGTTAAATGAAGGAGAACTCAAAGAGTTCTTGCTAGACTCGACGAGTGAAGTCGGGGTTGGACCGGGTTATGTGGAGCATGGACTCGACGAGTTGGTAGACCAACTTGGTGAGTCAGGTCAAAAGGATGTTGATTTTGACTGGTTATGGTATTGAACCTGGTTAGGGTTGCATGTTCTGTTTGATGACTTGAGGATTGTCGTGTAGGGATTGAGGAGTCGAGGAGAGCTACCTTCCGGTAGCGGTGGGTCTACGGCCACAATGCCGGCCCACTAGTAGTAGTTGCATGATAAATGATTGTCTTTATGATATTCATCTAGGTTGCTACTACATGATATGTTATATGCTGGCATGATATGTTATATTCGATAGTGGTAGTAGGGGGAGAATAGCCCCAGGTTCGGTTGTTAGGACCGAAGGGTAGGTCGGATAGCCTAGATATGTGTGACAGTATGTTATCTTCGTATGCTGGCATGATATGTTATATGCGATAATGATAGTAGGAGGGGAATAGTCCCCAAGTTCGGTTGTTAGGACTGAAGGGTATTTCGGACACCACATATATGTATGATAATATGTTTATGTCATGATATATGTGATAGTAGCAGTAGGGCGTGGAATAGTCCCCGAGGTTCAGTTGTAAGGACCGATGGGTAGGTCAGCACCCCAGAACGGATTGACACGGGTAGGTCAGTAACCCAGAATGGCGTGACATGGGTAGGTCAGCACCCCAGAATGGCTTGACAGGAGTAGGTCGGGCACCCTAGAATTGCCCAGCAGTATGTAGGCTGTATGATTGTATGGTATGTGGTATGATGGGGGAACTCACTAAGATTTGTGCTTACAGTTTCCATTTTGGTTTAACGTACTTATTCGTCCAAGGGAAAGGAGCTAGCAGGCTTGCAGCACATAACACACCGAGTTCAAGGTAGAACTCAGCGAGTTAGATGAGGATGGTCCCGATGGTTAAATGAAGGAGAAATCGATGAGTTCTTGCTAGACTCGACGAGTGAATTCGGGGTTGGATCGGGTTAAGTGGAGCATGGACTTGATGAGTTGGTAGACTAACTCGACGAGTTAGGTCAACTAGATGTTGACTATGACTGGTTATTGTATTGACCCTGGTTAGGGTTGCATGTTTTGTTTGATGAATTGAGGATTGTCGTGTAGGGATTAAGGAGTTGAGGAGAGTCGACCTTCACCCCGAGGACAGATCAGACACTACACGACATCAAGGTGAGTTACCTTTCGGTAGCGGTCGGTCTACGGCCACAATGTCGGCCCACTAGTAGGATTTGCATGATAGATAATTGTCTTTGTGATATTAATCTAGGTTGCTACTACCTGATATGTTATATGTTGGCATGATATGTTATATGTGATAGTGGTAGTAGCGGGAGAATAGCCCCAGGTTCGGTTGTTAGGACCGAAGGGTAGGTCGGACACCCCAGATATGTCTGACAGTATGTTATTTTCGTATGCTGGCATGATATGTTATATGTGATAGTGGTATTAGGAGGGGAATAGTCTCCAAGTTCGGTTTTTAGGACCGAAGGGTAATTCGGACACCCCAGATATGTCTGATAGTATGTTTATGTCATGATATATGTGATAGTAGTAGTAGGAGGTGGAATAGTCCCCGAGGTTCGGTTGAAAGGACCGATGGGTAGGTCAGCACCCCAGAACGGATTGACACGTGTAGGTCAGCAACCCAGAATGGCGTGCCATGGGTAGGTCAGCATCCCAGAATGGCTTGACACGGGTAGGTCGGCACCCCAGAATTGCCCAATAGTATGTAGGCTATATGATTGTATGGTATGTGGTATGATGGGGGAACTCACTAAGCTTTGTGCTTACAGTTTTAGTTTTGGTCTCAGGTACCTCTTCGTCCTAGGAGAAGGAGCTGGCAGGGTAGCAGCGCATCACACACACACATATGATTTCCGCTTAGAGTTTTCTGGGATTGTACTATGACATTTTATTACATTTAGATGATATGGTTTGTGAGGAATGACACTACGGTTTTATATATTGATATGATTTTAGCAATGTTTTGGCAAGCTATTTTATAATTCACAAAGATTATAAATGAAATTTTTGGCCTCTAAAATTTAGGATGTTACAAAGAACCTCGTGGAGAGTGAAAGGAAGATATGTGGTAGAAACACTGAACAATCGTTCGGGATTTGAAAAAGGAAGTTCAAGTGAAACCAAGGATATTTAAAGCGAGTCTAAGTAAGTGGCGAACGAATCTCATGCAAGAAAAACAAAACCCAAGATGGCCATCCACAAGTCCTCTAAGCAACTTGAAGAGCAAAAACTGTTGGATTAATGTCTAAGTCCATAACTATATTTTGTATGTACTTGACCCGACCCGGCATGGTCCATTTGGGTTGCACTTCACCGACACAATTTATATGGATAGTCTTTTGAGGATAGTATATTTATGATTTATATTAATATATTATAAGTTCTAATATATTAATATGGAATCATATTATTTATATGGAATGGGCCAAGTTCATTTAGGTTGGGCTAAGCTTTCATGGATAGTCCATGGAGTGTTTTACCCATGGATCATATGAAATGAAAGGTCATGGGTTTAACCCTTGTTTCCATGCTATATAAAGATGTCCATGGTTGGTGAAATTGGCACTAGTGTGGTACACTATGAAGGGCTAGCCGATTTCACTAGAGAGAACCAAGTATCCATATTCTCTAAAGTCTTCCAAGGTGTTTTGGTGATTTATGATTCCACTTGAGGCTTCCACACTATTAGGGCTAAGCTCTTAAAGCTTGAAGACATCAAGCTACATCAAAAGGTATGTCATCTAACTAGTACTTTGTAGCATAAGAACTTCATAATATGCTAGTTAGGATTAAAGCCTTGAAAAGTTCTTATTTGCATGTATAATAGAGAAAACATAGATCCAAGGTTTATAGGGTTGCATGTACAGCATAGTAGTGTTAGAATGCTCAAAACCCAACAGTGGTATCAGAGCCTAGGCTTGTTTTCTTGTTATACTTGCAAAACTGCTCAAAAAATCGAAGCTATTTGTTGTCTGATCATCAGACTTGGCGAGGCCATCCGGAGACTCGGCGAGTCCATGCCTAAAAGTGATCAAATACGATCCAACTCGCCGAGTTGGTTCATGCACTCGACGAGTTGGATCCCCAAACAGCATAAATTCGACTTTTTTTTGCTGGAATTGAACTAGGAACATTACCCTAAGATGTTTTTGGACTAATAAACTTGTTTTTGATGTGGTAATGTTCAAGCTAATCCAATTTCAAAGAGAATTGTCAATAGATTCATGTTGTGTATTAGTTTAAGGTTTAGACTAATTACATGAAAAAGCTTGATTTGAATTATCTTGTTCTTATGAGTTGCTTAGATTAATAGAAAAGTTGAGTGAAATAGTGGTTTTCAATCCATTTTAATCTAAGAGTTGATTCCAAATTGTGTCTTTGTAACTTGTCCTCAAGTTATATGAAAAGTCACATTTAAGAATCATAAAACTCATAAAAGTTGGCAAAGGTTACAAAAAATGAAGAGTCTAGTTCTAATTAAATGGTTTTATGACTCCATAACTTGTCCTTAAGTTATGGAGAACCAAGAGTCTCTTCATTAAATAATAAATAAATAAATAAAATGTAACCTTAATTAGTTCCATAAGTTACAAAATAAAGAAAAGTTACATTCTTTAATAGTTTAAAGTCTTCCATAACTTGTCATCAAGCTATGGAACTTGAAGAGTTTTTAATTAAAACTACTTTAAACACATAAGTTATGGAATTAATTAGTTTTGAAAAGTTTCAAAACTTTCCCTCAAGTTTTGGAATTTGAAAAGTTTCACTTATGAATACTTCAATTCCAAGTTAGCCCTTAGAATTTTAAAAGTTAAAATTCAACCCTTATGCTTTATAATATTATAAGTTAATAATATATATATATATATATATATATATATATATATATATATATATATATATATATATATATATATATATATATATATATGTATATATAAGAGTAAAGTCAGTCTTACCGTTAGTAGGCCTCATTCACGAAGCCGGTCTATAAGGGGGGTATAAGGTTACTGCCTATAAAATGGCAGTTTAATGGGTGTCCACTCTCACCCACCGCTTCCTTGACCGGTGGAGGGTCGTTAGCCGAACGGGTTTGACAGGACTATAATTCTCCCTTCATTAAAAGTATTAATGATAAATACTAAGTAACTAAACTCTTAATAATACCCAATCTTAGTTACTTAGGAAAATGTGAATAAGGTGCTAATCCATGAAATTAGACTTTGCACTTTGTTTAAGTTGGTTAGTGGAGCGTGTGTGGTTAACCGCCACACTAACTCGTATTTAACAAGGTAGGCAAAGGGTAACTTAATGTTTATCATAGTATCGATGGAGCGTGTGTGGTTAACCGGCACATCATTTGAGGGGTAAACACTTAAGGGAACCAAGTAATTTGCATGGTTACTTCACACCTTGTTTTGTGATCCTCGACATCCCAGTCACAAAACCTGAAGGGCACTCTCGAGATTGAAACATGCCATTGAACAGTTTAATGAATCTCAAAGATCTAGGAGTTTCAAATCCAATTAAAACCTAATAAATTATTTCTTTTTTCATGGTGGAAATTGGTGAATCGTCATTCACCTACCATCAAATATTCTATAGCTTGTATTACGGCATCCCTCTTCGAAGTTATAAAATAGTTTGTTGGGCCTAGCCTTAATATTTCATATTGGGTGTTATATTAAGGACTTTAAATCAACTATCTTGAATATCTCCCAAAAGCTATCAAGTTCAGACATCTATGATCTTCCCAAATATCTTGGAACTTCACTTCCTCCACCTCCTCCAATTATTCTCCCTAACCCACAAGTCCAAGGTCACTCAAGCCCTATTGGCAAGGCAAGGTCTAGGTGAGATCACATCTTGGAGTTGTAGTCACATATTGACAAGTCGGGAGAGTTGGGTATCAAAGTCTTGAGAAAGTTAGTGGTTCATTCACTTTCTAAGTCACATAGTGAGTTCCTTTGGGACACCTATGAAATAGACTATGACAAGACCCTTAATGATCTTATCTATTTGCTTGGTGCTGCTAAATAAGAAATGACTTAGTGTACTAGTAAAGCAAATTTGATTAGGAAATCAACTTCCCAAAACTTTATGGACAAGGACAATAATGACACTAGAAATCCAGAAATGCATTCTCTTCCTAATGGAAAGGGATTGGCCATAGTCAACTTGGTTGACCAAATGGTAAAGAGAAAGGCTAAGTCTGAGATAGTCCCATGTACAGTTACCTAAGGGTCCATTTGTTTCTATTGCCAAAGGAAGGGGCTTTGGTTATAAAGCTGCCAAACTTACCTAAGGATGATAAAGTCAATAAGTTTGACTTAATTTCAGGTAAAGTCCATTGTCTAACTCTATTAAGTTCCTACTTGGAGATTCTTATTACATGATGTGGCTGGGTCACATGTTGATGTTTTAAGAATCAAAGAAAAGTAAAGAAACTTAAAGGAAGTATATGCTAATTCTGATTGCGAAGATGGATTTCGATCGCATGGTTCGGTGATCAGAATTTTGAGCACGTGCTTAAGAGTTATGATAGATTGCTTAGGAATAGATGACACCAAGTTTTCATATACATCTGCATTGTAAGGATTAGTTTTTCCGCAAAGTTTTAAAATAAAAGAAAAGTTTTTAATTTTATTTATTTTAAAAATATCCTTACAATGGCATTTCGGAAAAAAGATGTTGTTTATATGATTCCATTGATAGCAATATTGGAAATATGAATTTGAGTCTTTCATTTGTGGTAGTGTCTAAATTTACCAAATAAAGAAAGATTCTCGTCAACCAAGGTTCAGTTGGATAGAAACTTAGAATCATGAAAGTAGTATAGTATGATGAATGAGAAGTTTCGAGCTTTGGAAAATTAAGACTAAATGCTTGTTCACATGGATGTGTGAGTCAAGAGAAGGACTAAGGGATCAAGTACACTTTCTTGTGCACTTGTCAAAGTCCACCAAAAAAGATGGATAAGACTATTCGTTATGATTTACTAAGGTTTAGTAAATATGATTATACTTACAAGCTTAAGTATAACTCTGAAGCATTGAAAATTTTTCAATGTATGACAGAACGAATAAGAAGAATCAAATTAGGCAGAAGGATAAAAGTTTCTCAAATCTGAAAAAATGGGAGAGTACTTTAGTACCAGTTTTTTTTATGATCATCTTACTGATTTAGAGACCTTATCACAATTCATCCTCTAGGTGCCTTCCTATAGCTAAGAAGAGGAGCTATGAATTGTTGAAGTGGTTAAATCAAGAAGATGATTCATACTTTGTTCCAAAAAAACAATTCTTAGAGTCATCCTCCAAGATTGTAACCTAAGTGACATGTCTTAAAGAAGGTTTAAAACACTTTTCAAATGTAAGAGTAAAAGTTTTCTACTCTTGTACATTTGAAATTAGTAAGTTGTGATGTTTTGGATAAAACAAAGACCAACTAAGGCTAATTGTGTTAAGTGTTTGTCTTGATAAAGAATCCGCACTATCTTTTGAATATTTGGCAAGAAAGTATTATATGTCAAGGAGACAGTTGGAGTCTAAAAGATCCTGAAAGGGTTTGAAGAAGTAATCAAGAATAAAACCTGAAGTTCTTCACTAGAACATGACTTGAGGTTTATAACCTACCGTGCTGACATTTCTGTGCACATTCTAGTTAATTTGGCTATACATTTGAGTCCTACATGTTCTCAATTGTTTTTATAGCTACTTGGAAGCAATGGAAGGCCCTTGAGCTGCCAGGTGGCAAGAAGTTAAGATTGCACAAGTTCAATCCATCTGAGTTAGGATTTGTCACCAACCTAGTCCTGTGATTATGGTTTTGACAAATTCACATGGATAGGAACACTTACACCATAAAATCTAAGTGTCATAAGGTTTCTCTTCGATTCATGAAAATGATGGTAAGGAAACTCTTTCACTAAGTAGATTTTAAGTAGATAGCAAGTGTGATATTTGCAGTTCTCAAAGTCGTTAGTGGAGCGTGCGTGGCTAACTGGCACACTAACATTGACTTACGAGAAATGGCAAAAGGTCTAAACAATTTAGACTATGATTACGGCATCCCTTTTCATAGTTCTGAAATTTTTTAGACACACTTGTGAGCTATTTAAGAGAGGTGTATGATTTTGATAAAGTCTTATCAAGGCAATCTAGTATTAGAAATCTGAACTTTGGTAAGAAAGTCAATAAAGTATTGATTTCTAGAAGTCGAGCTGATTTCTGAGTACATGTCAAAGCTAGTGGGAGAATAAGTGTTATGCTAATAATCATCATGTTAGTGGGAGCATGATAATTATGATAAGTACTGCAAGTTAGCAATGTTAATTACAAAAAACAAAAGGTTTCAATTGGGAAACAGTTGTTTTGCTATAATTAAGGGGGAGGAAATTATACTTCATCTCACATCTAAAAGCTTAGATTGAGGTTTTAATCGTATTTAGTCAAGATTATATATGAATTTCATGTTGGAATGGCTCAACATAAGGAAATTCTATATATGGGTTCATTATTTGCGTTCTAAAATTCGATTATGATTACGCCATCCCTTTCCATAATCTGAATTATGAGAACTTGGCAAATAGAAATGGAAATAGTATAGCAAAAGAATGGCTTAGTCTTTATGTGAGACATCATGAATCGTGTCCCATATGCTTCGGATATAGGATCGATTACATGTGCTATATTCATTCTTTCTAAAATTTTCAAAATGCCCGGGGCATTAACAAGGGAAAAAGGTCTAGAAGCTTATATGACTAAAATGATTAAGCAATTGTTGAGGACAATCTAAGGTTTACCAAAGATTGGTTGCTCAAGGACAATTGGAAGTATAGTGATAATTCTGGAAGGACCATATTGACATAATATGTAAGGTGGCAACTCTTGTTCATAAGTGATAGTCAAAATGGAATCTGGAAATGTTTCAAAGTTAGAAATTATTTAATCTGTGTAAGATTAGGAAACTTAATGCAAGAAGGATGTTTCCAAGGAGTTGATCTCCTTTGGAATGCTCTGTAATGGTTGTTGTCAAGTCTTTTTGACTTTGTGCATAATCATTACAAGAGGATCAATGCATATAAGTTTAGAATCTAACATATTTTAGTAAATGGCATGATTTTGGAATTCTTGCATTTGCAGTAAGGATTTGGGACTGTGAAAGATGATCATTGGAGTTATGTTCAATTGATCTATTTCACAAAGTAAAGATCATAGACAAACATAGTATGCATACTTGGTGTGTGGCATGACTAGTGTTTAGAAAACATAGTGTACATGCTTGGAGCATGGGACAACTATTGTTTTAAATTCAAGAATAAAGTTGATAGCTGAAACGGTATACAATGAATAATGTGTAATCATATGGTGATAAATAAAAGGTGTTTTATTTATATTCATATGTTCTGAGACCATATTGGATTCAATTATTCTTGTGTTTCATTTTGCAAGTTTTGACTTCCAGAATAAACTAGGTTATTCTTCCGGAATGACTAAGTTATTCAAACCATCCACAGTCGGTCATATGTTGGAAGTAGATATGAATTAAGACTGTCATGGGTTAGCTTGTAGAGGTCTAAGGTGTTGGACAAAGGGCTACAACACTCATGAGTGCTCATAAGTTCTGAGTATTGGATTCAACCCGCGCTCATTGGAATCACTTCATGGATTTTATCACGAGTGATCATGAGACGATAATATCTTATATTCTTCAAACCTAGAGATATCAGTAGTTACTATGAGTTGGTTGTACATTGATTGCACGAAAACGCATTTGGTAACTTGGTGTTATAAAACGTGCCTTTGTGTATGATTCAACAAGTAGTAGAACAATCCATATGATTCGAAGTTTATCCATTCCTTTTACCTTCGGGATAAAAGCGATATTTGTGGGGCCCTCGATGATTTAATGATGACACATGTGAGTGCTTGGCCAAGCCAGGACTGATTTGATTTGTTTAATTAGTCAGTCGTCATGAATTGGAAATCGGGAAACAACAAATGGACAGAGAGAATGATTATAATCCATGTCTCAGTCCATATGATATCTAGAATGGAGGAATATATGATCCCTTATCCAATGGACAAGTTCGTTGACAAGATCAGAGTTCAACAGCGGCTTTAAGAGCTACGATTGTCAGTTAGGTTTTGAAGTCATACTCAATAATAGTTTTAGACTTATCCAAGTGGAAGACTGTTGGATTAATGTCTAAGTCCATAACTATATTTGGTATGTACTTGACCCGACCCGGCATGGTCCATTTGGGTTGCACTTCACCGACACAATTTATATGGATAGTCTTTTGAGGATAGTATATTTATGATTTATATTAATATATTATAAGTTCTAATATATTAATATGGAATCATATTATTTAATTAGTAATGATCAAGACTTAATTTAGAATTAATTAAGTGATCAAAATGAACTAATTAAATATGGACTCTTATATATATATATGGCATGAGCCAAGTTCATTTAGGTTGGGCTAAGCTTTCATGGATAGTCCATGGAGTGTTTAACCCATGGATCATATGAAATGAAAGGTCATGGGTTTAACCCTAGTTTCCATGCTATATAAAGATGTCCATGGTTGGTGAAATTGGCACTAGTATGGTACACTATGAAGGGCTAGCCGATTTCACTAGAGAGAACCAAGTATCCATATTCTCTAAAGTCTTCCAAGGTGTTTTGGTGATTTGTGATTCCACTTGAGGCTTCCACACTATTGGGGCTAAGCTCTTAAAGCTTGAAGATATCAAGCTACATCAAAAGGTATGTCATGTAACTAGTACTTTGTAGTATAAGAACTTCATAATATGCTAGTTAGGATTATAGCCTTCGAAAGTTCTTATTTGCATGTATAATAGAGAAAACATAGATCCAAGGTTTATAGGGTTGCATGTACACCATAGGAGTGTTAGAACGCTCAAAACCCAACAAAAACATCAAAGAAACCTCAATGATAGGAAGCAATTTTGGCAATCACAAAATTCCAACTATGTTCGCAAAGAAAAATCTTCCAATCAAAATGCGAAAGCTCGTTCGCATGCGAATCCTAGTCAATGTTCGCACTGTCACTCTCGCAATCCACAAAAACCCAAAAGGAACTTTTTTTAAAACCTTCTATTCAAAAGAAACCTTTGGAAAAACTAAAACCTCAACATTCTCTACCCACGGAAGTCTCATCCAAGGATTATAAAGGAAAAGGAAAGTTAGTTTTAGATTTTGAATTTCCAATTGTTAGAACGTAGTTTTTTCAGGATCGATTGATTCTATGCATGCAAACATATAAGTACGTAAATATAGACATGAATATGGTTTGAATATGTTGAATGATTAATGCTTCAACGCCTCAGAAGAGCTCGATTAAGAACTTCGACTGTAGAGGTGTTTTAGGGTTACAATACACAAAATGTAAATCAAGAGAATCACGGATGGACAGACCCAATCCGGATATAAAACAAGAGAATCACGGATGCACACATGACTGCATATATATAGTCTAACCCTACAAGAGAATCACGGATGGGCAGGCCCAATCCGGATATAAAACAAAAAGCCCAAGATGCAACACAATAATCCCTAACAATCTCCCCCTTTGCGTCTTTAGGACCGAGACGTTAACTCTGTTTAACAACCAAAGACTTCTTCACCGTCTTGAATATCCTCGGGATGATAGCCAAAAGATGGTACCGAAAGGTAATTTACCAACGAAGCATATCAGTGAATTTTTTCTTGTCAGCATCCGAGTTCTACTTGCACCAATGTATCAAGTTGATAATGTGCTCCAAGCAGTCTGTAGAAATATAGGTGCTTATCTACCAGAGCAAACGAAAACCTGTGAGCTTCACCTTTAGTAAACATCACAGTCAGATGTGTCGAATCAATTTGCCCTATCTTCATAGTGTTCACATCCCCTGGCTTTTGAGTGGGCTTGACCGTCGGCTTCTTGTTCATCACTTTCGCTATCTCCTGATCCATCGTTGCAACTTCATAGATGTAGGAGGCTAACATTCTTTTTAAGTGCTCTAGAATCGGCTCATACTCCTTGGGATCAGAGAGCAGAATGTTGTACAACAATATCCAATCATGAGTATTGAGATTGTGTAGATCTGCTAAAGAAATCATTGAATCCGAATTTGCAGACCTTCGAGTAATCTTGAAGTGTGCGTTCACAAACCTTCCAGCCGGTGTCGGTTTCAATACCTTGACTGTTATAACTTTCTGTGCACTCCATGTCAAGTAATGAGGTTGGCCATACTTTAGGTAAAAGTCGATAAGCTCTCGGTCAACCTTAGGACTAGGAAAAGGAACCTCAACAGTTGACTCAAAACAATGGAATGTAAATGCTTTCCTTGTAATTGGCATATCAAACTGTGAATCCTTTGAATTTTCACAGTTGAAAGAAGCAATCGGTTCTAACCAATAAACACTTGGTGATTCTATTGCTTAACTGATTAGCACCTCTCTAGTCCACTTAGGAAACAGAGCCTTCTTACACTTCAGGACATCTTCTTCTTATTTGTTACGCCTCTCTGTTTCCTCTGCATCTTTTGTTATTTTCAGATTGTCATCTAATTCTTTATTTCTTTTCTTGCGTTTGAGGTCTTCAACAATAGTCTCTTGTGCATCACTATCACTGTCATTGACAACCTTTTTTTACTTATCTGTTGGACCAAAACCTGAAGCTACATTAACCTTCAGTTCTTTAGAGACTTGAATATCCGGTTTAAGAGTTTCATTTGTTATCATCAGTTTTTGTTGGTCACCCTCTCCCCCGTGTTTTGGAGTAATGAAAGGCTCCGAAACACCTTTCATCTCATGAAGCCTGGCAAGGGCAGGAAGCAATTTACCAGCAAGATGATTCCGGATGGTGATAGTTAGAATTGGATCATGAGCACCAAGGAGATTGTTCAACATGTCCGCGACATCACTTTCATAGCTTCGTAAGACAACTTTCTCGGTTTTTAATAAGGTAATCTCCTTCTCGGCTTGAGCCAGCTGAACTTTTTTAACTTCAATGGAAGAGGCTTGACGAGCAATTTCTTCTTTTAAAGCACTCTCTTTGGCAATATCAGCATGAAGTGAGTCCAACCGAGAGGAAACTGAACTTATAAGTGAAGTATTTTCGGCTTGGATGGAGGAACGAACATCAGCAAACTTCTGTTGTTCTTCCTGTAGAGAGTTTGAAAGAGATTTAACGGATTCACGGAGTTTAGCAGCATTCGTATCAGCTTGCGCTTTAAGAGAATCCAAAAAGAGTTGCGTAGTTTGAACAACTTCAGCAACATCGACAGAGTCTTTTCTGCAAGTAGAAGCCGATTCGTTGATTGCATCAGTTGATTTGTCCATAGCCATTGCATATTGTTCTATGGCAATTTCCATAAAAGCTTTAAGAACTACCGGACTATAAGCTTTGTTGTCTTCAAGTAACTGATCCAGCTTTTCATGAATGCTCTGCAATGGTCGGCGGTTGACAGGAGCGTCATTGTCTTCATCAGATTGAAGTCGATAGTGACTAAAGTATGTAGAGTCATACTCATCATTTTCTCCTCTTAGATTAGCACCGGAACTGGTTGAATTGGTTGGTGAAAGTGGTTTTATGATGATAGGAGGTTGAGTGTCAGTAGTTTCCCCCGTATCAGATACGTTGACGAACACTGTCTGTTCAGGAATGGTAGGGGTGGAGGTTTGGGTAATGATAGGAGGTAAAGGTATTATCAAAATAGGTGTAGAAGAAACTGGTGTAGAAGACACAGGTGGTGCATTTGATATTGTAGTGGTGAAAGTGGTTGTAGGAATGGAAACAGAAGTAACTGGTGGTGTTGAAATAGAGGTTGATGTAAGAACAACCGAAACTGTAACTTTTGGTTTTAGTGAGGGAGGTGGGGTTGGTTGTTTATGAGAAGGAGATTTGGTTGGAGTAGGAGACCTAGGTGAAGTATTTCCTCTTGGAGATTCCTGAAGAGAGTCCTCAACTGCGTCATCATCGTTACCTGAGTTTGGAGGAGTAGGACTCCGGGATTTTCTTGCCATTCTTTTAACCTTCTTCGGCTTAGAAGAACCCTCTTTCTACGACTTTTGCTTCTTTGATTTGGAAGGCTTAGTTTCATCCTTCTCAGTTGTTTCCTTGTTTACCCTTTTTCCTCGGTTGCTTGGCTTGTCAACTGCATCCAGGGTAGCTTGTTGTTCCGGAGTAAGGACACATGGTTCTTTTGGAGGAAGCTTTATGTATTCCGCCATAACCTTACTTTCTGCTGAGACACAACGGAACATCGATTCAGGAATGGATCCATTATGGTGAAACTTCATGGGATCAGATATGATAATCTTCTTTGTATGAAACGTAGCAATGGAAGCGATAAGGACATCCTTTATCACTAGAATTTCCAAAGTATCAATAGCCCTCCTTGTGATAATGGCCCAGAACCTTCCACATGAAATCTCGGAATGACGAGTGGAAGTATGGAGGCTCTGTACAACTTGAGACCAAATAATAGACCCATAATCAAGATTTAAACCGTTGTAAAGACCATAAAGGATTGTCATAAATCCTTTACTGGTGCCATCCGATCCAGCACTTCGTTCCACCAAGCTTTTAATCAAAAGAGTAAGAAGCCCGTTCCATTGAGATGGGAGACACGACTTCTTGATCTTTGTAATGGTGGTCAATACTTCTGTATATCCCATTTCATATAGCATGGAGAATAGCTGTGTAGTTGTGATGAAATTAGGTGAGATAACAGAGGAATCCACCGCAAGATGTAGTAAAGAACAAAACCTCCCTTTGGAAATAGAGGCCTTTTTAGAGTGTATTTGAAAGTAGATGCGTTCTTTGTTCTTGTCGAAGGTTGCTATAGAGTAAACTTGGGACAAGAGAGACATGGGAACAGCTTCAAATGGAGTTAGGGCTTGAACCAATGGAGAATACTTCAAACACTCCATAACTTGTAACATATAGGAATCATAGAGGAACGGATTGAGTTCAATGATCATGTTTTGATTTTTCTTAATGGAAAGAAATGCCGAAGAAGCAGTTTGATCTTGAACTGAGGAAGAAATCGGCATTGTTGAACGAAGAAGGAAGATGAACAGTTCAAATCACGTCTATAGTAGAGAAACTTTGTGTGACAACCTAAAGTTTGTTCCATTGCCGTAACCCGTTCTGTCCGTAAAACCCGTCTTTAGTAATTCGTTCCGATTTTGTTTTTAGGCTAAGTTATTTAAATTTATATGTTTATTATAATCTCATGAGTGTCCAAAACCCTTAGGAACTCATGAAAGTATCCCAATTTATTAATTTGGAAATTTTTAGATTCGATCCCGCCGGGTTACGACAACTTTATCGGGTATGACCAAAAAGCATTGTATAACGACAGTATCGGGTAGAATTCCACTGTGTCCCGAACTTAGAACATATTTCAAGCCCAAAAGACTTCATTTTGAAGCTTTTGCACTCTCTCACTACTCTCTCTCTAACCTCTCTCCTCAAATCCAAGCTTTAGGTCCAAAATCATCAAATTACAGCTCCAAATCATCAAGGTAACCTTCCTAACTTGTTGTACAACCTTTATAGCTTCCAAATTCGTATTCAATCTATAATTTAAGACCATAAACATGTGTTTATGGCCCTGGCATGCTCTTGGGCCGTTAACACATATAAGTTGGGTTTTAGAGCCTAGAAACCCTCCCAAATCACTTATGGAGCTTGGATTCGACTTAAGGACTTAATGGATTTGACTTAGGACACCTTGAACTTAATTTTTGGGGAATAAACATGATTTTATTGCCCAAGAACATACTTGGCCGTAAACTCATTAACATGGGTAGTAAACTCAATTTCAAGTGTTTAAATGCCACTTAAACACACCAATAGTCTTGGATTAAATTCTAGAACCAACCACAACCGATTTAGGGGCCATAAACATGATGAAAACCCTCCCTTTAGGAGCTTACAACCATAAACCCCACAAGAATGGGTTCTTGTACCGTAAACTCATATACATTAGTCAAATGATGCCCTAAATTCATCCTAAGGCTTGTAAAAATTGTTTGAATCACATATGATTGATCTAAGGCCACGAAATCATTAATATAAGGAAGGTATAGGAGCTTACGGCTATAAACTCCTAGTTTAGGGCTGTAAACTCCCTTTGATGGTTCCTTTGGTGGTTTAACTTCTTCCTATGCCTTAGATTAAATCCAAGCAACCTTTCCCAAGTGTTATTTGACCATTTAGCACCTTAAAACCCATCAACCATGAGCTCACGGCCGTGAACTCATGTGGTCATGGTCTTAGGGCCGTAAACTCCCTAAGGAGTTTACTCTTGAAGAGCAAACTCATTATCTAAGCCGTATACGTCCGTAGATGTCACCCGGGTCACTCCAAACACTTGATTTGAAGTGTTTTCGCGTCTTGAAGTGTATAATCATATCTAATTAGTGATTACAAGTCTAATTAGATACATTTGTATATCATTTCATATTACATAGGAACCTCACACGTTATCAAGCCCTGAACCGACACTTAGCATCCAATTCGTCACGTTTTCTCGCCTGGTGAGTTCATACCCTACCATTTTTCAATGTTTTTCAATGTTTTCATGGGGGGGGGGGGGGGGAATACAAGCAAAAGTACAAGAATATCTTGTACTTAAATTCATTATTTCATTTGAATGGTTTCATAATCCGTATACTTTTAAGAATTGAGAACATATTAACAAATTGTTTGACTTGTACAGTTGTTTTTCAAACCGATTTCAATTCTTACTATATTGTGTTATACCTTATACTTCGCAATTGATTATTCATACATTTACTAATTGAAATCATAGAACTTTTGTATTGTCCTTAATAAAACACGCCTAGATACGAGTGGGAAGGATAGGTTTCATTAGAACTTAGTCAGTCTTAGATAGTACTCCCCTAGATACGAGAGTAAAGGTTAATCTTAAGATTGGAGACACGTCCTTTGTAACACTTCCCCTAGATACGAGAGTGGAGGACTATTCCTGTAACCAGAATCTCTGGAAGGGAGAGCGTGACTTGAGTGTTTAGATCTATAAGGGACTGACTATCTCGATCATGGCTGCTAGCTACAGCCAAACCGAAAGGTTCAAGGGTGACAAAAGTCATAAAAAGATACTAGCCCCGATCCAAGTCATATCTAGTCTGAAGTATGTTTAAGGAACTCGCAATAAAGATTATGAGAGCTTTAAACTTATTTATTAGTTTTATATACGTGTTAAAACTAATGTACATTTAAAGGCAATTAAACTTTCAGGAAACTTCGCATACACACTTTAAGTATAGTAGATACTTGTACGTTACTTTCATATTCGATAACACTTCACAAACAATTTAGGAAAATAAGGGTTTTTCCTGGGATAACTGAACTTGTTCTTAATCAAAGTGTGTAAAAGTCAGATAGTAAACTGTTCTTAATCAAACTGGGTAACAAACGGGTAAATAAACTTTACTTTTAAGAAAATATGGTATTTTCTTGGGTTCGTAACTTTTTCAGAAAACCGGAAGGAAACTTGTTCACTTTTCACGAAACAAAATCACTTATGAACTCACCAACTTTATGTTGATTTTCAAACTGCTTGTATTCTCAGGTCCACATTAGACAGGTACCCAGCGACCCCTTTGGTGAAGACGGAGTGCGTAGAAGACACGTCTGTACTTTTGTTCATATGATATATAAGTATGACACTTGTAACATTTTGATTTCAAACAAATGTAAAAACTATATGTAATGTATTGCTTTGTGTTTACTATGCTTACTATGTACATTGGTTGCGATATTCATGACGTCCTCCGCCCCGGAATGTTTCCGCCATCAGTTTCGGGGTGTGACAGATTGGTATCAGAGCCCTTGTTTATAGTGAACTAGTATACCAAGCCTTACATGGTATAAGACTATAAAAACTAAGGGGCCTAAGTGCTCTGAACTAAAAGTATACTTTAAAATATAAGTATTTTCAAAAAGTATATAAGTATACCTAACCATCGAGATCCGTAACTACAAGTAGAACAAAACATAAGTAAATGGGTGTTGTACGCTGCGGTTAAACCTGCGCAATTATGTAGTCGTTTCTAGGATCAATATAGCCTGGCCAACTATATTCATTCGAGACACGGCCAACATGTGATTGGGAGTGACTGTAGTGTTCAGCATGCATAAGACTTACCCAACACTAAAACTATGAGCCGTCACTGCAGCAAATCATGAAATACTATGGGAGTATTTCTCAAGCCAAATCCGTTATAGAAATTGTCCTTTCAACGTTGTTCCTCAATCATTCCCTTAGCGATAGTTAATCTGCTTTGATAACACTTTCCTGCTTTATCGCTTAATAGAATACCATATATCTGTCTTAATGAGATATCCCCTGTTCAATATCTCTTGATTCAATTCAGAGGACTTATGATCCTCTTTTTCCTGATCTTTTTAGATCAAGATGCCTCCAAGAAAGAGACCCATCACAAAGACCAACAACCCTCCGCCGCCACCTCCTCCTCAAATTGATCTTGTAACGCTTCTGGCAGCTGTTACTGCCGCAGTGACAGCCGCCATGTCACAAATGAACCCCGGTGGTTCAGGAGGTGGTCCCCAGCCTCAAAACCAGGAAGGTAACCAGGGACACCGAAAAGAGGGTTCCTATAAAGATTTCATGAATGCAAAACCTACATCCTTTGATGGCACTAGAGGTGTCATTTCCCTCACCCGATGGTTCGAGGAAATCGAATCTATCTTTGAAATTTGTGCCTGTTCAGAATCTGATAAGGTGAAGTTCGCCGCCTGCACCTTCATCGAGAAATCCCTGACTTGTTGGAACGGCCGAGTCAAATCCCTAACTTTACCTGTAGCCAATGCCATGGGTTGGGAAGCCATGAAAGAACTTCTGCTGGTTGATTACTGCCCTCGGGGTGAAATGCAGAAATTAGAGCACGAACTTTGGAACCTAAAGATAAAGGGTTCCGATATTGCTGCTTACACTTCCAGGTTCGATGACTTGGCGCTACTCTGCCTGGGAATGGTTACCCCAGAGAGTAAGAAGATATAGAGAATCACCTGGGGGCTGACCCAGCCAACAAAAGGAAACGTCTTAGGTGCAAGGCCGGATACATACGACAGCGCCAAATGTTTAGCACAAACCTTGATCGACCATAGTGATGACCTTGAGGAATCAGCTACCATTCCTGAGCCGATAAAGAGGAGTGGCGAGAAAAGAAAAATTGGGAAGAAGAAGAAAAGTTAGACATCGCAGGAGTCTTCGAAGAGGTAGCAAATTGTGGCAGTTCACGCCGCTACTACCCCTATAGTTGTTTCTGTTGTTGGATCCTCAGCTCGAAAACCTACCAGTAGGTATGCTGGAACCCTCCCTAGTTATGACAAGTGTAACTATCATCACCTCACTTCCAACCCATGTCTAGAGGTGTTTTGCAACAGTTGTGGCATAAAGGGTCACACTGTGAAAAACTGCAAGACACCAACTCAATCAACCAATCAAGCTTCCAGAGCGGGCATTGGTCAGGCCTGCTATGGTTGCGGAGAAGTCGGGCATTTTAAGCGAAATTTCCCCAAGGCAGCAACGACTAGCAACACTGGAAGATTTCTAGCAATAGGACGAGAGGAGACACCCACTGATCCCACCGTCGCCTCAGGTATATTCCTCCTCAACAATTCTTACGCCTGCAATCCTTTTTGATTCTAGTGATAAAAGAAAATTTTGTTAACTATTCATCCAGACATCTTCTTAATCTTAGCCCTCCATTAGTAATTGAAACATTCACCATCGGGACGGATAACAGTGGGAAAGAAAAATTTATCTATACATCCATAGGTTGTACCTTACTCTGAACGACCATCCTTCATCCATTGATCTTATGCCAGTTTCCATCAATAGTTTTGATGTTATTTGTGGCATGGACTGGTTGAGTCCCAATCATGCTGATACCCTTGCATTGAAAAATCCATCCGTCCCAATCTCCTCTCTGATCAGACCCTCATAATCTACGGCGATAATTTCGTTTCCAACCTTCGTATCATTTCGTGCATCAAAACTCAAGAGTTTTCCCCTGAAAGGAGTGCCATGCATTCCTATCCCATGTGATCTGCGAGAAAAAGGAAGTTAGAGACCTCGAGAGTGTCCCCGAAGTTTGTGACTTTACTGTATAATTCCAGGAATTCTTTCCAAACATCAGGTTGAATTTCGCATCGACCTATTTCCTAGAACTACTTCAGTAGCTAAACCTCCGTATCGCTTAGCTCCAGCAGAAATGTAGGAGTTATCCAGTTAACTTGATGAGTTTGTTGGATTAGTGTCTAAGTCCATAACTATTTTGGTATGTACTTGACCTGATGGTGCATGGTCCTTTGGGTTGCCTACACCAAAGCAACTTGATAGGATGAATTATGGATAGAAAGGATTAAATATGATTTATTAATATATTATGAGAATAATATATTAAAGGAGAAATCATATTGTTTAATTAATATTAGTCAAGAATTAATAAGAATTAAGTTTGTGACTAAAAGAGATTAATTAAACTTAAGGGACTGGAATTGTAATTATAAGATAATTGCAATTGGGCTATGGATTGCCTTATATTATAAGGTTGGATGAATTCTATAAGGAAACCCATTAGAAATTGTCCAAGGCCTTTAAGGAAAGGAGTCCGTGGGTTGCTTAGGGCTTAAGCATCCAAATTAGGGTTTCCTTGTTAGATAACCCTAATAGCCTCACTATATATAGAACCCTTATGCTCCAAAAACGTGGTGAACAAGTTATCTAGGGTTTCCACATGTTTTTGAGAGCCTCATTCTCTTCTCCTCTTCATCCTCTTGCTCTTGGTGTTTGTGAACCATTAGAGGAGTGACATTTGTGACTCTAAGCTTTCTAAAGTCATTACAAAGAGGATTTGAGATTGTTATTGCTACATAACAATCAAGGTATGATTCAAACCCTAATTATATGTTGTATTGATTATCATCTGCTAGATCTAGGGTTTATAGTCTTGGATAAATTGCATGTACAATAGAGAAACCTAGATCCAAGTATTAGAGTTTGTATGAGCACATAGAATGTTCTTATGATCAAAACCCATCAGTGGTATCAGAGCATTGATTGGTCTCTATTGTATTGATGCCTTGTATGTTTGTTCAAGTTGAAAAAATTCGATTTTGTGGATCTGCCTGATGAAATCGGCGAGTCCCATTGTGGACTCGGCGAGTAGGTCCCTACTCGGCGAGTTCGAGCATCAGAAAGAGGGGATTTCGGGATTTCTTGCTGTTTTTCTCATGGATAATTGCCTTATTTGTTTTAGATCAATAAGAACCGATTTTAATCAATTATATGAGTATATCCTTGATTATACAAAAGATAATTACCAATTGATTAGATAATAACTTCCTTATATGATTAAATTTGATTATTTGTATTATTTGGGTATCTTATTTTGCAAGAAATTGAAATTAGGTCAAATATAGATAATGATGGAATTAATTGTTTAATTTATATTTTTTGTTATTTGATCCTTGTGTTATGAAAAGTTTCAATTTTCCCCTTTAGGTTTTATAGTTTAAATTTAAACTCAAAAGTTTAGTTTTGAAATTTAAATAGTTGAAACCCTAATGTTTTGAAAAGGTTTCAAGACTTTCCCTCAAGTTTTGGAATTTAAATTTTGATTAAAAGTTTAATTTTGATGTATATTTAAATTCTAAACCTAATGTTTTGAAATGTTTCAAAACTTACCCTCAAGTTTTGGAATTTAAAAGTTGATTAAAAGTTTAATCTAGGAATGTTAAATTCTAAAACCCTGATATTGTTTTGAAAAGTTCATATCACACCCTTATGGTTTTATTAATTAATTAAGGTGTATAATTAAAAGAGGTTTAATAAATCCATAAAAGTTTTTGTTTACAATTTAATTGAATTAAAAGTAAAATTGTTAAATTTGACCACCTAGTATTTTAAAAGTATAAAATACACCCTATACTATATATAACATTAAAAGTCTAACATTATATATATGTATGAGTAAAAGTCAGTCTTACCATTAGTAGGCCTCATTCACGAAGCTGGTCTATAAGGGGTGTTTAAGGAAATTGCCTATAAAATGGTGATCGAATGGGTATCCACTCTTACCCACCGCACTCTTGACTAGTGGAGGGTCGTTAGCCGAACGGGTAGGATAGGACAAAACTTTCCATTATAATTATAATGAAGTACAAAAGTAACTAAATGTTTTACAAATTCCCAATCTTAGTTACTTAGGCAAAAGTGAATTGATGCAATTCCATGAAATTACACTTTGTGCCCTTGCGAAGACGTTAGTAGAGCGTGTGTGGTTTATCGGCACACTAAATGGTTCTAAGCAAAGGTAGCAAAGGGTGACTCAATGTTTGTCATAGTTCAGTGGAGTGTGTGTGGTTTACCGGCACATCGAATAGCTGACTGTAACATGTGAGGACACCATGTAAGTTTGCATGGTTATTCACACCCGCTTTGTGATCCTCAGCATCCCAGTCACAAACTAGAGGGGCATGTCGAGATTTAAACATGTCATTGAAATGTTCAATGAATCTCAAAGGATCTAGGAGTTTTCATAGATTTAAAACTTAAATTTCTTTTTCGGTTTTCATGGTGGAAATTAGTGGATCGTCATTCACTTACCTTCAAATATTCTGCAACTAGATTATGGCATCCCTTTTCTAGGTTGTAGCGTATCGTGTTGGGTCCTAGCCTTAGTATCTCATTTGGGTGATTTAATAAGGAGTCAATCAATCAACTAACTTGAATTTGTTTTCTCCCGTTTTGTAGATGTCAAAGTGCGACAACTATGGTCTTCCCAAATCACGTGGAACAAGCATTCCGCATGAAGATGATATTCCACTATTCGATCGAGGAACAAGAGATCATGCTTCTCTCCCTCCACCTCCTCCAATTATTCTCCATAACCCACAAGTTCTAAGGCTTCAAAATTTCAAGCTCACTCAAGCCCTTTTGGCAAGTAAACATAAAGAAGGAAAGTTGGTGTGTGCACATGTCCTAGGGATGAAGTCACACATTGATAGGTTAAGAATGCTGGGATTTGTTGTCTGTGAGGAGATGGCTGTTGACTGGTTTCTTCAGTCACTTCCTAACTCATATAGTGAGTTCGTAAGAGAGTACTATATGATGAACTACGACGTGACCCTTATAGATCTCACCTATATGCTTATTGCTGATGAATCAGCAATGGTTTGGCACAATAGAAAAGCAAAGTTGATTGGTGAATCTGCCTTCAAGATCTCTATGGATATAGACAATGGCAACGAAAGACATGCTATGATTGAAAATTTTGATCATAAGAGAAAGGCAATGTCTGAACTAGTTCCATGTCCTGTTCCAAAAGAGTCAATTTGCTTTTATTGCCAAGAGAAGGGGCATTGGAGACGAAGCTGCCCTATTTACCTAAGAGATCTAAGAGATGGGAGAGTCAAAACGTATGACTCTGCTTTAGGTAAAATCCATTGACTAACTCTTTTAAGCTCCTATTTGTCACACCCCCAAACCTGAACGGCGGAAACGTTCGGGGGCGGATGACTTCATGTGGTAGCGTAACAAATTAATGCATAGTAAAGAAAGCAATACAACCATCATATATATAATTGAAAGTTTACATTTGTCAAAAGTTACATGTTCAAAACTCAATTACAATATGATGTCAAAAATACGAGATTAAACTGGCGCCGCAGCATCCCTTCATCAAAAGCGAAATGAATACCTGAAATTTACTGATTTCCTGGGACATACAAGTAATTTTGAAAGAGTAGATCAGCATTTAAGCTGGTGAATTTCATAAGTATTTAAGTGACAATGTTTGAATGAAATGTTTTATCTTTGTTTGTTTGTGTTTAGAAAATCCTATATTTTCTACTAGTATAAAAGTAGCCTTCACTCAAGACCAATGTTTGTTTCCAAAATGTATGTAAATGTAAAATAACCAATGAGTTTGAAAACTTTGTAAATCAATGCTTTTTTTTAATACCCCTTGTGAGTTTTATAACCATACTATTGACTCTGAATGCCTATACACAACGTTCTTCAGGCGTTGGAATGTTATGACGTTTGTCACCCCAAACGGTGGACTGTAGCTAACAGTCAGGGCGCGGGTTGTCAAGCCCGTATAGATCTATACACAAACACCATGCTCCCCCTCCAAGGGATTCTGGTATATAATACAGAACTTGAAATGTGTACTCGAACGTACATGAAGTTAGTGTCTCACAAATCCGTGGTATAAAAACAGATCTACTTGTTAAAATGTTACGTTTGTTCTTGTATACGAAAGTAAACTTCTTGAAATATGTGTTTCTAGTACATAAGAGTTAGAAATATGTTCGTAAAACTATACCTATTATAGTTTCCAAAAAGTGTGTCTTGTTTGTTTAGAAATATTGAGAAAAGGAATCACTTGTTTATGAAAGTATAGATTTTTGGTGTAGAGTCTAGGATAAAAAAGAAAAATCTAAGAACAGTTTAGTTTATACATGCATTACAGCAACATTATATTTTAAAAGGTAAAATGCTATTGTGACATATGTTATATATATATATAAAAGTTCCTTTAAATGTTTATAAATCGCATGTGATTTGAATATATAACAGTATATAAAAGAGTTTCTTTATGTAACACACGATAATACTCGTGTGTTTTACTTGTAATCCCCCCCTTGAAAGCATATAAAAGTATTTAGAATAATTAAAAAGGTTGATTAAGGGGTATGAAACTCACTTGAAAGTGTTGGAGATAGCGAGATGGAAAACCGGGCAGAGTTTCGTCTCGGGAAACGGATTTTCCTCGGGATTCTCGGAAATCTCGGGAGTATAATCGACCTTCGGGACTTGAGCCAAAAAGACCAGAGCTTCGGGTTTTACGGACACGGAAAACGAGGCAAAGTTGAGAGAGAGAGCAGAGAAATGGGCCCTTTCTTTGGAAACCCTCGCATCCTATTTATAGTAAGGCTGATCTGCCTCGGTACGCGGGGCGTACGCTCGTACGCAGCGCGTACGCGTATGTCATGCATGACCGAAGCCTCGACTGCCTCGGTTCGGATGGGACGTGTTGCTGGGTATGTGGGTCGGATGGGACGTCGGGTCGGACGGGTCGGGGCTTCGGACGGGTCGGATGGGTCGGTTTCTTCGGATAGCGCGACGTGGACGATCAGAGGCCAATCCTCTCGGTTACGCGGGGCGTACAGGGGTACGCAGCGCATACCTCGGAGGAGGATGCTGACTCCCCTTCGGATAATATCCGAATTTTGAATTAAATAAATAATTAATTTATTTAATAAACTTCAAAAATTCATATCTTCTTCATACGAACTCCGTTTTCGATGGTCTTTATATCCTCGCGTAGGTGAGACTACGCTCTACAACTTTCGTTTAGACTCCGTCGGCAAATTCCAAAATTATTTTTTTATTATTTATTAAAAATCCATCGTGTTTAAGGAATTTCTTTGAAAAATCATAACTTCTTTATCTGATGTCGGTTTTTGCCAGACTTTTTACCGCTGGAATACCATTGTCGAGACCTTCGATTCTCGTTTAGGTCATTCCGGCCAAAAGTCGCTCGATTTCCGATTCGAGTTTTTAGTTGTCTGTTGCTAATCCGAACTTGAAAAAAAATCATAACTTCGCTATATGAAGTTGGATTTGGGCGTTCTTTTCACGTACGATCATGGTTCAAAGACATTTAATCATAGAAGGAAATTAAGTAGAACTTATTTATACATTTTATTATGAAAGTAACTTTTATTACTCAGAAGTGGTTACAATACTTGACCCATTTTGGTCATTACAAAGAGTTGAAATATCGGGTTGTCACATCATCCCCCCGTTAGAGAGAATTTCGTCCCGAAATTTAAAGTAGTAAAGATACTAGTGAACATGAAAGAGATGAGGGTACTTTTGTTTCATCTGATCTTCGCGTTCCCATGTGAATTCGGGTCCCCGCTTGGCGTTCCAGCGAACCTTCACGATGGGTATGCGACTTTGTTTTGTTTGTTTGACCTCTCGGCCCATGATTTCTACTGGTTCTTCCACAAAGTTGAGGCTCTCGTTGATCTCGATCTCGTCGAGTGGAATAACAAGAGTCTCGTCGGACAGACACTTTTTCAAGTTTGAGACGTGGAAGGTTGGATGGATGTTACTAAGTTCGCGCGGTAGGTTAAGCTTGTAAGCCACAGGGCCGATTCTGGCAAGAATCTCGAAAGGCCCTATGTATCTTGTATTTAGTTTCCCACGCTTTCCAAATCGTATTAAACCCTTCCACGGTGAGACCTTTAATAAGACGTGGTCTCCTACCTGGAATTCCAAAGGTTTCCTCCTTTGGTCAGCATAGCTTTTCTGTCGGTCTCTTGAGGCTTTCAATCGTTCACGAATCTGAACGATCTTCTCTGTTGTTTCACGTATGATCTCCGGACCGGTGAGAGTGCTTTCAGAAACTCTTCCTCTAGCTAACTGGGTATTGCCAACTTCAGTCCAGCACAGAGGGGATCTGCACTTTCGACCATAGAGGGCTTCAAACGGAGCAGCCTTTATGCTTGTATGATAACTATTGTTGTATGAAAATTCGACAAGGGGTAAATGAATATCCCATGCCTTTCCAAAGTCAATCACGCAGGCTCTCAGCATGTCTTCTAAATTTTGTATTGTTCTCTTACTTTGTCCGTCTGTCTGTGGGTGGTAGGCTATACTCATGTCCAGCCTAGTTCCCAGGGAACTTTGTAGTGACTGCCAGAACCTTGAAGTGAATCTACTATCTCGATCGGAGATAATGGATATCGGAACACCATGCAGTCGCACTACTTCCCTTAAGTAAGTCCTTGTAAGCTTCTCCATTTTGTCAGTCTCCTTGATGGGTAGGAAATGTGCGGATTTGGTCAATCTGTCGACAATGACCCATATGGTATCGAGTCCACTTGTCGTCTTGGGTAACTTGGTTATGAAGTCCATAGTAATCCACTCCCATTTCCATTCCGGTATCTCTGGTTGTTGTAGTAGTCCTGACGGTTTCTGATACTCGACCTTAACCTTAGCGCAAGTAAGACATTTACTCACGAAGGTAGCAATTTCTGCTTTCATGTTAGGCCACCAGTACAGTTTCTTAAGATCCAGATACATTTTATCTGAACCCGGGTGAACGGAATATCTTGAGTTGTGAGCCTCAGTCATGACTACGTTTCTGAAACCACCATGTTTTGGGGTCCAGATTTGGTCCATGAGATAGTAGGCTCCACCACCCTTGACTTCTAAATTCTTCTCCATTCCTCGCAGGGATTTACCCGCCACAGTTTCAGGTTGCAAGGCTTCCATTTGTGCTTCCTTAATTTGTGTGGATAAGTGGGAATGGATAGTCATGGTCAGAGATTTGACCCTCCGACAAGTGTATTCCTTTCGACTGAGGGCGTCGGCTACTACGTTGGCCTTGCCAGGGTGATAACGAATTTCGCATTCGTAGTCATTCAGTAACTCGACCCATCGTCGTTGTCGCATGTTGAGTTCCTTCTGATCGAAAATGTGTTGAAGGCTCTTGTGATCGGTGAAAATAGTACTCTTCGTTCCGTATAAGTAGTGCCTCCAGATCTTCAGAGCAAATACCACTGCTCCTAACTCGAGATCGTGTGTCGTATAGTTCACTTCGTGTGTCTTAAGCTGTCGGGAGGCATAAGCGATAACCTTCCCTCTCTGCATAAGAACACAACCAAGTCCTTGATTTGAAGCATCGCAATACATTACGAAGTCTTCTATCCCTTCGGGGAGGAATAGTATCGGTGCGGTGCACAAGGCCTGCTTTAGTGTCTGGAATGCCTTCTCTTGTTTCGCTTCGCAGTCAAAGGCCACACCTTTCTGGGTTAATGAAGTAAGAGGTTTCGCAATGCTCGAAAAGTTCTTTATGAATCTGCGATAGTAGCCAGCTAGACCTAGAAATTGACGAATTTCTGTAGGTGTCTTTGGTGCCGACCAGTTCTCAATAGTCTTAATTTTGGAGGGGTCCACGTGTATACCTTCCTCGCTAACAACGTGACCTAAATATTCGACTCTTCGAATCCAAAATTCGCATTTAGAGAACTTCGCATAGAGTTTCTCCGTTCACAGTGTTTCTAGGACTTTTCGTAGGTGTTGACTATGTTCTTCCTCACTTCGACAGTAGATAAGTATATCATCGATAAAGACGATGACGAACTGATCCAACTAAGGGCGGCATACCCTATTCATTAGGTCCATAAATACTGCTGGTGCATTGGTTAATCCGAACGGCATCACCACGAATTCGTAGTGTCCATAACGAGTTCGGAAGGCTGTCTTTGGAATGTCCCCCTCTAGAACTCGTAATTGGTGATATCCGGATCGCAGGTCTATTTTGGAGAAGTAGTTCGCCCCTTGAAGTTGATCGAATAGGTTGTCAATACGGGGTAGAGGATAGCGGTTCTTGACAGTAAGTTTGTTCAGCTCTCTGTAGTCGATGCACATACGGAACGATCCGTCTTTCTTCTTTACAAACAAGACCGATGCTCCCCAAGGTGAGAAACTTGGTCTTATGAATCCTTTGTGAAGGAGTTCATTAAGTTGACTGGAAAGTTCCTGCATCTCTGCTGGTGCAAGACGATAAGGCGACTTCGCTACTGGGGTAGCTCCTGGAATTAAGTCGATTCTAAACTCGACTTGGCGTTGCAGTGGTAATCCTGGTAGTTCTTCTGGAAAGATATCGGGAAAGTCGCGTACTACTGAGATGCTCTTGATGTCCTTCAGTTCTTGACTTGTATAGACGATGTGCGCTAGGAATGCTCGACAATCCTTCCGCAAGCACTTTCGAGCTTGGATGCACGAAATGATGCGAAGGTTTGCACTAGATTTGTCGCCGTAGATAACTAATGTTTCGTTGTTAGGGAGGTTAAGACGGACTGCTTTCTCAAAGCACATGATGTCGGCACGAAGAAGACTCAACCAATCCATGCCGACTATGACGTCGGAACTTTTAATTTGAACCGGCATGAGATTGATTGGGAAAGAATGGCCGTCTAATGTTAACGTACAGCCCATGTATATGCAATTTGTGTTTTCGGTTTTTCCATTGGCCATCTCTATAGTGAATGATTTTTCTAACTTGCTAGGTTTAGGTTTAAGTAAATGAATAAAGTTTTGACTCACGAAGCTTCTCTCCGCTCCACTATCGAATAATATGCATGCGTATGAATTATCGAGAAGGAACGTACCAGCAACTATAGTTGGGTCAGCTACAGCTTCGTCGTGGCCTATTGCCAAAGCTCGTCCCACACCTCCGGTGCCTGCTGCCTTAGGACAGTTTCTCTTGTAGTGGCCCACCTCGCCACAACCGTAGCAAGCCTGCCCTACACCCGCACCGGGAACTTAAGTGATCGGCTTTGCGGGTTCCTTGCAGAAACGGGCTGTGTGTCCTTTCCTGCTGCAGTTGGCGCACTACATATCTCGACAAGGTCCATGGTTGTGGTAATTGCATTTGGTGCATTTTGGGAGGTTACCTATATAAGGCTTTGTTGGGTAGGTATTTGTAGGGGCTGTAGCAGGTATAGTGGCAGCATTTACTGACACCAGTTGTTTCTTTGCGGATTCTTGGGAAGACCCACCCTTCCCTTTAATCCATGCTCTCTTCCTGCCATTGTTGTTGTTGTTGCTGTTGTTGTTGTAGTTGTTGTTGTTGTTTCCTTTCTGTGGTGCTAGTGCAGAAGTGGTTGAGTTCTGATGACCTCCGTAGTCGATCAGAGATTGTGCGAGTTCCTTAGCACTTTCAAAGGTGTCAGGTTTAGAAGCTAACACGCTTGATCGCATTTGGGGCGTCAGTCCCCAGATGTACCTTTCTATTTTCTTGCTCTCGGGAGCAATCATATCTGGACAAAGGATTGCCAGCTCGTAGAATCTATTGGTATAGGTAGCGATGTCGGTACCCACCATTCCGAGAGTCCATAGCTCGTGTTCAAGATTTTGAATTTCTCCCCGTGGGCAGTATTCTCTCATCATCATGGCCTTCAAGCTCTCCCAGCTTATGGAGTTTGCCATGATTAGGGTAAGTACTTTAACGTGGCCATTCCACCAAGTTAAAGCTTTATCGAGAAGGGTGAAAGTTGCAAATTTGACCTTGCTGTGCTCGGGGCAGGAGCAGATTTCAAAGACTGCCTCCGTCCTTTCAATCCACAGCCTCAGGGCCATCACACCACCAGTACCATAAAACATCCGGGGCTTGGCATTAGTGAAGTCCTTATAGGTGCATTCTCGAGGTGGTCCATGACTCTCGCCATGGTTGGATGGGTGTGTGCCAGATCCCGAGCCATTAGCACTTGAGTTATTGATCTGTGACATGGCAGCTGCCACCGCTGCGGTGACTGCTGCTTGAAACATTACAGCATCAAATTGGGGTGGTGGAGGTGGTGGTGGTATAGGTGCTTCCTCACCGTTGTTTCGCCTTGCGTTCCTACGCGGAGCCATCCTTCAACTATAGATTGAAAAGACAAGGATAAGAATTTCATAGAATGGAAAATGTATGTGTCTCATGAACTAAATCGCTATAGTTCAACAACAGATGATAGTATGAGTCTTAAAATAGAAGAATGAAAGTTATTTGTAAGACTGAAGGTACGAAACAAGTATTTGGGTTCATAAAGACCATTCAAGGTTCGAACGAAATACTCAACATAGTAGTAATAGTGGCACTTATATTAATATAAAAGTTGTTACAACGATCATGAAAACTTGACCCCTATAAGGGTCTCCGATTACAAAGTTCGAGAAATTTAAAGACTTTTAGCCGAGGTCCTAAGCTATAACAAAATTTGAGTCCTTGACAAGCACTACTTGCGTCGAAGGTTGCGCTTGGAGCTTGACTCTGTATCTGATTGCTTTGACTCCATTAGACGCCTATCGAAAGCGGCTTGTTGTTCCCTTAGTTCGGCGAGGGCTGCAATCATTTGCGCTTGAAACGCTTCAGCTTGGAATTGGGCGTTGTCTTGCATCTTGTCCAGCCTACGGATGTCAGAAGTGTGAACCTGCACTTCCACGTTGATATCCCGGAGTCGACTAGCTTGTACTCCAGACTGATAGGACTGATTGGCTAACTTACCCACCATTACCGGGAGTGCTCGATCAGCCGAACCTCCACCGCGGACATCATAGAAGTCCCGGCACATGCCGTAGGGAGGGCGTAGGTTTTGCTGTTGGCTCCAATGGTGGAGGTGACTTCCCCAGACGGGATTCGGTCCTTGAAAGTTCCTTACGAAGATGGGAGGTTGAATGGGTGGTGGATCGATAACTTCCGGCTCTGAGTCGGTACCGGAGTCATCACCCACTTCTATGGGTTCCTCGTCCTCTTCGGGATCATCTTCGATCCATCCTCCGTTGCCTTGGTTGGGAAAGTAGGGGTTGCCAGGGTGGTGAAATCCAGCCATTTTGACTGTACGAGAAATAGGGTTATAAGAATTGAATAAAGTCGGAACATGTAAAACATGTAAGTTAAACTAGTTTAGATAGCAATTACTCCTATAGTATTTAAGCTCTTGTGTTTGATTCTTGTAATGGTTTGGTAAGGTTTTGACTTGTTGCTTACTACGATCATTCCTCAATATACGTTGGTCCAATCTTGGGCAAATATAGTTGATCACGCTATATTTGTCCAAAATCTGATTACATATATCGAGTCTCAATCGTAGTGTCAACTTGTCTAAATACTTGTATAGTTGTATAACATGAAAATAGTTTGTGGTATGCATGTAATTGTACTTAAATGAATTATCAATTTAAGTTGAACGAAATGCTGCTTAAGTGTAAAAAGAAAACTTGTTTTGTCAGAGAGTATTAGTCCCTTAAGCATTTATAGTTTGTATATCTTATGTGGTTCGATATACTTAGTTCACTATAAACATTGCTCTGATACCAATCTGTCACACCCCCAAACCTGAACAGCGGAAACGTTTGGGGGCGGATGACTTCATGTGGTAGCGTAACAAATGAATACATAGTAAAGAAAGCAATACAACCATCATATATATAATTGAAAGTTTACATTTGTCAAAAGTTACATGTTCAAAACTCAATTACAATATGATGTCAAAAATACGAGATTAAACTGGCGCCGCAGCATCCCTTCATCAAAAGCGAAATGAATACCTGAAATTTACTGATTTCCTGGGACATACAAGTAATTTTGAAAGAGTAGATCAGCATTTAAGCTGGTGAATTTCATAAGTATTTAAGTGACAATGTTTGAATGAAATGTTTTATCTTTGTTTGTTTGTGTTTAGAAAATCCTATATTTTCTACTAGTATAAAAGTAGCCTTCACTCAAGACCAATGTTTGTTTCCAAAATGTATGTAAATGTAAAATAACCAATGAGTTTGAAAACTTTGTAAATCAATGCTTTTTTTAATACCCCTTGTGAGTTTTATAACCATACTATTGACTCTGAATGCCTATACACAACGTTCTTCAGGCGTTGGAATGTTATGACGTTTGTCACCCCAAACGGTGGACTGTAGCTAACAGTCAGGGCGCGGGTTGTCAAGCCCGTATAGATCTATACACAAACACCATGCTCCCCCTCCAAGGGATTCTGGTATATAATACAGAACTTGAAATGTGTACTCGAACGTACATGAAGTTAGTGTCTCACAAATCCGTGGTATAAAAACAGATCTACTTGTTAAAATGTTACGTTTGTTCTTGTATACGAAAGTAAACTTCTTGAAATATGTGTTTCTAGTACATAAGAGTTAGAAATATGTTCGTAAAACTATACCTATTATAGTTTCCAAAAAGTGTGTCTTGTTTGTTTAGAAATATTGAGAAAAGGAATCACTTGTTTATGAAAGTATAGATTTTTGGTGTAGAGTCTAGGATAAACAAGAAAAATCTAAGAACAGTTTAGTTTATACATGCATTACAACAACATTATATTTTAAAAGGTAAAATGCTATTGTGACATATGTTATATATATATAAAAGTTCCTTTAAATGTTTATAAATCGCATGTGATTTGAATATATAACAGTATATAAAAGAGTTTCTTTATGTAACACACGATAATACTCGTGTGTTTTACTTGTAATCCCCCCCCTTGAAAGCATATAAAAGTATTTAGAATAATTAAAAAGGTTGATTAAGGGGTATGAAACTCACTTGAAAGTGTTAGAGATAGCGAGATGGAAAATCGGGCAGAGTTTCGTCTCGGGAAATGGATTTTCCTCGGGATTCTCGGAAATCTTGGGAGTATAATCGACCTTCGGGACTTGAGCCAAAAAGACCAGAGCTTCGGGTTTGAACGGACACGGAAAACGAGGCAAAGTTGAGAGAGAGTAGAGAAATGGGCCCTTTCTTTGGAAACCCTCGCATCCTATTTATAGTAAGGCTGGTCTGCCTCGCTACGCGGGGCGTACGCTCGTACGCAGCGCGTACGCGTACGTCATGCATGACCGAAGCCTCGACTGCCTCGGTTCGGATGGGATGGTTTGCTGGGTACGCGGGTCGGATGGGACGCCGGGTCGGATGGGACGTCGGGTCGGACGGGTCGGGGATTCGGACGGGTCGGATGGGTCGGTTTCTTCGGATAGCGCGACGTGGACGATCAGAGGCCAATCCTCTCGGTTACGCGGGGCGTACAGGGGTACGCAGCGCATACCTCGGAGGAGGATGTTGACTCCCCTTCGGATAATATCCGAATTTTGAATTAAATAAATAATTAATATATTTAATAAACTTCAAAAATTCATATCTTCTTCATACGAACTCCGTTTTCGATGGTCTTTATATCCTCGCGTAGGTGAGACTACACTCTACAACTTTCGTTTAGACTCCGTCGGCAAATTCCAAAATTATTTTTTTATTATTTATTAAAAATTCATCGTGTTTAAGGAATTTCTTTGAAAAATCATAACTTCTTTATCTGATGTCGGTTTTTGCCAGACTTTTTACCGCTGGAATACCATTGTCGAGACCTTCGATTCTCGTTTAGGTCATTCCGGCCAAAAGTCGCTCGATTTCCGATTCGAGTTTTTAGTTGTCTGTTGCTAATCCGAACTTGAAAAAAAATCATAACTTCGCTATATGAAGTCGGATTTGGGCGTTCTTTTCACGTACGATCATGGTTCAAAGACATTTAATCATAGAAGGAAATTAAGTAGAACTTATTTATACATTTTATTATGAAAGTAACTTTTATTACTCAGAAGTGGTTACAATACTTGACCCATTTCGGTCGTTACAAAGAGTTGAAATATCGGGTTGTCACACTATTCTAGATTCTTAATACATAATATGATAAGATTACAATTGATGTTTTGTAGGATCAAAGAAAAGAGAGGAAGCTTAAGGGAAGAAATGAGCAGAATCTAACCGTGAAGGAATGGATTTCGATCGGATTACTTGAAGATTAGATTCTCGAGCTGCTACTTAGAGTTAGAATTAGATTGCTAAGAAAGATGTATTAGCATAGTTTTTCAATGAATTGCATTGTAAGGACAAATTTTTCCGCAATAAAATAAATTTTGATTTTTATTATTTATTTATCCTTGCAATGACATATAAGAAAAATTGATGTTTGAATGTTTCTATTATTAGCAATAATGGATTTGATTCTTAATTATATTGTTTGTGGAAATGTCGACAATTTACCAAATAGGGAGAGTTTCTCATCACCCATGTTTCAATTGGACAGAAACTTGGAATCATGCTACTTGGTTGCACGATGAATGAGAAATTTCATATTTGGAAATTAGACTAATTCATTGACAAAGTGTCAAGTGAAGGACTAGGAGATCGAGTACACAAATTTGTGTGTTGATCAAAGTCCACCATAAGACTAACAACGATATTCGTCATGATTTACTAAAGGTTTAGTAAATATGATTATACTTATAAGATTAAGTGTAATTCTGAATTGATTGAAAAAAAGTTTAAATCAATAGCAGAACGAATAAGAAGAATCAAATAGGCAGAAAGATAAAAGTTTCTTCATTCTAAGAAGAACGGAGAGTACCTTTTATGCTTTATGATAAGTCTTAATGATTAAGAATTGTTAGGGTCAGTATAGTGTTGCGTCTATTGGGCTCATTAGCTAGTCCAATGTTTATCTCCGGTATCGGCCTGTCCATCTGTGAGTTTTGTAGGGTTTAGTATAAATAGATGCTTGCATGCATCCTAGAACGTAAGGATTAGAAACGATTAGAAAAGTATTGTTCAACATATTCATCGTTCTTATTTTGTAACCCTAGAATCCTCTATAGTGGAAGTTCTTAGTCGAGCTCTGCTGAGGATCGAGTAATCTAATCATTCGACACATTCTGAGTCATACTTGTGTTTCGTTTTTACTATCTTTACGTTCATTACTTACCTTTTACAATGATCTAATCGATCAAAGAGTTATTTTATAACTCATCAATTGGTATCAGAGCAGGAGGCTGTGTAATTCATACACATCTTTTCTGTGAAAGAGTTTGCGATTAGGGTTATTCCGCATTAACTAATATTTATTGAGCCTTCATTCCATAATTGACGTAACTCAGCATTTATTTGTTTTGCCCTAATATTACATATTACAAGTCTGATCTTTCAAGCAGGTTAAACGATCAAGCATGGACGAGTCACAATCTAATCCCATCAACATCTCGAACAACATTGGATCAACGACGAAGATTCCTATTCTTTACACCCAGGATTACGAAGTTTGGGCGCATCATTTTGAAGATTATGTCATCGGATCTGAAGACAATGGATACCTTATTTAGGAAGCATTCGTTTCTGGACCATTTGCTCACTCAGGAACATCAAAAATCATTAAAACTCAGAAAGAGTATAATGATCTGTTAAAGGACGTGAAGGATGTTGCTCAAGACGAAAAGGAAAAGTTTCAGTGCAATATTAAAGCATTGAGACAGATTCGATTCACTCTTCAATCAGATACATTCAGGCTGGTGAGTTCTTGCAGCACCGCTAATGAAATCTGGGATAGGCTGAGAGAGCTATATTCCACAGATGAAGATTTGGAGCATGCTATTCAGACCTTGCTTTTGTCTGAGTTTGGTGAATTTAAACAGAATTCTGATGAAACTGTTACTCAGACGTTTGATCGCTTCAATCATCTTCTTAGCAAGATGATCAAACACGATATAGAAAGGAAGCTGATTGAACAGAAAGTAACCTTCTTGAATGGCCTAAGACCCGAGTGGAGAGCGGTTGTGTCCACTATTAAAGCTCATGAGCAATTTAAATCTTATTCATTGGCAAAGCTGGTGGGGATTCTGAAATCCGAAGAAAAGATTGACTTGCAAGAGAAAAATGTGGTCTCAAGTTTGGGGTCCTTGGCACTCCTGTCTAAAAGCAAAAGTGTGGTAGAAGATGAAGATCTCAACTTAGAAGACTATGATCTTACTTCTGAAGTCTATGCAATGATGGTGTCGAATCCAAAGAGGTTCATTAAGAAAAGGTTCCCTACCAATAAGAACCGAAATTGGCAGGGAAGCTACAGTTCTGAAAAAGTTAAGGAGGAAACGAAGACAGAAGAACCAAAGAAAGAGGCGAAGGTTGAGGGAGATTCTGGTGTGAACTGCTATTACTGTGGAGGAAAGAACCATTATGTCAAAGACTGTGTCCTGAAGAAAATGGTAGAGAAGGATGAGGAGAAACATGAAGAAGATGTGTTGAAGAAAAAGCTGGAAGAGATCAAGAGAAAGAAAGATGCTACTAACCCTTCGATGAATGCTTTGATTGTGCAGGGTTTGGCAGTGGATGATGAGTTCGGTGGCGTGCAGGTCTGGTCAACCGACTCAGAGGATGATGAAGTCAGGAAGCCATCTCATGGAAAGGCATATGTTGCAAGAGGTGATGAAAGCAGTGGGAAGTGTTTGATGGTGACAGATGTATCTCAAATGAGGGGATACAATACAGACGGTGGGAAAGAGGACACCAAGGAGCGAGAGGACTTATGCTTCACAACAAAACCTCTCAGTGTGCAGATCAATGAGCTTGATGAATTGATCAAGAAGGTACAATCCATTTTTGTTTCATTCAAAGTCCCACAAAATTCATATGAAAAAGAATTAAAAAGCTTAAATTCAAGAATCTCAAATCTAGATAGCAGTTTAACTCAAACACGGGTCACCAATTCTACCCTAACTGACCAAATAAGCAGGGTCTCATCCAAGAGTGAGGAACGGAGGATGTGGATAGAGCTGAAGGAGTCAGAGTTGATTAATGCTAAGGATGAAAACATTTATTTACAAAGAGACAATTTAAAACTTCTGAAACAGAGAAATGTTTTTTGTTTAATTGCTAAACGTCTTTATGCTAACATCACTCAACTTCATCTGAGCTGTGAAATAGGGCAGAAAATTCATCGCATGATTTTGCCCTTCCTTGAGTTTAAAGGGGATGAAATTGATGCTGAAGCATATAATTGCGAAAGTGTAGTTTCGTCTGATGATGTGAATCCGACTTTTATGTATGGTCTGGACAAAATTGAATCTTTTATAACGTCCAAGGACCATAAGGACATGATGAAAAACCTTTTGGATGAAAATGATAAACTGAAACTAAGGACCGAAACCATACAAAAATTTGACTCATTGAATGCCAACTTGAGCTCAGAAAACAAAATTGATGTTGAAAACGCGTCTGAGCTTAATGAGGACGATGATATGAGTGTAATTTATGTACAGGATGAAGTCGACTGTTCTAATTTTGTCAAGAGCGAACTCGAAAACCATAAAAATCTTATTTCTGAAAATTCAGTGGAGTTTGCTCGTTTGTCCCAAAATAAGTCCCCGATTCTTGAAGAAAAGGCCGTTGTGTACGAAAAGGTGAGAACAACACCAAATCAGGTGTATAAGATCACAGGAGTAACCGAACATCAGACAGCCGAACTCACCGCCATAGTAAACGAAGATAATGCAGATGGCTGTGATGAGTTTTTCTGGTCTGCTCCTATAGATAATGTTGACGAAACCGTTGGTCTGTCAGAGCGAAGGTCTTGGAAAACCAGAGGCAGATATGTGCCAGAGCCACTGAACAAGCCCAACAACTTCGATGTGCCAAGTACTAGTGGTGCAAAAGAAGTTCCTGTAGAAGAAGTCACTCCTTCAAGCGAAACATCATCTGTTAAAAGTGAACCAGCTGACAGGAAGCAAAAGCAAAAAAGCCAACATCCATCGACAGCCGAAGCAAGTGAAGGATCAAAAGAAGCAAAGGAATCTGAGATACAAAAAGAATCTCTCAGGGGGAAAACAGTTTTGGCGATCTCAAAACGCCCATTTCTCTTATCATGACAAAAATTCAAAGTCAGAGAAAAGTACTGTCAGGCCACAAGAAAGTAATAACAACCGAAGGGAAAGGTTCGGTTCAGAGAACACCAGCTACCGAAAGCATAGGTTCGGTTCCGAGAGCAAAAGCTATCGAGGTTCAAGGTTCGGTCCCACTAATGACCAAAACCTAAAGGGTCACTTAGAACCTCAAGTCAAGAAAACATCTCAGTCTAAATTCTCTCATTCTAACTCTTCTCAACCCCATTCTAAATACAATTTTGTTCAAACTCAAAATCCAAAATCTTCAACAGATTTGAAAGGAAAATCGAAGGTTTCCTCAGTCAAGAATGATCAAAAGCATTCCAAGGCCCAAACGCCTGAACCTGAATCCAAACCGACTGTAACAAATCCTAACAAAATTAAAGTTTTCACTATTAAGAAGAAAGATGAAACAACTTTAATAAAAAGAACATATCTTGTTAACATTTCTCTTACTATTCCTGTTCCTATGAAAGGCTCACGTGGACCCAAGAAACTTTGGGTTCCTAAATCTGCTTGATTTTTGCAGGTTATCACTGACGAGCAGTTCGACGAAGAATGGTATATTGACAGTGGCTGCTCACGTCACATGACAGGAAGGAAGGAAGAGCTGAGGGAATTTCGATCTCTTCCAAACGGCGGGAATGTCAAGTTCGGGAACAACTCATATGGCATGATAAAAGGTTATGGGATGATAACAAATGGAGACTTCACGATTAGAAAGGTTGCATACGTTGAACGACTACAGCATAACCTGATCAGTGTATCTCAACTTGTTGGAGGTACCGGTCTTAAAGTTTCATTTGACGATGAGGGTTCGGAAATAATTGAGAAGAAAACAAAAAGAGTGATTCTCAAATTAGAGCGCAAAGGCGAAATGTTTCCTCTCAATCTCAAACCTATCAAAGGAAATCCAACTATCTGTCTGTTGTCCAAAGCACATTCTGAGGAAAGCTGGCTGTGGCACCGAAGGCTCTCCCATCTCAATTTCAAGGATATCAACAAACTTGTCATAGGAGGTCATGTTAGGGGTCTTCCATTGCTCAAGTTTGATCGAGAACATTTGTGTGTTGCGTGTGAAATGGGGAAGCAGAGTCGTCAAAGTCACCCATCCATTATAAACACTAAAGTCGTTGAACTACTTGAGTTAATTCACATTGATTTGTGTGGTCCATCATCTATCAAAAGCATTGGCGGTAGCAATTATATTCTTGTTATTGTCAATGACTTTTCACGTTTTACATGGGTGTTCTTTCTGAAGCACAAATCTGAGGCAACTCTCAAGCTAAAGATGTTTATCAAGCAGATTGAAGTGAAACTGAGGAAAGTCGTTCGCAACATCAGAAGCGACAATGGGCTGGAGTTCAAAAATAAAGAATTTGAAGACTTTTTGGCCGAAAAAGGAACCAGTCACAACTTCTCAGCCCCTTACACCCTCAACAAAACGGAATTGTCGAAAGACGAAACCGATCTTTGTGTGAGGCGGCTCGAACCATGTTAAGTTTCGCTTCTCTACCTTTATATTTTTGGGCTGATGCTATTGCTGCAGCATGTTTTACGCAGAACAGGTCTTATCTCAATAAGCGTTTCACTCTTACTCCTTATGAGATCATCAACAACAGGAAGCCAAACGTTAAATTCTTCCATGACTTCGGTTCACAATGCTTTATCTTCAATTCTAAAGAACATCATAACAAGTTCGACGTTAAAGCCGATGAAGGGATTTTTCTGGGATACTCTCTTACTTCAAAAGCATACAGGGTTTTAAACAAGCGTACGAGGAAGATTGAAGAAACGTATTATGTGACTTTCGATGACAGCTACGTCAAGAAGCTGAAGGCCACTGAAGAAACAGTTAGAGAAATTTTCTCACAGACAGGCCATGTCACGACCTCGATTGCAAATTTATTTGAGCAGTTTGTGGAGTTATTCGATGAACCAGAGAAGGCTACTCTCTCAGAAGCCAATGCAGCAGACAACAAAGTTGACCATCTGAAGCAAATCGTCGAAGACGCTGCCAAACGAATGGATGAAGGAGTATCAGTTTCAAATGAACCTCCTCAGCACGGTGCTTCAGTTGAGGGGGAGAATCCATCTTCTTCAAAACAGCCGTGTTCTCAAGTTGAGGGGGAGAACTCTTCTCCAGCTGCATCCGAAAGCTCAATTGCACCCGAAGGTACTGTAGCTCCCGAAAGCTCAATTGCACCCGAAAGTCTTGTAGCACCGGAAAGTCACGTTACACCTGAAAGCTCATCAGTCGAGGGGGAGAATGTCGATATGTTTTATGACGATGATAGTCAATCTGAATTAGAAGAAATGGTGAATGATGAATTGGATCCATCCTATGATAAAAATTACCCTCCTCTTGTTAAGTGGACCAGAGATCATCCCGTTTCGCAGGTAGTGGGTAATGTCTCCGAAAAGGTCCTGACCCAATCTCAACTGAAGGCAAAGCAAGCATCTCTGTTCTCAAAAGTAGAGTTCTGCATGTTTAACTCTTTCGTCTCAAAAGTTGAACCGAAGACAGTAAATACTGCTCTTGATCACTCTGATTGGGTTCAAGCTATGCAATACGAACTTAATGAGTTCGAAAGAAATAAGGTTTGGTGCCTCATTCCAACTCCTAAAGATGCCTTGGTTGTTGGTCTCAAATGGGTCTTCAGAAATCAAATGGACAAGGAAGGCAATGTGATAAGAAACAAAGCTTGTCTAGTGGTGAAAGGATACTGCCAGGAGGAAGGAATCGATTATGAGGAAACTTTTGCCCCTGTAGCTAAGCTGGAATCTGTTAGAATATTTCTTGCCTATGCTGCACACAAGAACTTTGATGTCTACCAAATGGACGTAAAGTGTGCATTTCTAAATGGAGAACTTGAAGAAACGGTGTACGTGGAACAACCTCCGGGATTCATCAATGATAAGTACCCCAATCACTGCTATATTCTGGACAAAGCGGTTTATGGGCTGAAACAAGCACCTAGGGCCTGGTATGAAACGCTAACCAAGTTTTTAAAGATGTCCAAATTCAAACAAGGTTCAGTTGACCCAACCTTCTTTCGTAAGAAGGAAGGTAACCACCTTATGATTGTTCAAATCTATGTCGATGATATCATCTTTGGCTCAACGAATCCTAGCTTAACAGCTGAATTCAGAAAATTGATGGAGACTAAATTTGAAATGAGCTCAATGGGTCCGATTAACTTTTTCCTTAGTTTAAATATTAGACAGGGACCCGAAGGCATCTTTATTAACCAGGAAGCCTACACCAAGACTCTCCTTGCTAAATTCGGCATGATGGGAGACTCAAAGGTTAAAGTTCCAATGGCATTCGGCACCAAGCTCACTCCATCCTTGGATAAGCCAGCAGTCGATATTACGCTGGATCGCCAGATGATCGGTTCTTTAATGTACCTTACTGCTAGCAGGCCTGATATAATGTTTTCTGTTTGTTACTGTGCTAGATTTCAGGCGAATCCTCGTGAAACTCATATGCTTGCAGTGAAGAACATACTCTGGTATCTAAAACAAACTACCTCTCTTGGCTTATGGTATCCATCAAACTCAGGTTTCTTCGTTCGAGCCTACTTAGATGCAGACCTTGGAGGTTGTGGACTAGACAAGAAAAGCACCACTAGAGGCTGCCAATTCCTTGACGGGAAGTTGGTTAGCTGGCAATCAAGGAAATAGACTTGTGTATCTCTGTCTATAGCTGAAGCAGAATACATCGCAACTGCCTCCTGTACATCTCAAGTGATTTGGATCCAAAGCCAACTCCGGGACTATGGACTCAATATGAAAAAGATCCCACTATATTGCGACTCCGAGAGTGCAATTAGGATCTGTCATAACCCAATGCAACACTCCAAGACTAAGCACATAGCACTAAGGTATCACTTCATTAAGGATCGTGTGGAAGATGGGAACGTCGAAATTCATTTTGTTCGAACCACTGATCAATTGGCTGACATCTTCACCAAATCTCTTCCTGAAGCTTCTTTCAACAAAATTCTACAAGGGCTAGGAATCATGGAATCGGAGTCTGTACCAAAAATTACCTCTCAAGATTAAAAGTACAAAGCGAAATAGACCGAACGTTCGGGTTCGGGCTCATATATGATGAAATGAACCAAACGCTCGGGTTCGGGTCTTGTACTAGTGTACCGAAATGAACCGAACGCTCGGGTTCGGTTGTATCATCTGATCTTTGCTTATCACTCAAAGGTAGTTTCTTTCGTTGTAAATCTTTTGTATTATTTTTCCAAATTCATTTATCTTATTGTCAAAGTTCTTTTCTTTTACAAACTTTTTTTTTTGGCAACCAAAATAGACCGAACGTTCGGGTTCGGTTCCAAAATTTTTCTCACCCGAAATAGACCGAACGCTCGGGTTCGGTTGCAAAATTTTCTCAACCGAAGTAAACCGAACGCTCGGGTTCGGTTCCAACTTTTTTTGTATTCATATTTTTATGTCTTATTTTCCTTTTTATCAAAAATTCCAAAAATATTTTTTTTTAAAATTTAATTCAAAAACTCCAAAAATATTTATTTTATTTTATTTATTTTTCTCTTTCTTTATGTTAATTTAATTTTGGCTCTTATCTTTTTATATCTCTTTGTGGGTAAATCATTTCACTAGCTAAGTGTCCCTAGAAGCATGCTGCTGTATGTGTCCAAAGCCTCACCTGATTCTAAATAAAAGCCTTACTGACTTGGTACAAACAAACCTTGTCTTCCCAATTAGGCTCTCATATTTATTCTAATCATGAGCTACCTAACTCTCTTCTCACATGAGATAAGAGTTTTCTGCTTGGTCCCTATTTTAACAGCAGTGGTACTTTGGTTTCTTTACCCCATCTACATTACTTTTTCTCCATCTCATTCGCTTCATAAACGTAACCCTTGAGACTCTCAGACATTACCACTGAGGTTTATGGTTGCACAATTTATGTGTTCATGATCTTAGCTTCGTGTCACTACGTGCTAAGTGAAACCCACAATTCAATACCTACTATGCATTGAGGTGAACAATTAACTTGCTCTATCTTTCACCAATGAATTGACGGACTTATCCATGGGGGTACATCATGAAATCTCTATTTTTCTTTTGCGTGATTCCTATGAAATTGTTAAATCCAATAACATTTCTTCCCTTGGGATCCAGTTTTATTTTTTTGAGATTTCGCATACATTAGTTTACCTTGCCACTTAAATTATCTCCAACCTACTTGTTCAACAGACTACATTGGCCTCACAAGTACTTCGTTCGATTTCTATCTTATATCAAGATCAGGAATTATGAATCAAAGCGAAAGCCACCCTCATAAGCCTAATTAAAAGAAACCTTTCAACACTTCTTAATAAGTGTCTGATCGTTATTCAACGGGAAACCACACAAACACTTTAAGGTCTCTCTTGACTTTGAAGGAAGAGATTCGTGCCTGGGATCAATTGTTTCGTGTCTTTATTGACATCACCTAATCCCTCAAAAGTGTTGCTTTATTTCTTTTTCTTTTACACACTCAGCACGAAAATCTTTTTGATTTTCCGAAATTTTGGTTTCATTAATTTCAAGACATTTTAATTGGATTGGTTGTTATAAAAAGGTTGTGGTTGATATTGATCCATGTGGGCGATTTTATTTTAAAGATGTCGTTAAACTCTAAAGGGATAAGATGACAAAATGATGACTCAGGCAGGAGTCCAATCAATTTGATTTCAAACGGCGCAAGAAGGCAAAGCGTGCGAATTGGAACCGTTTCGTCTCCAAACGGCGCCTGATGGGGAGGCGTGTAATTAGGGACTGACACTCTCTCTCCTGCGTAATCATCGGCAACACCAACTGTCACGTGTCAATCGCCTCCGAAAAACTCTTCCTTTTTCAATCGAAGATTTGGGAAAGATTCTTCTCTCTCCTTTATCCACAGTATAAAAGGCAATGTAAACCACCGTTTACCTCTTTACTGCACCTATATTTCCAGAGAGCAAGAATATCCTCCAACCTTTACTGTTCATCTTCTCTCCCATCTTCATCACAACAATGGCGGATTCTTCATCAGTTCATGCAACTTCTCACATCTTGCGTATTCGTTAGCAGCAAAGTTTGATCATTGATCTTACTCCTCAGGCATACGACGCTTTCATGTTTCCCATCATCGAATGCCTGAAATACTCGCCAATCGCTCCTGCTCTTACCAGGGCTAAAGCTGTTCCCATGGAGTTCCTGTCACAGATTTTTGCAACAGGTCACTACGACAAGGTCGTCGATAGGATTTTCTTCGATGTCTTCGAGCACAAGGCGTCGATTTCCAAGCAGAGGTTTTGTACGCTGTTAGGGTTTGAACCTGATTCGTCGAGGGTTAATCCTGAAACCATTCCGATGGGTCATTTGTTCAACATGTTCTACAACATGGGGTACACTGAGGTGCTCACAACGGTCACGAAATTTAAGAAATCGTGCCTGCCCCCTCAGTGGAATGGGATGTTTACTGTGCTTTTCAAAGGCTTGTCTGAAAGAAGTGTTGGATCAGATGGGGCAAGTCGTCTATTCCTATCAATCATGTACGGGATCTACAATGGTATCAACATGGACTACGGGTCGGTGCTATGGCAAAAACTCATTCAAAGTCTTTCTTCCACTTCTCGACATTCAGGGATTTCATATGCCCTGTTCTGGACACTTGTCACTAAATGGGTGATGGACAAGTACCACGTACCCATTGTCGCTGGTGCTCCAATGTCTTCGATTGGTACTTTCCATTCCACGAAGATCATTGTCTCTGACGCATCAAAATTTCCCTTCAACGGTTCTATCCTTGAAACAATGTATGGTGATGTTCCTGCCGGCAGCCGGATCATTCAAACGTACAAGGAGTTCCGACGGTCTGGTCCGAGAGACCTTACTCCAAAAATGCTTAAATCGATTCATGATGCTGACAAGCCTGCCCCCAGAGGAAAGAAGGCTGATAAGGGCAAGCAGGATGCAAAGGGAGCAAAAGGCCCATCTCCCAAGAAGAGGAAACCCACCAAAGCCGCCCAATCCCCTCCTATGAAGAAGCGAAAAACCCAACCAAGGCGAAAGCTAATCATCGCTTCGTCCTCAAGCGAATCTGAGGAAGAGGGTTCTGATTCTGATGGATCTCAACGTGGTAACACTCCACCACGATCGCCTACACCAGAGATTCATATTTCCACTTCTCCTATTTCCTCTCCACTAGTTACAATTCCTTTTTCCATTCCCCCCATAACCTCCACCACTCAAATACCATCCACCTCCATCCCAGTACCACCACCTATATTTACCGAAGCACCAACCACCACCACTACAGACGTAAGAACCAATGTATCTGATATGGGGGTTCATGCTGACGCACCCAAATCCACCTCAGCACCCGAACCCACACCAACAACCGAAAACACCACCCAACCCGAACCTACTACTACCACTACCGAGCTTCAAGCTTCACCACCACCATCTTCTCCTGCTCATGCATCAGAGGGTGAAGAACAACTCCTTGGCGGGGAGGACATGACCTTCGATTCGGTCTATTATAGTCTGTTTCAAGTTCAAAGTGACGATGATGACGATGCTCCTGTCACTAAGAGGCATCTCAAGGAGCTACATGACAAAATCGATTCGCTCATCGCCTCATCTTCCACATCACAGTCCTCAGTATCTGAAGCTGCCATTCTGAAAATTGTTGATGCTTTTTCCGAAGCTCATCAAGTTTCTCTTGATTCCACTACTGCAGCCATTGACGCCACAACCAAAGCTTGTAAGGCAGCGACCGAAAAAGTCGATAAACTATTCACTGATGCTTCTTCCTTGTTGAAATCTTTACAGGAAAACGCTGAAGCCACCACGACAAAGCTGGAACCCATTGTCAACTAGCTGGCTAACTCAGTCGCATCAGAGCTGAAGTCGTTCGCTTCACTTCGTCAAACAATTTATGACGACAACTCAGCTTTCAGAACAACCATTGAGGAGCGTCTCTCCAATCTTCAAGAAGACTTAGCTGCTGAGAACTCTCTCATGGATGCTCTCGCAAGGAAGACTACCGCTCTGAAGGTCAACAGTACTCAACTCTCCAACTCTCAATAGGAGATTGACTCTCTTCGATCTGAAAGAGAGGTGGTTAAATCGTGTGTTTCGGATGTCCACTCAGCTATCTCAAACATCCTTGAAGCACATGACCCGATCCTCAATTATTCTGTGAGGCGTGACCTTGTAGAGAAGCTTGCTCCCGCCCTCTCTCTACTGAGCAAAATTGAAGGGCTCCTTGATTTCGTGTCCATTCCGAAACAAGGGGGAGAAAAAGTGAATATGTCTCAACAACAACACACACAGCCGAACCTCCTCCAGTAGGCCAAGCCTCCAGTTCCGGTGTAAAAGACAAGGGCAAGAAGATTGCTGAGGAGAGCGATGAAGATGATAAGGAGACAATTGCCGACCTTCTGAAACGACAGGGTCGAGATAAAGAGGCTGACATCAGTGCTCGTGTGGCTAGAGAGGCTGAAGAAGCCAAAAGAAGACAGAAAGAAGCCCACGACCTTCTCGAGAGCAGGAAAACTCTTTTTCCTCCTTGGACACTTGAGAAGCTGACTAAAGAAGCCATTGAAACACCAAGTATCTTGTGGCTAGAACCTGTGATCTCTTTAGATTGTTCTAACTCTGTCGACTCTCAGTTCGATATGCCACTGACCCGAAAGGCGTTTGTTTTTCATGCCTTTGACAACATTGTTGAGTTCCCCCATCCTCATCCACAGGTTGATCGGGACTTAGTCGAATTTTATCTGAGGGCAGCTCAACCACAATATCAAACTTGGAGCACTTAGAAAATCATCAATGTCCGGGTCCTAAATCCGTTCTGGGAAGGCAACTTCACCAACGTTCGGTTCAAGGTACTACGAGGATCTGCCAAGATCGAACATGCCATATCACTTGCAGATCTTCCCAACCTTAATCCCCATGACTGGATTATCTTGCACAATATCCTTCTTACAAATGAAGCTGATATGGTCCGATCATCGACCACTTTAAGAGGATGCTTGTATGCTATGTTATGGAAGTTGCTCTAATGGATCAGGAGATAGCGAGCATATTCAAGAAGAAGCCCACCATATCTCCTGTTGGCTCTGCCAGTGATCTCAACATGATGCAGATGGGGAAGATTGACCCAAAGAAGAACTCCGTCATGTTTACCAGGAACGAAGGACATAAATGTCTTTTTGCCTTGGCAGACAAACATCTCTACACCACTGCCTGTTTGGAACACGTTTTAGGGATCATCCATTGATGCAAGCAGAACACAGCAGATGATATCAAGTACTTTGATGATATGATTCAATGGTACATTCGCTTCAGACAGACAATTCTTGCACTTATCACACGTCTGTTCGATACAGTAAAGAAGGCTCCCGCTGCTGGTCCAAGCAAGAAGAAACGATAGTCTCGCTCCAAATTGAAGCAAAGGGGGAGATTGTTAGGTCTAATGTAGTGTTGCGTCTATTGGGCTCATTAGCTAGTCCATGTCTATCTCCGGTATGGGATTGTCCATCCGTGAGTTTTGTAGGGTTTAGTATAAATAGATGCTTGCATGCATCCTAGAACGAGAGGATTAGAAATGATTAGAGAAGTATTGTTCAACATATTCATCGTTCTTATTTTGTAACCCTAGAATCCTCTATAGTGGAAGTTCTTAGTCGAGCTCTGCTGAGGATCGAGTAATCTAATCATTCGACACATTCTGATTCATACTTGTGTTTCGTTTTTACTATCTTTACGTTCATTTCTTACCTGTTACAAAGATCTAATCGATCAAAGAGTTATTTTATAACTCAACATCAACAATTTGCATCAAGTATAACTGAAAACAAGCCTAGGCTCTGATACCACTGTTGGGTTTTGAGCATTCAAACACTCTTAAGGTGTTCATGAAACCCTAAATACCTTGGATCGATGTTTTCTCTATTATACATGCAAATATGAACTTTCCATGGTATTAACTATAACTAGCATACAATTGTGATATACAACACAAGAATCTAGTTAGGATAACATTCCTTATTGTGGAGCTTGAAGTCTTGATGTATCTAGCCTTAAGAGCTTAGCCCCAATCGTGTGGAAGCCTCAAGTGGAATCACAACACATCATGGACAAAGAATGAACTTGGGATAGAATCTCCATGCACCAAAAACTCCATGAACTCTAAGACTAGAGTAAGTCCCGATTTTTGGGCTAGAAGCGTCTATTTATATGTGCGAGGAATCCAAGAGTCATGGGTATAACCCATATCCCAAATCCATACCCATGGATTTAATGATCCATGGTTCATGTGGCCTAACTCTTTATGCATCCATACATAAACTTAGTCCAGCATGGATCATAAGCCCACCACATATAAATATAACTAATTAACGTAATTAGGCCCCATAGATTTAATTAGTCTCTTTTGATCACTAAATTAATTCCAAATTAATTCTTGATCAATACTAATTAAAACACATGATTTCATATTAATATATTATAACTTATACTATATTAATAAATCATATCCAACATCTTCTCTCAGAAGTCCATCCTAACAAATTGCCCTGATGATATGCAACCCGGCTACCAAAAGCATAGGCCGCAAGAAAGGAATAACAACCGAAGGGAAAGGTTCGGTTCAAAGAACACCGGCTACCAAAAGCATAGGTTCGGTTCAAAGAGCAAAAGCTATCGAGGTTCAAGGTTTGGTCCCACTAATGACCAAAACCTAAAGGGTCACTTAGAACCTCAAGTCAAGAAAACATCTCAGTCTAAATTCACTCATTCTAATTCTTCTCAACCCCATTCTAAATCCAATTCTGTTCAAACTCAAAATCCAAAATCTTCAACATATTTGAAAGGAAAATCGAAGGTTTCCTCAGTCAAGAATGATCAAAAGCATTCTAAGGCCCAAATGAACCTGAATCCAAACCGACTGTAACAAATCCTAACAAAATTAAAGTTTTCACTATTAAGACGAAAGATGAAACAACTTTAATAAAAAGAACATATCTTGTTGACATTTCTATTACTATTCCTGCTCCTGTGAAAGGCTCACATGGACCCAAGAAACTTTGGGTTCCTAAATCTGCTTGATTTTTGCACGTTATCAGTGACGAGCAGTTCGATGAAGAATGGTATATTGACAGTGGCTGCTCACGTCACATGACAGGAAGGAAGGAAGAGCTGAGGGAATTTCGATCTCTTCCAAACGGCGGGAATGTCAAGTTTGGGAACAACTCATATGATACAATAAAAGGTTATGGGATGATAACAAATGGAGACTTCACGATTAGAAAGGTTGCATACATTGAAGGACTACAGCATAACCTCATCAGTGTATCTCAGCTTGTTGGAGGTACCGGTCTTAAAGTTTCATTTGACGATGAGGGTTCGGAAATAATTGAGAAGAAAACAAAAAGAGTGATTCTCAAATCAGAGCGCAAAGGCGAAATGTTTCCTCTCAATCTCAAACCTATCAAAGGAAATCCAGCTATCTATCTGTTATCCAAAGCACATTCTGATGAAAGCTGGCTGTGGCACCGAAGGCTCTCCCATCTCAATTTCAAGGATATCAACAAACTTGTCACAGGAGGTCATGTTCGGGGTCTTCCATTGCTCAAGTTTGATCAACAACATTTGTGTGTTGCGTGTGAAATGAGGAAGCAGAGTCGTCAAAGTCACCCATCCATTATAAACACTAAAGTCGTTGAACCACTTGAGTTAATTCACATTGACTTATGTGGTCCATCATCTATCGAAGCATTGGCGGTAGCAAGTATATTCTTGTTATTGTCGATGACTTTTCACGTTTTAGATGGGTGTTCTTTCTGAAGCACAAATCTGAGGCAACTCTCAAGCTAAAGATGTTTATTAAGCAAGTTGAAGTGCAACTGAGGAAAGTCGTTCGTAACATCAGAAGCGACAATGGGCTGGAGTTCAAAAATAAAGAAGTTGAAGACTTTTTGGCAGAAAAAGGAACTAGTAACAACTTCTCAGCCCCCTACACCCCTTAACAAAACGGGATTGTCGAAAGATGAAACCGATCTTTGTGTGAGGCGGCCCGAACCATGCTAAGTTTCGCTTCTCTACCTTTATATTTATGGGTTGATGCTATTGCTGCAGCATGTTTTACGCAGAACAGGTCCTATCTCAATAAGCGTTTCACTCTCACTCCTTATTAGATCATCAACAACAGGAAGCCAAATGTTAAATTCTTCCATGTATTCGGCTCACGATGCTTTATCTTCAATTCTAAAGAACATCGTAACAAGTTCGACGTTAAAGCCGATGAAGGAATCTTTCTGGGATACTCTCTTAATTCAAAAGCATACAGGGTTTTAAACAAGCGTTCAAGGAAGATTGAAGAAACGTATTATGTGACTTTTGATGACAGCTACGTCAAGAAGCTAAAGGCCACTGAAGAAACAGTTGGAGAAACTTTCTCTCAAACAGGCCAAGTCACGGCCTCGATTGCAAATTTATTTGAGCAGTTTGTGGAGTTATTCGATGAACCGGAGAAGGCTACTCTCTCAGAAGCCAATGCAACAGACAACAAAGTTGACCATCTGAAGCAAATTGTCGAAGACGCTGCCAAACGAATGGATGAAGGAGTATTAGTTCCAAATGAACCTCCTCAGCACGGTGCTTCAGTTGAGGGGGAGAATCCATCTTCTTCAAAACAGTTGAGTTCACAAATTGTGGGGGAGAACTCTTCTCCAGCTGCACCTGAAAGTTCTACTGCACCCGAAGGTACTGTAGCTCCCGAAAGCTCAAATACACCCGAAAGTCCTGTAGCACCGGATTGTCAAGATACACCTGAAAGCTCATCAGTCGAGGGGGAGAATGCCGATATGTTTTTTGACGATGATAGTCAATCAGAGTTAGAAGAAATGATAAATGCTGAATTGGATTCATCTTATGATTTAAATTACCCTCCTCTTGTTAAGTGGACTAGAGATCATCCCGTTTCACAGGTAGTGGGTAATGTCTCCGAAAAGCAAGCATCTTTGTTCTCAAAAGTAGAGTTTTGCATGTTTAACTCTTTCGTCTCAAAATTTGAACCGAAGACAGTAAATACTGCTCTTGATCACTCTGATTGGGTTCAAGCTATGCAAGACGAACTTAATGAGTTCGAAAGAAATATTGGCGCCTCATTCCAACTCCTAAAGATGCCTCGGTTGTTGGTCTCAAATGGGTCTTCAGAAATAAAATGGACAAGGAAGGCAATGTCATAAGAAACAAAGCTCGTCTTGTGGTGAAAGGATACTGCCAGGAGGAAGGAATCGATTATGAGGAAACTTTTGCTCCTATAGCTAGGCTGGAATCTGTTAGAATATTTCTTGCCTATGCTGCACACAAGAACTTTGAGGTCTACCAAATGGACGTAAAGTGCGCATTTCTAAATGGAGAACTTGAAGAAACAGTGTACATGGAGCAACCTCCGGGATTCGTCAATGAAAAGTACGCCAATCACTGCTATATTCTGGACAAAGCGGTTTATGGGCTGAAACAAGCACCTAGGGCCTGGTATGAAACGCTAACCAAGTTTTTAAAGATGTCCAAATTCAAACAAGGTTCGGTTGACCCAACCTTCTTTCGTAAGAAGGAAGGTAACCACCTTATGATTGTTCAAATCCATGTCGATGATATCATCTTTGGCTCAACGAATCCTAGCTTAACAGCTGAATTCAGAAAGCTGATGGAGACTAAATTTGAAATGAGCTCAATGGGTCCGATTAATTTTTTCCTTGGTTTAAATATTAGACAGGGACCCGAAGGCATCTTTATTAACCAGGAAGCATACACCAAGACTCTCCTTGCTAAATTCGGCATGATGGGAGACTCAAAGGTTAAAGTTCCAATGGCGTTCGACACCAAGCTCACTCCATCCTTGGATAAGCCAATAGTCGATATTACTCTATATCGCCAGATGATCGGTTCTTTAATGTACCTTACTGCTAGCAGGCGTGATATAATGTTTTCTGTTTCTTACTGTGCTAGATTTCAAGCGAATCCTCGTGAACCTCATATGCTCGCAGTGAAGAACATACTCCGGTATCTAAAACGAACTACCTCTCTCGGCTTATAGTATCCATCAAACTCAGGTTTCTTTGTTCAAGCCTACTCAGATGCAGACCTTGGAGGTTGTGGACTAGACAGGAAAAGCACCACTGAAGGCTGCCAATTCCTTGACGGGAAGTTGGTTAGTTGGCAATCAAAGAAACAGACTTGTGTATCTCTGTCTACAGCTAAAGAAGAATACATCGCAGCTGCCTCCTGTACATCTCAAGTGATTTGGATTCAAAGACAGCTCCGGGACTATGGACTCAATATGAAAAAGATCCCACTATATTGCGACTCCGAGAGTGCAATTAGGATCTGTCATAACCCAGTGCAACACTCCAAGACTAAGCATATAGCACTAAGGTATCACTTCATTAAGGATCATGTGGAAGATGGGAACGTCGAAATTCATTTTGTTCGAACCACTGATCAACTGGCTGACATCTTCACCAAAGCTCTTCCTGAAGCTTCTTTCAACAAAATTCTACAAGGGCTAGGAATGATGGAATCGAAGTCAGTACCAAAAATTACCTCTCCAGATCAAAAGTAAGAAGCGAAATAGACCGAACGCTCGGGTTCGGGTCTTGTTCTGGTGTAACGAAATGAACCGAACGCTCGGGTTCGGTTGTATCATCCGATCTTCGCTTATCACTCAAAGGTAGTTTCTTTGGTTGTATATCTTTTGTATTATTTTTCCAAATTCATTTATCTTATTGTCAAAGTTCTTTTCTATTTCAAACTTATTTTTTTTGGCAACCGAAATAGACCGAACGTTCGGGTTCGTTTCCAAAATTTTTCTCACCTGAAATAGACCGAACGCTCGGGTTCAGTTCCAAAATTTTCTCAACCGAAATAAACTGAACGCTCGGGTTCGGTTCCAACATTTTTTTGTATTAATTTTTTATGTCTTATTTTCCTTTTTATCAAAAATTCCAAAAATATTTTTTTTTTATTTTTTTAATTCAAAAACTCCAAAAATAATTCTTTTTTACTTATTTTTCTCTTTCTTTATTTTATTTTAATTTTGGCTCTTATCTTTTTGTATGTCTCTTTGTAGGTACATCATTTCACTAGCTAAGTGTCCCTAGAAGCATGCTGATGTATGTGTCCAAAGCCTCACCTGATTCTGAATAAAAGCCTTACTGACTTGGTACAAACAAACCTTGTCTTCCCAATTAGGCTCTCATATTTATTCTAATCATGAGCTACCTAACTCTCTTCTCACATGAGATAAGAGTTTTCTGCTTAGTCCTTATTTTTCACAGCAGAGGTACTTTGGTCTCTTTACACCATCTACATTACTTTTTCTCCATCTCATTCGCTTCACAAACGTAACCCTTAAGACTCTCAGACATTACCATTGAGGTTTATGGTTGCACAATTTTTGTGTTCATGATCTTAGCTTCGTGTCACTACGTGCTAAGTGAAACCCACAATTGAATACCTACTATGCATTGACGGTGAACAATTAACTTGCTCTAGCTTTCACTAATGAATTGACGGACTTATCCATGGGGGTACAACATGAAATCTCTATTTTTCATTTGAGTGATTCCTATGAAATTGTTAAATCCAATAACATTTCTTCCCTTGGGATCCAGTTTTAATTTTTTTTGAGATTTCGCATACACTAGTTTACCTTGCCACTTAAATTATCTCCAACCTACTTGTTCAATAGACCACATTGGTCTCACAAGTACTTCGTTCGATTTCTATCTTAAGATCAGGAATTATGAATCGAAGCGAAAGCCACCCTCATAAGCCTAATTAAAAGAAGCCTTTCAACACTTCTTAATAAGTGTCTGATCGTTATTCAACGGGAAACCACACAAACACTTTAAGGTCTCTCTTGACTTTGAAGGAAGAGATTCATGCCCGGGATCAATTGTTTCGTGTCTTTATTGACATCACCTAATCCCTCAAAAGTGTTGCTTTATTTCCTTTTCTTTTACACACTCAGCAAGAAAATCTTTTTGATTTTCCAAAAATCTAGTTTCATTAATTTCAAGACATTTTAATTGGATTGGTTGTTATAAAAAGGTTGTGGTTGATATCGATTCACGTGGGCGATTTTATTTTAAAGATGTCGTTAACTCTAAAGGGATAAGATTACAAAAAGCTGACTCAGGCGGGAGTCCAATCGAATTGATTTCAAACGGCGCAAGAAGGCAAAGCATGCGAATTGGAACCGTTTCATCTCCAAACGGCGCCTGATGGGAAGGCATGTAATTAGGGACTTACACTCTCTCTCCTGCGTAATCATCGGCAACACCAACTGTCACACGTCAATCGTCTCCGAAAAACTCTTCGTTTTTCAATCGAAGATTTGGGAAAGATTCTTCTCTCTCCTTTACCCATAGTATAAAAGGCAATGTAAACCACCGTTTACCTCTTTACTGCACCTATATTCTTAGAGAGCAAGAAAATCCTCCAACCTTTACTATTCATCATCTCTCCCATCTTCATCACAACAATGGCGGATTCTTCATCAGTTCACGCAACTTCTCACATCTTGCCTATTCGTCCCCAGTAGAGTTTGATCATTGATCTTACTCCTCAGGCATACGATGCTTTCATGTTTCCCATCATCAAATGCCTGAAATACTTGCCAATCGCTCCTGCTCGTGCCTGCCTCCTCAGTGGAATGGGATGTTTACTGTGCTTTTCAAGGGCTTGTCTGAAAGAATTGCTGGATCAGATGGGGCAAGTCGTCTGTTCCTATCAATCATGTACGGGATCTACAATGGTATCAACATGGACTACGGGTCGGTCCTATGGCAACAACTCATTCAGAGTCTTTCTTCCATTTCTCGACAATCAGAGATTTCATATGCCCGGTTCTGGACTCTTGTCACGAAATGGGTGATGGACAAGTACCACGTCCCCATTGTCGCTGGTGCTCCAATGTCTTCGATTGGTACTTTCCATACCACGAAGATCATTGTCTTTGATGCATCAAGATTTCCCTTCAACGGTTCAATCCCTGAAACAATGTATGGTGATGTTCCTGCAGAGAGCCGGATCATTCAAACGTACAAGGAGTTTCGACGTTCTGGTCCGAGAGACGTTACTCCAGAAATGCTGAAGTCAATTCATGATGCTGACAAGCCTGCCCCAGAGGAAAGAAGGCTGATAAGGGCAAGCACATTGCAAAGGGAGCAAAAGGCCCATCTCCTAAGAAGAGGAAAACCACCAGAGCCGCCCAATCCCCTCCAATAAAGAAGCGAAAAACCCAACCAAGGCGAAAGCTCATCATCGCTTCGTCCTCTAGCGAATCTGAGGAAGAGGGTTCTGATTCTTATGGATCCTAACGTGGTAACACTCCACCACGATCACCTACACCAGAGATTCATATTTCCACTTCTCCTATTTCCTCTCCACCAGTTACAATTCCTTTTTCCATTCCCCCCATAACCTCCACCACTCAAATACCATCCTCCTCCATCCTAGTACCACCACCTATATTTACCGAAGCAACAACCACCACCACTGCAGATGTTAGAACCAATGTATCTGATACGGGGGTTCATACTGACGCACCCAAATCCACCTTAGCACCCGAACCCACACCAACAACTGAACACACCACCTAACCCGAACCTACTACTACTACTACTACCAAGCCTCAAGCTTCACCATCACCATCTTCTCCTGCTCATGCATCAGAGGGTGAAGAACCACTCCTTGGCGGGGAGGACATGACCTTCGATTCGGTCTATTACAGTCCGATTCAAGTTCAAAGTGATGATGATGACGATGCTCCTGTCACTAAGAGGCATCTCAAGGAGCTACATGATAAAATCGATCCGCTCATCGCCTCATCTTCCACATCACAGTCCTCAATCTCTGAAGCTGCCATTCAGAAAATTGTTGATGCTTTTTCCAAAGCTCATCAAGTTTCTCTTGATTCCGCCACTGCACCCATTGACGCCTCCACCAAAGCTTGTGAGGCAGCGACTGAAAAAGTCGATAAACTATTCACTGATGCTTCTTCCTTGTTGAAATCTTTACAGGGAAACGCTGAAGCCACCACGACAAAGCTGGAACCCATTGTCAACCAGTTGGCTAATTCAGTCGCATCAGAGCTGAAGTTGTTCGCTTCACTTCGTCAAACAATTTCTGACGACAAGTCGGCTTTCAGAACAACCATTGAAGAGCGTGTCTCCAAGCTTCAAGAAGACCTAGCTGCTGTGAACTCTCTCATGGATGCTCTCGCAAGGAAGACTACCGCTCTGAAGGTCAAGAGTACTCAACTCTCCAACTCTCAACACGAGATTGACTCTCTTCGATCTGAAAGAGAGGTGGTTAAATCGTGTGTTTCGGATGTCCACTCAGCTATCTCAAGCATCCTTGAAGCATATGACCCAATCCTCAATTATTCTGTGAGGCGTGACCTTGCAGAGAAGCTTGCTCCCGCCCTCTCTCTACTGAGCAAACTAGAAGGGATCCTTGATTTCGTGTCCATTCCGAAACAAGGGGGAGAAAAAGAACAAGTGTCTCAACCACCTCCTACTTCAGCAACTCACACCACCGAACGTCCTCCAGTAGGCCAAGCCTCCGGTTCTGGTGTGAAAGACAAAGGCAAGAATATTGCTGAGGAGAGTGATGAAGATGATAAGGAGACAATTGCCGACCTTCTGAAACAACAGGGTCGAGATAAAGAGGTTGACATCAGTGCTCGTGTGGCTAGAGAGGCTGAAGAAGACGAAAGAAGACAGAAAGAAGCCGACGACCTTCTCGAGAGCAGGAAAACTCTTTTTCCTCCTTAGACTCTTGAGAAGCTGATTAAAGAGGCCATTGAAACACCAAGTATCTTGTGGCTAGAACCTGTGATCTCTTTAGATTGTTCTAACACTGTCGACTCTCAGTTCGATATGCCACTGACCCGAAAGGCGTTTGTTTTTCATGCCTTTGACAACATTGCTGAGTTCCCCCATCCTCATCCACAGGTTGATCGGGACTTAGTCAAGTTTTATCTGAGGGCAACTCAACCACAATACCAAACTTGGAGCGCTCAGAAAATCATCAATGTTCGGGTCCTAAAGCCGTTCAGGGAAGGCAACTTCATCAACGTTAGGTTCAAGGTACTACGGGGATCTGCCAAGACTGAACATGCTATCTCACTTGCAGATCTTCCTAACCTTAATCCCCATGACTGGATTATCTTGCACAACATCCTTCTTACAAACGAAGCTAAATATGGTCCGATCATCGTCCACTTTAAGAGGATGCTTGTATGCTATGTCATGGAAGTTGCTCTGATGGATCAGGAGATAGTGAGCGTATTCAAGAAAAAGCCTACCATATCTCCTATTGGCTCTGCCAGTGATCTCAACATGATGCAGATGGGGAAGATTGACCCAAAGAGATACTCTGTCATGTTTACCAGGAACGAAGGATAGAAATGTCTTTTTTCCTTGGCAGACAAACATCTCTACACCACTGCCTGTTTGGAACACGTTTTAGGGATCATCCATCGATGCAAGTAGAACACAGCGTATGATATCAAGTACTTTGATGATATGATTCAATGGTACATTCGCTTCAGACAGACAATCCTTGCACTAATCACACGTCTGTTCGATACAGTAAAGAAGGATCCCGCTGCTGGCCCAAGCAAGAAGAAACGATAGTCTCGCTCCAAAATGACGCAAAGGGGGAGATTGTTAGGTTCAGTATAGTGTTGCGTCTATTGGGCTCGTTAGCTAGTCCAATGTTTATCTCCGGTATGGGCCTGTCCATCCGTGAGTTTTGTAGGGTTTAGTATAAATAGATGCTTGCATGCATCCTAGAACATAAGGATTGGAAATGATTAGAAAAGTATTGTTCAGCATATTCATCGTTCTTATTTTGTAACCCTAGAATCCTCTACAGTGGAAGTTCTTAGTCGAGCTCTGTTGAGGATCGAGTAATCTAATCATTCGACACATTCTAATTCATACTTGTGTGTCGTTTTTACTATCTTTACGTTCATTAATTACCTGTTACAAAGATCTAATCGATCAAATAGTTATTTTATAACTCATCAAGAACCATATCTCAATTGCTCCTCTAAGTGAGTCTTAGTAGAATTGTATGTCTAAGAAGAGGAATCAAGAATTGAAGAAATGGTTAAATCAAAAAGTCAATCATACTTCGTTCCAAAACAAGTCTTAGAGTTAATATTATGAAATTGAGTGATAAGTATTAAGAAGGTTTATAACATTCAATGAGGAAAGTTGTGATGTCTTGGATAAGACAAATACCAACTAGGACCTATTTATGAAGTGTTTTGATAAAAACTACACTAACTCTTGAATATTTGTCAAGAAATGTTTATTGACAAGAGAATCTTATATGCCAAGGAGTCAGTGGAAGTCTTAATGGTCTTGAAAGGTTTCAATAATTAATAAAAATAAACCTTATCAATCATCACTAGCACACGAATTGAGGTTTACAACCTATCGTTTTGACTCTATATTGTTTCTGTGTCGTTCCAATTGAGTTAATTATGCATGTGAGCCCTATGAGTTCTCATTTAAATGCATAAAAGGCAAGGACCTTGATCAATGGAAAGTACATTGATAAGAAAAGGTGAGCTGCTTAACTACTTGGAAGACACGGTGGGCAGCTATGCTACCATAAGGCAAGAAATCAAGATTAAAAAATTTCAGTCCATATGAGTTTGAATTTGTCGTAAACTTTAGTTTTGACAAATTCACATGGATAGGAACACATAGACCATTAAAATCTAAGTGTCATAAGATTCCCTCCTTCATGAAAATGACTGTGAGGAAATGCTTTCACTAATAGAGATTTTAAGAAGATAGTGATTGTGAAATTGTATTCTCGAATTCGATTATGGTTACGGTATCCCTTTCCATGATTCGAATTGTGAGATTTGACAATTAGTCTGAATAGGTTAGACACACATATAAGCTATCCAAGACAAAGGTGTATAAGTTCAAGAAGCCTTGATAAAAGATTATCAAAGCATTGGGTATTAGAAATATGAACTTAAAGAAATTCAATAGGCATTGTTTTTCTGAAAGTTAAGTTGTTTCTAAATACATGTCAAAGCTAGTGGGAGCATAAGTGCTATGTTTATAATAATCATCATAATAGTGGGAGCATAAATATTATGATTGTATGATTATTAAGGCAAGTATTGCAAGTTAGCAATATTAATTATAGAAAAACAAGAGTTACACCTTGCAAAGTCGAAAGGGTTGTAAAGCTGTTTTGCTATAATTAAGGGAGAGAATATTATGCTTCATTTCAAATCTAAAGGCTTAGGTTGTGGAATGTTAATAATTTAGTCAAGCAAACATAGTGCGTTCTTAAAAATTCGATTATGATTACGGCATTCCTCTTCATAGTTCGAATTTTGAGAACGTAGCACATAAAATATTATGGCAGAAGATTGATAAAGTATAAAATCTTTATGTAAGACATTATGCATCGTGTCCCATACGCTTCGGGTATAGGATTGATTGCAAATGCTATAATATTTGACCATTCTAAAATTTTTCCAAATGTCTAGCGCATTTAGAGGGAAAAAGGACAAGAATCGGTTTTGACTAAGATAATTAAACAACTATCAAAGGACAATCCAAAGTTCGTCGATGATTGGCCGCTTGTGAGCAGTTGGAAGTATAGTATTGGATGGACAATATCGACATTATTATGAATAGAAAAGATTCTATTAAGAATGAGTTGTCATATGAAAAAATATGGAAAAATGTCCATATTGGGAATTGAATATTGAAAATCCATGTCAAGATTAGAAACTTTTATGCCAAAGGATGTTCAAAGGAATGTACTTTGAGTTAGACTTGGCAAACGTGTTGTTTCGTGTCGGGTTCGTGTCGTGTCAAGACATTAAACGGGTTGAGAGTGCTTGACCCTAACCCGAACCGTTTAATTATCGTGTCGTGTCGTGTCAACCCGTTTATTTTCGTGTTGGGTTTCGGGTTAAGGTTTCAATCTTGTACATATGTTGTGGCATGCCGGGTTGAAACATTTCACAGGTTGAAAAATAAGAGTCATGGAGGAAAAAAATGAAAAAGTGAAGTGTTGGAGTTGGGAGGTGGCAGGTGGAACGAAAAAAAATTATACTAAGTTTAGAAAGCAAAATAGAAAGAGTTAGAGTTAGGAAGCAAATGAGATAGTTAGTGAGGAGGAGTAAAATTAAGTCACTTTGAAGTTTTGAATTTTACTTATAGTTCTTGAATTTGGGCCACTACGAATGTATAATATTGAAAATATTTATAAAAGTATGAAATATATATATATATATATATATATATATATATATATATATATATATATATATATATATATATATATATAAACAAGTCATCTTCGAGTTGAAAGTCTTGACCCTAACCCTACCTGTTTAATTATCGTGTCGTGTTGTGTCAACCCATGTACATAAACGGGTCGAAATCTTTGACCCTAACCCGCTAACTTCGTGTCGGGTTCATGTTGGGTTGTCGTGTCGTGTCAGATATTGCTAGGTCCACTTTGAGTGAGAGACATCACATCTAAGGAATTTTCTTGTAACAATCTCCAATAGAGGACTTTGTAATATCATTGGCAATAGTCATTGTGACTTTTGTGCTATGACATTACGAAAGGATCATTGCATAAAATGTTAGAATCTAGTATATTCCATAAGTAGCAAGAATTTGATATTCTTTCACTTGTGAAAAGGATTAGGAGTTGTGAAATGAGTATGATTGGAAATGTGTTCGTTTGAACTATTTCACAAAGTAAGAACCATAAGTAAACATTGTGTGCATGCTAGGAGCATGGGACAAGTGTAGTATTAATTCAAGTAAGAAGTTGATTACCCGAAACAATAAATAATGAGTAATCGATATGGTGATAAATAAAATGTGTTTTGTTTATGCTCAAAGGTTTGAGGCCATATGGGATTAGTATTATGCTTGTGTTTCACTTTGCATGTTTTGACTTCCTGAATAATTTAATTGGTTTAGAACAGTCAAATTATTCGAACGGGCCATAGTCGTTCATATGTTGGAAGTAGGTATGAATAAAGACTGTCGTGAATTGGTGTGTGGATTGTCTGAAGAGCATTAGACTTAAGCAAATGTTTGTTGCAACGTTCATGAGTGCTTATGAATATGATTTGAGCATTGGATTAAAACCACACTCACTTGGATCACTCCATGAATTGTATCACAAGTGATTGGTGAGACGATAATATCTTATATTCTTGAAACCGAGATGTGTGAGTTATATCTTGCAAATCGGTTGCACATTCATAATATGTAAACGCACCAGTAACTTGGTGTTATAAAACATATTGTTGTGTGTGATTCTGTGAGTGAGTGCAAGCGAGCATTGAATCAAAGTTTATCCATTCCTTTTATCCAAAGTAGGATAAAAGCGATATCTTTGGGCCCCTCGATGATTTAGTGATGACAAACGTAAATGCTCGGCCAGGCTAGGGCTAATTTGATTTGTTCAATTAGTCAGTTGTCATAAATTGGAAGTCGAGAAATAGTACAGAGAGAATGATTAGAAATCATGTCTTACGATATCTAGAATGGAGGAATATATGATCCCTTAGCTAAAGGACACGTGTATCTGATATGATCAGAGTTGACAGCGGCTTTGGAAAGCTACGATTGCAGATCAGGATCTGAAGTCATACGCAGATAGTTATTAGACTAATCCAACTGGGAGACTGTTGGATTAGTGTCTAAGTCCATAACTATTTTTGTATGTACTTAACCTGCTGGTGCATGGTCCTTCTGGGTTGCCTTCACCAAAGCAACTTGATAGGATGAATTATGGAGAGAAAGGATTAAATATTATTTATTAATATATTATGAGAATGATATATTAAAGGAGAAATCATATTGTTTAATTAATATTGGTCAAGAATTAATAAGAATTAAGTTTGTGACTAAAAGAGATTAATTAAACTTAAGGGACTGGAATTGTAATTATAAGATAATTGCAATTAGGCTATGGATTGCCTTATACTATAAGGTTGGACGAATTCTATGGGGAAACCCATTAGAAATCGTCCAAGGCCTTTAAGGAAAGGAGTCCATGGGTTGCTTAGGGCTTAAGAATCCAAATTAGGGTTTCCTTGTTAGATAACCCTAATAGCCTCACTATATATAGAACCCTTATGCTCCAAAAACATGGTGAACAAGTTATCTAGGGTTTCCACACGTTTTTGAGAGCGTCCTTCTCTTCTCCTCTTCATCCTCTTGCTCTTGGTGTTTGTGAACCTTTAGAGGAGTGACATTTGTGACTCTAAGCTTTCTAAAGTCATTACAAGGAGGATTTGAGATTGTTATTGCTACATAACAACCAAGGTATGATCTAAACCCTAATTATATGTTGTATTGATTATTATATGCTAGATATAGGGTTTATAGTCTTGGATAAATTGCATGTACAACAAAGAAACCTAGATCCAAGCATTCAGGTTTGTATGAGCACATAGGATGTTCTTATGATCAAATCCCATCAGAGTTGACCATCAAAACCGATATCCTCTTTCCTCGAATAGATGACCTTTTTCGATCCACTTTAGAGAACCAGCCACTTCTCAAAGATAAACTTTAGTTCAAGGTACCATCAGCTACAAATCCATGAGAGTGATGTTCCGTAGACAGTATGTCGGACTCGATATGATCACTATAAGTTCGTAGTGATGCCCATCGTTCGAACCATTTTCCTTGGTCAAGTACTAGACGATGAAGATATACATGTGGGATCCTCCTAAGATCAAAGCAATAGAGAATTAGTCGGCACCGAATGTACCCACAGAAACCCGTCAATTCTTGGGTCTCGCTGCCTACTATTGCAGGATCATCCAGAATTTTTCCTGAATCGCCAAATCCCTAACCATTCTGACACAGAAAGATGTACCCTCTTGTTGGAGGTCTTTCTCTAGAAAGACATGGTACGCCTTGGAAAGCGCAGAAAACATAACTCGTGGTACATTAGACCCTTCGAAATCCTCGTTAGGATCGATTCCGTAATCTTCAAACTCCGACTACCTTCAGAACTTAGCAACATCCATCCGGTATTCCACGTCTTTATTCATAAGAAGTGCCTACCCGAAGAAACCCTAGTAATCCCTTTTATGAGATCGAAATCAACGGAAGTCAGAACCCTATGGAAGAACCAATCGAAATCATAGATCGAGAGGTTAAACGTACGAAACAAGTCGCATTCCTGATAAGTGAAGGGTTCCCTGGAATGCCACACAAGGACCCGAGTTCACTTGAGGGCTTGAGAATTCGATGAAACAGAAGTATCCGTATCTCTTCCAAATCCATGAGTCGTATCTAAAGTTTGAATTTCGGGACGAAATTCCCTCTAACGGGGGATAATGTGATAACCCAAAGTTTGTTCCACTGCCGTAACCCATTCTATCCATAAAACCCGTCTTTAGTAATTCGTTCCGATTTCGTTTTTGGGCTAAGTTATTTAAATTTATATTTTTATTATAATCTCATGAGTGTTAGGAACTCATGAAAGTAGCCCAATTTATTAATTTGGAAATTTTTAGATTCGATCCCGTTGGGTTACGACAACTTTATCGGGAACGACCAAAAAGCATCGTATAACGTCAGTATCGGGTAGAATTCCACCATGTCCCGAAATTAGAACATATTTAAAGCCCAAAAGACTTCATTTTGAAGCTTTTTCACTCTCTCACTACTCTCTTTCTAACCTCTCTCCTCAAATCCAAGCTTTAGGTCCAAAATCATAAAATTAAAGCTCCAAATCATCAAGGTAACGTTCCTAACTTGTTGTACAACCTTTCTAGCTTCAAAATCCGTATTCAATCTATGATTTAAGACCATAAACATGTGTTTACAGCTCTGGAATGCTCTTGGGCCGTGAACACATATAAGTTGGGTTTTAGAGCCTAAAAATCCCCCCAAATCACTTATGGAGCTTGGATTCGACTTAAGGACTTAATGTATTTGACTTAGGACACCTTGAAATTAATTTTTGGGGAGTAAACATGAGTTTACTTCCCAAGAACATGCATGGGCCGTAAACTCATAAACATGGGTAGTAAACTCAATTTCAAGTGTTTAAATGCCACTTAAACACACTTATAGCCTTGGATTAAATTCTAGAACCAAACACAATCGATTTAGGGGCCATAAACATGATGAAAACCCTCCCTTTAGGAGCTTACGGCCATAAACCCCCCAAGAATGGGTTCCTGGGCCGTGAACTCATATACACTAGTCAAATGATGCCCTAAATTCATCCTAAGGCTTGTAAAAATTGTTGGAATCACATATGGTTGATCCAAGGCCACCAAATCATTAATATATGGAAGGTATAGGAGCTTATGGCCGTAAACTCCTAGTTTAGGGTCGTAAACTCCCTTTGATGGCTCCTTTGGTGGTTTAACTTCTTCCTATGCCTTAGATTAAATCCTAGCAACCTTTCCCAAGTGTTATTTGACCATTTAGCACCTTAAAACCCATCAACCATGAGTTCACGGCCATGAACTCATGTGGCCATGGTCTTAGGGCCGTAAACGCCCTAAGGAGTTTACTCTTGAAGAGCAAACTCATTATCTAAGCCCTGTACGTCCGTAGATGTCACCCGGGTCACTCCAAACACTTGATTTGAAGTGTTTTCGCGTCTTGGAGTGTATAATCATATCTAATTAGTGATTAAAAGTCTAATTAGATACATTTTTATATCATTTCATATTACATAGGAACCTCACACGTTATCAAGCCCCGAATCGACACTTAGCATCCAATCCGTATCGTTTTCTCGCCTGGTGAGTTCATACCCTACCATTTTTCAATGTTTTTCAATGTTTTCAGGGGGGGGGGGGAATACAAGCAAAACTACAAGAATATCTTGTACTTAAATTCATTATTTCATTTGAATGGTTTCATAATCCGTACACTTTTAAGAATTGAAAACATATTAACAAACTGTTTGTCTTGCAGAGTTGTTTTTCAAACCGATTTCAATTCTTATTATATAGTGTTATACCTTATACTTCGCAATTGATTGTTCATACATTTACTGATTGAAATCATAGAACTTTTGTATTTTCCTTAATAAAACACCCCCTAGATACGAGTGGGAAGGACAGGTATCATTAGAACTTAGTCAGTCTTAGATAGTACTCCCCCTAGATACGAGAGCAAAGAGTAATCTTAAGATTGGAGACACGTCCTTTGTAACACTTCCCCTAGATACGAGAGTGGAGGACTATCCCTGTAACCAGAATCTCCGGAAAGCAGAGCGTGACTTGAGTGTATAGATCTATATGGGACCGACTATCCCGCACCTGGCTGCTAGCTATAGCCGAACCGAAAGTTTCAAGGGTGACAAAAGTCATAAAAAGATATTGGCCCTGATCCGAGTCATATCTAGTCTGAAGTATGGTTAAGGAACTCACAATCAAGATTATGAGAGCTTTAAACTTATTTATTAGTTTTATATACGTGTTAAAACTAATGTATATTTAAAGGCAATCAAAATTTCAGGAATCTTCATATACACACTTTAAGTATGGTAGCTACTTGTACGTTACTTTCATATTCGATAACACTTCACAAACAATTTAGGAAAATAAGGGTTTTTCCTGGGATAACTGAACTTGTTCTTAATCAGAGTGTGTAAAAGTCAGATAGTAAACTGTTCTTAATCAAACTGGGTAGCAAACGGGTAACTAAACTTTACTTTTAAGAAAATATGGGATTTTCTTGGGTTTGTAACTTTTTTCAGAAAATCGGAAGGAAACTTGTTCACTTTTCACAAAACAAAATCACTTATGAACTCACCAACTTTATGCTGATTTTGAAACTACTTGTATTCTCAGGTCCACATTAGACAAGTACCCAGCGACCCTTTTGGCAAAGACGGAGTGCGTAGAAGACACGTTTGTACTTTTGTTCATATGATATATAAGTATGACACTTGTAACATTTTGATTTCAAACAAATGTAATAACTATATGTAATGTATTGCTTTGTGTTTACTATGCCTACTATGTACATTGGTTGCGATATTCATGACGTCCTCCGCCCCGGAATGTTTCCGCCATCGGTTTCGGGGTGTGACACTTTGTGACCGGTAAAAGAAAAAGAATCATCAAAACCCTTTATATACCATTGCTAGGAGAGAGAAAAATCATTAGGATAATGATGTGATCACTAAAACGTCTCCTGAAAAAGTGCTATGTGACAGGTTAGGTGCTCCAAGAAATACGTCAGCACGCGTGCGGATAGGGACCTTTCAAATTCACGCGCCAAATACTTATCCATAATCGTCTTTTGAACTTCAATATGACTTTAAGAGGCATGAATTCCCCTGTGTAAACAAAACTTGAACCAACAACAACTAGAGTTTTGGAAAATAAAATTTTCGTGCAATAGAGTGACAATCGACCAAGAAATAAAGCAATAGTGTATGGAATGTGCGTGATGTCTTAAGAGAAGACAGAAAGCAGGTGATTCCGGGCAAGAATCGCTTCCTTCAAGGTCAAAATAGACTTGAAGTGCTTGTGTGGAATCCTGAAAAATACGATCATGTGTTTAAAGAGAAACATCAAAAGGCTTCTTTTCAAGATATAGGCTTAAGGGTGGCTTATCTTCAACCGAACATTAATACTTAACATAAGATTAATTGTTGGAAGAAGTACTTGTGAGACCAATGTCGTATGTTGAACAAGTAGGTGATATGTAAGTTGGAGGGTCAATGGATGTAATAGAAATCCTAAAAAATAAATAAATAAATAAATAAATAAATAAATTGGATCTTGTTGGAAAGAAAGGCCTTTGTTTTAGACAATTTCCTAAAGACCACGCAAAAATAAAAAAGGATTTCGTTGGGTAACCAGTAAGTTCTTGAATTTAATAATTCACCATCAATTCATTGTTGGAGTTGGATTATGGGTTTCACTCAGCACGTGGCATACGTATCCAAGATCACAAACACAGACTTTGTGCAACCATAAACCTCAGTGGTAAGAACCGAGAGTCTCAAGGGTTACAATGGTGAAATGAAAGTCGATGGAGAATATAAGAAGGTGGTTTGAGAACCGAAAGTACCTTCTGCTGTAAAAATATTACCAGGCAGAGAAACTCTTGACTCAAATGAGAAGAGTAAGGTAGCTCTAGAAGGATTTGAGGTAGACGGCCTTATTGGGAAGAAACGATATGTATAGATCGAATCATTAAGGCCTACTCGACGTCATAGAGAATTTAGTCAACATGCAACAGCATGCTTCTAGGGACCCTTAACTAGTTCGTATAGAAATAATTGTACCTGTTGAAACTCCAAATTCTTTGGTTCTGAAACCTTTGGGACCTAATTAAAGTAAGAACAAACACACCACACAAAACAAACAAATCGAAATATATCTTGAAATATTGAGTTTTTTGAACAAAAATAAAAATAAAATAATAAAAAAAAAATATTTTTGGATTTTGAAGTTTTCTGAAAAAATTAAACTAAAAAAAACAGAAAGTAGATAAAATAAATAAGCATAGACCAAATGAAGAGAAGAGAAGAATTTTACACAGTATACAACCGAAACCTTATCTCAATTGAGTGAAACGAAATAGATCGAGCGTTCGGTTCATTTCGGTTCTTAAAAATTTTAGAGCCGAAATAGACCAAGCGTTCGGTTCATTTTGGTTCTTAAAAATTTCAGAGCCGAAATAGACCGAGCGTTCGGTTCATTTCGGTTCCCAAAAATTAAGGAGCTGAAATAGACCGAGGGTTCGCTCCATTTTGCTTGTGTAATTTTAATGAGAGATTTGAGTGTTTGGTACCGACTCTCCTTCCATCATACCCAAGCCTTGTAAGATTGTAACATCCGGAATTTCAGGTATTATATTTATTCGTTGAATTTCAAGTTTTGTGGAAGAACTCGGCGAGTTGATGCGTAGACTCGCCGAGTAGAGACGCGAATCATTATCCGGGTGGATGGCTAGACTCTGGAGTCGCCCCAAGGACTCGGCGAGTCCATGCTGTTTAATAAAACCCTAATTCCTCAGGTTTGGGGCCTATTTAAAGGGCCTTATGACCGTCATTTGCGGCTACTAGGCCCCAGAGAGAAACCCGAAGTGAGCTAGAGCGATTGTGAGAGGAAAGGAGTCATTTCTTGATCATTTGTTAGTGTTTTTGCAAATAGGAGAGGACCAAGACAAGAGGAGGCTGAAGAGGGTGCCAATCTAGTGATTCCAGGGCTCAGAGACTTCATTTTGAGGTATTCATACGACCCTTCTTCATTTTATGGTGTAATTCTTAGAGTTAGGGCTTTTTAGCCCCTTTAGAGAATGGTTATATGGAGTAATTGGTCCCTTCTCATGTTGGTGTTGTAGATCTGGATCCAAAGAGGTCCAGAGACCCTTTTCCCTTGAGCTTTATGAGTGTTAATGGGAGTTACGAGCTTAGGATGTCATTTTAAAGGTCATATCTTCAAATAAGGCCTTTGAACCTTTGCATGATCACCAAGATGTTAGCTTTACGTGAATAAAATGCTTTGGGAAGCTGGATCTACGGTTTAGAGGATCGGATATGATCTCAGGAGGTCAGTTTAGCTTGAGCATGGCATGAACTCGCTGAGTCCAATAGCCGACTCGACGAGTACGACGAGGGTTTTCCTGATAATCACACAGTTGGTGACTCACTGAGTTGGGGAAGTGACTCAGTGAGTCAGAGGGAATCTAGAGGATAGAGTGCACGATGGTACTCGCCGAGTCAGGAGCCGGACTCGGCGAGTTGGGTCGGGACATTTCACAGATTGTGATCAGTGATGATTTGTAGAGTTGAGGTTGACTCAGTGAGTCGAATGAGGACTAGAAGAGTGAAGAACACGTGTGGACTCGTCGAGTCACAGTTGTGCATTCGGCGAGTTTGGTCAAGGTTGACCATTGACTTTGTTGACTTTTAGGGATAGTCAATGTGTGGACAATAGAGTCATCGGAAGGGTAGGATAGTCTTTTATCCTTCCTAGAGGATGTATAGAGAGAGAGAGAGAGAGATTAGCCTAGCCCTAAGAGTTGTATTAATTAGAGTATTTATTTCATGTGATTAGGCAGGGGCTAGACCAGAGTTTACCGAGTCAGAGATTACTGAGATATCCGAGGTGATTCTTCTCACTATACTTTACCTCGAGTAGGTAATCAGAGTTATGTAATACAGGGTTTGTATGCTATATATGTGTTATGTGCTACACTGCATTATTCTATGTGATTTATGTTGTGCATGTTTACAGAGTTAGAACATGAAGGTTCACAGAGATAGAACCTGATGGTTCATAGAGTTTCGGTGCACGGACCCACAGAGTTATAGCCTCGAGTGGCTAATATGTGTTATATTTGTTATTTTGGGGAACTCACTAAGCTTGGTGCTTATAGCGTTTTGTGTTATGTGTTTCAGGTACTAGTGAGGATTGCGGAAAGGCGCCGACTTGATCAGTACACACACGGGATTTTCATGTTATGAGATCTTGGGATAGATATATGTTATGAATTGAGTTTTAAACAATGATGTTTTTTATGAATAATGAATGAATTATGTTTTTATAAAAAGCAAAAAATTGTTTTGAAATTTACAGTGTCACAAGTTGGTATCAGAGCCTTGGTTTGAGGGATTCAAGTACACCTTCGGGCGTATTTGAACTCAAAGTGAGGATTTGAGAAATATTTTCAAAAGAGAACCATGTTTTCTAAAAAGAGTAAAAGATTTTTGGAAAATGCAGAGCAGAGTCGTGTGTGTCAGCACCCGAACGGTGATTTCCCAAAATACCCTTATGTTATATGTTTATGAAATTGATATGATGTATTCTCGTGCTAGAGTGGGCTAGGTATTCCTATTAGGACTAGAGTGGCCTGATTTGTGATGCCTTAGCGTAGGGGGAGGTGAGCTGCTATGAGATGCTTGAGAGTGAGTAGGTAGCAGTGAGGAGCTTATGAGAGATTTGTTAGAGAATGGATTATGCATAATAGAGTACTTGGGACTTGGGATCCTAGGAGGAGGACTTAGGGTTTATACTAATACGGTGTGGACGATAGTATTGGGCTCGTACTACTGAAAACACCGGGGTGGTGTATAGTTCCAGTAAGAATCTTCGGGATGTCAGGGATCAAGGAGGGATGAGTTATCGAGTGTAAGTATGCTCGAATGAGTTTCTAATATATCGTATGTTGTATTTCAAAGGTAGATCATGGTGAGGACACGTCATGCGCCAGAGAGCAGCGGGACTAGTGATGAGGAGATCCGTCGGATCATCCATGAGGAGGTGGCTACGGCCATCAGGGCAGAGATACTAGAGATGTTCGGGTCTATTAAGACCACGCTGATTGAGACTTTTGACGAGCGTTATGCCGCCCTTTATGAGGCTGCTGTTGCAGCGGCCACCGCAGCCGTCGCTGCTGCTAGGCCGCAGGGGGGTGACTCGTTGTTGTTCAGGGAGTTCAGCAACACGAAGCCACCAGAGTTTAATGGGACGCAGGATCCGATCGCAGCGATGAGATGGGTATCTGACATTGAGGGGTGTTTCTATACATGCTCGTGCCTGGAGCACTTGAGGGTTCGGTTTGCGCTGAACCAGCTTCGCCTGGGGGCGAAGGACTGGTGGAAGTTCGCGACAGCACACTATTCTCCAGCAGAGCTTGCTGCGGTGACCTGGGAGAGGTTCACTACCATGTTTCGTGATGAGTACGTTCCCTCGGTGGAACGGGATCAGTTGGCACATGAGTTTTTGACCCTCAAGCAGGGTACGGAGTCTGTTACGGTTATTACCAGGATGTTTCATGAGAGGGTGATGTTCTGCCCCGAACACGTGTCTACTGAGCAGGCACGTATGAGCCGTTATCTGAGTATTTTGAGGAGAGATATTCAGGAGTTCATGGAGAACTCCTCGTACCGGACATTTGCCGAGCTTCAGGCAAATGCCCGGAAGAGGGAGATCGAGCTAGAGAATCAGGCTAGGGAGGTGGCGGAGTCTCAGGGGAGGGATCGGCGACCGACACAGTCCCAGCCGACAGCCAAGCAGGCCAAGCCCGTTGATTCCAGAGCAGGGAGCCAGAAGGGCCGCACTTGTGGAAAGTACGACAAGGGTCATGATGGAGTTTGTAGAGCTAGATCTTGCTACAAGTGTGGCAAGGAGGGGCATATAGCCAAGGACTGCCCTAAGGGGTTTGCAGTGTGTTTTCACTGCAACCAGACCGGACACCGGAAGGCCGAGTGTCCTTTACTACGAGGGTCAGCACAGGGAGCTTCTCAGGGGTCTGCCCGTGCTGCTGTTAGAGCTTCTGATAGTCGACCGCTGAAGACCGAGACGCCGAAGGCTCGGGGGAGAGCCTTCTAGTTGACTGCAGAGGAGGTCTGCGCAGCGCTCGATGTCGTGGCTGGTATGTATTCTTTAATGTATTTATTTTAATGTCTGAGATTTTGTGCTTATATTATGATATGCGTAGGTACTTTTCTTGTGAGTTCTATACCTGCTTTGGTGTTATTTGACTCGGGTGCGAGTCGATCTTTTATGTCGATGGCTTTTAGTCATCACATCAATATTAGTCGAGAGGCGTTGAGTCGACCTCTGAGAGTCTCCATCACTGACGAGAGAGCAGTGTATGCCACGGAGGTGATTCAAGGATGTATACTTGAGATTTTCGGTGTAGAGTTTCCTATTGATTTGGTCCCGATTGCGATGCGGCACGTCTGTGTCATCGTAGGCATGGATTGGTTGAGCAGATTTAGAGCAGTTATCGATTGCGAGCGGCAGCTGGTGACTATACGAGACCCAAGTGGGGGAGTTCTTATGGTGTACGGCGAGGGTACCCGTCCCAATTCAGTGTTCTGTTTGGCTGCTAGAGCGAGGCAGAGTCTACAGCAGGGTTGTAGTGGTTTTGTAGCGTATGTGATGGATGTAAGAGTTGATGCAGAGAGACCGAGTACGGTTGATGAGGTTCCGATTGTGCATGAATTCCCCCATGTCTTTCCTGAGGAGTTACCGGGTGTGCCTCCCGAGAGGCAGGTTGAGTTTCACATTGATTTGATTCCAGGGGCAGCACCTATTGTCAAGGCGCCCTATCGCCTTGCACCTCCAAAGATGCAGGAGTTATCCTCGCAGCTTCAGGAGCTGCTGGGGAAGGGGTTTATACGGCCGAGCAGCTCGCCGTGGGGAGCACCGATCCTTTTTGTGAAGAAAAATGATGGGTCGCACCGAATGTGCATAGATTATTGAGAGATGAACAAGTTAACAGTCAAGAACCGTTATCCTTTGCCGAGGATCGATGATTTGTTCGATTAGCTGCAGGGAGCATCTTGGTTTTCCAAGATTGATTTGAGATCTGGATATCATCAGATGAGGGTGCGCGAGGAGGATATCCAGAAGACCGAATTCAGGACTCATTATGGGCATTACGAGTTTGTGGTGATGCCATTCGGGCTCACCAATGCGCCTGCAGCGTTCATGGATCTCATGAATAGGGTATGCAGACCGATGCTGGATCGATCAGTGATTGTGTTCATTGACGACATTTTGGTATATTCGAGATCCAGGGAGCAGCATGAGGAGCATTTGCGAGAAATCCTCGGTATGCTGAGATCGGAGAGGCTTTACGCCAAATTCTCCAAGTGCGATTTTTGGTTGCGAGAGGTGCAGTTCCTTGGTCACCTCGTTAACCAAAAGGGGATTTTGGTTTATCCGGCCAAGATCGAGGCGGTGATGAGTTGGGAGGTGCCGAAATCTCCTTTTGAGATCAGGAGTTTTTTAGGGTTGGCCGGCTATTATCGGAGGTTCATCAGGGATTTATCCAAGATTGTTGTTCCTCTCACCAGGTTGACCTGGAAGGGTGTGGTGTCCAGCTGAGGCCCAGAGCAGCAGGCCTCATTTGAGACTCTTCGCCAGAGATTGTGGGAAGCCCCAGTGTTGGCTCTTCCAGAGGAAATGGAGGACTTCGTGGTGTATTGTAACGCATCGATATCTGGGTTGGGCACGGTGTTGATGCAGAGGGGGCATGTGATCGCGTACGCATCGAGGCGCTGAAGCCCCATGAGGCAAGGTATCCCACCTACGATCTAGAGTCGGGGGCTGTGGTATTCGCCCTCAAGATTTGGTGCCATTATCTGTATGGGGTTCGGTGTACGATATACATGGACCACAAGAGTTTGAAGTATTTGATGGATCAACCAAACCTGAACATGCGTCAGAGGAGATGGTTGGATGTAGTAAATGATTATGATTGTGAGATCCTGTACCATCGGGGCAAGTCTAATGTAGTAGCCGACGCCTTGATTCGTAGGGCAGAGAGCGCCCCGATTCAGGATATTTGTATGAGATTGACGGTGATGACTCCGATGTTGGACACCATCAGAGGGGCACAGGCTGACGCAGTGAGACCGGAGAACCGTAAGGGAGAGCGAGTTATCGAACAGGTGTCAGAGTTTGTGACCGATAGCAGAGGGCTTATGACCTTCCAGGGTCGGATTTGGGTACCGTTTGTTGGAGGAACGCGTACCATCTTGATGGAGGAGGCGCATAGATCGAGATTCTCGATCCATCCCGGGGCCACTAAGATGTTTCTAGATCTTAAAAAGGAGTATTGGTGGCCCTGTATGAAGAGAGATGTAGCGTGGTTTGTAGAGAGGTGCCTCACCTGTCGTAGGGTTAAGGCCGAACATCACAGACCGCATGGTGAGTTGCAGCCACTGGAAGTCCCAGAGTGGAAATGGGAGCAGATATCCATGGATTTTATCACCAAATTGCCGAGAACAACGAGCGGTGTCGATGCGATTTGGGTGATAGTAGACCGCTTGAGAAAGACCGCTCACTTTTTCGCCATTAGTGAGAGTTCTTCTGCGGAGAAGTTAGCAGATTTATATGTGAGAGAGGTGGTATCGCGGCATGGGGTGCCGATCTCGATTGTGTCAGATCCAGATGTGCGTTTCACTTCCAGATTTTGGAAGAAATTCCATGAGGAGTTGGGTATGAGGCTGCATTTTAGTACCGCATACCACCCACAGACTGATGGTCAGAGCGAGCGGATGATTCAGACGCTCGAGGACATGCTCCGAGCATGTGTGTTGGATTTTGGCGGAAGTCGGGACACGTATTTGCCCTTAGCGTAGTTTTCCTACAACAACAGCCATCATTCGAGCATTGGTATGCCGCCCTTTGAGCTGATGTATGGGAGGAGGTGTCGGACTCCCATTTGTTGGGGAGAGGTAGGGCAACGAGTGATGGGTAGCACGGAGATTGTGCTTCAGACGACAGAGCAGATACAACAGGTCAGGAAGAGATTGTTGACCACTCAGAGTCGCCAGAAGAGTTATGCGGATAGGCGACGATCCAAGCTTGAGTTCCAGGTTGGTGATTATGCTCTCCTGAAAGGAATGATTCGACTCAGGAAGAGGGGCCAGCTAGGGCCCCGATATATTGGGCCGTTCAGAGTGACCGCGAGGGTGGGCAGGGTAGCGTATCACTTGGAGCTACCTACGGAGTTGGAGCAGATTCAAAATACCTTCCACGTGTCTCAGTTGAGGAAGTGTATAGCCGACGACTCGGCGGTAGTGCCGTTAGAGGACATTCAGGTGGATGCGAGCCTGAACTATGTGGAGAGACCAGTTGCGATTGTGGATCGGAAGATCAAGGTTCTGAGGAACAAGGAGGTGCCTCTGGTGCAGGTTTAGTGGCAACATCGGAGAGGATCCAAGTTGACTTGGGAGCCAGAGCGGGAGATGCGTGAGCAGCATCCGGAGCTATCTCAGGGATGAGACTTCGAGGGCGAAGTCTGATTCAAGTGGGGGAGAATTCTAACATCCGGAATTTCAGGTATTATATTTATTCATTGAATTTCAAGTTTTATGGAAGAACTCGGCGAGTTGACGCGTAGACTCACCAAGTAGAGACGCGAATCAATATCCGAGTGGATGGCTGGACTCGGTGAGTCGCCCCAAGGACTCGGCGAGTCCATGCTCTTTAATGAAACCCTAATTCCTCGGGTTTGGGGCCTATTTAAAGGCCTTATGGCCATCATTTATGGCTACCAGACCCCAGAGAGAAACCCTAAGTGAGCTACAACCATTGTGAGAGGAAAGGAGTCATTTCTTGATCATTTGTTAGTGTTTTTGCAAATAGAAGAGGACCAAGACAAGAGGAGGCTGAAGAGGGTGCCAATCCAGTGATTCCATGGCTCAGAGACTTCATTTTGAGGTATTCATTCGACCCTACTTTAGTTTATGGTGTAATTCTTAGAATTAGGGCTTTTTAGCCCCTTTAGAGAATGGTTATATGGAGTAATTGGTCCCTTATCGAGGTGCTGTAGATCTGGACCCAAAGAGGTCTAGAGACCCTTTTCCCTTGAGCTTTATGAGTGTTAATGGGGGTTATGAGCTTAGGATGTCATTTTAGAGGTCATATCTTCAAAGAAGGCCTTTGAGCCTTTGCATGAGCACCAAGATGTTAGCTTTACGTGATTATAATGCTTTGGGAAGCTGGATCTACGGTTTAGAGGAGCGGATCTGACCTCAGGAGGTCAGTTCAGCTTGAGCATGGCATGAACTCGCCGAGTCCAATAGCCAACTCGACGAGTAGGACGATGGTTTTCCCGATAATCACACAGCTGGTGACTCACTGAGTTGGGGAAATGACTCGGTGAGTAAGAGGGAATCTAGAGGACAGAGTGCACGATGGTACAAGTCGAGTCAGGAGCCGAACTCGGCGAGTTGGGTCGGGACATTTCACAGATTGTGATCAGTGACGATTTGCAGAGTTGAGGTTGACTCAGTGAGTCGAATGAGGACTAGGAGAGTGAAGAACATGTGTGGACTCGCCGAGTCACAGTTGTGCACACGGCATGTTTGGTCAAGGTTGACCATTGACTTCGTTGACTTTTAGGGATAGTCAATGTTTGGACCTTAGAGTCATCGGAAGGGTAGGATAGTCTTTTACCCTTCCTAGAGGATGTATAGGGAGAGAGAGATTAGCCTAGCCCTGAGAGTTGTATTAATTAGAGTATTTATTTCATGTGATTAGGCAGGGGCTAGACCAGAGTTTACCGAGTAAGAGATTACTGAGATATCTGAGGTGAGTCTTCTCACTATACTTTACCTCGAGTAGGTAATCAGAGTTATGTGATACAGGGTTTGTATGCTATATATGTGTTATGTGTTACACTGCATTATTCTATGTGATTTATGTTGTGCATATTTACTGAGTTAGAACTTGAAGGTTCAATGAGATAGAACCTGAAGGTTCACAGAGTTTGGGTGCACAGACCCACAGAGTTATAGCCTCGAGTGGCTAATATGTGTTATATATGGTATTTTGGGGAACTCACTAAGCTTCGTGCTTATAGTGTTTTGTGTTATGTGTTTCAGGTATTAGTGAGGATCGCGGAAAGGCGCCGACTTGATCAGTACACACACGGGATTTTTATGTTATGAGATCCAGGGATTGAAATATGTTATGAATTGAGTTTTAAACAATGATGTTTTTTTTATGAATAATGAATGAATTATGTTTTTATAAAAAGCTAAAAATTGTTTTGAAATTTAAGGTGTTACAAAGATTTTGTTAAAGAGTGCTTCAGGTAATGCCTTAGTGAATATGCCAGCCAGTTGATCAGTAGATCGAAAAAAATCTACTTCTACGTTCCCTTCTTCGACATGATCCTTGATAAAAGGATATCTAAGTGCAATATGCTTAGTTTTGGAATGTTGCACTGGATTGTGACAAATCCTTATTGCACTTTCTGAATCACAATAGAGAGGAATCTTCTTCATGTTTAGTCCGTAATCTCTAAGTTAACTTTGAATCCATATAACTTGAGAAGTACAACAACTTGCAGCTATGTATTCGGCTTCTGCTGTAGAAAGTGACACACATGTTTGCTTTCTGGACTGCCAGCTAACAAGTTTTCCGTCAAGAAATTGGCATCCACCTGTAGTGCTCTTTCGGTCTAGTCCACACGCTCCAAGATCAGCATCAGAAAAAGCTTGAATAAAGAATCCTGATTTCGTAGGATACCAGAGACTGAAAGATGAAGTTCTCTTTAGATAAAGGAAGATGTTCTTTACAGCCAGCATGTGAGGTTCTCTTGGATTACCTTGAAACCTAGCACAATAGCAAACAGAAAACTTAATGTCCAGTCTACTAGCTGTTAGATACATAAGCGACCCTATCATTTGTCAATAAAGCGTAATGTCAACAACAAGTTTTTCCAGAGACGGTGTTAACTTAGTACCAAATGCCATAGGAAGCTTTACTTTAGAGTCACCTGTCATGCCGAATTTAGTTAACAGAATTTTTGTGTATGCCTCCTGGTTGATAAAGATGCCTTCTGGACCCTGTCTAATATTTAAACTAAGGAAAAAATTAATTGGACCCATTGAGCTCATTTCAAATTTAGTCTCCATCAACTTTCTGAATTCAGCTCTTAATCTAGGATTCGTAGAGCCGAAGATGATATCATCAACCTAATTTTGAACTATCATTAGATGTTCGCCTTCTTTCTTTCGAAATAAGGTAGGGTCAACCGAACCTTGCTTAAATTTTGACATTTTAAGAAAACGAGTTACGGTTTCATACCAGGCTCTTGGTGCTTGCTTTAAACCATAAACTGCTTTATCCAGCACATAGCAATGATCAGGATATTTCTCATTCACGAATCCGGGAGGTTGTTCAACATACACTGTTTCTTCTAGTCCTCCATTTAATAAAGCACATTTGACGTCCATTTGGAAGACTTCAAAGTTTTTATGGGCAGCGTATGCTAGGAAGATTCTAACCAATTCCAACCTTGCCACAGGAGCGAAAGTTTCATCATAATCTATCCCTTCCTTTTGGCAATATCCTTTTACCACCAATCGAGCCTTATTTCGAATAACGTTCCCTTCTTTGTCCAATTTGTTTCTAAGCATCCATTTCAAGACAACTACAGAAGCATCCTTTGGTGTGGGAATTAATCTCCATACTCGGTTACATTTAAACTCATGGAGCTCATCTTGCATTGCTTGAACCCAATCAGAATGATCAAGTGCAACATGTATTGTTTTCGGTTCGATTTTGGAGATGAACGAGTTAAACATACAGAACTCAACTTTAGAGAGTAATGCAGTTTGTTTCGCTTTTACTTGAGAACGTGTAAGAACTTTCTCAGAAGATTCACCAATAATTTTCTCTTAAGGATGATCCTTAGTCCATTTCACTAACGGAGGATAACTTGGATCATATGTCGGATCCAATTCAGCATTCAATTCTTCTTCAAATTCCGAGTGATCACTCTTGCCTTCGACAAGTGCCTGGTCTTTCTCCCCCTCGACTGGCAAAGAGAAACCATAGGTAGCATCAAAGTTTATTCCTCTGTGAGAGTTGGATTCTCCCCCTCAAATGTGCCTTTATTAGATGGGGATGTTGTAGAATTCTCCCCCTCGAAAGATACCTTGGTTGCACTTGGTTCATTTGAACTCTCCCCATTTGAACGTTGAGTCGTAGTCTTGAGAGTCAGCAGAGGATTGATTACCTGCAGATTTGTGAATGTCACTTGTCATTTCTTTTGCTGCATCATCAATAATCAGTTGGAGATTATCAATTTTGTTATCGGCTAATTTTGCCTCTGAGTGTGCCGCTTTCTCCGGTTCATCGAATAACCAAATGTATTCCTCGAACAGGTTGGATATAGGAACCGAGACATGTCCTGATGTAGGAAAAATTTCCCCTAAGTGACTTTCATTTCTTTGAACTTTCTTTATGTCATTGTCATCAAAGGTGACGTAATATGTTTCTTCAATCCTTTTGGATCGTTTGTTTAAAACTTTGTAAGCTTTCGAGGAGAGTGAATAACCGAGAAATAAACCCTCATCAGCTTTAACATCGAACTTGTTTCGGTTCGCCTTTAAGTTGAGGATGAAACACCTTGAACCGAACACATGGAAGAATCTGACATTGGGCTTTCTATTATTTAAAATCTCATAAGGAGTAAGTGAGAATCGTTTATTAGGAAAGGATCGGTTTTGAGTGTAACATGTAGTTGCCACAACATCAGCCCACAAGTATAAGGGAAGTGAAGCAAAAGAAAGCATGGTTCTAGCGGCCTCACATAAGGAACGGTTTCGCCTTTCAACGATGCCATTCTGTTGTGGTGTATACGGGGCTAAAAAGTTGTGAGTGATCCCCTTATCAGCTAGAAATTCCTCAAATTTGTTATTCTTGAACTCCAACCCATTGTCGCTCTTGACATTTCTCATAGTCTTTTTCAGTTACACTTCCACTTGCTTAACAAATGTCTTCAACTTGGGAGTTGCTTCAGATTTTTGTTTCAGAAAGAAAACCCAGGTGAAACGTGAAAAATCATCTACGATGACAAGTATGTACTTACTACCACCGATGCTCTCTATAGACGAAGGTCGACACAAGTCAATGTGCAATAGTTCAATAGCTTCAACAATCATTGTATTGATCCTTGTAGGATGGCTCTTTCTGCTTTGTTTACCCATCTCACAGGCTGCACATAGATGTTCCTTGTCGAACTTGAGAAGAGGGAGTCCTCGAACATGATCACCGAGAACTAATTTATTCATGTCTTTGAAATTCAGGTGTGACAATCTTCGATGCCACAACCAGCTTTCATTTGTATTTGCCTTTGATAGCAAACATATTGTCGGTTTTCCACGTAACGGTTTGAGATTTAATGGATACATCTCTCCCTTTCGCTCTGATTTCAAGAGTACCTTCTAGGATTGTTTTTCAATTATTTCAGATCCTTCATCATCAAAGGACACTTTCAGACCTGTTCCTACGACTAGTTGAGACACACTTATGAGGTTATGTTGTAATCCTTCTACATAAGCCACTTTCCGAATCAAGAATTCTCCATTTGTTATCATGCCATATCCCTTGATTGTTCTATAGGAATTATTTCCATACTTGACAGACCCACCATCTTTCAGGGACTGAAACTCCCTCATCTCTTCCTTCCTCCCTGTCATGTGACGTGCGCAGCCACTGTCGATATACCATTCATCATCGAACTGCTCGTACTAATTACCTGCAAATTTAAGCAGATTTAGGAACTCAAAGTCTCTTGGGTCCTGGTGAGTTTTTCAGAGAATAAGGAATTGCAGTAGTGGTTTAATCTTTTCTTTTAATTGTATACACTTTGATTTTGGTTTTATCTTGTTTAAACTTAAGTGCATTAGTTGGTTTGTTAGATGGTATTGGCATTTGATTTCTCTTTTGAGATCTTGGGTTAGCTGAGTGTGGAACTTAGAATCTGAAGTTAGTTTTCCCTTTCCTTTGATGTCCTTAAAAGAATTTGCATTGTATTGGGGCTTGGGTGTATCGAAACTCGCTTTAGGTCTGAAACTGGATTTGGGACCAAAACTGGGTTTAGGGCCGAAACTGGGTTTAAGACCGAAACTGGGTTTAAGATCGAATGTTGACTTTCGGTTTTGAGACTTGGAGTAGTAGGAACTTGCGCTGAAATTTTCCTTTACTTTTTCCTTTCCTTTGTCCATTGAGACCTTCTTAGGAGGCACATAGTTGGGATTTTGGGAATGCCAGTAACTCTTTCGCTCATTCGGATTCTTTGCATATCTTTGATTTCTTAAGCGTTTATGTTCAGCTAGTTCCTTCTGTGATTTATGTATATTGAATCTGGCCTTCGGTTTCTCTCTTTGAGTTTCGGTTGTTTTGTTTATAACTTTCGGTTCTTTCTTTGGTTCTTCAGGAATCTCTTTAGTTCCACTTGTGCTTGGTTTGTCGAAGCTTGAGGGTTTGTTGATGGGTTCAGCAATGTATCTTCCTTTAACCCTCCATGAAGTTTGCTCAGACAAGCCTTCGGTTTCATCTGCGTCGTCAATAGGGGTAGACCAGAAGAAATTTCCGCACCCTTCTACATTGTCTTTTTCCACCAAGACTCTTAGTTCTTCTGTTTGTCTAGAAGTGACTCATTTTGCTGCATACACCTGATTTGGCACAGTTTGAATTTTTTATAAACCACCACCTTTTCCTTGAGTTTTTGTGGCTTGTCTTTTGTCATGTGAACAAATTCAACCGAATTTTCTGAAATGAGGGGTTTCTCATTCTCAGTATCGCTTTTTACAAACTCGGAGCAATCAATGACATCTTCTACCGAGATTTCACTAATCTCGCTTTCTTCATCAAATTTAGATGTAGTATCAAGGTTCATTCTATTTTTGGAGGTCGATTTGGCATTGGACATGTCAAATGATTTTAAAGTATCTGACTTTATTCTTAATTTATCATTTTCATATAAAATATCTTTTAGCATACACTTATGTTCCTTAGAATCAATGAAGGTTTCTATTTTGTCTAGACCGATTTTGTAAGACACGGATGTTTCATCCGATGACACTTCTGATTCACATTCTGCTATGATCTCGTCTTCCTTAAATTCAAGAAAGGGCAAAATCATTTTGTGAATATTCTTTCCTATCTCACAACTTAAATGTAACTGAGCAATATTTGTATACAAACGCTTAGCAATTAAACAAAAAACATTTCTTTGTTTTAAAAACATCAAATTGTCTTTTTGCAAATAAAAACTTTCATCCCTAGCTCTAATTAACTCTGCCTCCTTCAGCTCAATCCACATTCTTCTCTCCTCATTCTTCGAAGACACCCTGCTGAGTTGGTCAGTTATGTTAGAATTCGCTAAGCGAATTTGCATGAGACTACCACTTTAGTTAGAAAATTTAGATTTTAATTCATTTAATTCTTCTTCATAATTTCTTAATGGAACTTTAAGTGATTCAAGGATGGATTGTACCTTTTTTTTATCAACCTATCACAGTCGTTGATTTGCTCACTTACTGGCTTTGTTGCAATACATTTGTTTCCTGTCATATCCAGTTCCTCACTTGCACTTTCGGTTGATGGACTGGCTGAGACGATCAAGCATTTTCCAGCTGAACCTTCTTCCTTTGCAACATAAGCCTTTCCATGAGTGGGCTTTCTTACCTCTTCATCTTCAGAGTCGGTTGACCAAACTTCTACGCCACCGAACTCGTCATCCTCTGCATTCTCCTACACAATCAAAGCATTCATAGTATCTTTTGTACTGTTAGTTGTCTTCTTTTTCTTTATTTCTTTAAGCTTGCGCATGTAGTACGCCTCATCATCTTCACCATCTCTTTTCTCAACCATTTTTCTCACATGCAATCCTTGGCAAAGTGATTCTTGCTGTGACAGTAATTGTAGTCGTATCCAAAGTCTCCTGAAAGTTTGCTCTCCTTCTTGTCTTCAACCTTTTGAGAAGAGATCTTCTCTTCATCTTTCACCTTTTCAGAGCTGTAACTGTTGGATAAGGTGTCTAAGTCCATAACTATTTCGGGTCCGTACTTGACCCGACCCGGCATGGTCCATTTGGGTTGCATGGCACCATGCAATTGGATAGACTAAAATGAGAAATAACACTTGGAGATTATTAATATATTATAAGTTCTAATATATTAATAATATTATTTGATTAGTTTGATCAAGAATTAATTTGGAATTAACTAAGTGATCAACGGATAACTAATTAAATATATGGGTTGATTATGTAAATCATTCATATCTTGTATAGTGGGCTAAGAGGCTCCATGGATTATCAAGTTGGGTTCTACCCATAGGATGCTCCATGGATGCTCCATGGGAGTTACAAACCCACGGGTCATGGAAATGAAGAGTCATGACACATTAGGGTTTACATGGTGTAACCCTAGATGTGTCAACACTATATAAGAGTCCCATTCTCCACCATAATCGGTTACACATAAGAAACTAGAGGGCTTGGCCGATTTTAAGAAGTGTGTATTCTCTCAAAAGTCTTTCCAAGAGCATTTGGTGTTGTGTGAAGCATTTGAGGCATCACACTTGGGGTGCTAGGCTCACAAGGTTTCAAGGAACATCAGCAACAACAAGGTAAGTTATTCTATCTTTCATTCAAGTTAAATTGTTCCCCATGTATGCTAGATAGGAATATAACCTTGGAAATTCAAGTTTGCATGATAATTAGACAAACATAGATCCAAGGTTATTAGGGTTGCATGTACACTTAGGAAGTGTTAGAATGCTCAAAACCCATCAGTGGTATCAGAGACTAGGCTTGTTTGTTTGTTATTTGTGCTAAAAGGTTGAAGAAAGTCAAAAAATTTGTTGTCTGACTGCTGGACTCGTCGAGTCCATGGGGGGACTCGTCAAGTTCACTTGTATCTTCAACCTACTCGTTGAGTAGGTTAATGCAGTCGAAAAACTTGCTGTCTGACTACTGGACTCATCGAGTCCATGGGGGGACTCGTCCAGTTCACTTGTATCTTCAACCTACTCGTCGAGTAGGTTAATGCACTCGGCGAGTAGGGTCGACAGAGTGCAGATTTTCGACTTTAGTTGCTGGAAATGGATTAGAAACATTACCCTAAACTGTTTTGGTACTTGAAAACTTGTTTTAGATGGTGTAATGTCTTGCTAATTCATTTACAACAACTAGTTATCAAAATTACAAAGTTTTAAGTGTAGTTTTGATTCATGAAAGTGCTTATGTTCTTGTTCTTGTTCTTATGATGTTTAGATGATCATAGGAATTATTTATAACCTATGTGGTAGTTTAATTCTTAATCATAATGTGTTTTAATGGTATCCATAACTTGTCCTCAAGTTATGGAAAACCAAAAGTCACTTGGATTAAAAAACCATTAAAAGAACACAAGAGTTAGAAAAATGAAGAATGTTCATTTTATTACTCTATTAAACTCATAAGTTACAAGAAGTGAAAAGTTTTGAAAGTTTACAAAACTTGCCCTCAAGTTTTGGAACAAGTAAAGTCAAGCTAAAAACTTTAGTTCCAACCCATAGAATTTTAAAAGTTAAAATTCAACCCTTATACTTATATTATTATGATTTAATAATTATATATATATATATATATATATATATATATATATATATATATATATATATATATATGTATAAGAACAAAGTCGTCTTACTGCTAGTACGCCTCATTCACGAAACCGGTCTATAAGGTGGGTATAAGGTTGTTGCCTATAAAATGGCAACTTAATGGGTGTCCACTCTCACCCACCGCTTGCTTGACCGGTGGAGGGTCGTTAGCCGAACGGGTAAGACAAGGACTTATAAATTCTCATTAAAAGTATGATGAATATTATAAAGTAACTAAATGTTTTATTAAATTCCCAATCTTAGTTACTTTAGGAAAAATGTGAATAAGGTGCTAATCCATGAAATTACACTTTACACTATGTGTAACTCGTTGGTGGAGCGTGTGTGGTTAACCGGCACACTAACTTGGACTTAACAAGGTAGGTAAAGCGTGACTTAAGGTTTATTATAGTATCGGTGGAGCATGTGTGGTTTACCGGCACATCGATTGAGTGATAAACTTTAAGGGTACCAAGTGATTTGCATGGTTACTTCACACCTCGTTTTGTGATCCTCGGTATCGCAGTCACAAAACTTGGAGGGCACGCTCGAGATTGAAACATGCCTTTGAAAAGTTCAATGAATCTCAAAGAATCTAGGAATTTCTAAGAACCAATCAAAAACCTAATCTCTAATATTTCGGTTTTCGTGGTGGAAATTGGTGAATCGTCATTCACCTAGCCTTAATATATTGTGATTGGATCCTAGCCTTAATATTACATTTGGGTGTTTTATTAAGGACTCTCCTAATATCTAAACTAATCTTGTCCATTTCTTTCAGATGTCTTCAAACAATGCTGCTTCTGGCTCTAACCCTAATAGCTCCTATACCCTTATGAACTTGTGTGGGAAAGTCACTTTTGATGGATCCAACTTCAATGAGTGGATCAGAAACATCAGGATGATTACCCGCTACGAGGACAAAGAATATTTCCTTGACAAGGAGCTAAAGGAGATTGATGAGACCACTGCAACTCCTCAGGAGATCGCTGACTTTCAGGCACATGAAAGGGATGCTATGAAAGTGGCATGCATCATGATGGCCAAGATGACAACGGAACTCCAAAAGTCTTATGAGGATTTCTACCCTTATGAAATGCACCAGGATTTGATGCAAAGATACCATCAAAGTGCACGACAAGATAGGTATGAAATCATCTGCTCCATGATAACAACCATGATGAAGGACGGGGAATCCGTCACGAGCCACATGCAGAAAACGCAAAGGTATGTGGATCGTTTGCTGAAGTTTAATGTGAACTTACCTAAGGAGCTTGCAATAGATATCATTTTGCACTCCTTACCATCGTGCTATGATCAATTCCTCAAGACTGCAGAAACAGGTCTTAAGGGGAAGTCGGTTGTTAACACTCCTACTCCAAACTCTACTCCGGTTTTGGCAATCGGGAAAAGTCGAGGGAAGAAAAGAAAGAGCTCTTCGAAGGGTACCAAGGCTCGGACCCTTGATGGCTCTTCTTCAAATGGAACCAAGAAAGGTTTCATCACTCCTTCTTCTGACCCAAAAGAGGCTGAATGCTTCTATTGCCATGAAAAATCACATTGGAAGCGGAACTGCCCAAAATACCAACAAGATGTGAAGGATGGGAAAGTTAAACCCAACCATGCAGGTATTTACACTATCATTTCTAATAATTCACCCCATTCTAAATCTTGGGTCCTTGATACCGGTTGTGGTATTCATATTTGTTGTGACTTGCAGGGACTAAGAAGAAGTGAGAATGTGGAGCAAGGAAGAATAAACTTAATCATGGGGAATAGGAAAGCTTTACCTGTTACCAAGATTGGAGTTTATATTTTATCGCTAAGTAGTGGGTTTAATTTAGATTTGAATAAATGTTGTTATTCGCCAGGAATGGCAAGAAATATTATTTCCTTTCATGCTTTGTACAAACAAGGGTTTACCTTTTCATTTAATAATGAAGTAGGTTCTATTGATGCTTTCTTTAATAATGTTCTTTATTTTAAAGCATTACCTTGTGATGGTGTGTATGAAGCTGTATCTGTTGTAGATAACTTAGGAAATAATGTTTTGTGTATTGATTCTATTAATAATAATAACTTGGATAAAGCATCATTATGGCATTGTCGTCTTGGACATATAAGCAAGAAACGCATAGGCCAACTCCAAAAGGATGGAGTCTTGGAGTCATTTGACCTAAAGTCAGATGATAGTTGCGAATCATGCTTACTTGGAAAGATGACAAAGTCACCCTTCACAGGTTCTTCTGAGAAGGGTGAAGGTTTGTTGGACCTTGTACACACGGATGTGTGTGGACCATTCAAACATGCCACAAGGGATGCTAATCGTTATTATTTGACTTTTACTAATGATTATAGTAGATATGGATATGTCTACTTGATCAAGCATAAGTCAGAGACTTTCGAAAGGTTTAAGGAATTTAAACAGGAAGTCGAGAATCAATTGGGCAGGAACATTAAGATGCTTTGATCCGATCGTGGTGGTGAGTATCTTAGTTCAGAGTTCCTTGATTATCTAAGGGAATGTGGGATAGTCTCACAATTGACACCTCCCAAGATACCACAGTTGAATTGTTAGATATGGTTCGTTCCATGATGAGTCGAGCTTCGCTACCAATCTCATTCTGGGGGTATGCCTTAGAGACTGCCGCCCATATCCTTAATCTAGTCCTTACAAAGAAAGTTGCCAAAACTCCTCACGAGATGTGGACTGGTAAAGTACCCAAACTAGACCACATCAAGATTTGGGGATGCGAGGCTTTCGTGAGACGCGAGACTCATGATAAGCTCGAACCCCGAAGCGAGAGGTGTATTTTCATCGGCTACCCACAACAATCCTTTGGTTACCTCTTCTACAGACCTAGTGAAAATGTGGTCTTTATAGCTAGGAGGGCTTTCTTTAGAGAGAGAGAGTTCATAAGCCAAGGAAACAGTGGGAGGCAAGTTGATCTTGAAGAAATTCAAGAGTCAAGTGGTGAAGGAACTTCAAACCCTAGCACTCAATTTGAGGAGGAAACTCCTGTTGAGCCAATTCACAAGTCTGTACCTCTGAGGCATTCCACAAGGGTTAGGAATGCTCCTGAGCATTACTATGGATTCCATATTACTGTAGAAGGAGATACACTTATCAGTGATGAGACACTGATAGGTCTGGATGAACCTAACAGTTACATGGAAGCCATGGCAGGCCCTGAGTCAGCCAACTGAAAAGAGGCAATGGACAGCGAAATACAGTCCATGTATGACAATCAAGTTTGGAACTTGGTTGAGAATGTACCAGGTCGTAAGACAGTAGGGTGCAAATGGGTCTTCGAGAAGAAGACCGACATGGATGGTAAGGTACACACTTATAAGGCTAGACTGGTTGCAAAGGGCTTCTCTCAAATTCCTGGAGTGTGACTATGATGAGACATTTTCTCCAGTAGCCAAGATTAAGTCTATTCGGGTTCAGTTGGCCATAGCTGCATTTCATGACTATGAAATATGGCAAATGGATGTCAAAACCGCTTTCCTTAATGGAAAGTTGGCTGAAGATGTTTACATGAGTCATCCAGAGGGTTTTGTCAGCAACGAGTACCCTAATAGAGTGTGTAAGCTTGAGAAACCCATTTATGGATTGAAGCAAGCACCTTGCAGATGGAATCTTTGCTTTGATGAAAAGGTCAAGGAATTTGGCTTTTCTAGGAGTGAAGATGAGTCTTGCGTGTATGTCAAGGCTAGTGGGAGTATAGTTCGCTTTTTGGTGTTGTATGTGGATGACATACTACTCATAGGAAATGACATCCCAACTCTGCAGGAAGTTAAGTCGTGGCTTGGGAAGTGTTTCTCTATGAAGGACCTAGGAGAAGCTACCTATATTCTAGGGATAAGGATCTTGAGAGATCGGAGTAAAAGACTAATTGGACTTAGTCAGAGTACCTACTTGGATAAGGTGCTGAAGAGATTCAGCATGCAGGATTCCAAGAAAGGAGAGTTACCCATCCAGAGCAACACCAGATTGAGTAAGACACAAAGCCCAAGCACTGAGGTTGAGATAGCAGAAATGAGTCGAATATCTTATGCTTCGGCTGTAGGATCGATCATGTATGCTATGACGTGTACTCGACCTGATGTAGCCTTTGCCCTGAGCATGGTTAGCAGGTATCAGGCGAACCCTGCCAAGGCACACTGGACTGCGGTAAAGAATATCCTCAAGTACCTACGGAGGACGAAGGACTGGGTCCTTACCCTCGGTGGGAGTGATGACTTGAGAGTTGTAGGGTATAGTGATGCTAGCTTCCAGACTGATAGGGATAATTTCTGCTCTCAGTCGGGTTGGGTCTTTACCCCAAATGGAGGAGCAATTTCTTGGAAGAGTTCCAAGCAAGAGACAGTGGCTAATTCAACTTGTGAATTAGAGTATATTGCAGCTAGTGAGGCGGCAAAGGAGGGGATATGGCTGAAGAACTTCATTGGAGACCTTGGAGTTGTACCAGCTATTAAAGAGCCAATGGAAATTTTCTGTGATAGTGAAAGTGTTGTTGCCTTAGCCAAGGAACCAAGGGATCACGGGAGATCCAGACACATCGACAGGAAATATCATTTTATCAGACATCGAATAGAAGAAGGACTCCTCGTGGCAAAGAGGGTATCATCAGATGAGAGCCCAGCAGATCCCCTCACGAAGGGACTGACTCAGGTTAAGCATCTCCAGCATGCTCGGAGCATAGGGCTGAAGGATGATATTAGATTTAGTAGTTAGATAACCTAGAAATTTGTAAAGTGTAATTGACATTAGATGATGAATAAAAGGTGTTTTATTTATGAGTAAAGTGTTGCTATCTCTTGTCGATCGCTTACTATATTTCTTTTGCATGTTTTGACTTCCAGAATAATTTTGTTTGGTATAACATATTATTCAAACCTCCACAGTTGGTCATATGTCGGAAGTAGGTATGAATCAAGACTGTCATGATTGGTTGCAGAGGTCTAAGGTGTTGGACAAGGCTACAACAATCATGAGTGCTCATAAGTTTTGAGCATTGGACTCAACCCACGCTCACTAGAATCACTTCATGGAATTCTATCTCGAGTGATCGTGAGACGGTAATATCATATGAGTCTTCAAACCTAGAGATATGATTTGTTACTTACAAGTTGGTTATGCATTGATTGTACAAAAACACATTGGTAACTCGATGTTATAAAACGTGCTTTTGTGTGTAATTCAATGAGTGGTAGAACAAACATATGAGTCGAAGTTTACCTGTTCCTTCTTGGATTAGAAACTAATATATGGGCCCCTCGATGATTTTTTTTGACCTATGTACCGGGCCCGGTCAGAACTAAGTTGATGTGTTCAATTAAGTTCTCTGTCAAACAAATCGGAATTCGAGAAACAAACTGCTGGACAATAAGTAAGAGATTGTTCCATGTATTTGTCTGGCTGATATCTAGAACGGAGGATTATATGATCCCTTATCTTAAATGGCGTACCATCATCTTCTCAGTTCCGAGAGACCTTGAAAGAGCTATGATTGCCGGTCGGTTCCGGAAGTACGTGAGTTATAGTTATTAGACTTATCCAAGTGGGAGACTGTTGGATAAGGTGTCTAAGTCAATAACTATTTCGGGTCAGTACTTGACCCGACCCGGCATGGTCCATTTGGGTTGCATGGCACCATGCAATTGGATAGACTAAAATGAGAAATAACACTTGGAGATTATTATTATATTATAAGTTCTAATTTATTAATAATATTATTTGATTAGTTTGATCAAGAATTAATTTGGAATTAATTAGTGATCAAAGGATAACTAATTAAATATATGGGTTGATTATGTAAATCATTCATATCTTGTATAGTGGGCTAAGAGGCTCCATGGATTATCAAGTTGGGTTCTACCCATAGGATGCTCCATGGGAGTTACAAACCCATGGGTCATGGAAATGAAGAGTCATGACACATTGGGGTTTACATGGTGTAACCCTAGATGTGTCAAGACTATATAAGAGTCCCATTCTCCACCAAAATCGGTTACACATATGAAACTAGAGGGCTTGGCCGATTTTAAGAAGTGTGTATTCTCTCAAAAGTCTTTCCAAGAGCATTTGGTGTTGTGTGAAGCATTTGAGGCATCACACTTGGGGTGCTAGGCTCACAAGGTTTCAAGGAACATAAGCAACAACAAGGTAAGTTATTCTATCTTTCATTCAAGTTAAATTGTTCCCCATGTATGCTAGATAGGAATATAACCTTGGAAATTCAAGTTTGCATGATAATTAGACAAACATAGATCCAAGGTTATTAGGGTTGCATGTACACTTAGGAAGTGTTAGAATGCTCAAAACCCATCAGTAACTTCCCTGCCAGTTTCAGTTCTTGCTGACCGGGAATTTTCTTCTTGCAAACTTCTTTTGATTGGTGACCATCATAGCATACTCCTCACTTGTAAGGTCACATTCAGACAAATCGGACTCATCTTCTTCTTCTGCAATGCCTTTTGCTTTTAAGACAAGGGCCAACAATCCTACACCATAAACCACTTTTGCTTCTTTGGTTACGACACTTTCATGGGATTTAAGTATTCCCACAAGTTTCGCTAGCGAATAAGACTTAAACTGTTCATGCACTTTTACAGTAGAAACCACAGTCATCCATTCTGGTCTGCGTCCGTTCATGAAAGTTACTTTCTGCTCAATCAACTTCCTCTCTATTCTATGTTTTATCATCTTACTTAAGAGATGATTGAACCGATCAAAAGTTTGTATTGGCTTCTCCTTAGGTTTCTGTTAGAAAACTCCTAATTCTGACAGCAGAAATGTTTGAATGGAGTGTTCAAGATCTTCATCGGTCGAATAGAGCTCTTTCAACCTATCCCAAATTTCTTTGGCCGTATTGTGCGAACTTACTAACTAAAACCTGTCAGATTTTAATGTGAATCTTATCATTCTCATGGCCTTCACATTACACAACAACTTGTCTTTTTCATCATGTGGCATCTTCTGTTCATCAACAACCAACTTGTTATATTCTGTTTGAGTCTTAACTATTGTGTTCGTTCTAGAATGAACAAACGGACCGAGTCTGATGGCTTCCCATATGAGATAGCCATTATCCTCAGATCCGACCACGTAGTCTTCAAAGTGATGTGCCCACACATCATAGTCCTGAGTGTAGAGTATGGGTATTCTGGTAGTGGATCCAATGTTGTTTGAGATGTTGATTGGGTTTGTTTGCGAATCATCGTGAGACATGGTGAGCTGCTAGAATCAAACTTGTAAACTTGATATTAGGGTTTTATCTAAAACTTAGTTTCCGTCAAAACAAAGAAGAAGACTTTTTATTTATACGATAAAAGTGGAAACCCTAACGAATTTTGAATACAGAAGGAATGTGTATTGATCACACAGTCTCCTTCTCTGATACCAGTTGTTAGAACGTAGTTCTTTAAGGATAGATTGATTCTATGCATGCAAACAAATAAGTACGTAAATATAGACACGAATATGGTTTGAATATGTTGAATGATTAATGCTTCAACACCTCAGAAGAGCTTGACTAAGAACTTCGACTGTAGAGGTGTTTTAGGGTTACAATACTCAAAACGTAAATCAAGTTCTTCTATAATGCACACATGCATGCATATATATAGTCTAACCGTACTTGAGAATCACGGATGGACAGGCCCAATCTGGATATAAAACAAAAAGCCCAAGACGCAACACAATAAGCCCTAACACCAATAAAGAAAACAAACACTAACTCAACGAAAACTCAAACAAGGTTCATCAAAAGTCAAATCCAGAATAACCAAAAACAATCTTTTCCAAAAGAAACAAACGTAAAAGATAAAATAAAAGTTTTAACCATAACTAAGAAAGATAACCACATTGGTTAAACGAACTTATATGGTTGATCTTGAAATTACTTTTCCTTTTTCTATAAAAGGCTCACAAGGATCCAAGCAGCTTTGGGTTCCTAAATCTGCTTAATGTTCGAAGGTTACACGTGACGATCAGTTTGACACTAAATGGTATATCGACAGTGGCTGCTTGCGTCACATGACTGGGAGGAAGGAGGAGTTGCAAGAGTTTCGAGCTCTCCAAGATGGTGGAAATGTGAACTATGTAAACAATTCGTTTGGAAAGATCAAAGGCTATGGAATGATAACAAACAAAGATTTTTTGATTCGTAAGGTGGCATATGTGGAAGGCTTACGACACAACCTAATTAGTGTTTCACAATTTGTTGTAGGGACGGGCTTGAATGTATCCTTTGACGATGAAGGATCTGAGATTATAGAAAAGAAGACTAAAGCAGTTCTCTTAAAGTCACATCGAAAAGGAGAAATGTATCCTTTAAATCTGAACCCGATACGAGGGAAGCCCTCCATATGTTTGCTTACGAAAGCTCACTCTGATGATAGTTGGCTATGGCATAGAAGACTTTCGCATCTCAACTTCAAAGACATCAACAAGCTTGTTCTTAGTGATCTTCTGCGAGGGCTTCCTCTCTTGAAGTATGATAAGGATCATTTGTGTGCAGCCTGTGAGATAGGGAAGAAAAGTAGGAAGAGTCATCCAACAATAGTAAACACAAAAGTCATTAAACCATTAGAGCTTCTACACATTGACCTTTGTCGCCCTTAAGCAATTGAAAGTGTTGGTGGTAGTAAGTACATTCTTGTAATTGTTGATGATGTTTCATGTTTCACTTTGGTATATTTTCTAAAACAGAAATATGAAGCTACTCCAAAACTTAAGGATTTTATAAAACAAATTGAGCTTCAACTATGAAAGCTGGTTCGTAATGTTCACAGCGAAAATGGGATAGAATTGAAAAACCAAGCGTTTGAAGAATTTCTTACTGAAAAGGGAGTCTCACACAACTTTTATGTTGCTTATAGTCCACAACATAATGGTGTAGTTGAAAGATGAAACCGCTCTCAGTGCGAAGCTGCACGAACTATGCTTACTTTCGCATGTCTGCCTTTATATTTTTGGGCGGATGCTATTGCGACTACTTGTTTCACCCAAAATATATATATATATATATATATATATATATATATATATATATATATATATATATATATATATATATATATACTGAATAAGCGATTCTCTATAACTCCTTATGAAATCATAAATAATCATAAAACTAGTGTTAAGTTTTTCCATGTATTTGGGTCCAGGTGTTTCATCTTCAATTCCAAGGAACAATGAAACAAATTCGATGTGAAAGCTGACGAGGGTATATTTTTGGGATATTTGCTGACCTCCAAGGCATATAGGGTACTCAACAAATAATCAAAGAAGATGGAAGAAACCTACTATGTTACGTTCAATGACAGCTATTTGAAGAGGATTTAGTCAAATGAGAGTCAGTCGAAGGAAATCTTTCCTAAGCCAAGTCCAGCCACTATTCCAATCTCCAATCAGTATGACGAATTCATGCTACTCTTTGATGAGCCAGAGAATGATATCACATTAGAAGAGAAAGCAGCTGACAACAAAGTAGATGAATTGAATAAGATAATTGATGACGATGCGATAGATATCCACAATCAGCCATCAACTGCGAAAGTACCTTAAGACATGAGCACTACTTTCCAGGGGGAGAATTCTGACTCCAATGGAAGTCCTCAGGGGAGGGCAATCCACACCATAAGATTTGAGCATTCCATCGCAGTGGGAGGGTTACAATTCGTCTCCTTCTTCTGAATCACCCTCTGATACAAATGACTCACCTCCCACAATGACTCACGAACCTCCATTCACAGGAGACTCTTTAATTCCTAAAGAAGAAGATCTCTTGTCATTCGAGGGGGAGAATAAGGATGTGAATGATGATTCAAACGTTCAATCATAATTCAAAGAAGTAAATGTTGAATTGGATCTTTCTTATGATCCAAATTATCCTCTGCAAACCAAATGGACCAGAGATCACCCAAGAACTCAAGTAATCAGTGAATCTTTTGTAGGTGTTCTTACCAAATCTCAGAGAAAAGCGAAACAAACTACATTATTCTCTAAAGTGGAATTATGTATGTTTAATTCATTTGTTTCCAAAGTAGAACCCAAAATGATTAATGTTTCTCTTGATCATTCTGATTGGGTGCAAGCGATGCAAGACGAACTCAATGAGTTTGAACGAAACAAAGTTTGGAGGCTAATTCCAACTCCACCAGATGCATCAGTTGTAGGTTTAAAGTGGGTGTTTTGCAACTAAATGGATAAATATGAGAATCTTATAAGAAACAAGGCGAGACTCGTGGTTAAGGGGTATTGTCAGGAAGAAGGCATCACATACAAAGAAACCTTTACACCTGTTGCATGGTTGTAATCTGTTTGCATCTTCTTGGCATACGCAACACACAAGAACTTCGAGGTATTTCAGATGATGTTAAATGTGATTTCATGAACAGAGAATTAGAAAAGTCTGTATACATGGAACAACCACCTGGGTTCATAAACGAGAAATATCCCAATCACTGCTACATCTTAGACAAGGCAGTCTATGGTCTAAAACAAGCTCCAAGAGCCTGGTATGAAACTCTCACTCGTTTCCTTAAAATGTCCAAATTTAAACAAGGTTCGGTTGACCTAACCTTCTTTCGTAGGAAAGAGGGTGACCACTTGATGATCGTCCAAATTTATGTTGATGGCATTATCTTCGGTTCTACGAATCCCAGCTGAATCCAAAAGTTGATGGAAACTAAATTTGAGATGAGCACATTGGGTCCAACTAACTTTTTCCTTGCATTAAATATAAGACAAGGACCATAAGGCATTTTCATAAATCAGGAAGCATATACGAAGACTTTACTCGCTATGTTTGGTATGGTGGGAGACTCTACAGCGAAGGTTCAAGTGGCATTCGAAACGAAATTGACACCATCTCTAGGAACACCAGTTGCTGATATGACCATTTATCATCAAATGATAGAATCATTGATGTATCTGACAGCTATTACACCATATATTATGTGTTCCGTTTGTTATTGTGCTAGGTTCCAAGCAAATCCTCACGAACCTCATATAGTGGCCGTCAAGAACATCTTTAGATACTTGAAATGAAGCTCATCACTTGGCATATGGTATCCTGCGGAATCAGGCTTCTTCGTACAAGCACAACTGGAGGATGCCAATTTCTCGATGCAAACTTGACAGTTGGCAATGCAAGAAGCAAACGTGCGTATCCTTGTCAACATCTGAAGTTGAATATATAGCTGCTGCCTCATGTACATTTCAAGTCATTTGGATTCAATTAAAGCCAGCTTCGTAACTATGGCTTAAGCATCAAATGAAAATTACTATATTGTGACTCCGAAAGTGCCATTCACATTTTTCACAACCCAATGCAACACTCAAAGACGAAACACGTAGCACTGAGGTATCATTTCATTAAGGATCACATAGAAGACAAAAACGTTGAAATTAACTTCGTGAGATCCTATGATCAGTTGGCTGACATATTCAAAAAAGCCTTTCCTGAAACAACTTTCAATAGAATTCTTCAAGACCTAGGAATGATAGAAGCTGAATCTGTTCCAAAACCACTTTCTCATACATAATGATTACACTGTGAATTGGTGCGAACGATCGTAGTAGTTCGTAGTCCACTGTTCATTCACAGTCTAATTTAACAATTCGAATCGGTGTGAACACTCGCAGTAGTTTGCAGTCAACTGTTCATTCATGGTTCAGATTTTCCAATATCCTTTTGTACTTTATGTATATTATTTCTTATCTTTGGTTCATCTTTCAATATTTTCTATTTTTAACTCTCTTTCAGATAATCTCAAAATACAAAAATATTTTATTTGTGCTTATTTTATTTATTTATTTATTTTTTCACAAATCTCAAAAACATCAAATATAGCTTAAGAAGATCATGTGAGCACAAATTTGTATCATATCTTAATTTGTGGGATAGGGCAGGTATAAATATCTTTATCTATGTATTAGCTAAGTGTCCCTAGAAGCATGGTGTTGCATGTTGACCAAAGCCTCAAGCGACTCTGTGTGAAGCATTAATGATTCGATCATACCTATTGATTCTTCCCCATCTGGCTGTTAAATTCCCATAAGTTACGAGCTACCTTAGTCTTTACATTTTAGTTAAGAGTTGTCTGCTTTGTCACTTTCGTATAGTAGAGGTACTTTCGTTTCTTTACACCATTTTATAATATTCTCCATCATATTCGGTTTCACAAAAGCAACACTTAAGACTCTCAGCTATACCACTGACATTTATGGTCACACAACATCTGTGTTAATGATCTTAGCTTCATCAACCACAAATCACATAGAAATAATGCACCGCATAATCACATAGAAATAATGCAGTACAACACATAACATACATATAGCATACAAACACTCTGTCACATAACTCTGATTACCTACTCAAGGTAAAGTATAGTGAGAAGACTCACCTCGCGTATCTCGATAACTCGCAAATCCCTAATATCACTAGTGCTCGATCTCCCGAGCTATAGTCCTCCTATAACACAATACATCTCTAATTAACACTTTCCCAACTAAGGTTGACTAACCCTATCAAGTCAACACTGGTCAACTCTGGTCAACGGTCAACGGTCCACTCAACTCGCCGAGTCTGGCGTGGACACGCCGAGTCTCTACGGGGACCCGATTCCTCTGAGTCCCTTCCGACTCACCGAGTCACTCACCCGACTCGGTTACTCAAACCCTGGTTCGAAATCACTAAACAACCCGCACAAACTCGTCGAGTCTGGAAATGGACTCGACGAGTGCATTCCATGCACAACCCCAAACGACCTTCTGAGGTCAGATCTGCTTCACTAACTCATAGATTCAGTCCTTCTAAGCTTATTCATCACGTAAAGTTCATGTCTTGGTGCTCATAACACACCTAATGACTCATAAATGGTGTTTTGACCTCAAGCACCAAGACCCCAATCCAAAACCTCCATGGATTCATAAAAATCTTGGACAAAGGGACACTCTGGACCTCCAAGGGTCCAGATCCAGAACCTAACTCACTTAAGGGACCAAGAAAGCACTAGATCTAGCCACAAAAGGGCTTAATAAGCCCTAAATCAATATGAAACATCACCATAACAGATAATGGTTCGAAAAATAGTACCTCAAACGTGATGTTCTGGACCTCAGATCTTCAGGAAGCTGATCCTCTTGTTTCCCCTTGGCTATTTCTTCCTTTCCCTTGCTAGATAACACCTCCAAGGTCAACAATGGCTCCTTATCTCACTCTAAACGCTTAAGCTCACTAGGGTTTCACTATGGGGACTGGTGAGCACAAATGACGGCCATAAGGCCCTTTAAATAGGCCCCAAACCCGAGAAATTAGGGTTTCATTAAACAGCGCAGACTCACCGAGTCCACCAATGTGACTCGTCGAGTCCGGTCATTAATCCGGGTGAGAAATCGCGTCTCTACTCGGCGAGTCTTCACACCAACTCACCGAGTTCTTCCACAAAACTCAAAATAAAATGAATAAATATAATACCTGAAATTCCGGATGTTACAAACCGAGTGAAATCCAAAGGACGACACACTTACATGAATTGATGGTGAACAACTAAATGTTCAAGATTTTAACCATCAAATTAACGAAAGCCATTTTTGTGGTTTGTACCAAGAAATCTCTTTTTCTTTTGCGAGATCTTAATGATGTGTTGTTATCCCAAGACACTTCTTCCCATAAGATTTTTTTTTTTTTTTTTTTAGATTTCAAGATTCAATCTTGTCACCAAAATAATTCCAAACCTACTCGTTCAACAGACTATACTGGTCACATGAGTACTTCATCCAACATTCGTACTTATATCAAATTCGTTGTTTAGTTGGAGATTTAACCACCTTTCAATGTTTCTTATCAAACATTTGATCGTATTTCAATGGGAAACCACACAGACACTTCTTAGTCTCCCTTGACTTTAAAGGAAGAGACCTTTGTCTGGGATCCACAGTTTCATGTCTTCATTTAGACATCACAAAATCCCACATACATACTGGTTTATTTCTTTATCTTTGGCACACTCTTGCACGAAGATCCTAGTGATTTTCCAAAGTCTAGTTCATGGTTCTTATGGTTATTTCAAGTTTTGCAGGTTTATCAATAACACTTGAAAATGAAAGCTCCAGTCTCATTGCGAAAGGGCTTGCAATGTAATAACTGCGAAAAGTAGAATTTCAAATGGTTACATTTCTGGATAAGATTTGAATTGGGAATGTGAAATTACTTTTATGCCGCTTGACACACGTTTCTGACGTCAATAGCTATCAGTCACGCTTTTCAAGGCACCTTTTCCACAATCGATGCACTCTCTCTCCTGATTTGTCTCAAAGAACACATCGTATATAAGGATTTGAGCAATTTATTTCTCACCACCACTCCTATATATTCTTTCAAAGATTTCTGGTGATTAAATCATCTAGTGTTCATCTTCTTTCTCAAGCTTCAACAATCGTGGATTCCTCTGAAAACATCTTTGCTCAAGATCAAACTACACACTCTTCCCTTCTGGCAGTCAAAAATCATAAAAACTTGGTGATCGATCTCGACCAGATCAAGTACGATAGTTTTATGCTTCCTACGATTGAATGCCTCAAGTATTCTCCACTAACAATCGCACTCTCCAAGATGGAGAATGTTTCGCTCTCGATCTTGTCTAAAGCTTATTCTTTTGCAAAGTATGTTAAGGAAGAACAGAGGATCACATTTGAACGTTTGAGATCCACAATCGTACAACTTCCATCACCAAATCTCGATTCTGTTCTCTCTACAACTTCCTCAAACTGATGACATGATCAACCTTGAATCGGTAACCAATGTTTCTCTTCTCGAGATGTTTTATCAAATGGATTACAAAAAAAACCCTAACCTCCATTTCAAAGTTTAGGAAACCCAATCTGCCTCCTCAGTGGAATGGTCTTTTCACCTTGATATTTAAGGGTTTTTTTGATAGAGTGACTGGCTCTGATTGTGCAAGCAAGATGTTCTTGGTGATTCTCTATGGTCTCTACACAGGTTTGAATGTCGATTATGGCTCTGTTCTTTGGGCTCAAGTGATTCAGAGCACAATCTCTACAACACGTTATAATGAAATCTCCTGTGCATGTTTTTTTGGACCATCATTGTCCAACGGTCCATTGACAAGCTCAAAATCCCTTTGATGAAAGATGCGTTGATGGCATCAGTCTCTACCTTTCACACCATTGGGATTACTGTTTCTTATTCTTCAAAGTTTTCATTCATTGGTTCAATCCCAAAAGCAATTTTTCGATATGTATCAGCTTCTAGCAAAATCATGGAGGGATACAGGAAACTAACTCCATATGGGTTTCGTTCATTAACTCCAGAGATGCAAGCGATCATAGCTGAGGCTGACAAACCCAAAAAGGGGTGGCAAAAAGGTGCAAAGATGGTAGAAAAGAAAACCATTGATAAGGAAGGGCCTTCTTCAACTGCAAAACCTCCTACCAAGAGAAAGGCACCAACGGGAACTTCTGCTGCTGCTCCCAAAAGGCGAAAGCAACCTGCTCGCAAGCGAAAGTCCCCCACACCAAGTGAAAGAGAAAGTTCAGAATCTGGGACTCAGTCAGACATTCGCATCGAGAAGGAAGATCCGATTCACAAAGATGACGATAACGTTTGCAACGAAGAAGAGATATCAAATTCTGAGGTAACTCGATCTCACACTGACTTTATTCCTTCTCCTCCTCCTTCACCTAAAACCGCTACAACACCCATTACCATTATACCATGCCCTCCAGCAGTATATTCTTCACCATAAACCATTATTCCTCTATCTAGTCCTCACTTTACATATTCCACAACCCCACCAACCACCTCAGCCACACCTGTTGTTTTTGTCAACGCATCTGATGCAAGGCTAGAGTATCAGGTTTTGCCTCAACTCATATCTCTCCACCAATTTCCCCTTTTCGCACTGATGATCCTGATATGATCTATGGGGATAGTGAAGATGACTTACAAGTATTCACCTTCAGTCCCTTCACCATAAGAAATGGAAGTGATAATGAAGCTCCTGTAACGAAGGGGCACCTTAAAACTATCCATGAAAAGCTTGATTCTTTGCTTCAGTCTACGAAGCCTTCATCTCTTTGATGACTACTCTCAAGCTACTATTAAGTCTCTACTTGAAACCCTCACCAAAGAACGCTCGTCAAATCTTGAACGGATGAACATGGCAGTTGATGCATCCATGTCTGTTTGCAATCAAACGACCGAACAAGTCGATAAACTAATTTCTGATGCACAAGTTCTTATGGAGAAATTTTAACAGTTTGAAAGGGCAAAATTTCAAGACATTCGCAATGGTCTCAAAGATGACCATGAAAAGTTTCAATCTTCTATTACTTCTCAACTCTCTAAGCTTTAAGAAGATTTGGCGTTGGAGAGCAAAGTCATGGATGCCCTCGCTATCAAGACTAAGAAAGTGAAAACTTTTTATATTAAGCTAGAACAGTCTAAGAAACAAGTCCAAGATCTGTTATCAGAGAAGGCTGTCATGAAAATTTGTATCACCGACGTTACTGCCTTACTCTCAGATCTCATTAAGGCCAAGGATTTGATGATCCCAATCACTGTGTGAAAGCATCTGGCTTAATGATAAGTCCAATATTCGCTATTCTTCACCTCTTGGAGGGTGTTCCGGAATCCTCTTGCATTCCCAAAGAAGGGGGAGATCAAGCAAAGCCAACTGTTGAGAAGCCAAAACCTACTATTAAGCTTGTTGTTAAAAGCGAAACTAAGACAAAGGGTAAAGACAAAATTTTTCTCTAATGATCCTATCATTGATAACGAAGAAGAAGAAGATCCTGATGAAGCAGAACTTAAAAGGTGAAAGGCCCGTGAAGAAGAGATGGACGAACATCAAAGAATCATACGAGAAGTTGAAGCCAAGGAGAAGGCAGAAAAAAAGCTCAATTACACTTGAAAGCAAAAAGCTTTTGATTCCAAAGTGGACTTTGAAGTGTCTTCAGAATGAAGCAGTTGATATGCCTAGTCAATATTGGTTAGAACTTGTTGTGTCCTTTGATCTTCAAAACACTTAAGGCTCACAACTAGATCTTCCAATGACTCTGAATGCCTTCAAGTTTTGCTCTTTTATCAAGGTTGTGAATGTCCCCTCTTTTGACAATGGAGTCGATCAATTTCTCTTCGCCTTCTATTTCAAACACATGAGGCCCAATACAAAACATGGAGCGCGAGCTAGATAACTATGGTAAAGGTCACTGGACCTATCAAAACTAACAAATTTCCGAATGAAAAATTCAAAGTTGTCAGAGGTGTTGCGAGTCAAGTTCATGAATTCACTCTTGTAGAATTACCATGTATCAATCCTTACGGCTGGATCATGCTCTACAATCTTTTGATGCGAGAAGAACAGAAATGCAAACTTGTTGTCAGTCATCTCAAGCTGATGATCATTTCGTATATTCAAGAGATGGGAACCATGGATGTTGAGATAGCCACAGTTCTTAGAAAGAAGCCTTCCGCAGTTCCCAAAGAGTGTCCTAAAGATCTTGAGAAGCTAAAACTTGGAAATATTTACAAGGATGGATGGTATATGGTTTTCCAGGCATCGGAACGTAATGAATTTGATTATCACAAGGCTTGCTTCTTCCTTGATGATAAACACATGTTCTACACTTCTTGTCTTGAGCATATTCTGAGTAAGATAAATAAATTTAAAGGCAACAGTGTGGTGATAAGAAATGCTTTTCAGATATGATTTGTTGGTATATCCAGGTTCGCAAGGCTTTGCTGAACATTATTCCGAAGGTGTTTGAAGTTCAGAAGCGAATCAATAATTGATGCTTCCAAGCCTCAAATGACGCAAAGGGGGAGATTGTTGGGATTATAGTATTGTGTCTTTGGGCCTTCTTGATTTAGTTTATCTTGTAAACGAGTTCGGCCTGTCCACTCATATTTATCTCTAGGGTTAGAGTATTTAAGATGCATGCATGCATCATATTTTAGTTAACTCTGATAATTATTCTGTAACCACCCTAATCACGCCTCTACAGTAGCAATTTTTAATCGAGTTCTTCTGAGGCGTCACACTTAATCATTTAGCATTATCTGGATCATCATTGTGTTCTTGCTTTACTTGTTTTGAATCTAAACGATATTTATGGATTTTATTCCTAACAGAATCCTTTTCTTAGAACTCCATTTAATTAATTGGATAGTTCTTGCATCTCTGGCGGTGCTAAACAGTACAGGGATTTAGCTACGGGGTAGCTCTGGGAATCAATTCGATTCAGAATTTGACTTGGCGTTCAGGAGGAACTCCTGGGAGATCTTCGGGGGATAAGTTGGGGAAATCACAAACTCCGGGGATATCTTTGATATTTTTCACATCTTGTGTCTTATCTACCACGTGAGCTAAGAAGGCACAGTGATCTTTGCGAAGATACTTATGGGCTTTGACGCAAGAAATGATTTGAAGGTTTGTACTGGGGTTGTCTCCAGACAAGGGTTTCAATACTTGGCAAATTAAGACGAATGACTTTTTCATAACATAGTATATGAGCACGGTGAAGACTTAACCAATCCATACCGATGATAACGTCGAAGCTTTTTATTGAGACCGGCATAAGGTCAATTTGGAAAGAATAGTTGTTTACAGTGAAAATACATCCTATGTATATGTCGTTAGTGCTCTCGGTCTTTCAGTTTTCCATTTCTATGGTGAATGTGTCTTTTAGTGATTGGGGATTTTGATGGGTTTTGAGCATTCTAACACTTCCTAAGTGTACATACAACCCTAATAACCTTGAATCTATGTTTTCTCTATATACATGCAAATTTCTTTTTCAAGGTTATTTCCTAACTACCATGGCATGGGGAATATATAAAACATAAAAATAGTAGAAATACATACCTTGTTGTTGCTTGGATTCCTTCAAGACTTTGTGAGCCTAGCACCCCAAATGTTGTGCCTCAAATGCTTCACACAACACTACAAACTTGGAATAACTTGAGAGAACGTCACTTAGCCTCAAAAATCGGTCATGCCCTCTTATGAAATACCCTTGTCCCGATTTTGCAGGCTATAGGGTTTCTTTTATAGTGTGTCATAATTAGGAGTTACAAATGTAAACCCTAATTGTCATGACTCTTCATTTCTCATGACCCATAGGTTTGTAACTCCCATGGACTATCCATGGAGCTCCATATGGTTATAACCAAACCCATAAACCATGGATCATTAATCCACCATAAAAGAATTGATGATTGTCATAATCAACCCTATATATTTAATTAGTCTCACCTTGATCACCAAATTAATACTAGATTAATACTTGATCAATACTAATTAAATAATACTATTATTAATATATTAGAACTTATAATATATTAATAATCGCAAGTGTACTTTCTCTCATTTTGTCTATCCAAGTATTACAATGCCATGCAACCCAAATCGACCATGTTGGGTTGGGTCAAGTACATACCAAATAAAGTTACGGACTTAGACACTATACCCAACAGTCTCCCACTTGGATAAGTCTAATAACTACATTTGCAAATATTACTTCAAAACCCGACTAGCAATCGTAGCTCTTTCAAAGTCTCTCGGAAATGAGATGATGATGATACGCCATTTAAGATAAGTGATCATATAATCCTCTGTTCTCATGATATCAGCCGAACAAACACATGGAAAATGGTCTTACTTATTGTCCAGCATTTGTTTCTCGATCTCTGATTTGTTTCGACATAGAACTAAATTGAACACATCAATTAGGTTCTGATCGGGCCCGGTACATAGGTCAAAACCAAATCATCGAGGGGCCCAAATATCACTTCTATTTCTTGAAGGAACAGATAAACTTCGACTGATATGCTTGTACTAACTACTTGTTGAATTATTCACAAAGGCACATTTTATAACATCGACTTACCAATGTGTTTTCGTACAATCAATGAATAACCAACTCATAGTCAAGAACTCATATCTCTAGGTTTGAATATTTATATGATATTACCGTCTCACGATCACTTGAGATAAATTCCATGAAGTGATGCAAGTGAGCGTGGGTTGAATCCAATACTCAGCCCTTATGAGTACTCATGAATGTTGTAGCAACCATTGCATTGTCTAAAACACTTTAGACAAATCATACAAGCCAAATTCATGACAGTCTTGATTCATATCTACTTCCAACATATGACTGACTGTGGATGGTTTGAATAATATGATATATACCATAACATAATTATTCTGGAAGTCAAAACATGCAAAGTGAAACACAAGAATAATACTAATCTTATATGGACCCAACACTTTAAGTTTAAATAAAAACACCTTTTATTTAAGCACCATATTGATTACTCATTATTTATGTTTCGATTAATCAACTTTATGCTTGAATTAAAACATTAGTTGTCCCATGCTCCAAGCATGTACACTATGTTTTTCCAAACAACAATTATGCCATACTCCAAGTATGCATACTATGTTTACATATGGTCCTCTCTTTGTGAAATAGATCAATTGACAATATTCCAATGATGCTCATTTCACAATTTCAATCCTTGTTGTAAATGCAAGAATACCAAACTCTTTCCATTTACTGTAATCTGTTAGATTCTAAACTTATATGCAATGATCCCCTTGAAATGACTATGCACAGAAGTTACAAAGAGTTGGCAACAGACATTACAAAGTATTCCAATGGAAAACAATTCCATGGAAATGAAGTCTGAAATTTAAAGTACATTCCTTTGAACATCCTTCTTAGCATTAAGTTCTTTAATTTTACACAGATTCAAAGAATAACTTCCACCTATGGAGACAATCCCATATTACCATTTTGACCATCGCTTCTGAACAAGAGTTGCCTCTTTTCAAAATATGTCAATATGGTCCTTACTCTATACTTCTAATTGTCCATGAGCAACCAATCTTTGGTAAACCTCAGATTGTCCTCGACAATTTTTCTTAATCATTTAGTCATTTCCAGTTCTATTCCTTTTTCCATCTTAATGCCCTAGTCAGTTGGAAATTTTAGAATGGATGAGTATTATAGCACATGTAATCAAACCTATACCCAAAGCATATGGGACATGATTTATGCTATAAAATTTTTTATTTTCCATGTTTTCATAATTCGAACTACGAAGAGGGATGCCGTAATCATAATCGAATTTTGAGAACGCAACATATATAGAATTTCCTTATGTTGAACCATTCCAGCATAGCATTCATATATATTCTTGACTAAAGTAGATTAAATTCTCAATCTAAGCTTGTAGAATTGGAGTAAAGGATAAAATCCTCTCCCATAATTATAGCAAAACAAATTTTTCAAGGAGAATTGGAATTTTTGTTTTCTATAATTAATATTGCTGACTTGCAACATGTAACAACTCAAATTTTCAAACCAATTTTTCATTTTTAAAATATAATTATTTCCATTTAAAACAAGGCATAAGTAGTTTAAGTATCCTGTCAAATACAAATATTCAAAATCCAAAGATCATAAAACATTCTTCAGTGTGTATCGATCACGCCGGCGCCTTCCCACGGTTCTCGCTAGTACCTGAAACACATACATAACAACTGTAAGCATAAATGCTTAGTGAGTTCCCCAATATACACTTATGCACATACGCCTTTCCAGGCCCTGACTTTCCGGTCCTCATTACAACGCCTTCCGGCCCATAATATAATCGCCTTCCGGCCCATAACATATTGCCTTCCGGCCCACATAACATACATGGCACACATAACAAATAACTTACCACATATAGCATACATATCACATGTCATATCTGACCTTCCGGTCACACAATCAAACCCTTCCGGGTACAGTATAGTGAGAAGACTCACCTCGTAAAAGCTGAACGCTAGCAAATCCCGAAATGACTCGTGCACAACCGACGAGCTACAACCTCCCTATAACATTACATATCTCATTAATACTTATAGCTTCTAAGTGTGACTATCCCTAAGAAGTCAGACTTAAGTCAACTCTGGTTAACGGTCAACTGTCAACTCGACCGGACTCGGCGAGTACCATGGCGACTCGGCGAGTCTAGACGTCTTCCAACTTTCTGAGATTCCTTATCTACTCGTCGAGTACCCTCCTCGACCCGATGAGTTACTCCTGGAAGAATCGCGGGGCCACCCCGACTCCACTCGCCGAGTCTGAAGAATAACTCGGCGAGTCCCAGTAAATCTTCAAGCTACTCGCCGAGTCTGTTCATCGGACTCGGCGAGTCCATGCCATGCAGTCGACCAAACTGCTTCCTGAGATAGGTCTCGTCCCGAAATACACATGCATGGGACCTTCTGGACCTCTAAAGGTCCTACTACAAGATTATAGTCGTTGGGTAACAAGGCACTAATTCATCTAATCACTAAATGGGTTCTATAAACCCTAATTTCATAAATACATCAATATAGCAGAGCATACACGAATTCTTACCTGGATGATGTATTCTCTGTATTCCCAATCCTCAGAATGTGACCCCTTGCTGCTCCTTTAGCCAATCCTTTCTCTTCCTTGCACAACCACTCTTCTATAACCAACAATGGCCTAAGATCCTTGCTCCAGCTGCACCCAATCGATTTAGGGTTCTTCTCAGAAGGCTAAAACGAACAATGACGGCCAATGAGTCCCTTTTTATACGTCCCAAACCTGAACGGTTAGGGTTTCCGCTAAACAGCGTCGACTCGCCGAGTCCATACCTGGACTCGTCGAGTCCAGTCGCGATCCCGCGACCAAGTCTGCGATCCTACTCGGCGAGTCTAGGCTCCAACTCGCCGAGTCCCCTCTTAAACCACCCAAAAGCATAATTTAATAATACCTGAGATTTCGGGCTGTTACAACTCTCCCCCACTAGGATTAGACTTCGCCCTCGAAGTCTCATTCTGAAAATAGTTCCGGATGTTGCTCCCGCATCTCACGTTCCGGCTCCCAAGTCATTTCCGATCCCTTACGGTGTTGCCATTGAACCAACACCAGAGGTACCTCCTTGTTCCTCAGAACCTTGATCTTCCGATCCCTGATAGCCACTGGTCTCTCCGCGTAATTCAGGCTCGCATCCACCTGAATATCCTCCAATGGAACCACTGTCGACTCATCGGCTATGCACTTCCTCAGCTGCGACACGTGAAAAGTGTCATGGATCTGACCCAACTCTACTGGCAATTCCAACCGATATGCTACCCGGCCTATCCTTGCAATCACACGAAATGGCCCAATATACCGGGGCCCCAATTTGCCCCTCTTCCTGAATCGAATCACTCCCTTCCAAGGAGAGACCTTCAGGAGAACGAAGTCGCCGACCTGAAATTCAAGCTCGGATCGGCGCCTGTCTGCATAACTCTTCTGTCGGCTCTGGGCCGTCAATAACCTTTGTCTCACTTGCTGGATCTGCTCTGTCGTCTGTAGCACGATCTCCGTGCTGCCCATCACTCTTTGTCCCACCTCTCCCCAACAAATGGGGGTCCGACACCTCCTTCCATACAACAGCTCAAAAGGTGGCATACCAATGCTCGATTGGTGGCTGTTGTTGTAGGAAAACTCTGCCAATGGCAAATACGCATCCCAACTACCCCCGAAGTCTAACACACACGCCCGGAGCATGTCCTCCAGCGTCTGAATTGTCCGCTCGCTCTGACCGTCTGTCTGGGGATGGTATGCGGTACTAAAATGCAATTTAGTACCCAGCTCCTCATGGAATTTCTTCCAGAACCTGGAAGTGAAGCGCACATCGCGGTCTGACACAATCGAGATCGGCACCCCGTGCCGAGATACCACCTCTTTCACGTATATCTCCGCCAACTTTTCCGCTGAAGAACTCTCACTGATGGCAAGGAAGTGTGCACTCTTCGTCAACCTATCCACAATCACCCAAATTGCGTCAACTCCCCTAGCAGTCCTTGGCAATTTGGTGATAAAATCCATAGTGATCTGTTCCCACTTCCACTCGGGGATCTCCAATGGCTGCAACTTGCCATGCGGTCTCTGGTGTTCGGCCTTAACCCTACGGCAGGTCAAGCACCTCTCAACGAACCATGCTACGTCCCTCTTCATACAGGGCCACCAATATTCCTTCCTTAAATCCAAATACTTCTTTGTAGCACCGGGATGGATCGAGAATTTCGATCTATGAGCCTCTTCCATCAACGTAATACGCGTACCGCCCACGAACGGTACCCAAATCCGACCCTGAAACGTCATAAGGCTTCGACTATCCTTGACAAACTCTGAGATTAACCCCACAACCCGCTCTTTCTTCTGCATTTCTGGTCGCACAGCCTCTGCCTGGGCCCCACGAATAGCGTCCAATACTGGAGTCATCACAGTCAGTCTCAAGCATACATCTCGCAATGGAGTGCTCTCCGCCCTGCGGCTCAATGCATCGGCTACCACATTAGCCTTGCCTGGGTGGTACAGGATCTCACAATCATAATCCTTGACCACATCCAACCACCTCCTCTGACGCATATTTAGGTTGGGTTGATCCATCAAATACTTCAAACTCTTATGGTCCGTGTATATCGTACATCGAACCCCATACAAGTAGTGACGCCAAATTTTGAGAGCGAACACTACTGCCCCCAACTCCAAATCATGCGTGGGATATCTCGCCTAATGAGGCTTCAGCTGCCTCGACGCATAAGCTATCACATGACCCCTCTGCATCAACACTGCACCCAGTCCCGAAATCGACGCGTCACAATATACCACAAAGTCTTCCATCCCTTCTGGGAGGGCTAATACCGGGGCTTCGCACAATCTCTGGCGAAGTGTCTCAAAGGAGGTCTGCTGCTCGGGCCCCTATGAGAATGCAACACCCTTCCGGGTCAATCTGGTGAGTGGCACTGCGATCTTGGAGAAATCCTTGATAAATCTCCGATAATACCCTGCCAACCCAAGAAAACTTCTGATCTCAGAGGGTGACTTCGGCACCTCCCAACTCATCACCGCCTCAACCTTGGCCGGATCGACCAATATTCCTTTCTGATTAACCACATGTCCTAGAAACTGGAGCTCCCGCAACCAGAAGTCACATTTGGAGAACTTTGCATAAAGCTTCTCCGACCTCAATACCTCCAGGACCTCCCTCAAATGTTCCTCATGCTGCTCTCTAGATCTCGAATACACCAGAATGTCGTCGATAAATATAATCACTGACCGATCCAACATCGGCCTGCATACCCTGTTCATGAGATCCATGAACACAGCCGGGGCATTGGTGAGTCCAAAAGGCATCACCACAAACTCATAATGCCCATATCGCGTCCTAAACACTGTCTTCTGGACGTCCTCATTCCGTACTCTCACCTGATGGTATCCTGACCTCAGATCGATCTTGGAAAACCAAGATGCTCCCTGCAACTGATCGAATAAATCATCGATCCTCGGCAACGGGTAACGGTTCTTGACCGTTAGCTTGTTCAACTCCCGGTAATCAATGCACATCCGGTGTGAACCGTCCTTCTTCTTGACGAACAGAATAGGTGCTCCCTAGGGAGAACTGCTCGGCCGAATGAATCCCTTCCCCAGCAACTCCTGGAGCTGCGAGGACAACTCTTGCATCTCTGGAGGTGCAAGACGATAAGGCACCCTAGCAATGGGCGCAGCCCCCGGAATCAGATCGATACCAAATTCTACTTGCCTCACAGGAGGTACTCCCGGCAACTCCTCGGGAAAAACATCTGAAAACTCGCGCACCACCGGAACTTCCTCAACTGATTTCGGTCTCTCGGCGATCTCCCGCGTATCCAACACATACGCCACAAAACCCTTACAGCCCTGCTGTAGGCACTGCCTCGTCCTAGAGGCCAAACAAAAGGCTGATCCTGAACGGGTACCCTCACCGTACACCGAAAGAACTCCCCCACTATGGTCTCGTATGGTCACCAACTGACGCTCGCAGTCGATGACAGCGCCGAATCGGCTCAACCAGTCCATGCCCACGATAACACAGACGTCACCCATCGCAATAGGAATCAGGTCAATCGAGAATTCAACCCCGAAAATCTCTAGCACACATCCTCGAAGGACCTCCGTGGCATAAATCGATTTCTCGTCAGCTATAGAAACTCTCAAAGGTCGACTCAACGACTCACGACTAACGCCGATATGCTGACTAAAGGCTAAGGACACAAAGGACCTACTAGCACCCGAGTCGAATAACACTAAGGCAGGCACAGAGTTCACAAGGAAAGTACCTACGCATATAATAACATAAGCATAACATCTCGACATTACAATAAATACATGAATTACGACATACCAGCCACAACATTGGGCGCAGTGCGGACCTCCTCCGCAGTCAGCTGAAAGGCTCTCCCACGAGCCCTCGGGGCCTCGACCTTCACCGGTCGAGTCTCAGTAGTCCTGGCAGCAGGTGCAGATCCCTGACGAAGCTGAGGGCACTCGGCCTTCCGATGGCCGGTCTGGTTGCAATGAAAGCAAACCGTAAATCCCTTGGGACACTCCCTAGCAATGTGCCCCTCCTTGCCACACTTGTAGCAAGCACCGGCTCAACACGCCCCATCGTGACCTTTGCCGCACTTTACGCAAATGCGGTTCTTCGAACCTCCCGTCCTCGAATCGGCGGACTTGATCCGCTTGGCTGCCGGCTGAGACTGAGCCGGCCGCCGGTCTACCTGCTGAGACTCGGCCTCCTCCCTGGCCTGAGTCTCTAACTCGATCGCACGCTTCCTGGCATTCGCCTGAAGCTCAGTAAAAGTATGGTAAGTGGAGTTCGACACAAACTCCCGGATCTCCCTCCTCAGAACACCCAAGTACCGGCTCATCCGAGCCTGCTCTGTGGCCACCAGCTCGGGGCAAAACATCGCCCTCTCATGGAACTTCCACGTGATCGCCGCCACTGAGTCAGTACCCTGCTTGAGGGTTAAGAACTCCTGAACCAATCGCTCCCGCTCCACCGGAGGAACGTACTCATCCCTGAACATGGTAGTGAACCCCTCCCATGTCACTGCCGTAGTCTCTGCCAAAGTGAAGTTCGCCGTCACGAACTTCCACCAGTCCTTTGCTCCCAGACGGAGCTGGTTCAAAGCGAACCGTACCCTCAGGTGCTCCGGGCATGAACAAGTGTAGAAGCACCCCTCTATATCTGCGATCCACCTCATCGCAGCAATCGGATCCTGCGTCTCATCGAACTCTGGTGGCTTCGTGTTGCTGAACTCTCGGAACAGCAACGAGTCACCCCCCTGTGGCCTAGCGGCGGCCACAGCTGCGGTAGCTGCAGCGGTTGCAGCCTCAGTCAACGCGGCGTACCGCTCATCGAATGTCTCCATCAGGGTGGTCTTGATAGACCCAAACATCTCCGGGATCTCAGCCCGGATCGCCGCCGCCACCTCCTCGTGAATCATTTGACGAATATCCTCGTCACTCACACCGCTCGTACTCGCTCCATGGCGTGGTCTAACCATGATGTCTCTGAAATACAACATAAAACTATCAGAGACTCCATCAAGTGTAATTGCACTCGATAACGCAAGCCTACCCCGTCCCCGATATCCAGGGATTCTTACTTGGGTCTCCCACTGACCCGGTGTCCTCGGTAGTACGGGCCCAATACTACCGACCACACCGCATCAGTGTTCATCCCAAGTCCTCCTCCCCAACTTCGGATAGTGAGTACTCTACTTCTGATATGCACTATCTACCCGCATACTAGCAAAGCATCTCATATAAGCAAACTTCCCTAGACTAAGGCATCACAAATCAGGCCACTCTAGTCCTATCATGAATACCTAGTCTTCTAGCATGCATAACAATTCACATCATATAAAATTGTAAGGTATTTTGGGGATCTTTACCGTTCGGGCGCTGACTGATCGTACACACTGCTTCTTTCTTGCTTACCACAAAACTATTTACAAAAGTTTATGCCTTTATTTGAAAAGTTTCCTCAAATCCTCGGTTTGAGTTCAGTTACCCCCGAAGGTGCACCCGAATCCCTCAAACCAAGGCTCTGATACCAATTGTAACAACTCAAATTTTCAAACCAATTTTTCATTTTTAAAATATAATTATTTCCATTTAAAACAAGGCATAAGTAGTTTAAGTATCCTGTCAAATACAAATATTCAAAATCCCAAGATCATAAAACATTCTTCAGTGTGTATCGATCACGCCGGCGCCTTCCCACGGTTCTCGCTAGTACCTGAAACACATACATAACAACTGTAAGCATAAATGCTTAGTGAGTTCCCCAATATACACTTATGCACATACGCCTTTCCAGGCCCTGACTTTCCGGTCCTCATTACAACGCCTTCCGGCCCATAATATAATCACCTTCCGGCCCATAACATATTGCCTTCCGGCCCACATAACATACATGGCACACATAACAAATAACTTACCACATATAGCATACATATCACATGTCATATCTGACCTTCCGGTCACACAATCAAACCCTTCCGGGTACAGTATAGTGAGAAGACTCACCTCGTAAAAGCTGAACGCTAGCAAATCCCGAAATGACTCGTGCACAACCGACGAGCTACAACCTCCCTATAACATTACATATCTCATTAATACTTATAGCTTCTAAGCGTGACTATCCCTAAGAAGTCAGACTTAAGTCAACTCTGGTCAATGGTCAACTGTCAACTCGACCGGACTCGGCGAGTACCATGGCGACTCGGCGAGTCTAGACGTCTTCCAACTTTCTGAGATTCCTTATCTACTCGTCGAGTACCCTCCTCGACCCGACGAGTTACTCCTGGAAGAATCGCGGGGCCACCCCGACTCCACTCGCCGAGTCTGAAGAATAACTCGGCGAGTCCCAGTAAATCTTCAAGCTACTCGCCGAGTCTGTTCATCGGACTCGGCGAGTCCATGCCATGCAGTCGACCAAACTGCTTCCTGAGATAGGTCTCGTCCCGAAATACACATGCATGGGACCTTCTGGACCTCTAAAGGTCCTACTACAAGATTATAGTCGTTGGGTAACAAGGCACTAATTCATCTAATCACTAAATGGGTTCTATAAACCCTAATTTCATAAATACATCAATATAGCAGAGCATACACGAATTCTTACCTGGATGATGTATTCTCTGTATTCCCAATCCTCAGAATGTGACCCCTTGCTGCTCCTTTATCCAATCCTTTCTCTTCCTTACACAACCACTCTTCTATAACCAACAATGGCCTAAGATCCTTGCTCCAGCTGCACCCAATCGATTTAGGGTTCTTCTCAGAAGGCTAAAACGAACAATGACGGCCAATGAGTCCCTTTTTATACGTCCCAAACCTGAACGGTTAGGGTTTCCGCTAAACAGCGTCGACTCGCCGAGTCCATACCTGGACTCGTCGAGTCCAGTCGCGATCCCGCGACCAAGTCTGCGATCCTACTCGGCGAGTCTAGGCTCCAACTCGCCGAGTCCCCTCTTAAACCACCCAAAAGCATAATTTAATAATACCTGAGATTTCGGGCTGTTACACAACACTTAACATAATAATCATGCTCCCACTAGCATAATGATTATTATCTTACTATCATAACACTTATGCTCCCACTAGCTTTGACATGTATCCAAAGATCAGCTGGACTTTTAGAAACCAACACTTTATTGACTTTTCTACCAAAGTTTAGATTTCTGATACGCAATTTCTTTGATAAGACTTTATCAAAACCATACACCTTTCCTTAGATAGCTCACTTGTGTGTCTAACCAATTATGAAGAGGGATGTCGTAATCATAATGTTTAGACCTTTTTGATGGGTTTTGGTCATAAGAACATCCTATGTGCTCATACAAACCCTAATGCTTGGATCTAGGTTTCTCTGTTGTACATGCAATTCATCCAAGACTATAAACCCTAGATCTAGTGTATGATAATCAGTATAACATATAATTAGGGTTTAGATCATACCTTGATTGTTATGTAGCAATAACAATCGCAAATATTCCTTGTAATGACTTTAGAAAGCTTAGAGTCACAAATGTCACTCCTCTAATGGTTCACAAACACCAAGAGCAAGAGGATGAAGAAGAGAAGAGAAGGAGGCTACCCAAAACGTGTGGAAACCCTAGAAGAAAGCTTGTCCACGTTTTTGGGGCATAAGGGCTCTATATATAGTGAGGCCATTAGGGTTATCTAACAAGGAAACCCTAATTTGGATGCTTAAGCCCTAAGCAACCCATGGACTCCTTTCCTTAAAGGCCTTGGACGATTTCTAATGGGTTTCCCCATAGAATTCGTCCACTCCTTAATATAAGGCAATCCATAGCCCAAATTGCAATTATCTTATAATCACAATTCCAGTCACTTAAGTTTAATTAATCTCTTTTAGTCACAAACTTAATTCTTATTAATTCTTGACTAATATTAATTAAATAATATGATTTCTCCTTTAATATATTATTCTCATAATATATTAATAAATCATATTTAATCCTTTCTCTCCATAATTCATCTTATCAAGTTGCTTTGGTGAAGGCAACCCAAAAGGACCATGCACCATCGGGTCAAGTACATACCAAAATAGTTATGGACTTAGACATTAATCCAACACTTTTGTCATTCTCACAATTGCTATCTACTCAAAATCTACTTAGTGAAAGAGTTTCCTTACAATCATTTTCATGAATCGAAGAGAAACCTTATGACACTTAGATTTTTATGGTGTATGTGTTCCTATCCATGTGAATTTGTCATAACCATAAACACAAGACAAGGTTAGTGACAAATCCAAACTCATATAGATTGAACTTGTTCAATCTTAATGTCTTGCCACCTGGTAGCACAATGCCCACCATTGCTTCTGGGTTGTTATGCAAACAATTGAGAACTCATAGAACTCACAAGCATAATTAAATTTTAACTGGAATAGACACAGAAATAAGAATATGTCAACATGATAGGTTACAAACCTCAAGTCGTGGGCTAGTGATTAACAAAACTCTTGATTAGTTCTTGAAACTATTTCAGAATCTTTTAGACTCCTACTGTCCTCTTGACATATAAGACTTCTCTTTGTCAAGAACCATTCCTTGACAATACAAATATTCAAGAGCTAGTGCGGATTCTTATCAAGTTAAACACTTCTCACTATTGGTCTTAGCTGGTCTTTGTTTTATCCAAAACAACACAACTTGCCAATCTCAAATGTACAAGAATAGGAAACATCTTACTCTACATTTGACAAGTGTTATGAACTTTCTAAAGACTATGTCACTCAAGTTACAATCTTGGAGTATAACTCCAGGATTTGTTTTTGGAACGAAGTATGAATTATCTTTTGATTTAACCATTTCAACAATTTGCGATTCCTCTCCTCAGGCAACAAACACACTAAGGTGTCCTTAGAGGATCAATTGTGATATGGTTCCATAATCACTAAGATAATCATAAAACAAAATACACAAGTACTCTCCCATCTCTTCAGATTGGAGAAACTCTTATCTTTCTGCCTGATTTGATTCTTCTTATTCATTCTGCCATACATTGAAACTTTGCCAATGTTTCAGAATTACACTTAAACTCGTAAGCATAACCATATTTACTAAACTTTAGTAAATCATAACGAATAATCTTATCTACCTATGTGGTGGACCTGACTAGTGCACAACTTAATGTACTCGATCCTTTAGTCCTTCGCTTGACTCACATACGAATGTGAACAAGGAATTAGTCTTAATTTACCAAAGATGAAAATTCTCATTCATCACACAATACAACTTGCATGATTCCAAGTTTCTATCCAACTGAAACTTGGGTGATAAGAGTCTTTCCTTATTTGGTAAATTATGACACTACCACTAATGAAAGAATCAAATCCGTTTACCCATATTGCTTATCAATGGAAACATATAAGCAACAACCTTTTTCACAAATGCCATTGTAAGGATACTTAAAATAAATAAAATCAAAAACATTTTCTTTTATTTTAAAACTTTGCGGAAAACTTATCCTTACAATCCATATGGAAAACTTGTTGTTATCTATTCCAAAGCAATATATCATAACCCTTAAGTAACAACTCAAGATTCTGATCACCGAACCATGCGATCGAAATCCATCTTCATGATCAGAATCAACATATACTTCCTTTAAGTTTCTTCACTCTTCTTTGATTCTTAAAACATCAATATGTGACCCAGTCACATCATGCAATAAGAATCTCATAATAGAAACTTAATAAAGTTAGATAATGGACTTTACCTAAAGCAGAGTCAAACATTTGACTTTACTATCCTTATGGACTTTTTGGTAAATTTGGCAGCTTCGCAACCAATGCCCTTCCTTTGGCAACAGAAACATATGGACTCTTTGGAAACAGTACACAGACTTAGCCTTTCTCTTTACCATTTGGTCAACCAAGTTGACTATTGCCAATCCTTTTCAATGGGGAAGAGAAATTTTTTTCTGTACTTTCAATGTTACCATTGTCAATGTCCATGGAAGTTTGGGAAGTTGATCTTCCAATTAAATTTTGCTTTACCAATGCTCCAAATCATTGCTGATTCAGCATCATCAAGCAAATAGGGAAGATCATTAAGGGTCATGTCATGATCTGTCATTAGGGAGTGACTGAATAACCAAGTCCATAGCCAGCTACCTCGAGACTTCGACACCCGACTCTCCCGGCTTGTCAATATGGGACATAATCTCCAAGACCTAAGCACATATAGACTTTGTTTGCCAATAGGGATTGAGTGACTTAGAACTTATCAGGTTTTGAAACTTGTGGGATGGGGAGATTTATTGGAGGAGGTGGAGTAAGTGAAGTATGATTTCCAGTCCCACTAATGCACAACAAAGGGAATGATCTTTCACTTTGGTTGCCATTTAGGATATCATCTTCATTAGGAAGCTTGTTCCTAAAGATTTGGGAAGACCATAGCTGTCTAAACTAGACATCTATAATGGGAGACATTCAAGTTAGTTGATTTAAAGTCCTTAATATAACACCTAATATGAAATATTAAGGCTAGGACCCAACAACCTATTTATAACTAGAAGAGGGATGCCGTAATCCAAATTATAAAATAGTTGAAGGTAGGTAAATGAAGATTTACCAATTTCCACCATAAAAACAAAATATAATTAAGCTTTTAATTTGATTTGAAACTCCTTGATCTTTTGAGATACATTAAACTTTCAATGGCATGTTTGAATCTCGATTGTGCCCTCTCAAGTTTGTGAGTGGGATGCCGAGGAATTCAAACAAGGTGTGAATAAACATACAAATTGACTTGGTACCGTTAACTTTATCACCTAATCGATGTGTCGGTTAGCCACAAAACTCCACCTATCTATAATACAGTCAAGTTACCCCTTGCCACACTTACTAGTTCTTGTTAGTGTGTCGGTTAACCACACACGCTCCACTAACGACTTGGTAAGGTACAAAGTGTAATTTCATGGGTTAGCACCAAATTCACATTTTCCTAAAGTAACTAAGATTGGGATTATTAAGGTATAGTTACTTTATAATTTCATTATACTTTTAATGAGGATTAAGGTCCTATCCTACCTTTTCCGGTTAACGACCATCCACCAGTCAAGGAAGCGGTGGGTGAGAGTGGACACCCATTAAACGCCATTTTATAGGCAGTAACCTTATACCCCCTTATAGACCGGCTTCGTGAATGAGGCCTACTAATGGTAAGATTGACTTATTCTTATACATATCTATATAATTAAAATTATAATAGTAGTATAAGGGTGTATTTTAAACATTTAAAATACTTGGTGGTTTAATCTGTTAGTTAAACTATACTCTTAATTTAATTAAACTTAAACCATGTCTTTATGGAATTATTAACTCTTTTAATTAAACACTTTAATTAGTTTAATGAATTCCATAAAGTTTGAATTTTTTTTAACTTTAAAAAAAAGATTTAATTTGGAATTAAAGCGTAAGACTTTACAAATTCCAAAACTTGAGGGCAAGTTTTGAAACTATTTCAAGACTCTTCAAATTTGTAACTTTTGAGTTTTAATGGTTCATAAGAATGAAGACTCTTCATTTTATGAAACCTCTTTAGTTCTTTAATCACAATTTAAAGAAATTAATTTTGGTTATCCATAACTTAAGGACAAGTTATGGACACCATCATTGCCATTAAGATCTTGAATTAAACACACATGGAGGTTACACATAATTCCTATGATCTTCTAAAACTCATAAGAACACAAATTCATGTCAAGCAATTTCAAGAAGTCATATAAACATATAAAATACTTGAAAATTGATAAAAAGTCATGTAAAATGGGTTAACATAATCATTATCATTTTGTAAAACAAATTTTACAAGTCCAAAACAGATTAATTTGGTGATCAAAGTGAGACTAATTAAATATATAGGGTTGATTATGACAATCATCAATTCTTTTATGGTGGATTAATGATCCATGGTTTATGGGTTTGGTTATAACCATATGGAGCTCCATGGATAGTCCATGGGAGTTACAAACCTATGCGTTATGAGAAATATTCATATCAACAATTTCAAGAATCATAAATAAACCATATAAAACTTGAAATTTTGATAATAACCATTTATTTGGATGAGAATAAACATTACCATAACATCAAAATCAAGTTTTAAGAACAAAAACACTTTGTGGTAATGATTCTAATCCAAAACAGGCCAAAAACAAAAACAAATTCACTGAACAGTCACCACCTCGTGGTAAACTGGCAGATTCCAAAAAAACGATTCTTCTTGCAAATTGCATCAAGTATACAGGAAACAATGCTAGGCTATGATACCACTGATGGGTTTTGAGCATTCTAACACTTCCTAAGTGTACATGCAACCCTAATAACCTTGAATCTATGTTTTCTCTATATACATGCAAAAAAAAAATTCAAGGTTATTTCCTAACTAGCATGGCATGGGGAATATATAAAACATAAAACTAGTAGAAATACATACCTTGTTATTGCTTGGATTCCTTCAAGACTTTGTGAGCCTAGCACCCCAAATGTTGTGCCTCAAATGCTTCATACAACACTACAAACTTGGAATAACTTGAGAGAATGTCACTTAGCCTCAAAAATTGGTTATGCCCTCTTATGAAATACCCTTATCCCGATTTTGCATGCTATATGGTTTCTTTTATAGTGTGTCATAATTAGGAGTTACAAATGTAAACCCTAATTGTCTTGACTCTTCATTTCTCATGACCCATGGGTTTGAAACTCCCATGGACTATCCATGGAGCTCTATATGGTTATAATCAAACCCATAAACCATGGGTCATTAATTCACCATAAAAGAATTGATGATTCTCATAATCAACCCTATATATTTAATTAGTCTCACTTTGATCACCAAATTAATACTAGATTAATACTTTATCAATACTAATTAAATAATACTATTATTAATATATTAGAACTTATAATATATTAGTAATCACAAGTGTACTTTCTCTCATTTTGCCTATCCAAGTATTGCAATGCCATGCAACCCAAATGGACCATGCCGGGTAGGGTCAAGTACATACCAAATAAAGTTATGGACTTAGACACTATATCCAATAGATTTTGTTTAAGTAGGTGTTTAAATTAATGGCTCATGAAGCTTTTCTTCGCACCACTATCGAAAAGTATGCATGAATAAGAATTGTTGAGAAGAAACGTACCATTAACCACGGTAGGATCTGTTATCGCCTCTTTGTGTCCAATTTCCAATACCATTCCAACACCGCCAATATTATTTGTCTTAGGACAATCTCTCTTGAAGTGTCCTATTTCACCACACCCGTAACAAGCCTGACTTACTATAACATCCGAACTCCCAGGTATATTATTCTATTCTTTTATTTTTGGAGGATGTAAAGGGACTCGGCGAGTTGGTGCTTAGACTCGCCGAGTAGGGTCGCGGATTCTTATCCGGGTTCATGGCTGGACTTGGCGAGTTCATGAGTGGACTCGGCGAGTCCACGCTGTTTAATGGAACCCTAATTCCCCGGTTTTGGAGCCTATTTAAGGGCATTCATAGCCTCCCATTGCGGCTACCAGTTCATTGAGAGAAACCCTAAGTGATCTAAATCGTTTGTGAGGAGGAGAGGCCATATTTGATCTTTCTATCATTGGTTTAGCAAGAAGAAGGTGAGCGAGATCAAGAGAAGGCTGAAGGAGGTGCTATTTGGAGGAATTTTTGAGCTCAGGAGTGCTTATTTGAGGTATAATATCGATCCATCTTCTGTTTTGGTGGTTGTCTATAGAGTTAGGGTTTTCTAGACCCTTTGGTAGATGGTTTTGATTGCGTATATGGTTCCTTTTCGTATTATCGTCTGAATCTGGATCCATAGAGGTCTAGAGACGTTACTCCTTTGAGCTTTATGTGGATTGATGATGAATATCAACTTAGGATGCCATATTAGAGGTCATTTCTTCAAATAGAACCTTGGAGCCTTTGCATGGGCATCAAGCTTCAAACTTTACGTGATTATTAGGACTCAAAAGGATAGATCTATTGAGTAGAGCATCAGATCTGACCTCAGGAAGCCATTGGATGTGAGCATGGTTTGGACTCGCCGAGTCCATGAACAGACTCGACGAGTCGAGTTGAGTTTTCTCGAGACTGTGAATCTAGAGAGTGACCCGCCGAGTTTAGTGAGTGACTCGGTGAGTCAAAAGAGAATCAGAGGAGTAGAGTTCACATGTAGACTCGCCGAGTCGCCCAAGTGCACTCGACGAGTCAGGTCAAAGTTTGACCATTGACTTTGTTGACTTTTAGGGATTGGTCAACAATGGGGTCTTTGAGCCAAGAGAGGGGTAAAATGGTCTTTTTACCCATCTGAGGATGCTAAGAGAGGGTGGGGTCTCGTCTCGAGAGTTATATTTATGAGCGTATCTTACTTTATGTGATTAGGCTGAGGCTAGACTATACTGCTACCGAGTCAGGGATTTACCGAGACATATGAGGTGAGTCGTCTCACTATACTTTACCTTGAGTGGTAATTAGAGTTATGTGACAGAGTTATGGTATGCTATTTATGTGATGTGTTGCACTGCATTATTTCTATGTGATTTATGCCATGTGTATATCAGAGTATACTAGAGTTAGAACCGGAAGGTTCACAGAGCTAGGACCAGAGGGTCCACAGAGTTCGGGGCCCAAGGGCCCACAGAGTTATAGCCTCGAGTGGCTAGCATGTGTTATGCGTGGTATTTTGGGGAACTCACTAAGCTTCGTGCTTACTGTGTTTTTTGTTATGTGTTACAGGTACTAGTGAGGAACGCGGGAAGACGCCGACATGATTCGTACGCACCCATCGGAGTTTATTATGATATGATCTTGGGATTTTGTACTAAGATAATATTGATTCATTGTTTATGAAAGTAATTATAAATGAATTATTATGTGTTTGAAAGTGAAAAATTGATTGAATTTTTACGGTGTTACAAGTTAGTATCAGAGCCTTGGTTTGAGGGATTTGGATGCATCTTCGGGTGTATCTGAACTTAAATTGGGGATTCGAGGAAAAATTTTGATAATAAAAGTAAATTTTTTTTTAAAAAAGAGTAAAAGCAGTTTTGAGACAAACAGAGTAGAGCCGTGTGTACGTTCAGCAAGTGCCCGAACGGTGATTTCCCAAAATACCCTTGCAATAAGTGTTGCGAGATATATTATGTTATGTTATATGATGGGCTATACTATGCATGCTAGAGTAGACTAGGTATCCTTATTAGGACTAGAGTGGCCTGATATATAGGATGTCTAGGAGTCTTGCTGCTAGGGATGCTTGAGAGATTTTAGATAGCAGCGAGGAGCTTATGAGAGATCAACTAGCGAGTAGCATATGAGTAGAGAGAGTAGAGTACTTGGGATTTGGGACTCTGGGATGAGGACTTGGGATGAATGATGATGTTGTGTGGACGGTAGTATTGGGCCTGTACTACCGAAGGCACCGGGTCAGTGCGCAACCCAACTAAGAATCCTTCGGGTACCAGAGACAAAGTAGGATTGGGAGTATCGAGTGTTTGTACACCCAACGGAGTCTCTGATATCTTGTTTTGTATTTCAGAGAGGCATCATGGTGGGGACGCGCCACAGACCAAGGACTAGTGGAGGGGGTGTGAGCGACGAGGAGCTCCGCCAGATGATTCATGATGAGGTGGCTGCTTCCATCTGTGTTGAGATTCCAGAGATGTTCGGGTCTATCAAGACCACCCTGATAGAGACATTTGATGAGAGATACACTGCTCTTTCTGATGCTGATGTTGCTGCGGCCACTGCAGCTGTAGCTAGGGCTAAACCGCAGGGTGGTGATGCGTTACTGTTCCGGGAATTCAGCAACACAAAACCACCAGAGTTTGATGGGACCCAGGACCCGATTGCGGCAATGAGGTGGATTTTAGACATAAAGGGGTGTTTCTTCACCTACTCTTCTCCAGAGCATTTGAGAGTCCGGTTCGCATTGAACCAGCTTCGCTTGGGAGCGAAGGACTGGTGGAAGTTTGTGACAACGCATTATTCGCCTGCTGAGCTTGTTGCAATGACATGGGAGAGGTTCACTGCTATGTTTCGAGATGAGTATGTTCCCCAGGTGGAGAGGGAGCGTTTGGCCTAGGAGTTTCTGACCCTCAAGCAGGGTACTGAGTCTGTCACAGTGATTACGAGGATGTTCCATGAGCGAGCGATGTTCTGCCCAAAGCACGTGTCCTCCGAGCAGGCACGTATGAGCCGATATCTGAGCATTTTGAGGAGGGATATACTGGAGTTCGTGGCAAACTCAACGTACTGGACATTTTCTGAGCGTCAGGCAAATGCCCCGGAAGAGGGAGATAGAGTTGGAGACTCAAGCTAAGGAGGAAGCTGAGTCTCAGGGGAGGGATCGGCGACCGGCGCAGTCTCAGCCAGCAGCTAAGCGGGCCAAGCCCGCTGATTTGAAATCTAGGAGTCAGAAAGGCTGCACTTGTGGCAAGTGCGGAAAGAGCCACGATGGGGTGTGCAGAGCGGGGTCTTGCTATAAATGTGGCAAGGAGGGGCATATGGCCAAGGATTGCCCCAAGGGGTTTGCAGTATGCTTTCACTACAACCAGACCGAACACCACAAGGCAGAGTGTCCACAGTTACGAAGGACAGCCCAGGGAGCACCTCAGGGATCTACCCCTGCTGCTATCAGAGCTACTGAGAACCGGCCAGTGAAGGCGACGTACCGAAGGCACGAGGGAGAGCCTTTCAGTTGACTGCGGAGGAGGTCCGCACGGCGCCCGACGTCATGGCTGGTATGTATCCTTTCTTGTATTTATTTTGATGTTGGGATATTGTGTTTATTTTATGTTATGCGTAGGTACTTTTCTTGTTCATTTTGTACCTGCCTTGGTGTTATTTGACTCAGGTGCGAGTCGGTCTTTTGTATCTTTGGCTTTTAGTCAGCACATCAGTATTAGTCGAGAGGCGTTGATTCGACCTCTGAGAGTTTCCATAGCTGACGAGAGGACGGTGTATGCCGCTGAAGTGATCCGAGGATGTGTACTCGAGATTTTCGGCGTTGACTTCCCGATTGATTTAGTTCCTATTGCGATGGGAGATGTCTGTGTCATCATGGGCATGGACTGGTTAAGCAAAGTTGGAGCGGTCATCGACTGCGAGAGACAGCTGGTGACTATACGAGACCCCAGTGGGGGAGTTCTTACGGTGTATGGCGAGGGTACATGTTCTGGGTCAGCATTTTGTTCGGCCGCCAGAGCGAGACAGAGACTACAGTAGGGCTGTAGGGGATTTGTAGCATATGTGATGGATGCGAGGGTTGATTCAGAGAGACCGAGGTCAGTTGATGAGGTATTGATAGTGCGTGAGTTTCCGGATGTATTTCCAGAAGAGTTACCGGGTGTGCCTCCGGAGAGGCAGGTAGAGTTCAGTATCGATTTGGTTCTGGGGGCTGCGCCTATCGCCAAGGTGCCTTATCGCCTTGCACCTCCAGAGATGCAGGAGTTATCCTCATAGCTTCAGGAGCTGCTGGGGAAGGGGTTTATTCGGCCGAGCAGCTCGCCATGGGGAGCGCCTATCCTTTTTGTCAAGAAGAAGGATGGTTCACACCAGATATGCATTGATTACCCAGAGTTGAACAAGCTAACGGTAAAAAAACGTTACCGGTTGCCGAGGATCGACGATTTGTTCGATCAGTTGCAGGGGGCATCTTGGTTCTCTAAGATCGATTTGAGGTCTGGATATCATCAGGTGAGGGTGCGAGATGAGGACATCCAGAAGACAGCATTCAGAACTCGTTATGGGCATTACGAGTTCGTGGTGATGCCTTTCGGACTCACCAATGCACCGGCGGTGTTCATGGATCTCATGAACAGAGTGTGCAGGCCGATGTTGGATCGCTCAGTGATCGTGTTCATCGACGACATATTGGTGTATTTGAGATCCAGAGAGCAACATGAGGAGCATTTGATGGAGATCCTCGGAGTTCTGAGATTGGAGAGGTTTTATGCCAAATTCTCCAAGTATGAATTCTGGTTGCGAGAGGTCCAGTTCCTAGGGCAACTCGTTAACCAGAAAGGGATATTGGTCGACCCGGCCAAGATTGAGTCAGTGATGAGTTTGGAGGTGTCGAGGTCACCTACCGAGATCAGGAGTTTCCTAGGGTTGGCTGGTTATTATCGGAGATTTATCAGGGATTTCTCCAAGATCGTCGTGCCACTCACCAAGTTAACCCGGAAGGGTGTTGCTTTTTCATGGGGACCAGAGCAGCAGGCCTCCTTCGAGAAACTTCACCAAAGACTATGCGAAGCCCTGGTGTTAGCCCGTCCAGAGGGGATGGAGGACTTCGTAGTGTATTGTGATGCGTTGATATCTAGGCTGGGAGCGGTGCTGATGCAGAGGGGGCATGTGATAGCATACGCATCGAGGCAGCTGAAGCCTCATGAGATGAGGTATCCTACCCACGAACTGGAGTTGGGGGCAGTGGTGTTCGCCCTCAAGATTTGGCCTCACTATCTTTATGGGGTTCGGTGTACCATATACACGGACCACAAGAGCCTGAAGTGTTTAATGGATCAACCCAATCTGAACATGTGACAGAGGAGATGGTTGGATGTGGTGAAGCATTACGATTGTGAGATCCTGTACCACCTGGGCAAGTCTAATGTTGTAGCCGATGCATTGAGTCGTAGGGTGGAGGGCGCTGAGATGCGAGATGTTTGTTTGAGATTGACAGTGATGACTCTGGTGTTGGACACCATTCGTGGGGCCCAGGCTGAGGCCTTGAGACCAGAAATCCAGAAGAGAGAGGCGATTTGTCGAGCTGGTATCGGAGTTCGTTACCGATGGCTGGGGGCTTATGACATTTCAAGGTCGGATATGGGTACCGTTTATGGGTGGGGCGCGTACCATTTTAATGGAAGAGGCTCATCGATCGAAGTTATCGATCCATCCCGGGGCCACTAAGATGTATTTGGACCTGAAGAGGGAGTATTGGTAGCCCTGTATGAAGAGGGATGTCGCATGGTTTGTAGAGAGATGTTTGACCTGTCGCAGGGTTAAGGCCGAGGACTGCGAGAGGTGTTGATGCAATTTGGGTGATTGTGAACAGGTTGACGAAGAGCGCTCATTTCCTTGCTATCAATGAGAGCTCTTCCACGGAGAGGTTGGCAGAGATGTACGTGAGAGAGGTGGTATCGCAACATTGAGTGGCAATCTCGATTGTCTCAGATCGAGATGTATGTTTCACTTCCAGATTCTGGAAGAAATTTCATGAGGAATTGGGTACGAGGCTGCATTTTAGTACCGCATAACACCCACAAACTGACGGGCAGAGTAAGCGGACGATTCAGACGCTCGAGGACATGCTCCGAGCATGTGTGCTGGATTTCAGCAGGAGATGGGACACTTACTTGCCTTTGGCAGAGTTTTCCTACAACAACAGCCATCATTCAAGCATTGGTATGCCACCGTTTAAGCTGTTGTATGGGAGGAGGTGTCGGACCCCCATTTGTTGGGGAGAGGTAGGGCAGCGTGTGATGGGTAGTACTGAGATCGTGCTTTAGACGACAGAGTAGATACAACAGGTTTGACAGAGGTTGTTGACCGCCCAGAGTCGCCAGAAGTGTTATGCGGACAGGCGCCGGTCCGAGTTCAAATTTCAGGTCGGTGACTTTGTGCTCCTAAAGGTCTCTCCTTGGAAAGGAGTGATCCGATTCAGGAAGAGGGGCAAGTTGGGGACCCGATATATTGGTCCTTTCAGTGTGACCGCGAGAGTAGGAAGGGTAGCCAATCGATTGGAGCTACCTGCAGAGTTGGGTCAGATTCATGACACCTTCCACGTGTCGCAGCTGAGAAAGTGTATAGCCGACGAGGCGGCAGTGGTGCCTTTAGAGGATATTCAGGTGGATGCGAGCCTGAACTATGTGGAGATATCGGTGACGACTAGGGATCGGAAGATCAAGGTTCTGAGGAACAAGTAGGTGCCTCTGGTGCAGGTCTAGTGGCAGCATCGGAAAGGATCAGAGTTAACTTGGGAGACGGAGCGAGAGATGCGGGAGCAGCATCCAGAGTTGTTTGCAGAGTAAGACTTCGAGGGCAAAGTCTAATTCTAGTGGGGGAGAATTGTAACATCCGGACTCCCAGGTATATTATTCTATTCTTTTATTTTTGGACGATGTGAAGGGACTCGGCGAGTTGGTGCTTAGACTCGCCGAGTAGGGTCGCAGATTCTTATCCGGGTTCATGGCTGGACTCGGCGAGTTCATGAGCGAACTCGCCGAGTCCACACTGTTTAATGAAACCCTAATTCTCGGGATTTGGAGCCTATTTAAAGGCACTCATAGCCTCCCATTGCGGCCACTAGTCCCTTGAGAGAACCCCTAAGTGAGCTAAATCGTTTGTGAGGAGGAGAGGCCATATATGATCTTTCTATCATTGGTTTAGCAAGAAGAAGGTGAGCAAGATCAAGAGGAGGCTGAAGGAGGTGCTATTTGGAGGAATTTTGAGCTCATGAGTGCTTATTTGAGGTATAATCTCGATCCATCTTCTGTTGTGGTAGTTGTCTATAGAGTTAGGGTTTTCTAGACCCTTTGGTAGATGGTTTCGATTGAGTATATGGTTCCTTTTCGTATTATGGTCTGAATCTGGATCCATAGAGGTTCAAAGACCTTACTCCTTTGAGCTTTATGTGGATTGATGGTGAATATGAACTTAGGGTGCCATATTAGAGGTCATTTCTTCAAATAGAACCTTGGAGCCTTTGCATGGGCATCAAGCTTCGAACTTTACATGATTATTAGGACTAGAAAGGATAGATCTATTGAGTAGAGCATCAGATCTGACCTCAGGAAGCCATTGGAAGTGAGCATGGTTTGGACTCGCCAAGTCCATGAACAGACTCGACGAGCTGAGTTGAGTTGTCCCAAGACTGTGAATATAGAGAGTGACCTGTCGAGTTTAGTGAGTGACTCGGTGAGTCTAAAGAGAATCAGAGGAGTAGAGTTCACCTATAGACTCGCCGAGTCGCCCAAGTGCACTCGACGAGTCAGGTCAAAGTTTGACCATTGACTTTGTTGACTTTTAAAGATTGGTCGACAATGGGGTTGGGTCTTTGAGCCAAGAGAGGGGTAAAATGGTCTTTTACTCATCTGAGGATGCTAAGAGAGGGTGGAGTCTAGTCTCGAGAGTTATATTTATGAGCGTATCTTACTTTATGTGATCAGGCGGAGGCTAGAATATACTGCTACCGAGTCAGGGATTTACCGAGACATCTGAGGTGAGTCTTCTCACTATACTATACCTTGAGTGGTAATTAGAGTTATGTGACAGAGTTATTGTATGCTATATATGTGATGTGTTGCACTGCATTATTTCTATGTGATTTATGCCATGTGTATATCAGAGTATATTAGAGTTAGAACCAGAAGGTTCACAGAGCTAGGACCAGAGGGTCCATATAGTTCGGGGCCCAAGGGCCCACAGAGTTATAGTCTCGAGTGGCAAGTATGTGTTATGCATGGTATTTTGGGGAGCTCCATAAGCTTCGTGCTTACAGTGTTTTGTGTTATGTGTTACAGGTACTAGTGAGGAGCGCGGGAAGGCGCCAGCATGATTCGTAGACACCCATCGGAGTTTATTATGATATGATCTTGGGATTTTGTACTAAGATAATATTGATACATTTTTTATGAAAGTAATTATGAATAAATTATTATGTTTTTGAAAAGTGAAAAATTGGTTGAATGTTTTCGGTGTTACACTTACTCCCACTCTAGGGACTTAGGTGATGGGATGTGCCAACGCCTTATAGAAATGGGCGGTGTACCCTTTCTTGTTGAGGTTTTTACAGTGCTTTTCTCGGAAAACTCCCGTGTGATGGAAGTTGCACTTGTTACACTTCGGCAAGGTTCTAGCATATCGACTTGGGGGTGCTGGAGTAGCAGGAACAACAACAACAACAATAGCAACATGAATTGCCACCATTTGTTGCTTCCTTGCGGGCTCTTGCGATGATTGGCACTTTATTTTGTTCCAAAATTTATTTTTGTTGCCACTTTCTTTGGGATGCTCCGGGATGGTTGTCATGAAGCCTTGACGAACTCCATGATCTACGAGTGTTTATGCCAGACGCTTGACACTATCGAGGGTAAGTGGGTTTGCAGCTATCACATTGCCTTGGATCTAAGGATATAATCCCCAAATATACCTTTCCACTTTCTTACTTTCCGGTGTGACCATCCTGGGACATAGAATAGCTAGGTGACTAAATTTGGTAGTATAAGAAGCTTTGTCGGAGTCCTTCATCGTCAGACCCCGGAGTTCATGTTCTAGGTTTTATACCTCACCCCTCGGGCAGTATTCTGCTAGCATTAGGACCATTAAGTCTTCCCAGCTCATGACATTGGCTACTGGGAGAGACAACGACTTGACATAGCCGTTCCACCAAGAGAGGGCACTGTTCATAAAAGTGCATGCTGCAAATTTCACTTTGCTAGCCTCAGGGTACACACATATTTCAAACACGAATTTGGTTATCTGAAACCAGCGTGTTAGAGCAATGACACCTCTAGTGCCATCAAAGGATTTAGGTTTGGCATTCGTGAAGTCTTTATCGGAACACTCCCTTGGGTGTCCATGGCTTTCTCTGTGGTTAGAAGGGTTGGCAACACCGCCCACCCCACTAGCATCACTTGCATTGATTTGTGTCATGGAGGCTGCCATGGCGGCTGTTACTGCTGCTTGGAAAACAGCAGGGTCATAATGTGGAGGTGGTGGCGATGGTGGAGTTGGTGGAGTGTTGTTGAAACGCCTGATTGACTTACGCGACGACATCTTTTTCTAAAAGGTTTAGAGAGGAAGTAATGATAAGTCCTATATAGTAATATGAGTCACGCAATATTGAACAAGATATATCTTAGTCCTAAACACATCATATCCTGACTTTTATAATGTTCTATTAAGCGATTTATAATAGAAGTCTACTAATATAAGTAAACAATCGCAAATTTCAATTTATGAAATTTATAGCAACACTTCTAATGAATTTGTATAATGAAATCCATACTATGTCCTCCTATAATCACATAGTGGATACGAATTATATATAACCAAGACCGAATAGACCTTCGAATAAGTGACCCTACTCTAAGTCCACAACCAAACAAGGAACAGGAAGTAAAGCTAAATCACAAATTCTAAGTCTATAAAATCTTAATTATATATAACTCTTATGCATACACTTAGTAATTGTAGATCTACCAGTAAAGGTCCTTTGTTTTCACATGATTGATTTTGGTAAGAAGGCTTTTCTTGACTATTAGTTTATATAACTATCGAGGCCGAAATGTTGTTGTTCTAGTGTTATAGTGCCATAAAATACTCCTATAGTATATTAAATTCATGTTTGGTTCTAGAGTTCCTCTTGTGTATACAGTTGGTACGTTTTAGACTTGTTGCAACACTACGATCACTCCTAAACACATGTTGCTCGTATCTCAAATCAATATAGGTTATCGGACTATATTTATCCAAGATATGATTACATAATTATCCAGGTTTAACTGTAGTGTCCAACTTATCTATACTTTTATTTAGTTTTTACTGTGATACTGTTTCTAGTATGTATGTATGTTCGTATACTTTTACAGAAATACTTGTATTTTAAAAAAGTATACTTTTAGTCAGAGCATTTCAGCCTAATTGTATTTATAGTTTTATATCTTTTGTGGTTTGATATACTTAGTTCACCATAAACAATGCTCTGATACCAATCTGTCACACCCCTAAACCGGAACGGCAGAAACGTTCGGGGGCGGATGATGTCATGTATAGTATCACAACAATTGCATAATAGTAATCAAAGTACAACAACCATTACATTGATAAAGTACAGTTTTACATTTGTTTTCAAATCAATGTATATTTGACACCAAAATGTATAGCAAAAACTAAAAGACATGACTCTATAAAGCTCTGTCTTCTCAAAACCTGTGAATACTTGTTTACTGATTTCTTGAGAATACAAGTAGTTTGAAAAGAATGTTAACAATTAAGTTGGTGAGTTCATATGCATGTTTGTATTTGAAATATGTCATTTGTTTCCTTGAAAATGTAAGCATGTTCTTACAGAAAATCCTATTTTTCTATTGTAAATGTTAGTCTTAATAATCTAAGACTAAAATGGGTAAATGTTCTTGTACTCTGAAATAGTATGATGTAGTTTTAATCCACATAAAACCATAAAATGGATGTTTTCCTAAAACTTAAGTTTCTCTATATTAAAAAATTAGCATACTGAAGTTGTATTTGTATGAAAATTTGTGAGTGTATGTGCCTAAATCCACCAACTGTACTATAAAATATTGTATTGTAGTTTTATTATTTTAGTAAAACTATGTGAAGTTGTTTACGTATTCGTACACTAATCGAATTGTTTAATACCAAATTGTGAGTTATCATAACCATGCTTGATGACCTAAGATGGCCTGAATACGACGTTTGTGGACCAATTCATTAACATACCACTGAGCCATTTTTTATCAACATAATGACCCCGAGCCCTTATTGCAGCCCATGCTACTGAATCAACTTCTTTATTTTTAGTTCCAACAATTAAGAATTGTTTTCCTCTGCTTGCTGCATCAAAAACCAAATCACAAGCTTCTTTAGGCGTCGGAATTGGTACGACATTTGTAACCCCAGGCCTACCAACCTTACTGTAGCTAACAGTTAAGGTGCGGGATTGTCAGTTCGGTATAGATCTATGCACAAGTCTCACGCTCTCCCTCCAGGAGACTATGGTTATAATTTCAGGGCTTTCGTTGGTACATAGATAAGTCTGTGGCGTGTGTCTCAAAAGCTATATATATATATATATATATATATATATATGTGTGTGTGTGTGTGTGTGTGTATATATATATATGTATATATATATATATATATATATATATATATATATATATATATATATATATATATATATATATAAAGACATGTTTTTAGTAACGAGAACGATTGATACTATTTGGAATAATTTAAATATTAACATAAGATTTCTTGAGTTTTGCTTGTATTCCCCCCTAAAACAATGAAAAATGTGGAAATGTAGGAGTATGAACTCACCTCGAGTGTGTGGTATTGATTAGGTACGATGTGGTAGTGATGATCCTCGGGTTAGAACACGTATATAAACTCGTATCCAAAATAGTATAAAAGACATATATTGTGTGTAAATTAGATCACCTAATAATAAAGTATTGTATAACACTAATATATGTAAGAATACTTACAAAATTAATTCCTAAGAATTAATTGAAGGTTTTGATTTCCTAGGGAAAATCTTGTAGATGTTCTTGTTGTTTTTGAGGGAAATATTAAGATTTGAAGTTTTCCTGGGAAATTGCTTGAATATATGAAGATCGCCTTATGAACTTTGAGAGCAAAATGGAAGGATTTTGGTTTTGAATGTTAATTGTGAGAGTTGTTTTCGGTTATACATATTTATAGGGATAAAATATGATGGGATGTTTATGTTGGAATGTGTATCTTACCAATTTGGGAACTTATTCAAGTAAAATAGCTAGATATTTAAGGTGGATTTCCGCCAAAAAAAGGTGATTTCGGCCTAACTAAGAAAGAAATCCTCTTGATTTCGGTTTAGAATCACACCTATGTGGGTGACTTCGATTCTAGAAGAAAGCACAAGGAGATTTTGGCCAAAACCAAAACCGAAAACCTAAAGTGGTCCAAGATACCCAAAACTGAAAACCTAATGTTTCTAGATGCTTAAAACCGAAGACACAAGAGTTCTTAGATTCCAAATACCGAAATCAACATGATAAGGTGCATTTCATGCTTTTTAACTTACTTCCTTGATACATGTTGACTTTTGTTTAACTTATATATACATGGTTTTAAAAGTATGCTCATACAATAACTTATATAAACATGCCCTTATGTCATTCAAAGTTTTTATTGTATTAATGTTATGATGTGAGCTCACTTGTATACAGTTGTAGTTTAGACTTTTATTTGAACAAGTTTGACTTCTATTGACTTGAAATAATGGGTTGTTACACTATACATAAAGTAGGGTAAGCATAACTTACTTACTAGGAGGTTTGGCTAGGAACCGGGCTCTTCGGGGGCAGAACTTCTGAGCCGAAAAGCTCTTTTTCTCAGAGCCTTTTGGCACTCCGGAACATTCCTTTAGCACTTAGAAGTTACTAGGCCTTTAGGAGGGTTTTACAAAGAGGTTAGAGAGAGAGAGAGAGAGAGAAGCGTTATGGTGTGAGAAATTGGAGTGAACCTCGCATCCATTATATAGGCGACTGATCCTCGGTACGCAGGGAATTCCTTGGAGGGATGCTGCTTGTTCCAGGTACACTGCGCGTACAAGGGGGGAACGTTTCACTGATCCGGAATGAGCCCGTGGGGAGCAAGCAAATGCCGAGATTTGGCCACGTCACCCATCCTCGCAAGAGTCCATCCCAACTTATAAATTCCATAACTTTCGTAGACGAACTCTGTTGTTGACGTTCTTTATATTCACGCGTAGGTGGAGATGCACACTACAACTTACTCAAACATCGTCGGCTAATTTTGATTTATTTTAAAGTTATATTTTAACAGGCATGGAAATGTAAAGTCCGTTTAAAATTCATAGCTTTGTCATCTGACGTCCACTTTCATCTGTCTTTTTATCGTTAAGCTCCTATTAACGATATGTTCGATCCTCGTTAGGTTGTATCGGCTAAAAATTGGTCGATCTAAAATTCGAATTCTGGGTTGTGCACTACTATGCTAAAATCTTATAAAAAAATTATAACTTCCTTATACAAATTCAGATTTGGACGTTCTTTTTATGCACGCTCTTGGTTTAACGTATACTACGATTTTCATTGATATCCCTAAGGCTAAAAGCTATTTTATCGCAAACTCACATTTTACGATTCCCGATATCGTGCTAGTTTTGTCGCAAAACTTCTACGGGTTATAACTTATTCGTTATAACTCGGATTTCGGTGTTCTATATATGTACGGAACCCTTGTGATATATACTATAAGTTGGTTAAGATTATTTACTCTAAATAATCTTCTATCCAAAAGTAATTTTTGAAGCTTATTGTCTCTAAATTGACTAGCCCGAATCTGTGGGCGTTACAATATGAGTCAAAATTTATTCGTTCCTTTTGTCTTAATGGGAAAAACGATATCTTTGGGCCCCTCAATGATTTGATGTTGACGTCTGAAGTACTTAGTCAAGCCCAGACTGAATTGATGTGTTCAATTAGTAGTATGAATTCACTCGTCATAAATAAGGAAATCTAGGAACAAAAAATTTAGATAATGATATTGATTTCAATATAGGTCTCATATCCATATGATATCTAGAAGAACAGATGAATATTTGATCACTTATCTAAAAGACAATACCTGATCGGATCAGAGTTTGTCAGTTGCTTTAGAAAAAACCATTTGTTGTTTAATTTAGAAGTTATACTAGTAATTTAGTTTTAGACTTATCCAAGTGGAAGATTGTTGGATTAGGTTTCTAAGACAATAACTAAATTAGTATAATCTTGATTTATTAACAACGTCTTTTTGGGTTACCCTCAAACCTAGCTAGTAATTGATTGAAATGCTTTTTAGAGAGAGAGACTGGTTTATTAAATTATTATCTGATTCATAAATTAATTAGAAATCGAAATGAACGATTTATTAATATATTATGAGAATAATATATTAATTAGAGATTGTATTGCTTAATTAATAATTAATCAAAAAATTAATTAGAATTAATTTTGGGATTAGTTAGATTAATTAAAAGTTGACGGATTAAAGGTGACAATGTTCAAAAGTTGAATACTGACTAATTTTAGAACCTCCCTAGGAGGGGGAACAAAAATGTAGATGTTTGTAGGGTTTCTAGAAGGTTTCTAGAGGTATTATTGGGCTCTAATGAAGCTTGGAATGCCTTATGGAGCAGGAAAAGAGATAATGACTTATCTAAGGAAACTTGATTTATCCTTAGTCTCCCTATCACCTATAGAAACCTCTTTGTGTTATGAATTTCGAAATTCACCCCATACCAAGGAGAAATTTGAAATTTGCCTTCATCTCCTTTCTCCTCTTTAGCCTCAAATTTGTTAGAATTTTGGTGTGAACCATTAAAGGCACGAGATTTATGTTGCTTGTTTTCTGAAGCTAGATCAAGAACGAATCATTGTTTATTTACTATAATAAACAAAATGTATGTAATTTCTATAACCCTTTGATAATTTCGAAAATAACTTCAATCTCTTAGGGTTCTTGATATTGAATAGTTGTTTGCAAATCATAATGAAAACATATATCCTTTAGGTTACATGTGAACTTAAGGTTTATATTTTTCCTCTAAAAATAAACTTTTTGGAACATATAAAAGCCATAGGATGGGTCCGGAAAATGCTAATGTGCATGTTGGATTAGAGTACCGACTACCCCTATCAAAAGGTGGGTCTTATTGGGCTTAATATCTTTGAATTCGAGTTCAAGGCTTTAAATTAATGCTTCATAGTATTTAGGGTAATTTTTGTACATTGGGAGCTAATACTTTTAACATATTTTTTTTCTTTTAAATTATAATATATTTTTTAAGAAAAAAATATGTGTGTTTTATTATTTAACCATGGTCGATATAGCGTATCTAAAATTACAAATTCTGTCCACTTTTTTGGTTAGTGATTTATAAGGGTAATATTATTTAGGTTTTATTCATATTTATTATTATTTTTTTGTCCATATATTATAGAACCGCCTAAAATTACACCGACCAGTGGTAATAAGGATATAATTTAAGAAGTTGAAACTTAACAAAACTTAAACTATAACATCTTATAAATGATTGAGCCTCCGATAATAACATTGTCAAAAATCCAAATCTTAATAAAACGTGGGCAATTCCTAAATTATAATTTTAATTATATGATAAATTCACTTTTTAAACAATGCGTTTATATATATATATATATATATATATATATATATATATATATATATATATATATATATATATATATATATATATATATATATATATATATATATATATATATATTTTATCATTTTATCATGGTAATATATTGCCTTTCTTTTCCATATTGGATATCAGAGTTTACTTTTTACTACCTTTTTAGTGATACGTAAAACCTAAACTATGTTGCAATTTTGTATAAAACGCTTAAAGTGCACTGTCTAAAATAGGAAAAAAAACATACTAATATTTCACATAAAAAGTAATAACAGAAGTAAAATAAATTCATGTTTTATGTTACAGAAAAAAATAAAATAAACATACTATTATTTCACATAAAAAGTAATAACAGAAGTAAAATAAATTCATGTTTCATGTTATTTGACTAAAAAACAAAGTAGGAGAAGCATGTTTAGACAAAAGTACACTCGGAGGTTTAATTAGGAGGCAAGATAAAAATGATACCACGCAGGAAACAGAACCGTCTGAATCATATATCGGGTAGGGCCCAAATTAAAACTACGCGACAACGAAGGACACTCGTTAGTCGATAAGAAGTTAACAACAGCAATCAACAACAGACGTAACTCACCATGTTGGAAAATATTCTACGAAAGAGACGCAATAAAGCAGGTGATGAGACGATGCTTTACAGTGTTATATCGTGCGCACAAACAGCTTGACTGTTTTAGATTTACCATATATACGTGGATCGTATCACCACAAAACAACATATTCGATGACTGTTTTAGATTTAGCGTACGTGGATCGTATAACCACAAAACAACATATGCGATGGTGTAGTCGCAGGACACTTGTAACCCTAGTCACCAAAATCAAAAGTGTACCCAAGAAAGCCAACATAACACATATGCGGTGGTACTTACGGACGTTGGGTGCAGTGGGTCACATTCTTTGAGAGCCAATGACATTTTTTCTTGACCACCATAGCCCATATGTTGTATCACATGCCATATCCACCTAAGCAACCCCGATCATTTTGGTTGTCTTTATTTGAGCTTGCATTACATGGGACACGAAGGATTACCCACGAAATGATAACACAAAACTGTAACGTCCTGTATTATTTTAGTTTTATTTGATTTTACTTTCAATTTTATTTTGTTTAGAACACTTGGAATTATTAGACAGTTAAGTTAGAAGTTCTAGTGTAAACTTTTGTAAGCCCCTACTAGAAAACTGACCAATTTCCAACGGCCATTTCCGTCGGATATCCGTCGCTAAAGTCGATTTCCGACGGAATACCGACGGAAACTGGTCTATCGTAAAAATCCTTGTGGGTAAATGTTACCGACAGAATATGTGACGGATTGCGACAACCATTTGTTGAAATTATTTGACCAAATTAACCACACAATAGTGACAGAGTTCCGACGGACACTTTTCGCGACAGATTTCTAAAGGATACATATTAGCTATGGATTTTGATGGACACTTTTCATGGCGGATTACCGTCGTAACTATCAGTGACAAATTTTCGATGGAATAATAAGTGACGAATTACCGACATAATCGTTGAAGGTTTACCGACTATTAGCAATATATATTGTATTTATGTAGATTATTCAAAAGGTAAATATTTACCATATATAGGTTTAGGTGAGATTGTAATCGGTATATATTTGATTCAAGATCATCAATTCAGACAAACAATTATTCTTCCACTATCATAGTATTAGAGCGGCTAAACCTATAGCGCCGTTTTCTCATCTATCCCTCCTCCGATTTCATACTCTTCATTACTACCTTCATATTCTTCTCTGATCTCATATAATCTCTCAACAACATCAACATGGAAGGGAAATTTCATCCCACCATTTTAGTGACCAACATTAGGAACTTCATCTCGTTCACTCTGGAGATGGAAAGCAGGCAATACACTTCCTGGGCATAGCTCTTTAAAATCCACTGTGTCGTGCCTTTCAGGTAATTGATCATATTCAACCAAAAGCAATACAACCTCCTCCTACTTCCTCATCTTCCTCTGATAAAGAAAAAGAATCTGCCAAAACAGTCACCATGGATCCAAAACATTGGTCTCGTCTTGATGCAATAGTGCTACACTGGATTTACAACACTATTTCGAATGACCTGTTGCATACAATTCTATAACCTAGTACCACTACAACACAAGCATGGGATGCCCTTGAGAATATCTTCCAAGATAATAAAAAAATCAGGAGCAGTATATCTAGAGCACAAATTTGTTACCACTAGGTTAGAGAACTTTCTAAATGTTCTACATACTGTCAAGCGTTAAAGATGCTATATGACCAACTTTCTAATGTCGGTGTTGTTGGGTTATGAGCATACTAACACTCCTATGGTGTACATGCAACCCTAAATACCTTGGATCTATGTTTTCTCTATTATACATGCAAATATCAATTTACAAGGTATTTATCCGAACTAGCATATTATGAAGTACAAGTAGTATAAAATCTAGTAAAATTACATACCTCTTTGCTGGTGCTTGATTCCATGGAGCACAAGAGCCTAGTGTTCCAAATGTGACACCTCAAATGGTTTACACAACACCATGAACATTTGGAATAACCATGAGAGAAGATATGAGTGTATAGAAATTGGCTTGCCCTCTTGTGTATACACATAGTGCCAATTTTACCAACCAATGGGGTCTTTATATAGTGTGCACATTAGGGTTACATCATGTAACCTATGACTTTACATATTCCTTATGCTCCATGGGTTTTAACCTCCATGGAGTATCCATGGGCCACCACATGGGTTAAGCCCAACATAAGGAATCATGGATCATATGCCCACATATATAAGAATCAATGATTTACACAATCAATCCACATATATTTAATTAGTCTCTTTTTGATCACTAAATTAATTCCAAATTAATTCTTGATCAATACTAATTAAATAATATGATTTCATATTAATATATTAGAACTTATAATATATGAATATGTCACAAATTTCTTCTTCTCATTAAAAGGTCTACCCAAATGTTCTGATGCCATGCAACCCAAATAGACCATGCTGAGTTGGGTCAACTATATACCAATTATAGTTATGGACTTAGATACTAATTCAACAGTCTCCCACTTGGATAAGTCTATTGTAACGTCATGATTTTCACCATGATTTTTTTTCTTTTTAAAACATTTATTTAACAGAATACGTTAGCGGAAGACTTAGTTTTAATTCCAAACATTTTCTAAACCACAACGTTACTCCGAAAACTCAAACGAAATTCCAAACCATTTAATATGTAAACAAAAGTACTTAAGGTAAATAATCAAAGCCTGTCCAAGAGTGCTATCGTTACTATAAGACTACTACCCATAAGAACCCCTCTCACCAAGGCCAATCTTCTAAACTCCCTGCACCAATCATAAGGCACAAAATAGAAAAGATACAAGTGTCAGCCCCTGCTTAGTGAGTTCATAAAGTTGCATATAAAACATACATACCCCAAATGGGTCAATCATTCATTATACGATGAAGCATAAAAATGATCGACAAATACCACCTAGAAAACAACCGCATATCATAATTGTTCAACCGCATACATGCATATATGTTTAATCACAATTCTACCACAAAACATATATGATCAACCAAATACCACATAAGAAACCACATAGCATATAATTAATCACATTTCATATATAAGCAACCCTTAAATGTTCAACCTTTTATTAATAAGCAACCTTTGATATATATTCAACCTTTTAATATGCAACCAACCTTTTGTTACATGTTCAACCTTTTGTTAATAATCAACCTTCGTTATATATTCATCCTTTTAATATGCAACCAACCGTTTGTTACATATTCAACCTTTTATTATATCTATCCAACTGATTGATAGAAAAGTGTCTCTTAGTGCTACCTAACCCAACAGAAACACCCTGTTCACTACTTATGTGCACAGCCAGCTAAATGCTCTAAGTGGCTCATGACTTCCACCCGAAACACCAACCCTGTGACTTCACTTTCGCTACTCTGACAAGTACCCCGCGGTGTCGTTCAGGATCGGTACAAACGGTGCCAATTACAAAGATACACCTCCCGATTCCGACGTGATGTCTGCGCTGGCCGCGAACGAGGGACCAACATCACTCCAGCCCACGAACACTGAAAGTGCCCGCAAACCATGTAGGCACCCTCAATGATCTAGAAAGACCGGCAACTAATCACCGTTGTGGCTATAGCTCTTCCTATAGGTACTCTTTCAACCTAGTAGGCACCCTCAATGATCCGGATAAGGTTTTAGGCAAAGATCATCAAACTACCCAATTCCACTACACATAACCCCGCAATGTCATTTATACATTAAGTAAAGCATGTAATGCATACCATATAAATGTGTATTAAACATGCAATGTATTCATAACCAACACATCAAAACATAACCATACATCATATTTCAAGTAACTTAAGCTAGCATGTCGTATACATCAAGGACATCAAAGTGTAAGCAACATAACAATTAGGTCATATCATGGCATTAGCACAAAGCGTATTTTAGCATCACAAATATCATATCTTCATCAAGCACAAGTAATGACATGGTTATCCTAAAGTGAATCAAATCACCATATACGGATTACACGTTTCAATAATGCAACCTTAGTGAGTTACAATTATGAACTCACCTTTAGCCTTGAGGAAATCTTCCTTCTATTCCAAGTCTTGAACTTACTTGAAGTTCTCAAGGCTCCACCTAAACACCACACATAACGTTCAATTAACAAATAAAGTATATGTTTCAAAAATACAACTTTATTCTAACTTTTACATTAATTTTTATATCTTCCCTGCCCGACCCATGTTTAGTGTTTTAAGCATAAAACCTAATCTACAGCTCCATTTGGAATGAAATCGAACATTATGGAAACTATCCAACATTTTGACTTCTGAAGCTTATTCGAAAGCTATTGTTGAAGCTATCTTTGAGCGAGTCACAAAGGAGCATACTGCCAATTCCTCTTCTTTCTGTAAGGCAGTTTTGGACTCAGCTGTTGTTTGCAAGGAAACGACCAAAAAATCAATAAACTAATTACTGATACAAGGGTATTTATGGATGAATACCAGGTTACCTACAACAATAACACCTCAACTACCAACAAAGCTATTCAAAATGTTGGTGTAATGTTTAAAGTAGAGAAGGCAAACTTTGCTAAACTTTGCACTGAGTTCAAGACTGATCATGAGGCATTCCAGACTGCCATTGATTCGAAAATCTCAAAGCTTCAAGCCGACTTAGCAATGGAAATCAAGATCATGGATTCTCTCGCACTCAAAGAGGAAAAGTGTAAAGTGTTGGAAACCAAACTTCACTACATTCAAAAGTAGGTCGATGATTTGCTAGCATAAAAGGCAGTCACGTGTAGTTGCATTTCTGATGTTAACAGACTGCTATCTGATATCATTGAGACTTGTGATCCTATGATTTCTATCACCTTCCGAAAGCATCTACTTAAAAAGCTGAGACCGGTGTTCGCAATGTTTCACCGTTTGGAGGGTGTTTTGATGCCGATGTCGTTTCCGAAACAAGGGGGAGAAGGGAGTTCAAAAGTTCATATGGAGGATGTCAAACCCAAAGTATTAATTAAACCTCCTGTCATCAAGCAAGATCCAAAAGATAAGGATCCGTTATTCAGCGACGAACCCTTCATAGATGACAGTGAAGACGAAGAGCCTGATGAAGCTGAGCTTAAAAGGCGGAAGGCTCGTGAGGAAGAGATTGACGAACATGCTCGCATCGTCAGAGAGGCTGAGGAAAAAGAAAGAGCTTAAAAGGAAGCTCAGGCCACTCTTAAGAGTAAAATGTAGTTATTTCCAAAGTGGACCCTCAAGCGCATGTAGAACCAAGCTGTGGATATGCCAAGTCAATATTGGTTGGATCCCATTGCTTCCTTTGATGTTCAGAACTCACAGGATTCGCAGTTTGACCTTCCCATCACTTCGAAGGCATTTAGGTTTCGTGCCTTCATAAAGGTTGCCAGTGTTCCTTTTTCGGATAGCACCATTGATCAAATGTAGTTTAACTTCTACTTGAAACATATGAAGCTTCAGTTCGAGACCTGGAGTGTGAGCAAAATTATAGATGTGAAGGTTACTGGGCCGATCGAGACTGAAAGCTTCCCTAATGTGAAGTTTAAAAATGCGAGAGGATCTGCACATCAATCCTGCGAATTTACTCTCGTGGATTTGCCATGCTTGAACCCCAATGCTTGGGTGGTGATTTTCAACATTTTGCTACAAGAGAAAGAGAAGTATGAACCGGTGTTTGCCCATCTTCAGATTATGATCAAGTCCTATATTCAGTAAGTTGGGACGATGGATGTGGAAATTGATGCAGTTCTAAGACAAAAACCAAGTGTTGTGCCAAAAGAAGCTCCGAAATACTTCCAGAAGCTCAAGCCCATAAAGATTTACAAGGAAGGATAGTTTGAGGGAAGCACATGTTTGATACTTCTTGTTTGGAGTTCATTCTGGAACTTGTTGCGAAGTATAAGGGCAACAACAAAGATGATGTGAAGCGCTTCACTGATGTGATCACTTGGTATATTCATGTTCGCAAGTTGTTGCTGAGTTTCATTCCGAAAGTTTATGAAGTGCAGACGCAAATATTGAATTAACATGGCCATGGTTTCACTTAACGCAAAGGGGGAGATTATTGAAGATATTGTGTTGCATTATTGGGCCTATGTTATTTAGTATATTTTGTATTCACAGTTTGGGCCTGTCCAACCGTGTTTGTCTTTCTAGGGTTTAGTATATAAGGTGCATGCATGCATCCTCATCATTGATGCTTTCTTAATTATCTCATTAATTGTTTTGTAAACCCAAGCACACCTCTACAGAGGAAGCTCTTAATCGAGCTATTCTGAGGTGTGAATATATTTTAATCATTCGACATACAGATTGATTCATTGATTCTTCTTGTCTTTATTGTTCTTATTTTATTTACCTGTTAAGGATCTAATCGATCTAAAGAGTTTTTAACTCATCGGGTATCCGAGCCCTGGATACAAGCAAGAAGGCTGATCATGCACCATTCATTACCACAACGGAGAAACTCATCTCGGAGGTATCCACTATAAAAAATGAACTCATTTCAGCCATCACGGACCAAACTGCTCATTCAAAGAAGCTTGTTGAGGAAACTCACAATGCTTATGAGTCTGCTATTTCTGTTCTTCAGTCAACAATCAACAGCCTCAACAGATCCTTGTCTTCAAAAAATAATGGTCAAGAAATTCTGAAATTAACCAAGGAAATTCACCGACTGGTCTTCAACAACGCAATCCCTAATAACCAATAGCTTGCTGATGCACTCAAAGCTCAATTCAATGACGTTTGTGCAAAAATAGATGGTCTTAAGCAATGGCTTGAGGAAGCACTGGCTGCTCCTTCCTCAAGAGGGGGAAGTGAAGACCGTGATTCATATCGCATTTCTCACCAACATTCTCATCACCACTTAAAATCTCCCATCATCCATGAAAAAGTTCCCACTCCGCAACCATCTCCCAAACAGAAGACTCATATGCCTTCTCCTCATCAGTCTCCACTGCAACACCAAGAAACAGTTCAAATTGTTCAACCTCACATTTCCTCACATCCGGAGACTCCCCCACATTTCAAAGCTTTAGCCTCTCATATGTCATCTGAAAACTCCCTCGACTCTCCCACAACCAAACATAAGAAAGCGTACTGGAAAGCAGCGAAGTTTGCTGAGTTGATTTGGAGGGAACACGGATTTCACATCACAATGGATGAATCCCTCATCAATTCATGGATCAATCCTATCTGACGATTACAAACCATATCTCACCTTTGTAGAACCCTCTTTTGATGGCTATTGGGACATCCCCATTTCTCCCAATGCAAAATACATCACAATCTTCGAACCCTTTGACGAAAGCATCCATGATAATCAGAGACTGCCACTGGAATTTGAAAGACTTAATAGATTTCATGCCAATCATGGATATGAGATTGAAAAGATCTGGTCAAACGACAATCCATCTGCAGTGAAGAACTACAAGCCCAGGAAGTTCATGAAATCAGAGTTTGTTTAGTACACTCTCACAAGAAGGAACCATGACTACGCCTGAACCCAAGCAGATTTTAGATGCATAAACTCGGAGAAAATCTTTCTTATTGCTAATGTTTTTCAAAACAAGTGTGAGAAGCATCCGAAGATGAAGATTGCATATGAACGGGCGTGTATGTTTCTATAAGAAACTATCTGTGACTTTGCTAGAATCGATGTAGATATCCACCCTGCCCTCGCATAGAAGTACAATCTTCCTCCCCTCGAACCAGCTCCAGTGCTGACTGATGGTTTTCAAGAGAGATCCCTTGGAGCAACCAACCTCCCATATCTTGGAGTCATCTTTAAACGCAAAAATGATGAAACTAAATATTTCATCCCAATGACGGCCATGAATCGTATAACCCAGAAGCAATTAGAGATTACTCAAGCTGCAGTGCACAAGTCTAAGCACACTACTTCGGAAGTAAAGTTTGAAATCTCCAGGAGAATTATTTGGCTTCGTGAAATCAGGAAGTTCTGGTGGATTCTTATCAAATTTCTACAACTTGATAAATGAATGGAAGTTGAAGAGGTCACTTAGGTGGAAATTGTTGGAACATAAAAGTGACCCTCTTAAACTTGATCAAACCGCAGCTGACTATGATCCGAAATTAATATCATCCACAGTGAAGTACCGCAACCGCAACCATCTTCATCAACTCTTAGTTTTAGTTTTTATCTATTTGATTAGAATACTTACTTTTGTACAGTGTGGCTTGCATGGCCACAGTAGACCAGATAGAACTTGTAATCTTCGAGACTCTATAAATAGAGCTCTCTTTCTGAATGAAAAATATCCATTGAATCTCAAAAGAATCTCTTGAATCTCACATCTCATCTTACTCACTTCTTACTCCCTCATCTTCATATATCGTTTGAACTTAACTGATTGCAATCTCTCCTCGGAGCAAGTCATTCTTAACTTCATCACTAAGTTTCATCGCTCTCACTAACTCGGATTGATTGCAATCTCTGTTAAGAATCAACTTTAGTGTATATTTGATATAATACTTGTCATTTACATTTCCTTATATTTCCGCACCTAACTATCTAATTATCTAACTCTCTAACTCTAACTTATTATTATAGTTGAGCTTTATGACCCACTGAGTTAAACTTCATTCTGCATTATTATTTGTTCTAACGTTTGTTCAAGTGTATTACTCAAGTTTTTCTCTCAACAACTATAACCAACTACCACATGGACCTATGACACCAATGTCATCCATGGGTATTACCATCACACCCATGACACATATGTCATCCATTGATGTTACAATAACACTATAAGCAATTACCACATTGACCCATGACCCATATATCATCCATGGGTGTTATCATCACACTATAACCAACTACGACATGGACCTATGACCCAAATGTCATCCACGAGTATTACCATCACACCCATGACCCATGTTATCCATGGGTGTTACCATGACACCATAAGAAATACCACATTGACCCATGATCCATATAAGCAGCCCATGACCCGTATGTCATCCGTGGGTGTTACCATCACTCTATAACCAAATACCACGTGGACCTATGACACAAATGTCATTTATGGGTATTACCATCACACCTATGACCCATATATCATCCATGGGTGTTACCATGTCACTATAAGCAACTACCACATTGATCCATGACATATATAAGCAGCCCATGACCCATATTTCATCCATGAAAGTTACCATCACACTATAACCAACTACCACATGGACCTATGACCCAAATGTCATCCATGGGTATTGCCCTCTTACCCATGACCCATACGTCATCCATGGGTGTTACCATGAAACTATAAGCAACTACCACATTGACCCATGACCCATATAAGCAACCCATGACCTATATGTCATCCATGGGTGTTACCATCACACTATAACCAACTAGCACATGGACCAACGACCAAAATGTCATCAATGGATATTTTCCATCACACTCATGACCCATATGTCGTATGTGGGTGTTACCATGACATTATAAGTAACTAACATATTGACCAATGACCCATATGTCATCCATGAAGGTTACCATGACATTATAAGTGACTACCACATTAACCCATGACATATATAAGCAACCTATGGCCCATATGTCACCCATGGGTGTTACCATCATACTATAACCAACTACCACATGGACCTATGACACGAATGTCATCCATGGGTATTACCATCACACCCATGACCCATATGTCGTCCATGGGTGTTACCACCATACTATAAGCAACTACCATATTTACCCACGACCCATACAAGCAGCCCATTACCTATATGTCATCCATGGGTGTTACCATTACACTTTAACCAACTACAACATGGACCTACGACCCAAATTACATCCATGGGTATTACCATCACACCCATGACCCGTATGTTGTACATAGGTGTTACCATGACACAATAAGCAACTACCATATTAACCAATGACCTATATGTTATCCATGAGTATTACCATGACACTATAAGCAACTACCACATCGATCCATGACCCATCTAAGCAGCCTATGACCCATATGTTATCCATGGGTGTTACCATCACACTATAACCAACTACCACATGGAACTATGACCTGAATGTCATCCATGGGTATTACCATCACACCCATGACCCATATGTAATCCATGAGTATTACAATGACACTATAAGGAACTACCACATTGACCCATGACCCATATAAGCAACCTATTACCATCATACTATAACCAACTACTACATTGACCTATGAAACTATAACCAAATACCACATTGACCATGTCCCATATGTCACCCATGGGTGTTACTATAACACTATAAGAAACTATAACTTGATCCATGATCAATATGTCATCCATGGGTGTTACCATGAGACTATATAAGCAACTACCACATGACCCATGAGCCATACGTCTTTTATATATAAATTTTGTTTCAAACATAGAAACATAAAGATGTATAATTTATTATTTTGTAATTCTCATTTATAATTTTAAATTAAAATTTTGGTATGAACACCTCGTTACTCTATGTTCTTTCTTGATGTCATATACCCTTTCTATCAAGCTGGAACTACATTAAAAAAATTGAATTATGAAATATTTAGCGCTAATTTGTACATTTCAATTTTTTCATTAGTGCAGCTTGAAAATATTTTGCAATTCCTTTCCCTCTAACCTACACACGTTAAGGCTGCATATTAGGGTAAGTTAACTGATTAGAAATAGGGTTTACACTTTCTGTAATCATTGTCGACGGCTAATCATTAAAATCTTTGTTCATTACGTATGTGCACTGACTTTGGCGATATAGGTTGTCACCCATCTAAAATTTATTTTTATTTAATTTACTATTTGTCATGATCATAGTTTTTTGTTCTCTGATCATCTTCACGTATATTATCATCTTAAATTACAACTAGAATTGCTTTGATTGTATTCAATAGTATGCATGAGTAGTAATACCTTCATGTATAATTTTTTTTTGTATCCAAATAAATTCATTGCACCACAGGTTTTAACCGTAATAGGACGTCAACTGCAAAATTCAGAAGCAGACAATTAAAAGATGAAGAAATCGACATCCCAATATCAGCAACCACATCCAATGGACCTATAACATCTAACATCAAAACCCCGAAACCTAAATAATTAACACCAACCATGACTACCACTTCCTTGGCGTCACTTACAACATCCACACCATCCTCAGCAAATACATCTAAAACTTCAGCTACTTGGGCAATACAATCCTCAATACCTACATTAACAACAAAAACTTCAGCACCTACATCATTGAAACCATCCTCAACACCAACATCCACTACCACATCATCAACACCTATATCTACTACCACAACCTCAAAACCTTCATCAACACTACCATCCTCAAAACTACACTAACTACCACATCCTTCATAACTAAAGGAGCTACCACATCCTCAACATATACATCTATCCTAACACCTACCCCAGAATATACTCCATCAACAATACATATCCCAAAATCTACCCCATCACCAACACAACCAACTGTGAATGGATCTATTGTGGAAAATATAGAAAGTGAAAATAATTCCTTTGAAGATTATGGACCAGATGGACATTTACCTGTTCGTGTTTGGAAAAAAACATCAATTACCAATCGTATCTTACAACTTTTTTCTATGTATAACCTTTTCGTGTACACATACATATGAATTCAAAAATAAACCGATCACATGATTATTTTTAGGCTCATGCCACCAGGCCCATGTGCACACTTTATTAGTTGGTTCGTTTTACAAAGAGTACATCCACAAGGGTACACTTGGGGAAATGTAAGCAAAGAAACACGTGAATTATATTGATAGGAGTTCCAGGTAGTTAACTACATGTGATAAATTGTTGCTTGGTAAAATTTACATTTAAACTTATATTTATATTGTTAATGTGTAGAAAAAAATGTTGTTGGGATGAAACAATAGACTCGCTGGTGAGGCATGCTTGGGCAATTAAAGCGACACAAAGTTGTGGACAATATCTCTACAACATGCGGAGCCAACAAATAAATGCACATGTCTTTAAACCAACTCATACTACACACAAAGTCTGGTACTCTTGTCAATTAAAATTGAATACTGTGACAACCTGTAAATTGTTCCGTCGCTGTAACCCATTCCCATCGGTAAAACCCGGTTGTCTTTCAATTTTTCCCGTTAACATTTTAGATTAGGTCATTTAATTTAAGACTTTTATTATGACCTCGTAAGTATCCAAACACGTTAGAAACATGTGAAAACACTTTCGATATTTATTTGGATAATTTTTAGTTACGACCACGTGGGGTTACAAACACTTAATCGGGTACGACCAAAAGCCTCAGTAAACGTCAGTATCGGGTAGAATTCCACAGTGTCTCAAACTTGACCCATATATAAAGTTCAAAGAAGTTCATTTGAAGCTTTTTCAACCTCTCTCTACTCTCTTTCTACATATCTAAGCTTTTGATCCAAAAATCACTCCCTTTCAAGCTCCAATTAGGTATGTAATCCATCCTAGCTCATAGTATAACACCTTTAGCCTTCAAATTCGTCTTTAAATTATGAAAAAGGACCATAAAAATGTGTTTATGGCCCTGGAACAACCTCAGGCCCAAACACATACAAATGGGGTTTTTGAGCCTCAAAACCCTTCCAAACCACCTTTAGAGCTTAGATATGACTTAGGGGCTTTCAAGACTGGACTTGGAACACCAAAAACTCATCATTTAAGGGGTAAACATGAGTTTATGGCCCAAGAGCATGCTTGGACCGTAAACACCCTTTCATAGGCCGTAAACCCCTACTTAGGGGTTAAAATGCCCCTTAACCACCTCCTAAGCCTTGGAATAAAGTCTAGAAGCAACCACAAATGTGTTAGGGACCTTAAACTTGATAAAAACCACTCCCTTAGGAGTTCACGACTGTAAACCCCCCAAGGATGGGTTTTTGGGCCGTAAAATCCTATAAATGGGTCAAATGGTGCCTTAAATTCATCCTATGACTTGTAAAATGAGTTAGAATCACATGTGATTAATCTTGGACCACTAAAACACATAAGGATTGGGTATGAGAGAGTTTACGGCCGTAAACTCCTAGTTTACAGACGTAAACTCCATTAAATGGTCCCTTTGATAGTTAAATCACTTCCTATGCCCTAGATTTGATCCTAGCATTAACCCACAAGAGTTGTAAGACCATTTAGCACCCAAGAACACCCCACCCATGAGTTTACGACCGTAAAGTCATGGGGATATGGTCTATGGGCTGTAATCTCCTTTAGGAGTTTACTCTTGAAGATCAAACTCCATATCTTGGCCTTATACCCTCGTAGATGCCACCCAGGTCACTCCAAACACTTGAATTGAAGTGTTTTCACGTCTAGAAGTGTTTATTCTTATTTAATTAATAGATCAAGGTCTAATTAGATACAAATTAGGTATCTCTTCGTATTACATAGGAACCTCGCGTGTTTTCAAGCCTCGAACTGACACTTAGCTTCCTAGCCGACACATTTCTCGACCGGTGAGTTCATACCCCTATGCCTTTTTTAGTGTTTATCAATATTTTCAGGGGGGGGGGGGAATACAAGCAAACTATAAATATTTTCAAAACTTAAAACTAATGTAAATCTATAAATATCTGGCAAACTTTTAGATATCTTTACCCCTTTTGTATCATGCGGAGCATAAGGGATGTTTTTCTGAATATAACTATGTAGATTTCAATTACAGTGTAGGAAACAATCAAAACAATCAAATTATTATGGGAATAATTTGGGATCTTTAGCTCTTGTTTTATGAGAACAGATTTCATGCAAGGTTAATAGATAAACTATGTCTGATTCAGTTTATCTCAGTTTAATTTAGAGTATCATGCCAGATAATTTCTTTGTATTCAATTGTTTTTATTGTATGATGTTTCAAAACGATTACGATGTTTGATAACGACCGAGTACACCGTGAATAATTTAATACTAGCTTGTGAGATTTGTCTTCATTAAACCCTTTGAGTTATCAGTAAATCCTCCCCGGAAGTATAACCAGAGTCTCCTGGAGGGAGAGCGTGGAATTTGTGAATAGATCTGTTCGGGACTGACAATCCCACACCTTAACTTCTAGCTACTCTTAAGCGGGCACGCCTGGGGTGACAAATTCTGGATATTGTCCGACGCCTGAAGAATGTCAAGGACGTCTCGTGTCATATTAGCATGGTTATCTGACTCACAATACGTATTAAATATAAGATTTATTCACAGATTTTATATCTTCCTTTAATCTATAGTTTTATATATTAAAACTACCTACTGTTGTACTGGATGGTGTTCCCAGGGGTTTTCAATCTAGAGTTCTACGTATTAAACTACTTACTGTTGTACTGGATGGTGTTCCCAAGGGTTTTCAATCTAGAGTTTTACGTATTAAACTATCTACTGTTGTACCGAATGGAATTCAGAAGTTTAACTAAACTGTCTTTATAAGAAAATGTGAGATTTTCTTGGATAACAACTTTTCAAAAAAGTAAAGGAAAAAATGATCTTTTTACATAAACAAACAACTTACGAACTCACCAGCTTTATGCTGATTTTTAAACTGCTTGTATTCTCAGGTTCTCCTTAGACAGGTATCCCGCGTTCTTTTGCAGAAGACAGAGCGTATGGAAGTCTCGTCATATTTTTGATTAAACTTATGTATCTACAAAACTTGTATTACTTTACTTTCAAACAAATGTAATGAATCTATGTAATGTAATGTTTTGTGTTTACTATGCTTACTATGTACATTGGTTGCGATACTTCATGACGTCCTCCGCCCCGAAACGTTTCCGCCTTCGGTTTTGGGGTGTGACAGATACAGATGAATACAAGCTAAAATTCAAGCAGATCAAGAAAAATAGGCATAATGGTGTGGCTGATGGAGTAGCACAACCTACCCATAATGTTGGATCCACAAGTCATTTGAAGATAGCTTCTGATTTGCTATTTTTCTTAATGGTACATCAAAGTTTATGTTTTTCTGTAGATTTGACATTTTGTGGTACTTATGCAGAAGAGGAAATTAGGACGTGATCCACCCCATAGTGAATTGTTCCTGTATACACACATGAAGAATCTTGATGGAGTCACTTTCACAAATGAAAAAGATAGACAAATTCATGTAATATTCATTCAAGTGAAATTAAGCTTTTATATTGTAGCTATTTAATAATGTCATTCATAACTTTAATATCTTTTAACTTATATTATTTTTATTTTGTAGGCAGCCTATACAAAAAAACGAGAAGAGTTGGCAACTGAAGGTGCTGAATTTGAAGAGGGCAAACTATTTTATGATGTTGTTGGTGGTCATGACAAAAAAAATAAGACTTTATGGATTAGACACTTTTTCAAAGGAGGTTCCCAATATTAACTGTAAAACGGATGTATCTTACATTCCGGAAAAAAATGATGAAATGGAAGAAATGAGGGAGCTTGTTGCTAAACAAAAAGAGCAAAAAATATGACCTTAGTTGAACAGGATCTGTTCTATATGCTCGTACCTCTGTATTCTTGATTTCTAAAAAACAAAAAGAGCTAAACGAAGAGCTTAAACAAATAATTAAGGCTCAAGAAGAACAAAACAACAAAAGAGTCGGGTAACTTGAAAAACAACTGGAAACGACAATGAATCTTATTAATATCATTACAAAACAACACAAGTAGGTGATAAAAGTGTTGATATGTTTATTTCAAAGTATTTATTTTAGATTAGCCACTTTCCATTTTCCAGGAAATAAATAATTATTGTATTATTTTATGATATAGTGTTATTTGATTTTTTTATTTTTATTTTCATATATTACTAAAAAATAATTTGTATTTAACTTATAAATCAATTATCCATCTGTCCATATAGAATCATTAATATGGAATCTGTTATACAATGTACATCGCGATAATTGCAAGGGATTCACCACCACGGAATTTGCTAGGAAGTCATCAAACGAAAGTTGCTAGGGATTCATCACCACCAAATTTGCTAGGGATCCACAACCACGGAATTTGCTAGGGATTCATAACCACATAATTTGCTAGGGAATTACCACTTCAGAGTTTTCTAGGGATTCATCACCACATAATTTACTTGGAAATCACCACCACGAAATTTACTAGGGAATCACCACCACAGAATTTACTAGGAATTCACCACCACGAAATTTGTTAGGGAATCATCACTACGGACTTTGCTAGGGATTAACTACAATGGAATTTGTAATGGAAGAACTACCATGGAATTTGTGATGGAATCCTACTACGGAATACACGATGGAATACCCTCTACCATGGATTTCATTCCACTGTCACAATTGCGACGTAATGATTGTTTCCCTAGCAAATGCTCGCTACAGGGTTTTTTTGGGATGAAAATCGGTCGTCACGAATTCCGTTTCTATTCTTCTTTTGCAACGAAATTTCAGCTTTTCGCACTGGATTCCTTCTATAGCAAAATTGCGTTTTTCTTGTAGTGAATAGATAAATTATCCTCTTATAATTTTATACTAGGTAGACCATGGATTCATGAGATGAAGGCAGTCCCATCAACATATCATCAATGTGTGAAGATGCCCACCCCATTGGGGACAGTAAAGGTCACAGATGATCAACAAGAATCCAAAGAGTGCTACAAGACTTCAATGAAATCTTCAATAATACCATAAAACCATAGCAATTAAAGAAGGGGGCACGAGATGTGTTAGGAACAAGAGAGCAATGTGTAAAGGAAGGACCCATGAGCCTTGAGGATTTCTTATAGGATCCTCAATACCAGAACCAATCGAAGAAGAACTAATAAAGCTCCTTAATCCTAGAATCAAGAATACAAGGAAGCATGAGGACATGATAGATTTAGAAAAAATATAATAACCCATAAACTTAATATTGACCCTTCTTTCAAACCATTACACAAAAAGAGAAGGAAGTTCCCACCAGAGAGAAACCAAATCATACAAGAAGAAGTAGAAAAACTTCTTAAAACATAAATGATCAAGGAAGTGAAGTTCCCAAGATGGCTAGCCAATGTGGTCGTAGTACAAAAGAAGAATGGAAAATGGAGTGTATGTATCGACTATATGGATCTTAACAAGGCTTGTCCCATCATTTCCCTCTACAACACATAAACTCCATGACAGAGGCCACAACCGGTCATGAGTTTCTAACATTCCTGGTTGCATCAGTAGGGTTCTAAAAAATCTAAATGGAACCATCTGACCAAGAGGATACTACATTCATAACCCTAACATGTATATATTGTTATACCGGTATGCCATTTGGTCTTAAAAAAGAAGGTGCAACATATCAAAGGCTAGTCAATAGGATGTTCAAAGCGAAACTAGGGGACACCATGGAAGTCTACATTAATGACATGGCGGCCAACTCGAAGAAAGATAAAGACCATCTCAAAGATCTTGAAGAAGCCTTCGACATACTGGACGAATATAACATGAAGCTAAACCCCTCTAAGTGTAAATTTGGAATGAGATCTGGCAAGTTCCTTGGGTACATGGTGACCAAAAGATGAATTGAAACAAGTCCTGAGCAAATAAAAGCAATCATTGATCTAAGATCCCCATCCTCGACAAAGGCGTCACACCCCCGGCCGGCGGCGGAAACACCGGGCTGTGTAACTTCATTTTTGTATCGTATTTATTAAACATACATTGAACTATAAAAAATCATTCTATAAACTATATACCTTTATTGATAATAGAAATTTACATTGTTCGTGTATTCCTAGTCATTATTACATAGTATATGAAATATTACACAGATCATAACAGATAGACGTTCCATACTGTCACACCCCAAAACCAAGAACGGCGGAAACGTTCTGGGGCGGAGGACGTCATGTATAATATCAACAACAATGTAAAGTAGTAAACAAGAAACAATATCATCCATTGCATTAATAAAATAATGATTATACAATTGTATTCTGTCAAATTTTGATAAACACTAAAGCAGAAATCAAAATGAAAGATAAGTCTTGAATAAGCTCCATCTTCCTTTCTCCTTGCATCGGTACCTGTCTATGATGACCTGAGGGTACAAGTAATTTTGAAAGCGAGTATCAGCTTTAAAGCTGGTGAGATCATAAGTATTAATGTGTCTTAATTTGTAAAACTTATAATTTTTAAGACTTGACATTGTTTTGAAAGAAAGCTCATATAAGTATGAAAATGTTTGTAGATCAACTGTAAATGTTTGAAAATCCCTAGAAATCCCTATGATTCCTATTAGTAACAAAGGAGTCTTCTACCAAGACTTAACTGTTCTCATTGAAATCTTCTACCAAGATCTAATTGTATTACTATTATTATCATTATAAGAAATTGTATCCTTTGGTACTAGGATACCTAAATATAATCTACCTCATTGGTTATGTGAATGAGTCACAAAATATGAGTTATAATATAACTAATCTGGATAATACCCTTTGGTACTAGGGTAACTATCATCGTTAACTTTAAGCCATCCGTAGACGTACTCTTACCTCTGTTGCTAACAACTGGGTATAGGAATAGTTAATCCCTTAATCGTATACCTGTAATGGTACCAACCGTTAGACATCCGTGGATGTGCTTTTACCTCTGTAGCTAACAGAGTTTTTAGGAATGGTCAATCCCTCAATCGTATCCTTTGGTACTAGGATAATAAATCCATTCTATCTCGTCGAATATGTGATTGTATCACAAGTTAAAGGTAAGAATGAGGATTTGATAACAGAGTCGATACATATAAAATGTAATAGGACTCCTACTGATATATCTATGCACAAGTACTCCTATAAGTATAATGATGCAAATATTATAGTAGAGTACGGTAAGGTTCTACATGTGCTAGCTGTAATGTGTGTTCTCCCTATCTAGCAAGTATAGTAAGTGTACTGTAATGTTCAACGTGTGCTAGTTGTAATGTGTGTTCTCCCTATCTAGCAAGTATAGTAAGTGTACTGTAATGTTCAACGTGTGCTAGCTGTAATGTGTGTTCTCCCTATCTAGCAAGTATAGTAATGTAAACGTTCTAGTATAGATGTATGTGTTCTTGTCCTAGTATAGTTGTACATGTAATGTATAGTAATGTTCTAGAAAGTATTGACTCATGAATGAACTGACTCATTGTATGATATCTCGTTCTAGTAATGGTTCTAGTGTCTTCCTGAACTACCCATATGGTAGCTTACTAGTAATCTAAGTGGTACGAATGATCGAGACGTGAGGAGGAACTTCCTAATCGATTGGTGCTAGCGCACCTAAGTGAAATCGGGCTCTCGTTTGGCATTCCAACGAACCTTCACTAACGGGCGACGGCGTTGCTTCGTCCGCTTGACCTCTCGGTCGAGGGTCACTACGGTTCTAGTACGAAGGCGAGGATCTCGACGAGTGGACTTGCAAGAGTCCTAACGGAAAGGTATGGTTTCACGATCGAGATGCGAAGGGTAGAATGTACGCTACTAAGTTCGCGGAGTAGGTCTAGTTTGTGCGAGGCACAGGACCGATTCTAATAAGAATTTCGGAGGTCCTGTCAAATCTGGATTTAGCTTCCCCCGCTTTACGAAGCGTATTAAGCCATTCTCAGAGTGAGTTATCCTAAAGAACTTGGTCACTCACTCGGAATCTCAAAGGTTCCTTTTCTTGCGTAACTTCCTAGTCAAAGGCCACCCCTTGCTGGGTCAAAGTCGTACGAGTTTCTGTAGCTTGCGAGGAGTTCTGCATGAACTAAGGCGGTAGGTCGGTAAGACCTAGAATTTGGCGAAAAACTGTCGGCGTCTCTGGTGTTGATGAATGCTCAATGGCTTTGGCAAATTGAAAGAGAACTCAAAATTTCCCACATTACTAACAGTGTGTCCTAGAAATTTGACTCTTCAATTTTCCAAATCTCGTGCCTAGAGGACTTTGCTAAAAGTTCCTCTGAAGGAATGTTCCCATGGGCTTTCTTCTTACTACGAGGGTAGATAAGTAAGTCATTTCATGGTGAAATGACGAATTGATCCAAGTAAGAAAGACGTAACCCTATTCATTTAGCTCATGAAAACCATGGGCGTACTGGTCCTATCCGAAGGGTATCACTACGGACTCGAAGCGTCCGCATCGAATTCGGAAGATAGTCTTCCAGACATCCTTCCCTAACACATCGAACTGGTGATATTTGGATCTCAGGTCCATTCCCGGAAGTAGTTTCTTTCCTTACGTTTGCTCAACCATCTTGTCTATGCGTGGCAGAGATAACGATTTCTATGAAAATCTTGACGGAGTCCTCGATATCCGAGGCACATACAAGGCGATCCATCGATCTCTGGAAGAATCTGACCAGGGTTCTCTAGGGTGAGAAACCCAGTCTTCTAATTCTATTTCTGTGTGGCTCGCTTAGTTGTTTGCACTGTTCTTGTATCTCCGTAGGTGTTTAAACTATAGGGTGATCTGTTTTCGGGAGTCGTGCTGGGTTCTAAGTTTGTTCACATGACGATGTGATTACTCATATACTTAGGCAGTTCTCCGTCCTGAAGTCCATTTTAGAATTCATACATGGTTTCACAATCACAACTTCGGGTATACGAGTCGTATATAATTAAGATTGAAAAGGTAGTCGAATAACTGATTCTTCTTTAAGCTCACATCCCATCGGGGAAAAAGAAGTTAAAGTGGAATCATCAATTCTAAACCTGTAGAAGCTTGATTATATATAACTCTTACGTATACCTTCCTCAGTGATAGATCAATCGCATGAATCCTTAGATTGGACTTGACGTACTGCACGAGTGGTACTTCGGGGATTTCTTCGGAAAGAAAATGACTAAGAGGTACTCCTGGAATGAGTACTTCGGGGATTTCTTCGGAAAGAAAATGACTAAGAGTTACTCCTGGAATGAGTACTTCGGGGATTTCTTCGGAAAGAAAATAACTAAGAGGTACTCCTGGCATGAGTACTTCGGCGTTATGATATGGCAGCTTCGCTGTAAAAGTGATATAGAAGAAAGAGATGTACGCATGAAGCTGTTTTCGGGAGGATCAAATTTAATCGAGTCGTATGATAATGTCGGGACTATACTGAAATTTAAAGACATTAGATTTGAACATAAGACGTTTACAGACAAGAGACAACCGTGCAACCATGAACAGAGTTTCAGTACTTTAGATTTACCACAAGACTATTGCTGCGAATAGGAAATACTACAAAAGACAAGTATATGCAGCACGAGAATTCCTACACAGGCAGGGTCTCGCAAAAGGTAAGACTCTAGTTGCACTAGTTCTAGTTAGTTTATAAGTCTGTTACAACGAAACGCCTTAAATACATTAATGTGGTTCCTGAGCATGCTCTCCTGCAGCTGTGATCCTGAGAATCCTCCCATCTATGCCAGAGTTCTTTGTTATCGGGCAATCTTTCTTGAAGTGCCCCGTCTCACCACATTGGTGGCATGACTGGCTAGTACTAGCTTTGGTGACGGGATTGCGGTGCTTAGCTAGTGATATGTGGACACAAGTGCCTTCCTCGTTACTCCACCTTGAAAATTGCTTCTTGAATCGTTCTGCGCTATAACTCGTCTTGTGCGCAGGGTTAGTCTCGATGAAAGGGACTTAAATGATGGGTCGTTTCGGTGCTCCACAGTCACGAGCATGATGCCCTATGTTTAGGCAATTGCAACATTGCATCTCATGGCAAGCCCCATGATGATGGAAACTACACTTATCAACACTTCGGGAGTTTTCCCTCATATGGCCTGCGCGGTACGGGAACGGCAGGGGTTTCCACTAGCTGTTGTTGTATAGCCAGCTTTTGGGTTCTCTTGTGTTCTTTCCGGGCTTGACGCTTTCGTTTCTTATTCTCTGCTTTCTGGCCTTGCGAGCCTGTGACTGTTACTGTTGGGTGACTTCCTGGATGGATATCACGATCGGGAACTTCATTCCCATCAGCAGTATCGACTGTGTTGATAGCGCTACAGTGCGAAATGACCGCGGTTATGGCAGCCACTACCGCAGCTGTAAATGTCGTTTGAAAGGTAGCGGCGTCCATAGGAAAAGTAGAGGTCTCGCTGCTTGGCTGGTTGTTTCCGGATGACGACATGATTCTGTAACATGTAAGATAAGGATTTTGTGAACGATTCTGGTTGACCCTGATGTACTTAGATTGTTCATGAAAAGAGTAAGAGTATGATCTCGAAAGTTTGACCTACATCCCTATGATGCAGTCTTGGTAAAGAATGAAAGTATGTTTGCTAAGGTTTAACCTACATCCCTATGATGCAGTCCTAGTACGGAATGGGAGTATGTTCGTAGAATGGTCTCAAGATGTTTGTCGTTCGAGCTGAGGTATCGTGGGTTGGTAAATAACAAGATCCAACCACTAAAAGTGACTTGGAAATTCCTCTGGAGATAAATCACCATAGTCCAATGACTTGACTAAAGTATGATTCAGATAGACTCAAATGAAAGTAAGATAAAAGTACTTGGATGGGGAGTGACATAGAAGTTAGCCGGCTATCAATACTTTTGATATTCACGATGTAAAGATTCAGGAAAATGACCTTGTAAAGGTCTTACATCATATCCACAGAAGATAGATCCTGACAGCATAAAGACCTAACTAAAGTACTTACGGAACAAGATGATTTCATAGAAAATGCCACATCGGGCATAGACAGAAAACACGATTTCTTTTTATAAGGGAAATGAAGTAAAGCGTCTACTACTGGCGACGGTCATCCCTCTGGTGAACTCTCAGTTCAACCAATTGACGTTCCATTGTCAAGTAGGTGTCTTTCGCACACTATCTGGCGTACTCGGAGCTTTATGACCTCGGCTCGTGATTCAGCCAGTGCTTGCAACAGGGTTTCATGGTTTCTCACTGATCTCTCGTGAGTATCTTCTGGATGACTGGTGTGGAGGGTATGCATTCTAGCATAAGCGACTACTTCCGTAATCTGACGTAAGGCTGTCCTGCCTTGAATCTCATTTTGGGCCCTTCTGCCGGCCAAGATTGGCAAGACTCTATCTGCTGAGCCCCCATTGCTCAAGTCGTAAAAGCTTCGATCGCCATCAAATAGCATAAGCTGATCTTGTCCTTGGCTCCCTGTTTCCAAGCATTCAACTCACTCAGGGGTCGGGCCATGAAAAGCTGGACGAGGGTTAGGAATTTGGAAAGGGAGCTGCTCGGGGTAGGTTCTCAACCTCTGGTTCAGAGTTAGCATCATACGAAAGGTCTTCGTCATGGTGATCATTCAAGGGGATAGAATGATCATTCTCTGGTTCTTCTCCAAACGAACCAGCTATGACTTCATTCGGAAGATACCGGTTGTCAAGGGGATGGAGTCCAGCTATGATTTCTATGCGAGAATTTAGGGTAAGAGGATAATTATTAGACGAACTATCTAGATAATTATTTAGAAAACCTTCATTTGTTACATCGCTATTTGTGAAGTGCATACCAGCTATGTGTAATCTAAACATGATAGACCTTCGAATAAATGACCTTAACTCCTTATTCACACAGAATAGGGGTAAGGCAAAATTATCACAGATTCTGAGTCTATAACATCCTAATTACATGTAGCCTCAGTGTATCCACTTAGCAACTATTCAACTTAATAATGAAGATCCCGTTTTAATTCTCAAGTATAAAGTACTCATAGTAACACCAAAATACACCTATAGTATTTTAAATTTAATGTTATGTTCTATTGTTCTCATTGTGGTAGGGTTGGTAAGATTTTAGCATTGTTGCAACCACACACTTAAACTTAGGCACATGCTAGTCAACCCTCGGATAATATAGGCGATCAGGCTATATCGTCCCAGTTTTGACCATATGTCTCTAAGCCCACTTGTGTTGCCAACAATCGTAATTCTTTTGTACTGTCCTAATGACATTGATTTTAGTATGACTGCAGCACGTATACTTTATTAAATATTTTATTATTTAAAGTATAAACTCTTGGTCAGAGTATTTTTCATCCCTTATGTATTTATAGTTAGTATATCTTTTATGGGTTGATATACTTAATTCACTATAAACAATGCTCTGATACTAATCTGTCACACCCCAAAACCAAGAACGGCGGAAACGTCCTGGGGCGGAGGACGTCATGTATAATATCAACAACAATGTAAAGTAGTAAACAAGCAACAACATCATCCATTGCATTAATAAAATAATGATTATACAATTGTATTCTGTCAAATTTTGATAAACACTAAAGCATAAATCAAAATGAAAGATAAGTCTTGAATAAGCTCCATCTTCCTTTCTCCTTGCATCGGTACCTGTCTATGATGACGTGAGGGTACAAGTAATTTTGAAAGCGAGTATTAGTTTTAAAGCTGGTGAGATCATAAGTATTAATGTGTCTTAATTTGTAAAACTTATAATTTTTAAGACTTGACATTGTTTTGAAAGAAAGCTCATATAAGTATGAAAATGTTTGTAGATCAACTGTAAATGTTTGAAAATCCCTAGAAATCCCTATGATTCCTATTAGTAACAAAGGAGTCTTCTACCAAGACTTAATTGTTCTCATTGAAATCTTCTAGCAAGATCTAATTGTATTACTATTATTATCATTATAAGAAATTGTATCCTTTGGTACTATGATACCTAAATATAATCTACCTCATTGGTTATGTGAATGAGTCACAAAATATGAGTAATAATATAACTAATCTGGATAATACCCTTTGGTACTAGGGTAACTATCATCGTTAACTTTAAGCCATCCGTAGACGTACTCTTACCTCTGTTGCTAACAGCTGGGTATAGGAATAGTTAATCCCTTAATCGTATACCTGTAATGGTACCAACCGTTAGACATCCGTGGATGTGCTTTTACCTCTGTAGCTAACAGAGTTTTTAGGAATGGTCAATCCCTCAATCGTATCCTTTGGTACTAGGATAATAAATCCATTCTATCTCGTCGAATATGTGATTGTATCACAAGTTAAAGGTAAGAATGAGGATTTGATAACAGAGTCGATACATATAAAATGTAATAGGACTCCTACTGATATATCTATGCACAAGTACTCCTATAAGTATAATGATGCAAATATTATAGTAGAGTACGGTAAGGTTCTACATGTGCTAGCTGTAATGTGTGTTCTCCCTATCTAGCAAGTATAGTAAGTGTACTGTAATGTTCAACGTGTGCTAGTTGTAATGTGTGTTCTCCCTATCTAGCAAGTATAGTAAGTGTACTGTAATGTTCAACGTGTGCTAGCTGTAATGTGTGTTCTCCCTATCTAGCAAGTATAGTAATGTAAATGTTCTAGTATAGATGTATGTGTTCTTGTCCTAGTATAGTTGTACATGTAATGTATAGTAATGTTCTAGAAAGTATTGACTCATGAATGAACTGACTCATTGTATGATATCTCGTTCTAGTAATGGTTCTAGTGTCTTCCTGAACTACCCATATGGTAGCTTACTAGTAATCTAAGTGGTACGTATGGACGTGGATGTATACCCTTGCTACCCAAGGGCATAGGATGAAACTGGAAAGACCTTTTATGACTATATATGTACATATGATATATAACAAATCTTTAAACGACTTTCGGACGAATACCCAATATCCCACCAGACCACATCGCAAGGCGCGAAAAGGAAATAGGGTGGATAGTCTTCCTAAGTCTTTTAAACATTTCTTATATGACTATACATATAGAGGCATGCAATTTATAATATAAAAGCATAAATAAATTTTGTAAGACATTTGAAATATAACTATTATTTTTAAGAAAAGATCGACTTGGTGTCAATCTATAAAACAATTTAGAGGCATAAGTATGATAAAACAGTTTTGAGTATAAGGAAAACATCGTTTGAAACACAGTTGTAAATAAGTTTGAAAGGAAATGTACAGAGTAAGATGTACAGTGTAATAAGTAGTTTGAAAACATATAAAATGTTTATAAAAATCTTTTGAAGGAAACTGTTTGGTAAAACGGCTAATGAGTAGCCAAATCTTTTGAAGGAAACTGTTTGGTAAAACGGCTAATGAGTAGCCAAATCTTTTGAATGTTGTATATTAATCACATGTGATTGATGTAATAAGTAATATAATCCTACTTACTAATCAAACGTGATTGACATAATAAGTAGCATGATTCTACTTGTATCCCCCCCCCCCATAAAACATTTAAAATAGTTTAAAACATTAGTTAAGGGGTATGAACTCACCTGTAGTAAGTGACTGGAATTGAACGGGCTGTTATCGTACGGAAGGATCAGACAAGTGCTTGGTGTCAAGTGAAGACTTAGACACACACAATGATCCTAATTACATATGAAGACATATGTATATAAATAATTAGAGATTAAATCACTAATTATACAAGTATAAACATTTAAGCGCGAGGACAACACTTTTGGTCAAGTGCTAGGAGGCTAATGGGTTGCAACAAAGGAAGTGCAATGTCCCTAATGGAAGTTTAAGGTCAAAAGACCATATTCATTGGAGTTTACGGCCCAGGGAAGTAAGCTCCTGGCCGTAAACTCTCAACTAAGTCATGAAATGGTGCATAGAATTTCTACAACTCTAGAGGGGAATTGATTCAAGGCTATACAAGAGTTTAAGGTACCATATTGACTCCTAAGGGGAGTTTATGGCCCAAAGACCCTTTTCCCTTGGAGTTTACGGCCGTAAACTCCCTTGGGAGGGTTCTTATTGTCCTTTCAAGTCCCTAACTTTTCTAGGAACAAGTCTAGGCTTCAACACTTGGCTTAAGGAAGGTTTATGGTATTAAATTGAACCATTTGATGGAGTTTACGACCATAGAACTCTTTGGGACATAAACTCCCTCACACATGAGGTTCTAAGAATTTTAACTATCCCAAAACTCATCTAGGTACTTGCCCTAAAAGTCTCTTGGCCTAAGGAAGTGTCTAGGGTGTCCTTTGACCCCTTTAAAGGAGTTTACGGCCCAAGAAATACTCTTGGCCGTAAACTCTTCAACACTTATGCTTTTCATGAGTTTTCTAGGTCCTAAACACATTAAGGTACTTGCAAAAAATGAAGACTAAGCCTTAGGAAGAGTTTGAAGGGATTTTGGCACTTAATCTTGGAGTTTACGGCCTAAGGAGCATCTTGGCCGTAAACTCCCTTCCAAAGTTGGTTTCTAATTGTTTTGTGGGTCTAAATCATGAGTTTAAGGCTTCTAGGTTCTTGTTCTAAGGCTAAAGGAACATTAGGCACTCATTTGTGCCCTTTACTTGGAGTTTACGGCCCAAGAGGTGGTTCCTTGGCCGTAAACTCCTCAAACTAAGTGGTCTTGATTTGTTTCTAGCCTCTAATGTTCATACTTAAGGTCCTTAGCTAGATGCCTAACACGGAAATGGGACTAGGTGGCCTTTAGGCTTGATTTTGGAGTTTACTCCCCAAGAACGTTCTTGGGCGGTAAACTCCCGGATCTTGTACTTTGGACATGTAAACAATGTTATTAAGCATATAACAAGTATTAAAACACGTCTAGGAAAGTGGACTCACAATCTGGGATGAAAACCCGAAGATCCGTGAGAGAGAAATTTGCTTTTCTCTAATTGGAATTTAACTAATGAACCAATTTGGTTCAGAATTCTATTTATAGTCCTGAGATTTTTGGCAGAAAATATTTCTATTCTCGGAATGGATTCTAATGACCTAGAGTAATGGAATTTCAGTGTTGCACAAAATCCTAGTGCAACCACTCTCCCAATAACTCCTTAGGTGTAAAACCCTAAAACTGCCAAGCTTATTCCATAAGTCTGAATCTTTACTGTAACTGTTCTACTTCTATTGGATTGAAATGGTTTGATTTAGAATGGAAATTTCGGGTTGTCACACATACCAACAAAAAGGATAGTAGTATTTGTCAAAAAAAGTTTCCCTGCCCGAGTAACATTCTAGCTTATTAAGTTACTGAAAACACATGCATTTTGAAAATACATCAACATAAAGTTGGTGAGTCTTTAGGTTTTGACTCTGAGTAAAAATAGTACTTTTCCAAGTTCCAAAAGTATAAAAAATAGTTTGGAAGTGTCATTCTGAGTTATACTTGTCTCCAACACATTTTATATATCCTATGTATAATGTTTTACTTACTAAATAAGTGGTATACATATAGTCTCATGTAATCTGAGTAAAAGTGTTTGTGAATCTTATACTTAACATTAATCCTTGTATATCGTCAAAGTATAATGTTTATAGATCTATACTATCGTCACCCGGCCGGTTTCGTCAAACCATGGGTTATAGCTAGCAACCACGAGTAGGGGTGTCAAGCCATATAGATCTATACACAACTTCCTCGCTTACACATGATTAGCTTTTACAGGTCAGAGGATTTTACTAAAAATTTTCAGTCTTACTTGAAGAATTGAATACCTCATGTAGATTTGTCGAGTTCCGATAGTTCCAACAGTCAAAGCATATTTGTGTCTAAAACCCTAAGTTACTAGACTATGCTTTAAAACATTGCACATAACTTTAATAAGATTTAGGCAGTACAACAACTATAAATTGAAATTAAACCAGGTTTTAACTAATAGAAAACCAATAATAACAACACTGTTAACAAGTCAAAGTAGTTGTATAACTTCAAATTATTAGATATATAGATAAATATCAGATTTTAACCAACGTAAAACTTATGATAACAACATACCAATATTTGTATAGTTTCAAAAGATCAAATATATCATAAGTATATATGATTTAAAACCACTATATCTCGGTTAATAGAATTTTATGATGATTCGAATATACGATCATATAAATATAATATTAACTTGTACACAATATTTAGCGTGCATTCTTCCCCGAAAACATTTTAAAAGTGGGGCCATGAAACTCACCCTAGTAGTGTGATTTGATAGAATCTAACTAGAAATGGTTGGTGGTTTGTGATCGTCAGGCTCGGGACAAGGAACGCCTTCAGCAAATGAGGGAGACAAAGAAAATTTGGTGTAATCAGAGCAAGGGTCGAACTTGCTAGTTTAGGGTATCCAGGGCACTTTCACGACATGAGCATATATGCTCACGTCGTAAAGTATGATTTTATCACCTCGTAGACTTGCCATTTGGGTTTCTAGTCGTGGAAGGTTTCCGGAAGACATCTTACTTCATGAAAATGACATGATGACGTCGTGAGACCTAAACATATCACCTGGTAGACTTTCCATCTACATTCTTGCTTTGAGGAGTGTTCTGGAGCACTGTCGCATCATGACAATACATGCTCACATCGTGAACCAAGGCGGCTAGGGTTTTCGCCACGTGTCATGCTCTCAGACTGCTACATCTTTGCAAGATCATATTTTTTGCATACGAGCTCTGTTTTTGACGCTCGTTATATCCACACATAGGTATTTCCGAGTACTACAAATTTCTTTAAGATTCCAATATTAGATTCCAATAGCTAATTCTCACTTTTCAATTTTTTCTTTTATTATAGAATTTATCATAACTTCTACTTGTGAAGTCAGATTGAGATTTGTTAAAATCTTTTGGAATCGTATGGCCGTGTACTTTTGAATTATACCATGATGTATGTTTGAAAGTTCATATTTGTATTAGAATTTACCATGAACTACAAAGTAAGTTTATTACATTAACTGTTTGCCATGATCACATGTGACTGTTGTGGACTTATTTTGACTGATGTTACAAAAGGATATTCAAAGTCGAACAGAAAGAGTGGCAGCCTTGAACATGTTCACCTCAAGATCCTCAAAAAGATGCAAACCTTCCTACGACACCTTGAAGAAAAATAAAAAGTTCGAGTGGGATAAGGAGCACAAATATGCTTTCCAGGAACTTATAAGGTACCTAAGTTCAACACCCCTATTGATAACACTCTTAGATGGGGAACAACTTCTTTATACTTTTTAGTATGCTCAAACGTAGTGAGTATATTCTTAGCTAAGGATATTAACGGGGACCAACAATCTATCTACTATGTAATTAGAAGTCTCTTGGATCCTTAGACCTGGTACTCTCACCTTGAAAGACTTATACTTGCATTACTAATTGGTTCCACGAAATTAAGACACTACTTTGAAACACATCCTATAATCGTAAGAACTAATTATCCTATGAAGAATGTTATGAGAAAAACTGAAACATTGGGAAGGATGGAAAAGTGGTCCGTGAAGCTAAACACATATAACATGAAGTATGAGCCAAGATCCACAATAAAATCCCAAGCATTGGCGGACTTTATGGCTGGCTTCAGTAATGATCTACAAGATGAAGTAGATATAGAAACTAATAGATTCCTAAAAGAAGAAAACATAGAAAAATGGACATTATTCACATATGGAGCATCAAACCAAAGAGGAACTAGACTTGGGATCATACTAAAGTCACCAGAGGGGGACATCCTACCCCATGCAGTTAGTTGAGAGTTCGATGCAACCAACAATAAGGCTGAATACAATGCACTAATCATGGGACTACAACTAGCCAAGGATCTACATATCAAGGGTCTCCAGGTATATGTCGAATCCTTATTAATAACTAACCATTTTAATGGATCCTATTCAGTAAAAGAAGAAAGACTAGCACTATAACTATAGATCCTCAAAAATTTAGCCTATGAATTCGTAGCATTTAGCCAAAACCAAGTTCCTAGAGAAGACAATGATGAAGCGGATGCCTTACCCAATCTAGGATCTTCCCAAAGTATCCCACTAGAAAACAGGATCCTGATAATCCATGTGATGAACCCAGCTATCGAGGATCCTGTCAAAAGACTCAGGGATCCCGACGATGACGAGATAACAACCAACGTCGCTACAATAGAAGATCATGATCCCCAACCTCAAGATCTTGGATTCAAACCATTGTGGAATATCTCCAAAATGGTACCATCCCAAAGGAAGAAAAAAGTGACAAGTCAATCAAAATGAGGGTCTCATGTTTTGTGATGATCCAAGGTAAGCTATATAGGAAATCCATGGCAAGTCCATACCTTAGATGCCTAGAAGATTACGAGGCTTCGAAAGTCCTAAAAGACAAACATGAAGGATATTATGGTAACCACCCTGGGGGCAGATCCTTGTGCTCCAAGGTGTTGAGGACATGATACTACTAGCCAACCATGAAGAAAGATTCCTTTTTGTATGATCAAATATGTGATGCTTATCACAGACATAGCAACATCCTACACTAACCAACAGAACCATTACATCCTATCATATCCCTTTGGCTATTTATGAAGTGAGGGATGGTTATGGTAGGAAAATTACCTAAGGCATCAGGAGGAAAAGTCTTAATGCTGGTAATGCTAGACTATTTATCGAAGTGGATCGAGGCTGAGGCTTTTGTTCAAATAAGAGATAAGGAGGTCGTGTCATTTATCAAACATAATATCCAGACTAGGTTCGGGATCCCTGCCGAAATTATATGTGACGATGGATTCTAATTCATAAGAAAGAGGATTAAGGACTTTTGCATCTGTTGGAGAATAAAAATGATAATGTCCACCCCTCTTTACCCTCAATCCAAAGGTCAAGCAGAATCTTGCAACAAAATCATAGTCAATAACTTGAAGAAAAGGCTAGATGAAAAGAAAGGGAGATGGGCAGGAGAGCTTTTTTCATCCTATGCACAGATAGGAACACTACCAAAGTTGCCACATGCCAAACTCCATACTCTTCGGTGTTCAGAGCAGAAGAGATGATCCCTAATAAAGTGGTCACCCCAATGCCAATATATCTATTTCAAGATCAAGAGAACAACGATATGATCCCAACCCAAGATCTTTATATTATCGATGAACTCAGGGATCTTGCCAAGTTCCGCATCGCTTCCCATCAACAAAGAATCACCAAAACATACAACAAGAATATCAAGGTCAAAAGATTCTAGAAAGGAGACCAAGTCTTAAGGAAAGTATTCCAAAATACCAACGATCCTAGTGCAGGTAAATTGGCACCTAAATAGGAAGGACTATATCTCATAGATGCTGAAGTAGGAAAGGGGCATATTGGATAGCTACCTTTGATGTAAATATCTTGCCAAGATCCTGTAATGTAATACATCGTAAAGCTTATTTCATCTAAGAGAGATTAGTGATTTTCCAACAAACCCAAGGTACACATACTCTTTACCTTTTAACCTTTATTTTAGAAAACGGATAAGGGTATAACATTAGCATGTTATCTCAAGTTGGGATCTCCCTAATAAAATTTCCTAAGGTTCATAACATTGACATGTTATCATACGAATTGGGATTTCCCCAGTAATTTTCCGAGATTTGTAACAATAACATGTTACTTTCAATTGGGATTTCCCCAGTAGTTTACTAAAGATTGTAACACTGATGTGTTATCTGAGGTTGGGATTTTCCCCTGAGATTTTCTAAGAGTTATGACACCAACGTTTTGTCTAAAGTTGTGATGTCCCCAAAAAATATGCAAGGTTTACAACATTATCACGTAGCAAAACAAGATTTTTTTCTAAGGTATTTTCCAAGATTGAAGTTATCCCCAAGGAGGGATCCTTCCCAAGTTCACTGAGTTAGGGCCATTCAAGGATCCTCCTTGATGAACTCTTAAATCATGGATCTTCCCGTATCATACTAAAGGACTTCTCCTAAGTCTAAAGGTCACAAAGCCAAATGATAGTCAGGTTAGATATGTCCTTTAAAATTAATTTTTCCTACATAGTTAGTAAGATCTGAACTATTTTAAGATCCCAAGTTGATTACTAACCATTTTAGGGTATTCAAATCTTAAGAGTTCCTTATGATCTTGGCTATGTAAGGATCCTTAGAAATCCTACAATCATATCACGTAAGTCAACCAAGCAGATAGAAATATAAAACAATGATACATAAACGAAGAAGTGTTACATGGATTCCATAAGAAACAAACATTTTTTTATACAAAATCACGCAAAATATTCCTATGTAACAAGCCTACACCGTAGCTTGTTCATCATTGCATGCGCTCTTTTCTTCCTCATTCCACTTTGGATGTTTCCCCTTAGGATCCTGGCTAGTCTTGACAGATTCGCCCTTTTATTCAGTGAAGGTTATGCGTCACCCAACTATATTCTAGGGGCCTGCTTTTGCCACATATTCTGCTAGTTTGATCTTAGCCTCCCAAACAGTCATGATTGTGCTAGCTTTCACTTTGGCGATCACCTCTGCCGTCTATGCATCATGATCCTCCTTTTTCTCGGCCTTCTCCTTTTTCTGGACTTCCAATCATCTCAGGAGATCCTCTTTGGTCGCCTTCCACATCTTTTCTTGTTCTTTTAAAGCTTGTTCAGCCTTTTCATCTCGGATCATCAAGTCTATAGACATACAATCAAAGACCTGGAAAAATAGTTACATTAGAAAGAGTGAAAGACAAAGCATAAGAAACAAACGCAACACTAAAACCTACAACTTGAGAAAAAGGAGACTAGCCTTAGAAGTGCATCCTCAGCCCCAAGATCTTCTAAGTTCAAATTCGTCGCTTCAGGGGTTTTCCTCTTCCGCGATCGCAATATCATCATAGACCGATCAATGTGGGCCTTTCTGGGGGAAAAGGAGGAGTTAATTTTCTCTTTCTTCACAAATATCTGGCCACTTGACAAGGACGTATCAAGTGGCACTTGTGGCTTTGGATCCTGAAAAAACCAATGAATTCTTAGTAATTTCTCAAACACTAAGGATGAAGGTACTCACGGATCCTAAAAGTAGCCATAAGGATGATAACAGTTGACCTTTCTTGTTGACTAGAAGGATCAAGCTTAAATCTCCTAACGGCGTTGGGTAGAGCAAGGAAGTCCGTGATCTTATCCTTAGTATCTTCAGCAGGAGGAACTAATTCGTCAAACTTGAAACCTGAAAAAAAATAAACAAAATAAGAAGTGCGAATATTAGGATCTTCAATATGAAAATAAGGAACCCTACTCTTTTTAACCCATGATTGAGGTAAAAGATCTCCACCAGGAATCGAGTCACGTTTTACCAAAAAGTATCCTCCTTTCCAAGCAGCATCGCTATGCTTGGATTTTATCCATCGGTTTTAACTTTCAACAAAAAGCGATTGTTTCCAAAGGTAGAAAGGTCGTAAACATAAGTTAATTTAGTTATACAAATGTTGAGACCCACTGAGCGATTCAGATTGTGAATCGAGAAATGATCCTCCAAACCGTTGGTATGGCTTGAGTGTATGAGGTCTTGGTGATTTCAAAAAATTCATAAATGATCCCGGAAAAAGGATAGGAAAGGCCTAATGTGAAGGGATACATAGGAAAACAAACCCAAACAGAATAAATAAAATCAGCTTGGATCTTAACATTGAAAGGCTCGAAGCAATACTAGCGGGAAAGGTTCCACTCAAACTCAAAACTTCAATACTATTGTCATCGAAGGTATAAGTTTCCTCATAGGAATGGAGCTTCTGGTCTATGGAATCATCATAAGGTATAGCTTAGATGTTTTCATGAGAACGAGCTCCTTTCTTTGCCATTATTACGAAAATAAAACTAAGAAGGACAGAATGAATAAAAATACTACCTTCGATGATGTTCGATGAACTTCCGAAAGAAAAGTTAAGAGTAAGATGAAATTGAAGAGCTCCATATCTTACTTATACGAGAATCAATGAAAGGTAGAAAGGTTTTTTGACCCTTCCAATGGCTACAAATGTACCCGTGGAGTTCAAATTACCCATCCATTAGAAATTCTTACTTCAATTTTTAATTAAAAATTATACCTTTAAATATTTAAAACATTAAGAGTTATATTTCTTAGGTAAACTTGGGGGTAATTGTTTGGGGTAGGATCCTTGAATCATGTTCAAGATCCTCAAACACCTCTGAATCCTTAGAATCCTTAAACATATCCAGGGATCCTGACCAATATCAACAATATTTCTAACACTTGTAATAACTATATTCTCTTTATTTTTCTCACATGTGCAGAACGAGTCAACACAAGACCCATTCTCAATGGAGATTCATCTCAACCAGGAAAAAGACCTAGAATACCAACTCAAATAATGTTCATATGCTTATTCTGGAGGATCCCGAAATTATCAAACTTTTTATTATTAACATTAAACTATAAATAACATATTTAACTAGCGTACTAGGCACACACTGAGCTCGTCCACGATACTTGTACTTAAATTTACACATTCATCTCTATAAATCAACATTATATATCAATAGAATCATCAAGGCAGGTGATCATTATCACCTCCTAAGGTTTTATGTCGGAGATCCAATCAAGGATCAAGTGCTTTGCTTGTAACTCACATGTGTCACTTTGATTATCACTTCTTACTTGATTTGCCACGAACATCACATCCTCTGATACAATTTGATTAGATTCTACTTAGTTGATTTTTGACCAAAACAATAGTGGTTTGGTAAATTTTTGGTGGATATAAATAGAGAGATTCTCCTTTGGATCTATGCCTTCTTCATCAACAAGCCTCCCCTTGAGGAATCAAAGGACTGCAAAGGTTGTTAATCTTTTACCCCATCTATGGTTGTTGTTTGCTTTCCAATATTTGCAAATAGATCTTTTGGTGGGTATAAAAACTAGTTTATGTTGTTCAAAATTTAAAGCGTTTGTTGCTAATCTTGTGTTTTAGACATATTTTTTTGATAAAAAACACAAAATAAGTTAACAAGACCAACAAGATGAATGGATCTTACGTACAAACAATTCCTAAAGTGTAGATGTCACGGGAGACAGATTAATCTTAAATAATCTAATAGGAGAAGATATCACATATGCACTATATTTTGACTTCGCAACATCCAACAACGAGTCTGAACATGAATCCTTGTATGCATTCCTACAACTATCAATAAAAATAAGAAGCTGCAATATAAAAGCATTCATGAACTCCATGATTGTAGCTAACCAAATAAACGGTCATTACGAAGACCAAGGTCACAACTTAATGCAAAATGCAACAATAGTAAAACTACTCACTAAGCAATTTTCAACTTTTAAACTACACTACATACTTTCGTCTCTCTTACTGATCTTGATGAAGAAGTATTTTTAGATCTTGATTTCTTAGTTGATTCAGTGTATATATATGGTGTGCCTATTTCAGTATCTACCATTTTCCCAACTGGATTACAGATGGGGAGTCTCAGCCTTAGGGGGAGCAACATGTCAATAGTGAAAAAGACTATAATGATGAACAATTGTTGTCAAGAGAAAGAATTCTTTTGTTGAAGCCACTACTTTTGGTCCATAATGAAGAAAACCCATCAATCCTTCTGGTGTCAATGATGAATGGGGTTTGTCTATTGAAAAAACCAGAGCTTTTTCTATTGAACACAACATAGTAAATCGTAATCGAGTCATTCTCAAACATGATTCCACTAAAGTTGTTCCTAAAGTTTCTTCTGCTGAAGGAAGTTTGACTGATCACAAAGAAGATCTTAAAAATTTCAATACTGAAGTTGACAAGAGGATTAGAGTTAAAGAAGTTCTCAATAAGAATGATCTGTCTACTTATTCTAATGTATTCTTGGAAGATATTTTCCTAATTTGATAGTAAATTTTAGGTGCACCAAACCTTATCTGGAAAAGATTCTTCAAGTGAACCTGACTAGAAGATATTTTTAAGGAGAATCCCAGAAAGATTTTTTATACCCAGACTTATCAAATACGGATACAATGAGTGGTTAGAAATTCATGGCATCATTAAAAATCACAAGGGTATTCAGGAATAGGAGTTGAAGCTTGTGATTGTGCTAATGATCAACAAATTCAAGAATCTTAACATAGTTACTCTTCTAGATGCAGCTTCTACATCGAGAACCTCATGTGCCTCATGCAAAACAAGAAAGTCCAAGCATGTGAAGTTTATATTGCCTTATGGAACTGTCTACAATAATAATTCTATGTCAGTAAGAGTTGACCCTATTCAACAACTTTTCATAAGAGATACAAAACACGGAATGTTTTTTATTAATGATCAAGACTACATGTGCTCTCAACAGTCTGTTGATCTTTGCAAAGTTCATACTACACATTTTTTTCACTTAACGATTGAGTGAAAAGAAAAACCTGAAGCTAATAATTATCACTAGCTTGTGCCTTTTGAGCTGAATAAAAGAATAGAGGAACTTCGGTGTGATGACTTCAAATGGAACAAGACATAAATTTTGATTAAAACTAATAAAGTTTGTCTTCACAATTTTTAAATGATTAGGTTTTGACATCATTAGATTTGAGAAGATTGTAAGGTCAAACCTTTTTAATTTCATGTGTAAAACCTTATGTCACGTTAATATATTTCTACATAATTTATCGCCTACTGTCTGCACTTCTCTTTACATGGTGACAGTTACTTTCACAACAAGTTTCAGATCCATTATCTTAGTGATAGGATCTTTATATATATATATATATATATATATATATATATATATATATATATATATATATATATATATATATATATACACACACATTTGTATATAAGTCCTTAATTTGTAAGGATCCTATTCTATATTATTTTTATCGGAGTATGTAAGTTACACTAGGTTTGCTTGTAAAGGCATCACTTTGTGCATTCTCTCTTTGTGAGAGTTCTTTATTCAAAACTTGGTTTTTGATGATTGTGTTTGTCATTTTAATATCGTTTCTCGATTCTCTAATTTCCTATTAAAATTATATTTTGTTGTTGTTTGTGTTATTTGATTTTATTCTTTTTTTTTTGTCATTTTAATATTGTTTCTTAATTTTGTAATTTCCACTTGAGACTTATATTTTTTATGTTTTTTATAATTTATTAACAAAATTTGCACTCAAAATAATCATAATGTTTTCTAGAAGGTGATGACATTAATAACATGTAAGCAATAGCAAAATATTAATCATAAATGACTTGATGAAATTCTAAAGTATTACCATGAGGAAGTTGAGTAAATCGAAGAAATAAACAAGTGTTTGGTTTTTAAATCAATTAATTTTAATAATATTTATAATAAAAATTAAATAAAAAATTGCACATAACATTTATTTGCGTGTAACCTAGAGATAAATGCAATCAAAGTGATATGATTCAATAGGTAAAGGGTCATTTGATTATTTGGCTTGTAGTAGTAAGGCAAAGAGTTATGAGAGTTTCAAATATATAAGGTTCGAGGAAAAATATTTTCATTTTAATAATAGATATAAACTTTGATTTAAATTTATATTTAGCATTAAATTTTTACTTTTACTTTTATATCTAAATAATTATAAAAAACATCACTTTCGAATACTTTTCATTATTATATAACATAATATAGTAAATATATGTTTGTTAGAACGTTATAACTTAAAGACTTATATCGGACTTCTTGCTACAAGTGTTATTTATAGTCTAAGCATAATAACAAGAAGTCTGATATTTCCGGGGTCATCCTTGAACAAGCATTTGAACATTGGTTGACTTGTTAATCCTTGATTTTAAACTTGGTGGAACTGATTCTCCATTGAGAATGAGTTTTCTGTTCACTAAGTCTACATATGTGAGAAAAAGAAAAGGATATAGTCGTTATAAGTGTTAGGAAATATTAGTGATAGTAGTTAGGATCATGAGATATGTTTAAGGATCCTGAGATCTCAGGAATATTAAGGATCCTAAATATGATTTTGGGATCCTGCCTCTAACATTTTCCCCCAAATTATATCTACAAAATATTAATCTTAGTTTCCAAGTATTTAGCGGTATAATTTCAAAAATAAAAGAGATAAGGAATTTCGAATTTCAAGCCCTAATCGGATAGGATTTATTCGCTCCAAAAGGATCATTACACAGTCAGATCATACTCTTTCTCTTCTGTCAATTAGGTTAAATTGGAGCAACCGACTTAACTTCTTTACTTGCCCCAGTATTTCACCCAATCATCTTCGGTCGCCTTCATAGGTAATTTCATTCTCTTCTTCTCCTCTTGTTTTCCTCATTTTCAGATTATGGGCAAGAAGGAAACCCGTTCATGTGCTAGTATTACCACCCCTTCCAAGAATGACTTCATAAATCAGAGGATCCTGACCTAGGATGAGGTTTGTTCCTTTGATGATGAAGACATGCAGTCTCTTAAAGCTAGTGGAGCTTTTCCTTCTGACATAATATTCAGGTCTTTTGAAGCTTCTATTCAACCTGATTTCCTTTCTCCTTTCTAGATATGTTTCATTGAGAATCCCTTTTCTTTGGGTGTCAAATACCGTTTTTTCGAGTATTATTTATGATTTCTTCCAAGCCATCAATCTTTCATATATTCAAGTTATGCCTATTATCTAGAGGGTTTTATTTTGGATCGATCGAGTTAATCGATCCAACAATCTGGACAAAGGTCTTACCGATTTGGCTTATGTTTATGATCTTTCTACTTTTGGGAATTCTTGTTTTTCTCTGACAGTCAAAGCCAAAAAAACTCCTCTTATTTTGAAAACTAGACACAATGACAGAGCCTGGAAGGAAAATTACTTTTTTATGAGGCGTAAATCTATGGTTGATGGAGATCTCTTGCCCAATGTTTGGGTTAAAAGGGATACGATCTATTTGTTGATTTTGAGGATCCAAGGATTCACTTTTCTTATTTTGTTTATTTTGATGCAGGTTTCAAGTTGGGAGAAGCTTTTTCTGTTGCTGAGGACACTGAGGATAAGATCTTGAGTTTCCTTTCTTTATCTGCAGATGGCAGATCATTCAAGATCGAGTACCCTATCCTTCAAGAAGGCTCGTCTACCACAGGTTCGAAGGCCACTGGTAATGATTCTTTATCTATTTTTACATTAGGATCCTAAACTTTTGTGGATCCTTCACAATATCTAGGATCCAAAGTTATTCATCCTAGTACTCGATTTGTCTTATCTAATCTTGAAGATGACATGTCTAGTGCCCTACTTGTGGTGAAGAAGGAAAATATCCCTCCTTTTCTTCCTCCTAAGAAGACTCAACTTGATCTTGTTGTGAAGACCCCGATGTCTCACAAGAGGAAATCATCTGATGTTTAGGATCTTGAGAATGTTAGAATAGACGAGGCATTGAAGTAGATGATCTCCTTCTCCTAATCTGTAAGTATTCTTTATTTCCTTTCATTTAGTTTATTTTTACTTTAACTTTACCTTCTTAGGTCACAGAACACATCTCTCGCTCTCATAAGTATCTGAATGCCAAGTTTGCTCAAACAGAGCATGCTTTGAGGGAGAAGGAGGGAATCAACATCGAGCTCATGCATAGGGTAGAGAAGTTGTCTAACAAAAAAGCCGAGAAGGAAAAGGAGCATGTGGTTGAAATGTAAGAGGTGTTTACAAAAGTGAGGATGGGTGTTGGTTTTGTTGTCAGGGAGGCAAACCACAAGCTTGTAGATGATCTTGAGAATACGAAAATCAGATGATGTGAGTAAAGGGTTTTGAGCATTCTAACACTCATATGGTGTACATGCAACCTTAGAAACCTTGGATCAATGTTTTATCTATGATACATGCAAAATTGATTTCCAAGGTTCATAACCTATCTAGCATACATGGGGAACTTTTAAACATAAAATTTAGTAAGAAATACATACCTTGTAGTAGTTTGGATTCCTTGAAAACCTTGTCAGCCTAGCACCTCAAGTGTGATTCCTCAAATGTCTCACACAACACCAAATGCACTTGGAATAACTTAGAGAGAAATGAAGAACACTTAGAAATCGGCTAGCCCTCACTTTCTTACTTAAGTGTCGATTTTGGTGAACATAAGGATCCTTATATAGTGTGTAACAATTAGGGTTACACCATGTAAACCCTAATTGTCATGAGTTTTCATTTCCAGGACCCATGGGTTCAACAAACATCATGGAGAATACATGGAGCATCCTATGGGTTTTAGGCCAAATTGATAATCCATGAACCATTAGCCCACTATATAAGTATAGATGATTAACACAATCAACCCATATATTTAATTAGTCTCCTTTTGATCACTTAATTAATTTCAAATTTATTCTTGATAAATACTAATTAATTTCATTATTAATATATTAGAACTTATAATATATTAATAAACCATAAGTGTTATTTCTCTCATTTTAGTCTAACCAAATGCATGATGCCATGAAACCCAAATGGACCATGCCAAACTGGGTCACGTACATACCAGAAATAGTTATGGACTTAGACACCTTATCCAACAATCTCCCACTTGGATAAGTCTAATAACTATAACTGAAAGTAGGACTTCAGGAACCGATTAGCAATCATAGCTCTTTCAAGGTCTCTCAGAACTAAGATGATTATGATATGCCATTTAAGATAAGTGATCATATAATCATTTGTTCTAGATATCAGCCGGACAAATACATGGTACAAGGTCTCGCTTATTGTCCAACAATTTGTTTCTCGATTTCTGATTTGTTTGACATAGAACTTAATTGAACAAATCAACTTAGTTCTGACCGGGCCCGGTACATGGCTCAAAAAAAAATCATTGAGGGGCCCAGATATTGCTTCTAATCCAAGAAGGGACAGATAAACTTTGACTCGTATGCTTATTCTACTACTTGTCGAATCATACAAAAAGGCACGTTTTATAACATCGAGTTACCAATGCATTTTCGTACAATCAATGTATAACCAACTCATAGTCAACAACTCATATCTCTAGGTTTGAAGACTTATATGATATTAACCTCTCACGATCACTCGAGATAAATTCCATGTAGTGATACAAGTGACGTGGTTGAATCCAATACTCAGAACTTATGAGCACTCATGAGTCTTATAGCACCTCTTGCTATGTCCAACAACTTAGAAATCTACAAGCCAACTCATGACAGTCTTGATTCATATCTACGTCCAACGTATGACCTACTGTGGACAATTTGAATAATATGATATACCATAACATAATTATTCTGGAAGTCAAAACATGCAAAATGAAATTATAGTAAAATATTGACAAAAGATAGCAACACTTATACTTATAAATAAACAACATCTTTTATTTATCATCAAATATCAATTACACTTTACAAATTTAAAAATTATCTAACTACTAAAACTAATATCATCCTTTATCCCTATGCGTCTCGCATGCTGGAGATGTGTAACCCTATCTAGTCCCTTCGTGAGGGGATCTTCTGGGTTCTCATCCGATGATAGCCTCTTTGCCACGAGGAGTCCTTCTTCTATTTGATGTCTGATAAAAAGGTACTTTCTGTCAATGTGTCTGGATCTTTCGTGATCCCTTGGTTTCTTGACTAAGGCAACTGCACTTTCACTGTCACAAAAAATTTCCATAGGCTCCTTTATAGCTGGTACAACTCCAAGGTTGCCAGTGAAGTTCTTTAGCCATATAGCCTCCTTTGCTACTTCGCAGGTTGAATCAGCCACTGTCTCCTGCTTGGAACTTTTCCAAGTAATTGCTCCACCATTTAAGGTAAAGACCCAGCCTGACGGAGAGCGGAAATTATCCATATCAGTCTGGAAGCTAGCATCACTATAACCTACAACTCTCAAGTCATGACTGCCACCGATGGTAAGGACCCAGTCCTTAGTCCTCTCTTGAGAATGTTCTTTACCATATTCTGGTGAGCCTTGCCAGGGTTCTCCTGATATCTACTGACCATGCTCAATGCAAAGGCCACATCAGGACGAGTACAAGTCATAACATCAATGATCGTGCCTACAGTGGAAGCATAAGGCACTCGACTCATTTCTGCTATCTCAGCCTCGGTACTCGGGCTCTGAGTCTTACTTAATCTGGCGTTACTCTGGATCGGTAACTCTCCTTTCTTGGAATTTTGCATGGTGAGTCTATTCAGCAACTTCTCCAAGTAGGTACTCTGACTAAGTCCAATTAGTCTTTTACTCATGTCTCTCAAAATTCTTATCCTTAGGATATTGGCATCTTCTCCACGGTCCTTCATAGCGAAACACTTCCCAAGCGAGGACTTCACTTCCTACAGAGTTGGGATGTCATTTCCTATGAGTTGTATGTCATCCACATACAATATCAAAAAACTGACTATACTCCCACTAGCCTTGACATAAACACAAAATTCATCTTCACTCCTCGAAAAGCCAAACTCTTTAACCTTCTCATCGAAGCAAAGATTCCATCTGCGAGGTGCTTGCTTTAATGCATAAATGGATTTCTCAAGCTTACACACTCTACTAGGGTACTCTGTACTGACAAAACCCTCTGGCTGACTCATGTAATCATCCTCAGCCAACATTCCATTAAGGAAAGCGGTTTTGACATCCATTTGCCATATTTCATAATCATGAAATGCAGCAATGGCTAACATAACCCTAATACACTTAATCTTCGCTACTAGTGAAAAGGTATCATCATAATCAACTCCTATAGTTTGAGAAAATCCCTTTGCTACCAGTCGCACCTTATAAGTGTATACATTACCATCCCTGTCGGTCTTCTTCTTGAAGATCCATTTGCACCCAACTATCTTACGACCTGGTACATTGTCAACCACGTTCTACACTTGATTGTCATACATGAACTATATCTCGCTCTCCATAACCTCTTTCCATTTAGCAGCCTCAGGGCCTGCCATGGCTTCCGTGTAGCTGTTAGATTCATCCAGATCGATCAGCGTGTTATCACTGATAAGTGTATCACCTTCCGCAGTATTATGGAAACAATAGTAATGCTCAGGTGCATTCCTAACTCTCGTGGAACGTCTCAGAGGTACAGACTCTTCTATCGGATCAACAAGACTTTCCTCCTCAGGTTTATTGCTAGGGTTTGAGGTTCCTTCATCACTTGACTCTTGAATTTCTTCAAGGTCAATTTTCCTCCCACTGTTTCTTTGGCTTATGAACTCTCTTTCTCGAAAGACTCTTTTCCTTGCTACGAAGACCACATTATCACTGGGTCTGTAGAAGAGCTAACCAAAGGATTTCTGTGGGTAGCCGATGAAAATACACCTCTCACTTCAGGGTTCGAGCTTATCGAGAGTCTCACGCCTCACAAAAGCCTCACAACCCCAAATCTTGATGTGGTCCAGATTTGGAACTTTTCCGGTACATATCTCTTGAGGTGTTTTGGCAAACGTTTTGGTAGGGACTAGATTAAGAATATGGGCGGCAATCTCTAAGGCATACCCCTAAAATAAGATTGGTAGCAAATCTCGACTCATCATGGAACGAACCATGTCCATCAAGGTTCGATTAAGCCTCTCAGCCATACCATTAAGCTGTGGTGTCCTGGGAGGTGTCGATTGTGAGACAATCCCACATTCCATAGGATAGTCAAGGAACTCTATACTAAGATACATACCACCTCGATCGGATCGAAGCATCTTAATGTTCACGCCCAATTGATTGTCCACTTCATGCTTGAACTCTTTGAACTTTTGAAAGGTTTCTGACTTATGCCATATTAAGTAGACATATCCATATCTACTAAAATCATCACTAAAAGTCACATAGAAGCGGTTAGCATCCCTTGTGGTGGTTCTGAAGGGTCCACACACATCCGTCTGTACCAGATCCAACAAACCTTCACTCCTTACACAAGTACCAGTGAAGGGTGATTTTGTCATTTTTCCAAGTAGACAAGATTCACAACTATCATCTGACTTTAGGTCAAATGTGTTGAGTTTTGAGCATTCTAACACTTCCTAAGTGTACATGCAACCCTAAATACCTTGGATCTATGTTTTCTCTATTATACATGCAAATAAGAACTTCCAAGGTATTATCCTAATCTAGCATATAAAACAATGGATATAGTAGGATAGAATACATACCTTTTTGGTGTAGTAAGTCTTCATGAAGCTTGAGTGCTTAGTGCCCCAAGTGTGACACCTCAAATGGAATCACAATCATCAAAACACTTAGAATGACTTGAGAGAATTCTACACTCACCAAAATCGGCTAGCCCTTTCTTGAATACTACTAGTGGCCAATTTTTCCTCAATAATAAGATGCTTATATAGTTACACAATTAGGGTAAACTCTTAATTGTCATGGCTTTCCATTTCCTTGGATCCATGGGTACAAATACACCATGGAGCATCCATGGACCATCCTATGGGTTTTAGCCCAACTTGATTATCCATGGAGCATTAGCCCACTATACAAGTATGGATGATTTACACTATCAACCCATATATTTAATTAGTCTTCTTTTGATCACTTAATTAATCCTAGATTAATTCTTGATCAATACTAATTAAATAATCTTATTATTCTTATTATTAATATACTAGAACTTATAATATATTAATAACCATAAGTGTCTTATTTCTCTCATTCAAGTGCATGATGGTATGCAACCCAAATGGACCATGCCGGGTCGGGTCAAGTCTTACCAAATATAGTTATGGACTTAGACATTAATCCAACAGTCTCCCACTTGGATAAGTCTAAAACTATTATTGCGTATGACTTCAGGAACCAACCGGCAATCGTAGCTCTCAAAAGCTTCTGTCGAACTCTGACCTTGTCGATGAACTCTGACCTTTGTCAATGACTTGTCCATTAGATAAGGGATCATATATTCCTCCATTCTAGATATCATATGGACTGAGACATGGATTATAATCATTCTCTCTGTCCATTTGTTGTTTCCCGATTTCCGATTTATGACAACTGACTAATTGAACAAATCAAATCAGTCCTGGCCCGGCCGAGCACTTCCATTTGTCATCATCAAATCATCGAGGGGCCCACAGATATCGCTTTTATCCCGAAGGTAAAAGGAACGGATAAACTTCGACTCATATGGCTTGTTCTACTACTTGTTGAATCATACACAAAGGCACGTTTTATAGCACCGAGTTACCAAATGCGGTTTCGCGCAATCAATGTACTATCAACTCATAGTAACAACTCATATCTCTAGGTTTGAAGAATATAAGATATTATCGTCTCATGATCACTCGTGATAAAATCCATGAAGTGATTCCAATGAGCGCGGGTTGAATCCAATACTCAGAACTTATGAGCACTCATGATTGTTGTAGCCTTGTCCAACACCTTAGACCTCTACAACCCATCATGACAGTCTTAATTCATATCTACTTCCAAAATACGACCGACTGTGGATGGTTTGAATAACTTAGTCATTCCGGAAGAATAACCTAGTTTATTCGGGAAGTCAAAACATGCAAAGTGAAACACAATAATAATTGAATCCAATATGGTATCAACCCTTTGAACATAAATAAAACACCTTTTATTTATCACCATATGATTACACATTATTCATTGTACACTGTTTCAGCTATCAACTTTATTCTTGAATTTAAAACAATAGTTGTCCCATGCTCCAAGCATGTACACTATGTTTTTTTTCAAAACACTAGTCATGCCACACACTAAGTATGCATACTATGTTTGTCTATGATCTTTACTTTGTGAACTAGATCCATTGAACATAACTTCAATGATTCTCTTTTCACACTCCCAAATCCTTACTGCAAATGCAAGAATTCCAAATTCATGCCATTTACTGGAATCTGTCAGATTCTAAACTTATATGCATTGATCCTCTTGTAATGATTATGCACAAAGTCATAAAGACTTGACAACAAACATTACAGATCATTCCAAAGGAGATCAACTCCTTGGAACCATCCTTCTTGCATTAAGTTTCCTTAATCTTACACAGAGTGAAAATTCTAACTTTGAAACATTTCCAGATTCCATTTTGACTATCACTTCTGAACAAGAGTTGCCTCTTTACAGATTATGTCAATATGGTCCTTCCAGAATTATCACTATACTTCCAACTGTCCTTGAGCAACCAATCTTTGGTAAACCTTAGATTGTCCTCGACAATTGTTTAATCCTTTTAGTCATATCCAGTTCTAAACCTTTTCCCTTCTTAATGCCCCAGGCATTTGGAAAATTTTAGAACGGATGATTATAGCACATGTAATCGATCCTATATCCGAAGCATATGGGACACGATTCATGATGTCTCACATAAAGACTAAACCAGTCTTTTGCTATAACATTTCCATTTCAATTTGCCAAGTTCTCATAATTCAGATTATGAAAAGGGATGCCGTAATCATAATCGAATTTTAGAACGCAAATAATGGACTCATATACAGAATTTCCTTATGTTGAGCCATTCCAACATGAAATTCATATATATATATCCTTGACTAAATGATTAAAACCTCACGATCTAAGCTTATAGATTTGAGATGAAGTATAATTTCCTCTCCCTTAAGTATAGCAAAACAACTCTTTCCCAGTTGAAACTTTTGTTTTCTATAATTAACATTGCTAACTTGCAATACTTATCATAATTATCATGCTCCCACTTACATGATGATTATTAGCATAACACTTATGCTCCCACTAGCTTTGACATGTACTCAGAAAATCAGCTGACTTTCTTACCAAAGTTCAGATTTCTGATACTAGATTGTTTTGATAAGTCTTTATCAAAATCATACACCTTCCCTTAGATAGCACACTTGTGTATCTAAACAATTATGAAGAGGGATGCCGTAATCATAATGTTTAGACCTTTTTGCCACTTCTCACAAGTCCAAATTAGTGTGCCGGTTAACCACACGCGCTCCACTAACGACTTTGAGAATGCAAATATCACAATTGCTATCTAGATAAAATCTACTTAGTGAAAGTGTTTCCTCACCATCATTTTCATGAATCGGAGAGAAACCTTATGACACTTAGATTTATATGGTGTATGAGTTCCTACCCATATGAATTTGTCAAACCATAATCACAAGACAAAGATAATGACAAATCCAAAACCATATGGATTGAACTCAATCTTAACTTCTTGCCACTTGGCAGCTCAAGGGCCTGCCATTGCTTCCAAGTTGTTATGCAACAAACTGAGAACTCTAAGAACTCATATGCAAAGCCAACTTTAACTGGAATGGGCACAGATATGTCAACACGATAGGTTATAAACCTCAAGTCGTGTGCTAGCGAAGAACTTCAGGTTTTATTCTTGATTATTTCTTGAGACTTTCAAGACCTTTAAGACTCCCACTGTCCTCTTGACATATAAGACTCCCTTGTCAAACATCCAAGAGATAGTGCGGATTCTAATCAAGAAAAACACTTTACCCAATTGGCCTAAGTTGGTCTTTGTTTTATCCAAAACATCACAACTTACCAATTTCAAATGTACAAGAGTAGAAAAACTTTTACTCTTACATTTGACAAGTGTTTTAACCTTCTTTTGAGACATGTCACTCAAATTACAATCTTGGAGTATGACTCTAAGACTTGTATTGGAACGAAGTATGACTCATCTTCTTGATTTAACCACTTCAACAATTCAAGATCCCTCTTCTTAGTCATAAGAATGCACTAAGATTTCCTTAGAGAACTAATTGTGCTATGGTTTCTTAATCATTAAGATGATCACAAAAACTGATACTAAAGTACTCTCCCATCTTTTCAGATTTGAGAAACTTTTATCCTTCTGCCTAAATTGATTCTTCTTATTCGCTCTGCCTTACATTGGAACCTTTTCCAATGTCTCAGAGTTACACTTAAGCTTGTAAGTATAATCATATTTACTGAACTTAAGTAAATCATGACGAATAGTCTTATCAAACCTTTTGTGGTGGACTTGACCAGTGCACAAGAATGTGTACTCGATCCCTTAGTCCTTTACTTGATTCACACATCCATGTGAACAAGTAATTAGTCTTAATTTTCCAAAACTTGAAAGTTCTCATTCATCATGCTATACAACTTGCATGATTCCAAGTTCCGGTCCAATTGAACCTTGGATGATGAGAATCTTTCCTTATTTGGTAAATTTAGACATTACCACAAATGAAAGAATCAATTTCATATTTCCACTCTTGCTCTTAACGGAATTATATAAGCAACAATTTTTCCTCAAATGCCATCGTAAGGATATTTTAAAATAAATAAAATCAAAAAATTTTATTTTAAAACTTTGCGAAAAAAAAACTTATCCTTACAATCCATATGAGAACTTGTTGTTATCTATTCCTAGGCAATATCTCATAACTCCTAAGAAGTAGCTCAAGAATCCGATTTTTCAAACTATGCGATAGAAATCCATCTACGCGATCAGATTCAGCATATTCTTTCTTTAAGTTTCTTCACTTTTTTTCCTTTGATTCTTAAAACATCTCCATGTGACCCAGTCACATCATGTATCAAGAATATCAGAATAGAAACTTAACAGAGTTAGATAGTGGAATTTACCTGAAGTAGAGTCAAACTTATTGACTTTAACATCCTTAGGTAAATTTGGCAGCTTCGCAACCAATGCCCTTTCTTTGGCAATACAAACATATGGACCCTTTGATAATGGTACACAGGACTATCACAGACTTAGCTTTTCTCTTTACCATTTGGTCAACCGAGTTGACTATAGCCGATCCCTTTCCATTGGGTAGAGAATGCTTTACTGGATATCCAATGTCATCATTGTCAATGTCCATAAAGTTTTAGGAAGTTGATCTTAACAAATAGATAAGATCATTGAGGGTCTTGTCATAGTCTTTTTCATAGGTGTTCCAAAAGAACTCACTATGTGACTTAGAAAGTAGTTGAACCACCAACTTTCTCAAGACTTTGACACCCAACTCTCCCGGCTTGTCAATATGTGACTACATCTCCAAGATGTGACCACACCTAGACCTTGCCTTGCCTAATAGGGCCTGAGTGACCTTAAACTTTTTCAAGAACTTGTGGGTTAGGGAGAATAATTTGAAGAGGTGAAGAAGTATGATATCCATGGGACATCATCTTCATTAGGAAACCTTGTTTCAAGAGATTTGGGAAGATCATAGGTGTCTAAACCAGACATCTTTTGGGAGATATTCAAGATAGTTGATTTAAAGTCCTTAATATGACACCCAATATGAAATATTAAGGCTAGGACCCAACAAACTATTTTATAACTTAGAAGAGGTATGCCGTAATCCAAGCTATAGAATATTTGAAGGTAGGTGAATGACGATTCACCAATTTCCACCAAGATAAACGAAATGTATAATTAGGTTTTAATTGGTTTTGAAACTCCTAGATCTTTGAGATTCATTGAACTTTTCAAAGGCATGTTTCAATCTCGAGTGTGCCCTTCAGGTTTTGTGACTGGGATGCCGAGGATCACAAAACAAGGTGTGAAGTAACCATGCAAATCACTTGGTACCCTTAATAAATTACCCCTCAATCGATGTGCCGGTTAACCACACACGCTCCATCGATACTATGATAAATATTAAGTCACCCTTTACCTACCTTGTTAAGTCCAAGTTAGTGTGCCGGTTAACCACACACGCTCCACTAACGACTTAGACAAAGTGTAAAGTGTAATTTCATGGATTAGCACCTTATTCACATTTTTCCTAAGTAACTAAGATTGGGTATTATTAAAAGTTTAGTTACTTAGTATTTTCATTAATACTTTTAATGAAGGGAGAATTATGACTCCATAACTTGTCCTCAAGTTATGGAGTCATAAAACCATTTAATTAGAACTAGACTCTTCATTTTGTAACCTTTGCCAATTTTTATGAGTTTTATGATTCTTAAATGTGACTTTTCATATAACTTGAGGACAAGTTACAAAAACGCATTTTAGAATCAATTCTTAGATTAATTTGGATTAAAACCAACTATCACATAATTTTCATCATTAATCCAAATTCACTCATAAAACAAGATAACACAAAAAAACTTTTGGTGATCCATAACTTATTCTTAAGTTATGTAATCCTTTAAAACATTAACACCAAATTTTGTAACTCCAAAAAAACTTTGAATCAATTTTTTTTTTTAAAACCTTTTCAAATCCATAACTTATGGAGGTTTCAAAAAAAAATAAAACTTTTTAGATCAAACTTTTAAAACTAATAAAATAATCATATTATTTTATCTTTTATTAAATTTGACCTAATTCAACTCATAAAGCAAATTATTCAAATTTTACAAATAATTAGTTTTTCACAAGAACAAGTAATTATTTTAAAATTTGACAAACTTCATGTTTTTTTTTTCCAACTTTGAAAATAAAATATTTGCATCAATATAACAGAAAACAACCCGTGGCTCTGATACCACTGTTGAGTTTTGAGCATTCTAACACTTCCTAAGTGTACATGCAACCCTAAATACCTTGGATCTATGTTTTCTCTATTATACATGCAAATAAGAACTTCCAAGGTATTATCCTAATCTAGCATATAAAACAATGGATATAGTAGGATAGAATACATACCTTTTTGGTGTAGTAAGTCTTCATGAAGCTTGAGTGCTTAGTGCCCCAAGTGTGACACCTCAAATGGAATCACAATCATCAAAACACTTAGAATGACTTGAGAGAATTCTACACTCACCAAAATCGGCTAGCCCTTTCTTGAATACTACTAGTGGCCAATTTTTCCTCAATAATAAGATGCTTATATAGTTACACAATTAGGGTAAACTCTTAATTGTCATGGCTTTCCATTTCCTTGGATCCATGGGTACAAATACACCATGGAGCATCCATGGACCATCCTATGGGTTTTAGCCCAACTTGATTATCCATGGAGCATTAGCCCACTATACAAGTATGGATGATTTACACTATCAACCCATATATTTAATTAGTCTTCTTTTGATCACTTAATTAATCCTAGATTAATTCTTGATCAATACTAATTAAATAATCTTATTATTCTTATTATTAATATACTAGAACTTATAATATATTAATAACCATAAGTGTCTTATTTCTCTCATTCAAGTGCATGATGGTATGCAACCCAAATGGACCATGCCGGGTCGGGTCAAGTCTTACCAAATATAGTTATGGACTTAGACATTAATCCAACAAAATGACTCCAAGACTCCATCCTTTTGGAGTTGGCTTATACGTTTCTTGCTTACATGTCCAAGATGACAATCCCACAATGATGCTTTATCCAAGTTAGTGGAAGAATCAATACACAATACATTATTTCCTAGGTTATCTACAATAGACACAACTTCATACATACCATCACAAGGTAATTCTTTAAAATAAAGAACATTATTAAAGAAATCATTAATACTACCATATTCATTATCAAAAGAAAAGGTAAACCCTTGTTTGTACAAAGTATGAAAATAAATAATATTCCTCGCCATTTCAGACGAGTAACAACACTTATTCAAATGTAATGTTAACCTACCACTTAGTAATAAAGTATAAACTCCAATCTTGGTGACAGGTGATGCTTTCCTATTCCCCATGATTAAGCTTATCTTCCCATGCTCCACATCCTCACTTCTTCTTAGTCCCTACAAATCAGAACAAATATGAATACCACAACCGGTATCAAGGACCCAAGAATTAGAATGGGGTGAGTTATTAGACAATATAGTGTAAATACCTGCATGGTTGGGTTTCACTTTCCCATCCTTCACATCTTGCAGGTACTTTGGGCAGTTTCGCTTACAGTGCGACTTTCATGGAAATAGAAGCATTCAACCTCTTTAGGGTTAGCAGAAGGAGTGATGGAATCTTTCTTGGTTCCACTTGAAAAAGAGCCATCAAGGGACTTTCCCTTGGTACCCTTCGAGTGGCTCTTCCTCTTCTTCCCTTTGCCTTGCCCGATTGCCAAGACCAGATTCACGGTAGGAGTAGGAGTGGTAATAACCGACTTACCCTTAAGACCACTTTCAGCGGTCCTCAAGAGTCCTTGTAGTTTGTTGAGTGTAACTTCCTCCTTGTTCATATGGTATGTCATTCGGAATTGATCAAACAAGAAGGTAAGGAGTGCAAAATGATGTCATTTGCCAACTCCTCGGGGAAGTTCACATTTAGCTTCAGCAACCGGTGCACATATCTTTGCATTTTCTGCAAGTGGTCGGTGATGGGTTCACCATCCTTCATGTGGGTTGTTATCACGGAGTAGATGATGTCATACCTCACTTGGCGAGCACTTTGATGGCAGCGGTCCATCAGGTCCTGGTGCATCTCAAAAGGGTAATAGTCCTCATAGGACTTTTGGAGCTCAGCTATCATAATGGCCAACATGATACATGTGACTTTAGTGGGCATCTCCTTCATGATTCCGGAATTCATCGATCTCCTAAACAGTAGCAGTCGACTCATCAAGTTCCTTCAGCTCCTTGTCGAGGACATATTCCTTATCCTCATAACTAGTAACCATCATGATGTTCCGGATCCAATCCATAAAGTTGGGACCATCGAAGATGACTCTCCCACAAAGGTTTATGAGACAGAAGGAGCCGATAGGGTTTGAGCCAGAAGCAACATTGTTTGAAGACATCTGAAAAGGAAGAAACACAAGTTTAGATTAGATATAAAGATAGTCCTTAATAAAAAACCCAAATGTAATATTAAGGCTAGGACCCAACACAATATTTTATAAATTAGAATAGGGATTCCATAATTCAAGCTATAAAATATTTGAAGGTAGGTGAATGACGATTCACCAATTTCCACCATGAACAACGAAATAAATTATTAGGTTTTAATTAGTTTTGAAACTCCTAGATTCTTTGATATTCATTGAACTTTTCAAGGGCATGTTTCAATCTCGAGTGTGCCTTCAAGATTTGTGACTAGGATGCCGAGGATCGCAAAACAAGGTGTGAAGTAGCCATGCAAATTACTTAGTACCCTTATTACTTACCCCTCAATACTATGATAGACATTAATTTACACTTTGCCTACTTTCTTAAGTCCAAGTTAGTGTGTCGGTTAACCACACACACTACACTAACGACGTAAACAAAGTGCAAAGTATAATTTCATGGGTTAGCACCCTATTCACATTTTCCTAAAGTAACTATGATTGGGAATTTATAAAATACATTTAGTTACTTTAGTATCATTATGCTTTTAATGAGGATTAAATTCATTGTCCTACCCGTTCGGCTAACGACCCTGTACCAGTGAAGGAAGCAGTGGGTGAGAGTGGACACCCATTAAGCTGCCATTTTATAGGCAACAACCTTATACCCCCCTTATAGACCGACGTCGTGAATGAGGCCTACTAACGGTAAAACGACTTGTTCTTATACATACATATATATATATATATATATATATATATATATATATATATATATATATATATATATATATATATATATATATAACTTATAATATTATATAGTATAAGGGTTGAATTTTAACTTTTAAAATTCTAGGGTTTGGAACTAAAGTTTACTAGATGACTTTACATGTTCCAAAACTTGAGGGCAAGTTTTTTAACTTTAAAAAACTTTTCAATTCGTAACTTATGAGTTAAATGGTTCATTAAAATGAGTGGCTTTTCATTTTATGTAACCTATGTGTTTAATAATGGACTTTAAAAGAAAAACTTTTGGTAATCCATAACTTGAGGACAAATGATGGATTCCATTAAAACACATAATGATCATGAATTAAGCATTAGACAAGTAATTCCTATGATCTATCATGAACTCATAAGAACATGAATATTCATATCAAAATTTCAAGAACATATGAACACATATAAACATGCAATTTTGATATTAGCCATTGTAAATGGATTAGACCAACCATCACACCATCTAAAACAAGTTTTAAGACACCAAAACAACTTAGGGTAATGTTTCTAGTCCATTTCCAACAGCAAAAATTGAAAAACTACACTCTTCCTGGCCAGGTCGTCGAGTGCAAGAACTGACTCGCGAAGTTCGTTGAAGATACGCTTGGACTCGTCGAGGCACCCCATGGACTCGACGAGTGCCCAATGCAGACAGCAAGAATTTCTACTTTTTTTAGCTATTTTGCATCAAGTATCAAAAAAACAAGCCTAGGCTCTGATACCACTAAAGGGTTTGTAGCATTCTAACACTCCTATGGTGTAGATGCAACCCTAGAAACCTCGGATATATGTTTTATCTATGATACATGCAAAATTGAATTCCAAGGTTCATAACCTATCTAGCATACATGGGGAACTTTTAAACATAAAAGTTAGTAAGAAATACATACCTTGTAGTAGTTTGGATTCCTTGAAAACCTTGTCAGCCTAGCACCTCAAGTGTGATTCCTCAAATGTCTCACTCAACACCAAATGCACTTGGAATAACTTAGAGAGAAATGAAGAACACTTAGAAGTTGGCTAGCCCTCACTTTCTTAATTAAGTGCCGATTTTGGTGAACATAAGGATCCTTATATAGTGTGTTACAATTAGGGTTACACCATGTAAACCCTAATTGTCATGACTTTTCATTTCCATGACCCTTGGGTTCAACAAACATCATGGAGAATACATGGAGCATCCTATGGGTTTTAGGCCAACTTGATAATCCATGAACCATTAGCCCACTATATAAGTATAGATGATTAACACAATCAACCAATATATTTAATTAGTCTCCTTTTGATCACTTAATTAATTTCAAATTTATTCTTGATCAATACTAATTAAATAACATTATTAATATATTAGAAATTATAATATATTAATAAACCATAAGTGTTAATTCTCTCATTTTAGTCTAACCAAATGCATGATGCCATGAAACCCAAATGGACCATGCTAAACCGGGTCATGTGCATACCAGAAATAGTTATGGACTCAGACACCTTATCCAACTGTCTCCCACTTGGATAAGTCTAATAACTATAACTGCAAGTATGACTTCAGGAACCGATTAGCAATCGTAGCTCTTTCAAGGTCTCTTGGAACTGAGATTATGATGATATTCCATTTAAGATAAGTAATCATATAATCATTTGTTCTAGATATCAGCCGGACAAATACATGGTACAATGTCTTGCTTATGTTCAGCAATTTGTTTCTCGATTTCTGATTTGTTTGACATAGAACTTAACTGAACACGTGAACTTAGTTCTGACTGGGCCCGATACATGGCTCAAAACAAAATCATCGAGGGGCCACGTTTTATAACATCGAGTTACCAATGTGTTTTCGTATAATCAATGTATAACCAACTCATAGTCAACAACTCATATCTCTAGGTTTGAAGACTTATATGATATTATCGTCTCACGATCACTCGAGATAAATTCCATGAAGTGATACAAGTGAGCGTGGGTTGAATCCAATACTCAGAACTTATGAGCACTCGTGATTCTTTTAGCACCTCTTGCTATGTCTAACAACTTAGACATCTACAAGCCAACTCATGACAGTCTTGATTCATATCTACTTCCAACATATGACCGACTGTGGACAATTTGAATAAGATGATATACCATAACATAATTATTCTGGAAGTCAAAACATGCAAAATGAAATTATAGCAAACGATTGACAAAATATAGCAACACTTATACTTATAAATAAACAACATCTTTTATTTATCATCAAATGTCAATTATACTTTACAATTTTCAAAATTATCTAACTACTAAAACTAGTATCATCCTTCATCCCTATGCGCCTCGCATGCTGGAGATGCTTAACCCTACCCAGTCCCTTCGTGAAGGGATCTGCTGGGCTGTCATCCAATGATACCCTCTTTGCCACGAGGAGTGCTTCTTCTATTTGATGTCTGATGAAATCGTATTTTCTGTCGATGTGTCTGGATCTTCCGTGATCCCTTGGTTCCTTGGCTAAGGCAACTGCACTTTCACTGTCATAGAAAGTTTCCATAGGCTCCTTTATAGCTGGTACAACTCCAAGGTCTCCAATGAAGTTCTCCAGCCATATAGCCTCCTTTGCTGCTTCGCTTGCCGCTATATACTCTGATTCACAAGTTTAATCAGCCACAGTTTCCTGCTTGGAACTTCTCCAAGTAATTGCTCCACTGTTTAAGGTAAAGACCCAACCTGACGGAGAGTGGAAATTAACCCTATTAGTCTGGAAGCTAGCATCACTATGCCCTACAACTCTCAAGTCATCACTCCCACCGAGGATAAGGACCCAGTCCTTAGTCATCCGCAGGTACTTGAGAATGCTCTTTACCGCAGTCTAGTGAGCCTTGCCAGGGTTCCCCTGATATCCACTGACCATGCTCAATACGAAGGCCACATCAGGAGGAGTACAAGTCATAGCATACATGATCGAGCCTACAACGGAAGCATAAGGTACTCGACTCATTTCTTCTATCTCAGCCTCGGTATTCGAGCTCCGAGTCGTACTCAATCTGGCGTTACTCTGGATAGGTAACTCTCCTTTCTTGGAATTTTGCATGCTGAATCTATTCAACACCTTCTCCAAGTAGGTACTCTGACTAAGTCCAATTAGTCTTTTACTCTTGTCTCTCAATATTTTTATCCCTAGGATATTGGCATCTTCTCCAAGGTCCTTCATAGCAAAACACTTCCCAAGCCAGGAGTTCACTTCCTACAGAGTTGGGATGTCATTTCCTATGAGTAGTATGTCATCCACATACAATACCAAAAAACTAACTATACCCCTACTAGCGTTGACTTATACACAAGATTCATCTTCACTCCTCGAAAAGCTAAACTCTTTGACTTTCTCATCGAAGTAAAGATTCCATCTGTGAGGTGCTTCCTTTAATGCATAAATGGATTTCTCAAGCTTACACACTCTATTAGGGTACTATGTACTGACAAAACCCTCTTGCTGACTCATATAAATATCCTCAACCAAATTTCCATTAAGGAAAGCGGTTTTGACATACATTTTCCATATTTCATAATCATGAAATGCAACAATGGCTAACATAACCCTAATAGACTTAATCTTCGCTACTAGTGAAAAGGTCTCATCATAATCAACTCCTGGAGTTTTAGAAAATCCCTTTGCTACCAGTCGCGCCTTATAAGTGTGTACATTACCATCTATGCTGGTCTTCTTCTTGAAGATCCATTTGCACCCAACTGTCTTACAAGAACTCTTTAAGATCTGAATAACCTGAAAATAGTTAGTTATCAATTTGGGATCTTGAAATAGCTAAGACCCTTTAAGGTAGCAAACCATCAAACATTATGTAGGAAAAAATAATTTTAAAAGACAGATAGAACTTGGAGCACCTTAGAGTTCATAACCTGAAGTTGTGATTCCTTTAGTATGATCCTGAACTTTACATATGCAAGGATCCTTTTTTACAAGATCATTATATGAGATCTTTATTATTTAGAAATATAGGGAGGATCCCACCTCAGGAGTCAACTGGGAATAATCCTAACTTAGAATATAACTGGGTAGGATGCATATTTGTAATAACATGATAATGTTTATGGATCTTAGCATGCCACTGGGGAAAATCCAACTTAAGACAACAATTTAGCGTTATAAACCTTAGGAAATTTGTTGGGGAAAATCCTAACTTAAAATAAGATGTCAGTGTTATAACCTTAACAAATTAGTAGGGAAAATCCCAAGTAAAGATAACACGGTAGTGTTATAAACCACAAAAAATTACTTGGGAAAATCCCAACTTAAGATAACACGTCAGTGTTATAACCTTAGGAAATTACTAGGAAGAATCCCATCTTGAGATAACACGGTAATGTCATAAACCTTAGGAAATTACTAAGAAAAATCCCAACAAGAAATGAGCCTCTTATCCACATCTCATAGTTAGATTTCAAGCGTCCAAGAGAGTTGTAGAAACCATAACTCGTATCAAATAGGTAACTAAATCTCTAAACCTAACAGAGGATTAAGTACCCTTAATCGTAGGAGAGATTATTAGTCTCTATTCGTAGTTGCTAGGATTTGTGTATTGCAATCGTTAGGATCATAAATTGATGTATTTATCGGGATCCATGAGTGTTAGAATCCTCGAGTGTTAGGATCCTTGTGTTTCAGGATCCCCGAGTTCCTGTGTATAGCAAACGTTAGCTTAGGGTTAGGCATTGGCTTGGGTAACGCCCCTCCGATGCTTAAGTTAGTAATGGTTTTTAGAAGCATAAATAAAAGAATCAAATAAAAGTAGAGGGTAGAGAGAATGTACCTTGAGTTCCCTAAAAGTGATTTATGCAACTTACATGAAATATGACATCAAATGAATAGCATTCCAGGATCTTGTCAAAGTTTTCACTTCAAAGGTAGCTAGACAATACACCCTGTTTCCTTCTTTTGAATAAATGAGATACGGTCCTTCCCATTTGGGTGCTAATTTTCCTATATTGGGATCCTTGGTAATTTGTAATGTTTTCCTAAAGACCAAGTCACCTACCTGTAACCTTCTGAATTTGATGTTCTTGTTATATGCTTTAGTAATCCTTTGTTGATGAGCAGCAATATGGATCCTAAGAAGTTCCCTAAGTTTATCGATAGTGTCAAGATCTTGGGATAGGATCCTATCGTTTTTCTCTTTATCCTATAATTGTTATATTCTCATTAGGATAACTACTTCAGTAGGGATCATAGCTTCTATTCCAAACACTAATGAGTATGGAGTTTGGCTAGTGGATGTTTTTGAAGTGGTCCTATCTGCCCATAGGACGAAAGGAATTTCCTCTGCTCATCTTCCTTTTTTTATTTATCCTTTTCTTTAATTGTTGACAATGATCTTGTTGTTGGATTTAGCTTGACTATTAGGTTGAGGATTTACAAGTGTGGACATTACTATTTTAATTCCCCAACTCGTCCAAAACTTTCTAGTCCTCTTGCTTATGAATTGGGATCTATTATCGCATATGATTTCAGTAGGGGTCTTGAACATGGTCACGATATTACATTTCATAAATGAGACTACCTCCTTGTCTCGTATCAGATCAAAGGCTTCAAGCTCTATCTAGTTTGAGAAGTAGTCTATCATCACTAGCATGAACAACTTTCCACCTGGAGCTTTTAGTAGCTTACCAACTATATCCATTTACTATTTCGTGAATGGCCAAGGGGAAATGATAGGATGCGATGGTTCTGCAGGTATATGAAAGATTTTGTTATGTCTTTGACAAGAAACACATCTTTGGGCATGAAAGAAAACATTTTTTTTCAATAATTGGCTAGTAGTATCCCGTCCTTAACACCTTGGAGTATAAGGATCTGCCTTTAGTGTGGTTTCCAAAATCTCCTTCATGTATATTTTTTAAGACTTTTGTAGGCTCATGATCTTCTAAGCATCAAAGGTATGGGCCTGTCATGGATTTCCTATATAGTTTTCCTTTGATCATCACAAAAAGTGAGGCCGTCATTTTGAATGCTCGGTCACTTTTCTCTTCTCTTTGGATCGTGCTATTCTAGAGATATTCCACGATGGTCCGGATCCAAGATTTCGAGTTTTGCGGAGTATCTTGAATGTTGCGATCCTAACGATTAGGATTTTGAGGAAGTGGGTGAGGGTCAGGATCCTTGATTATTGCTACGTTGTTTATTTGATCATGGCCATTGGGATTATCTGGTCTGTTGGAGGAATCTTCTATCATTGGGATGAATATATGTGTAATAGGGATCTTGAATTTTGGTGTGATCCTAAGGGAAGATCCTATATTGGCCAGTGCATCTACCTCATCGCTTTCTTCTCTTGGAACATGGCTTAGGCTGAAAGCTATGAATTTCGATTCTAATTTTTTGAGGCTTTGGAGTTATAGTACTAGTATTTCGTCTTTTACTACATATGATCCTTTAAAATGATTAGTTAATAATAAGGACTCAAAAAATACCTGAAGATCCTTGATTTGAAGATCCTTAGCCATTTGTAATCCCATGACCAATGCTTCGTAGTCAGCCTCGTTGTTGGTCACATCGAATTCAAAGCTGACTGCCTAAGGTATGATGTCCCCCTGTGGTGATTTTCGTGTTATTCCTAGGCCTGTTCCTCTGAAGTTGGAAGATCCGTCAGTGAAGTGTCTCCATCTTCCCATGCTTTCTTCTTTTTGGGATTCCTTGCTTCCAATTTGCTTCAGGTTGGAGATCATCGCTGAAATCAGCCACAAAGTCTGCTAGTGCGTATGATTTTATTGTTGATCATGGTTCATATTTATTGTCGTATATGTTCAACTTCACGAGCCATGTAAGTCCCACAAACGTGAACCAACCAGTGATCAAACACAATCAAGATGTAAAATAGTAAGAATTAGAAGGAGAAGAAGCAAGGAAGTTCCAACAATGCACATGTTGTATTCAGCCGTAAATGTCTAGTACACTTGGAACACACATATAAACGTCTGACTGACTAACACACTATTTATAGTACACGACCAACCGCAAATGTGTTCATGACCGTGAACACCTTACAACCATGAACACCAGCCGCACACACCTATTACATGACCCAACACCCAGTTAGACCTATAGAGATATATGCCTAGCCCAAACCAACAAATTATGACCTAACAGTCTCCCCCATGGTTTGAGCTAGCATTACTTTAGTCCTTCTCGATCAGCATCACAGCAGACTTTCCCGTATCCCCAAATCACATTTTCTTTTCAATGATTGTGGCGATCATGCTTGTAAATTCTTTGGCAGCCAGCTCCATAAGCTCCGTTTTGCAGACAATTTGATGTCGCGACAGAGTGTGAATGTCCCGTTCCTCGAGCTTCAGAAGATCTTTTGCCATAACAATGCGATGAGTACCAGTTGGAAATTTGATCACGACAGTGGTTGTCGCTTCATCGAACACCCAGAATTCCATATTATGTAGTGATCCATCCCGAAATTGTTGGACAATAGGAATCCCTTTTATTTTCATCATGGGAGGCCACATCACAATCTTCATCGGCTCATTGTTATTGGGATCAATCACGTCTTTATTGCTCCTTATAAAGGATTCTGCAGTCTTCATTCTGTCAAAATTCCTCCTGACTTGATTTTCCAAGAACAGTTGAAAGTCAGTAGCCGGAGGGTCGTGAGACGGTTATGAAATGGAGCTTTGGAGATATCAGTACGGTCGAATTGTGTCCAAGAAAAAAAGTCATGTTTGTCTTTATAGTACTCCGGCTCACCAATTCTTCTTTTCACCACCCAGACATTGAGTTTGTCGTGAAATCCCCACATCAGGATTCCTAATCTGTTACCATATTTGTCACCAAACCTCCTCTTTTAAAGATCAGTCACTGTCAATTTTGGTTGGTCCGCACGAAGATTCTTGTTGGAATTCTTCATGAAGAGCCACTTTTTTTTTCTTCTTAGGAGTAAACAGTTTCTATGATCTTTTTAGTGTTACCCTAGGAAGAGCTTGAGCTGGTTCATGTTCAAATCGATCAACAACCCTTGTGGTTCTTATAGGTGGTGGATTTTCAAGCTGATCTGCCTGACTGAAATGGGCAGGGGTCTCAGCTCCGCCTGGTTCTCCGACAGATGCTTTGAATTTTTCGACAAATTCTTCAGCAAGTTTGTTTTTAAGGTCGAAGTAATATGCAGTCAAAGCTCCAAGGTGAGTTTTCAAGTCAAAGTTTTTTTTTTTTTTTTACTTTAGAGTATTGTCTACTTCATGCTCGGAAACTCGGTTGTCGAGTTTCTCAATCAAAACATCTTTTTCAATGAGTCTCTGATTCAGCACACCAATTTCTTCCTTGAGCTCTGACATAGATGGGTCTGCATCTCTTGAACTTCCTTCACCTATTAATATTCCTTTTCCACAAGGTGAAGGCTATGTATCATGTTGTGCAAGAAACGTGGCAAGCCTTTCAGAATCAGCATCGTGCACATGTCTTGGAGGAGAACCCCCAAGAGCTGAAGAGCTCCCGGCTTCAAATGAAGATCTGACACAAATTGGTCCTTCTTGGGTCGGTATGGTTGGTGTCGCAGTTGTTGTTGTTGTTGGCTGCGTTGGTGGAGCCTGATCACTAATAAGCACTCCCGACCTCAGATTGGCTCGTCTTCTTTTCAACGGAGGCTGGGAGGCAAAAGACATAACTGGATCACTCTCAGATGGCATAGAAACAGGAGTGACAACCGGAAGAGAAGGAATCCTTGAGGTTGCATTTGGATTGATTGGAGCACTGTCCATCTGATCATATGTAGCAGGCGTCGCCTTTAAAACATCATCAACTCCCCTTGTCTTTGTTGTGTGTTACACAACATCATCGACATTGTCAAAGAATGAGTTGAGCTCCAAATTCGTTGGGCAGTACTCATTATTTTTCTTTTCAAAATCAAATAATGTGACATTGTAGAAGCCAGACATGTCACCACCAAAGTTAATCACCTCCTCATCGTCACCCCCTACATCATCCAAACCAACTTCATCATCTCCCATATTCATCGAATCATCATCATCATCATCATTACTTCCAGCATCATATTCACTTTGAACCTCCACATTCTTCATTTGATTGTGTTCCTCTGCCATGATTGCAATAGGAGGAACATGTTCTTCCTTATGCTCGGAAGCAGTAATCACCTCATCTTCGGTCTCTTCATTATCGGAGAAACCCTCAGACTTGGATGCATCACTAACTTCAGCAAACCGACCAAACTTCACAAGAGGATATTTCCCTTGGAACATGAACTTTCATTCCCTGTTCTGCTTCATGAGTCCGAAACTGTTAGAACCAATGGATTTAACATCTAACGCTTCTCTTCTTCTTTCAAGCTCCGGATGCTTAATGTTGAAGATCATTTGTAAGAATCTTGGGAACATTAAAAATTTATCTCTTTTCCTCCCTTCCAAATTCTCAACCATCTGGTTCAGAATGTACTTCGAGTAGTTGAAGTTAGGACTCGTAGCGAGTGCAGTAATGGTGTAACAGCCCAGATTTCCAGGTATCTTTTATGCTTATATTTTTGGAGTTTTGTGAGGGGACTCAGTGAGTTGGAGCTCAAACTCGCCGAGCAGGATCGCGGTTCAGGATGTGGGTTCGCGCCTAGACTCGTCGAGTCCAAGGAATGGACTCGACGAGTCCTCGCTGTTTAATGAAACCCTAATTACCCGGTCCTAAGCCCTATTTAAAGGACCTTATGGCCCTTCATTGCGGCTACCTTGATCTTGAGAGCACCAAAGCAGCTGAGGGTTCTTGTGAGTGAGATAAGAGGCCATTGTTCACCAAATTGTGTGTTTTTGCAAGAAAGGAAGAGGAAAGTCAAGCTAGAAGAGTTGGGGAGCTTGGATCTACATTCATTTCATCAGAGGAGGCTTCTTGAGGTATCATTCAGAGCTTATTTCCGTATTTTTGTTGATATGGTCAAATCTAGGGTTTCTTCATGCCTTATTTGCTTTGTATTTGAAGTGTGAGAGGTCCCATGGGCATATGGGGCTTAGATCTGGACCTTAGTAGGTCCAAAGAGTCCCTAATGCCATGCTTTATGTCCTTCCTTTTTGGGTTGGAGGCTAGGGTTGCCATTTTAGAGGTCATTTCTCCAAAAAGAGCTTTGTAGGTGTTGTATGGTAACCAAGACATGAACTTTACATGATGAATGAGCTTAGGAGGGCCAGATCTATGAGTGGATGGAGCGGATCTGACCTCAGAAGCCAGTTTGAGTTGATGCATGGCATGGACTCACCGAGTCTGAAGAACAGACTCGGCGAGTAGCATGAAGATTGTCCTTAACCACTCAGCGAGTGATCCTGCCGAGTTATGGGTTGACTCAGTGAGTTAGGGAGAGTTAGAGAGGGTTGACAGATGGACTGAGTCGAGCTGGAACTCGCCGAGTTATTGTTGAGACTCGGCGAGCTGAGTCGTGGTGGCCCCGCGATTCATGCCAGGTGGAACTCGTCGAGTCAGGGTAGTACTCGACGTGTCAAAAGAGAATCCTAGAGAGTTGGTGAATACGTATAGACTCGTCGAGTCACCCTAGTGCACTCGCCGAGTCCGTTGAAAATTGACCATTGACTGTTGACCAGTGTTGACTTGATAGGGGTAGTCAACCTTAGTGGTAAAAGTGTTAATTAGAGATGTATGATGTTATAGGAGGATTATAGCTCGGAGGATCGAGCAAGAGTGATTTCCAGGATTCGCGGGTTATCGAGATATTCGAGGTGAGTCTTCTCACTATACTTTACCTTGAGTAGGTAATCAGAGTTATGTGTCAGAGTATGTGTATGTTATGTGTATGCTATGTGTTGTACTGCATGATGTCTATGTGATTTATGCTGTGCATGTTTACAGAGATGGAACCGGAAGGTTCCCAGAGTTAGAACCTGAGGGTTCACAGAGTTTGGGTGCACGGACCCATAGAGTTATAGCCTCGAGTGGCTAATATGTGTTTATGTGGTATTTTGGGGAACTCACTAAGCTTTGTGCTTACAGTGTTAGTGTTGTTTGTTTTAGGTGCTAGTGATGACCGTGGGAAGGCGCCGGCTTGATCTGTACACACACAAGGGATTTTTATGTGATATGATCTTGGGATTTTGTATGATGTGAATTGGAGATTTAAACTTGATGTTTATGAAAATTAAATGAAAAATGTTTTTATATTTTGCGAAAAATTATTTTGAAATTCACGGTGTTACAAATGGCACCCGTTTTAAGTAGTGAGATTTTGTCAGCCCCGACTCTTCGTCCAGAGATGCAGCTCACGAACATATGAGCTAGGAACCTCCAATAGGGTGGAAATAGCTTTTTGATTGTTGGTGGAAACACCCCTTCATAGCCCATTTGTTTAATGATCTCCATCGTTTGTTCCATTGTGATCTCGGTTAGAAACCCTTGTTAGTCATCAATCTACAATAATTCACGAATGATTTGCTCCGCCATTATGATCTTCTTTCCATTGACGTTTGATTCTACTAAGACTTCATCATCTTCTCTTCTGAGCATCACAACTTTTCTCCAAAACTTCTTTATCAATCCTTGGTAAATGACTGGACTTATGATAGGGCATAAGCGATGCAACATCTCTTCAATCCATGAACCATGGACTTAAAGTCACTGTGTGCAGCTGGTGGATCAACCAAAAAAATGGAGAGGTTATGGATGTCTTCAAACTTCAAATCAATCATTAATGACCTGCACCAACCGAGCCAAGTGAGAAAACAACAGATTGAAAACATTAAAAACATGTTTTATCATTTATCAATTAGTTAGGCTTTAAATTTGATTGACTCAAAGAAAAAAAAACATCGAGTTTATGTCCAAAATAGGGTTCATGGCCGCAAACACGTTCACAGCCGTGAACGCTTCATCGGTCGTGAACGCTTCAACGGCCGTGAACGGTTCATCAGTTGCCAAAAATCGATTTTCCTTTAATAAACCCACTAAACACGGTTGATTCCTGTTAAATTTAGCATGTATGTGATCGTTTTTGATGGACCTACAAAGTGCAACAATCAATTTCGGATTAAACACAAGATGAGATGATGAATCGAGAATCAAAGGAAAAAGAATCTGATGAGGGTTCACGGCTGTGATCAACAAATGAGCGTGAGAGGGTTCATAGTTGTGAATTCTTCTATTTATACCTGGACCCAAAATCCGGTTCAAAGCCCATAAACCACAAACCCAAAAAGAAAACATTAAATTTAAGCCCAAAACTCCAATTTTTTAAAAATAAAACATTTTGAAGACTTAAAAAATATAATATAATAAAATAAAATCTAAAAAAATTAAACTAAACTAATTTTGTCTAAATTTTAATTTTTCAATTTTTTAGAAAAAATAAATAAAATAAAAATAAAATAACATAACACAAATTTCTTTTTCACCATTGCAGATATTCTTTTTGTGATTTTGGGATCAAAGTTTTAGAACAGTCTTAGTCCGTTTTTCATTACCTCCACCTTTGTGACTACATTTGGTCAATCGTCGGTATTGTGGTACACTTAAACACGAAAAAATTGTGACAGATGAGGACATAATACAAGTGACATTGCATTTGACCCTATGATCCTAAGTAATATTCCTAGAAGACCATTTAGCTGACGACGACCATAGATGTTGTTGTCCACTTAAATTAAGCAACGAGATCTACAGACAACCTATTGAATGTTCAATTTCAGGTTTACTAGAACGTGTTTCCCGCTTCCTGGCATACTCCGATAATCAAGAACTTCCAGAATACTCCTTACTTTAGGTGAGCAGACAATTATTAGGAGGGAAGTTAGATTTAGGATGCATATGTTGTATACCCAGGTCGGATTTTCCAATCACATAGAGGGATAAACATATGACTATATGGATAGAGGGATAGAGGGATTGAGAAAGAGAATGATGCATATGTTGTGTTCCAGGTCGGATAAGGACTTATCACGCAAAGGAGACAGCATATGACTAACAGACAGAAAGAATTTGCATATATAAGAAGATGCATAGAAGTAGAGTTGCATATGTTGCAGTCCAGGTCGGATTTTCCAATCACGGAGAGGAGGGAATATATGACTACCAGAAAGAAAGCAAGAAAATAACCTTCTACAGACCTACTTTATCGGAATTCCCTAGTCGCCCTATCGGTACCATAATTAAGGACATATGTCCACACATCGAGGAAAAGTTACACCACAGTTCTAGATACCGATTACTTAAATGTAGCGTGCAGATTCCCACATATATCTCACTGCTCAATCTACCCGAGCATTGTATTGTCAGACCAAACGAGACTATCTAATTCATATATGTCAAGTCCTTTCATAGTCCAACTATACCTAGTCTGGTCCATTTAAAATTTTCATGCCTACCAGCGCATCGAACACAGATCCCAGACAGTTCACTGTTGATATCTTACACAAACCAAAATTGTCTGCTATCACTTGGTTGATATCACTTCCCAACACAACACCTACAAGAAAACTAATCAAAAACATATTTTTGGATTTTCTGATTTTCTAATTTTTGTTTGGTTTTTGTTTATTTCTCCCCCTAAATTTATGCATAGGGAGAATGAAAATGAAATGCGCAAGTTTAAACTACCTAAAAACAAAAATTAGTCCTCAAAACAAATCATTTTAAGAAACCCAACCAGTACATCGAATCGAGCTTTGTTAAATGGTTTTGTGAACCGATCCGCCACATAATTAGTAGCCGGAACCTGTTCTAATCGAATGAGCGAACACTCATAACAATCTCTGATAAAGTGAATTTTGATGTCGATGTGCTTGGTTTTGGAGTGCTGGACAGGATTTTTAGCTATTTGGATTGTAGCTTCGTTATCACAGAATATTGGAGTTTCTAGAAAGTTCAAACTATAATCCATTAATTGATGTTAAATCCAAATGACTTGAGAGCAACAAGCAGAAGTAGCAATGTATTCCGCCTCCGGCGTTGAGGTTGAGACTATCTGTTTTTTCTTGCATTGCCTTTACACCAGACGGTCACCTAGGAATTGACACAAACGCACCGTGAACATGTTCACGGCCTTGAACACCTTACAACCATGAACACCAGCCAGAAACACCTATTACATGACCGAAAACCCAATCAGACCTATACAAATAGATGCCTAACCAAAACCACCAAATTATGGCCTAACATGCCATTTTTCCATTCTACCTAACATGTCTGGTTTTCGCATAATACTTTTAATGGGATAATTAATATTTACATGTATAGTATGTCCTTCGAAATAATGTCTTAATTTTATGAAGTAGTTACTAATGCAAGTATTAGTTTTTCAAGATGGGAGTACCTGGTCTCCGGATCCAAAAGACTTTTACTTACATAATAGATGGGATGTCGGTCTCTGTTAAGATCAATGACTAAAAAAACACTTCCAACATTAGAGGATACTAAGAGGTATAGGAGTAATGATTCCCCATCTAGTGTTTCCCCACAAAGAGTGCTGATCATAAATAATTTTTTAAGTTCCTGAAAAGCATCTTCGTGCTCTTTGGTCCGATCAAACCTTTTGTTATTCTTCATGATGTCATAGAAAGGTTTACACCTCTTTGAGGATCTTGAGATGAACATGGTTAATGTTGTTACTCTTCCTGTTAGTCTCTGAATATCTTTTTTCGAGGATTGGAATCATAAATCGATGATGGCCTTTATTTGCTCTGAACTTGCTTCTATTTCTCTTTTATTCACCATGTATTCGAAGAACTTTCTTGATCTCATTCTAAAATGGCATTTGGAAGGATTCAGCTTCATGTTGTATTCTTCTAATATGTTGAAGGCATCCTCAAGATCCTTAAGGTGATCTTCAGTTTTCATTGATTTGACCACCATGTCATCGATGTAGACTTCCATGGTGTTCCTTGGTTTATCCTTGAACATTCGGTTAACTAGCCTTTAGTACGTTGCACCTGCATTTTTATGACCAAAATGCATAACAGTATAGCAATATATGCATGTTAAGGTTATAAACACGGTGTCCTCCTAGTCAGATGGTTCCATTTGAATTTGTTGGAAACTTGTTGATGCATCTATAAACATTAGCAGTTCCTGGCCAACCGTAGTATCTATCATGGAATCTATGTGGGGCAGGGGGAAAGGATCCTTAGGATAAACCCTATTAAGATTTTGTAATTTACACACACTCGCCATTTTTCATTCTTCTTTTATACTACGACCACATTGGCGAGCCACCTTGGGAACTTCAATTCCTTGATCATCCTTTTTTTTGAGAAGTTTTTCTACTTCTTCATGGATAATCTAATTTCTCTCAGGTACAACTTCCTTCTTTTTTGGTGTATTTTTCTAAATGAAGGATCAATGGTATGTTTGTGAGTTATAATATTTTTGTCTATACCTGTTATATAATCATGCTTCTAGGTGAATGGTTTGCTTCTATCTTTTAGCAACTTTATTAGTTGTTGCTCGATTTGTTCTAGTATTAAGGGTCCTATGAGGACTTTGGCTTTAGGATTCCTAAGGTTTAGGGACACTTCCTTTACATCATGTTCTCTTGTTTCTAGCGCACTTTGTGCCCCTGCTTTAATTGTTGTGCTTGTCGTGCTATCGTTGAAGATTTCATTGAGGTCTGATATCGCTCCTTGGATTCTTGTTGATCACCTATGATTTTTACTGTTCCCTATGGAGTAGGCATCTTAATACACAATTGGTATGTTGAGGGGAAAACCTTCATATCGTGGGTCCATGGTCCACCTAGTATAACATTATAGGAGAATAATGTATCAATTACATAAAAGCGCTACATATAGTTTATCATGTCTATGTAGATAGGCAGTGTTATCTCACCGACCGTATCCTTTGTTTTCCCACTGAACCAACATTGAGGATCTTTTGAGTATTTCGGCTTCTGGGATGTTCATCCTTTTTAAAGCATCCAAGAGTATAATCTTGATTGAGGATCCTCCGTCAACAACGATCCTTATGACAAAATTGTTGGAGATGTAAAGGGTGACCACCAACCATTGTGGTGGGGATCCTAGACGTCTATTCTATCCGTTTCGTCGAAGGTAATCTCCTTCTCATTTGTGATCGACATATTCTTCTGATTCCTTTCTTCTTTCACCAATTTTGACACCTTAGCATGCATTTTTTATGCTGAATAAGAGGTGCCACAAATGTTGGATCCTCTCACATTAATTATCGTGGCATACATAGGAGGGGATCCTGGTTTCTCTGGGATCTGATGAGGATCCTAATCTTTTTCTTTGGATCTTTCTTTTCTTTATCCAAGGATCTCCTTGAGGTGTCCTTTTCTAAGTAGGTAACTGATCTCCTTTTTGAGGGTTACACAATCTTCTATAATGTGATCGAAGTCCTCGTGGTATGCATACCATTTGAACTAATCTTTCCAGGCGGTGGAATTTTCTCCTTTTCTTGGCCATCTTGCTTTGTCGCCAAGTCCCTGCATAGCAAATATTAAACCTGAAACATCCATAGAAAAATAATAGTCTGTGACCTTAGGAAATTCTTCTTCCTCCCCTTCCTTTTCAAGGGCATTGGCCTTATCATGATCATGTTTGGAATAAGGTTTGGATTTATAGGATCTTTGGATCAAGGAGTTGGCCTTCCTGTTGGGGTTATCATATAGGTTATTTCGTTTTATGGATCTCATTGTCTTCTTCGAGCTTGATGAATCTCAGTGCTCTCCTCCTTACTTCATCAATTATTTTACAAGGAGTCATTACAAGGTCTTCGTAGAAAGAAGAGTCCTTATTTAAGCCCATTTTGAAGGCTTCTACGACAATTTCTATATCATTGTTGGGGATACTTTGAGCTTCCCTACTACTGAACCACCTAATAGAGATCACTAGTGACCTTTTCGAATGTTCTGCTACAAAAAAATTGGTTGTTAAAAATATTAACTAGATGTGTAAATAAAGTAATAAAGTAAGGAGGAACATTTAGTAGCCATTTCAAGGTTGATCCTGTAAGGTTCGAACAAAAACCCTTGCATAGGCAAGCTTCCTTCAAATGTCTAGGAATGGGGATGATCTCCATTCTTTCCCTGTATTGTGCCACATATTCTTTAGGATCTGTAATCCCATCGTAAGGCTTCATTCTAGGAGTTTGGAAGCGATTTGGGAATTCAGTATCAACAATTGTCCGAGCAAATCTTGAAATCATATGGCTTGTTGGGGAAACTTCTAGTATATGTTAGACCACCCAGGACACACTCGAGATCATCTACCTTAACTGCTGAAGTTCCTTCGCCATGATTGGGCTTATTCATGCATCGATGTCCATGGAGTGAGTATTAAAAGTATTATTATTCACGGAGTTACCACGATCCTTGTTATTAGGAGTAACAGAGGTTTCGTTGGGATCTTGGATCATATGAGCCTGCTCTTTTGGTGTTGCACCCCAAGCAAGAGTAGAGGCTGGTGTTAAGAATCCTCTCTCATGGTGGTTTCCTGAGGGTCATGTATTGTCGAAGTTCAGGATCTTAGTTAAACATCCCATAAATCATGACGAAAATTTTCATTTTGAAACCATAGATAAACCATAGTTATTAAAATCATTTCATCAAAACATATGTTATAGTATCTCGAAACATCATAAACGACATATCCATGTCATAACATATGTCAAATATATCAGAGTAAACATCCCAGGCTAAAACACCATTGTGTGTGCAATCAGTCATCCCGAGCTCTTCCCTTTGATACCAGATGTTCCTAAACCAAAATTGAAAACTATAAGCACGAAGCTTAGTAAGTTTCCCCAAACTACCACATACCATACACATAATCACATAAACTCATATAAACATATCGTTGGCCCCGCCCTTTCATCAGGCGTCGTCCGACATGGGGCCCTGCCTGGCATCGAGCAAAGCTCGGTATACATATAAACATATGAACATTCCTCGGGCCCCGATAGACATCATATTGAAATCCATAAAGCATACAAACATTCCTCGGGCATAGCTCGACATCGGACCATAATCTGGAAGCATGCAACATAGAGACATGCAAGAATCACGAAGACATCAAGCATACAAACATTCCTCGGGCACTGCCCGACATATGATCGTAATCAGGAAAACATATAAACATACATCGGGCACCGCCCAACATCAAACCTTAGTCCGAAATACATAGAGTCATAAATACGGGTCGACATTGGTGCCTTCGACCCACTCAAACAGGAGGAAAGTTCACCTCTAATGTTGGATCATAGTTGAAACATCTCAGACATGGAATTAGCTCTAGTCACTCCCTGAACCAAAACAACCCCTTAGATACCGTTTCATAATCATAACCCTTTAAGGGTCAACTATGGTCAAAGTCAAATTCAAGGTCAAGTTTGAAGTCAACATTCCGAGTTGACTCAACTCGTCGAGTTTTCCCTTCAACTCGCCAAGTTTCCATGAATCACATAATCGTGAAATCGCAATTCAACTCGTCAAGTTTTTCTCCAACTCGCCAAGTTCTTCCTTTTTAACAAAATCGGGACACTTCTACCCAAATCGTCCAGTTCCTTTATGAACTTGTTGAGTTCTTCAGTCTGTTAACCCTTCTTAATGCGTTAAGCCATTATTACTCAAATCTAACACCCATTAAAACCCACTCTAGAAGAAATAAGCTCTAACCCTAACCCAAGAAGGCCAAGGTCTTGATGCAAAAACAACCAAAACTACAAGATAGACCATGAGGTCTTAGATCTAGTCTCTAAGGACAAAATGATCACGTAACGTTCCAGTTTTCTCTACATGCATTGTCACAACCAGGAAATTCGATGCCTTGTAAACATTTACAATGATAACAAATGTGAACCAACAATGTGAAAGCATGTAGGATGCTTATTCAATAACAACATAATTTCAATCAAACACTTCATACAAGCACTACAAATAGTCAACAAAGAATTGGAAACCCTAGAAATCCCGGTTTAAGTCCATTCTAGACTAGGATTTCCTTATTTGGCCCAACGGGCCAATAAGCTTCCAATTTGACTATCTTGGGCTTAGAACTCCTAAATGGTCTCTAATTGGATCCACTTCCATATATTTTAAATATTTTGGAGCATATTGGGCCTAGAATGAAATAAAATACCTAAATGGACCTTATTGGGCCATAACTAACCTAATTAGCCCTAATGAGCCTTAAAAATGGGATAAACACCAAAGGCCCCAAAATTCCCTTCTTTTTTTTTCTAATTCTCGGCCTAATCTCAAGCATGAAGAAGGAGAGTTGACTTTTGTGCCACCTCATTTTTATTTGTTGGGTCTCCATGCATGCAACTCATATCTCCAAGCAAATATCTTATCAAGGTCTCTCTCTTCTTCTCCCTCTCTTCCTCTCGGCCGAATCCAAACAAACACACACACACACACACTTCACTTAAAATTCTCTCAAGAAACTCTCTCCATTTCTCTCTAAATTTTCGAGATCTAAAGGCTTTCAAATAGATTCTTCCACAAAAATCATCATCCAAGGTAAGTTGATGTTTGATCCATGCCTTAACTCACTTCTTTTCATCAAAAATCATCTCTTAATCCATTCAAATTCATGATTTTGCATCTTAGAGCACACTAAGTTCGAGATCTATCCAAGAAACTTGCTAGGACCGAAAAATAGGACAAAACTTCTCCCAATCTTCTACAAAACCGAAACCACAACTCAAGGTGAGCTTCATACCCCTTTTTTTCAGTTTTCATGAGTTTTATGGGAGAGAATACAAGAAAATGTTTAGATCTATGTGTATGTGTATGCTATGTGTGATTTGATGCATGTATGTGTGTGATTTCATGTGTTTTATGATGAATATGTTACCAAAAAAAGGGTGTAAACCTAAGATCTATGACATGACAAAGGAAACATACATAATCTAAGCTATTTTACACTAAACAAGTGAAGAATAATAGCTTAGAAGGTCATGATGAACATATTCTAACATAAAACCCATTTTTGGGCTTAAATTGTCAAAAATACAAAACTTGGGATACAAACCGACAAGTCACGGTATTTTGAAGGTCAAAAGGGTCAAAACAGTTTCTATAATCATTTTTATGAACCTTAGAATTTTCAAGGGACTTCAAATGTAAATTTTTAGCTTAATGGGCTAATTTTGGGCTTTTCGGCCCAATAAGCCTCAAAATGCGAAAAATGATAAATTTTAGGGGCTGAAATGCAACTTTCTATATAACAGGGGGTAATTAGCATGACAAAATCATTTTATGAGTCAAAAATGCTTTTCACTATCAAAAAGGACTAGAAATGTAAAGTTTTTAGATTTCGGGCCAAAATTGTAAAAGTTGTGAAAAATGGGGCTTTAACCGAGAAACATTAATCTGGAAGGGCTGAAGTTGTCAAAAAAAATAAAATTTCGGTTAAAATTGTGTTTCATCAAATAAATAATAAAAAAGTGTCAAGAAAATGTTTTAAGGACTAAAAGTGAAATTCTTTTATATAAAAGGACCAAAAGTGTTATTTTTATAAAAGAAGGGTAGTGAAAAGGGTCAAATTCCACTTTTAAACAATTAATTCATTAATACAAAAATACAATACCCACAACTATTGACGAAACGGGAAACAAATACACTCTCAACATCAAATATCGTTACAAACGAAGTGATTCGTTCTCGAATCAATACAAAATGACAAACGTTAAACCAAACCATCTAAATAAATACGCGATAACTACGATGAGCAAACTTACAAACTTCGGGCTTGGAAGTTTCAAATCATGCTTGTTGGGCCTTGCTAGCCCATTAACATGATCTTTTGGCCCAAAGGGAATATGCTTATGTGCTATTGGGCCTCCTATGACCCGATTTCATGTAAAAGGACTTTCAATGGCTCTAATGTGCTATTGGGCCCTAGTGGCCCATTAGTATTGCTAGTGAGGTCAAGAAATCCAATGCGAGTTGGGCCAACATGCCTTTCGTATTCCCGACAGCCTAAATAACTCACGGAATATAACGGGACTTCATACTCCCTTTTTCCTCGTTTGTTAGGCTTACGAGTAATCAAGGTAAACAGATTCAGGGTGTTAATCAATAGTAATCATGGTTGTTGGATTAAGTGAGTAGTGGCGGGCGATGCCTTTTAGGATCGTTCGAAACCTGTAGTTATAAACTAGACATTTCCAAATGCATGATTATAACGACTCACAAACCTTAACTATCCAAAGCCACCCGAGTAATCAAAAATCATTCGTTGTGATGGTATAACAGATTGAGAATTCACTGTGTTTTATGTAATGGGAAAACATCGGGTTTTCCTTGGAAGTTCAACATTTTCACTTGTGCAATCATTACAGAAGTTCAACAATTATACATGTTTTGAAAATCAACAAGCATATATTCACGGATCTTCACACTTTTTATAAACAATGATCTTTTCAAAAAATATCGGATTTTCTGGGTTTTACAAACTACACCAAATGATTTTACTAAAACATTGCTTATGAACTCACCAACATTTCATTTGTTGACGTTTTTCAAAATTAACTTGTATTCTCAGGTAACAGGTAAACCGGAGAATAAGTACCAAGTAATGTCTGGATGTTTTGCTTATGATATCTATCAGACAGTTTATGTTATGAAATTGTGATGTTTAAAACAATGTACTCGATGTAAACAATATCAGTTGTATCATTTCAATGCATAGTGATGATTTATGTTATGATTCATGTATATTCATTGTGGTGGTATTCAATTTAAGTCACAAGAGCCCTCGGAAGTTTCCGCCGTCTGGTTTGGGGGCGTGACAGGTTGGTATCAGAGCTCTGTTTATAGTGAACTAGCATATCTAACCACACATTGATATGCAACTATAAACCAAAATAGGGACTAACACAACTCTGAACAAAACAAGCAAAACATAACAATAAAACATCCTTGCTTGTGTGAATTAGGAAAAAGAACATGTCACACCCCCAAACCAAGGATGGCGGAAATGTCCGGGGTGGAGGACTTCATGTATAGTATCACAACAACGAGTATAATAGTGCTCAAAATAAATAGAACCATCATAAATATAATTGAAAAGGTTACACCAAAGTATATGTTTACATGATTCAAATCAATTACATTATGATGACAAAATGAACTGTATAACAATTTATCGTCCCATCCTCAAAACGCTGTTGATTTCCTGTTTCACTGAATTCCTGAGAATACAAGTAGTTTTGAAAAAAGTGTCAATACAAAGGTTGGTGAGTTCATAAGTTTTTGAGATAAAGAGTTTGGAAACCGATCTTTGTAATGAGTTGTGTGTTACCAAGAAAAATCCAATATTTTCCTTATAGAAGTTATATGGTCCTAAATGCCAGGACTAAGAATGAACAAGTATTTGTCATACTTAAATATATAAAAGTGGTTTTAAATTGGCGTAAAACCCTTTCTGAATTGAGAAAAATCCCGTAATGAATGGTGTGTAGTCTTAAATACCAAGGCTGAAAATATACAATAATATCTGCAATTTTTGATATAAAAAGTAATTTTAAATCGACATAAAACCCCTATTGATTTATGAAAATCCCCGTAAACTTTATGTTTTCTTAACTCTCTATGTTAGCCACTATAACCATACTATGACTAGAGGTAACCTGCACAACGTCTTTCAGACGCCTTGATCCTATGACTCTTGTCACCCGCAGACCTGCCGGTCCGTCTGTAGCTAGCAGCGAGGTGTGGCATGTCAACCCCAATATAGATCTATACACAATTATCATGCTCTCCCTACCAGAGATTTTGGTTATAACTTACAGGAATTTGGATCCCGTACTCGGACGTACGGGGAGAGAATGTCTCACAACCTGAGTTTACAAGTTTACATGTAGTGTGCGTGAGTGTAGAACCTTTTTGTGTAAATGTACCCTTTTTGTATGAGTGTGTTATGTGATGTATCATAAACTATACCTATTATAGTTTATCAAAACAAGGGAAAAAAGTGGTAATGTACATGAACTATATTTTAACATAGTTTATTCAAATGTTTGTATGTAATAGATGTGCTATGATTATAGCAAATCGTTATTTCTATGCTTTATCTAGCAAACTCCATTTGTTAACTGATGTATGACTATATACTAAGTTAAAATGTCATTTATTTGCAAAAACATATATTCACATAAAGATATACACCTTGCTCAACATATTACAAGGTGAAATGAAATTGATAGCATTTTTCTGTTGTTAACATTTTCTTTTGTTGATCATAGAAAATTTATAGAAAAATCATCAAAGGTCCAAATGTAAGTCCCCAAAATTGCTTGTGTATCAATCAGATCCAATTGATGGTGCGGAATCCCAATCAATTGGATGATGTCAGATCAAAATAGAAGAAAAGGAGAAGAAGAATAACTTGAATCTAATGTATTGATGATATGATTGATGCTCCTTCCAATAGATTCTCTCTCGCACACACTTCTTCTCTCTAACTTTCTCGCTCTTCTCTACCCTATTCTTAACCGTACACTCCTCTACCCACTACATCTATTTATATGGACCTCCAACCATACACATGTGTACAGTCGCACACCCTGTGTACGGCCGTACACACAAACCGTAAACACATACAACTTTACATAAAAATATATTTTCCTAGAAAAGCAAAGTATAAACCATATTTTTGACACAACAATCTCCTCCTTGGTTTATAGCTTTCTTTTCTAATTGGCCTAACAAACTCCCCCTAAAAAATAGCTGGCTTTTTCTTGTTAATCTTCATTGGGAGCTTGGCTTCAACATTAATCTTCAAATTTCTTCACAGCATCAAGATGGGCAGATGAATCTTCAATAAATGAATTCATCTTGAGCGGTTGGTTTTGTTTTCAAAATTTGACATTGAACGCACATTGGGTGAGGAGACTTGATGTACTGATTCTTGAAAGATAGTGCTTTCAGCTTGAGAATCTTCAGAGAGAACAATGGATAGAAATAATCTTCTGGATCACTTCAGCAGGTTCATAGATAGCAGCAAATTGATTGAGGAGGCTTGAATGCAATTTGTCACATAATCTTCAAGTACAACTTCACCATGCTTCTGGAGTTGACAGGTTGAATGTCGAAAGAATAATCTTCATTTCTTGCTCCTTCGAATGCGAATTCTTCGATGCTCATGAATGAAGCCTTGGCTCAGAAGATCTTCAATATAGTCTCCACAAGTCTCATCTACGCCTGAAATCACTTTCCAAGACAAAACAAAACTAAATGAAAAATTAGCACACTAAAAAAATATTTTTGGATTTTGTTTTATATTCTCTGGAAAAATGAAAACAGAAACAAAAATATTTTTGGATTTTCAGAACAAGAAATAACACTATTTTTGGATTTTTAATTTTCTTATTTTTGTTTGATTTTTGAATTATTTTTAATTCTCCCCCTAAAATTTGTGCATAGAGGAAAACTATGAAAAAATTTAACAAAAATAAAATGATATCTAACTTTAAGAATGATTTGGTATCAATGTTTTTAGACAGCCTTTATCCGCTTGTCGGTACCTTCTATCTTCACGTCTTTGTCTGGTCGATCGCCGGTATTGTTGTCCACGTAAACACGAAAAATTGTGACAAATTAGGACATACTATAAGTGACAAGACAATGTGATCCTAAATTCCTAGATATTATATCTGATCCTAAGTTTCTAGATACTATATCTTAAGGAGCATTCAGCTGACGACGACCAGGGATATTGTTGTCCACCTAAATTGAGCAGCGAGATCTATAGACAATCTTTGAGTGTTCAATTTTAATTATACTAGAACATGTTTCCCGCTTCCAAATATTCCCCGGTAATCAAGGAATTCCAGAGTACTCCTTGCATCGGATGAGCAGACCATCATTAGGGGAGAAGATAGATTCACAATATTATCACTTATAGTGCATATGCTATATACCAGGTCGAATTGTTAGTCACGCAAAGGAGATAGCATATGGCTAACAGATAAGAGGAATTTCATATATATATATATATATATATATATATATATATATATATATATATATATATATATATGATATGTAGAGAAATAGAGTTGCATATGTTACAGTCCAGGTCGGATCTTTTCCAATCACGCAGAGGAGGTAACATATGACTAACAGACAGAAAGAAAGAAAATGATTTTCTACAGACCTAATGTATCAGAATTTACCAGTTGCCCCCATCAATACCGGAATTAAGGACAGAATCCGCACATGGACGAAAAGTTAAACCACGGTTCCAGATACGGGTTCATTTAATGTGACGAGTAGATTTTCATATATATCTCCCTGCTTAACCTATCCAAGCGTGGTATTGTCAGGCTAAAAGTAACTAACTAGATCAAGATTTGTCAAGTCTATAAATTTCCTAAGTTCAGCTCTGCCTAGTCATGTCCATTTAAAAATTTTCGTGCCTACCGACCCATCAAACCAGAGCATAGACCCTTCAACTTTGGGTATGTTACACAGACTCAGGTTGCCTGTTATGACTTGATAATATCACTTCCCAAAACATCTCCCTCAAGCACATTCCATAACCAACATATTAGTATTTTTATTTTCTAATTTTTTTTATATTTTTTAAAAAAATTTTAATTTTTGTTTTGTTTTTATTTCTCCCCCTAAATTTGTGCGTAGGAGAGAAATGAAAGTAAATGCGCAAATTTAAACTATCATAAAACAAAAGATTGTCTTTAAAGCGAATCAGCTTAAGAAAAACTTAGGAGTATACAGAAGAAAAATCAAACCGTAAGTCACCGATTGAATTTGCATCCAGAAGGTCTGAGAACAGCATGCGTAATCTCAGAACAGATCCGAAAATTCTTCATGTCATTAAGCAAAAACCCCGTGAGTGATCACTTCTTTTCTTCCCTTCCCGTAAAGGACGCATACTCTCAAACAAATGTTTGAATGTTGTACAGTTGAGAGATACCCCCTATCAAGTGCCAGGAGCAGCCACTACCAACAAACCGAAGTATGATGATATACCTCCATAGCTGCTCTGATACAGAGCAGGATCAGTTGGTCTTTGGAACCCAGTCCATTTTGAAACTAGGTCGACCTTTGTCATCTTTGCACGATACTCTCTCCCATGACATGTCCTGCTTATCACAAACAGAAGATGTAAAAATATTAGAAGTGTTAGAAGATTTGGGAGAGTGAGCCTTTGGAACCCATTTATAGTTGCGTTTAATTCATTTCTTTTTCGATCTGATGGGTGGCTCAGTACTTGCTTTGGGACTTGATGTCGGCCGTTAAGATAACATTGATTTTGGCTTCATGGGAGCATCTCTTGGATATGACTTCTTGGCCGAATTTCCCTTCTTGTTCTTGGGAGTTTGATTCTTGACCTTGTGGGTTTGATTCTTGGCCTTCTGCGCATTCCAGTCATCATGGTCTGAACGTGACCTTGAGGGGTCTCTTTTGAAGTATCTCCCTCTTGGCGCGTTCTGCCAGCCTTGTGCATAGTAAGGAACGTATGCGTGATTTGGATAGTTTCGGGCAATGTGTCAAGGTGTTCCACAGTGAAAACATGTTTGTTTCTTCACTGTGGAGTTGTTTCTTCCTGCCCCTGGTGGCGTGTCTTTGCCTTGTCTCTTGCTTTTCCCACATGCACAATTGCAACAAGCACTCTGTTTAGCTTGAAATGGTGGCCTGTATTTACCAACAACAGGTTGATCAGAAGCAACTGAGTTCGAAGCAACAGATTCAGAGTTCAAGGAGACATTTGTTTGTTCAGTAGTATTCTCCTTGTTCTCATCCTCTACTACTTTACCTGCACAAGAAGTAGAATCATTAGTATCGCTCATCTCAACATCCTCAGTTGGCCCTGATTGTTCAGTCTTAAATGAAGCTGAAGCACGGGTTTGGCCATATTGAGCAGGCATTTCTTCCTCATTGGTCTCAAGGGGTGGGTTATAGTGGTGATTGAAAGGTGGAGGAACTCTATCATACCCTAAACCCTTGTTTTGATTATCTTTGAATTTTAATTGGTATTCAAATAATGAATCGACTGTCTTACTTTACGAAGTGTAATTTTTGAAACTAATATTTGTTTTTCCACACTTAATTTTCAAAGCGTCAAGTTCTTCAGTTACAGCAGCAAGTTTGTGTTTAATGTGATCATAATTTTCACACTTGTTGCTGTAATCTTCCTGAATCTTCCTAAAGTCTTTCGTTTTTGCTTCTAGTTGTGCTTTTAACGGTTTCTGACCTTTCCTTAGAGTATAGCCTTCATATTTAAGGTCCTCATTTTCCCTTTTTAGCAAATCAATTTGTTCGCGAAGAAATTTAATCGTAGCTTCACAAGATGGAGTACATGAAACTTCATTTACCGGAATTGATGTGGAACTGATTTTCTTTTTTTTTCTTTTTTTTTTATTTTTTATATTTTTTATATACTTTTAATTGCCCTTTGACTTAAAAACCAAGAAAGTCAACCTTAAAAGTCAAATTTAAAAAGTCAAACATAAAAGTCAAACTTAAAAGTCAAACCGAAAAGCCAAATTTGAAAATTTTAAAAGTTAAACGAAAAAGTCAAAGATTAAAGTCAAAGGTCAAATTTTAAAGGTCGAAGTCAAAATTTTAAATCAAAAGTCAAAAATTAAAAACTAAAATTTTTTGGTTGAAAAAAAGGAATTTAAAATTAAAGGAAAATCAATTCTGGGCTGAAAATGACAAAAATGCGAAAGTTGGAAGCGGTAGGGAGTAAGTTTAAAATTTCGAAGTGAATGCACAAGGGCTTGGCTAGCCGAGATGGTTAGGCGCTTGGTTGAACACTTTGAGGTCCCGGCTTCGATCCCCGGCAACCTCAAAACGCGTGGATATTTTTTATTCCGAGTCTGCTGCGATGCGAGGCTGATGATGCGATGCGAGGACGTGCGAGGCTGCTGACCGAAAACCGAACACCTAGCCGCACACTCTGAGCTGTAATCCGAGACCGCACACCAGCGCCGCACTCCGAGCCGCACACACCGAGCCGCACACTCCCTGGCCGCACACCTTCAACAGATTCACGAAAAACACGACGTTTTTCACCCTTTTTTGCTCCAAAACTCGATCAAAAACTCGTTTTTATGAAAAATGCATAGAAGAAACCCCCCGTAATTTTCAGAGATCTATCCAAAAACGCAATTATGTTTTCAAAATAGGATCAAATAAGCTCCAGATCTGAAAAAATTGACTGATACAACCTTGCTCTGATACCAATTGTTAGTCCCAAAAATTATGGATCTTGTTCAGTAATAAATGAAGTTAATTACAATGAAAGTGAAGTGTAGAAGAAGTAGAAGTAAGATCAAGCATGCACACATCTATTACTCATAAATGTCAAGTACACCTTGAGAAAGTACAATCACAGCAGAGTTCAGCTAAAAAAGTACACTCTGACACAACTCAGTTACTATAAATAGTACCCCTACCAGCATATGAGTGTGCATCCATACACGCGTGTGCGGCCGCACACACATGTGTGGCAGCACACATACAAGTTCAAGACACTACACTGCTATATAACCACTGACACCCTGATTAGATTTATACAAAATTAATGCCTAGCCCAAACCACAAAACTATTTCCTTTCAATCTCCCCCTTGGTTTGAGACTAGCATAGACTTGAACTTCATTCGCTTGGCTTCTCGGCTGGCTTCTCATACAGCTTTAGATCAGATCTTCCCATTGAGCCCATCCACATACTTCCATTGATGATTGAAGCCACAATAGTAGTGAATTCTTTAGCAGTAGCTTCCATGACGTCTTTTCTGCAATTGATCTGATGACGAGCTAGAGTCCGGATATCCCTTTCTCTGAATCGAAGGAGATCTTTGATGATTGAAGCCACCATAGTAGTGAATTCTTTAGCAGTAGCTTCCATGACGTCTTTTCTGCAATTGATCTGGTGACGAGCTAGAGTCCGGATATCCCTTTCTCTGAATCGAAGGAGATCTTTGGCATTTATCAATCTCAGAACTTGTTCTCGATCCTTAAATTTAATGGCAGCAGTTGCAGTTTCGTCTTCATAGGCCCAAAATTCCATATTATCAAGATATCCCTCATGAAAGTGTTAAGGGATAGGAATTTCCTTTTGTTACTTAGTTGCAGGCCAGAGTATGATCTTCATGGCTTGCCTGATTCCGGATCAATAACTTCTTTGTCTTTTCTATATAAAGCTGTTGCAGTCTTCATTGAGGGAAAATTTTCTCTGACTTGTCTGTCTAGAAACCTTTTGAAGTTAGAGGCACTGGGATCTTCAGAGGGATTATGGAATGGGGCCCTGGATAATTCGGCTAAATTAGTTTTGGTCCAAGAGTTGAAATCATGGGTACTTTTGTAACACTCAGAAACTCCCGAGTTTCGCTTGACAACCCACAAATTCGTCTCTGGATCAAAGGCCCACATTCGGATTCTGGACCTATCTCCATACTCGTCACCAAACTTTCTTTTCTTCAAGTCTGTTACAGTCAAAACAGGGTCTTTTGCCTTGTGATTTTCATTAGAGTTTTTCAAGAATAAAAGGCCTTCGCTTTGATTGGCAGTTACAATTCTTTTGCCCTGTTTGATTGTGATTCTGGCTCTGCTTCCTTCTGGTGCTTTTTCAAACCTGTTGACAATGGTGGTTGTTCTTGGAGCAGGTGGGTCGACAGGAAGATCATCAGTTGCAGAATGTGATTGAACTGTGGGAGGGTCAACTGTTCCTTGTGGCTGTTGGATGAGGGCTTTGACTTTTTCACCGAATGCATCGTACAAAACGTTCATGAGATTGAAATAGTTGGCTGATACGGATCCAAGACTCGTTTGCAGATCTTTAATTTGTTTGGTCTTTTCTTCATCCTTCGCCCTGAGCTCAAAAATGTATGCAGTGAGCTGATCCATCTAAATTGACTTTTCGATGAGTTCTTAACGGAGAATCCCAATCTCCTCTTGAAGATCAGACGAAGAAGATTTGTCTTCATCTGTGCGTCCCTCCCTAAAAGATATTCCTTTCCCACGTGAGGAGGTTGGACTAGATTGTGCCAGATGTTTTAGGTTAAGGAAATCTAGATGTACGAACTTTTCAATTTATAATTTCTCATTAGAATAGCGAGTTGTATAGTAATTACCTAATGTAAGCCCTAGTACGCAAGGGTTAGTTGGGTTGACCGGTTTGACTTGTTGACTTTATTTGACTTTGACTTGACCAGAATTTGACGGTTGTCACATCATCCGCCCGTTAGAGGGAATTTTGTCCCGAAATTAACACTTTCACCGGGACTTAATGAATTTGGAGAAGAGATGGGGAAAGCTTTCCGTAATACAAGAAATTGGTATGGCGGGGACCAATTCGCCTGATGTGAAATGATGCCTTGGAATTTCTTATTGTAACTTGAGCTAAGTCAATTTAAAGGAGTTATTGTTTTGAAATGATAGTGTATTCAATGTGTGCCTTTATGCTCCCCGCTACAAAGTGGAGAATCTCGATCATTTCGATTTCGCCAAGTGGTAAGTGGGCAAACCCACGTTTTACCGAAGTTAATCACCCAAGCTATTAACATGTCACCCAAGTTTTGAACAATCCCTTCTGTTCTGCCCGTTAGTTTGCTGTTTGTAGGCCATGCTCAAGTCTAACCTAGTTCCCTGAAAGGGTCACCAGGTTCACGAAACGAATCTACTATCTCTGATAGGGATAACAGATATTAATAGACCCTGTGGTTGCATAATCTCTATGATGTACATTTTAATCGATTCCTCCATCCTGCCGGTTTCTTCGATTAGTAGGGAGTGTTCATTTTCGGCTAGTCTATCGACGGTTACCCAAATGGTATCGAGACCATCCATTGCCTTGGATAACTTGGTTATGAAGCCCATGGTTAGTCACTCCCACTTCCTTTCAGGTATCACTGGTTGTTGTAGGAGACGCGAAGGCTTCCTTTTATTCTCTCTTGACATTGGCACAAGTCTGATACTTGCCCACATGTGTAACGATGTCTGCTTTCCTATTCGCCCACTGAGGGTACTTTTTGAGGTCCAGACACATCTTGTCCAAGCTGGACGAAGGGGAGTAGCAAGTTATCATGTGCTTCGTTCATGACATTATTTATGAATTCATCAACCTCGGTTTCCAGATCCGTTTCATGGGATAACATGCCCTGCCGTCCGTTCCTTCTAGGTTCTTATGATCGGTGAAGATTGTATGCTTCGTGTTGTAGAGATGGCGCCTCTATATTTGTAGGGCGAACACTATCGCTCATAGTTTCAAGGTCATCCGTGACCTAGCCGACCTCATGCGTCTTTAGCTGTCTTAAGTCATGTGTCTTCAGAGTGTTGCATAGGGCCTGTTGTAGTGTTCCTCGATTGCTTAGCTAATTAGGAAGCATGAGGGTTTGGTTTACGCGACTAAACTTATTCGGATGGTAGGACGTTCACTCGTCCTCCTAGGCAACCTTGGCCCGAAGTTCATGGCAGGACTCGTACCTGGTCCATCTATCATTAACTTGCACATATAGGTCGTATGTACTTAAGTTTGGTAAGACAGTTGGATGGGTGACTCTACCCCAAGTCCACAACCAGACATGAAACATGAAATAGGGCAGAAACACACATCCAGTGTCCATAGATTCTTAATTATACATTGTCCTTGCGTATAAACATAGTAGTGGTAGACTAACCATGTCCGTCCCAAGCTTCTGTGCTTGAACCTTGCCTACTGTATGCGTGACCTTCCCGAAGGATCTCCTGGATATACTTGTGATAAGGTTTTGGGAAGTATAACACTCTCCTGGTGCGTGTTTTGGGGTTTCACAGTGAGAGATGACCCGAAGGTCCGTGTCGAATTCATGTTTATGAGAGATGAAGGTTCCGATATTCGGAGGGTTGGGTGAAGGGTCCTTTCGTAACCGTTAAATCGGGAAGATGAGGACTATACCAATCGAAATTGAATGGTGACAACCATATCTTTTTAGATAATCATGTGTTAAGCTATATTCATAAGAAGTGCTCATTAGTGTGATAGAGTATCTTCTATTTCTTTTCAGTGTGTTTCGTTTTGCTCGATGTTATTATTATTATAAATGATTCATACCACAGTGTCTAGAACTGGTAGTGGGTGTGTTTCGATAGCCCGTAATGATACTTGGTATCATGATCCCTGACTCGTCTCCCTACGATCGAGCGGTATATGAACGTCGTATGTAATTTGATGTTGGTGAAATCGTCGAGTGGGTGGCCCCACTCGATTCCTACTACTAGACATGGAATACGAGTCAGGATGGAATTATTTGTTTCAAGACTTTAGTATTTTGATTATAATTATCCCCGATGTATGTACAAAGTCGTCACAACTTACAGGTAATGATCCTAAGGTCATATATGAGTGTCTTTGGTTTGATTTGAACGTGAGAGTATTTTAACTACTTTTAGAAGGACGGCGATTTTAGCAAGCATACCAAATTCGTTACAAACATATGGTACTTAAACGTTTTTGTCGTTGGAAACATTACAAAAGTCCTAATATGGTTCCTTGCTGCTCCTGTTGGTGTGTTCATCGCACTCCTCCTGCTCCTCCGTCATTCTTCTCAGTTGGACACTCTCTCTTGAAGTGTCCCGTTTCACCGCATAAGTAGCATATTGGGCCTACCTTTGTGCTGGTGATTGAAGGGAGATGTTGGGTCGCAGCCTTACAGAAACGGACGGTATGTCCTTTCCTGTTGCAGTTGTTACAGTGTAAAATTCGGCAAGCTCCTGTGTGATGGTAGTTACACTTGTTACACTTTGGGAGTGATCCCTTATATGGTCTGGCCGACATTTGGGTGACAGACCATGTGGCTAGTGTCGCGGCATGTGTCGTGACTGTTGTTGTAATGGCAGGTGCAGCTACAGATTGCTTTCTTCCAACTAATTTTTTAGGTAGGTTAAACTTCTTTTCGTCCCAAAACTTTCACTTATTGTTCGTAGGTTTGTGGCCTGAGGCGCCTTTGTTGGCAGACACCCGTTGGTGTTCTTGATTGTTATAACAATCTGTATTGTTAGTACTGCTTCCATCTCTGCTAGCGTTGTTAGCATTGAATTGCGCCATGACGGCTGTCACGACTGCCGTCACTACAGCCTGTAGCAGAGTCTATCTGCAGGGTTGGCGCCTTGCTATTTGGTTGGTTGCCTCTTGGTGAAGACATATGCGTGAGTGGAAATAATTATCTCAAGTCCATCCTTACGATTTATATTCACATATATAAATTCTTTCACATTACTGTACTATTCCTAGTGTTTCTGCTAACGTTCCTGAGGCGGATTTATGGTAGTGGGTATAAGTAGGTTTCGTACGAGCGTTAAGCTTTAATCATCTTAGAATCATGTTTGTCCAAACACACTTGGCTGAGGAGGTTTGATGGGACCCGGTGCATTAGCGCTGGTATGATCGCACCCTATAGGTCTACAAAGAAAGCATCCCCTCAATCATAAGGTTTAAGGGGAGAGACGGTAATGAGTCTTTAGAATGGCTATACGTTGCGAGTTTTCTAACTAAGATTGTTGATCTTAGCTCAATTTGTAACATGTTTCGGTTGTTAAGGGTGTTCTGAAAACAGTTCATAACGAGAGTCTTTATATGGTAAACTCATGTATTTTAGTAGTTCTATATCCAAGTGAAACCTTGAAATTTGATCCAAACTAGGTCTTTCTTACGACCATTTGATGTATGCTTAGTGGTATGATTAAGACTTAAAAGACCTTTGAGTCTGATGGAGCTGCCGTAAACCCATTTTGTTAATATGATTCTAAAAATTTTGGTTTCAAAGAAAGTTTTGATCTAAATGTAGGTCTACACTAGATTATTGTAAGGAAAAGTTTTGATAGCAACTAATCTCCCGATTAGTATAAAAACTTAAATCGCAGAGTTGAGATCTCACATAGAATAGAGTAGCACCAACGCATACTCATGAACCTAGTTTACGAGGTCTTGTGAGCGGTATGAACTCTACTCACGACGATCCGTCCCTTGCAATGCCTGAGGCAAAGTCGATGCACCTTGCAGCTCAGTCAATCGATGCTTGGCTGCAATCCTCCTCTCTTTTGATGTCGTGTGTCTACCCCGTTACTCTCTTTCCTCTTCACGAGCGGCGATAAGGTTCTAAAAATAATGTTGGCTTCTGAAATAGTAGTCTCTTTCCGAGTCTCGGGTACGTGAGATGGTAGGGTCTGCAGTAGCGCACATTTTTCTGAACTCGGGTTGTAGTCTTCCTGTTTTAATCCCTGATGTTCGCGATCTTTCGGGTCTTCGCCGGGAGGGCTCTGTTAGTCGGTCCCCCGTGGTTGAGGTCATAGCACCCTCGTTGGTCTCGACATGGTGGTTGCTATCATTGTTGTCGACTTCAACCCTCGATCACGGTTGCCCAACGGGGCAAAGGTTCGATGTAGTCGAAATGGTTTGCATGAACACTTGCTATGCATGGAGGATTGATTACCTCCGGGTCCGCTTCTAATTCTTCTCATAAACATTCACCATTTCTCGGGTTTGGATTAGGAAAGTAGGGGTCGCCCGGTAAGTAGGATCTTGCTATGTTGTACGTGCGAGAATAGGAGTGGAAGAGATAATTACTAGGCGTCTAACTCTATAATTAATTACTTATAGGGGGTCTTTAGTTTTCACATAAGTTGGTTATAGTATTACAAAATACTCCTATAGTATTTTTAATGTTTGAATCATGCTTTTTAATGCTTGATTGTAGATAGAGTTGATAAGTTTATTGACTTGTTGCAACGCCACAACCATTCTCGGGCATATGCTAATCACTTCTGGGATAGACATAGTTGATCAGGCTATGTCCTTCCCAGACCTGACTATACATCCCCAAGCCTACTTGTGCCATTCAACAATCATTAGTTTTATTTTGTTCTAGAATGATGCTGACCTTAGTATGTATGCATGCATGTATAGTTTTAATAAGAAACTATTTATTTCTAAAAGTATAATTGTTTCGAAAACTTTAAATCAGAGACCTTAGTCCCAATGCATTTATAGTTTGTATATCTTATGTGGTTTGATATACTTCGTTCACTATAAACAATGCTCTTATACCAATCTGTCACACCCCCAAACCAAGGATGGCGGAAACGTCCGGGGGTGGAGGACTTCATGTATAGTATCACAACAACGAGTATAATAGTGCTCAAAGTAAATACAACCATCATAAATATAATTGAAAATGTTACACCAAAGTATATGTTTACATGATTCAAATCAATTACATTATGATGACAAACTGAACTGTTTAACGATTTATCGTCCCATCCTCAAAACGCTGTTGATTCCTGTTTCACTGAATTCCTGAGAATACAAGTAGTTTTGAAAAAGTGTCAACACAAAGGTTGGTGAGTTCATAAGTTTTTGAGATAAAGAGTTTGGAAACCGATCTTTGTAATGAGTTGTGTGTTACCAAGAAAAATCCAATATTTTCCATATAAAAGTTATGTGGTCCTAAATTCCAGGACCGAGAATGAACAAGTATTTGTCATACTTAAAGATATAAAAGTGGTTTTAAATTGGCGTAAAATCCTTTCTGAAATGAGAAAAATCCCGTTATGAATGGTGTGTAGTCTTAAATACCAAGGCTGAAAATATACAATAATATATGTAATTATTGATATAAAAAGTAATTTTAAATCGACATAAAACCCCTTTTGATTTATGAAAATCCACGTAAACTTTATGTGTTCTTAACTCCCTATGTGAGCCGCTATAACCATACTATGACTAGAGGTAACCGGCACAACGTCTTTCAGACGCCGTGATCCTATGACTCTTGTCACCCGTAGACCTACCGGTCTGGCTGTAGCTAGCATCGAGGTGTGGGATGTCAACCCCAATATAGATCTATACACAATTATCATGCTCTCCCTACTAGAGATTTTGGTTATAACTTACAGGAATTTGGATCCCGTACTCGGACGTACGGGGAGGGAATGTCTCACAACCTGAGTTTACAAGTTTACGTGTAGTGTGCGTGAGTGTAGAACCTTTTTGTATAAATGTACCCTTTTTGTATGAGTTTGTTATGTGATGTATCATAAACTATACCTATTATAGTTTATCAAAACAAGGGAAAAAAGTGGTAGTGTACATGAACTATATTTTAACATAGTTTATTCAAATGTTTGTATGTAATAGATGTGCTATGATTATAGCAAATCGTTATTTCTATGCTTTATCTAGCAAAATCCATTTGTTAACTGATTTATGACTATATACTAAGTTAAAATGTCATTTATTTGCAAAAACATATATTCACATAAAGATATACACCTTGCTCAACATGTTACAAGGTGAAATGAAATTGATAGCATTTTTCTGTTGTTAACATTTTCTTTTGCTGATCTTAGAAAATTTATATAAAAATCATCATAGGTACAAATCAGAATCCGTAAATTCTGAGGGTTTGGGAAATGAGTCTAGTTTGTTCATAATTTTTATCATGAATTTTAATGACCTCCAACTTGTGTTAAAAAGTCCATAATCACAGACTGGTCCGGATTTGCTCTTGGAATGATAGGCAGTTTTGTAAAAATCATCATAAATTTTAGAAACATCGTGTGGAGATGTGCAAGTAGTCATTTTGTATCTAAGAACTGGAACTACTTGCACCTAAAACAGTTTTTAAAACTAAAATGTTTAAGTTGTCCAAAACAGTCTGTGAATGGAGTTGAACGTTTCTGTTGAAGGCTGTTAAATGAGTTTAGTTGTGTTGTTGGTGTTTTAACTTGTATTCCCCCCCTTAAAACTTATGAAAAACATGAAAATATAGGGGTATGAACTTACCTTGAGTGGTTTCAGTAGATGAGTGTTGAAGAAGAGAAGTGTTCAACTCAAGAACACTTGAAAGATCACTTGCAGATTTGAAGATCTACTCATGAATGTGATGATGTTTGTGTAAGGAGTCAACGATTTGAGTAAAAGATAAGTGTGATAATCATAAGGAGGATGATGATACTTACCAAAATGAAGGAGAAAAGCTGGAGAATGCCTTGGAAATCTCGAATTTGTGTGAGAGAATTTGAGAGAAAAGTGGTGGAAATGAGTGAAGTGAGTGAAATGAAGAGAGGGGGAGAGAGTCTTTCGGCTCTTTGGACGTGGGAGAGGCTGTAAATTGAGTGTGAAGGTACAAGGAAGTGACAAGGTATGGTGGGAAGGTGTGTGGGTTAGTCATCGAGTGGGGGTGGTGGTTGCTTGTGTCATAAATCAAAGATAAGTCAACACTCCACCACAAGATCTCATTTAATAGATTTTATTCTTAAATATGAATTTCCCTAAAAATATGATTAAATTATGAATATTTAGGGTCTTATATGTTAAAATATGATTTTTGGAGAAAATCTCGCGTTAAAATAACTAAAAACGGGCTTAAAACGGAGTCGTGGTTGAAAACCGGGTGAAAAATGGCAAATCCGAAGTCAGGAGGGTGACTCCGGCCTTAACAACATTAGATCCGAAGTGGAGGGTTAGGCTGCTGAAGTGGATCCGAAGGAAAAAGGACTAGGGTCCGAGGTGAAGCTCGCTGCGGGGCTTGGTTCCGAGTTCGGTGGCTCCGACTTCGTGGCTGCGATCTTGACAGTTGCGGCTCTGGGCTTCGGCTCGGTGGTTGCGGCTGGATGGCTGCGACTGCGGCTAGATGACCGCGAATCCTCAAGGAGACTCCGGTTCATGGAGGGTTTGATCACTATAGGGGGACTCCGGCCCTAAGAGGCTATTTTCCAAGATATCTTCCCGTTTCGCATGGTTTTTCACCAAGTCAGGTGTCGGTACGCCCCAATTGATTACGAAAAACCAAAAGAGGTTTTGAGAGAGATTTGGGAGAGATTTGAGATACTTGGAGAGATTTCTTATATGGAGAGAGCTTTGGGAGAGATTCCACATTGTTGGAGAGATTTAGGAGAGATTTGACATACTTGGAGATATTTCTCATACGGAGAGAGATTTGGGAGAGATTTCACATACGTAGAGAGATTTTGGAGAGATTTCACATATGTAGAGAGATTTGGGAGAGATTTCACATACTTGGAGAGATTCCTCATATAGAGAGAGATTTGGGAGAGATTCCACATTCTTCGAGAGATTTCTCATACAAAGAGAGATTTGGGAGAGATTTCACATACGTAGAGAGATTTGGGAGAGATTTCACATACGTAGAGAAACTTGGGAGAGATTTCTCATACTTAGGGAGATTTGGGAGAGATTTCTAGATAAAGAGAGATAGAGTGAAAATGATTGAGAGAGGTTTCTTTTATGACCTTTTTGAGTGCTTGGCTCCGCAACGCAAGGTCCGTAAGCTCCATTAATCCATGTTTAAGGATCTTACACACTCCCAATGAGTATGCAACATCGTTTTATCGTTTTGGTTCGTTACTTACCATAGTTTTAGGTTAAGGAAATCTAGATGTACGAACTTTTCAATTTATTATTTCTCATTAGAATAGCGAGTTGTATAGTAATTACCTAATGTAAGCCCTAGTACACAAGGGTTAGTTGTTTTGACCGGTTTGACTTGGTGACTTTATTTGACTTTGTCACAAAACATAATACCGAACAAAACAAGATAATACTAGCATCTCGATTAAACAAGGATTGTTCATAGTCGTATCAAGGAGTGGATGTAGCCTGATCAACTACATTTCCTCCAAGGTACAACTATCACATGTCCCAAGGAAATTGTGATGGCTAGGGAACCTAAAAACATACGCCTTTATCACCAAGAAGAGAACATCAGCTCAATCTATACAATAACTGTAGCGTCTTAGGAATAGACTTATCTTACTAGTACTGTGATCTATGCTATGTACCATCGACTCTATGTTTAAGTGATTACACTACTCATAGAGCCGTTATGCTGCCGAACTTGTACCGCTTATGTATGCTCCTTCGAGCAAAATTTTCATGTATCAAAGTGCGGATAGTATTAATGAAAAATTTTATGTGTTTACTGTGATGTTTTAACCTGCTATGTGTTACATATCCACGATTGTGTGCTAATCTGTGAAATTACTTAAGTTTATGCCACACACCTAGTTTATAGGATCACAACCTCGCAAAAACCACAGACACACAACATCTTTCCATTCCATGGCAGAAAGATGCCTCGACGACCAACCCGCAGAAACCCTAAGCCAAACCCGCCCGAGTTCAACTTTGTTGCTTTTCAGGCAGTGGTATCTGCTGCAGTCACCACAGCTATGGCATAAATTCACCAAGGGAACAATGAAGGAGCCAACGGACAAGGGGCTGGAAGTTCAAACAACGGGATGAATCAAGGACCTACCAAAACATGCTCCTATAAAGATTTCACCAATGCCAAACCACGAACCTTTAACGACACTTGGGGAATGATTACCCTGAAACGATGGATCAAGAAGGTGGAATCGGTGTTCGAGATATGTGAATGCCCTGAGGAGATGAAGGTGAAGTTTGCCGCATGCACTTTCGTTGACCAAGTGCTCACTTGGTGGAACAGACACGTGGAAGCCATGACACTCCCAGTAGCCAATTCCATTCCATGGGCAGAGATGAAAGAAATGATGATGGCCGAGTACTGCCCTCGTGGCGAAATTCAGAAAATGGAACAAGAGCAGTGGAATCTCACCGTTCGAAACGCTGATATAGATGCATACATAACAAGGTTTAGCGAACTGTCTCTGCTATACCCTGGCATGATCACCTCAGAAGGAAAGAAGATCGAGCGATTCATCTGGGGACTAACCTCCCCGATCCAAGGAAACATGATAGCTGCAAATCCCAAAACTTTCTACAGTGCCAAGAGACTGGCCAAGAAGCTGTATGACCACAACAACAAAAAGGGTGAGAAGCCAGTGGAGACAGAAGGTAAGAATGAAAATGACAATAAAAAGGGAAAGAACAACTAGAGGAAGGGACGTCAAGGCTCCGAATCATCCATGAAGCAGCAAACAGTGGTGGTTAATGTTGCAACCACTCAAGTTCCACCCACACTAGATGCTCCATCCCCAGCTAATGCAAGTGCTCCTAGGCCTTATTCTGGTAGTCTTCCTAAGTGCAATAAGTGCGGTCTCCATCAAAATGGAGAATGCACGGAGATGTAGTGCACCAGTTGCAATCGGAAGGGGCACACGGCAAAGTATTGTAGGACCTACCCTCCTCAGAACCAACAACCTGGAAACAACAACAATAATAACCGCAACAACACCGATAATGGCGGCAACAATGCAGGACCAAGCCACTCCTGCTATGGATGTGGAAGGACTGGGCATTTCCATCGAAACTGCCCCAACAACAACAATCCCTGAAATGGAGGAACAGGAAGGGTGATGAACATGGGTCGGGGAGAGGCGGTTCAGGATCTCGCTGTTGTTACCGGTACGTTCCTCCTAAATCACACTTATGCATGCATCCTATTTGATATCGGAGCAGAATGAAGTTTTGTGAGCAATAAGTTTAAACATTTATTAAAACAACAACCCTAGAAGCTCAATGAAACCTTTACGGTGGAAATGGCCAATGGGAAAATAGAATCCACTGGGGAAATCTATATCGGATGTGCCCTAGCCCTAAATCAACATGTCTTTCGAATAAACTTAATGCATGTTTCCATTAGGAGTTTTGATGTGATTGTTGGCATGGATTGGTTAAGCCCCCACCATGCTGAAATTATGTGTCACGAGAAGGTCGTTCGCCTTCACCTTCCAAATCATGAAACCCTAATTATATACGGAGACAAACCCAGCACAAATCTTCGTCTCACCTCGTGCATCCAGGCACATAAGTATCTGCGAAAGAGAGATTTGACGTTCCAGGCGCACATAGTGGATAAATCCAAAGAAGAGGTTAACGTTCAAGACATTCCGGTAGCATGTGAATTCCCAGACATATTTCCTGAAGATCTTCCTGGAGTAACCCCAGAAAAACAAGTTGAATTTCGAATTGATCTTATGCCAGGAGCTACTCCCATTGCTAAATTGCCTTACCAATTGGCTCCTGCTGAGATGCAGGAATTGTCTAGCCAACTCAGTGAACTCCTGGACATGGGATTCATCCGACCCAACTTCCCGACATGGGGAGCTCCAGTCCTCTTTGTCAAGAATAAGGACAAATCTTTTAGGATGTGAATCGATTACAGAGAATTGAATAAGCTCACTGTCAAAAATTGCTATCCACTCCCACAAATCCACGATCTATTTGACAAGCTCCAAGGAGCTAGTTACTTCTCTAAGATAGATCTGCGATCCGGGTACCATCAACTCAAGGTCTGGGAAGAGGATATTCCCAAAACCGCTTTCCGAACTCGTTACGGACATTATGAATTTGTCGTAATTCCCTTCGGTCTAATGAATTCCCCTGCCGCATTCATGGACCTAATGAATCAAATCTGCCAACCATTCCTCGACAAATTTGTTATTGTATTCATTGACGACATTCTAGATTACTCTCGAAGCGAAGAAGAGCATGGCCAACATCTTCGACAAATCCTGGAAACCCTGCGAACTGAGAAGCTATACGCAAAACTCTCCCAGTGTGAGTTTTGGCTCCGTAGCGTGAACTTTTTGGGTCATGTTGTTAGTCAGTGTGACAACCCGAAATTTCCATTCGGTATAACAAAATCAAGACAATAGAAGTTAGAACAGTTGCGGTAAATTTTCAGACTTTTAGTATAAGTTTGAGTATTTTAGGATTTACTCTCAAGGAGATATCAGGAGAGATGATGCACTAGGGTTTTGTGTAACTCTGTTATTTCAAAACTCTATGAAATTAGAGTTCATTGCGTGAATAAAATATTTTCTGCCAAAAATCCCAGGAGTATATATAGGATTTTGAGCCATATTTATTCATTAGTTACATTTCCAACTAGAGAAAAGTTGAATTCTCTCTCAAGGATCTTCGGACTTTCGTCCCGGAAAGTGAGCACTTCTATCTAGTGGTATTATAAAACTTCTTATGTGCTTAATACACTAGAAATCATAGGAAAACATCAAGATTAAAGAGTTTACGGCCCAAGAACATCTTGGACCGTAAACCCTTCTTTAAGGGGCAAAAAGTGCCCTAGTCCCTTCCTTGTGCAATAAAACTAGTTTAGACTTGTACCCTAATGTGTTTAGGACTAGAAAACACCCTTAGAACACCAAGAGTAAGGTGTTCACAGCCCAAGGAGTTCTTGGACCGTGAACTCCAAACAAAAGGGCCAAAGTGTGCTTTAAACTCTCCTAAGGCCTTGGACACTAGCCTAGATTAGTTCTTAGTTAAATTAGGGACTTAAAATCACCAAAAACACCCTTCCATGGGAGATTACGGCCGTAATATCCAACGGGTTTGGTCCCAGGGCCGTGAACTCCTCAAAGGAGTTATAAGATGCCCTAAGCTTTTCCAAAGACCATGCCATTAAGTAGAAATGCTTCTTAGGGTCTTATAGTGCCTCAAACATCAATTGGCCAAGTAAGTATGACCTTACGGCCGTAAACTCATGAGTTTACGACCGTAAAGTCATTTGTTAGTGACATTAGTGTTGGATTAGTGTCTAAGTCCATAACTATTTTGGTATGTACTTGACCCGATGGTGCATGGTCCTTTTGGGTTGCCTTCACCAAAGCAACTTCATAGGATGAATTATGGAGAGAAAGGATTAAATATGATTTATTAATATATTATGGGAATAATATATTAAAGGAGAAATCATATTGTTTAATTAATATTAGTCAATAATTAATTGGTAATTAGTTTTGTGACTAAAAGAGATTAATTAAACTTAAGGGACTGAAATTGTAATTATAAGATAATTGCAATTTGGGCCATGGATTGCCTTATATCATAAGGTGGACGAATTCTATGGGGGAAGACCATATGAAATCGTCCAGGGCCTTATGGAAAGGGCTCCATGAGTTGCTTAGGGCTTAAGCAACTAAATTAGGGTTTCCTTGTTAGATAACCCTAATTGCCTCACTATATATAGATCCCTTAAGGACCAAAAATGTGAAAAAGCAACCTTCTAGGGTTTCACATGTTTTAGGGCAGCCTCCATCCTCTCTCCTCTTCATCCTCTTGCTTATGGTGTTTGTGAACCATTAGAGGAGTGACACTTGTGACTCTAAGCCTTCCAAAGTCAATACAAGGAGATTTGGGATTGTTATTGCTACATAACAATCAAGGTAATATCATAAACCTATTCTTATGTTAATATCGATTTCCATATGCTAGAATTAGGGTTTATAGCCTTGGTTAACTTGCATGTACAATAGAGAAACCTAGATCCAAGCATTAGGGTTTGTATGAGCACATAGGATGTTCTTAGGACCAAAACCCATCAGTGGTATCAGAGCCTAGACTGGTTTTAATTGTATTGATGCCTTACATGTTCAAAAAATTCGATTTTTGATGTTCTGGAGGCTGGACTCGCCGAGTCCATAGCTAAACTCGTCGAGTCCATGCAGACTCGACGAGTCCAAGCTTGACTCGACGAGTCAACTCGTCAGATGGAGTATATCTTGGGATTTCTTGTTGTTTTTGCTTTGGGATAGTTACCTTATCATATTAGATCAATATAAATCCGATTTTAAGATATATTTGACTATATTCTTGATCTAATTGAAGATACTTATCAATTAATAAGATAATTGTTTCCTTATGTGATAATTGATTAATTATTTTGACTAAATTGATAAATTATTATGCAAGAAATCATTAAATAAATCAAATATGGGTAATTATGTGTTTAATTGTTAATTTAGATTATTTGTTATTTGATCCTTGTTGTTATGAAAAGTTTCATATTTTCTCCTTAAGTTTTATAGTTTAAATTTGAACCCAAAAGTTTTGTTGTTTTGAAATTTAAATAGTTGAAACTCTAATGTTTTGAAAAATGTTTCAAAACTTGCCCTCAAGTTTTGGAATTTAAATTTTTGTTTAATAGTTTAATTTGATGTATATTTAAATTCTAAACACTAATGTCTTGAAATGTTTCAAAACTTGCCCTCAAGTTTTGGAATTTAAAAGTTGATTAAAAGTTTAATTAGGAATGTTAAATTCTAAAACTGTAGTATTGTTTTGAAAAAGTTCAAATTACACCCTTATGGTTTTATTAATTAATTAAGGTGTATAATTAAAAGAGGTTTAATAAATCCATAAAAGTTTAGGTTTACAATTTAATTGAGTTAAAAGTATAATTGTTAAATTATACCACCTAGTATTTTGAAAGTATAAAATACACCCTATACTATATATAACATTAAAAGTCTAACATTATATATATGTATGAGTAAAAGTCAGTCTTACCGTTAGTAGGCCTCATTGACGAAGCTAGTCTATAAGGGGTGTTTAAGGAAATTGCCTATAAAATGGCGATTGAATGGGTATCCACTCTTACCCACCGCAGTCTTGATTAGTGGAGGGTCGTTAGCCGAACGGGTAGGATAGGACGAAACCTTCCATTATAAGTATAATAAAGTATAAAAGTAACTAAATGTTTTCATAAAATTCCCAATCTTAGTTACTTAGGCAAAAGTGAATTAATTCAATTCCATCAAAATTACACTTTGTGCCCTTGCGAAGACGTTAGTGGAGCGTGTGTGGTTAACCGGCACACTAAATGGTTCTAAGAAAAGGTAGCAAAGGGTGACTCAATGTTTGTCATAGTTCGGTGGAGCTGTGTGGTTTACCGGCACATCGGATAGGTTACTGTAACATGTGAGGGCACCATGTAAGTTTGCATGGTTATTCACACCCGCTTTGTGATCCTTGACATCCCAGTCACAAACAAGAGGGGCATATCGAGATTTAAACATGCCATTGAAATGTTCAATGAATCTCAAAGGATCTAGGAGTTTTCATAGATTTAAAACTTAAATTCTTTTTCGTTTTTCGTGGTGGAAATTAGTGAATCGTCATTCACTTACCTTCAAATGTTCTGCATTTTGGGTTACGACATCCCTCTCTCGAGTTGTAGAATATTGTGTTGGGTCCTAGGCTTAGTATCTCATTTGGGTGATTTACTAAGGACTCAATCAATCAACTAACTTGAATTCTTTTTCTCCCGTTTTGTAGATGTCAAAGTTCGACAATTATGGTCTTCCCAAATCCCGTGGAACAAGCATTCCACATGAAGATGGTATTCCGCGATTTGATCGAGGAACAAGAAATCATGCTTCACTTCCTCCTCCTCCTCCAATTATTCTCCCTAACCCACAAGTTCGAAGGCTTGAAAAGTTCAATATCACTCAAGCCCTTTTGGCAAGTAAACATAAAGAAGGAAAGTCGGTGTGTGCACACGTCCTAGGGATGAAGTCACACATTGATAGGTTAAGAATGTTGGGATCCGTCATCTGTGAGGAAATGGCTGTTGATTGGGTTCTTCAGTCACTTCCTAACTCGTATAGTGAGTTCGTGAGAGAGTACGATATGATGAACCGCGACGTGACCCTTATAGATCTCACCTATATGCTTATTGCTGCTGAATCAAAAATGTTTTGGCGCAATGGAAAAGCAAAGTTGATTGGTGAATCTACCTTTAAGGCCTCTATGAATATAGACAATGGCAACGAAAGACATGCTATGATCGAAATGTTTGATCATAAGAGAAAGGCGATGTCTGAAGTAGTTCCATGTGCTGTTCCAAAAGAGTCAATTTGCTTTTATTGCCAAGAGAAGGGGCATTGGAGACGAAGCTGCCCCATTTACTTAAGAGATCTAAGAGATGGGAGAGTCGAAACGTATGGCTCTAATATAGGTAAAATCCATTAACTAACTCTTTTAAGCTTCTATTCTAGATTCTTAATACATAATGTGATAAGATTGCAATTGATGTTTTGTAGGATCGAAGAAAAGAAAGGAAGCTTAAAGGAAGAAGTGAGCAGAATCTAACCGTGAAGGAATGGATTTCGATCGCATTTCTCGGAGATTAGATTCTTGAGCTACTACTTAGAGTTAGTATTAGATTGCTAAGAAAGATGTATTAGCATAGTTTTCCAATGAATTGCATTGTAAGGACAAATTTTTCCGCAATAAAATAAATTTTGATTTTATTTATTTATCCTTGCAATGGCGTATATGAAAAATTGATGTTTGAATGTTTCTATTATTAACAATAATGGATTTGATTCTTAATTACGTTATACATGGAAAGTCGAGAGTTTACCAAATAGGGAGAGTTTCTCATTGCCCAAGTTTCAATTGGACAGAAACTTGGAATCATGCAACTTGGTTGCACGATGAATGAGAAATTTCATATTTGGAAATTAGACTAACTCATTGACAAAGTGTCAAGTGAAGGACTTGGAGATCGAATACACTAAGTTGCGTGTTGATCAAGTCCACCATAAGAGTAACAAAGATATTTGTCATGATTTACTAAAGGTTTAGTAAATATGATTATACTTACAAGATTAAGTGTAATTCTGAATTGATTGAAAAAGTTTAAATCCATAGTAGAACGAATAAGAAGAATCAAGTAGGCAGAAAGATAAAAGCTTCTCCATTCTAAGTAGAAGGGAGAGTACCTTTTATGCTTTATGATAGGTCTTAATGATTAAGAACCATATCTCAATTAATCCTCTAAGTAAATCTTAGCACAATTGTATGTTTAAGAAGAGGAATCAACGATTGAAGAAATGGTTAAATCAAGAAGTCTATCATACTTCGTTCCAATGACAAGTCTTAAAGTTAAGATTGTGACAATGAGTGAAAAGTATTGAAGGTTTATAACATTCGTCAAATGTGGAAAGTTATGATGTCTTGGATAAGACAAAGACCAACTAGAACCAATTTATGAAGAGTCTTGATAAAAGCTACACTAACTCTTGAATATTTGTTATCAAGAAATGTTTATTGACAAAAGGATCTTATATGTAAAGGAGTCAGTGGGAGTCTTAATGGTCTTGAAAAGTTTCAAGAACAAATCAAATAGACCTTATCAACATCACTAGCACACGAGTTGAGGTTTACAACCTATCGTGTTGACATCATTTTGTTTCTATGCCGTTCCAATTGAGTTAATTATGCATATGAGTTCTATGAGTTCTCATTTGAATACATAAAAGGCAAGGACCTTGATCAATGGAAATTACATTGATAAGAAAAGGTGAGCTGTTTAACTACTTGGAAGACATGGTGGGCAGCTGTGCTACCATAAAGGCAAGAAATCGAGATCAAGAAAGTTCGATCCATATAAGTTTGAATTTGTCATAAACTTTGGTTTTAACAAATTCACATGGATAGGAACACATACACCGTTTAAATCTAAGTTTCATAAGATTTCCTCTATCATGAAAATGATTGTGAGGAAATGCTTTCACGAAGAAAGATTTTAAGAAGATAGTGATTGTAAAATTGCATTCTCGAATTCAATTATGGTTACGGTATCCCTTTCCATGATTTGAACTATCTAAGGCAAAGGTGTATAAGTTCAAGAAGCCTTGATAAAAGATTATCAATCCACTAAGTATTAGAAACATGAACTTAAGAAATTCAATAAGCATTGTTTTTCTGAAAGTTAAGCTGTTTCTAAATACATGTCAAAGCTAGTGGGAGCATAAGTGTTATGCTTATAATAATCATCATGATAGTGGGAGCATAAAAGTTATGATTGTATGATTATTAAGGCACGTATTGCAAGTTGGCAATATTAATTATAGAAAACAAGAGTCATTCTTTGCAAAGTTGTAAGGAAGGAATAGTTGTTTTGCTATAATTAAGGGAGAGAATATTATGCTTCATTTCAAATCTAAAGGTTTAGGTTGAGAAATGTTAATAAATTTAGTCAAGGGTACACAGTGTGTTCTTAAAATTTCGATTATGATTACGACATTCCTTTTCACAATTCGAATTTTGAGAACAGAGCAAATAAAACATTATGTGTCGTGTCCCATACGCTTTGGGTATAGGATCGATTGCAAATGCTTTAATGTTTGACCATTCTAAAATTTTCCAAATGACGAGCGCATTTAGAGGGAAAAGGGACTAGAATTGGTTTTGACTAAAATAATTAAACAACTATCAAAGGACAATCCAAAGTTCGCCGAGGATTGGTCGCTTGTGAGTAGTTGGAAGTATAGTATTGGAAAATATGGAAATGTTTCCATATTGGATGGACCATATCGACATTATTATCAATAGATAAGATTCTATTAAGAATAAGTTGTCATATAGAAAATATGGAAGCGTGTCCATATTGGGAATTGAATATTGAAAAATCTATGACTAGATTAGAAATGAAGAGTCATGACAATTATGGGTCATGAGAAATGAAGAGTCATGACAATTATGGGTCTTCTTAATGAAACCCTAATTGTGACACCACTATAAAAGGAACCCTTTGGCTAGAAAAATGGTGACATAGTGTTACTAGAGAGGGCATAACTGATTTTGAGTGCTAGAAGTATTCTCTCAAGTTATTCCATGTTTTGTGGTGTTGTGTGAAGCATTTGAGGCACAAAATTTAGGGTGCTAGGCTCACAAAGTCTTCAAGGAATCCAAGCAACATCAAGGTATGTATTTCTACTAGTTTTATATTTTATTTATTCCCCATGCCATGCTAGTTAGGAAATAACCTTGAAAAAGAAATTTGCATGTATATAAAGAAAACATAGATTCAAGGTTATTAGGGTTGCATGTACACTTAGGAAGTGTTAGAATGCTCAAAACCCATCAGTGGTATCAGAGCCAGGTTTGTTTTCTGTATACTTGATGCAAAACTGCTTGAAAATCGAAAATTTTGCTCACTGTCGACTGGACTCGCCGAGTCCATGAACAAATTCATCCTACTCGTCGATTAGAATCATGCACTCGACGAGTAGTTGCGTGCTGGGCAGTCTTTTCATGTTTTGTTGCTGGAAATGGATTAAAATCATTATCCCAATCTGTTTTGGACTTGCAAAATCTGTTTTTCAAAAAGATGATGATTATGTTAACCCATTTTGCATGACTTTTATCAATTTCAAGTATTGTATATGTTAATATGATTCTTGAAATTGCTTGACATGAATTTGTGTTCTTATGAGGTTTTAGAAGATCATAGGAATTATGTGTAACCTCCGTGTGTGTTTAATTCATGATCTTAATGACAATGATGGTGTTCATAACTTGTCCTCAAGTTATGGATAACCAAAAGTCACTTCTTTAAATTGAGATTAAAGAACTAAAGAGGTTTCATAAAATGAAGAGTCTTCGTTTTTATGAACCATTAAAACTCATAAGTTACAAACTGAAGAGACTTGGAATAGTTTCAATTCTTGCCCTCAAGTTTTGGAATTTGAAAAGTCTTACACTCTAATACTTTAATTCCAAATTAAACCTTAGATTTTTAAAAAGTTTAAAAATCAACACTTATACTATTATTATAATTTTATTATATAGATATGTATAAGAATATGTCATTCTTACCGTTAGTAGGCCTCATTCACGAAGCCAGTCTGTAAGGGAGGTATAAGGTTGTTGCCTATAAAATGGTGACTTAATGGGTGTCCACTCTCAACCACTGCTTCCTTGATCGGTGGAGGGTCGTTAGCCGAATGGGTAGGATACAAATTTAAATTATCATTAAAAGTATAATAAATTATAAAGTAACTATACATTATAAATTCCCAATCTTAGTTATTTTAGGAAAATGTGAATTTGGTGCTAGCCCATAAAATTACACTTTGTACCTTACCAAGTTGTTAGTGGAGCGTGTGTGGTTAACCGACACACTAACATGGACTAGTAAGAGCGGCAAAGGGTAACTTGACTTTATTATAGATAGGTGGAGCGTGTGTGGTTAACCGACACATCGATTAGGTAATATCGTTAAGGGTACCAAGTCAATTTGTATGGTTATTCACACCTTGTTTGTGATCCTCGGCATCCCAGTCACAAACTTGAGAGGGCACATTCGAGATTCAAACATGCCACTGAAAAGTTCACTGTATCTCAAAAGATCTAGGAGTTTCAAAACCAATAAAACCTAATAATAAAATATTTCGTTCTTATGGTGGAAATTGGTAAATCGTCGTTTACCTACCTTCAAATATTTTATAGTGTGGATTACGACATCCCTCTTCCACCTATAAATAGTTTGTTGGAACATAGCCTTAATATTTCATTTAGGTGACTTATTAAGGACTCTTAATCTAATAACACTTATCATCCTTTTATTCCAGATTTCTTCCAATAACGCTGCTGGCTCAAACCCTACAGGCTCCTTTTTCCTAATGAACTGGTGTGGTAAGGTCATCTTTGATGGATTAAACTTTAATGAGTGGATCAGAAACATCAAGATGATTACCCGCTATGAGGACAAAGAATATGTCCTTGACAGGGAGCTTAAGGTTGTTAATGAAGCCACTACTACTCCAGAAGACCTTGCGGAGTTCATTGCACATGAAAAGGATGCCACCAAGGTGTCCTGCATCATTATGGCCATAATGACTCCGAAACTCCAAAAATCTTATGAAGATTTCTACCCCTATGAGATGCACCTAGATCTGATGGAAAGGTACCATTAGAGCGCGCGTTAAGAGAGGTATGGAATCATTTCCTCCATGATAAACGCAAGGATGAAGGATCGTGAACCCATCACCGGTCACTTGCAGAAGATGCAGAGGTTCGTTGACCGATTGCTAAAGCTCAATGTTGACTTCCCTGAGGAATTGGCGATTGACATCATTCTCCATTCCTTACCTCCAAGTTATGAACAGTTTCGTATGACTTATTATATGAACAAGGAGGAAGTCACACTTAGCAAACTTCAAGGACTCTTAAGGACAGCTGAAAATGGCCTTAAGGGTAAAGCGGTTGCTACTTCTACTCCTTTAACAGCCCATGTTCTTGCAATTGGGCAAGGGAAGGGTAAGAAGAGGAAAAGCCCTTCGAAGGGTACCAAGGGTAAGACTCTTGATGGTTCCTCTTCGAGTGGGACAAAGAAAGGTCCCATTACTCCTTCTTCAAACCCAAAGGAAGCATAGTGCTTCTATTGGCAGGATAAGGGACACTTCAAGCGAACCTGCACCAAATATCTGCAAGATGTAAAGGATGGGAAGGTTAAACCCACCCATGCAGGTATTTACACAATATTGTCTAACAAATCATCTAATGCTAATTCTTGGGTGCTTGATACAAGGTGTGGTATTCACATTTGTACTGATTTGCAGGTTCTAAGAAGAAGTGAGCAAGTGGAGCACGGGAAAATAAACTTAGTCATGGGCAACAGGAAAGCATCACCTGTTACCAAGATATGAGCTTATTCTTTATTGCTTAATAATGGGTTAATGTTAGATTTGAATAAGTGTTGTTACTCACCCGAAATGGCGATAAATATTATTTCTTTTCATGGCTTGTACAAACAAGGTTTTACATTTTCATTTGATAATAAAAATGGTGTTATTAATGTTTATTACAAAGATGTATTTTACTTTAAAGCAATACCTTGTGATGGTGTATATGAAGCTATGAATGTTGTAGACAATTTAGGAAATAATGTGTTGTATATTGATTCTTCTGATAGCTTGGACAAAGCATCCTTGTGGCATTGTCGTCTTGGACATGTTAACAAGAAGCGCATAGGCCAACTCCAAAAGCTAGAGTCTTGGAATCGTTTGACCTCAAGTCAGATGATAGTTGCGAGTCTTGTTTACTTGGAAAAATGACAAAGTCACCCTTCACAGGTACTTGTGATAGGGGTGAAGGTTTGTTGGACCTTGTACACACGGATGTGTGTGGGCCCTTCAGAGTTGCTACAAGGGATGCTAATCATTATTATGTGACTTTTACTGATGATTACAGTAGATATGGATATATTTACTTAATCAAGCATAAGTCAGAAACCTTTGAAAAGTTCAAAGAGTTTAAGCAGGAAGTTGAGAATCAATTGGGAAGGAACATCAAGATGCTCTGATCCGATCGGGTATGAGAGTATCTTAGCATTGAGTTCTTTGACTATCTTAAGGAATGTGGGATTATCTCACAGTTTACACCTCCCAGGACACCACAGTTGAATGGTGTAGCTGAGAGGCGCAATCGAACCCTGTTGGATATGGTTCGTTCCATGATGAGTCGAGCTTCGTTACCAATCTCTTTCTGGGGGTATGCCTTAGAGACTGCCGCCCATATCCTTAATCTAGTCCCTACTAAAAAGTTTGCCAAAAATCCTCATGAGATGTGGACTGGGAAAGTGCTCAATTTGGACCACATAAATATTTGGGGTTGTAAAGCTTGTGTGAGGCATGAGACTCATGACAAGCTTGTGCCCCGAAGCGAGAGGTGTATTTTCATCGGCTACCCACAGAGATCCTTTGGTTACCTCTTCTACAGACCCAGTGATAATGTGGTCTTTGTAGCAAGAAGAGGAGTCTTTCGTGAGAGAGAATTCATAAGACAAGGGGACATTGGGAGGCAAATTCACCTTGAAGAGCTTCAATAGTCAAGTGGTGAAGGAACCTCAAATGCTGTCAGCCAACCTGAGGAGGAAACTCATGTTGAGCCGATAGATGAGTCTGTACCTCCAAGACGTTCCACTAGGGTGAGGAACACACCTGAATTTTATTATGGTTATCACATCACCACTGAAGGTGATACATTTATCAGTGATAGTACACTGATAGATTTTGATGAACCTAATAATTATAAGGAAGCTATGGCAGGCCCTGAGTCTGCGAAATAGAAGGAGGCTATGGACAACGATATTCAGTCCATGTATGACAATCAAGTTTGGAACTTGGTTGACAATGTAATAGGTCGTAAGACAGTTGGGTGCAAATGGATCTTCAAGAAGAAGACCGACATTGATGGGAAAGTACACACTTATAAAGCGCGACTGGTTGCGAAGGTCTTTACTCAAACTCCGGGAGTTGACTATGATGAGACCTTCTCACCAGTAGCTAAGATTAAGTCTATTAGAGTGTTGTTAGCCGTAGCTGCATTTCATGACTATGAAATATGGCAAATGGATCTCAAAACCGCTTTCCTTAATGGGAAGTTGGCTGAGGATGTATACATGGCTCAGCCAGAGGGTTTTGTCGATCCAAAATACCCTAATAGATTGTGTAAGCTTGAAAAATCCATTTATGGATTGAAACAAACATCTCGCAGGTGGAATCTTTGCTTTGATGAGAAAGTCAAAGAGTTTGGCTTTTCTAGGAGTGAGGATGAGTCTTGTGTGTATGTCAGGGCTAGTGGGAGCATAGTTAGCTTCTTGGTGTTGTATGTGGATGACATACTTCTCATAGGAAACGACATCCCAACTTTGCAGGAGGTTAAGGCCTGGCTTGGGAAGTGTTTTGCTATGAAAGACCTTGGGGAGGCTGCCTGTATCCTAGGGATAAGGATATTGAGAGATAGGAGTAAGAGACTAATTGGACTTAGTCAAAGTACTTATGTGGATAAGGTACTGAAGAGGTTCAGTGTGCAAGATTCCAAGAAAGGAGAGTTACCAATCCAGAGTAATGCCAAGCTAAGTAAGACTTAGAGTCCGAGTACAGAGGCTGAGATAGCTGAGATGAGTCAGATACCATATGTTTCCGCTGTCGGCTCGATCATGTATGCTATGACTTGTACTCGCCCTGATGTGGCCTTTCCTTTGAGCATGGTCAGTAGATATCAAGGGAACCCTGGAAAGGCACATTGGACAGCGGTAAAGAACATTCTTAAGTATTTGCGAAGGACTAATGACTGGGTCCTTACCCTCGGAGGCAGTGATGACTTGAGAGTGGAAGGATATAGTGACGCTAGCTTTCAAACTGATAGGGATAATTTCCGCTGTCAGTCAGGCTGGGTCTTTATTGTGACAACCCGAAATTTCCATTTGTACGAATAATATCTACTCAATAGAAGCCAGTTCAGTTTCAGTGATTTTCAGACTTTTCCGAACAAGTTTGTGTACATTAGGGTTTATGTTTCAGGAGATATCCGGAGAGTGGATGCTCCTGGATTGGTGAAACTTGAACATTCCAAGTTTCAAAATGTCATAGTCCAATCTCCGGAATAAAAATATTTTCTGCCAAAATATTTCAGGACTATAAATAGATTTCTGAATTAATTAATTCATTATTCACAAATCCAACTAGAGAAAAGCCATTTTCTCTCTGACGGATCTTCGGGTTTTCATCCTAGATTGTGAGTCTACTTTCCTAGATGTGTTTTAATACTTGTTATATGCTTTATAACATTAATTACATGTCTAAAATGCAAGATCCGGGAGTGTACCGCCCAAGAACGTTCTTGGGGAGTAAACTCCAAAATGGAGCTTTAAGGCTACCTAGTCCTGTTTCCTTGTTAGGCAACTAGTTAAGGTCTTAATGTATAATCTTTAGAGGCTAGAAATCATCAAAGAACATCAAGCAATTGGAGTTTATGGACCAAGAGTTCTTGGACCGTAAACACCATTTCCAAGGGCCAAAATTGAGCCCTAAATCACCCTTGAGGCTTAAAGCATTTACCCTCTAATGCTTGTAGCTAATTTGGACACCAAAACACTTCAAAATCATAAAAGATTTAGGAGTTTACGGCCAAGACATGCTCTTGGGCCGTAAACCCCTTTTTCAATGGCTACAAGTGCCCTAAACACCTCTAAGGCCTTGAGACAATTACCCTTGAATACATATGACTTGAATGGGGAATAAACTACATCAAAATCATCCCTAAAAGGGAGTTTACGGCCAAGGAACATAACTTGGGCCGTAAACTCCAAGTAAAGGCACAAATGTGTGCCAGATGTCCCCTTTAGCCTTAGATAAAAACATAGAAGCTATCCTACATGTGCAAGTGACTTAAAAGAATTAAAACCAACACCCCATAGGAGTTTATAGCCGTAAACTCTAGGGGATATGGTCTTTAGGCCGTAAACTCCTCTATGGAGCATTCTAGGGCCTTAAACTACTTCAAGGATTATTCCAACAATGCTAGGCTAATTCTAGGATTAAGATAGCACTTCAAAACACCCAAAACCACCAAGGGAGGAGTTCACGGCCGTAAACTCATGGGTTCACGGCTGTAAACTCCAAAGGTGGGGTTTGATGGGTGGTGAACTATTATACAAGGTCATTTGGTGCTTCAAACCCTTTTGCCATGTCCCGTATCGACTTAGATGCAACCCTTAGGACCTATAACATTTATACAAAGTGTTTTCATGTTCTTAAGTGTCCCAACTTATTTTATTAAGTTATTATTTGGCTAATTAGTTATATATATATATGTTTATTATATGATAACTAGGCTCGTGCGTGTAAACAAGTCTCCGTTTGCCACCTAGCACAGTATCCGACACTGCAATTCAAACAGCTCACCACAAGTGAGTTCATACCCCTTTAATCAACCTTTGAAATGATTTTAAATGTTTTAAATACTTTATGGGGGGGAATACAAGTCAAACACTTATAGTTATTGCTTCGATCACATGTGATTGCATTTAATCACATGTGATTAATAACTAGGAAACCAATGATTCTATCACTATTCAAACTGTTTATCAAACTGTTTATCAAACTGCTTTACTTTGAAATGTTTTACAAACTCTTATACTTTTCAAACTTATTTACAACTGTGATTCAAAAAAATGTTCAAATTACTTAAACTGTTTTATCAAACTTATGCCTTCAATTTGTTTTATAGATTGACATCAAGTCGATCTTTTCTTGAAATAATATTTATGGTTCAAATGTCTTATAAAATCTTCTTTATGCTTTTACTTCTTATAAATTGCTGCCCATATATGTATAGATATATAAATAATGTTTAAAGGGCTTAGGAAAGCCATCCGCCCTATTTCCTTTTCCTCGATTTGGATGTGGTCTGGTGGGATTTCGGGTGACCATCCGAAGGTCGTTTCAATATTAATTATATATCAAATATACATATATAGACATAAAAGTACTCCCATATTTCATACGTACTAGACACATCACTAGTTAGTTACCATCGGGGTAACGCAGGATCATACATATACAACTATACTACGAGAACATATACAACTATACTCGAAGTAGAAACATTACATTACATATACGAGAATACGTTAACAAATGTGATCCACTGTATCGGAGCATGCCTTAAATGTCATGTCCCGAGTTGTAGCTAGAATTCTCTTGGAGGGAGAGCGTGAGTTTGCGTATAGATCTATACTGGATTGACTATCCTACACCTTGCTGCTAGCTACAGCGGGACCTGCAGGTCTGCGGGTGCCAAACATCATTCCATTATTACGACCATTCGTATGTCGTTGTTACCAATCGATAACATGGTGCAATTATCACATATTACCTTAATATAAATCCGGTTTAAGGTAGTTAGTACAATAGTAGTTTCTATAAAACAGAACTACAGTACTACATTGATTTACCCATTACATATTTTTAGTGATAACCTCACTTAAACATTTAATGTACAAACTATATTTTATTAAATGATAGTTACACTTGGTAAATTACATACTTTTACAACAAACGAGCATACAAAACAGTTAAGCCTTGGTAGAAGGCTACTTTAATAGAAAATATAGGATTTTCTGAGAGATTCAAACTTTTACAAACACTTACATACATTTTACGAACTTATACTTGAGACACGTTCAAACGATTTGATAACAAACACCGACACTAAAATACTTATGAACTCACCAGCTTAATGCTGATAAACTCTTTCAAAATAACTTGTATTCTCAGGTCGTCAGTAGACAGGTACCGATGCCAGCTTTTGAGAAGATGGAGCGCATTCAAGACTTACCTCATATTATTTTGTTTTTCATATTTTGGTGTCTAAAACTGTACAGAACACTCTTGTATTGAAATTATATATTTAATGCAATGGATGATGTTGTTTTCTTATTTACAATTACTGTGTTGTGATACATTACATGACGTCCTCCGCCACAGAACGTTTCCGCCGTTCTTGGTTTTGGGGTGTGACAGATTGGTATCAGAGCATTGTTTATAGTGAATCAAGTATATCAACCCATAAAAGATATACTAAACTATAAACCCAAAAAGGGATTAAAACACTCTGACCAAGAGTCTATACTTTAAATATTAAAATATTTAACTAAGTATACTAGTCTACATTCATACTAAAATCAGTGTCACAATGACAAGAACAAAAGTATTACTATTGTTAAATATCACAAGTGAGCTCGGGGATGTGTGGTCAGTCCTGGGAATGGCATAACCTAATCAACTATCCTGGTCCTAGGAGTGATTAGCATATGCCCTAGAATGGTTGTGATATGTTAACAAGTCTAAAAACTTACCAACTATACCACAAGAAGATCAGTAGAACTTAAACATAAAATACTATAGGTGTATTTTGTACTACTAGTTACACGTATACTATATCCTTATACCTCTCTTCTTGCGTAGATTTAAATGGCTGGATTCCATCATGGCGACCCGTACTTCCCAAATGAAGGCAATGCCGGGTGGATCGATGAAGAGCCCGAAGATGAGCATCCAATCCCTTTGGATGATCACCTCGCAGAAGGCTTTTCTGATGGATCCGACTCCGAGCCTGAAGTAAACAACCTACCGCTAGTAGGTCGAGCCCCGAACAACAACCCTCGACCAGCTTTTCCAGGTCCTACTCCCATGTGGGCAAACAACTTGAATCATTGGAGTGATGAACAGGGTCAACCCTTACTATACTTAGGGGACCGAAGCTTTTACAACGTCAGCGATGGTGGATCTGCTGACCGAGCTCTGCCTGTCATTATCCGTAGAATAGCTCGTAATGTCGAGCAAGGTCGAGCAGCCATCAACCGGGTCATCGAAACTGATGCCAACTCAGGTGTCAACACAGTCCACATCCGCCGTATTGAAGAAGACATGGAACGGACCCGGAGAACTAACGAAACCCTGCAACAGCAGCTGGCTGCCTCACGAGCTGAAATCTTGGAACTTCGAGCTCGTCAGAGGGCTCAGGATCGACACCTTCAAGAGGTGTTTCGTCAAGTGTCCGACCTCAGGACTCGCCCGGGGAATTCCCATCGCCGTTAGATGATGTATAGTGCATCTTCGTCTTTTGGTTAAGGAATAGCCTTTAACATCTGTGGTCTAAGTAGCACTTGTCTGTAAAATATTCCTAACTTTCAGTACTCTAATTAGGAGTCTAAGAACTGTCAAACTTATCGGTTTGGTATGATGTAAGACCTACTGTTATGTCGATTTTTCCCTGAACTTAATACATCAGTAATACCAGTATTGTTGAAATCTATCTAATCTGTGGGAAAAATCTGTACACTTGTGCTTCCTACTAATATTTCTTTTTGTGATTTCAAACACTCATTCAACTGTTGGGCTATGGTTAGTTAGTCCATGTGTCACTCTCCCATTGCGTACAAATTGATTCTTACCATCTTTCTTATCTTTATAAACTTATAGCTGAAAGATGCCTCCTCGCAAATCTCCCAGGAATAACCCTGCACCTCCACCACCTCCTCCGCCTCCAGTCATCGATACTGCAGCCCTGAATGCTGATGTAGCCGCAGCAGTGGCGACTGCCATGGCTCAGTATCATTCAACTGATGCCAGCAGAGGTGGAACCCCTTTGGAATCAACCCCGGTTGGAACCCCTGTGCGCTCGAGAGAGTGCTCCTACAAGGACTTCACAAATTGCAAACCGAAGCCTTTCTACGGCACCGGCGGAGTCATTGCCCTCTCGCAATGGCTCGAGAAGACTAAATCAGTCTTCGAAATCTGTTGATGCCCTGCGGCGAGTAAAGACAAGTACGCCGCATGCACCTTTGAAGGAAAGGCCCTAACGTGGTGGAACGGCCACGTTAAAGCACTAACTCTAGTCGTAGCCAACGACATAGGCTGGGAAACGATGAAAGACCTCATGATGGAGGAATACTGCCGAAAGGGCGAAGTCCAGAAACTAGAACATGAACTCTGGAACCTGACCATGAAGGGCACCAATGTGATCGCTTACACTGCCCGATTTAGCGAACTGGTGGCCCTCTGCCCCAATATGGTTTCCACTGAAGGGAAAAAGATCAAACGGTACATATGGGGGCTAGTGCCTCCATATCAGGGGAATGTCTTAGCATCGAACCCCGCTACCTTCGATAGTGCAAAGCGATTGGCACAAAGACTCATTGACCATGGAGTCAAAACCCCTGCAACCACAACCACCCTAGCCATCCAGGAACCCTACAAACCCGCTGATACTAAGAGGAAATTCTGGGGGTGAAAAGAAGAAGCAACAGGCTGCCAAAAAGCAACAAATTATGGCAATGCATGCCGCAATAACCCCTACTGCTGCTACTACTGCTCCGGTGAGTCGGTATGTTGGATGTTTGCCCAAGTGCAACAAATGCAACTACCACCACAACGGCCCCTGCCGTGAAATGCAGTGCTCAAACTGCAACAGAAAAGGACACACCATCCGTTTCTGTAAGTTCCCGGCACAACCTATCAACCAAGTCCCTGGCTCTGGCGCGAGCCCAACTTGCTATGGATGTGGCGAAGCAGGCCACTATAAGAGGGACTGCCCAAAGCAAAGAATGCGGGTGGAGCAGGAAGGGTACTAGCTATAGGCCACGGGGAAGCAGTTGCTGACCCGACCGTGGTGACTGGTACGTTCCTCCTCGATAACTCCTATGCATGCATTCTGTTCGATAGTGGAGCGGAGCGAAGCTTCGTAAACCATAAATTTGCTCGCATGCTTAATCAACCACCGCACACACTTAAAGAACTATTCACAGTAGAAATGGCTAATGGAAAAACTGAAAGTACGAGTAGCATATACTTAGGTTGTATCCTAACTCTAGATAACCATTCATTCCCAATCAACCTCATGCCAGTCTCAATAAAAAGTTTCGACGTTATCATTGGCATGGACTGGTTAAGCCTTCACCGCGCCGACATCATGTGCTTCGAGAAAGCAGTCCGTCTAAACCTACCGTCTAACGAAACTCTTATAGTCTACGACGACAAACCCGACGCAAGTCTTCGTATTACATCTAGTATTCAAGCACAGAAGTATCTGTGTAAGGAATACAGTGCATTCCTTGCTCACGTCGTCGACACGAGCCTCGAAACGAAAGAACTAAAGAGCATCCCTGTAGTGAGCGACTTACCCGACATTTTCCCAGAAGAACTACCAGGGTTACCTCCGCAACGACAGGTCGAGTTCAGAATCGACTTAGTCCCAGGAGCTACCCCAGTAGCCAATTCGCCCTACCGATTAACACCAGCTGAGATGCTGGAACTCCCTGGTCAACTTAACGAACTGCTCAGCAAGAGCTTTATAAGACCGAGTTTCTCACCTTGGGGAGCACCGGTCTTGTTCGTTAAGAAGAAAGACGGATCATTCCGTATGTGTATTGACTACAGAGAACTCAACAAACTGATGGTCAAAAATCGTTACCCTCTGCCTCGTATAGACGATTTATTTGACCAACTGCAAGGGGCGAACTATTTTTCTAAGATTGATATGAGATCCGGATATCACCAGTTACGAGTGCTAGAGGAGGATGTGCCGAAGACAACCTTCCGAACTCGTTACGGACATTACGAGTTCGTGGTGATGCCATTCGGATTGACCAATGCGCCTGCAGTCTTCATGGATCTGATGAATAGGGTATGCCGGCCTTAATTGGATCAGTTTGTCATCGTTTTCATTGGCGACATCCTGATCTATTCCCAAAGTAAGAAAGAGCACGACGATCATCTACGACAAGTTCTAGAGACGTTACGAAAAGAGAAACTTTATGCGAAGTTCTCGAAATGTGAATTTTGGATCCGAAGAGTCGAATTCTTAGGACACGTGGTAAGCGAAGAGGGAATCCACGTGGACCCATCCAAAATAAAAGCCATTGAGAACTGGTCAGCGCCAAAGACGCCTACTGAAATTCGCCAATTTCTAGGTCTCGCTGGCTACTACCGCAGGTTCATTCAGAACTTCTCTCGAATAGCGAAACCTCTTACGACCCTGACCCAGAAAGGCGTGGCCTTTGACTGGGAAGAGAAACAAGAAAGAGCGTTCCAAACGCTCAAACGAGCCTTGTGCACCGTGCCAATACTATCCCTTCCCGAAGGAATAGAAGACTTCGTAGTCTATTGCGATGCATCAAATCAAGGACTCGGATGTGTTCTGATGCAGCGAGGAAAGGTCATCGCCTACGCTTCGAGACAGTTGAAGACACACGAGGTTAACTACACGACCCACGATCTCGAACTAGGAGCAGTAGTGTTTGCCCTGAAGATCTGGAGACATTACTTGTATGGAACGAAGAGCACTATCTTTACCGACCACAAGAGTTCACAACACATTTTCAACCAAAAAGAGCTCAACATGAGACAACGACGGTGGGTTGAGCTACTCAGTGACTACGAATGCGATATTCGTTATCATCCGGGTAAAGTCAACGTAGTAGCAGACGCCCTAAGTCGGAAAGAATATTCTGGTCGCGAAGTCAAGTCATTTTCAATAACCATCCATTCACACTTGTCTAAGCAAATTCAGGCGGCCCAACTTGAAGCCATGAAACCTGAAAATGTGACGAGTGAATCCCTGAGAGGAATGGACAAGAATTTAGAAGCCAAGGGTGGCAGAGCCTTTTATTTCATGAACCGTATCTGGACACCGAAACACGGTGGTTTCCGAGACTTGGTCATGACCGAGGCGCACAACACTCGGTATTCCGTCCACCCAGGTTCAGATAAAATGTATCTGGATCTTAAAAAGCTATACTGGTGGCCTAATATGAAAGCAGAGATGGCTACCTTCGGAAGTAAATGCCTTACTTGCGCAAAGGTTAAGGTCGAGTACCAGAAGCCCTCTGGTTTATTGCAACAACCAGAGATCCCGGAATGGAAGTGGGAGCGGATCATTATGGATTTCATAACCAAGTTGCCCAAGACAACGGGTGGACTTGATACCATATGGGTCATCGTCGATAGATTGACCAAGTCTGCACACTTCCTACCTATCAAAGAAACTGACAAGATGGATAAACTTACGAGAACATACATTAGGGAAATCGTACGGCTTCATGGTGTACCTATATCCATTATCTCCGATAGAGATAGTAGGTTCACCTCAAGATTTTGGCAATCATTACAACATTCCTTGGGAACAAGGCTGGACATGAGCACATCCTACCATCCTCAGACTGAAGGACAGAGTGAGAGGACCATCCAAACACTGGATGACATGTTGCGAGCCTGCGTGATTGACTCTGGGAAGGCATGGGATACTCATTTACCCCTTGTCGAGTTTTCCTATAATAACAGTCATCACACGAGCATCAAGGCCGCTCCATTTGAAGCTCTCTACGGCCGAAAGTACAGATCCCCTCTGTGTTGGGCTGAGGTGGGTGATACCCAATTAGCTAGGGGCAAGCTTCCAACAGTACTCTCACCGGTCCGGAGATAATTCTGGAAACGACAGAGAAAATCGTTCAGATCCGTGAGCGATTGAAAGCCTCTAGAGGCCCACAAAAGAGCTACGCTGATAAACGAAGAAAACCTTTGGAATTTCAGGTGGGAGACCGAGTCCTTCTCAAAGTCTCACCCTGGAAGGGCTTGACACGCTTCGGCAAGCGTGGGAAGCTTAATCCGAGGTACATAGGGCCATTCGAGATTCTTGCAAGAGTCGGCCCCGTAGCTTACAAACTCGACCTACCCGACACACTTCGTAACATACATTCTGCATTCCACATATCTAACTTGAAAAAGTGTCTGTCCGACGAAACTCTTGTAATCCCACTCGACGAGATCGAGATCAACAAGAGCCTCAACTTCGTGGAAGAACCTATAGAGATCATGGACCGTGAGGTCAAGCAGACGAAACAAAGTCGTATCCCTATCCTGAAGGTTCGCTGGAACGCCAAGCGAGGACCGGAATTCACTTGGGAACGCGAGGATTAGATGAAACAGAAATACCCTCATCTTTTCGCTTAATTAATTGTAACTTCTTATTTGCTTAAATTCTAATTTCGGGACGAAATTCCTTCTAACAGGGGGATGATGTGACAACCCGAAATTTCCATTTGTACGAACAATATCTATTCAATAGAAGCCAGTTCAGTTTCACTGATTTTCAGACTTTTCTGAACAACTTTGTGTACATTAGGGTTTATGTTTCAGGAGATATCCGGAGAGTGGATGCTCCTGGATTGGTGAAACTTGAACATTCCAAGTTTCAAAAAGTCATAGTCCAATCTCCGGAATAAAAATATTTTCTGCCAAAATATTTCAGGACTATAAATAGATTTCTGAATTAATTAATTCATTATTCATAAATCCAACTAGAGAAAATCCATTTTCTCTCTGACGGATCTTCGGGTTTTCATCCCAGATTGTGAGTCTACTTTCCTAGATGTGTTTTAATACTTGTTATATGCTTTATAACATTAATTACATGTCTAAAATGCAAGATCCGGGAGTTTACCGCCCAAGAACGTTCTTGGGGAGTAAACTCCAAAATGGAGCTTTAAGGCTACCTAGTCCCGTTTCCTTGTTAGCCAACTAATTAAGGACTTAATGTATAATCATTAGAGGCTAGAAATCATCAAAGAACATCAAGCAATTGGAGTTTACGGCCCAAGAGTTCTTCGACCGTAAACACCATTTCCAAGGGCCAAAAGTGAGCCCTAAATCACCCTTGAGGCTTAAAGCATTTACCCTCTAATGCTTGTAGCTAATTTGGACACCAAAACACTTCAAAATCATAAAGATTTAGGAGTTTACAGCCAAGACATGCTCTTGGGCCGTAAACCCCTTTTTGAAGGGCTTTAAGTGCCCTAAACACCTCTAAGGCCTTGAGACAATTACCCTTGAATACATAGGACTTTAATGGGGAATAAACTACATCAAAATCTTCACTAAAAGGGAGTTTATGGCCAAGGAACATCACTTGGGCTGTAAACTCCAAGTAAAGGCACAATTGTGTGCCTAATGTCCCCTTTAGCCTTAGATAAAAACATAGAAGCTATCCTACATGTGCAAGTGACTTAAAAGAATTAAAACCAACACCCCATAGGAGTTTACGGCCGTAAACTCTAGGGGATATGGTCTTTAGGCCGTAAACTCCTCTATGGAGCATTCTAGGGCCTTAAACTACTTCAAGGATTATTCCAACAATGCTAGGCTAATTCTAGGATTAAGATAGCACTTGAAAACACCCAAAACCACCAAGGGAGGAGTTCACGGCCGTAAACTCATGGGTTCACGCCCGTAAACTCCAAAGGTGGGGTTTTATGGGTGGTGAACTATTATACAAGGTCATTTGGTGCTTCAAACCCTTTTGCCTTGTCCCGTATCGACTTAGATGCAACCCTTAGGACCTATAACATTTATACAAAGTGTTTTCATGTTACTAAGTGTCCCAACTTATTTTATTAAGTTATTATTTGGCTAATTAGTTATATATATGTTTATTATATGATAACTAGGCTCGTGCGTGTAAACAAGTCCTGTTTGCCACCTAGCACGGTATTCGACACTTCAATTCAAACAGCTCACCACAAGTGAGTTCATACCCCTTTAATCAACCTTTGAAATGATTTTAAATGTTTTAAATACTTTATGGGGGGAAATACAAGTCAAACACTTATAGTTATTGCTTCGATCACATGTGATTGCATTTAATCACATGTGATTAATAACTAGGAAACCAATGATTCTATCACAGTTCAAATTGTTTATCAAACTGCTTTACTTTGAAATGTTTTACAAACTCTTATACTTTTCAAACTTATTTACAACTGTGATTCAAACAAATGTTCAAATTACTTAAACTGTTTTATCAAACTTATGCCTTCAATTTGTTTTATAGATTGACATCAAGTCGATCTTTTCTTGAAATAATATTTATGGTTCAAATGTCTTATAAAATCTTCTTTATGCTTTTACTTCTTATAAATTGCATGCCCATATATGTATAGATATATAAATAATGTTTAAAGGGCTTAGGAAAGCCATCCGCCCTATTTCCTTTTCCTCGATTTGGATGTGGTCTAGTGGGATTTCGGGTGACCATCCGAAGGTCGTTTCAATATTAATTATATATCAAATATACATATATAGACATAAAAGTACTCCCATTTTTCATACGTACTAGACACATCACTAGTTAGTTACCATCGGGGTAACGCAGGATCATACATATACAGCTATACTACGAGAACATATACAACTATACTACGAGAACATATACAACTATACTATGAGAACGTATATAACTATAATAGAACTAGAAACATTACATTACATATACGAGAATACGTTAACAAATGTGATCCACTGTATCGGAGCATGCCTTAAATGTCATGTCCTGAGTTGTAGCCAGAATTCTCTTGGAGGGAGAGCGTGAGTTTGCGTATAGATCTATACTGGATTGAGTATCCTACACCTTGCTGCTAGCTACAGCGGGACCTGCAGGTCTGCGGGTGCCAAACGTCATTCCATTATTACGACCATTCGTATGTCGTTGTTACCAGTCGATAGCATGGTGCAATTATCACATATTACCTTAATATAAATCCGGTTTAAGGTAGTTAGTACAATAGTAGTTTCTATAAAACAGAACTACAGTACTACATTGATTTACCCATCACATATTTTTAGTGATAACCTCACTTAAACATTTAATGTACAAACTATATTTTATGAAATGATAGTTACACTTGGTAAATTACACACTTTTACAACAAACGAGCATAGAAAATAGTTAAGCCTTGGTAGAAGGCTACTTTAATAGAAAATATAGGATTTTCTGAGAGATTCAAACTTTTACAAACACTTACATACATTTTACAAACTTATACTTGAGACACGTTGAAACGATTTTGATAACAAACACCGACACTAAAATACTTATGAACTCACCAGCTTAATGCTGATAAACTCTTTCAAAATAACTTGTATTCTCAGGTCATCTGTAGACAGGTACCGATGCCAGCTTTTGAGAAGATGGAGCGCATTCAAGACTCACCTCATATTATTTTGTTTTGCATATTTTGGTGTCTAAAACTGTACAGAACACTCTTGTATTGAAATTATATATTTAATGCAATGGGTGATGTTGTTTGCTTATTTACAATTACTGTGTTGTGATACATTACATGACGTCCTCCGCCCCAGAACGTTTCCGCCGTTCTTGGTTGTTGGAGGAGCAATTACTTGGCGAAAGAACCATGAGATCACGGGAGATCTAGGCACATTGACAGAAAATACTATTTCATCAGACATAGAATAGAAGAAGGACTCCTCGTGGCAAAGAGGGTAACATCAGATGAGAACCCGACAGATCCCCTCACGAAGGGACTGAGCAGGGTTAAGCATTTACAACATGCAAGGCGCATTGGGCTGAAGGATGATATTAGTTTCAATAATTAGATTCCTTAAACTTGTAAAATGTAATTGACATTTGATGATAAATAAAAGTTGTTATTTATTTATGAGTAAGGTGTTACTATCTTGTGTTGATTGTTTACTATGTTTCAATTTTGCATGTTTTTACTTCCAGAATAATCATGTTATTATTCAAACCATCCACAATGGGTAAAACTTTGGAAGTAAGTATTGATTCAAGACTGTCATGAATTTGGTTTTGACCTATGTACCGGGCCCAGTCAGAACCTAATTGATGTGTTCAATTTAGTTCTATGTCGAAACAAATCGGAGATCGAGAAACAAATGCTGGACAATAAGTAAGACCATGTTCCATGTGTTTGTCCGGCTGATATCATTAGAGTAGAGGATTATATGATCACTTGTCTTAAATGGCGTATCATCATCATCTCAGTTCTGAGAGACTTTGAAAGAGCTTCGATTGCTAGTCGGATTTTGAAGTCATATTTGCAAATATAGTTATTAGACTTATCCAAGTGGGAGACTGTTGGATATAGTGTCTAAGTCCATAACTTTATTTGGTATGTACTTGATCCGACCCAGCATGGTCCATTTGGATTGCATGGCATTGCAATACTTGGATAGACTAAATGAGAGAATATGGCACTTATGATTATTAATATATTATAAGTTCTAATATATTAATAATAGTGTTATTTAATTAGTATTGATCAAGTATTAATCTAGTATTAATTTGGTGATCAAAGTGAGACTAATTAAATATATAGGGTTGATTATGACAACCATCAATTCTTTTATGGTGGATTAATGATCCAAGGTTTATGGGTTATGGATGTAACCATTTGGAGCTCCATGGATAGTCCATGGGAGTTAGAAACCCATGGGTCATGAGAAATGAAGAGTCATGACAATTATGGGTCTTCTTAATGAAACCCTAATTGTGACACCACTATAAGAGGAACCTTTTGGCTAGCAAAATGGTGACCTAGTGTTACTAGAGAGGGCATAACCGATTTTGAGTGCTAGAAGTATTCTCTCAAGTTATTCCAAGTTTTGTGGTGTTGTGTGAAGCATTTGAGGCACAACATTTGGGGTGCTAGGCTCACAAAGTCTTGAAGGAATCCAAGCAACATCAAGGTTTGTATTTCTACTAGTTTTATATTTTATTTATTCCCCATGCCATGCTAGTTGGGAAATAACCTTGAAAAAGAAATTTGCATGTATATAGAGAAAACATAGATTCAAGGTTATTAGGGTTGCATGTACACTTAGGAAGTGTTAGAATGCTTAAAACCCATCCTACGTATGAATAGTTATATAAGCAATGTTTAAAAGGCTTAGGAAGGCCTGCCCGCCCTATTTCCTTTACGCGCTTGAGATGTGGTCTGGTGGGATATCGGGTACCCGTCTAAAGGTCGTTTAAATATTAGTTATATATCATGTGTACATATAGTCATAAAGGTTCTTCCAGTTCATTCAATACCTTTGGGTAGCAATGGTATACATCCATGTTCATACGTACCAGTTACATTACTAGTAAGCTACCATAGGGGTAGTTCAGGAAGATACTAGAACTATTACTAGAACACGATATCATACAATGATTCAGTTCATTCATGAGTCAATACTTGCTAGATAGAGAGAGAGAACACACGTTACAGCTAGTACACATAGTACATTACTATACATGCTAGATAGAGAGAGAACACACGTTACAGCTAGCACACGCAGAACATTAAAGTACATTACTATACGGTTACATAGATATGTTTACATGATTACGCTTACATGAGTATGTTTACATAGATAATATATGATGAGTTAATATTACATTATATATGTATAGATTATGTTATATAATCATCATTCTTATCTTTAACTTGTGATACAATCACATAATCGACGAGATAGATTGGATTTAATATCCTAGTACCAAAGGATACGTTGCGGGATTAACCATTCCTAGAATCTCTGTTAGCTATAGAGGTAAAAGCACATCCACAGATGTCAACGGTTGATACCATTACAGGTATACTTTAAGGGACTAACTAATCCTATGCCCAACTGTTAGCAACAGAGGTAAATGTACATCTACATATGTCTTCAGTTAACACTGTTAGTTACCCTAGTACAAAAGGGTAATACTTAGGTTATTTATATTATTACCTTTATCTTGTGTCTCATTCACATAATCGATGAGGTGAATTGTATTTGAGTATCCTAGTACCAAAGGATACAATTTCTTATTATAATAATAATAGTAGCACAATCGAGTTTTGGTATAAGGCTACATTCAGAGCAGTTAGGTCTTGGTAGAAGGCCACATTCAAAGCAGTTGGATCTTGGTAGAAGACTCCCTTTTATAATAATAGCAATCATAGGGATTTCTAGGGTTTTTCAAACATTTGTAGTTGTTCTACAAACATTTTCATGTCTTCCATTACAAGTTTTACAAATTAAGACACATTAATACTTATGATCTCACCAGCTTTAAAGCTGATACTCTCTTTCAAAATAACTTGTATCCTCAGGTCAACGATAGACAGGTACCGATGCAAGGTGTAGAGAAGATAGAGCTTGTTCAAGACTCATCTTCCATTTTGATTTATACTTTAGTGGTTATCATAATTTGACAGAACACACTTGTATTAAAATTATATTATTAATGCAATGGATGATGTTGTTGCTTGTTTACTACTTTTCATTCTTGTGATACTGTACATGACGCCCTATGCCCCAGAACGTTTCCGTCATTCATGGTTTTGGGGTGTGACAGATTGGTATCAGAGCATTGTTTATAGTGAATTAAGTATATCAACCCATAAAAGATATACAAACTATAAATCCACTGGGATTACAATACTTTGACCAAGAGTTTATACTTTAAATAATAAAATATTTAATTAGGTATACGTGCCTGCATTCATACTAAAATCAGTGTCACTAGGACAGTACAAAAGAATTACGATTGTTGGGCAACACAGGTGGACTTAGAGACATATGGTCAAAACTGGGAAGATATAGCCTGATCAACTTTATTATCCAAGGGTTGACTAGCATGTGCATAAGTGTAGTTGTGTGGTTGCAACAAGTCTAAAATCTTACCAACAATACCACAATGAGAACAGTACAACATAACGTTAAACTTAAAATACTATAGGGGTATTTGGTGTTAATATAAGTACTTTATACTTGAGGACTAAAACGGGATCTTCATTATTAAGTTGATAGTTGCTAAGTGGATACACTAAGGCTATATGTAACTAGGATGTTATAGACTTACAATCTGTGAAAATTTTGCCTTACCCCTATTCTGTGTGAATTTTGAGTTAAGGTCACTTATTCGAAGGCCTATCATGTTTCGATTACATATAACTGGTATGCACTTCACAAATAGTGATGTAACTAATGAGGATTTTCTATATAATTATCTAGATAGTTCATCTAATAATTATTTTCTTACCCCAATTCTCGCGTAGATAACATGGCTGGACTCCATTCCCACGGCAACCAGTACCTTCCGAATGAGGTCATTGCTGGATGGTTTGAAGAAGAACCAGAGAATGATCATCCTATCCCATTGAATGATCACCATGATGAAGACCTTTCGGACGATGCTAACTCCGAACCCAAGGTTAAGAACATACCCCAGGCAGCTCCCGTTCCAATTCCTAACCCTCGTCTGGCATTTCATGGCCCGATGCCTGAGTGGGTGGAATGCTTGGAAACATGGAGCCAAGACCAAGATCAGCCCATGCCATTTAATGGTGACCGAAGCTTTTATGACTTGAGCAATGGGGCTCAGCAGACAGAATCTTGCCAATCTTGGTCCGCAGAGTGGCCCGAAATGAGATTCAAGGCAGGACAGCCCTACATCAGATCATAGAAGTTGTCGCCGATGCGAGAATGCATACCCTCCACACCATTCGTCTAGAAGATGCTCGCGAGAGATCTAAGAGAAACCATGAAACCCTGCTACAAGCACTGGTTGAATCACGAGCCTAAGTCATAGAGCTCCGAGTATGCCAAAAGGTGTACGAAAGACACCTACTTGATGTGGAACGTCAACTGGTTGAACTGAGAGTTCAACAGAGGGATGAACGTCGCCAGTAGTAGATGCTTTACTTTGTTTTCCTTGTAAAAAGGAATCGTTTTTTTTTGTCTATTCCCGATGTGGCATTTTCTATGAAACTATTTTGTACTGTAAGTACTTTTGGTTAGGTCTTTATGCTGTCAAGAACTATCTTCCCTAGATATGATGTAAGACCTTTGTACAAGGTCATTTTCCCGAACTTGTACGTCATGAATATCAAAGATATTGACAGTCGGCTAACTCATGTGTCATTCTTTATTCAAGTACTCTCATCATACTTTCATTTGAGTATGCCTGAAACATGCTTTAGTCAAGTCATTAGACTATAGCAATTTAACTCCAGAAACATTTTCAAGCCTCTTTCAAGGGTTGGATCATGTTATTCACCAACCAACGATACCTCGGCTTGAACGACAAACGTCTTGAGACCATTCTACGAACTTACTTCCACTCATTACTAGGATTGCATCATAGGGATGTAGGTCAACCCTTCATAAACACACTTCCACTCAGTACTAGGACTGCATCATAGGGATGTAGGTCAAAGTTTCGCGAACATACTTCCAATCCGTACTAGGACTGCATTATAGGGATGTAGGTCAAACTGTCAAAAACATACTCTCACTCTTTTCTTGAGCAATCAAAGTACATCTAGGGTCAACCAGAATCGCTCACAAAATCCTTATCTTTCGTGTTACAGAATCATGTCGTCATCCGGAAACAATCAGCTGAGCAACAAAACCCCTTCCTTTCCTATGGACGCCGCTACCTTCCAAACCGCAGTTACAACTGTCGTGATGGCTGCCGTAACCGCTGTCCTTGCGCACCGTAGCGCTATCAGCACAATCAATGCTGATGATGGGGTTGAAGATTCCAATCGTACTATCCATCCAGGAAGTCGTCAAACGGTGACAGTCACAGGCTCGCAAAGCCAAAAAGCAGAGAACAAGAAACGAAAGTGTCAAGCCCAGAAAGAACGCAAGAAATCCCAAAGGCTGGCCATGCAACAGAAACAAGTGGAAACCCCTACCATCCCCGTACCGAGCAGGCCATATGAGGGAACTCCCAAAGTGTGATAAGTGTAGTTTCCATCATCATGGGACTTGCCATGAGATGCAACGTTGCAATTGCCTAAAAATAGGGCACCATGCTCGTAGTTATGGAGCACCGACACGACCCATCACTCAAGCCCCTGGCAACAGAGTCAACCAGGCTTACGATGGTGGTGTTAAAACTAGACCTATGAAAGGAAAATTTCAAAGTGGATAAACAAGGAGAACACTCGTGTCCACGTCACTCTAGCTCGACACATCACTTCCGCCACCAATGCTAGTACTAGCCATTCATGCCACCAATGCGGTGAGATAGGGCACTTCAAGAAGGATTGTCCTATAACGAAGAACTCCGGCGCTGACGGCAGGATTCTTAGGATCACAGCTGCAGGAGAACCTGCTCCGAAACCACGTTAATGTAATTAAGGCGTTTCTTTGTAACAGACTTATAGACCATCCAAACTAGTACAACTAGAGTCTTACCTTTTGCGAGATCATATCAGTATAGGGATGCTCGTGCTGCGTATACTTGTCTTTTGTAGTATACCTCATTCGCAGCAATGGTCTTGTAGTAAGTCTAAAGTACGGTAACTCTGTTGATGGTTGCACGGTTGTGTTTGTCTGTAAGGCCTTATGTTCAAATCTAATGTCTTTAATTTTCCTTATGATTCCGACATTATCATACAACTAGGTTCAATTTGATCTGCACCATACCAGCTTCATAAGTACATCTCTTTCTCAGTAAACGTCTTTTTAGCGAAGCCGTCATAACAGAACACCAAAGTACTCATGCATGGAGTACCTCATAGTTCTTTTCTTTTCTGAAGAAATCCCCGCATTATCAATCGTAAAGTACGTCAAGTTCAATCCAAAGATCCATACGGATGATCTGTCGCTGAAGAATGTATACATAAGAGTGATATATAATCAAGGTTCTACAGCTTTAGAATTGATGATTCCACTTTAACTTCTTTTTCTTCAATGGGATGTGAGCTTAAAGAAGAATCAGTTATTCGACTACCTTTTCAATCTTAATTATATACGACACGTATACACAAGATTGTGATTGTGAAACCATGTATGAATTCTAAATGTGAACTTCAGGATGGAGAACTGCCCAAGACTACGAGTAATCGCATCGTCATGTGAACAAACTTAGAACCAAGTATGATGTGACAATCCTATTTTTCCCAAAAAGCATTGTAAACACTCGAAAGCTAAAAACAACGAAATTAACCTCGAAAATAAAGTGTTCAAGTATCTAAGTTGGGATGCATCGAATATTAGATATCATGCCAAGGTTTCCAAAAACATAAAGAACGCTCAAAACCGGGTTATATTGAAGAAATTATAACCACTCGTATATTTACGACGCGACGTTAAAACATTATTTGACGTAAAAAGTTGAACCTCAATAAAATGCATTTTAAGCCTTAAGTATCTAAACCAAAGTCGTAGATCTCGTTGAAAGGTGAACGTACATAAAAAGATCGCCCAAATTGGACCTCGTATGAAGAAGTTACGAATTTTCAAAGTTTCGTAACAGTAGTAGGGGGCTAAAAACTCGGATTGAAGATCGAGTGTTATTTAGCTAACGCAACCTAAACGAAAGTCGAAGATCTCCTCAGTAGTAATAAAACAATAAAAAGACAAACGAAAACCGACGTCGAATAAAGAACCTATGAATTTTTAACGAACTTTAGGAGGCCCGGCCTATTTAAAATATATTATTAAAAAATAAAGTCAAAACTAGCCAATGGAGCCTAAAGGAAAGTTGTAGAGCATAATCTCACCTACGCATGGATATAAAGAACGCGAAAAACGGAGATCGTACGCGAAAGTTACGGAATTTAGAAGTCGGAAGCAGGGATTACGCCCCGCGTACTCTGGGAGTACGCCCCGCGTACTAGACCCAGAGTCGAGTCCCATCGGCCCGCCCAAGCTACGTTTAGCTAGCCAGGAGTCGTAAGCCATGACGCCATTCTACGCCCTGCGTAACCAAGAACGCCCCGCGTACCAAGTACGCCCAGCGTACTCCAGAAGTACGCGCCGCGTACGAGGGTTTCCAGCCCTATAAATAGAAGGCATGAGCTCGAGTCTTTGCACACCTTTCTCAATTCTTCAGTCAATCTCACACCCTTCCAAGCACCAGAGACCATTCCCTCACCTCGGTTTCCGCACTCGAGCCCCCGACGGAAGATTTACGCTGCAGAGATCCCCGAAGAGCCCGACGACGCAACCATCCGCGGACGAAGTTCTGCTCAACCCTAGCCCCTCTCTTCGAAACGAGTGAGTTCATACCCCTACTTTTCAATTCTTTTCATGTTTTAGGGGGAGAAATACAAGTACATTACAAATCAAAGTATTATTTTATCATTCTTATAGAGTGTTGATACAAAAATAACTTTATGTTTTAAAGGGATATTATATCACCAAGTTGTTATTACCAAATGGGAACATACTTTTGACAAGCTATAATGAGCATAGTATTCAAGTGATTCATACATTTTACATATGCATCTCGACAAATGAAATGCTTTCAAAAGAAGTACAATATTTTTATCATCGTAAATCTGTTTATACCTAGTAATGTGAGACAGCTTCACGTACGTTCGAGTATGCATTATTAAGTCCTGTATTATATACAATAATCCCTTGTAGGGGGAGCGTGATACTTGTGTATAGATCTATACGGGATTGACAATCCCACACCTAAGCTGTTAGCTACAGCTAGGCCGGCAGGCCTGGGGTGACAAATGTCATAACAGTTCCAACGCCTGAAGAACGTTGTTACAGGCCAACAATGTCATTAGCATGGTTATAAAACTCACATAAAAGTATAAAAACAAGTTAGATTTACGAGATTCATACATGCATTTCAGTTTTCCATTTTATTGTCAATGCAAATGTTATCACTATTATTCAAGCATGGAAAACACTAATGCACTCCAACACGGGAAACTTTTCAAATCATATATAGAAAATATTGGATTTTCTGAAAACCTCGTTCATCGCTTTACTATCAAAAAGGACATACTTTTCAATGCAAAACACTTATGAACTCACCAACTTAATTGTTGACACTTTTTCGAAACCACTTGTATTTCTCAGGGAATCAGTAATACAGGTAACTACCAGCTTTTGGAGAAGGAAACACTAAAGATGTTTTATTATTGAACATTTATCATCTCATTGTAATATTCTTTTGCTATTATGTATAACGCAACAACATACGTTTTCATTATATATGTGATGGTTGTGTTACTTTCTTTACAATACTCAATGATTGTGATACTATGTGAAGTCATCCACCCCCGAATGTTTCCGCCATTCTGGTTTGGGGGTGTGACAGATTGGTATCAGAGCATTGTTTATAGTGAACTAAGTATATCGAACCACATACGATATACAAACTATAAATGCAAAGGGAACCAAAAACCCTCTGATGAAACATTTTCATGAACAAAATACTTTCTTTTAAAGATATACATTTTTACAAGCATGCATAAATCTCGTATCATAACAAGTTTTACTAAAAAGTATTACGGCAAGTTACGACACTACGATTGAGCCTCGGGGTATGTAATCATGTCGAGAATAAATATAGCCTGATCAACTAAATTTATCCTGGATTTGACCAACGTACGTCGAGGAATGGTCGTAGTGGACAACAAGCCGAAAACTTACCAAATACAAATTTGTTCTAGTTTCGCCAAGTTGAAATAATATAGAAGTATTATTAAGAATAGTTGTACAATAAAAATTATAGTTAAAGATATTAAGTCGCTAAATAGAAATTTCTTTTCTTTTCCTATAACGTTCTCATACATCTATCCTAGTACAGACAAATGGCCGGGTTCCATTTACCAGGAGATCCCTACTACCCAAACCAAGGCAACGGCGGTTGGATAGAAGAAGACCCGGAGGAAGACCCAGAGGAAATCGAAGAAGAGGTCGAGGAAGAATTCGAAGTCGAAGTCGGAGAGGAGTTCGAAGTCGACGAAGAGATCGTGGAGATTTCTAGCGGGACAGACTCCGAGCCAGAAGTGTACGACCCTCCCATCCCTCATCCTCCCGTAATCAGACCAGATCAACCGGGACCCATCCCCATCTGGGGAAGCCACCTCTACTACTGGAGCCGCCAACAAGGTGTACGCCCTCCATTCGGCATGTGTCGGGATTTTTACAACGTCAGTGGGGGAGGCTCAGCAGATCGAGCACTTCCTGTCGTCGTGAATGCTATAGCTAACCAGAACTACCAGGCGGACCAACAAGCAGCCAGAGTTCGTGAAATCAATGCTGCTACCCAAGGTAACGCCGCTGACATCCGCCGTTTGGAAGGACTACACGAAAATACCCAAATCTACACGGGAACACTTCAGAACCAAATGATAGTGGCTCTGGCAGAAATAAGAGGGATGAAGGAACAACAAGCAGATCTCGAGAGGCGACTGATGGGAGTCAAACGGTCGGATGCCGAGTCTAGCTCCAAACGCCGCAAGTAGAGCTTGTTCGATGCCCAACAATTTTGTTATAGATTAGGATTTCGGATAAAAGTTTTTCCCTTATTTCCCTTTAGTATCTGCAATCGGAGATCCCTAGGAGGATCAAATTTTCCCAAACAAGATATGCAATGTAACACACCTCGGGTGTGACCTATATGTATAAATATAAAGTATTTCTTATTATATACCTCTCAGAAATTTCGAGTTTTAAATTTCTATGCCTACCTTGAAACCATAAACTAAAGTCAAAACAAATTACAAGATGCAACTAACACACGATTGTCAAAACATTAGAAACTTATAGTATTCATTCTTATTTTTCTCTACCAGAACATGCCTCCTCGTAGATCAACACGCAGAAACTCAACTTCAACACCACCTCCACCACCTCCTCCAATTATGGACACCGTTATGTTCCAGACTGCTGTAACCGCTGCTGTAAATGCAGCAATGGCTCAAATGAGCAACAACGGATCGGGGGGAGGAACAAACAGTTTTACAAATGGCCAAGGTCAAAGCCGTTCAGGGGTATGCACTTACAAAGACTTCACCAACGGAAAACCTATTCCCTTTTGCGGGACTGGGGGAGTATTGGCTCTATCTCAATGGATAGAGAACACAGAATTTGTATTCGAAATCTGTGCATGTCCTGAAGAAAGCAAAGTAAAGTTCGCCGCTTTTACTTTCTCTGAACGCGCCCTGACATGGTGGAACGGCCACGTCCAGACACTAACCCTGGTGGTGGCAAACTCCATGGGTTGGGAAAACCTGAAAAGAATGCTCCTTCGAGAATACTGCCCAAGAGGCGAGATTCAGAAGCTTGAACAGGAACTGTGGAACCTCTCGATGGTAGGATCGGACATAGCTGGTTACACCAACAGGTTCAGTGACTTAATAACACTTTGCCCAGGAATGTTAACCCTGGAGAGCCAAAAGGTTGAGAGATACATTTGGGGACTATCACCCCAACTTCGAGGAAGTGTGCTAGCTTCCAGACCCTTGACTTTCGCCAGCGCCAAGGAACTAGCGCAATCTCTTGTTGATCATGGTGTCTGTCAAGGAGTCGCGGCGATTATGGCTGAACCAACCAAAGGGAACAGCAACAATGAAATCAATGCCAACAACAACAACAAGAAGAAATTTTGGAACAAAAGGAAGGGGCAAACTTCACAAGAACCTTCAAAGAAACAAATGGTTGCGGTTTATGCTGCTACTACCCCTACCACAACTCCTGCTACCTCTGCACCAACAAAACCATATGCAGGGATTCTGCCCAAGTGCAGCAAGTGCAACTACCATCACCATGGTATTTGTCGCGAGATGCACTGCAAGAACTGTGACAGGAAAAGGCACACAGCCCGTTTCTGTAAAGCACCGGCACGACCAATTACTCAGGTTCCTGGAACTGGGGTAAGCCGGGCATGTTATGGGTGCGGAGAGACTGGACACTTCAGGAGGGATTGTCCCAAGGAAAGGAATATTGGCGGTGTGGGGAGAGTGCTGGCAGTAGGACAGAGAGAAGCAATAGCGGACCCCACGGTGGTTACAGGTACGTTTCTACTCAACAACACTTATGCATGCATACTTTTTGACTGCGGTGCGGAGAGAAGTTTTGTGAGTCATAAATTCAAACACCTACTTAATCAAGAACCCCAACCACTCAATAAAATATTCACTGTAGAAATGGCAAACGGTAAAACAGAACACGCAAACGATTTATACGTAGGGTGCACACTAAATTTAAACGAGCACTTGTTTCAAGTCGATCTTATGCCCATTTCCATAAGAAGTTTCGATGTCATCATCGGTATGGACTGGTTGAGCCTTCACCATGCCGATATCCTTTGCCACGAAAGGGCTGTTCGCTTAAATCTGCCAAACGGTGAAACTCTTGTCATTTATGGCGACAAACCTAGTTCAAGTTTACAAATCATTTCCTGTATTAAGGCACAAAAGTATCTTCGTAAGGAATATCATGCCTTCCTAGCCCACGTAGTAGACAAGAAACGAGAATCGAAAAACATTAAAGATATTCCGGAAGTCTGCAACTTCCCGGATATTTTCCCAGAAGATCTTCCAGGAATCCCACCGGAACGTCAAGTCGAGTTCAGAATCGACTTAATCCCCGGGGCTACCCCTGTAGCAAAGTCACCGTACCGTTTAGCCCCAGCCGAGATGCAGGAACTATCCAGTCAATTAAACGAGCTGCTAAGCAAGGGATTCATCAGACCAAGTTTCTCACCATGGGGAGCGCCAGTCCTATTTGTGAAGAAGAAGGACGGATCCTTTCGCATGTGCATTGATTATCGGGAACTAAACAAACTCACGATCAAGAACCGATATCCCTTACCGCGCATAGACGATCTATTCGACCAACTGCAGGGGGCAAGCTACTTCTCAAAGATCGATCTAAGGTCTGGCTATCACCAACTACGAGTACTGGAAGGAGACATCCCCAAAACGGCTTTCCGAACACGTTATGGTCACTACGAATTTGTGGTAATGCCCTTCGGATTGACGAATGCTCCAGCAGTGTTCATGGACTTGATGAACCGAGTATGTCGTCCCTTCCTGGACAAGTTCGTGATCGTGTTCATAGATGATATACTCATCTATTCAAGAAGCCAGGAAGAACACAGCAAACACCTCCGCCAAGTACTGGAAACATTAAGGGCAGAGAAACTTTACGCAAAATTTTCCAAATGCGAATTTTGGATTCGGGAAGTGGATTTCCTAGGACATGTTGTAAGCAAAGAAGGAATACACGTGGACCCTTCCAAGATAAAGGCAATAGATAATTGGACTACTCCAAGAACCCCTACAGAAATCCGGCAATTTTTGGGACTCGCCGGGTATTACCGAAGATTCATACCGAACTTTTCAAAGATTGCCAAGCCACTTACCACCCTAACCCAGAAGAATGTGACCTTCGACTGGGGAGAAAAACAAGACAGTGCATTTCAGACACTAAAGCGAGCCTTATGTAGTGCGCCCATCCTAACCTTGCCAGAAGGAACAGAGGACTTCGTGGTCTATTGTGATGCTTCAAACCAAGGACTTGGGTGTGTCTTAATGCAAAGAGGGAAGGTCATCGCCTACGCCTCAAGACAACTAAAGACGCACGAAGTGAACTACACAACGCATGATCTTGAACTAGGAGCAGTCGTCTTCGCTCTGAAGATATGGAGACACTATCTCTACGGCACAAAATGTACCATCTTCACCGATCATAAAAGCCTCCAACATATCCTCAATCAGAAGGAACTCAACATGAGACAAAGACGATGGGTAGAACTACTAAATGATTATGAGTGCGAAATCCGATATCACCCCGGAAAGGCTAATGTAGTGGCTGATGCACTCAGTCGGAAGGAGTACTCAGGTCGCCGAGTGAAATCCCTAACTATGACAATCCATTCACACCTGTTCACGCAAATCAAGGAAGCCCAAATAGAAGCCTTGAAATTCGAAAATGTGACAGGAGAAGCCCTAAGAGGAATGGATAAGAACCTTGAGACCAAGAACAACGGAATTCGTTATTTCATGGATCGAATTTGGATACCGAAGTTTGGTGGATTCAGAGAAATCGTTATGGACGAAGCCCATAAAACACGATACTCCATACATCCCGGCTCCGATAAGATGTATCTTGATCTCAAGAAATTGTACTGGTGGCAAAACATGAAAGCCGAAATTGCTACCTACGTAAGCAAATGCCTGACATGTGCCAAAGTCAAGGTGGAATATCAGAAGCCCTCGGGTTTATTACAACAACCAGAAATACCCGAATGGAAGTGGGAGCGGATAACCATGGATTTCATAACAAAGTTGCCCAAGACAACAAGCGGACTCGACACCATTTGGGTAATTGTCGACAGGTTAACTAAGTCAGCACATTTCCTACCGATCAAAGAGACGGATAAATTGGAGAAGTTAACAAGAACATACCTCAGAGAAATTGTACGACTGCATGGTGTGCCCATATCTATCATCTCGGACCGAGATAGTAGATTCACCTCAAGGTTCTGGCAGTCGCTACAAAAAGCTTTGGGGACAAGACTAGACATGAGTACCGCTTATCACCCACAAACCGACGGCCAGAGTGAGAGAACTATACAAACCCTAGAAGACATGCTGAGAGCTTGCGTAATCGATTTTGGCAAAGCATGGGATACACATCTACCATTGGTCGAGTTCTCGTACAACAATAGCTACCACACCAACATCAAGGCTGCCCCGTTCGAAGCCCTTTATGGCCGCAAATGCAGGTCACCCTTGTGCTGGGCCGAAGTGGGGGACACGCAACTAGCAAAAGGACAAGCAACTGACAACACGCTCACTGGACCAGAGATCATAAGGGAGACTACGGAGAAGATTGTTCAAATCCGAGAACGTCTAAAAGCATCAAGAGATAGACAAAAGAGTTACGCAGATAAGAGACGCAAACCCTTGGAATTCCAAGTTGGAGACCATGTCCTACTCAAAGTCTCACCTTGGAAAGGCTTAATACGCTTCGGAAAACGTGGGAAACTGAACCCTAGATACATCGGACCATTCGAGATCCTTGCCAGGATCGGTCCAGTGGCTTACAAACTTAGACTACCTCAGGAACTCCACAACGTACACCCTACCTTTCACGTATCAAATCTAAAGAAGTGCTTATCCGACGAGACCCTTGTCGTCCCTCTAGACGAAATTGCAATAAATGAAAACCTTCAATTTGTGGAGGAACCAGTAGAGATCATGGATCGGGAAATCAAAAGGACTAAACAAAGCCGCATACCCATTGTAAAGGTCCGCTGGAACGCCAAGCGAGGACCTGAATACACCTGGGAACGCGAAGATCAGATGAAACAAAAGTACCCGCATCTTTTTCCTAAAACTGTAAACTCTATCTTAGAGTAAATTTCGGGACGAAATTCCCTTAACAGGGGGATGATGTGACAATCCTATTTTTCCCAAAAAGCATTGTAAACACTCGAAAGCTAAAAACAACGAAATTAACCTCGAAAATAAAGTGTTCAAGTATCTAAGTTGGGATGCATCGAATATTAGATATCATGCCAAGGTTTCCAAAAACATAAAGAACGCTCAAAACCGGGTTATATTGAAGAAATTATAACCACTCGTATATTTACGACGCGACGTTAAAACATTATTTGACGTAAAAAGTTGAACCTCAATAAAATGCATTTTAAGCCTTAAGTATCTAAACCAAAGTCGTAGATCTCGTTGAAAGGTGAACGTACATAAAAAGATCGCCCAAATTGGACCTCGTATGAAGAAGTTACGAATTTTCAAAGTTTCGTAACAGTAGTAGGGGGCTAAAAACTCGGATTGAAGATCGAGTGTTATTTAGCTAACGCAACCTAAACGAAAGTCGAAGATCTCCTCAGTAGTAATAAAACAATAAAAAGACAAACGAAAACCGACGTCGAATAAAGAACCTATGAATTTTTAACGAACTTTAGGAGGCCCGGCCTATTTAAAATATATCATTAAAAAATAAAGTCAAAACTAGCCGACGGAGCCTAAAGGAAAGTTGTAGAGCATAATCTCACCTACGCATGGATATAAAGAACGCGAAAAACGGAGATCGTACGCGAAAGTTACGGAATTTAGAAGTCGGAAGCAGGGATTACGCCCCGCGTACTCTGGGAGTACGCCCCGCGTACTAGACCCAGAGTTGAGTCCCATCGGCCCGCCCAAGCTACGTTTAGCTAGCCAGGAGTCGTAAGCCATGACGCCATTCTACGCCCTGCGTAACCAAGAACGCCCCGCGTACCAAGTACGCCCAGCGTACTCCAGAAGTACGCGCCGCGTACGAGGGTTTCCAGCCCTATAAATAGAAGGCATGAGCTCGAGTCTTTGCACACCTTTCTCAATTCTTCAGTCAATCTCACACCCTTCCAAGCACCAGAGACCATTCCCTCACCTCGATTTCCGCACTCGAGCCCCCGACGGAAGATTTACGCTGCAGAGATCCCCGAAGAGCCCGACGACGCAACCATCCGCGGACGAAGTTCTGCTCAACCCTAGCCCCTCTCTTCGAAACGAGTGAGTTCATACCCCTACTTTTCAATTCTTTTCATGTTTTAGGGGGAGAAATACAAGTACATTACAAATCAAAGTATTATTTTATCATTCTTATAGAGTGTTGATACAAAAATAACTTTATGTTTTAAAGGGATATTATATCACCAAGTTGTTATTACCAAATGGGAACATACTTTTGACAAGCTATAATGAGCATAGTATTCAAGTGATTCATACATTTTACATATGCATCTCGACAAATGAAATGCTTTCAAAAGAAGTACAGTATTTTTATCATCGTAAATCTGTTTATACCTAGTAATGTGAGACAGCTTCACGTACGTTCGAGTATGCATTATTAAGTCCTGTATTATATACCATAATCCCTTGTAGGGGGAGCGTGATACTTGTGTATAGATCTATACGGGATTGACAATCCCACACCTAAGCTGTTAGCTACAGCTAGGCCGGCAGGCCTGGGGTGACAAATGTCATAACAGTTCCAACGCCTGAAGAACGTTGTTACAGGCCAACAATGTCATTAGCATGGTTATAAAACTCACATAAAAGTATAAAAACAAGTTAGATTTACGAGATTCATACATGCATTTCAGTTTTCCATTTTATTGTCAATGCAAATGTTATCACTATTATTCAAGCATGGAAAACGCTAATGCACTCCAACATGGGAAACTTTTCAAATCATATATAGAAAATATTGGATTTTCTGAAAACCTCGTTCATCGCTTTACTATCAAAAAGGACATACTTTTCAATGCAAAACACTTATGAACTCACCAACTTAATTGTTGACACTTTTTCGAAACCACTTGTATTTCTCAGGGAATCAGTAATACAGGTAACTACCAGCTTTTGGAGAAGGAAACACTAAAGATGTTTTATTATTGAACATTTATCATCTCATTGTAATATTCTTTTGCTATTATGTATAACGCAACAACATACGTTTTCATTATATATGTGATGGTTGTGTTACTTTCTTTACAATACTCAATGATTGTGATACTACGTGAAGTCATCCACCCCCGAATGTTTCCGCCATTCTGGTTTGGGGGTGTGACATATGACTCCCGTAAACAGATCGCCCTACAGTCTAAACAGCTAGGGAGATACAAGAATAGTCCGGATAACTTAGCGAACTGAACAGAAATAGAATTGGAAGACTAGGCTTCTCATCCTGGAGAGCTCCGGTCTTATTCTTCTAGAGGTCAACAGATTGCATCGTATGTACCTCAGATATCGAGGAATCTGTCAATATTTTCCATTAGAAATCGTTGTCTCTGCCTCGCAATGATGGATCGGTTGAGCAAACGCAAGGAAAGAATTACTTTCAGAAATGGACCTGAGATCCGAATATCACCAGTTTGAGTGTTAGGGAAGGATGTCCAGAAGACTACCTTTCGAACTCGATGCGGACACTCTGAGTCTGTAGTGATACCCCTCAGATAGGACCAATACGCCCGAAGCATTCATGAGCTTAATGAATAGGGTCCGTCTTTCTTACTTGGATCAATTCGTCATTCTCTATGTAACGACTTACTTATCTACCCTCGTAAGGAACCCACGGAAACATTACCCTCGGAGATACTTTTCACAAAGTTCTCTAAACACGAGTTTTGGAATTAGAGAGTCAAATTCCGAAGGCACACTATTAGTGATGTGGAAATCCTTGAATACTCTGTCAATTTATTCAAAACCGTTGGGAATTGGTCGGCAACGAAGAAGCCGACAGAAATTCGCCAAATTCTAGGTCTTACAGACCTACTGTCATAGTTCATCCAGAACTCCTCGCAAATCACAGAAACCCGTACGACTTTGACCCAGCAGAGAGTGGCCTTTGACTGGGAAGTTAAGCAAGAAAAAGAAACCTTGTAAATTCCAAGTGAGAGACCAAGTTCTTTAGGAAAACTCACTCTGGGAATGGCTTAATACGCTTCGCTTCGCGTGGAAAGCTAAATCCAAGATAGTCAGGACCTCTGAGATTCTTACCAGAATCGGTATTGTATCTCACAGACTAGACCTACTCCGCGAGCGTAGTAACGTACATTTTACCCTTCGCGTCTCGATCTTGAAACCGTACCTTTCCGTCATGACTCTCGTAATCCCACTTGACGAGATCGAGATTAATGAGATCCTCGCCTTCGTGAGAGAACCGTAGTGACCCTCGACCGAGAGGTCAAGCGGACGAATCAACGTCGTCGCCCGTTAGTGAAGGTTCGTTGGGATACCAACCAAGGACCCGAATTCACTTATGAGCGCAAGAACCAATCAATTAGGAAGTTTCCACCTCACGACTTGATCATTCATGCCTACTTCCTTACCTAAATTCTAATTTTGGGACGAAATTCCCTTTACCAAGGGGATGATGTGACAACCCGAAATTTCCAATCGGTACAACAATATCAAGTCAATAGAAGTTAGAACAGTTGCGGTAAATTTTCAGACTTTTAGTATCAGTTTGAGTATTTTAGGATTTACTCACAAGGAGATATCAGGAGAGAGGATGCACTAGGGTTTTGTGCAACTCTGTTATTTCAAAGCTCTATGATATTAGAGTTCATTGCGTGAATAAAATATTTTCTGCCAAAAATCCCAGGAGTATATATAGGATTTTGAGCCATACTTATTCATTAGTTACATTTCCAACTAGAGAAAAGCCGAATTCTCTCTCAAGGATCTTCGGACATTCGTCCCGGAAAGTGAGTACTTCTATCTAGTGGTATTATAAAGCTTCTTATGTGCTTAATACACTAGAAATCATAGGAAAACATCACGATTAAAGAGTTTACGGCCCAAGAACATCTTGGACCGTAAACCCTTCTTTAAGGGGCAAAAAGTGCCCTAGTCCTTTCCTTGTGCAATAAAACTAGTTTAGACTTGTACCCTAATGTGTTTAGGACTAGAAAACACCCTTATAACACCAAGAGTAAGGTGTTCACGACCCAAGGAGTTCTTGGACCGTGAAATCCAAACAAAAGGGCCAAAGTGTGCTTTAAACTATCCTAAAGCCTTGGACACTAGCCTAGATTAGTTCTTAGTTAAATTAGGGACTTGAAATCACCAAAAACACCCTTCCATGGGAGATTACGCCCATAATCTCCAAGGGGTTTGGTCCTAGGGCCGTGAACTCCTCAAAGGAGTTATAAGATGCCCTAAGCTCTTCCAAAGACCATGCCATTAAGTAGAAATGCTTCTTAGGGTCTTATAGTACCTCAAACATCAATTGGCCAAGTAAGTATGAGCTTACGGCCATAAACTCATGAGTTTACGACCGTAAACTCATTTGTTAGTGACATTAGGGCCGTGAACTCCATTAGGGGGTTTTCCTTGAACCCTACACACAATAGCTTTTCCCTACAACCCTTAGACGCAATCCTAGACGCTAATAACACTTGTTAAAGGTGTTTAGCGTGTCCTAGGGTGTCTTGACTTTGTTTATTAGTTGTTTATAGACTAATTTGTTACATATATGTCATATTATATGTTAACTAGGATCATAGAGTGTGTTCGAGACTTCACTTGACACCTAGCAGTCCTACATCTTCAGTTCATCTGTACCACTCATTGCAAGTGAGTTCATACCCCTTAATCAATGTTTTAAATGTTTTTAAATGTTTTATGGGGGGGATACAAGTAGAATCATGCTAGTTATTATATCAATCACATGTGATTAATAAGCAGCATTCAAATGATTTACTACTCATTAGTCGTTTTACCAAACGGATTTCTTCAAATGATTTTCATAAACGTTTTATATGCTTAAAACTCTTTATTATATACTGTATGTTTCTTTTCAAACTCATTTACAAATGTGTTTCAACCAAATGTTTCTTTATACTTAAACTGTTTTATCAAACACATGCTTTCAACCCGTTTTATAGATTGACATCAAGTCGATCTTTTCTTAGATAGTAATCATGTTCAAAGGTTTTACAAAACTTATTTTATGCGTTCATATTATCAATTGCATGTCTACGTATGTATAGTTATATAAGCAATGTTTAAAAGGCTTAGGAAGGCCTGCAGTCCCTATTTCCTTTTCGCGCTTGAGATGTGGTCTGGTGGGATATCGGGTACCCGTCCGAAGGTCGTTTAAATATTAGTTATATATCATGTTTACATATATAGTCATAAAGGTTCTTCCATTTCATTCAATACCCTCGTGTAGCAAGGGTGTACATGCATGTTCATACGTACCAGTTACATTACTAGTAAGCTACCATAGGGGTAGTTCAGGAAGATACTAGAACTATTACTACAACACGATATCCTACAATAATTCAGTTCATTCATGAGTCAATACTTGCTAGATAGAGAGAGAACACACGTTACAGCTAGTACACACAGTACATTACTATACATGCTAGATAGAGAGACAACACATGTTACACCTAGCACACGCAAAACATTACAGTACATTACTATACAGTTACATAGATATGTTTAAATGATTACGCTTACATGAGTCGTTCACATAGATAATATATGATGAGTTAATATTACATTATATATGTATAGATTATGTTATATAATCATCATTCTTATCTTTACCTTGTGATACAATCACATAATCGACGAGATAGATTGGATTTAATATCCTAATACCAAAGGATATGTTGCGGGATTAACAATTCCTAGAATCTATGTTAGCTATAGAGGTAAAAGCACATCCACAGATGTCAATGGTTCATACCATTACAGGTATACTTTAAGGGACTAACTATTCCTATACCCAGTTGTTAGCAACATAAGTAAATGTACATCTACAAATGTCTTCAGTTAACACTGTTAGTTACCCTAGTACCAAAGGGTAATACTTATGTTATTTATATTATTACCTTTATCTTGTGACTCATTCACATAATCGATGAGGTGAATTATATTTGAGTATCCTAGTACCAAAGGATACAATTTCTTATTATAATAATAATAATAGCACAGTCGGGTCTTGGTAGATGGCTACATTCAGAGCAGTTAGGTCTTGGTAGAAGGCTACATTCAGAGCAGTTGGGTCTTGGTAGAAGACTCCCTTTTATAATAGTAGGAATCATAGGGATTTCTAGGGTTTTTCAAACATTTGTAGTTGTTCTACAAACATTTTCATGTCTTTCATTATAATTTTTACAAATTAAGACACATTAATACTTATGATCTCACCAGCTTTAAAGCTGATACTCTCTTTCAAAATAACTTGTATCCTCAGGTCAACGATAGACAGGTACCGATGCAAGGTTTAGAGAAGATGGAGCTCGTTCAAGACTCATCTTCCATTTTGATTTATACTTTAGTGGTTATCATAATTTGACAGAACACACTTGTATTAAAATTATATTATTAATGCAATGGATGATGTTGTTGCTTGTTTACTACTTTTCATTGTTGTGATACTGTATATGACGTCCTCCGCCCCAGAACGTTTCTGCCATTCATGGTTTTGGGGTGTGACAGTCAGGAAGGAATACATGTGGATCCTGCTAAGGTCAAAGCCATCGAAGGATGGGCGGTCCCAACAACACCCACAAAATTCGCCAATTCTTAGGTCTTGCAGGTTACTACAGGAGGTTCATTCAAAACTTCTTTAAGATCGCCAAGCCACTTACCTCGCTTACACAAAAGGGCGCACCATTCAAATGGATGGACAAACAAGAAGCTGCATTCCGAACTCTGAAGCAAGCACTCTACAGTGCCCTGGTACTATCACTACCAGAGGGAACAGAAGGTTTCATAGTCTATTGTGATGCGTCAAATCAAGGTTTAGGTTGCATTCTAATGCAGCGCAGAAAGGTGATAGCTTACGCATCCCGGCAACTAAAGACACACGAAGTGAATTATACAACCCACGATCTGGAATTGGGAGCAGTGGTCTTTGCCCTGAAAATTTGGAGGCACTACCTTTATGGTACGAAGTGCACCATCTTCACGGACCACAAGAGTCTCCAGCACATCTTGAATCAGAAAGAGTTGAATATGAGGCAACGAAGATGGGTTGAACTATTAAACGATTATGAGTGTGAAATCAAGTACCACCCGGGCAAGGCTAACATGGTAGCAGAGGCCTTGAGTCGGAAAGAGTACTCTAATCGTCGTGTGAAAACTCTCTCAATAACCATCCAATCTCACCTAACCACTCATATCATGGTAGCCCAGTCAGATGCCATGAAGGCGGAATACAAAACAAGCGAAGCGTTACGCGGAATGGAGAAGAATCTGAAGGTGAAAGAGGGTGGAGTATATTATTTCATGAACCGTATTTGGGTCCCTAAACTTGGAGGATTTAGGGAGGTAGTCATGAATGAAGCTCACAAGACACGATACTCCATCCATCCGGGTTCGAACAAAATGTACTTGGACATTAAACAACATTATTGGTGGCCTAACATGAAGGCAGAGATTGCCACCTATGTTAGCAAATGCCTTACTTGCGCCAAAGTAAAGGTGGAATACCAGAAGCCCTTGGGGCTATTACAGCAACCAGTGATTCCTGAGTGGAAATGGGAAAGTATTACTACAGATTTTGTGATGAAGCTACCCAAGTCGTCAGATGGATTGGACACTATATGGGTAATAGTCGACAGACTGACGAAATCCGCTCATTTCCTGCCAATAAAAGAATCCTACAAAATGGAGAGATTGACAAGAATATACATTCGAGAAATTGTGAGACTTCACGGAGTGCCGATGTTTATCATCTTAGATGGAGATAGTAGATTCACTTCACGTTTTTGGCAATCACATCAGAAAGCACTAGGAACCCATCTCGACATGAGCACTGCTTATCACCCACAAACAGATGGTCAAAGAGAACGAACCATTCAGACGCTTGAGGACATGCTTTGCACATGTGTGATAGACTTTGGGAAGTCTTGGGATACCCACTTACGCTTAGTTGAATTCTCATACAACAACAGTTACCATTCGAGCATCGAGGTTGCTCCTTTCGAGGCACTATATGGACATAAGTGTAGATCACCGTTGTGATGGGCTGAGGTAGGCGACACCCAGCTAGCAAGAGAACTGGCATCAGAAAAGACATTAACAAGACCGTAGATCATACATGAAACCATAGAAAAGATAGTTCAAATCAGAGCTCGACTACAAGCATCACGCGACCAACATAAGAGATACGCTGATAAACGGCGAAAGCCCTTGGAGTTTCAGGTCGTGGATCGAGTGTTGTTGAAATTTTCTCCCTGGAAAGGGGTTATTCGTTTTGGAAAACGGGGAAAATTGAATCCACGACACATTGGACCTTTCGAGATTCTTGCCCGAATTGGTCCAGTAGCGTACAGACTGCAGCTACCCGCTGAGCTCAGCAGCTTACACCCCGTGTTCCATGTTTCCAATCTAAAGAAGTGCCTATCCGATGAAACTCTCTTCATTCCCCTAAATGAAATTGAAATCAACGAGAATCTCCTATTCGTTGAGGAACCAGTCGATATCATGGACAGGGAGGTGAAGCGTACCAACCAAAGTCGCATTCCGATTGTGAAGGTACGGCGGAACGCGAAACGCGCGCCAGAATTCACATAGGAACGCGAAGATCAAATGAAGGAGAAGTACCCTCATCTATTCTAGCATTCTCAAATCTAGCTTCAAAAGAATTTAGAGACGAAATTCCCTCTAACGGGGGGGGGGGGGGGGGGGATGATGTCACAACCAGGAAATTCGATGCCTTGTAAACATTTAACAATGATAACAAATGTGAAAGCATGTAGGATGCTTATTTAATAACAACAGAATTTCAATCAAACACTTCATACAAGCACTACAAATAGTCAACAAGGAACTGGAAACCCTAGAAATCCCGGTTTAAGTCCATTCTAGACAAGGATTTCCTTATTGGGCCCAACGGGCCAATAAGCTTCCAATTTGACTATCTTGGGCTTAGAACTCCTAAATGGGCTCTAATTGGATCCACTTCCATATATTTTAAATATTTTGGAGCATATTGGGCCTAGAATGAAATAAAATACCTAAATGGACCTTATTGGGCCATAACTAACCTAATTAGCCCTAATGAGCCTTAAAAATCATTTCTTGAATTATTTAGGCTAAGAATCATCTAATTAAGCCATAATATGGGATAAACACCAAAGGCCCCAAAATTCCCTTATTTTTTTTTTTCTAATTCTCGGCCTAATCTCAAGCATGAAGAAGGAGAGTTGACTTTTGTGCCACCTCATTTTTATTTGTTGGGTCTCCATGCATGCAACTCATATCTCCAAGCAAATATCTTATCAAGGTCTCTCTCTTCTTCTCCCTCTCTTCCTCTCGGCCGAATCCAAAGAAACACACACACACACACACTTCACTTAAAATTCTCTCAAGAAACTCTCTCCATTTCTCTCTAAATTTTCGAGATCTAAGAGGCTTTCAAATAGATTCTTCCACAAAAATCATCATCCAAGGTAAGTTGATGTTTGATCCATGCTTTAACTCACTTCTTTTCATCAAAAATCATCTCTTAATCCATTCAAATTCATGATTTTGCATCTTAGAGCACACTAAGTTCGAGATCCATCCAAGAAACTTGCTAGGACCGAAAATAGGACCAAACTTCTCCCAATCTTCTACAAAACCGAAACCACAACTCAAGGTGAGCTTCATACCCCTTTTTTTCAGTTTTCAGGAGTTTTATGGGGGTGAATACAAGAAAATGTGTAGATCTATGTGTATGTGTATGCTATGTGTGATTTGATGCATGTATGTGTGTGATTTCATGTGTTTTGTGATGAATATATTACGAAAAAAAGGGTGTAAACCCGAGATCTATGACATGAGAAAGGAAACAAACATAATCTAAGCTATTTTACACTAAAAAAAGTCAAGAATAATAGCTTATATGGTCATGATGAACATATTCTAACATAAAACCCATTTTTGGGCTTAAATTGTCAAAAATACAAAACTTGGGATACAAACCGACAAGTCTCGGTATTTTGAAGGTCAAAAGGGTCATAAAAGTTTCTATAATCATTTTTCTGAACCTTAGAATTTTCAAGGGACTTAAAATGTAAATTTTTAGCTTAATGGGCTAATTTTGGGCTTTTCGGCCCAATAAGCCTCATAATGAGAAAAATGATAAATTTTAGGGGCTGAAATGAAACTTTATGTACAACAGGGGGTAATTAGCATGACAAAATCATTTTAGGAGTCAAAAATGCTTTTCACTATCAAAAAGGACAAGAAATGTAAAGTTTTTAGATTTTGGCCAAAACTGTAAAAGTTGTGAAAAATGGGGCTTTAACCGAGAAACATTATTCTGGAAGGGATGAAGTTGTCAACAAAACAAATTTTGGGTTAAAATTGTGTTTTCATCAAATAAATAATACAAAAGTGTCTAGAAAATGTTTTAAGGACTAAAAATGAAATTATTTTATATAAAAGGACCAAAAGTGTTATTTTTATAAAAGAAGGGTAGTGAAAAGGGTCAAATTCCACTTTTAAACAATTAATTCAATGATACAAAAATACAAGATCCACAACTATTGACGAAACGGGAAACAAATACACTCTCAACAACAAATATCGTTAAAAACGAAGTGATTCGGTCTCGAATCAATACAAAACGACAAACGTTAAGCCAAACCATCTAAATAAATACGCGATAACTACGATGAGCAAACTTACAAACTTTGGGCTTGGAAGTTTCAAGTCATGCTTGTTGGGCCTTGCTAGCCCATTAACATGATCTTTGTGCCCAAAGGGAATATGCTTATGTGCTATTGGGCCACCTATGACCCGATTTCATGTAAAAGGACTTTCAATGGCTCTAATGTGCTATTGGGCCCTAGTGGCCCATTAGTATTGCTAGTGAGGTCAAGAAATCAAATGCGAGTTGGGCCAACGTGCCCTTTGCATTCCTGACAGCCTAAATAACTCACGGAATATAACGGGACTTCGTACTCCCTTTTTCCTCATTTGTTAGGCTTACGAGTAATCAAGGTAAACAGATTCAGGGCGTTAATCAAAAGTAATCATGGTTGTTGGATTAAGTGAGTATTGATGGGCGACGCCTTTGAGGATCGTTAAACCTATAGTTATAAACTAGACATTTCCAAATGCATGATTATAACGACTCACAAACCCTAACTATCCAAAGCCACCCGAGTAATCAAAAATCATTCGTCGTGACGGTATAATAGATTGAGAATTCACTGTGTTTTATGTAATGGGAAAATATCGGGTTTTCCTGGGAAGTTCAACATTTTCACTTGTGCAATCATTACAGAAGTCCAACAATTATACATGTTTTGAAAATCAACAAGCATATATTCACGGATCTTCACACTTTTTATAAACAATGATCTTTTTAGAAAATATCGGATTTTCTGGGTTTTACAAACTACACCAAATCATTTTACTACAACATTGCTTATGAACTCACCAACATTTCATATGTTGACGTTTTTCAATATTAACTTGTATTCTCAGGTAACAGGTAAATCGGAGAATAAGTACCAAGTAATGTCTGGATGTTTTGCTTATGATATCTATCAGACAGTTTATGTTATGAAATTGTAATGTTTAAAACAATGTACTCGATGTAATCAATATCAATTGTATCATTTCAATGCATAGTGATGATTTATGTTATGATTCATGTATATTCATTGTGATGGTATTCAATTTAAGTCACAAGAGCCCTCAGACGTTTTCCGCCGTCTGGTCCTGGGGTGTGACATGCTTGACCATTAGAACCTCCAAAAATCCAAAATGATGGTCTAAAGGTTGCATGGGACTTCCATGGCCATAAAGTTGGCACCTTTATGCCATGAAAACCCCTCAAGACCTTAGATATGAGGTGTTAACCCATTTGGGATGTCCAACTCCCAAGGACCATGATATTTGGATCAAAACCAAGCAAAATAAGCCTAAAAGAAGATCTAAACAAGAACAAGGCAAGGTTCCAGCTTTATACCAGCAAAATGTCGTGGATGAGGCAAAGATTATTCATCTATAACATCCTTTTTGTGTCCTCAAGCTTTTCCTTCTTCCAATGGCTTCAAGTACACACTAAAAACACTTAGAATGGTTCACAATCACTCACAAAATCTTTAGGGTTTCAAGATTTAGGGTTATAGACTTGGAGGGTGGAAATGAGGCCAACACCTTGGGGTTATGTGACAACCCAAGTTGCTCCGTTACATTTCCCCGTTACCGCTAACGGAATATTCCAGTTTATAAAAGTTCCGTTAATTAGAGGTCGTCAATTTAATAAACATTCCATTTGTTTACATTTAATATGTCGTTAAGTCGTGATAAAAAGAAATAAAAACACATAACACACATTTCCATTTAATTGGAAAAAGTTAGTTTTTATTATTATTACCACTCAATCGGGTGCGACCAAAATCCCCGTTTAACGGCAGTATCGGGTAGAATACCACTGAGCCCCGACTCGAACCCCTATATAAAGGAGAGTGGTGTCCATTGGAGACTTTTTACACTCCCTAAACACTCTCTCTCTATACTCTCTCTCTAGACCCGTTTTCGCCCCAAATCCGCAACCAAACGCTTCCAAATCGTAAGTCCGCTTATCCTACCTTGTTCTAAACATATTGATTCGTGTTTAAAGCTTAAAAATCGGACTTAGAAGCTAAGGAAGAGGAGTTTACGGCCTAAGCTCCTCCTTAGGCCGTAAACACCTCAAATAAGGCCAAAATGACCCCAAAATGTCCCTAAAGTCTTGGAAATACATTAGAGGATTTATCTAGGAGTGTTTGACCATTTAAAACAAACAAAATGGGACATAAAAGGGAGTTTACGGCCCAGGCATATGCCAAGGCCGTAAACACCTCTAAACCTTGTCTAAATGTCCCCAAAACACTCCTAAAACACCCTTGGACTTAATACATAAATTTGGGGCTTATCATTTTGGGTTTCAACCATTTAAATACAAGGAATGGAAGGATGAAAAGGAGTTTACGTCCTAGACATGTGTCAAGGCCGTAAACTCCCCAAACCAAGCCAAAAATGTGGTTTTTGCCCCCCAAATGGCCTTAGACTATTTCTATAAAATGCTAGGGAGGTATTTGGGGCTTGAAACTTCAATAAACTCAAGAAATGAGAGTTTACGGTCGTAAACTCCCTTAGGAGTTGTCCTTGGGTCGTAAACTCCATTATAGTGCCCTTAAAGACCCTAAACCCACTCATGCCTTTTGGAATTGGACCTAGAATAATTCCATGAACAAGCTAGAAGCCTTAAACACACTAGAACCCTTCACCATGAGTTTACGGCCATAAACTCATGGTGAGTAGTCCTTGGGCCGTAAACTAAGTAATAAGGGTTTACTCTCGGAGAGTAAACTCCATTCCTAAGCCATACACACCTTTAGACGCTACCCGGGACACCCAAACAATTAACCAAAGTGTTTTTCGCTCCTTTGAGTGCGTATAATTGTTTAATTAGTATTAAATATACTAATTGTATGTGAACATATGTTATCATATGTTAAATAGGTCATTGAGTGTGTTCGAGTCGTTACGTGACACCGAACACCCAAACGGCACCTTCGTTGGACCTACTTACACCAGGTGAGTTCATACCCCTGAATGAACCTTTTAAATGTTTTTACATGTTTTATAGGGGGGAATACAAGTTAAACATGCCAGTTATCATATCAATCACATGTGATTGATAACCCGCATGCACAAGGTTTTACCACTGTACACTCTTTTTACCGAGTAGGATGCTATAAATGGTTTTCCAAAAAGGTTTTCACTTGTTCAAAACGCTTACTTATACTGTTTTATCTAAAATCATTTCAAACTGGTTTATAAAGGTTCCAAAGATTTCTAGATGTTTTCACAGTTATTTTACCAAAGAATACAAAATGCGATTTTCCTAAATATAAAGGTTTTTCCAAGGTTTTCATCAAATTTCTCTTTCACGTCGAATACATTTACTTGTTAGTTACTGCTGCTTCGCTTATACGTATTTTATACTCCTACTTAGTAATGCTTTCACCTCTTGAAGCGCTTATACCTGTTATTGTCTCTATTTCACTTACACTTGTAGTCACTTATACCTGATAGATGCTCTTACTTCACTTAATGCCGTCTCTACTTCATGATACGCTTATACTTGTTCGACACTCCTACTTCACTTGCGACCGCTCCTACTTCTCTTGTTAGACACTCCTACTTCACAAGAATCACTTCTACTTGATACACACTCAGTCGTAGTTAGATGTATGTATGTGCTTATATAGGTACATATAAGTAATGATTGAAATACTTAGGAAGGCTCGTCCGCCCTATTTCCTTTTCTTCTTTGAGATGTGGTCTGGTGGGATCGGATGGTCGTCCGAAGGTCGTTTGATTCTTTAGTTATATATTAGGTATATCAGTATGGACATACAGGAATTCTCTAGTCAGTTCAGTTGAGAGTCTCTACCTCTAGTCAACACTTACATTAGAAACACACTACCCACTATTTGGAAGTCTCTACGCAATATTTGGAATGCATCTTCAGGACACGGCCTTCTCCGTCGTCTAGTTGGTAACTAGAATCTCCTGTAGGGAGAGTGGACATTGTGTGTATAGATCTATACGGGATTGACAACCCCGCACCCAGACTGCTAGCTATAGTCCCGGCCTACCAAGCCAACTAGTGACAAATGTCATATTTTGGACGCTTTGAGGGCGTCTGGTACTCTAGTCACTACGGTTACGAGTATCCCGGGTTACCTTATAATTCATTTTCAGAGTCACACTGTTTTGACCTTACAAGACGTATCTTTCATTTGATACTGTCTGGGGTCTATTTTCTCTGTTTTGATCTTACAAGACGTATTTTTCATTTGATACTGTCTGGGGTCTGTTTTTCACTGTTTTAGACCATACCAGCTGTACCTTTCATTTGGTACCTTCTGGGGTCTGAGTCACTATTTGTTAGACTGAACCAGGCATGTCGTTTGTTCGATACTCTCCTGGAGTCTATGATTCCTTGCCTTAGTCAGCAGTCCTCACTGTTGAGGCATATGTTATTCCCTGATGTCGTTTTCTTTCCTCAATAATCAAATTCAGTATTTTGATAATGATAGCAAATTAGGGAAAATGACTTTTTACCACATAACACTGACCAGTCTTGGTAGAAGGCTGCTTTATTAAAGAAAATATAGGATTTTCTGGAAAGAACTCTAATACACAGTAAACACTTAAACTACTACTTTATAAAGTTATTTGGATAAATGTCACTAAATACTTATGAACTCACCAGCATTTGTAAAAATGCTAATACTCGCTTTTCAAATAACTTGTATTCTCAGGTGAACATTAGACAGGTACACCCCCGGAGCTGTTAATGAAGATGGCTTAGTACCTTGTTGTACTTACTTATATTTACTTGTAATCTTCGATGTATTCTAATGTAACCATGTAAAACTATTACTATTAATGCAATGTTTTGTTGTACTTTGATTACTATAATGCATGTGTTGTGATACTTAACATGATGTCATCCACCCCAGAATGTTTCCGCCGTTCCGGTTTTAGGGTGTGACAGATTGGTATCAGAGCATTGTTTATAGTGAGCTAAGTATATCAATTCATAACAGATATACAACCTATAAACACAAAGGGATAAAACACTCTGACCAAGAATTATACTTTAACATATAACCATATTTTACCAAAGTATAATAACATCCAAAAACCTAAACACTCGAACACAAGTATCACAAAAACAACAAGAATAAAAGTCTTCGGATGTTGAGCATTACCGTCAAACCAGGGCAGTTATTTAATCGTAAGCTGGGATAAATGTAACCTGATCAACTACATTTATCCGAGATGCGATGAACATGTGCTTGGGAGTGATAGTGGTGTACAACAGGTCTGAAACTTACCAACTAGGATTGCTAGAGCCAAACCTAAAGTTAAAATACTATAGGAGTATTTTAGAACACTAAAAGATCCACACTAATCCCAGAATGAAACTCAGAAGATAAGAAACAAACAAGAATTAATATACCATAAGGGTATTTTAGGAAACATAAACAACCTTGCGTGAAGAACAAATAGATCATTATTGATATACCTACGACTACAAAGGGTGTACTCCCAAGGTTATATATAATAAGGATCCCATAGGCTATGAATGTGTGGTTTCGCTCTACTTCCTTTTCCTCGTTGGGATGTGGATATAGAGTAGTATCACATATTCGAAGGCCTATCGGGTCTAAGTTATATATGATTTGTATACCCTGTGTAATCGTAGCAGGACTCGATATGGATCATACAGTGAAATGTTAATCATCTCTTAGGATTCTTTAGACATTTCCAATTCTCACACGAACCCTGTAGAAAACCCTATCCACTTCAGTGCTTAACAGAAGAGTTGAATTCGACCCCGAGGAGGTTCATTGAGAAGATTTCCTGTTCGGAAATAAATGAACTGGGTCAAGACTATTGAATTCACCAAGTGCCTATATCTTTTAGGGACAATGGTGAGAGATTCGCCTAAACTTCCGAGATTCCAGTCATCCATCATGAAGTGGTGACACCCAGAGTCGGAATCAGAAGGAAGGCGGAGTAGAGATTCAATATGGCCATACGAGAAAAGAACCCTAGGTAACTACCCGAAGGAAACCAACGCCGATTCCAGTCAAAGATATGAGGCAGACCGAGGGAGCCAGTGCATGGAACCCGGGAATTGTCATTTCCTCGTGTTCGTCATGCTAATACGCCCATAAAATAATACAATTTAGTGAGTTAGTGGTTACACTACTCACGCTATGTTTTAGGTAAAATCGTCGTTTCCCGTTGCCAGATACACGATTAGGGCAGATCCCCGCATCTCCGTTGAGAGAATTTTAGCCGTCTGCCCTTGTGAGCCTCTCTTTCCGCAGTTTCATTGCGAACCATTCTCAAATCCCTCCAGGCCGGAGAGTGAAACCTTTCCCAGTATAAAGGTAATTTAGTAGGAACGACTCGCATCTTATGGCTTTTTTCCGATACTCATACACCTACTTCGATTACCACGACTACATCATAGGGATGTAGGTCGACACTCAGAGGACCAATACCCAAGGCACGGGAAAAAATTATGCCTAATACGTTCAGGACAGAAATGTACAAGGTTAACCATCGTCTCTCATTACCTTGTATACCTTTCCGTGTAGGAAAACCATGCCACCAAAGAAGCGTAACCAATCCACCAGCAAGAAACCTGCTCTCTTATTCGATGAAGCTACGTTCCAAGCTGCAGTCTCAGCAGCCGTAGCAGCTGTCATGGCTCACCTGAATGCTAACACTGCCAATGTTAGCAAGGGCCCTGTCGGGATTTCCAATCCTGGCGATGGACAACAGCAACCAACACTTTCATACCTAGTCACCCAAGAACCTTCACCGAACCTACTAAAGAGAAAACTCAAGTTTGAGGAGGGAAGTACCTCGGCTCAAGGACCTTCTGAAAGGCGACGAGCTGAGGCAGTCTATACCCCTGTCAATCCATCCCTCCCGACCTCAAGAAGACCATACCTAGGAGACCTTCCCCACTGCAGCAAGTTCAGCTACCATCATCATGGTGCCTGCCGGGAACTCTTATGTGCTAGGTGCAACATGAAGGGGCATACTGCTCGTGTATGCAGAACCCCGGTGGAGCGTATTGAATCGATCACTAATGCGGCGACCAATCCCGTTTGTCACCTATGTGGTGAAATGGGACATTTCAAAAGGGATTGCCCAACTGAAGGAAACAACAAAGACACAGGAGGAGCCTTACTCTACTACTTAGAGAGAAGCATCAAGGAACTCGTTAGATTTTGGTACGTCTCTCGATCTCGGGTAGCTAAACTAAAAACAGTAAAAGATTAATTCAAAATGTGAATTCTTCCTAGTAAGGCGAAAGTCGCAGCACTGTTATAAGATTTAAAAATCCATCAGGTAAAACTATAATGGCTAAACATATACGTTACGGCCATGTATATTTAAGATGGACAGACCTAGAGTGAGCGAATGCCGCCTCATTTCTTGTTCCTCGTTTGGTTGTGGATTTAGGGCGGGGTCGCTCAGTCAACAGTCCTCCCCACCTTAAATATACATGACTAATGTATGTGAGGCGATTATAGAAATGCCTTGTGAAAATTCATTCATGAAAAGATACTCTATTCGGAAACACTTAGAACTCTCTATAGTTCTGCATCGACTCTATCGGTCCAAGTACCCGCGGTAGTGATACATAGGACGAAACCCGAGACGCCTAGAACTTGTGTGCCCGTTCGGCGCATGACTCTACTGATCTTCATTTTATATCATGTCGGAGTGTGCCAACTTCGACGACTCTATTGATCATGGTTTGACTTTGTACAACCATGTGTACATCCTTAGTGCTGTGTAAAAAGAACTTTCTCCATAGCCATGTCGGCAAATAAAGGTTCTCCCGAACCTAAACCTAACACAAATAATCAAACGTAATGTGATCCGTCAATCGTCCCTCTTATCTCAAACCTTCCGAAGTACCCAAAAGAGGGTACCCCGTGCCGTTCACTGACCCCTCGTAGTCAGATGGACACCGAAGTGAACGACACCGCAGATACTCCAGAAGACGACAACCATCGGAAGTGTACTTGATAGTTTCCCCAAAAAGACCCTTCGCACCTCGCACATCAGGTTCGTGAACCCATAGAACATAACTCATGAGACTGACCACTATAACCAGGTATATGCATAAAGGTGGCATATATTTGAGATCAAAAAGATTTAAGGTGTGTGTTTCCTCCCTGTTCCTTGTTCCTCGTTGGGTTGTGGGTTTGGGGTGGAGTCGCATAGCTGAACATCATGCCGACCTCAATTATATACTGCTTGCATACACCAAGTATTGGTGATTAAGCCAAGCATGAGCTCTACCACCAACCTCTTCGCAAAACACTTTCACCCTATTCCATAACATAGGAGCCGGAATCAAGAGAATCACTACGGGTTAAACTAGTAAAGTTCCGAGTGATGAGACCCTATACTCACTAGAATTGACCTAGACCGAGGAAACTCAGAACCTTTGGAAGAGTAGTTGCAGTAGATGCTCTTACTACTCAGGCACCTTGCCCACCCTGTTATAGACAGGTAGTGCCTATCACCCTCCCCACTCTTGTATGGAGGAAATCATCGTCGCCCTGTAGACGATGAAATACACTCTCCAAAGTGAACACTAGGATACTGAGAACCACAGGATAACCTCCACAGCCAAGAATACTCGATGAAAGTGCTAAAGTAGTTGTGTTAAGCCTCAAGTCCCGAATCCCGAAGAGATTATAGACTTGACACTAGCCTTGGTGTTCCACGGATACTAGATCAAACCAAAGTCTTAGAGGTTAATTGGACTATTAGGTGTTCCACAGATACTATCTCATGCAGAAATAGTAGAACCACCTCCTGAGATAGTCCAACACTCGTCTAATGAAACCCTATCTCCCCGACCCTCATGGTTTCCGTATCTCAAGACTTCTTGGTGCAGGTCCATTCTACACAAGCTTGAGGTAGACACTCTATAGCAAACAGATAACCATAGTCATGCAACCCACTCAACGATCTAGAAAGTCTCTATCAGCCAGTTGACAGGAAACACGAGACCAAAGACCACCCGAGCTTTCTAAGAACCAACCTGAAGGACTACACATCCAGTACGAGCGAGAACATAGGAACTTCGGAATGGTGATCATGCCAGTGATGATCTTGCCATGCAAGTACACTATGTTCTGAATACTGAAAAGCTCTACCATTCCGAGAGCTTAAGATCATCTGAGAATCCTTATGGAGATCTGGTCCAACCCTTTTCAGGCCGCCACTACCTTTGGATGTACCACAAGATTCACACCCGGTCGATCCACTTGTTAGACTTGATATGTGATTTCCTGACATCACTCTTCGTACCACACTCATCTTGATAGGAACCATTGAGAACCCTGACTTCATAGATACACCAGTCGGAACCCACTAGCTACACGAGACGAAATTCGCATCCCGTACGTAAAGGCCTGTTGGAATGACAAACACAGACCAGAGATCACTTGGGAATGCGAGGTCAACCGTATAGGAAGTACTCTCATACCTCTACTTGGCCATTCATACCTACTTCCTTGCCTAGACCTGAATTTCGAGACGAAATTCCCTCTAACGGGGGGATGATGTGACAACCCAAGTTGTTCCGTTACATTTCCCCGTTACTGCTAACGGAATATTCCATTTTATAAAAGTTCCGTTAATTAGAGGTCATCAATTTAATAAACATTCCATTTGTTTACATTTAATATGCCGTTAAGTCGTGATAAAAAGAAATAAAAACACATAACACACATTTCCATTTAATTGGAAAAAGTTAGTTTTTATTATCATTACCACTAAATCGGCTGCGACCAAAAGCCCCGTTTAACGGCAGTATCGGGTAGAATACCACAGAGCCCCGACTCGAACCCCTATATAAAGGAGAGTGGAGTCCATTGGAGACTTTTTACACTCCCTAAACACTCTCTCTCTATACTCTCTCTCTAGACCCGTTTTCGCCCCAAATCCGCAACCAAACGCTTCCAAATCGTAAGTCCGCTTATCCTAGCTTGTTCTAAACATATTGATTCGTGTTTATAGCTTAAAAATCAGACTTAGAAGCTAAGGAAGAGGAGTTTATGGCCTAAGCTCCTCCTTAGGCCGTAAACACCTTAAATGAGGCCAAAATGACCCCAAAATGTCCCTAAAGGCTTGGAAATACATTAAAGGATTTATCTAGGAGTGTTTGACCATTTAAAACAAACAAAATGGGACATAAAAGGGAGTTTATGGCCCAGGCATATGCCAAGGCCGTAAAAACCTCTAAACCTTGTCTAAATGTCCCAAAAACACTCCTAAAACACCCTTGGACTTAATACAAAAATTAGGGGCTTATCATTTTGGATTTAAACCATTTAAAAACAAGGAATGGAAGGATGAAAAGGATTATATGGCCCAGACATGTGTCAAGGCCGTAAACTCCCCAAACCAAGCCAAAAATGTGGTTTCTGCCCCCCAAATGGCCTTAGACTATTTATATAAAATGCTAGGAAGGTATTTGGGGCTTCAAACTTCAATAAACTCAAGAAATGAGAGTTTACGGCCTTAACCTCCCATAGGAGTTGTCCCTGGGCCGTAAACTCCATTATAGTGCCCTTAAAGACCCTAAACCTACTCATGCCTTTTGGAATTGGACCTAGAATAATTCCATGAACAAGCTAGAAGCCTTAAACACACTAGAACCCTTCACCATGAGTTTACAGCCATAAACTCATGGTGAGTAGTCCCTGGGCCGTAAAATAAGTAATAAGGGTTTACTCTCGGAGAGTAAACTCCATTCCTAAGCCATACACACCTTTAGACGCTACCTGGGACACCCAAACACTTAACCAAAGTGTTTTCCGCTCCTTTGAGTGCGTATATTTGTTTAATTAGTATTAAATATACTAATTGTATGTGAACATATGTTATCATATGTTAAATAGGTCATTGAGTGTGTTCGAGTCGTTACGTGACACCGAACACCCAAACGGCACCTTCGTCGGACCTACTTACACCAGGTGAGTTCATACCCTTCAATGAGCCTTTTAAATGTTTTTACATGTTTTATATGGGGGAATACAAGTTAAACATGCCAGTTATCATATCAATAACATGTGATTGATAACCCGCATGCACAAGGTTTTACCAATGTACACTGTTTTTACCGAGTAGGATGCTATAAATGGTTTTCCAAAAAGGTTTTCACTTGTTCAAAACGCTTACTTATACTGTTTTATCTAAAATCATTTCAAACTGGTTTATAAAGGTTCCATAGATTTCTAATGGTTTTCACAGTTATTTTACCAAAGAATACAAAATGCGATTTTCCTAAATATAAAGGTTTTTCCAAGGTTTTCATCAAATTTCTCTTTCACGTCGAATACATTTACTTGTTAGTTACTGCTGCTTCGCTTATACTTATTTTATACTCATACTTAGTAACGCTTTCACTTCTTGAAGCACTTATACCTGTTATTGTCTCTATTTCACTTATACTTGTAGTCGCTTATACCTGATAGACGCTCTTACTTCACTTAATGTCGTCTCTACTTCGTGATACGCTTATACTTGTTCGACACTCCTACTTCACTTGCGACCGCTCCTACTTCACTTGTTCGACACTCCTACTTCACTTGCGACCACTCCTACTTCACTTGTTAGAGACTCCTACTTCACAAGAATCACTTCTACTTGATACACACTCAGTCGTAGTTAGATGTATGTCTGTGCTTATATAGGTACATATAAGTAATGATTGAAAGACTTAGGAAGGCTCTTCCGCCCAATTTCCTTTTCTTCATTGAGATGTGGTCTGGTGGGATCGGATGGCCGTCCGAAGGTCGTTTGATTCATTAGTTATATATTATGTATATCTGTATGGACATACAGGAATTCTCTAGTCAGTTCAGTTGAAAGTCTCTACCTCTAGTCTACACTTACGTTAGAAACACACTACCCACTATTTGGAAGTCTCTACCCACTATTTGGGATGCATCTTCAGGACACGGCCTTCTCTGTCATCTAGTTGGTAACCAGAATCTTCTGTAGGGAGAGCGGACATTATGTGTATAGATCTATACGGGATTGACAACCCCGCACCCAGACTGCTAGCTACAGTCCCGGCCTACCAAGCCCACGGGTGACAAATGTCATATTTCGGACGCTGTCTGGTACTCTAGTCAGTATGGTTACGAGTATCCCGGGCTACCTTATAATTCATTGGCTTTAAGGTAACGGTATTTCACCGGCAATTTACACTGTATGCTGGTAATTCATTTTCAGTGTCACACTGTTTTGACCTTACAAGACGTATCTTTCATTTGATACTGTCTGGGGTCTGTTTTCTCTGTTCTGACCTTACAAGACGTATCTTTCATTTGATACTATCTGGGGTCTGTTTTTCACTGTTTTAGATCTTACTAGCTGTACCTTTCATTTGGTACCTTCTGGGGTCTGAGTCTCTATTTGTTAGACTGAACCTGGCGTGTCGTTTGTTCGATACTCTCTTGGAGTCTATGATTCCTTGCCTTACTCAACAGTCCTCACTGCTGAGGCATATGTTATTCCTTGGTGTCCTTTGCTTTCCTCAATAATCAAATTCAATATTTTGATAATGATAGCAAATTAGGGAAAATGACTTTTTACCACATAACACTGACCAGTCTTGGTAGAAGGCTGCTTTATTAAAGAAAATATAGGATTTTCTGGAAACAACTCTAATACACAGTAAACACTTAAACTACTACTTTATAAAGTTATTTGGATAAATGTCATTAAATACTTATGAACTCACCAGCATTTGTAAAAATGCTGATACTCGCTTTTCAAATAACTTGTATTCTCAGGTTAGCATTAGACAGGTACACCCTCGTAGCTGTTGATGAAGATGGCTTAGTACCTTGTTGTACTTACTTATATTTACTTGTATTCTTCGATGTATTGTAATGTAACCATGTAAAACTATTACTATTAATGCAATTTTTTGTTGTACTTTGATTACTATAATGCATGTGTTGTGATACTTGACATGACGTCATCCACCCCAGAACGTTTCTGCCTTTCCGGTTTTGGGGTGTGACAGGTTAAGGTGTTTAAATATGGTGCAAACCCTTAAAATTAGGGTTTCATCTCTGCCAGCCTACTCATCGAGTTGAGGCCTCCCAACACGTCGAGTAGGTCAATTAAAATACGCGGCCCTTATGATCTCTAGTCAACGACTTTGGGGCTCCCAAATCATCGCGTTGCTTTGTAAAATATAATAAATGATATGTTAAATACATACCAGGAACCAGACGTTACACTTAGTGTAAAACCTGATCTAGTGTATCAATCAAAGTCACTAGAATTGGTGTGGAATCCCAATATAATGACTAGCGCATAATAATTATATCGAATTAAGAACACAATATCGAATCCTCAATGCACACCATATTGATCAATAGTCTAGTACATAAGATCTCTATGATTCTCGGTTCTCTCTATCTCTCTAAACTCGAAATCAGCTAATTAGAATGACCAACCCTTTTACACGGCTAAAACAATATTATATATACTTAGACCTAATTACAAAGGACCAGCCCAAAACCCAACCAAAAGCATCATTAAGCCCACCGAAATCACATAGTGATTTTGGTCCAAACACCACCAAAATCATGGTCTTTTCAGTCGTAGGCCAAGAACTCTAAAAGCTATCAAAAGTAAAGTATAAACTACAAATTATGTCCTAAGAATCTCCCCTTGGTTTATAGCTTTCTTTTCTTTTCAATCTTCTCTTTGTTCTTGAACTTCAGCTTTTATCTTCAATTTCTTCACAACTTCAAGATGAACATATGAATTTCTACATGAATGACTTTATGTTGAACAATTAGACTTCGTTTAAAATTTGACTTTGAACGCACATTGGGTATAGAGGCTTCTTGTATAGGTTCGTGAAAATCAGCACTTTTAGCTTTGAAAAACTTCAGAGATAATTACAAAGAGACCAATTCTTTTGGATTACTTCAGGAAGTTCGTAGATAGCAGCAAATTGATTGAGGAGGCTTCAATGCAATTCGTCACGTAATTTCAAAAACAGCTTCACCTTGCTTCTAATGTTGAAAGGTTGTTTGTTGAAAAATAATCTTTACTTCTTGTTCCTTCGAATGAATATTCTTTGTCCATCAAAGATGCGTCTTGAAAAATAACCATTAATAAAAATTCCATGTTGATCATAGATTCATAAAGACCCTTCTCACCATAATTGTTTAAGGAACAAGCCTTGGCTCAGATGGAGACAACTCGCAGTATCTGTGTGAACATGGAGAACACACTACAATTTTTTAGTATTGGAGAACTACTCATGGATATATTTTGATGTTAGCCCCTGCATATCCTCGATCAAAGATCCCAATAGAGTTTTTCAAGTTAACATGTTAACTTGGCCCTTGGCGAGATGTTCAATGGTTTTTGAATCTCAACTGAGTGTACCATTCTAGTACCAGTGAGAGTTAATTAGTAATAACTCACAAAACCATCTTGTGACAAAAATATCTGAGGACATATTTCTACAGTTTAGCATGACACGAGGTCAAGGCCCTTTGGCGGGACATTCAGCGATAATCGTGCCTTACGAGGTGCATCGTCCTAGTGCCAATAACTGTTAATTCTTTACCTGCAGAGAACGTATCCGAGAATACATTTAAGTGTCTATAGTTTTGCATGAAACAAAGAATGTGAAGACCCTCGGCGGGATGTTCAATGATATCTATTTCTCGGTTGGGTGAATCGCCCTAATGGCATGACAGTTCTTAGGTAAAGACAACTGAAAATACCAATTTTGACAATGTGTACAGTTTTAAACTTTCAATTCCTTAAATACGATAGTTCTTAAAAATATACTGCCTAACTAACATTTTATACAGTTTCGTGCCTTCAATTCCGTGAATACGACACTTCTTAAAGAGAAACTTCCCAACTAACAATTTGTACGGTTTCATGCCTTCAATTCCTTGTGAAAGTAGTGTGAAGTGTAATTCCATCAATTCCTTTCGAGATCTCTTTTTGCACTGAAAATTCTGACACAGTCTCCTTTAGTCTCTTCTTCTTTTGAATTCGAGTTTTAAGACAAATGAAATTTTTAAGATAAAAATAAAAATAAAATAAACTTAGCACAAAATAAAATTAACTATGAAATAAAATTAAATTAAAATACGCTCAAAATCAATAAAAATATTTTTGGATTTTTGGTTTTTCTATAAAAGAAATAAAAACAGAAATAGAATAAACATATATTTGGATTTTTTAATTTTATGATTTTTTGTTTGGTTTTAATTCTCCCTCTAAATTCGTGCATAGAGGAAAAAATATGAACAAATTTAACAAAAACAAAAATAAAATACAAAATGTACAAAACAAAAAAAAAACTTTTAGTCTTCAAAACAAATCATTTTAAGAAAACTCAAAAGCACATCAAAATGATTTTTTCCAAAAGATTTTGTAAACAAATCGGGCAGATTATTATCAGTGTGGATTTGTTCCAAATGAATAAGTTTACGCTCAAAACAGTCTCATAAAAAATGAACTTTAATATCTATGTGCTTGGTTTTAGAATGTCGAACTAGATTTTTAACATTTTGAATAGCGACATCATTATCACACAACATAGGAGTGTCAAGAAAATATAAACCACAATCATGTAGTTGATGTTGCATCCAGATGACCTGAGAACAACAAGCTGATGCAGCAACGTATTCAGCATCAGTTGTGTTTCAATTCTGGAACAAAGTTAACATATTCAAAATTAATGACGCTGTTAAAATACAGTCCCCATTTGAGTGGTCTTTCCTTTTCCCCCTTTCCCGCAAAGGACACATGATCTCCATTAAAATTATGAATGTCATGCAGAGGAGAGATGTCTCTTATCATGTGTTTGGAACAGCCACTATCAACATACCACAATCTCATGATATTCCTACATGGTTGTTCCTACACATGTTGCAGGATTAATTAGTTTTGGTAACCAAGTCCATTTTGAAAATGGGTTAACCTTTTCCATCTACGCATGATACGCGTTCCCAAGTCATATCCTGTTTATCAAGTAAAGAACATAAAGAAGTTACAGGACTTTTTGATGGTTTTGAAATGTGACCTTTAGGAACCCATTTGTAATTAGGTTTAATCACTTTATTATTTAACCTAGTGGGTGCTTTAACACTTGATTTTGAAATGGAACTAGCTTTTTATTTAGACTTGAATCGCAAGTGTAAGCTAGGGGACAATCCTTGAGATGAATAAGACCTCACCGAATTCGGTCTGGCTAAACCATCTCTCGAATTAGGCTTTTTGACCGACATGCCCCTTTTGTCCTTGGGATCCTGATTCTTGGTTTTTTTTAGTGTTCCAATCACCATTGCTTGAACGTGACCTCGAAGTATTTCTTTTGGAAGGTCTCTCCCTTGGCATGTTCTGCCAACCTTGTTCATAGTAGGGAACATAAGAATGATGTCGGCAGTTTCTAGCAATGTAACCACAAGTCCCACAGTTAAAACAAGTTTGTTTTTTTAAATAATTAAGATTGTTTCTTGGTCCTTGTCGAAATGAAGTTTGTTTCGAAGAACTTCCACAAACACAATTTATTAGACTGTTTAACAAATTTTTGTGGCTTGAATTTTTCAACAGTGGGATTATTATCATCATAAGTTTTTGAAGCATTTTCAGCAGAACTAGAATTGTTTTTTGTTCTACTCGAACCTATCTTGCACTGTAACTTCATCTTCACATGAAGTAGAAACATTAGTATCATTCACATTAATACTCTCAGTTGGCCCAGATTGTTTAGTCTTGATTGAGGCAGTTACAGGAGGCTAGCCACATTGTGCACATGTCTCTATCTCTTTGGTTTCAGAAGGCGGAGTATAGTTATCATTGAAAGGAGGTGGAACAATATGATACCTTACACCCTCACCCTATTTATCTTTCCACTTTAATCGTTTTTCTATGATTGACTCAACTATCTCACTTGACACATCAATTTTCTTAAAGTTAAATTCAGAATCTTTAAATTTAGCTTTTAACGCATCAAGTTTGACAGTTAATTTTGAAATTTCCTCTTTAGCATAATGATGGTGAACACGTTTGGTGCTATATTCATCCCTAATCCTAGTTAAATCTTTATTTTGAGCATCTAGTTTTTCTTTAAGGGGCTTGTTTGTTTTCTTAATTTCATAGATTTCATTTTTAAGATCGGAAACTTCTCTAACTAATAATTCATTTTGTTCATGATATTTATTTATTTTATCTTCACAAGACTGAGAGCATGAGGTTTTACTTACCTCCTTGGTACTGTTGTAAGAGCTCATTATTTACCAACAAAAATTTGATTGTGTAATTTGATTTTGACCGAAGACCAAAAGTAAATGCTCTTTGACCGAAAACACCATTAGTCAACACCCTGTTGATCGAGAACCTTGAAGCTCAAATTTTGTCCAAAAAAAACTTGACCGAGAACCTTAGCCGAAATCTCAATAACCGAGAAGCTGAACCAAAGATGCAAAGCCAAGTATGTAGACCGAAGACTCAAGGTGCACCGAGAAGTGAAGTTGACCTAGCTGAGAGCACAAAGTCGCAGCTGAGAACTCTGAGGCTGAGACCGAGAGCTCTAAAGTTGAGTCTTAGGAGCTAGCCGAGAAAATGTGACGTCAAATATGAAAAACCTAACCAAAATCAAGGTTTTGATCGTGTTTCCTTATCCAATGAATCCTAAATTTGGTAATTTACCAAAAACAGACTCTAACGCAATATCCTCCAAATTAGTGAAGAACAATAAGAAAATGATGAACATGAAGAATATCAACAATTATTTTCATCAAAAAGAACTCAAAAACACCAAAAGAAACTTCAAGAAATGGTTCCAAATCGATTGATATTAATCCTTGCACTGATACCAATTGTAAAACCCAATCTAGTGTATCAATCGAAGTCACTATAATTGGTGTGGAATCCCAATCTAATGACTAACGCAAAATAGTTATATCGAATTAAGAACACAATATCGAATTTTCAATGCACACTATATTCATCAATAGTTTGGTACATAAGATCTTTGTGTTTCTCGGTTCTCTCTATCTCTCTAAACTCGAAATCAGCTAATTAGAATGACCAACCCTTTTACACGGCTAAAAGAATACTCTATATATACTTAGACCAAATTACAAAGGCCCAGCCCAAAACCCAACCGAAAGCATTATTAAGCCCACCAAAATCACATGGTGATTTTGATCCAAACACCACTGGAATCATGGAGTTTTCGGTCCTAGACCAAGAACTCTAAAAGCTATCAAAAGCAAAGTATAAACTACAAATCATGTCCTATCACTTAGGCTGCAAGATCAAGGGTGCCGCTTCTTGGGTTCTGTGGATCTCCTCCCTCATTCTCTCCATTTCCTTGAGTACCGTCTGATTGTCTTGTTGCTCCTGAGTGACTGGTTGTTCCAATCTATTCATCATAGCAAAAAGCTCGTTATTGGAAATCAGTACAAGAGGGTTATGAAATTCTTGTGTAAGGACCGAAGATGTGTATTCCTTTGGTGCCTCGGAAGATTTTTTGGGAGCTTCGTTTGGAGGTGGTGAAAAGTTTTTAGAGCAGATGAGAGGAATGGAAGAAGAGGATAAGGTATGTTAGGTGTCACACCCCAACACCGGAACGGCGAAAACGTTCGGGGGTGGAGGACGTCATGTTTAGTATCACAAGACATGCATCATAGTAATCAAAGTAATGAACAACCATTTCATTAGAAAGAAAGTGTTTACAAATTATGTGGTCACATAACATAGACTACAAAGTAAATAACAAAATAAGACATGAAGCTATATTGCTCCATCTTCTGAATCCCAATGCACGTACCTGTCTACTAGTCTCCTAAGAATACAACTTATTTTGAATGAGTAGATCAGCATTTAAGCTGGTGAGTTCATAAGATTTTAGTTATGTAAGTAACTTGTAGAAAGTTGTAAGTTCTGTTCAAAAAAGTTCGCTTGTTCTTCCAGAAAATCCTATATTTCTTGCTTTGATGAAAGATAAGAAAAATGACTCTACAATCCTTTCTATGAGTACTAAATGGATACAAGTTCTATAAAAACCCAGAGTAAAGAAGCAATCGATTATGTGTATCTGCCCTAAGCCCACAGCCAAACAAGGAACAGGAAATGAGGCGAAAGGCACACATCCCATTGTTTGTTCGATCATCATTGTATATATGTCACACCCCCAAACCAGACGGCGGAAACGTCCGGGGGTGGAGGACTTCATTTGTAGTATCACAACACATGTATCATAGTAATCAAAGCACAAACAACCATTGTATTTAAAATTATAATATTTACATGTGTTCAATCATTGTATATTGAAACCAAAATAGTTATACTGTTGGGTTGAAGATTCGTTTAAATATTGCGTCATTGGGCTCGACTTTTAGTCCAATTATTTTGTACTCCGGTTTGGGCATGTCCAACCGTGAGCCTGTTAGGTTTATTATATAACAATATGCTTGCATGCATATTAGGTTAACGATCTAGAATACAAGATAGAGAATTACGATAGCTTTAATTTTCTTTATCGTTCTTGTAAACCTTTTGACCCTCTACAGTTGATGTTCTTGATCGAGCTCTTCTGAGGGTTGTTTTATAATCATTCGACACGTTTGATTCATTCTTGAGTTGTTCTTTACTTTTGCGTTCTTGTTGTTTAATCTTTATTTACCTGTTTAAGATCTAATCGATCTTCAAGATTAAGTTTTAATCTCATCAATTGGTATCAGAGCAGGAGGCTATGTAATCGATACACTTCTTTTCTGTGAAAAAGGTTTCAGTTAGGGTTTTTCGCAATTACTGATATTTATTGAGCCGTCATCTCATTATTGACGTATCTTGATATTTATTGTTTTGCCCTAATCTGATTTATTACAAGTCCGATCTTTAAACAGGTTATTCGATCATTATGGACGAGTCGCAATCGAATCCCATCAATATTTCCAACAGCATTGGATCAACCACGAAGATTCCCATCCTATACACCCATGATTATGAAGTCTGGGCGCATCACTTTGAAGACTATGTTATAGGATCTGAGGATAATGGATACCTCATCTGGGAAGCAATTATTAATGGACCGTTTTCTCACTCTGCAACGTCAAGGATTATTAAAACTCAAAAGGAGTATAATGATCTACTGAAGGATGTTAAAGATATTGCGCAAGATGAAAAGGATAAATTCCAGTGCAATATCAAGGCATTAAGATTGATCAGATTCGCCCTTCAGTCCGACACTTTCAGGTTAGTAAGTTCATGCACGACGGCAAAGGAAGTTTAGGATAGACTTCGTGAACTGTACTCTACAGACGAGGATCTTGAACACTCTATCCAAACCTTACTCTTATCTGAGTTTGGAGAATTCAGGCAAGGATCCAAAGAAATTGTGACCCAAACGTTCGATCGCTTCAATCATCTTCTCAGCAAGATGATCAAACTGTTGGGTTTTGAGCATTCTAACACTTCTAAGTGTACATGCAACCCTAAATACCTTGGATCTATGTTTTCTCTATTATACATGCAAATAAGAACTTCCAAGGTATTATCCTAATCTAGCATACAAAACAATGGATATAGTAGGATAGAATACATACCTTTATGGTGTAGTAAGTCTTCATGAAGCTTGAGTGCTTAGTGCCCCAAGTGTGACACCTCAAATGGAATCACAATCATCAAAACACTTGGAATGACTTGAGAGAATTCTACACTCACCAAAATCGGCTAGCCCTTTCTTCACACACACTAGTGGCCGATTTTGGTCAAGAATAAGATGCTTATATAGTTAGGGTTACACCATGTAAACCCTAATTGACATGGCCTTTCATTTCCATGATCCATGGGTACAAATACACCATGGAGCATCCATGGACCATCCTATGGGTTTTAGCCCAACTTGATTATCCATGGAGCATTAGCCCACTATACAAGTATGGATGATTTACACAATCAACCCATATATTTAATTAGTCTTCTTTTGATCACTTAATTAATCCTAGATTAATTCTTGATCAATACTAATTAAATAATCTTATTATTCTTATTATTAATATACTAGAACTTATAATATATTAATAACCATAAGTGTCTTATTTCTCTCATTCAAGTGCATGATGGTATGCAACCCAAATGGACCATGCCGGGTCGAGTCAAGTCTTACCAAATATAGTTATGGACTTAGACATTAATCCAACAGTCTCCCACTTGGATAAGTCTAAAACTATTATTGCGTATGACTTCAGGAACCAACCGGCAATCGTAGCTCTCAAAAGCTTCTGTCGAACTCTGACCTTGTCGATGAACTCTGACCTTTGTCAGTGACTTGTCCATTAGATAAGGGATCATATATTCCTCCATTCTAGATATCATATGGACTGAGACATGGATTATAATCATTCTCACTATCCATTTGTTGTTTCCCGATTTCCGATTTATGACAACTGACTAATTGAACAAATCAAATCAGTCCTGGCCCGGCCGAGCACTTCCATTTGTCATCATCAAATCATCGAGGGGCCCACAGGTATCGCTTTTATCCCGAAGGTAAAAGGAACGGATAAACTTCGACTCATATGGCTTGTTCTACTACTTGTTGAATCACACACAAATGCACGTTTTATAGCACAGAGTTACCAAATGCGGTTTCGTGCAATCAATGTACTATCAACTCATAGTAACAACTCATATCTCTAGGTTTGAAGAATATAAGATATTATCGTCTCATGATCACTCGTGATAAAATCCATGAAGTGATTCCAATGAGCGCGGGTTGAATCCAATACTCAGAACTTATGAGCACTCATGATTGTTGTAGCCTTGTCCAACACCTTAGACCTCTACAACCCATCATGACAGTCTTAATTCATATCTACTTCCAAAATATGACCGACTGTGGATGGTTTGAATAACTTAGTCATTCCGGAAGAATAACCCAGTTTATTCGGGAAGTCAAAACATGCAAAGTGAAACACAATAATAATTGAATCCAATATGGTATCAACCCTTTGAACATAAATAAAACACCTTTTATTTATCACCATATGATTACACATTATTCATTGTACACTGTTTCAGCTATCAACTTTATTCTTGAATTTAAAACAATAGTTGTCCCATGCTCCAAGCATGTACACTATGTTTTCTTAAACACTAGTCATGCCACACACCAAGTATGCATACTATGTTTGTCTATGATCTTTACTTTGTGAACTAGATCAATTGAACATAACTTCAATGATTCTCTTTTCACACTCCCAAATCCTTACTGCAAATGCGAGAATTCCAAATTCATGCCATTTACAGAAATCTGTTAGATTCTAAACTTATATGCATTGATCCTCTTGTAACGATTATGCACAAAGTCAGAAAGACTTGACAACAATCATTACAGAGTATTCCAAAGGAGATCAGCTCCTTGGAAACATCCTTCTTGCATTAAGTTTCCTAATCTTAAACAGATTGAAAATTCTAACTTTAAAACATTTCCATATTCCATTTTGACTATCACTTCTGAACAAGAGTTGCCTCCTTACAGATTATGTCAATATGGTCCTTCCAGAATTATCACTATACTTCCAACTGTCCTTGAGCAACCAATCTTTGGTAAACCTTAGATTGTCCTCGACAATTGTTTAATCCTTTTAGTCATATCCAGTTCTAAACCTTTTCCCTTCTTAATGCCCCAAGCATTTGGAAAATTTTAGAACGGATGATTATAGCACATGTAATCGATCCTATATCCGAAGCATATGGGACACGATTCATGATGTCTCACATAAAGACTAAACCAGTCTTTTGCTATAACATTTCCATTTCAATTTGCCAAGTTCTCATAATTCAGATTATGAAAAGGGATGCCGTAATCATAATCGAATTTTAGAACGCAAATAATGGACCCATATACAGAATTTCCTTATGTTGAGCCATTCCAACATGAAATTCATATATTTCCTTGACTAAATGATTAAAACCTCAAATCTAAACCTTATAGATTTGATATGAAGTATAATTTCCTCTCCCTTAATTATAGCAAAACAACTCTTTCCCAATTGAAACTTTTGTTTTCTATAATTAACATTGCTAACTTGCAATACTTATCATAATTAACATTGCTCCCACTAACATGATGATTAATAGCATAACACTTATGCTCCCGCTAGCTTTGACATGTACTCAGAAATCAGCTGGACTTCTAGAAATCAATACTTCATTGACTTTCTTACCAAAGTTCAGATTTCTGATGCTAGATTGTTTTGATAAAGCTGTATCAAAATCATACACCTTCCCTTAGATAGCACACTTGTGTATCTAAACAATTATGAAGAGGGATGCCGTAATCATAATGTTTAGACCTTTTTGCCACTTCTCACAAGTCCAAATTAGTGTGCCGGTTAACCACACGCGCTCCACTAACGACTTTGAGAAGGCAAATATCACAATTGCTATCTAGCTAAAATCTACTTAGTGAAAGTGTTTCCTCACCATCATTTTCATGAATCAGAGAGAAACCTTATGACACTTAGATTTAATGGTGTATGTGTTCTTATCCATGTGAATTGTCAAAATCATAGTCACAAGAAAAGGATAATGACAAATCCAAACTCATATGGACTGAACTCAATCTTAATTTCTTGCCACCTGGCAGCTCAAGGGCCTACCATTGCTTCCAAGTTGTTGTGCAACAAATTGAGAACTCTAAGAACTCATATGCAAAACCAACTTTAACTGGAATGGGCACAGAATATGTCAACACGATAGGTTATAAACCTCAAATTGTGTGCTAGAGAAGAACTTTAGGTTTTATTCTTGATTAGTTCTTGAGACCTTTAAGACTCCCACTGTCCTCTTGACATATAAGACTCCCTTGTCAAACATCCAAGAGATAGTGCGGATTCTAATCAAGAAAAACACTTTACCCAATTGGCCTAAGTTGGTCTTTGTTTTATCCAAAACATCACAACTTACCAATTTCAAATGTACAAGAGTAGAAAACTTTTACTCTTACATTTGACAAGTGTTTTAAACCTTCTTTAAGACATGTCACTCAAATGACAATCTTGGAGTATGACTCTAAGACTTGTATTGGAACGAAGTATGACTCATCTTCTTGATTTAACCATTTCAACAATTCAAGTTCCTCTTCTTAGTCATAAGAATGCACTAAGATTTCCTTAGAGAACTAATTTTGATATGGTTTCTTAATCATTAAGATGATCACAAGACTGATACTAAAGTACTCTCCCATCTTTTCAGATTTGAGAAACTTTTATCCTTCTGCCTTATTTGATTCTTCTTATCGATCTTTAGTGGTGGACTTAATCAGTGCACAAGAATGTGTACTCGATCCCTAAGTCCTTTACTTGACTCACACATCCATGTGAATAAGTAATTAGTCTTAATTTTCCAAAACTTGAAAGTTCTCATTCATCATGCTATACAACTTGCATGATTCCAAGTTCCGGTCCAATTGAAACTTGGGTGATGAGAATCTTTCCTTATTTGGTAAATTTAGACATTACCACAAATGAAAGAATCATTTCATACTTCCACTCTTGCTACTAATGGAATCTTATAAGCAACAAAAATTTCCACAGATGCCATTGTAAGGATATTTTAAAATAAATAAAATCAAAAATTTCCTTTTATTTTAAAACTTTGCGGAAAAACTATCCTTACAATCCATATGAAAACTTGTTGTTATCTATTCCTAAGCAATATCTCATAACTCCTAAGAAGTAGCTCAAGAATCCGATTTTTCAAACTATGCGATAGAAATCCATCTATGCGATCAGATTCAGCATATTCTTCCTTTAAGTTTCTTCACTTTCCTTTGATTCTTAAACCATCACCATGCGACCCGGTCACATCATGTATCAAGAATCTCAGAATAGAAACTTAACAGAGTTAGATAGTGGATTTTACCTGAAGTAGAGTCAAACTTATTGACTTTAACATCCTTAGGTAAATTTGGCAGCTTCGCAACCAATGCCCTTTCTTTGGCAATACAAACATATGGACCCTTTGATAATGGTACACAGGACTATCACAGACTTAGCTTTTCTCTTTACCATTTGGTCAACCGAGTTGACTATAGCCGATCCCTTTCCATTGGGAAGAGAATGCTTTACTGGATATCCAATGTCATCATTGTCAATGTCCATAAATTTTTAGGAAGTTGATCTTAACAAATAGATAAGATCATTAAGGGTCTTGTCATAGTCTTTTTCATAGGTGTTCCAAAAGAACTCACTATATGACTTAGAAAGTAGTTGAACCACCAACTTTCTCAAGACTTTGACACCCAACTCTCCCGGCTTGTCAATATGTGACTACATCTCCAAGATGTGACCACACCTAGACCTTGCCTTGCCTAATAGGGCCTGAGTGACCTTAAACTTTTCAAGAACTTGTGGGTTAGGGAGAATAATTTGAAGAGGTGAAGAAGTATGATATCCATGGGACATCATCTTCATTAGGAAACCTTGTTTCAAGAGATTTGGGAAGATCATAGGTGTCTAAACCAGACATCTTTTGGGAGATATTCAAGATAGTTGATTTAAAGTCCTTAATATGACACCCAATATGAAATATTAAGGCTAGGACCCAACAAACTATTTTATAACTTAGAAGAGGTATGCCGTAATCCAAGCTATAAAATATTTGAAGGTAGGTGAATGACGATTCACCAATTTCCACCAAGATAAACGAAATGTATTATTAGGTTTTAATTGGTTTTGAAACTCCTAGATCTTTGAGATTCATTGAACTTTTCAAAGGCATGTTTCAATCTCGAGTGTGCCCTTCAGGTTTTGTGACTGGGATGCCGAGGATCACAAAACAAGGTGTGAAGTAACCATGCAAATCACTTGGTACCCTTAATAAATTACCCCTCAATCGATGTGCCGGTTAACCACACACGCTCCATCGATACTATGATAAATATTAAGTCACCCTTTACCTACCTTGTTAAGTCCAAGTTAGTGTGCCGGTTAACCACACACGGTCCACTAACGACTTTGACAAAGTGTAAAGTGTAATTTCATGGGTTAGCACCTTTCTCACATTTTTCCTAAGTAACTAAGATTGGGTATTATTAAGAGTTTAGTTACTTAGTATTTTTCATTAATACTTTTAATGAAGGGAGAATTCTAGTCCTGTCAAACCCGTTCGGCTAACGACCCTCCACCAGTCAAGCAAGCGGTGGGTGAGAGTGGACACCCATTAAGTTGCCATTTTATAGGCAACAACCTTATACCCACCTTATAGACCGGCTTCGTGAATGAGGCGTACTGGCGGTAAGACTGACTTTACTCTTATACATATATATATATATATTATTAACTTATAATATTATAAAGTATAAGGGTTGAATTTTAACTTTTAAAATTCTAAGGGCTAACTTGGAATTAAAGTATTCATACTTGAAAACTTTTCAAATTCCAAAACTTGAGGGCAAGTTTTGAAACTATTCAAAACTAATTAATTCCATAACTTATGTGTTTAAAGTAGTTTTAATCCAAAAACTCTTCAAGTTCCATAACTTGAGGACAAGTTATGGAAGACTTTAAACTAATAAAAGAACTAACTTTTTCTTTATTTTATAACTTATGGATTTAATTATGGTTACATATTTTTCTTTAATGAAGTGACTCTTGAACTTTCATAACTTGAGGACAAGTTATGGAGTCATAAAAACAAAATTATTCAATGACACAAGACTCTTCATTTTGTAACCATTGCCAACTATTATGAGTTTTATGAGTCTTTAATGTGACTCTTCATGTAACTTGAGGACAAGTTACACAAACACATTTTATACTCAACTCTTAGATTAAAATGGATTGAAAACAACTATTTCACTCAACATTTCTATTAATCTAAGCAACTCATAAGAACAAGATAATTCAAATCAAACTTTTTCATGTAATTAGTCTAAACCTTAAACTAATACAAAACATGAATCTATTGACAATTATCTTTGAAAATGGATTAGCATGAACATTACCACATCAAAAACAAGTTTATAAGATCAAAAACAACTTAGGGTAATGTTCCTAGTCCATTTCTAGCCAAAAAACTCGAAAATATGTTGTCTGGGGGTCCAACTCGTCGAGTGCATGAACAAACTCGGCGAGTTGGATCGAATTCATCACTTTTTAGGCATGGACTCGTTGAGTCTCCTGATGGACTCGCCGAGTCTGATGGCCAGACAGCACCAGATTCGTTTTTTCAGCTTCTATTGCAGGTATAACAAGAAAACAAGCCTAGGCTCTGATACCACTGTTGGGTTTTGAGCATTCTAACACTTCTAAGTGTACATGCAACCCTAAATACCTTGGATCTATGTTTTCTCTATTATACATGCAAATAAGAACTTCCAAGGTATTATCCTAATCTAGCATACAAAACAATGGATATAGTAGGATAGAATACATACCTTTATGGTGTAGTAAGTCTTCATGAAGCTTGAGTGCTTAGTGCCCCAAGTGTGACACCTCAAATGGAATCAAAATCATCAAAACACTTGGAATGACTTGAGAGAATTCTACACTCACCAAAATCGGCTAGCCCTTTCTTCACACACACTAGTGGCCGATTTTGGTCAAGAATAAGATGCTTATATAGTTAGGGTTACACCATGTAAACCCTAATTGACATGGCCTTTCATTTCCATGATCCATGGGTACAAATACACCATGGAGCATCCATGGACCATCCTATGGGTTTTAGCCCAACTTGATTATCCATGGAGCATTAGCCCACTATACAAGTATGGATGATTTACACAATCAACCCATATATTTAATTAGTCTTCTTTTGATCACTTAATTAATCCTAGATTAATTCTTGATCAATACTAATTAAATAATCTTATTATTCTTATTATTAATATACTAGAACTTATAATATATTAATAACCATAAGTGTCTTATTTCTCTCATTCAAGTGCATGATGGTATGCAACCCAAATGGACCATGCCGGGTCGGGTCAAGTCTTACCAAATATAGTTATGGACTTAGACATTAATCCAACACAAACATGACATCGAAAGGAAGCTTATCGAGCAGAAGGTTACGTTTTTAAATGGTCTAAGATCAGAGTGGAGAGCAGTGGTGTCTACAGTTAAAGCCCATGAGTAGTTTAAATCATATTCTTTGGCGAAACTGGTGGGTATTCTCAAGTCTCAGGAGAAAATTGTGTTGTAGGAAAAGAATGTTGTCTCAAAGTGAACCAGCCAAAGAGAAACCGAAAATGAAAGCCAATATCCATCATCAACCGAAACAGATGAGGAATCAGAAACGTCAAAGGAACAAGAGATACAGGAAGAATCTCTCTGAAAGGAAACAATTCTAGCAATCCCAGAATGCATATTTTTCACATCAAGACAAGAATCTAAAGTTTGAGAATAACCCTGTTAAAAAGCACGAGAGCCACAACAACCGAAAACAAGGGTTCGGTTCAGAGAAGGAAACCAACCGAAAGCAAAGGTTCGGTTCAGAGAACGAAACCAACCGAAAGCAAAGGTTCGGTTCAGAAATCAAAAGAGATCAAAACTCTAAGGACAGTCCCACCAATGATCAAAAGCAAAAGGGTCACCTAGAGTCTTCAGCCAAGAAGTCATCTCAATCTAAGCCCGCTCAATCTCACTCATCTAATTCTTCTAATTCTTCCAATTCATCTCCATCTCACTCAAAAGTTCATTCTGTTCGTTCTCAAAAATCTCATTCGTCTGCTGAACAAAAAGGGAAACAGAAGGTTTCGGTGTCTAAACCTGAGTCTAAACCGAACGCACCTAATCCTAATAAAATCAAAGTTTTTACCATCAAAAAGAAAGATGAAACAACATTAATAAAACGAACATATCTTGTTGACATCTCTCTTACTATTCCTGTACCTGTGAAAGGCTCACGTGGACCCAAGAAACTTTGGGTTCCTAAATCTGCTTAATTTTTGCAAGTTATAAGTGACGAGCAATTTGACGAAGAATGGTACATCGATAGTGGCTGCTCGCGTCACATGACAGGGAGGAAAGAAGAGCTCAAGGAATACAAGTCTCTTACAAATGGTGGCAACGTCAAGTTTGGAAATAACTCCTTCGGCACCATAAAGGGATACGGAATGATTACCAATGGTGATTTCACTATAAGGAAGGTGGCATACGTGGAAGGACTACAACACAACCTCATCAGTGTATCTCAGCTTGTTGGAGGTACAGGTCTCAAAGTCTCATTCGACGATGAAGGTTCTGAAATTATTGAGAAGAAGACGAAGAAAGTAATTCTCAAATAAGAGCGTAAGGGTGAAATGTTTCCTCTAAACCTCAAACCCATCAAAGGAAACCTAGCTATATGCCTATTATCAAAAGCACAATCTGACGAAAGCTGGTTGTGGCACCGAAGACTCTCTCATCTCAACTTTAAAGATATCAACAAACTTGTCACTAGAGGTCATGTTCGAGGTCTTCCATTGCTCAAGTTCGACAGAGATCATTTGTGTGCTGCATGTGAAATGGGGAAGCAGAGTCGTCAAAGTCATCCATCTATAATTAACACGAAAGTTGTTGAACCACTCGAATTACTTCATATTGATTTATGTGGTCCATCATCTATCGAAAGCATCGGTGGTAGCAAGTATATTCTTGTTATTGTTGATGACTTTTCGCGGTTTACATGGGTGTTCTTTCTAAAGCTCAAATCTGAAGCGACTCATAAGCTGAAAGTGTTTATCAAGCAGATTAAAGTACAGCTCAAGAAGGTCGTTCGCAACATCAGGAGCGACAATGGTCTGGAATTCAAAAACAGAGAATTTGAAGAATTTCTGGCAGAAAAGGGAATAAGTCACAACTTCTCAGCTCCCTACACTCCTCAACAAAACGGGATTGTCGAAAGACAAAACCGATCTTTGTGTGAAGCTGCCCGAACAATGCTAAGTTTCGCTTCCTTACCTCTTTATTTTTGGGCTGATGCTATTTCTGCTGCTTGTTTTACACAGAACAGGTCATATCTCAACAAGCGATTCACGCTCACACCTTATGAGATTCTCAACAACAGGAAGCCCAATGTGAAATTTTTCCACGTGTTCGGCTCACGGTGTTTCATTTTTAACTCCAAGGAACACTGCAACAAGTTCGATGTCAAAGCCGACGAGGGAATCTTTCTGGGCTATTCTCTCACTTCTAAAGCGTACAGGGTTTTAAACAAGCGTTCAAAGAAAATCGAAGAGACTTATTACGTGACTTTCGACGATAGCTATGTCAAAAAGCTACAGGCCAAAGACGACACAACTGGGGAAATCTTTCCTCAAACTGGCCAGGTTACGGTCTCGATCGCTAATCTATACGAGAAGTTTCTGGAGCTATTCGACGAACCAGAGAAAGCTGCAAGGAGAATAAATGAAGGAGCATCAATCTCTAATGAACCTCCATCACCCAATGCTTCAGTCGAGGGGGAGAATCCACCATCATCAAATCAGCCGACCTCACAAGTTGAGGGGGAGCCAAGCTCTCCAACTGCTCCCGAAAGTACTTATTCAACCGAAAGTGCTTCACCATCCAAAGGTGCATCAACGCCTGAAAGCTCATCTATCGAAGGGGAGCAAGCTGATATGTCATTCGACTACGAAAGCCAGTCCGAGCCAGAAGAAATGATCAATGCTGAACTGGATCCAACCTTTGATCCAAACTACCTTCCTCTTACCAAATGGACCAGAGATCATCCTATCTCTCAAGTTGTTGGTGATGTTTCTGAAAAGGTTCTAACCCGATCACAACTCAAGGCAAAACAGACATCCTTATTTTCCAAAGTTGAATTCTGCATGTATAACTCATTTGTATCAAAAGTTGAACCGAAGACAGTTAACACTGCTCTTGATCACTCCGATTGGGTTTAAGCAATGCAAGACGAACTGAACGAATTTGAAAGGAACAAAGTCTGGCGCCTCATTCCAACTCCTCCAGAAGCCTCTGTTGTTGGTCTCAAGTGGGTCTTTAGGAACAAAATGGACAAGGAAGGGAACGTTATAAGGAATAAAGCTCGTCTGGTCGTAAAAGGATATTGTCAGGAGGAAGGAATTGATTATGAAGAGACTTTCGCTCCTGTAGCTAGGCTGGAATCTGTAAGAATATTTCTTGCTTATGCTGCTCACAAAAACTTTGAAGTTTTCCAAATGGACGTCAAGTGTGCATTTCTTAATGGAGAACTCGAAGAAACAGTGTATGTGGAGCAACCTCCTGGGTTCGTGAACGAAAAGTATCCCAATCATTGCTATATTCTGGATAAAGCCGTGTACGGACTCAAACAAGCTCCGAGAGCCTGGTATGAAACGCTAACTAAATTCTTAAAGATGTCCAAATTCAAACAAGGTTCGGTTGACCCAACCTTCTTTCGCAAAAAGGAAGGTAACCACCTTATGATCGTTCAAATTTACGTCGATGATATCATCTTTGCCTCAACGAATCCCAGCCTAACAGCTGAATTCAGAAAGCTGATGGAGACTAAATTTGAAATGAGCTCAATGGGTCATATTAACTTTTTCCTTGGTTTAAATATTAGACAGGGACCCGAAGGCATCTTTATTAATCAGGAAGCTTACACAAAGACTCTCCTAGCAAAGTTTGGTATGATGGGAGACTCCAAAGTCAAAATCCCAATCACCCCATCCCTGGACAAACCGGCTGTTGATATCACGCTCTATCGTCAAATGATAGGCTCACTGATGTATCTCACTGCTAGCAGGCCTGACATCATGTTTTCTGTGTGTTACTGTGCTCGATTTCAGGCAAACCCACGCGAACCTCACATGCTTGCAGTGAAGAACATTCTACGCTATCTCAAGCGAACCTCCTCTCTAGGTCTATGGTATCCTTCCAACTCAGGGTTCTTTGTTCAAGCCTACTTAGATGCAGACCTTGGAGGATGTGGACTCGACAAAAAAAGCACCACTGGCGGCTGTCAATTCCTTGATGGGAAGTTGGTTAGCTGGAAATCAAAGAAACAAATGTGTGTGTCGTTGTCTACTGCCGAAGCTAAATACATAGCCGTTGCATCCTGCACCTCCCAAGTGATTTGGATCCAAAGTCAACTTCGCGACTATGGACTTAATATGAAGAAGATCCCACTATATTGTGACTCCGAAAGTGCAATTAGGATCTGTCATAACCCAGTGCAACACTCTAAAACCAAACACATAGCACTGAGGTATCACTTCATCAAAGATCATGTGGAAGATGGAAACGTCGAAGTACACTTTGTTAGAACCACTGATCAATTGGCTGATGTCTTTACCAAAGCTCTTCCTGAAGCGTCATTCAACAGAATATTACAAGGGCTAGGTATGATGGAATCAGAGCCAGTACCTCAAACTACCTCTCAACCTCAAACGTAAGAAGCGAAATTGACCGAACGTTCAGGTTCGGTTACATAATCTAACTCGCTCATCACCACAAAGGTAGTTTTCTTGGTTGTACATTTCATGTTTAAAGTTGTTTATCTTAGTGTCAAAAGTATTTTCTTATTACAAGCCTAGATTCTTGGTTTTCTAAAATTTTCCAAAACCGAAACCTACTGAAGGTTCGGGTTTGGTTTTCCAAAATTTTTCAAAACCGAAACCAACCGAATGCTCGGGTTCGGTTTTTCAAAATTTTTCAAAACCGAAACCAACCGAACGCTTGGGTTCGGTTTTTCAAAATTTTTCAAAACCGAAACCAACCGAACGCTCGGGTTCGGTTTTTCCAGAATTTTTCTCAACCGAAACCAACCGAACGTTCGGGTTCGGTTACCAAATTTTTTCCAAAGTTTTTTTTTAATCCTTCTAAGTTTTTTTCTTACTTCTGTTTTTTTTATTATTTTTTTATTTATTTTCATTTTATATATATATATATATATATATATATATATATATATATATATATATATATATATATATATATATATATATATAAACTCCAAAAATATTTTCTTATTTATTTATGTGTTCGTTCGTCTATGGGGATAAAATTTGTTGGATTAGTTAAGTGTCCCTAGAAGCATGCTGCTGTATGTGTCCCAAGCCTCATAAGATTTTGAATAATAGCCTTAATGACCTGGTATATACAAACCTTGTCTTCCCAATTAGGCTACCACATTTATTCTAATCGTGAGCTACCTCACTCTCTTCTCACATGAGATGAGAGTTTTCTGCTTGGTCCTTCTTTTTGCAGCTGAGGTACTTTAATTTCTTACACCATCTCCATTACATTTCTCCATTACATTCGTTTCATCAAAGTAACCCTTGAGACTCTCAGAAATTACCACTGAGGTTTATGGTTACACAACAACTGTGTTTATGATCTAATTTCGTGCCACTACGAGCTGAGTGAAACCCAAAATTCAACACCAAATCTGAATTGACGGTGAACAATTAATTTGCTCAAGTTTTCACCAAAGAATTGACGGATGTATCTTGATGAAATCTCAAATTTTTATTTTGTGTGATTCCTTTGAAATTGTTAAACACCATAACATTTCTTCCCTTGGGATCCAGTTTTTAATTTTTTTTTTGAGATTTTATATTTTCCAAGCCAATTTAAAATTAATTCCTACCTACTTGTTCAACAGACTACACCGGTCTCACAAGCACTTTGTTCACTTTCTTTCTTATTTCAAGATTAGAATTGTTGCATCAAAGCGAAATCCACCCTTAACTAGCCTAATTAAAAGAAGCCTTTCAACATTTCTTAATAAGTGTTTGATCGTCATTCAACGGGAAACCACACTAACACTTTAAGGTCTCTCTTGACTTTGAAGGAATAGATTCGTGCCCGGGATCATTTGTTTCGTGTCATTATTGACATCACATTTATTCCTCACAAGAGTTCCTTTATTTCTTTTCCTTTTACACTCTTCGCACGAAAATCTTTGATTTTCCAAAAATTTGTTATTAATAATTACAGGCTGTTTCATTGCATTGGTGGTTAATTATCAAGTTGTGGTCAAAAATCATCCACGTGGGCAATTACTTCAAAAGATGCCGTTCAAAAGATAAGATGAAGGGTTGCTGACTAAGGTGGGAAATAAACTGATTGAATTTCAAACGGCGGTAAAAAGGGATGCGTGCGAATTTGAAACGCCCATTCTTTTATTGACATAATGGACGTGTGTGCGAATCTTAAGCGATTCCTCTCTAGCACTTAAAGGCGCATGAGGATTTGAAACGGTTTGTTCTGAAACGGCGCTTGTTGGGCAGCGTGTTCCTAGGAATCTGACACTCTCTCTCCTACGTGATCATCGCATGCCTTAACTGTCACGCATCTGTCATTTCGGAAAACCTTTTCGTATTTCCAAAGAAGATTTGAACAAATTTTCCTCTCTCCTTACAACCACTATAAAAGGCAGTCTCCACTCCCATTTACCTCTTTACTGCATCCGAATTTCCAAGAGAGAAAAAATTCCCTAACGCTTCTACTGTTCATCTTCTTCTTCCAACCTTCAACAATGGTAGAATCATCCTCAGTCCATGCCACCTCACACATCCTTCCCATTCGCCCTCAACAGTGTTTGGTGATTGACCTAACCCCTCAGGCATATGATTCCTACATGTTTCCAATCATGGAGTGCCTGAATTATTTACAAGTTGCTCCTGCACTTTCTAGGGTTGCGACTGTGCCCATGAAGCTCCTCTCACAGGTGTATGCGACTGCACATTACGATAAAGCAGTCGATAGGGTGTTCTTCGAGGTTTCTGATCACAAGACCTCGATTTCAAGGCAACGATTTGGTACACTGCTAGGGTTTGTTGTTGACCCTTCAAGGATTAACCCGGAGACGATTCCGGTTGGCCATCTCTACAACATGTTTTACAATATGGGGTACACGGAGGTGCTCACCTCTGTCGCAAAGTTTAAAAAATCCTGCTTGCCGCCACAGTGGAACGGCATGTTCACAGTCCTCTTCAAGGGCTTATCTGAACGGAGCTTAGGATCCGATGGTTCTAGTCGACTGTTCTTGTCGATTATGTATGGCGTCTACAACGGAGTCAATCTTGACTATGGGTTTGTTCTCTGGCAACAACTCATCCAGAGCCTCTCTTCTTCTTCACGACATTCTAAGGTGTCATATGCCCGGTTCTAGACTCTCATCACAAAGTGGGCGATGGATAAGTTCGATGTCCCCACTGCTGCCGGTGCATCGATGTCTTCGATCGGTACTTTTCATACCACGAAAATTATTGTCTCCGATGCATGAAAGTTCTCATTCATTGGCTCTATTCCGGAGACCATGTACGGCGATGTTCCATCTGACAGTAGGATCATCCGGACTATCAAGGAGTTCAAGCAGTCTGGAGCAAGGGAACTCACACAGGAAATGCTCAAGTCCATCCATGATGCAGACAAGCCTGTTAATAGGGGCAAAAAGGCGGATAAAGGGAAGCAAGTGACCAAAGCTACTAAAGGTCCTTCTCCCAGGAAGAGGAAACCAACCAAAGCTGCACAATCCCCGCAGCCGAAGAGACGGAAGACTCAGCCGAAGCAAAAGCTTGTCATCCCTTCTTCTTCGAGTGACTCAGAAGGCGAGAGTTCGGATTCAGACGGCTCTCAAAGAGGCAAAACCCCTCCAAAAGGCAACACACCACCCCGATCACCTACCCCAGACATGGAAATTCATGTCTCACCCATTCCCTCTCCTACTCAAACAATCCCTACTTCCATTCCCACCATAACCCCACTACCACCATTCCTCCAACTTCTTTCCCTATACCACCACCCATTTTCACTGATACAACTACAACAACTACCGCAAAGGTTACAACCAACGTATCTGATACGGGGGTTCATACCGATGCAACCGAAACACCACCTGTAACCGAAACACCACCTGTAACCGAACCACCACCTCAAACCAAAACTACCCATACTCAACAACCACCCGAACCTACCCCAACTCACACTCAACCAGAACCCACACAAACCACCACACCCCCAGCTTCACCACCACCCCCATCTCCTGGTCATGCCTCTGACGGAGATAACCCTTTTCTTGGAGGGGAAAATATGACCTCCGATTCGGTCTACTTTAGTCCGTTTCAAGTTCAAAGCGACGACGAGGACGATGCTCCAGTAACAAAGAAGCATCTTAAGGAGCTAAATGACAAGGTTGACTTGCTTCTTGCTTCATCTTCCAAAACTCAGTCCTCTCTCTCTCTGAAGCCACTCTTCAAAAGATTATTGATGCCTTCTCCAGGGCTCAGCATGATTCCGTCGCCTCTGCCACTGCAGCAATAGACGCCTCCACAAAAGCATGTGAGGCAGCGACCGCAAAAGTCAATAAACTATTCTATGAAGCCTCTTCCCTGTTAAAGTCCTTACAGGGGAGCGCTGATGCAACAAAGACAACGCTGGAACCGATTGTTCAACAATTGGCCACGTTCGTCTCAACGGAGTTGAAGTCGTTCGCTACCCTTCGCCAATCCATCAGCGACGACAACTCGGCCCTTTGTGCCTCCATTGACGAGCGCCTCGCTAAACTTCAAGAGGATCTCGCTGCCGAAAACTCGTTAATGGACGTTCTTGCTAATAAAACCACCGCCCTCAAGGTCAAGAGCGCTCAGCTTTCAAACTCTCAGCAATAGATTGAAGCTCTTCGA